>NC_137471.1:163448445-164848823 GCF_964235325.1 Thermobia domestica | reverse complement strand
TATTATCTGCCCCATCACTATTCGGATTATTACGCATTGGGTCTACATCATTCAATATTTCTGCCTTACTTACATTGAATGCCTCGATATGTGAACTTAATTTTGACCTACTTTGAACTATATCTCTGAACATATCTTGTACAAACCCTTGATTTCTTTTCCAGATTGTATAAAATAATTTTCTATTCTTTTTGTTATTTTTATGTAAAAAATGTGAAGCTACTTGACCTAAAACGGATTGTGGATCATAACAGTTTTCAGTAATGAAGTGCTCATCACTTATCTTGTCTGCCAGAAAACTAGTCAAATCTTCGTAGTTGGTAAACCGGGGAGTCCTCATCTTCAAGAAAAATAATAGCAAAAACAAAGTAAAGTGTACTGAATCGCACGATGTTACAGCACACTGAATGTTTAAAAGTATTTTTTACATTATATTCTCATTTTGGCACCAAAATTATGATGATATATCTATGGGCGTGTCTAAAACTAGCAAATAACGAATTACGACCATCCAAGGTAATAACTAGCTTCTCTGACCGTCCCTTCTAGAGCTCTGCGATTTCTGCACATCTAGTTCTGATCATTCTTACTAACAACAAAACGTGATATGTTCACGTGGGGATACGGACAAAATCTCGCGGCCGAAACATCGCCGCCCAAAATCTCGCCGGCCAAAACCTCGCGGGACAAAATCTCGCCGGGCCAAAACCTCGCGTGGCCAAAACCTCGCCGCCCAAAACCTCGCGGGACAAAATCTCGCCGGGCCAAAACCTCGCGTTGCCAAAACCTCGCCGCCCAAAATCTCGCCGGGCCAAAACATCGCCACCCAAAACATCGCGTGGCCAAAACCTCGCCGGGAATGAAACTTTTCTTTAAAATTTACCCAATGGGTTTCTTAATATGCAAATCCACATTACTACTACTACTACTACTACTACTAATAATAATAATAATAATAATAATAATAAGAAGAAGAAGATACAAAACATCGTGTGCGTGGGCTTTCTCGGGTTATTCCCGTTTCCTCCCACTTTCTTTATTCGATCATTTCCTTCATCCTGGTCATCTACGTCTCATTTAAGCTACAGGACATAATCAAAGGACGTCGTAAAAACTCATATATTATTTCATACTTTCATAAATATTATTAGATTTTTGTTGAAATTTTAAGTTTTTGAATGTTCCAAAGTTCACGAAACTAACCCCGTTAGTTGTCATTACTTTCCTTATGCAGACTTTCGTTCCCTATAACCAGTTTAAAAACATCCTGTCGCCCTACCTTCACATTGAAATCCTCTAATACAGAAATAGAATTTTCATATGGTATCGCGGGACTTGGTCAAATACCTGTGATACTTTTTCTGAAACAGCGTCTTTTATACCGTCATCCTTATCATCTGTTGGAACATTTACATTTTGGTCAGGCGAGATTTTGGGTATGGCGATATTTTGGGGCGCGAGGTTTTGGCAAGGCGAGGTTTTGGCCCGGCGAGATTTTGGCCCGCGAGGTTTTGGCCAGGCGAGGTTTTGGCCCCGCGAGATTTTGGCCCGCGACGTTTTGGACGGCGAGGTTTTGGCCAGGCGGGGTTTTGGCCCGGCGAGATTTTGTCCCTCGAGGTTTTGGGCGGCGAGGTTTTGCCCAGGCGAGGTTTCGGCCCGGCGAGATTTTGGGCCGCGAGGTTTTAGAGGCGAGGTTTTGGCCAGGCGAGGTTTTGGTCCGCGAGGTTGTCGCCGCAAGGTTCTGGCCGCGAGGTTTTCTACCCAAACCGTTCACGTGATGAAAAAAAACCTTACCCACCGCGGATTATTACTTAGTAAATATTGTTTGTTTTAAATTTAAAAAGTGCTTGGTAAGACATAAGTATTGGTTAACATATTTGAGCGGTCTTTTAAAGATAATCATTTTTTATCAAAATCTTGGTAGTCTGGAGTTTTACATATCTTCCCAACACTGGGCTATACAGCTTAATCTCGGTCCCGAACCAGAGACATTCACATTGTGATTAAACTCTTAGGGTTCGTGGTGGCTCAGTGGTAGAGCATTCACCTCTGGTGGTTGGTCCTTGGTTCGGTCCCACCTCGCGCCAAGTGATCTTTGTGGTGGACAAACATCGTGTGCGTGGGTTTTGTTGGAGCTCTGCCGTTTCCTCCCACTTTCTTCACTGCGCCATTTTATTCGTTTTTCATATCATCACCTTGTCCTTTAGCCTATACGGCATAACCGTGGGTCGTAGTACTTAAAGATTTCAATGGTTCTTGATTAAACTCAGTGTTTCTGAATTGAATTAACCAGCGATTAGCCTAACGTTCAGCATCACGCTATGTGAGTATATATATGGCCAGAATTTTACATAATCACGAATTTTTCATTTTTCATTTTCGGGATACCGAAAAGTACAAATTCCGTAATTTGCAATCTCTAATTTATATATATAGGCGCGGATCCAAGTAAGGGCTATAGGGGGTAGAGCGTTCCCCCTCTTGTTGACGCTGAAGTATACACTCGATAAAATCACCTGTAATCCTACTTTCTTTACATTGCATAATATTATTTAAATGAGCTTTCTCTTTATGGACCTATAATCTCATATTTTTTGTACTTGCAATTGGAATAAAAACTTGAAATTCTGTATTCTTATACGTTTTCGTTACTGTTAATTAAGCCATTCCATAAAAATAAAAATTTCCAACTGTTGAGTGGTTTCATGAAGAATTGGAAAATCTTTCCCATGTTATTTATATGGGACATCTATTACACCCCAAAATGTTTAGGCACTTCTTGCAGGATTAAAATGATAAAATTTAGCATGATTTTAGCCTTTCCGAACAAACCTACAGGAAAATTGCCAAAAGTGTATATATTTAGTTTTTAAGAAGTCTAAAGGGGGGATAAAGAAATTCCCATGTTATTTAAACAGGCGTTTACTTGGGAAGCAAAATCTTATAGTTTAGATAATTGAAATAGGGAGAAAACTTGAAATTTGGTAGAATTGTTGATTGAAGAGGTGCGATGCCATATGCTGAGTAAACTTGAGGGTCAGGGGGCGCAGCCCCCAGCTGTGCCAAATTCAGGAAATGTAATTAAAGACCAAATGCACAAAATTCACTCTTGATGCAAAGGCTGATACCTAAGAGATGCGAGGCCGTAGGCAGAGCCATGGCATATATAAACATGGGAAAAAGTAAACACTATTAAAATATTATGATTGTCATTCAAAAATTAACATCAAAAAATGAAATCAAGTATTTCAGTTTAAAACCCAACGGGTATGTCACGCCAGTTACGCAGGGATGGGTTAATCCAACTGGAGGCTCGGGGCTATAAAAAATATGTGGCACCTGCTAACTTGAGATAATACATTTTTGTTATAATACAGTGGAAAAGTTAAGGAGATATGTTTCATATTTTTAGTCATATGTTATTTTATGGTGATGATTGTATTTTTTAATGCTTTTAGATAGTCTCTAAATAGTTTGATCAAAGTGGAGGCCCTTGTCCACCTGGAGGCCCGAGGCTATAGCCCCCCTAAGCCCTCCCCTTAATCCGGCCCTACATTTACGCAAAGATGTAACATGTAAATAAGTAACAAATGAACGATAAAGGTGGAATAAGAGGAGTGAGAATGTGCAAGGAAACTTAAGTACCTCGAGGAAACCCACGGAAACGACGTTGTCCGCCATTAACGTACTTAGCTGGGGATCGAACCCCAGCAACCCAACGCATCAAGGTAAGCACTCTACCAGTGAACTACGGTGGTGCCGCCTTAAGGAAATAAAAATCTCAAGGTCAGTCATTGATTAGTTTCTGGATGTCGATGCCATATTTTTCACTATGTGTTTACTTTTTATGATAATATTACTTTATTTTTTTACCTTTTTCTCTGTAAGTAACGACCATAGCGTTTAAAATATTTGCGTGAAGTAAGGTTTTATAATAAATAATTGAATCAATAGACGTATTTTCAATACACGCCTTCCATTAAATTTAGCATTACTCCATTTTGTTATTATGAAGATATGCAACTTCGAATTGGCGGATAGGGATGCGCACGAAACAAGATTTGTGGCTGTCTCGACTCGAAAATGTGCCTTAAAAGTGATGTCTCGACTCGAAAAATGTATATTTCTCTATTGGAAGAGCCGTGTCTCGACTCGAATTTTGTCAGGAGAATCCTGTCTCGACTCGTCTCGTGCGCATCCCTGTTGACGAACCATCGTTGTCTCTTTCTATGCCAGGGTGCCGCGGTGGCTCAGTGGTAGAGCGTTGACCTATGGTGCATGGGGTACCGTGTTTGATCTCAGCCCCTGCCAGATGAACTTTGTGGTGGACAAACACCGTGTGCGTGAGTTTCCACGGGGTTATCACGTTTCCTCCCACTTTCTTCATTCCACCATTTCATTCATTTCTCATAATTACCGTCTTCTTTAGCCTAGGCGGCATAATCGTGGGACGTAAAACTCAAAGATTTCAGTTCAATTTTCTCTTTCTAGGCCGTAGTTGGTTTTAGTGAGTAACTTGAACGATCAATAAAATTTGTGACAGCTGAGGGTAAGGGTCGGCCCTTTTCAACAACAACATGTTTATGACATTTTTCTCACGGTTTTAATAAAGAGTTTGAAGATTGCTGTGTGCGTTCAATTTCATTAGTGAAAGCAGAAGAAAACAATGAAAATTTTGATCTTCTTTCATACCAGTTTTATTTTTTTCAGGATATGTACACTTGTAAAAAATTCGAATGAAAATGCCTTTATCTTCATAAAGATAGTTATAGTGCAGATGAACGCGAATGTCGCTTTATTATAACCTTTTCCTTTCTCGAAATATGATTTTGGATCCAAAGAAATAGCCCCCTCTCTCGTGACTATATGATTAGCTTGCACCCCGGCAGGTGCTCATCTAGTTCGGTTCAGTATTGTAATTACTCTCTGATTTTGAGAAACGATAAGGTTCATTACCACACTTAGCAAAAGCTCAAAATAAAATAATAATAATAATAATAATAATAATAATAATAATAATAATAATAATAATAATAATAATAATAATTAAAACTAGTTTCTTATGAATTATCTTGACTATATAATGGAAAAAAAGGATAAACATACTTCATTGCAGTCATAAAATTACATTCATTCATTTAAACTAATGTAAAAGAATGTTATTAATTATCTCTATTAACATTACATTCAAACTTAAAAAAACACTCAATGCGATTTTTACGGGCGATCAGTGCTTCTGTTATAGGGATGGTATCGAGACTAGACTTTGTACACTCTCGATCTCATCTCGGTTGATAAATAATGCATGGAAAAATTGTGTTTTCTTTTTATATCAGGGGTGACTACATTTTTGAACAGCATCTAAATCGAGTTTTCGTATTTTATACGGAATAACCACACCATACTGACTTAAGTGATAGTTTTGGTTTGTCTACACTATATGTAGTTCTTCAAATATAAGCCATGCCAAAAATTTTTAGATTGAAATATATTGGATCTTGAATCATGGACCATTTTTTTTCTTTTTGAATGGCCTCTACATATTTTTTTTTTTTATTTTCTACGGAAGAAACACATTGTACTAAGTTAAGTGATACTTTGGGTTTGGCTACACTATATGTAGTTCTTCATATATAAGGCGTACAAGGAAATTTATCATGGCAACATATTGGATCTTTTGATCCGAAATAAAAAAAAATGTACATATTAATATACGTAAGTACTATATTCGTTTTTATTGTTTTGCAATTAGTACTATGATAGATGAATATCTTAATTAAACGACAAGTTACTGGGAGAACTTTTTATTCTTTACTTATGAAAGATACTACGGTAACTAATTGTATACTGCAATGAAAGTTATTGTTTACTGGTATTTTCTATATTGGCTGATGATAACCATTATTATTTCATCACACATCATCAAAAGTTTATGATCAGAGGAAATGTAAGCCCTGGGAAGTGTCTTGGCGTTCGTAAATATATTCCGTTACCTATACTAAATTATGATATAATCTATATGATATCTTTCACCGTCTGTTGAGGATTTCCATGTATATGTTGTATTGTGCTGATTGCATTACGTGTTGCTAAAAGGTAGGCAATTTTAAAATCAGGAATCATACAAATACTACCAGATGGGAATCGCATACTCGTATTTACCTTATAGTGGCGAAGCTAGTAGGAAGACTATACATAGAATGTAACTTATTAATCCAAGTAAATATATTTAGTGTATATACACAAAGTTTCGTCAGCATGAATTTACAAGTATATGGATATATAACCCTTAAGGACTTTGTTGATCGAAATAAGGTCACCATGCGTTATGTACAGCAGTGAAACATGGAAAAAATCTATTTGTAACTAAATGTTAGCCAGAAGTTTCATATTCTTTTCGAACTCTCAGACTATAGAGACATGAACCAAAGGCTTAATGAAGGTCCCTAACCAGCTACATTTGCACAGAGATTAAATACAATCTAAGTTTGATTTAAATTTAGTGTTCATTTCAGCAGCACGCTATATGGGACGTCGACGTACAGTTTAACGTGGGATATGACTAATCTGACCTCACGGCAAAAATAGAACCTGCATCTCCCACGCCAAAGTCGCATACGCTATTCAGATAGCCAAGAGTGAGTTTTCCTTTGCCAGCGAAAGATTGGATCATGGGTCAACATTTGCGAGTGAGTTGTAGGTCAACAGGGCGTGAACAACTGAGACCCACTACTTCCTGTTACCCACTGTGACCCACTGACGCACTCCGATCCACCAATGTACTCTGATCCACCATGACTCACAAACCCAAAATGGACTACTACGATCCAGCGACCATAACACTTACAAGTATATTGTATACATAGTCTGAACATTAGTAAATTTGTCTACGTTTTACTATCAAGGCCTTCGTTTTTCTTCATTCTTCATTCGTTTCTATTTACTTAACTGAGATGAGTGTAAGTGAAAAAGAACTTAAGGTACATTTAAGTATAGCTATTGGTAATTGTACTAATAACAATAGGACTTACTGCTTGACTTTTGAGACAGTATGTGTTTTTAAATGAAATCTTACAGTTTTATGTCCCACGATTATGCCGAGCAGACTAAATGAGGCGGTGAAGATGAGAAATCGAAGGAAGTAGTGGAATAGGAAACGGTAGAAACCCAAGAAAACCCACGCACACGGTGTTTGTCCACCAAAAAGTTAACTTGGCGCCAGTGACTTGTTTTTAAATGAGCTGACGACTTGAATATATATATATATATATATATATATATATATATATATATATATATATAGATAGATAGATAGATAGATAGATAGATAGATATGGGGTCTAGGTCGGATCCAGGATTTTCTGACGGGGTGCACATAGGCGGACTGGGAGTAAAAGGGGCCACACGGAGAATGATGCTTAAGGGTCTTAATGAAGACCGCGTTGGTCCATGGTGGCCTTTTAGAAATGAACCCTTAGCTAGGGACTTAAATGGCTAAATCCCCGCATCCACGAAATGTAAAGTTGTGTATGCTTATCTATAGGCAAGTATTATGTCGCTTTCGTAATTTTCTACAGTATGAACATCTTTGCAATGTATCGTACATGTCCCTTGAAACCAGCGACTTTTCCTATTGAAAGAAATCTAAATATAATGCGATTCCATCTTAAACATGATGGGGAATTTAATGTTCATGAATAATGCATGCAAAGGAGTGAATAAGTTATAATAAACTTAATTTTAAGCCTAAAATAATAGTGTATCGTTGTAGATTTGTTTTCATGATATAGGAATAAAGAACATTGATTAACCATCTAATTATGGAGGTGAGAAATAAGAAAGTAACATTTTGAAAAACAGAAAGTGTAGATAATTGGTTTTTAAACTTTTTTGAAACACCACGTAAAATTTTATAATTAACTTCTTGTGGAATTCATATAAACTTACACTAGTTAAATTGGAACATTAGTACCATATATTAGCATTACAGCAAAAAATATTTTTTCCACTTACAGCAATTAGGAATCACCCTCTCAAACTCAAGAAAGGACAACGAAACGAACAAAACTAACTTTTGATGTAAAAATTAGCATACTTATTTACTACTTACATATGATAGCGCATTTGTCAGTCATGTATTTGATGCACTTCTTATGAAATACGTGAGTAATGAAGTTCATTTATCAAACCAACTTTTACAGCAGCACTTTTCTAAATACAGTGGAAACATATATGTTATACCTTAGTAGCAACACAAGTAACACTGCTTACACGGATGATTTTCGTTGCATATCTTATAAGACTTGCTTCTGAAAAAGAGGTGATGCATTTCTCAGGTTCACTTTCGCCCTCCGAGGCACTACACTTATTAGAACTGTCGCATTCTGCAACATCTACATCGGCTATGACTGAATGTCAGTATAGTCTTTAATATTTGATTTATCATATCAATCAAGTAGTTTTCGAAAGTTTTTTTTCTTAATTTAACCAAAATTCAACAACTTAGTATTCAAATTTTCATGCTCAACTAAACATGTTCCCCCGTCCGATGCAAAGCACTTGAAGCACCTTCATATAGTAAAGTAGTAAATCGGCGAGGATCAAGACAAGAAGCATCAAAAATTAATTTTTGGTTGTTTGTAAATCTATCCTTTAATCAGACGTGGATTTTTATTCCAGTGCCAACACCCCGAAATGGGACCTTGTTAATATTCGTGCACTATTGTTAGTTATACCGAACTAGAAACCCCATCTTGCTATCCCAATTCCTCTTTGTGGACTCGCACTTTGAAAAAAAAAAAAAACTATAAATTGCATCAGCAATGAAGACCTCCTTCTAGCCGAGGTTTGTAAACCAGTAATAATAATAATAATAATAATAATAATAATAATAATAATAATAATAATAATAATAATAATAATAATAAATCATAAGATAAAAACTAAAGATTTGCAAGAAAAGAGTGATGTGTTTCCATCTGGGTCTACTATTTCCCGTGTACTTTACATATAAAAATAAATTGTACCAATCTAATGCCCTGTTAATTACCACAGCTTTCTAATATGTTTATTACTTTTTGATAAGAACATGTAGAATGTTCCATGAAAACCATCCTACATTAAGGCAATCGTTTTAGACATGGAGTTGGAAACGCCAGTTATGTAGTTGGAAAGAACCGGGTTTCATGAGCACAGCGGTTATGTTATAAATCGGTCCCGTGACCTGAAAACAAAGAAATCGGGCCCCACGTGTTAATTCTGTTCGATATGGAAAAAACTCTTTCTCTTTTCGCTGACATCATAGGTACAATTAATATTAATTTCAGAAGCTTTGTAGATTCGCAAAATAAATTTTCTAGATTGTTGCGAACAATTCATTAAAGCAAACCAAGTTATTGACAGTGATTCAAATTCCTCTGCAGCGTAGATTGAAGACAGTTCGTGGCATATGTTAGTGTTATAAAAAATGTGAATTGATCACACTTTATTCAGAATTTATCTAGGAAGATTTAAAACAAATTGTGGAAATGTATCTAAGGCAAGCAACATTGCTGCGATAAGATGTATTTGGAATCCTGGCTACGTCCCTGCCAGCACGATCCTAAGAGGGTGGATATGTTGAAAGAACAGACGATATGCTCGTTGCCAACAGGAGAGAAGGGTTATTATGTTATGTATACTTAGCAATTATCTTCTCTGATGTATGTATTTAGTAATGTTATCATGTAATTGTATGTGTGACACTGCTCCAGTGTACAATGATTATTTTAAATTGTCATGACAAGCTTTTCTGTATTCATACACTGGAAGGGTTCTAGGTTCGATTCCCGGAGGGAGTTCATGTGGTTCGGATTCCACGTTAATCAGTAGGTTCACGTCTCATATAGTCTCACAGCTAAAAGGGACGTTAAACTTAAAATAAATTCTTTTTAACTATCTTCATTTCTGTCATCTAGAACGTGGCAGAACCTATCAGCGGTGTCTGCGCTACCAGTTATTACAATGACATAATAACATATTGAGACGATTAAAAATGGTTCTGTTTACTCTCAATATATTGTTTATCGGAGTATCTCATATGAAAATAAATCAAAAATACTGGAGAATAAGATGACCTACTCCGCTCCACACTAGCATTCATATGTGAAAAGTTACAGTCAATTATACTGTATATTAACGTTGTATTTTTTGTTGTTGGTTTGCACAAGAATGTAGACCACACATGTGCATTGCCCCAGGGGTTGGTGCTTTTCCAGAAAGTTGCAGGTTTGGTGAGAGACGCTTTACCTCTTTTGTCTAGTGGCAAGACAGTTTTTAGGGACTGACTAGTGGGAAAGGGTTGAGAATGAGCAACAATAGACGACACCACTAAGGTTGTTGTTCTCTTCTTTTGAGGTTTAGTCTCAGTGTGTCCGTTGAAAAGTCTGCAGCTGATTCTTCCAGTCCAGAAGACTGTTGAGAAGAAGGAATATGTTTCAGTAGTTACTGTTAATGAAAATTCTAAAGTTAGTTCGTGGAGTAAACGATAGTAACAAAAGTAGTGAACTTCGATTTTACGTGTTTCGGACGATATATAAGATGCTAACTAGAAGTTATTACTATTATTATCCTGAATATTATCGTTGGTTTTGTTGTATTGTTACGCATCATATACTAAGATTTTGCTATACCGACTGTGTTAACAGTATTGTACCTCAGCTCGTCTCGAGTTACTTTTCGAGACAACGAGAACTTAACATTCGAGATGGTCTCATCAGGGTGTAGTTACATAGTAAAACAGGAAAAGTGTTTGTGACATAAATAATTCATCATCGGCTACAGCCTTAATTTAAACGTAGTTTGATTTGTAACTACACCACTTTCTGAAATTCGAGACAACCATGGTATGCCAGCACCTCTCTTCTTAGGAGAGACTAGTTTTTCTTCGAGACCAGTTTTTTGGGATGCAGTAACCCCCCGTAGCTCTGAGAGGGCCCCCCGGAGCAGACCAAAATTACACGTCTATAATTTAATAACAAATATAATATTATCAGCAGTGCCCCTCCCGGAATACTATGTGTGCCCCACGGAACATTGTTTCAGAAGGACACAGTGGTAGAGAATGTTTGGAGGACTCCTAATCTGACCTTAGTTAGTGTCAAGAGTTATGTTCAATTTCTGCTAGATCTATAAGACACGAACTCTGTAACCACATATAGGATTCGCCTCAAACGGACAAATGGAATTTCTTATGATTTCTTCCAATCAAAATTTGGAAATAGGATGTTGGAACACAGTGGACTGTAAACTTCTTTTTCTTATTTTGTTTTTAAATCAGTAATGTGTCGTTATTATTGCGAATAGATGCTATAGAAAAATTCAGTGTTTTTTAATTTTCCTATAAATATATTTAGTCGAGCAGTGTATCGTGTGCTTCACTTAAAATATATATTTCATGCATAAATATTGAAATGTATCCACAATGTTTTTTAATTATTGAGAAAAGTTTTGTGTGTTTTTGAGAAGTGGTGCACCTCATAGATATAGATGTGTGTGTGTGTGTGTGTGTGTGTATAGATATGTCTACATGAGTGTTTATTGGTGTTTTTCATCATTATTGAAGTTAAAATTTAATTCCTACGCTTGGATTCTGGATGATTTCATCTCTGTTTTGGTAAGTACGATAATGGTCTGTCCTATATAGTACAAAATGATTATCTCATCTATAACTGTCGTATTGTAAGAATATAATTTGATAATAATTTTGAAGCGTAGTTTTAATACCGATAATATGTATATAATCGGGAAATGTATATTTGTGGTAAATTTCATCGGAAACAAATTATAAATACGAAAATTAGAACGAGTGAAACAAAATGTTGCTAAATGGAAAAGAAAGTTTTATTTTAGTTTTATTTTTCTTCTTTACTGCTCTTTTGACATGAAATTTTCAACATACATGTATTTTCAGATTAGACACATGTTAATATTATGAGAAATACCTGGCGAATTCGTTATAAAATTTTATTCCTACAACAACATATTTATAGACATGCGACAATAATTTTGGACATTAGTGTACACCAATGTATATTTTTTCTTTCAGAAGGGATATTGTGAGGGTTACCTCTTACGTTTCAGAAAAAAATGAAACCTTCTCTAGTTGGGAATAGGAAGGGTGTATGCATTGGTGCTATTCACCCGGTTCGCACCTGTTCGCTAGAACCGGTTGTTAAAATACTTTGAGGTCACAGAGCCGTTTGTTACACCCAGAGATAAACACACACACACACACGACCTAGGCCATAGTAATAGAAGGAAGCCAAACAAATTATATCAAAGGTTGATAACAATGTCAAGTATATTGTAATCTTAATTGTTTTAATAGTCTTTGTGTGATACGATCAAGCAAGAGCTCACATTTGAAGTTATACAATGAATATATTTCTAACACATTAACTAAAAATTTCTATCTTTCAGAGAACCTGGTTTGATGCTCTTACGAAAATAGTACATAATATATTGTAATGTTCACTTGTTAAATTAAAAACCTCCAAGTGTATTTCACGTAGTCTTATGCTGATTATAATACATTTCTCATCTCCCGTTGTAGTGTCTCTGAAACACGAAGTATAATCCATGCACTCAAGATCAGGAAAAGAAATTATTTAGAAAAAACATAACATTACATTTCATTCATACTCTAGGCGGCTCCTAAAAGAACCTTGCCGTTTTCATTCTGTACAAATTGCGCTTGTCCACTATACATGTATATATATAAAAAAAATCGAATGTAGGTTAGCGGAAGACCGTAGGACGTATAAGCATCTCAGTTGCGGCAACTAACCTGTAAATAATAACTATGAAGATGATAAACCATGTACATTGCTAAAGATTTTGAGGCATTCTGTGAGGTGACGATATTATCTAAGATAGTGAAGTATTGACTATATTCCATCGTGAATTTCTTTTGCTTTACCTGAAATGAATGTTGTGTATTAACGGTATTGTAAGTATTGTGAAGGTACGAAAATTACATATGAGGTATTCATTTAATATACCTTCAGTAGCTGTCATCGAGGTTTGATGTCTATGACCGCAAGGTATAATACCAACTTCCCCTTTGCGGGCCACAGTGGTTCAGTGGTACAGCATTCACCTCTCGTACATGTCTGGGTCCTTGTTTCCATACCAGTTCGCACCAAGTGAACTGTGTGGTGTACAAACACCCTTTGCGTGGTTTTTCTCCCACTTTCTTCATTAAAAAATTTCATTCAATTCCCATCATCAACGTCTCATTTAGCCTAGAACGCATAACCATGTGACGTAAAACTTTCATGTTTCCAACTTCCCGTAGCATGACAATGGTTTTAATTCATTTGTTATTGACATTAATCATTTATTTGGTTTAGATTTGTTCATTTGGCCAATCTCTACTATTACCGGTGGTGAACCCTTTAAGATGTGGAAGCATATCTCCTCTTTGTCGAGCTCTTTCGTGGCTAAGCGTTTAGCGTAATCATCTTTGGTGCCGGAGACCCTGGTTCGATTCCTAGCGGGAGTTCATGTGGTTCGGATTCCACGTTAATCAATATATTCACGTATCATACAGCCTTACTGCTGAATGGGACGTTAAACTGAAAATCAACTCAACATCTCCTGTTTGTTAAAACAGTAATTAAACACACATAGATGGAGGCAGATGCTCTACTTAAAGTAAGAATTATGACCCTAAATATTTTGATTTGGAAGTGAAACACGTAAAATATTCTTTGTTATAGTTGTACCATTCTAGTGATTTTGTCTACGTTATGTACCCAGAAATAAAAATACATGTCTGGAACATTTAGCTTCTGCTTATGATAAATCAGCAAGTGGCAAGTTGCACCTGTGGTAAATTAATAATATTCATGTAACACCTAAGGGAGTGTACGTGTTTCGCTGAATGGTTTATGAAAACGTTTCTCAAATTATTGTCCGCGGAACACTATTCGTTGTCGAAGGGGCCGCGGTGGCTCAGTGGTAAAGCGTTCACCTCTGGTGCTTGGGGTCCCGAGTTCGATCCCAGCCACGGCCAAGTAAACTTTGTGGTGGACAAACACCGTGTACGTGGGTTTTCTCGGGGCTCTCCCGTTTCCTCCCACTTTCTTCATTCCACCATTTCATTCATTTCTCATAATCACCGTCTCCTTTAGCCTAACCGGCATAATCGTGGGACGTAAAACTCAAACATATCATTTCATTTCATTTTATTCGTTGTCGATGTATGCACACACTATAGTTGGTAACCTTAGATATGTATTGAATGTATAAATACTACATTACGAATTTTGAATGTATAGATTGCACATCTTCTCATACATTAGATACATGTATTATTATAAAATATTCATAATGAACTTAAATTATTTATTTTTAATTTTTGTAATGTTAATAACACTTATAACTTATATTTACAACTTAGGCTAAGAAAGCAATTTGTTGTACATAATTAAATTATATCCAGAGCAATTTTTAACAAAAGAATCAAAATATATATCTTCCTGTACGTAACATCACTCGGAAACTCATGTTGTGGGTAAGGCATATGATGCAGAACAATGAAATGAAATGAAATGAAATGAAATGAAAATGTCTTTATTGAAGCGGGCGAGGTTCAGCCATGGCTGCTCTACCGCTAAATGATATCATTCAATTCTTTTGTGCGTACATTCAGTAATAACGGAAATAGAGAGACCAAATACGGATAGGAATTAATTACTATTGCTATCATGCTATCTGGTGATCTTCGTACTTCGATACAATACGGGTGAATAGTAGGTACCATGATTTCGTTGGGCTGGCACCAAATTATAGGTCAGTATGGGCGTGATGAGATTGAAATCGAGACTGATCGCACCAGGGTTTGCTGGTCATAATCAGCTGTTTAAAAAAATGGTTTAAACAAAAACACGAAAAATGTTCGTAAAAGTGTAAATGTCCGTACAATCTTGATGAGTACACATTTATGGGTTATCACGTTTCACTCCCGTATATTATTCGTATTATATTCAGACCTAAATTCCCCATTCATTACTTAAAAAGATTATACTACAAAAGCAACTTTTGTATTTTTTTATAAGTTTATGAATGCTTCTTTTGTGATTTTTTTATAGTTTGTTATTACTGTTATGCAAGTTCAATCAAAGAAAAATTCTAAATATTGTTTCGTTTTAATAATGTTTACTGTTGATAAAATACATCGAAATGCTGTAGTTTTTTAAGGGGAGGAGGGTTCATACAAATCCCACGAGAGGCATTTATTGAAATCAGAAGTATCTTTGGTATTTATTTATGTATGTATAAATGGGTCAGAGCCAAACTGGACTCAAATAATTCGTATCTTTATTCACTTTTCTTACTGATATGCAAATTAAGCCTATTTCTTCTTCTTCTCGGTGTATTTCTAACTTGGACTTATAAAAGTCGTAATGAACTAACTTGGACTGAATTAGTTCTTCTGTACTCTGCAGCATTTTGAAATTGTCCATATGTAATTCTGAATAATGGTTTCACTTGTGCAACTGGTTATCTTTTTGTCCTTCTGAACTGACTCTTGACAGTTACATTAACAAGTACCTAAAGATCAGGACAACGTATTTTTACCAGGAGTCCTTCATGAGTGAGTCGGCAGACATATCGCATTTGTGGTCAATTAGTCCAGGATTAAGCCGAGAAGCGGTTTGATTCCGCTTTAAGCTTATGTGACCTCTTCCAGCATAACCCGGTTGTTGCACAATAACACCAAGATGAAACAAATTTATTTATTTCTTCTCTCCATATGTGATATAAATACATACAGCAAATTTTTTAAACAAAAAATCTTGTTTAAACCCAAAAAATACCGGGTTTAAACAGAAAATGGGTTTATTGTTTTCATTTATTTAATTTTTTAAACATGGTTTTTGTCAACCCTGCATCGCACCATGCTACTCGTTTCTATGGTCCAGTCACGGCATTCTGTTGCCAGTGTAAAACATTAACCGTTGTGACATATAATGACAAGTAGTAACCTCGTGTGTTATCGGCTTCTGAAGTGCATATGATGAAGCGAACATTGTCTACTAACTATCCGGCTAAACCCCTTATTCAGTTGGGTGTCCGTCTTGGTTAAGGTTTACTGGTGTTCGGTGCAGTGAGCAAAGTTATGAAAACAATTATACCTTGTTCTCTTTCATGTGAGTTTCTTTTTACATTGTTAAAGTACTGTAGATTTTCAAATTATGCAGATTCAATATTGAAACCGGAAATATATCTATAACGAACGGCAGGAATAGAGTGATAGTGTGAGAGTTGCAACCTGTTTATCGGAAGCTGATTTATCATGATCTCTTACGATTTTAAATATTTAGGAATCAATATTGAAACCGAAAGTTGTACTAGTTCTTACTTTAATAGAAGACTCAAGCTGAGATGAAATCTATTCTTAAGATTTGGAATCCATACCATAATCGTTTGGATCGTTAGAGAAGGTGTCGATATATATACGATATATGAGTAGGCCAATCGCAAAACCCGTTAAATTTACAAAAAAACAAAAAAACAAAAAAAACGAGATAGTGGTTGCTTTGGAAACCTTTGTTGTAAAGCTATTATTTCCAAATAGTAGAAAAAGCCATTTTAACTAGTTGAAAATTGAGATTGAAGTATGTGCCAATTACCAAAACTTGTTAAATCCATCATGGCAACAGATGCAAAACCAGTTAAATTCCTCTTCCATATTCAGTTTCATAAACTGTTAAATCCCAAACCTGCAAATAACCTTATGAGGAAAGCAGAATCAAACCCGGTTAATTCCATATTTCAAACAATTTTAGGTTTCGTGCTGTATAGGATTAGTTTAGTAATCTGAATATTTATTGCAACTCTTCCGAAATCATTCGATATTTTATTTGGCAGAATTTGAAGTGTGTGCTTTCATTTTCTTTATTTTTGGACTGAAAATTGAAAAAAAATGAAAATGAAATATTTAGTTTTACGTCCCACGATTATGCCGGTTAGGCTAAAGGAGACGGTGATGATGAGAAATGAATGAAATGATGGAATGAAGAAAGTGGGAAAAACGGGAGAACCCCGATAAAACTCACGAGCACGGTGTTTGTCCACCACAAAGTCCACACGGCGCGAGCTGAGATCGAACCAGGGACCCCAAGCACCGGAGGTGAACGCTCTACTACAGAGTCACCGCGCACCCTGGACTGAAAATGGAGACACTATATGTCTTAACCTAACTGTTCGTGAAACTTTTCTGTGGTTATTTGCTTTTCTTTAATAATTACTAGACAAATGCACGAAAAATCGAATGAAAACGATACTCTAGGCAGCGATGATCATAATTTTATTATCAGACAACACCAAAATTGTCTAGAAAACGTACAAGACACATGAAAAACTGGAAACGAAATGTAGCCTAAAAGACAAGGTGAGTGGACTATCCTATGCTTAAAAGTCATTTGTTTTACATTTCAGGGTAACTCTTTACTTTGAACAGAACATTGTTGGATTAAGTTCTTCTCTAAACAGTATCTTCAGCTTTAGCAGAACCTCTTTCTTAAAATGTCTCGTATCAATTATCATTCAAAATTATAACATGCTTCTAGTACAACATGTTAAAAAAACTTTGCCACTTATTTACCATTTCTGATTCTCTTTCTGCCACTGTTTTGCTCAAACTCAACATTTGCACATTTTGTTTTGCTATATTTCAAATTCATATATTGGGATAATTGGCTAATTAATATTCACCCTATGTTAGTCCATAAAAGGTTACAAACTCTTCCAAAATATATTCATTCAGTTTAGAAATGTATACAGATTGGTAGGCCTATAATTAACTCCGCTTGTAGTTACGAAGGGTTTGACGATTGAAAGAAGCTCAAAGCTCACGTTTTACAAAGAGGTTTTTGAGGAATAGAAAACCGAGAAAATGGTGATGCACCAGAGGACGAAGACGATATGGATTTCCATTTAGTAGATGATGGAGAGGAGGTTACATAACTCAATTTTTTGCACATTTGGATCCATTGTTTTCCATTTAGAACAAAATTAATGTAGCATTTGTGTATAAATATTCATTTGTGCCAATCTTGTGCAATGTATAATAATCTTGTAATAGTTGATAATACATTCCCCCCTCCCTCCCCCAATTTTTTAGTAGGCATAATACTGATTTCTCACTCTGACTCCCTTTCTTTTTGATAGGTTTTGTATCTTGAGCCTAAAAAAATGGCCGCTCGTCCAGATGCAAAAGCTGTTATTTCCATTTACATACGCAAAAGCTGTTAAATCCAAACTATTTTCTTCAATAACGCAATTCACAGACTAGTGTGATTATGCAGCTTTCGACAGACCCACAACCACAATATTCTTAATTCTTTAATGTTCTCTAGTTTCTAATGTTATTTTGCAATTATGACGTGTTTAAACAGTTTTTCTCGATTTGTCACAAATTTTAAAATGTGAATTTAACGGGTTTTGCTATTCGCTTACTCATATATATTCGTATATATCCATGGTCCTAGTAAATACATAAAGGAGTTTTGGTAATTTTAACTTCTCGAAAATAGTTAATATAATATTAATCTATATACTTTGCATTTCTTAACTCTTTATATACTAGGGAATTTTCTCTTATATAATTTCCCTTTAGTTGAATTTCCACGGTTTTTTCTTATTGTCCGCCATTTTAGGCGTAACATGGATTAGACAAAACGAGGATCCTTTTTTTCGCCTATAATGGCGGACACAAATCTTATCATTTATCTGTCATAAAAGTGTCAGATAATTGGAAAGGCGAAACGAGGATTAGGCCAAACATTCGACACGTGTCGACACGTTCATGTAGGCCTAGTGTTGAATGAGGTAACAATACTAACTATTCCTAACTAAATGTATTTATGGCTGCCAGAAAAGAGAGGAGGACCAATAATTTATTTATTATTCGACCTAATTTCGGTGCTTCCTTGACAAGATAAAAGGATTGTGTGGTTAAAAATATTATTATGATTGCCGGCTACAATTCATGAACTTCAGGTTCTTCAGAGGCATAAAATTAATCTCAGAAGAATGAAATATAAACCTTTTCTAATGCATAATATTAATCTTCATTGTAGTGGACTAGCCAAAAAAACTGATAATTTTTAACTTAATCTTGCTTTAATTAACAATTTAGTAAAATAAACGATAGCACCTACTACAGTAGATAAAAGGGTGAACCCGAAAAAAGTGTACGAAGAAGTTAAATTTTCAGTTCATTTCTTAGAGAATACATCTTTAAAAAATTCCATGCATATATTGCAGCTATTTATTAAATATAACGTGCATTTTATATCGGTATAATGAACATTTCTTTACAACGCTACTTTATTGCAGAAACCCTCATATAAGATATTTAATGACAAATTGTATGCATTTTTTCTTCGTCATCCTCTAGAAAATATGATTGTTAGCCAGTGAGATCGCGTGATAAATTTCAAAATGCATAATCGCATGGAATTATGAACTTTGCAAAAAATCGTAATTCTTGCAATTATTAACCTATTCTGCAATGTATATAGGAACCTATATACAAATGAAAGTGATTATGTTTGTAAGTTAAAGACTGATCTCGATCACATTTTCAACATGAATTAGTTTCGGGCCTGGGATGGTTTTCATCATTTAACTTCGAAGACGCGACTTGGGGCTATATAAAAATGATCGTAAATAATCTATATTAGTGTCGAATCCATAGTTTTCGGGATCGCCGAGATGAACAGTGACAATTCCGTCGTCGTTTAAATCCCAATTCACCCCGCAAGTTGGGGCAGAGGGAGGAGGAGATATACAAAGAATATGACGAATATTAATGTCCAATCCATAGTTTTCGGGGTCGCTGAGATGCACAATGATACTTGCAATGCCCTTTAAATTATAATTCATACGCCATTACTACTCCTGAAGGCGGATGGTGACAGGTAAAATTCATTGTAAGTTACCGATATTAGTTTCTAATTAATCGTTTTTCGGGTCCATAAGTTGATTGGTGATAATTTTGGTGCCCTTTTATGTCAAAACTGAAACTATTCTCCCCATGCGAAGAACGGATATTCTGCTAGTTATTTACTAAATCAAACTTAGCATGCGCTAAAATCATGATTCTTCAGAATCTTTGAATATGGCAGCTGTTTTAAAGAAATATATATTTTTTCTGGCGGCGAAAGATTTAATGGAAATTAACGGAAATATCTACAGTCAGGGATGTTCGCACGAGGGAAACATGACCTCAATAGTGTCATTACAATTTTGGGGTGGGGGATTGTTTTAATTTAAAAAAATTAAAATTGCCTCTTTTCACGCAAAGACAAAAAGAAACGTAAAATCCAGTTACCAAGTTAATTATTACATTATTGTACCCAAAAAAGGAAAATGGTTAGCCTATAGCAAATCTAAACATGCGACTTTCAGCGTGCATTGCATGCTATGCCTCACCAAGATATCAAACCGTATGATCTTCATCGGGATACAAAGGGTGGATTTCTTTTTTTAAAAATGCTTCTAGAGATAGAGAGGTCACCTAAATATAAAAATGGTATTTCGAATATCAAATTGCAAGAATACAATTGTTAGCAGGAAATCGAATTGATTCAAGTGTTTTGGTGCAAAGTAATGAACTTGTAAATCATCATCGAGAAGTAATGAAGGTTATTCTTGACTGCTGAAAATACTTAAACGAGGAAATGCTGCTAGCTTTTCGTAAGATAGACTGTATGACGGAAAATTAATGAACAGATTTCGACTCTTTGCAAACCATAACTCAGACGCTGTAGTGTATTGTGAAAAGGTCATTAGACTAGACGAAAATATAGGAAGATGGGATACAACCTTTTAAGCTACCGAAACATTTTTGACCTCATAGATGTTATGAGCAAGCTCGTTGTATCGAACCATGCGAAATGGCGTGGGGTAGTTTCATGTGACAATCGCTGGACAATGGCGTCAGTGGGACATGAGGGCAACCGCCCCCATCCCCACTCTGGATTTAAGATTTTGGACTCAGTAAGGAAGTTTTAGAAGTCTCTTGATAAGCAAAGTCCAACAAAACAAGCTTGAGGACCTTAAACCGAATAAATACGGAGAACACACAGATAATTAAAACTGTAAAGTTGCTCAAGCCCAATTACCAAATGTTAAGCAGGCTCTTTTTAATCCTTGTGCAAAAAAGTATACAAGAGAGCAATATAGGCTTATAGCTCCTTACGGCCAATGGAAATGGATTATAACTGACCAAAATTCGTACTTATTAGGTGTAAGGACTTCCAATTTTTTATGTTGGACTTTGCTCAGCCAAAGGTTTCTATGTCCCCAAAACCTGAAATTCGGGGTAAAGGGCGGATGACCTCTAAACGAACACCCCTCTCTAGCGGCAATTATATAAAATTCTAGATTGCATCTTGCCATGTAGTTTTTCTTTCTTTCATCTCTGATTCGTAGTTATGAAAATTTGACGTCAACCCTCATGTTCGACTTGAGTTTTAGCATACATACGTTCGATTAAAGTTCTATGTCATGAAAAAAAGGAAAGTTTCCTTTAAAAAAAAAAGAAGTTATTCTCAAGCGCTTTATAGATTGGCATACATTGCAATTTATAGTTGACTGTAATATTTTGACAACCATAACAACAACAGAGATGATTATAGTAAGAAGAGAGAAAAATATAACTGTAAATTATGCTCCTTGGATTAATAATCCTGAAACATACTTTGCATATGCGTGTCAATGTTTCGTAGACTCAGTCATACCGTGTTTGTCACCGAGTATATCTGTTGGCTTGAAAGCTTCGGGGACATGAGTGAAAGTTAGTAACTCTTTCCGTCACTGATATAAAAATATCATGGTGCCGAAAAAAATGATTACGTAACAAACTATCAATATTATATTGTAAGTTAGCCATGCCTTATTGTTAAATATTATTGTTTACTTTATTCAGTTATGTATTAATATTTAAATTTAAACATGATAACAGAGATAGAGCGTTCACCTCTGCTGCATGTGATCCTTGGTTAGATACCCGCCTAAGCCAAGTGAACTATGTGGTGGACAAATAATGTTAGGGTACGTTTTCTGTGAATTGTCCCACTTCCTCCCAATTGTTTTATTCCTCCATGTCCTACATTTCTCATACCCGTCTCCTTTAACGTAGTCAGCGTAATCGTGGGACACAGTAACCGGGTTTTACTTTAAGAAAAAGATGAAAAAAAGAATGAAAATTCAAAGAAAGGCCAAATAATACAGGTCCATTATGGTATGTGAATTGAGGCAAAAGTTGGAAACCTCCTTCTTTTTATTCCGTGCCTTTTTTTTCCCACCAACTTCACCAGCACAGCCCTTAATAGTTGACACGTTCCAGTTGACTGGGTTGCATGCAACATGCGGTCACTCAAACGGGAGACACGCCTCTTTGTTTGCTTATACAGTTTCAGAAACCCACAGGCTCGGTTCCTGTCTTCCACGAAACCAGAAAACAAAACTAAATAACATCAACAGACAACTGTCCCGCTGTGAAAACCCATACGTCATTTCTCACTCCCATACGCCAACAGCTCACTCATCCGACCCGACTAGAGCCCTCAAAATTTCTCTCAAAAGCTTTAAATGTGCGTTCATACATTAACGTAAAAGACAAAAGACAGGCAAAATAATTGTTTTATAATTCTAGTCGTTAAATTCTTAGAGTGTCTTGATTTGTTAATACTTTAAGTATATATAAGGTATTCCAATGACAATTAACACAAATTTTCTTTATAAGCAGTTAACGTACGCGCATTTGGCGTGGGAGAACTGGGTTCGATGTCGGCGGAGGCTGCTGTGGTTCGGATTCCACGTTAATCAGTAGATCCACGTCTCATATAGTCTGGGCCCTGAGCCCCAATGAAGAACGACCCTGGGAGGCACAGCGACAATACCATTCGACGTACGGTACCTTATGGGATTTAAATTTTAGTTGGACCCCATATATAGGCCTATATATATATATATATATATATATATATATATATATATATATATATATATATATATATATATATATATATATATATATAACTTATTTAAAGTAAAATTTGTAACTAACAAATAAAGTAACGTCTACATACGAAATATTCGATTCCCGGTGGAAAATATTGACATTTGAACCCACTACAGTGGTTCGAATTCCAAGTTAAATGGTCTCTCTGTATTTTATATAGCTTCGGTGATGAGAAAGGCCTATCTAATCTACCTACTTGAAGATACCTTAGTGAACTTAGATTTAACCGATTACACCAGCCTATCAGCATTCGAAAAATGTTTCCAATAAAATTTACGTATCGAATCATCAATTAAAATGACGGGGTTTGTAAACAGTTTTTCAGTTTCGCCGTACACCTCTAAGGCGGAAGGGAATTTTAGCATAGAGAAATTTCTGCCTGCAAAATATAAATTTTATTTCGTACATTTTTTCGTCTGATGCTTTTTTTTTCGAGATATTTTGCAGTATGGAATAACAAAATTCACCCTATGTGTACATTTTCATCCCTCATTTTAATGAACCTACTCCATATTTTAAGTCCTTTAAAAACAAGGTCAGTGGTAGAGCGTTTATCTCTGGTGCAAGGAGTAAATGGTTCGATCACAGATTGCGCCATGTGAGCTTATTTAGTGATGGGCAGTGGGAATATTCCCGGTGGAAAGGAATTTAAAAAATGGGAATATTCCCGGGTTTTTCCCTGGCCTATAAATTCCCGGAAAGGAATATATTTCCATTTCTTTACTTCATCTTCCAAATTATAAGAACCGTACGACTAATTACATTATTTTAATATTTTATGATTTACTTCTAGGTTTTAAAGAATTTGAAGGTTAAAAAATTTAAAATTCTTTGACAGTACTTTATATAAGTAATAATATGATTTTTTAAGTTCAATTTCCATTTGCACTAAAAAGTAAAGTAATTGTTTAGTATTGGGGGGGGGGGCAAAAATAGCCGAAAGTAGGATGATTTACTGAAGAAATGAGTTGAAAGTAGTGTTCAAGTAGTCAAGAAAGTATCGAACACATTTTTTTTTCTTTTTAGGGCAGTAGGGGATTTGTACAAACCGTAAAGGTAAGTCGAAGTGATTTATGTGAGAAAAGAAGGTGAATTGTTGGTAACGAAGATAGAAAACAACGTGCCCTGCGGGGCTATAATCCGCCATCACTCGCTAACGCTTGCTCGGCAATGCTCTCTAAATTTAATGTTGGTAACGTAATTTAACGTATGAAACCATAAAACAACAACATCGGAATAGAATATCGCAAAATTTAGGCAGCCAGAATTCAGGGGGGGGCTAGACCCCCTGAATACGGGCCTGGAGACAACTGTAATAATATAGCTACTGTGATTAAAAAAAAACGAACTTTGAAACCATAATATAGTAATAGTAAAACTTAAAGATTTCATTTCATTTTCATTTACAGAATTATTAATATATTAAAATAAGTTTTCTGATTATTTGAAATCAGACGCTTTTCTAAAATGAACATTATGACTATCTATTCCGTGTCAATACTATAAATTATTAAGCTTTACAAAAGTAGAGGGAAAAAGGAAACCAATCGAGCATATTTTACAACTAACTTTTTATTTATTTATTTATTTATTTATTTTTTAATCGAAGTCTGTGCAAACCATTGAAACATTTCCAAATTACAAATGAAATTATTATTTATATACAGACAAGGTGACCAGAATTTTCACTTGCGAAAACGGGACGCATACGAATCGGCTACGGGGGGGATATCTGACTTCCAGATTGTATTTTGGGACTCAGCAGTGTTCTCAATTTACAAAATACACAAGTAAGAGTGATAACACACCGTTTCTAACTTTACGTATACCACACAACAAATAATAGTTCCCGATTGCAAATTCTGCCCAACAATTCTTTTAATTAGTTGAACACTCAGAATTCCCACTTGAGCCACGAACACACAACTCCCATTTGAAAATTCAGAAGTTCTAGACTAGACACGGCTGAACCTTGGCGACGAGAGTTGGTACGGAAGAGAGTAGAATTTGCATTGACGATTTATATTTTGAATAATAAT
Organism: Thermobia domestica; assembly: GCF_964235325.1. Classification (NCBI taxonomy): domain Eukaryota; kingdom Metazoa; phylum Arthropoda; class Insecta; order Zygentoma; family Lepismatidae; genus Thermobia; species Thermobia domestica. The sequence goes on along the minus strand of NC_137471.1, from coordinate 164,823,701 downwards.
TACGGGACACCTAGACCATTTTTATTTAAAAACGGGACATTTAGGCGTCCCGTTCGATAATCAGAAAAAAAACGGGACAACTGTTGGAAAAAAGGGACTGTCCCGGCTAAAACGGGACGTCTGGTCACCTTGTATACAGAATAAATTAAACGATGGAGCAACTTATGGTTTAATCGAATATGATGGTGGTTGCTACGATTTAGAAGAAAGCAATTTTCTGTTGGCACTGGCATCGAAACTATTTGTGTACAAACAAGAATTTCGCATAAGCATTTACTTGACATATTATTATAGTTTACTAATAATTAAATAATTATATATTCGTGTAGAAGGAGTTCCGGTCGACCTTTGGAAAAAAATCACCTCACATATCTATCTAGTTCAATTGCACATACGCGTATGCTGATGAACTAAATAACTGAATGTGTTTCAAACACTGAAGTAGCAACACTGAAGGCAAAAATTATGGAATAGAGACCATGGCGACATCTCATGAGAAGTAGGTAAACTAGAACTGGGACTGTGTAAGTCTGGCTGAGTCGCGTTATATGTGGATGGTAGCGACATTCAACGGCGTAGCAGATTATTGTTAGGATTAGCGTTGTCTTGACGCAAATCATTTCTGAAAGTGTCCACTTCATTGCACATTCAAATAATTTAGATGGTACTGGCACTCTGCGTCTAGGAGACCCTCTCCCAAGCGGCTTGTTGCTAAAGTAAGGACGATCTACAAACAAACAATCAATTGCCGAGTGAACAATTGTCACTGATGAAGAAGAATAAGAGGGAGAAGAAGAAAATTGGAAATATAAAGTTCCTTTTGTGAACGGACTTGTTAATCATTTCATTAACACTGGCAACGTAAAATATAATGGGAGTATAAGAACAGTGTTAAATTCTTATTATTTTTCAATTCACAATGGCTGGTAAGGCGTGTGTTAAGTTGGAATTGATGTGCAAAGAAGACATTGCTTATGACTTACCTCATGATGATCCGCTCGAAGGGAGAGGGTGGACATACGAACTAATGACTGACAACAAAGAGTTAATATTATCTACAACGGAAGGAGAGGTATCAGTGTACAAGGATACAGCTATGTGCTCCTTGGATGTGAAACTAAACGTTGATAGGGTAAAACCAGAATCAGCACTAGAAGAAGATCCTGCATTTGAAAGTAATATAGAAACGCTAAAAAAAAAAATGTGGTTCAGGAGACTTGCGCGTCGCATTCTAATGACTCCCAACAATTAACAACAAAAAGTTTAAATTCAGTTCGGCCAGAAAGGTAATGTTCAATTTTTCATTAACTAATTGGCTCAGATTGATAATACGGTTATATGGCTCCGGAAATTTTGTTGGTTAAAAGCAATACTTCACGAGAAATATTTAGGTATGGGAGATATCATGAACGTAAGTAGGTAGCCTACAATTTGGAAATGACATGGCACACATAGACAAGCTGTATACCAAATAAAAATAATAACAAGATTGATACCATCCATACAATTCTTATGTAGTTCATATCTTGATAAAATAATTATTTCTTTATTATTGGTTACACATTTCTCACTATTTGTTTCACATATTTTAAATATGGGTGCTCGACGATATTGTTTTATTTATATAGAGACTTATGTAAAATAACAAATAATGAGAATGGTAATTATCGTAAAATTTTACAAATGTAAAAAAGTGATTTTATTTAAGATTTAGCTCAAATGGGTCTAGCTTGATTTTTTCGGTGGGCTTCGAAAGACATATTTAAAATACAAGATAAAGAATATTTTAACCAACAATGGATGTTCATTATTTGTAGAGGTCCATACATCAGTCCATTTCATAGCTGCACTCATTTTTTCAAGGAAGTCGATTTTTTACATTCCCAGGAATCTTTTTTAGTGTATGGATCTGCATCTCTCAATATGGGATCACTTTAGGGGCTTGGTGAACGTACTTAATATATGAATTATTGTAAAAACAATGCTAACCAGCATTTGCTAAATGGCCGGTAAAAATAAGATTGCTATGCAGATTAGAGCATTACGCAGAATGTGGGTAAACAAAGATAACGCAAAATTCTGTATTCAGGATGACTTACATGTCTTACGTGTACAATGTGTTCTTGTACATTCCTAAGTATTTTATAGGTAACATCCTGAAATGCTTTCTTTGCTTGTATAATTGTGTTCCAAAGTAACACTATACATTACGTACGTAACTTCTTAATTATATGGATCCCTTCATTCCGAAACATTTTCATAGTTCCGTGTTATGATTTGCCACACTAAATTTTGATACTTCATTTCGCTTACACTGGTTAGTAGCTACCTTGACAAGGGATTACTTTGCACATCGGGCATTACTTCGCACAAAATATGAAGAGAGTTTCACAGTCCTCCGTCGGTAAAACAATGAACTGTATACACGAAGTTTCAACTACCCTCTACGATAGAACATGTAACTTTATTTTCGTGTTAATGTTGGGGGTCAGCATCAGTTTTAATTACAGGGAGGGTTTGTTGTTGTAGTGGTATGGAAAGCTGGAAAGACCGCCAAATTTTAAAAGAATTTCCTTGAATGTTAAGTCAGTTTTGTTATATTATGTTTAGTTACTTGCATTATACAACGTAACTAATAACCGTTTGAACCTTTTAATACAAATAAATTAGTTAAACGGCGATTAGGTCCTACGGAGCGCCATTCTGTGCGTAATTAGATAACAACACAGTTTGTAAGTCGTTCATGAAAAATACAAGTATAATGAATTGGATCCTAAAACCAATGGTGTTTACGATCTCTTACAGTTCAATCTTGCAGGGTCCCTGACGATTCGAATGAATCGCTTCTACCGTACGACCTTACATACCACCCTAGTTGCATGCCTTCGGCATTCAAGTCATGACAAATCAGGGTTAATTTCCGAACCCCAATTGGGCTGTCAACATTCAGGCCTTGAGGAGGCATTTTAAGAAAATAAATCCACCCTGGGAGGAGATTTAATGCTACAGCCCAACATTTCATTTCATCAATTTTTTAATCATTAGTATTACTTCAGGCCCGCTCGTACCTACAAAATTGGTAGGTTTACAAATGTAACCTTTTAAAGAGCGCTAGCTAATACTTTTGTGTGGCTTACAAGCAATTGCACTTTCTTTATTGAGAATATCACATCCGAGAGCATTTGTCACAGTAGTGAAACACAAGATAATAGTAATATTAACTTGTTCAATAAACATTATTCTTGTTCAGGGCCTACTCGTACGTAGCAATCTTAATATGTTCTGATAACATAAACCTCAATTTTACCATATACTGCGTAACTGACATAGGCACTCCGTACTATCGATACATCATATTATCCGGTGTTTATCGTAGTACAGGGTACCGTGGAATCGTAAACGGGCTTCCCTTCTTCTTTTTCTCGAGGCCGGTTTATGATTCCGGGCACAAGAATACAACAGTTATTTTCAAACATCAGAAAGTATAACAATTAATTTACTTTCTCTAAATCCAAATCAAAACTCTAATTATTTTCTATAAATCCAAATCAAAACTAATTATTATATCAAAATCTAAAATCCGAACATCAATTTTATTACTATTACACTTTTTTCTAATTATGCCAATTATTAAAAGTTAGAACAAAATTTTGAAATTATAGTCAATTGCCAAATCTGCACATTAGCTGGGACCCAACCAGGCGTCCCACTGGTTTCATTACTTTAATTTTATAACGAAAGTACGGATGTCCCTAGGGGATGAACTATATTTTAACTTTCAAATCTTCTTAACTTATAATATCGCTTTCTCTGAAGTCTATTAACTTCAGGTATCATTAGTCACATTGAATGCACATTGACTTTTCATAGTAGACGGCATATATATATCGAACGACGAACAAATCAACGAACAACTTTATCAAATTCAAGGTTATTGTCAACTACTTTCAATATTATACTAAATTGTGTTTAACTTACAGTATTTTGACAGCGACTTAATCTTACATTAAAAATTTCGTATATTTTCCCATTATACAAACCTAACATCAGACGAAAAAATTCACTATCTCAAAAGCACATTTTTTTAATTACCCAAAATTTAAACTTTATGATTAATTGTAGTTATTACTAGTACTTCTCTAATTATGTTCGTAATTATATCTAATTGTGTAACATGTCTAAATGCTTGATTGTATGGGGACAACTAAATGTTAATATAAACATAAAGAGGAATGATTTAAAACTCAAAACAAGATTTGATAATAAAATTTTGTTATGAAGTTTGGTTCCCAAAACTGGAATGACCTGAAAAAAAAACACAAAACTTAAACATCCTAATAAGAATTCGATACTGAAAGTCCGCATCCAAAACGGGATAGCCATACTTTTCAAAAGTGGTGCGGTATTATTACAATTTCAAAGTCCGAAATCGCGTTCTAAATCAATTACCTGTTTAAAATTTCCAATGCTGTCTTTCCTCTCCTTTCCACATTCATCTTTCATCTCCAAAAGCTGTAAGAAAACTATAAAACATGACATCTAAGTGAACGTTCCTGATTGTAGAGCGATATTAATGGTTTCTTCGACTGGTGCGTCAGCGGCGGTGGGCACACACTTTGATTCTGAAAAGTAACCTTCGAAATTCTGGGAAATTATCAAATAAATAAACAATAATCCTTTTTTCATAATCTAAAAGTTTAAAAGTTCAAATTCGGTATTTCTGATTTCTCATCTCTTCCGGGGTTTAGCCCGAGTTCGGGTGAAGTTCACGCTTTTTTTGTGCTGAGATTTTAATTTTCCATCTGTGCCGGTTGCGCTTTTAAGCTGTAATATAGCACTTTTAAGTGTACTTTTCCAGTTAGTTTGTTTAATTTCGGAACGTTTCTCCTTTTTACAGCGTATTTACTAAACTTCCACGTACTGACACGCCTTCCTTTACGACGTTTGGATTTACGCTGCATTGCGATACCTGTCATAAATTTCTTTTTAGGTTTGCGCTTACTATTACTATATTTTTCCTTTTAGTTTACTATACAATGCTGGTACTTGTTTTCGCTTTAGCTTTTTAGTGCTCTTTGGAGTCAATGTATACTTCTTCCGCATGTTTTACTCGAAACAACCTCGCCTACAGCTCGACTTTAATTTGCATGGAGTTCGTCTTTGACCGAGTTTAGTGCGTTGCGAATTACGCATACCAAAGCACTTTCCTTTTATTCTCAACTTATTTCCTACTGCACGCCTAATGTGTGGTTGTGCGTGCTGAGAATACGCTGTACGTGGAGGTGGACGAACATTGTTTTCATCATGATCAATCAACTTGTCTACATTTTGAGTAGCACTATACTTAAATTTTCGCTCTTTACAATTTCGCAATAGTGAAGTACTAGCTTGAAAATTCAAACATTTCGGCAACTGAAAGTTAGTAAATGTCGCATCTGATGTACTGATATGATCACGTCTGGTCATTTTAACTCTACTGATTATGCTCCTTAAAATCGAGTTTACGTTAATAATGTATTACGAAAACTCAACTTGGTATCATTGGCCATCTTCTTTTTCTTCTTAATCTTAGTGTTGCATTTCCGTTCTGTAACGGAAATATACTTTCGACTGCGTGTGCTTTATTGGAAGTGTTACTTTTACGCTTGTTTACGGTAAACATTTCCGACCGATAAATTATGTACGAGGCCTTCACTACGTAAAACAATTCGCTTGGCGGGTCTATTGTGAATTTGAAGTCGTTTCCTTCTACAATATTCAAAGCTGATAAAGTCGGAATGGATTTGCAGCACTAAAATGCAACTTACCTTTAGACATACACTGTTACAAAGACAAGTTTGAATTTGTTAAGTCGCGCAAAACCATTTGCCTGCGACACAAAACCGACAACACTGTAACTTCGTTATCACACAAAATCATCAATTGAACTCTCAAGCCTTCCCTGGCTTTTTCGAGAGGGCGGATACGCGCAACCTGAATGCTACCGCGTATCACGTGTGAAACATCGGTATCCCTTGCCGGCAAAACAATTACATTAGAAACAATTGTCTACAGGTACGCGTAACGATTCTTCTTTTTCGCTATCTCTACACTGCATATTTCCTTTTCCTGACTGTAATTGACTTTCTGATTTATTTGGCACATATCTTTCACAACGTGGGCCGGCTCGAATTTAAGAGTATTTACGGTTTCTTTTCCGCCTTGCACTCTTTTATTTTGTTGGTTTGCCTACACTCAAACTGTGCCGTTCGCATTTATTCATAGAACACAGTGAGACCTTTCTTTCATTCCACTACACTATTTTTAAACTCAGCAGTTACTGAATCAACATGATTGGCCGCGTTAACTAATTCAGAGCGTACTTCAGTTAAGGAGTTATTGGCTACTTTAATATTATTACGTAAGCTGTCTGCTTTGGCATTCGATTCGCTGTTTCCTACTCTCCCAAATCGTTTGTGTTACAGGCTGTTGAGGTACACCTACTGATTCATGTATTTTTTGTCCTAGACATCCAATATTCATTACCATTTTTGAGTAATGGTTTCTAATTGTTTCTCTAATTCCTCTGTCAAGATTGCTTGAAATTGTTCTAAAACACTAGCCTCCATATTGATATGAATTACGAGCAACTAGTTCAAAGGAGAAAAATCTAAATGTCTGAGTTTAATACGAAAATAATAAACATACACTTAAAACATGAAAGACTAAGAATTTTGATATTACGACCATTAACAACCAATCCTTCTTTTCAAAACTCAGGTTTCACTTTGCGATGTGCTTCAATATAAAATTAACACAGATATAAACTAGTACCATATATAAAATATTTTCTATAACTATTCTATCAGGCCTTGATTCCATTTTGTACTAATACACAACACACACAGCGAGGCCATGTGATAATATTTGAAAAACAGTATTACGTGACAGTTTCTACACAATCACTGTGTCTTCACCAGACTTCCACTCCTTCTGGCTGCTGGGAGTTGGTCATCACTTGTACATACTGTCCGGAGATCAATTTTAATTATGTTCCTCCCCTTCTTTAAAAAGTAACAATTGTCTGGCTTTCACTTTCACTTTTTAGCTGCACACGTATCCAATTAAAGGTTTAGTTTTTTCCGCTGGATGCGTCCTGTCCTCTATTTATCCTTATTTTCCTTGTTATTTTGTTTCTCTTTCTTTCTTCTTCCTTTTTATTCCTTCTTCTTTAAGCAAAATCTTTACTCACTCCTTATTTATCGAGAGTCCTGCATTCCAGTTCATCACCTTGCCTCCTGCTTTCATAATCTCTCTGGCTTCCTTCCATTTTCTCACCAAGGTTTTGTTCTCTACTTCTATGACCTCTGCTCCTTCCCACCCTATCCTGTGGTTTGTTTCTTTCTGATGCTTGGATATCGCATTGTTGTCCATTTTCAATCTTACATCATCCTGGTGCTGTTTAATTCTTTTTTTGCATTTTTTGTTTCTGCTAAGTAAATTTTGTTACACTCCTCGCATCCTACTCTATATATTACTCCCCCTTGATCTTTGTTCACTACTGCTTTTCTCTTTTTTCTTCTGACTAGTTCTATTATTATGCTTCTTTTTTTCCTGCACGTAATAATTCCTGCTTTCCGAAACATTCTCTATATGTTCTCTGTTTGTTTGTTCAATTATTGTGTTGAAACTGTTACGTGATACTGTTTTTTTTTTTACATATTATCGCATAACCTTGCTCAGTGTGTTATTGTGTATTAGTATTATCTCATTTACTCTTATTCATAAATACACATGAAGGTGCATAGTGTAAGACATGTATGTATGTGTGTATACTCAATCAGCTTTTTGCTATCCACTCACATCTACATAGAATTAAAAATCAACAAGAAAAATTTATATGAGCTACATTAATCTCTCTGTTGCTCTCAAGGTCAAAATATATTTACTTAACTTACATGAAAAATCTACATCAATTACTTCTTGTTTTTATCAACCCGTCTGCTTTATTTTTAAATAATTGTGTTCGCCGAGGATCTGATGGAAATTGACTGTCGAAACTAGGCTAATCAGCTTCAAAACTCAACACGTTATCAGTATAACCAATGGTATTGTAAAACCAGTTGTAGGAAGATTGCTATAATTTAATCCGGAAAACGGTCGCCTTGTGGTTGAAATCGTGTTTTTTGGTAGTTGTTAAATTCTTGTAAATATAATCGTAACCTTCACAGTGATTTTAGTCTTTTTCCCAAGATTTGTCACTTGTTTATTGCATTTATCCCAGCTTTGCGGCGGCAGTGGGACGTAATATTGAGGTCTCAAATATTCAGTAATAATAATAGTATAGGTAACAAATCCGTATCAGGACACATTGTATTAAAGCCTGTAAAATAACCCTTAGCGTGAGCCATAAGTTACAAAATAGTCGGGATTGGAGAGAAGTGTCTGGACCAACAGCACATACCCTCTCGATACGTTTCTACAAATAGCAACATGTTATAACGGAAAGTTTCCCTACAACTAGCTAAATGTTATAAAGGAAAGTTAAATGTTATAACGGAAAGTTTCGAGGTAATTTTCGTGTAGAAAGTAGGGATTCTGAACCACAAGAGCCGTAATTACAGTTGTTTTTAAGTAATGGTTATGCTGGATAAGCTACAGAAGATGTCGAACGGGTTTCGGGAAAAAGGTTCCGTACCATCATGAAACACCTCTACAGCTAATCAAATTTAAACGAAAGATTTCCGCTAATATTTCAGTAGAATATATTCTACTGTACGTTTTCAGGAAAATAACTGAAAAAAAAGAAGTGAATATGATTGAAACCTAAAGCTTGTAATAAACTAACTTGTGAAGTTTGGAGATGTAATTATAAAAGCTATGCTACAAAAATATATACACAGACCAGAATTCAGTGAGCTCTGAAATACAAACTAACAAAATGATGTATAAGATTCAGTCTACAGAGCAATTGTTGCTTAGAGAGTGGCGTACACTATTTCTAGAATCGAGATAAGATGAGAAATGTTTACGATAGTTTTGGTCTCGTCTCGATTCTCATCTCCAAAGCATGAATATAGTGTGAGTTAACCTTGTCCCGTCTCGAATTAAAATGTTTCATCCCGATTTTGTTTGGTTTGTTTTAGAATCGAGATGAGAAATTCGTCTTTTCATTAACAATATTACACAAAACCGAAATATTTTTTTTTGCCTAATATCACGTTTCTGCTTCTAATGGTACGACCTGAGCGATAATATTTTTTTAATTTTTAAATATTCTTCGAGATAATTTTTATTATTATTAGTATTATTCCTGAAAATTTGATAGCTCAAGTGCTGAAACAAACGAGTATTCAAATATTTGAATGTAATGAACCGTGTGTTATCGCCGATCTACTTCCATCAAAATTCCTAAAGTAAAAAAAAAGGAAAAAAGTGCTTGACGTGTATTCGATTGAAGAACCTCGAGATTACTGGTCAAGCCCCTAGACCACTGAACCACGATAACTACCCTGTAAATGATTCGTCTTTTTCTTGTTACTTTAATTCCTCTGCCTCAGCTTGGAAAGTTGTATATAATTTTTAAGTTCGTTTCAAAACGCGTTGCGTGTTCCTCTTATGATGATATAAGTGAATGATCTTCTGTACAGTTTCTATTAATACGTTGAATTATTCTTAAACCTTTGGATCGCAAGTTCTTTTTTTCTCCACACGAAACTACAGATAAGACATTTAATTCTCATACTGTGCATTTGTGTCAAGGCAGCCGACAATACCTGGTCATAGACTTATGTCCACCACGACATAAATGATAGTTTAATTTGATATAGTGAAACAAACTACAGCAACTTATTTTGAGACAGTAGTGATATAGTACTCCATTTCATATCTCTACAATATTTAATGTAATAACACATATAATATAGCGTAACTTTGTAATGTAATATAGCGAATGATTATATATATGTTTTCTTGCTCATTATCTCATATATGTAATCATTATCTCATTTATATTTCATTGTTTGTTGAATTTGTTACAGGCGCGATAACATCTTTGCTTTCCACGGAGAAGGGAACACGTTTACTACATTAAATAAAGCCATTTCTCATTCTTATGAGGAATCTGATACTTCGAAGCAGTTTGGCAAAGGATTTCATCGATCACGTTTGACAACAAATATGGTGACACAGGAATGTGAAAAGCGTCATACGTACCAAAAAAGTGAGAAACGCTCTTGTCAAAGTTCAACTATGTCTAGTGGTGAGTTTGTGCATTCAGGACACATGTTAATCCACACACGAGAAAAACCTTACACGTACCAAGAGTGTGGGAAGGCATTTAATCGTCGTTCGACTTTGGCTATACACATGTTAATCCACAAAGGAGAAAAACGTCACACGTGCCAACAGTGTGGTAAGGCATTTACTCAACGTTCACATTTGGCTATTCACATGTTAATCCACACAGGAGAAAAACATCACACGTGCCAAGAGTGTGGTAAGGCATTTACTCATCGTTCAAATATGGATAGACACATGTTAATACACACAGGAGAAAAGCCTCACATGTGCCGAGAGTGTGGTAAGGCATTTACTCAACGTTCACATATGGATAGACACATGTTAGTCCACACAAGAGAAAAGCCTCACATGTGCCATGAGTGTGGTAAGGCGTTTACTCAATGTTCACTTTTGGCTAATCACATGTTACTCCACACAGGAAAAAAATCTCACACGTGCCAAGAGTGTGGTAAGGCATTTACTGTACGTTCACTTTTGGCTACACACACATGTTAATCCATACAGGAGAAAAGCCTCACGCGTGCCAAAAGTGTGGTAAGGCATTTACTCAACGTTCAAATTTGGCTACACACATGTTAATCCACACAGGAGAAAAGCCTCACTTATGCCATGAGTGTGGTAAGGCATTTACTCGTCGTTCATATTTGGCTAATCACATATTAATCCACACAGGAGTAAAACCTCACACGTGCCAAGAGTGTGGTAAAGGATTTAATCATCGTTCGACTTTGGCTACACACATGTTAATCCACACAGGAAAAAGAGTTTACACATGCGAACGGTGTGGTGAGGCATTTTCTCATCGTTCAAGTTTGCTTAAACACATGTTTAACCATACAGGAGAAAAAGTTTACACATGCCAACAGTGTGGTTAGGCATTTAACCGACGTTCAAATATGGATAGACACATGCTAATTCACACGGGAGAAAAACCTCACACGTGCCAAAAGTGTGGTAAGGAGTTTACTGATCGTTCACATTTGGCTTCACTCGTTTTAATCCACATAGCAGAAAAACCTCATATGTGCCGAGAGTGTGGTAAGGCATTTACTCGTCGTTCAACTTTGGCTACACACATGTTAATCCACACAGGAGAAAAGCCTCACATGTGCAGTGATTGTCATAAGGCATTTACTCGTCGTTCATATTTGGTTACACACATGTTAATCCACACAGGAGAAAAACCTCACATTTTCCAAAAGTGACATCAGGCGTTTAATAAACGTTGAAGTTCAGGTGCACACATGCTAGTCCACACAAAAGAAACTTATGTGTGCCAAGCGTGCGGTAAAGGATTTAGACTACGTTTAAGTAGTGATGAGATACCGGTTAAAAAAAATTTTGTGTATAAACCTTAAGTAAATACCCAGGTATTTACCCAATTCCTCGGAATTCTCCAGTTTCCTCCCCTTTTCTTCATTCCACAATTTCATTCATTGCTCATCATCACTGCCTCTCTTAGTCTAGCCGGAATATCCGTGGGACGTAAAACTCAAAATTTCATTTCGTTTATTCGTTTGGAGATAAACGAGATGGGGAGAAATCGAAGAGACAGAGCATACACTGAACCAAGTTCCCAGAGTTCTCGTTCTCCAATCAGTAGCAACCACCAAGCATCATCAACGAGTTCAGCACCATTTAAAAAGCATGCAAATGCAAATAGCATCTCGAGATCCGACTCTGACTCCAACCAGCTTATCCTGCTTTGCAGCCTGTCTACAGCTTGCTACAGCAAAACTACAATCCAAAGTACTTTAGTTCGAAGGTTTTACTTCTCTAACTTCTCCAGTATCGGCAACGCAAAGATATTTCGCAAATGGTAGAAACCAAAAAATGAATTCATCATTAAATCACAGTCGGCTAACTTCGCAAAATAATTCGTGACAATCCAGTTTCGAAAGGTTCAGGAAAACTAAAACTTTAACTTCTCTCAACAACATCCGACACTAGCAACGTCAGCCACATACCATGTCAATAGTAGTACGAGGGGTCCCTCTATCTATAACACTTGATATATTGGCTGAACTTCCTGAAGTGGGATACACCTTTAAAGATGCATCCGTATTCGGAACAATCATGGACCAACGTACATAGTTCGAATTCTGAGAACATCACAGGATACTATCAAGACCTTTTGCATAAACAAATCTTAATTTTCAAGAAGAGACGCCGATTTGAAAAATCCTGCTCATTACGACCAATTCCTCTCCCAGGTAAACGCTGTCAAGAAAACAAAGTACATCCTACTAATAGGTGCAAGCTATGAACCTGTTATCCTACAAAGAGGTGCACATTGTATTGTATTGTATTGTATTTATTTCGTCCTTTTTTCATACATTTAGCACTGTATTGCAATGCATATGAAGTGGACACGTCATTTATATATAAACACAAAAGTAAAAAGAACAATAATAATGAAAATTACTCACACTAGATTAATAATTAAACATTACACCTTACATCTTATCCATTACATTTTGCATATTATTAAAAATAAAGTAAGAGTAATTATTACTTGCAGTGTATGTAGAAATCCTTGAACATATATCAAATGCTAAAAACAAACAACGACAGTGGTTACTACAGATAATGTAGTTTTTTTTTGTTAGCAATTCATGTATTCCTCTATCGAGTAAAAGCAATGCTTTAGTAAATATTTCTGTAGTTCTTTTTTAAATTTAGCAATAGATTTTTGAGTCTTTATATCTTTGGGAAGTTTATTGTATAGCATGATAGCCGCGTATTTACACCCTTTTTCATATAATACGGTTCTGTGTTCTACGATGGAAAAGTTTTGTTTGTTTCTTGTATCATGATCATGTTTTTCTTCTACCCGCGTAAGAACACCTTCTAAATGTCTCTTTACAAATATCGGTAGATTTAAAATGTACAAACAAGGTACTGGGAGTATACGAATTTTTTTTTAAATATTGATTTGCAGTGTTCTTTTGCTTTAGAAGCCGCCATCATTCTTATTATTCGTTTCTGTATTGTAAAAATACCTTGGCTTTGTGTGTATTTCCCCAAAATATAATGCCATATGTTAAATTTGACTGGAATAATCCAAAGTAAATCGTTTTTAAAGTAGACTCTTTTAAAACATTTTTGAGTACTTTAATTGCGAAATAAATTTGATTTAATTTTTTACCAAGTTTAGTTATTTGTACATCCCAGGAGAGATTTTTATCTATCCAGATTCCTAAGAACTTAGTGGAGTTCACATAGTCTATTCCGTTATTTTCAATTGAAATATTAACAGGCTGCGTATGTTTGTCGCGGATATGATGAAAATGGATTGCTTGTGTCTTTTCAATGTTTAATTTAAGCTTATTTTCTTTAATCCACTGAGATAGTTTATGAAGGATTTCATTTGCATTACCTTCAACATCCTCATTTGCGTTCCCTTTTACTATGATATTGCATCGTCTGCATAAAGGGATAGTTCTGCTGGAGCAATATTACATGGTAGATCGTTAATGTATATCAAAAAAAATAATGGACCTAATACGGATCCCTGTGGCACTCCACATGATATTTCTTGTTTTCCTGATGTGTAATATGTAGTTTGGTTTGTATCTTTGTTACTGTATGTAATTTCTACTACTTGCTGCCGATTTTCCAGATACGATTTAAACCATTTGGACGCTATGCCTCTTATTCCATAATCTTGGAGCTTTGAAAGAATATTTCTATGTGAAACTAAGTCGAATGCTTTGGAAAGATCAAGGAAAACACCTATTCATTTCTCCTTACTATCTAAACTTTTATGTACAATTTCTACAAAATTATATATTGCTGTTTCCGTTGATTTCTCTTTTAGGAAGCCATGTTGCTCGTGTGTAATTAGATCATGTTTAAGTAAAAAGGATGATAGCCGGATACTCATTATGGTTTCTAAAATTTTGGAAAAAGTTGAGAGAAGTGAAATAGGCCTACAATTTTCAAGCTCTGATTTGTCGCCTTTTTTATAAATTGGTTTTACTTTTGCAATTTTTAATATACTAGGGAATTCTCCACTTAAGAACGTCATATTTATGAGGAAAAACAGGGAGTCAGCAATATATTTAATGCTTTTCTTTACAATACTTCGCGGTATACCGTCTACGCCAGCTGACTATTTACTTTTCATCTTATTCACCACTTTTATTATTTCTGCATTTGTAACTGGATGCAGATACATTGTATTGTTGCAAGTTTTTGAGAATATTTTCGTGGGCATTGCTAGCTCACTATTGTACGTTTTTGATAAGTTGCTGTAATAATTATTAAATAGGTCAGCTATTGTACGAGGATCTTTAATTACGTTGCCATTTTTAATTACCTCTAAATTACCGTTATCATTACGAGTGTTTACACTTAACTCGCTTTGCGCTAGTTCCACAACGCCTTCGACTTATTATCGAATTTTTTAATGATTTTGTCATTGTGTAACTGTTTTGCTTCTTTCAGAACTCCTTTATATATGTTCTTATATCTTTTGTAATATGTCTCTGTATATGTTGATAGATTTCCTTGTGTTTTAGCCTTCTTAAGAAGTCTCATTTTTTTACTTGCTATTCTGATCCCTTGTGTTACCCAGGGTTTTGACTGTTTTCCTGAAGTTACACATTTTACAACAGGGAATGCTAGATTGAAATAGAATGTTATGGTGTCAATGAAGTAACTGAAAGCTTCATTGACCTGGTTATACAAGTAAAGCTCGTTCCAATTTTCTTCCCTGAGGAGGTGATTAAAATATTGTATATTTTCATCATTAAATTTTCTTTTGTACGTTACATTACTTGTTCTTGTATTACAAAAACTTTTATTGGGAGTTACATGTATATCGAGTACTTGGGCAAGGTGGTCTGAAAAACCACTGTTGAAGACGTATGTGTTGTAGTTAAGGTGTTTGCTCACTATGAACTGGTCAATTGCACTTTTGGAGCATTTTGTGATTCGTGTGGGAACTTTAACAACTGCCTCCATATTAAATGAATCTAGAAGAAGTTCTACCTCGTGTTTTATCGGCTGTAAAAAATCTATGTTGATATCCCCGACAATTACGACAGTCTTCTTGATTTTTATAAAATTATTTAGTATGGTGTCCATCTTATTTATAAAGATTTCTATATCACTGTCAGGAGTTCTATATACACATACAATTACAAAGTTATGATCTACAATTTCTAATGCACAACTTTCAAAGTGTTTTTCTACATTTAAATATTTAAACCTAGTACATTCTCTCGTTTTTAGGTCCCTTTTTGCATATATACAAGCCCCTCCTCTATCTCTACTATGTCTGCAGTATTGTGCTCTTAGCTCAAATTGAGGAATGCCTAAGTATTCTAAGCACCCTGATTGTAACCAGTGCTAAGTTATACAAATTAAATGTACTCCTAACAGTCTGTCGAAAAGTAGTTCTTCTAACATGCTCTTTTTATGAAACGTAAACCCTTGTACATTTTGATGAAAAATGACTATATTATTGCTATTGTATTTGTACCTAAGTTGTCAGACTGTATACTTTGATAACATGTCGGCACTCCAACAGTATCACTCTTACTAGACAGTAGATTTAATTTATTGTCAATTAGACGTTTATCAAAACTGGAATTTTCTTTACGGATGTCTTTGTTTTGGGTTGATGATCCTACCATAAAAAATAATCCGGACGATGTGTTGGAGGCTTTCTTTGTCTTTTTGATTTCCTATGTATATTGTCCTGATGTGATATAATCTCTTGAGGAGAAACAATGTCATTTGAAGCACCCCTATTTGCAATATTCGATTATACACTGATATCTTCTTCATTAGATAGTATGGTATAATTTTGTCTTCCATTTACTACTCCAGAACAGATCGTTTCGTCGATTGACTTTTGCGAAAACTTACTGTTACATGACCTAGAAGGTGTGCTAATGCTTGTTTTCCTGTTTGTACTTACAATATTGCTAGCTTTTGGTTCATCTTCTACACTATTACTCGCTAACCAAAGACTGTTGTTATTTGTTGGAACTTTCCATGTTGCTGGAATAGCATGGCATATCTTCTTCTTGTTGTGGATATACTTTGCCAGTAGCTGGCTTACCTGTTTCTTACCTATCTTATTTAAGTGCATTCCATGCTTGGTGAAACAGTTTCTTCCTAGATTTGAGAGGTCAACAAAGGTTACATTAGGCTGACCTTTACATATTTTTTCGAATTTTCTATTCGTTGATTTAATTAACTCATTTACGCACGAGCTTTCGATTAGATCATATCTAATTGGAATGCCTATTACAACTATATTACAAACTTTATCTTTGAGTAATGACAGAGCACTGATTAAAACTGAGACAGAATTTTCACTTCTATTTGAATATACATCATTAGCTCCCCCCATTATAATTAATGTTCCCGTTGTTTTTGAGTAGAGACTATTAATTGAAGGATCCTTTAGTACTTCCTTCATTGGAGCTCCAGGTTTTACTAAACTGAAAATTGTGTAACTGTCATTCAGCGTATTGCTTAACATTTGAGCAATGTTTCGACCATGACTATCAGCTAAAATTGTAATAGGACTTTTAACATACCTTAAATCGGATCCTTCTACAGAACTTGCAGCAGGATCAAGCGACTTGGAAGAAAAGTTCGGTGTGATACCACTACACTTTAATTTTACAATTGAATTACCCCCTTTATTGTCAGAGCCCATTTTCATTTCACTCATTATATTTTCATTTGACTTTCTCATATCACTACACGCACTACCAGTACTCGTTTCAGCACGTACATTTTTCACAACTAAACTATTGCTCTCTTTACTCTCATTTGGCATTTCAACTGTAGCATTTTTAAATGTTTCCTTCCTTGCACTTCTTCTTACACTGTTAGCAATAAGCACTTCATTTACTTCGTTTCTTTCTTCCCTTTCACTACTTACAGGTATGTTACATACACTTTTTGATCTTAAACCAATAGATCTAACGGTTAAATTTACACTTGCACTGCTTTTGCTGTCAGTCGAACAACAGTTTGATTTGTTGCTATTCACTTGATAAGCACTCCGAGATGGTGTGGTTACATAACTTTTTTCTCCTGATACATCTTCCAGAGCTGCGAATCTGTTTTGCGTCGGTACTTCTCGTGAAACACTGTGCAGTCTGAAATTACTGATGCATTTTTTGTGAGAGTTAATTTCCTTGTGTTTAGGGAGGATATTTTTTGATACTTCTTGGTTCTTTATACATGTTTGTTTGTTGTTACTCGTTTTGTACCGGTAACTGCTGGGCACTTGCATTTGTAACAGCTGGACATTTGTAGACTGCTGAGTATTTGTTTTGCAACTACTTTGCTTTCTTGAGTCTGCTACCACTTCACTCCATAGCGGACTGCACTCCCTTGTACGAAGGAGTACATCTTCAGATTTTTTTTGATAATGTTGGTTCGACACACCTGCACATTTATCGTTTGTCAGCAATGAAATAATCTTGCGTAGAGAATGTATTTCTTCAATCAGCTCACTTATTAGTTTATTTTCAGATGATTCACCCAAGCACGATTGATCCTCATTTGTTTTCTGGTTACTAGTTGCTGCTATACAATATCTACATTTTGATTGTTCAATATCGTTGTCTTTGTTGCAAATATCCGAAAATTTAATATTTCTATTTAAAGAACTGCACTTCAATTCACAACCAGGCACGTTATCATTTCTAAATATACCTACTTCAGCCAAACTTTTACAGTTTTTAGGAACTTCTCGTGCTCCAGCTACGGCAGACGCCACCATGTTGCCAACTTGTCCTATGTAAACTGTCCGAATCTGCAACACTTGGTATCAATTCCCGCCTCCGACATACAGCTACAAGTGCAAGTCTCGGCTTGCTCCAGAAGAATTCAGGCCGAAACTTGTAGTACCACAATTGACTCATTATGTTCAAAATCGAAAAGGTGAGATTTCGTAAGACTAATCAATTTCTTTATATGCATAAACTATTAGCATTTGTCACCCACACACTTCAAAACGTTCGTCTTTTGCACAACCATTAATATTAAAACACGTTCAGCACTCAGCTCGCAAAATTCTTCACCTCGATTTTCATGCCACTTACAGTGGTTCGTACGTGCACTTTCATGTATCTCCACCCGAAACAACTATTTAACTTCATAGTGATCATGTATCTAGTTATTTGACTATGACTTTTATTTCTATTTCTCAACATTCTCTTGTACTTACCTCATAAACTCATATTTTAACAACTATTACACGAGGAACAATTTGACACATTACTTATTAGTAAAACGCATCTCACTCCCAAACTTAATCGCAAATTTACCGGCTATCAACTCATTCCACACGATATGAAGCTTCCGGCTCGATGCGCCACTAGCGGCGTTACAATACTATTTTATCCTTACACATGTAATATTTTCCATAAGTAGAAGCTTTGCTTTGTATATACTTAAACACAAACAAAATATTTGCTGAGCAAAACAATATATTCACATAAAAAATATTACATACGTGTTATAGTTTCGCCAACTAACATTTTTGCTTCATCAGACACTATAAGATACATGAGAAACGTGCAGTCTTATATACACACAAGAGCTGAGATATCTTGCTTCTGATTGGCTCCTGGCAGCAGCCAATCCACTATCTGTTGTAAATTACACACACACATCAAAAAGACGATCTTAGCACAACTAATCTAAAGTAACAAATAATTGGCATAAATAATGAAATAATATTATAAATATATATAAATACACATAAATAAATAAATATATAAATAAACAGATAAACATACAATTACTCATACGCTTAAAAAGACGACACGCACATACACTATATACTAGTGGTAGGAACAGAAACCGGTTTTTCGGTTTCTGGTTTTTAGAAACACCAAGACCGGTTTTTCAAAATTTTCAAAAGACCGGTTTTCACCGAAACTGGTTTTCTCCAAAAGACCGGTATCGGTTTTCTTCAGGACCCGGTTTCAGTTTTCTTCATTTCCGGCTCGGTTTAGATCGTAACCGGTTTCGGTTTTCTCCAAAACTGGTTCTTGTATTCTTCAAAAACCGGTACGGTTTTTCTACTGAAACCGATTTCGGTTTTCTTCAAAGCCGGTTCAGTTTTTCATCAAAACCTGTATCAGTTTTTCCAAAACTGGTTCTATTTCTGACCAGAATATTTTTCGTTGTTCTCCGGAACCCATTTCCTTTCCACAGATAATTTTATGTGTTTTCCAGAACAGTTTTGAGTTTTAGTTTTTTACTAAACCCATTGCGATGTTTACCGAATCCGGTATTGGTTCCTTGAGAATCTACATGTTTTAGATCTTCAAATCGGTTTAGTTTTCAATCAAAATTGGCTTCCGTTTTCATCAAGCTTCTACTTAAATCCAGTTTGAACTTTCATCAAAACCCAGTTGGGATTTTTGTTATAACGGTACTTTATTATTAATATTATTATTATTATTAATAGTTACGCTTAAAAACATGTTTTTCCTTCGATTCAATATTCACTCTTCTCTAAATCTCTAGTTGTTTCGAATACAATTACCTTCCTTATTATCAATAGATTTTCAGAACCTGGATTTATTTTAATTAGACTCGCTTAACCTGCACTCTCTACACAGCGCATCATTCACATATGAGCATGAATTTCCTTTTCATTCCTCCCAACATCTGTACATGTTCCCTTATAGACACAAATGAAAGACGTCTTGATAAAAATCGGCAAGGGGTACCACAAAGGAGAGACTTTTAAAATTATTTTTTCAATATCTCGCACCGATTGCAAGATTGAGCCTACTTCTGGTTGGAATTTCTAATTCATGTATGATCAGTGCGTTCTTTCTTCTTGCATGCAGTATGTAATAAGCAAATACATTACATACACAATTTATAACAATGCCATTGATATATGGTGTTCATTAGCAAAACATTCTAAATATTAAAGAATCTCCATCACTCGAGAAATAGTTTTCTTCGATTTTCATTATCAATTGGTCATGAAACAAACGCCTGAGAAATATACAACCACTGTATACACACATGTTGTGTTTG
Source organism: Thermobia domestica (assembly GCF_964235325.1). Taxonomy (NCBI): domain Eukaryota; kingdom Metazoa; phylum Arthropoda; class Insecta; order Zygentoma; family Lepismatidae; genus Thermobia; species Thermobia domestica. The sequence continues at coordinate 164,803,382 of NC_137471.1, read as the reverse complement.
AGTGTATAACTTGAAGAATGTGTTATTTTTTAAAATGTCAACACTTCCAGTGTACCGTAAAAAAGTATCAAAGAAATAATGGCCCTGTTTTTAAATATTCAATTGGAACTGGGCCAATCTACACAAAATTTGGAATCGACCAGCAAAAATGGCACGATTCTAGCACTTGTGGTTTTCGAGATCTCATTGTCAAAAGGATTGGAGACAAACATATAAACTGTTCTTTGCACACAAACATATAAACCTATAACTTTAATATATAGATATTTATAGTCACAAGTGATCAATTTAATGGGGAGAATACTGAAATGAAACACTGTGCCCTGTATGATAGAGTTGCGTAATATTATGTAGTAGATAGAAGAAATGGTAATACTAGTACAAAAATTGCTTGATTTATTGTCTTCACGAATAAAGACAGACGGAGGCATTCTTACGGAGGCTCATCTACCGCCTTTTCAAAAATTACTCTGTATTGTTTCTTTGAAACAGCTCTTTCTTAGTACCGTCGTTGAATTAATCTACTATAGAGAATTTTTTGGCTTGTTTGAGAACTGGATACCGAATGTCCGGATAACTATTTACCAGTAAGAAACTGAAATGTATGTAAGCCTATTGGTGTTCATTTCCTGGACTCAGAGTATAAAATTATTGTGTAAATCAATTTTTTAAGCGCTCTGAGCCCTCATTCACTAACGGTTCTCGAGCTCGACACAACATAATATTTGCGTTTAGTTTGCGGTAATGAAAATAAGCATTAATAAATAGCTTTTTTCAGTTTTGTATTGTGTTGGTGTACGCACATTTTGGTTTGCATGAACACAAATCGCTACCACGCAGTGATATAATGCAGTGACACACATCACAAATGGAGTGTTATGTCGAAACTTCAGATTCTTAAGGATGATCCTATTTCGTTCCTGTACAGTTAATGAAGAAATTTTGTGTCTTCTTTACAGGTCAAATTGCTATGAACAAAAATACAAGAATTTTAAACCATCTAAAATGTTCTAATTTGGGGGTCATAAAAAGGGGTAAAAGTGGATCTGAAACGGTAGGAGGACGGTAGGTAGCAGCATGACTTCACGCTTGTTCCCCCTTCCTATCTTTCTCCATTGTATTTTTTTTAGGAACTGGGCGACGCCTGCATATTTTTTTTCGAAGTCGGGACGGAGTCTCCCCGCGTTCAGAATCTATACTCTAAGTTGCCGTTTATATATAAATATATCAACGCACGAAATATTGATTTAACCTCTCATAGTCAAACAGTTTTGAACAATGGAATAACAAGGCTCCCTCTACGCGGTATGTTCTTCCTCATATAGGTATTATTTTCTCCCTTAGTGTTATTCTAGGAAAGTGAAGTGCATTTGATTTAAAAAAAAGGAAAATTAAAAATAATAAATAAGTAAAATAAAAATATTAGGTTCATTGTAGTTCTAAACTGGCTATGATATGCTATACCACCAGTTACAATATCAGATTTAATTTCTTGGGGACACAATCGAAGGGTGGATACATTTTATTTAAGGGAGTTATACTGAAAAGGTTGATTTCACATTATTTGCGCAATATTAATATATACTACCAGTCTGGGGTGCAGGTATAGCCTACGGGTAGCGCCCGCCTCCTTGGCCCCCTTCGGGAATGTTACTTGTACCAGATTTGAATAACAACTCCAGGTAAGGAAAGTTCTATTAATATTTTATTTTGTTTAAAAGATGTTAGCTTAAAACTGTTAGCTTAAAACTAAAATATTGTTGTATTAAAAGATGTTTCGAAGTGCACAATAGCTAACATTGTTAAAATATACTGGTAATCAAATGTACGAAAATGTCATTTTCTGTAATATATAAAACAAAATCCTAAACAACGTTTTTTATAACGTATAACGTCCTTAAATGTACTTTATTCTAATTTGAACGTTTTGGAACCTAAAAGTCTTAAGCCTATAATGTGTCGAGCTTTTGATAGTAAACATTTGCAGGTGCATATGGTGCAACGATTGTCAAGGTCAATTGCTCAAACGCACTGAACAAGCATTTAATATTCATTTCAGTGACCTGCAAGATAAGGGTGAAAGTAGCAATTAAGTGTTAAGCAATTAAGGTGAAGCAAAACACAATATGTCACGGAGTGAAGTGTGGAAATATTTTGAACGTGCCGAGAATAGAGAAGAAGCTAAATGCTTCTTGTGTAAAAAAGTACTTAGATGCAAAGGAGGATCGACAAGTGTTTTATTATCGCACTTGAGAACTAAACACGTGTCTTGTATTAATAAAGTGATTGCACGGAACACTCAATCAGAAGATGATGACGATCCTGGAATCTCTGGTTCTACAAAACACATCACGTTAAGGTAAGAAGATTTAAACACTTTTCTTTCTTATGTTATTTGATTCAAGGGATATATACCGTCGTGTGTTTTATCATGTAATATTTCATTTAATATTTAACTTTCGTTATTTTGGACATCCGTTTGGTCTAGTGGCTAACAAGCTTGCCTACGGCATGCGTGAATTCGGTTCCCGGTGGGATACAGTTGAACGGAAAAAGTGGTTCAGATTCCATTGTAATCAGTAAGTTCAAGTCTCCTTTAGTCATCATGGCATAACCGTGGGGCGGTAAACTGAAACAAACCAAAACTTTTTATTTATTTTATTTTACCTTAAAAGTGGCTTTAAGGGATAATGGGATTACAGTAAGGGCAGTGTTTAAATTCGTGCTAAAAAAAGTACTGGGGCCCTTCCTGGCTACCTTATATACGTATATATATATATATATATATATATATATATATATATATATATATATATATATATATATATATATATATACAACGTGTGTGTGTGTGCGGTTTAGTCAAATCTTGTAAACTTCCAGGCATTTCCATATTAAATAGAGTTGGGAAAACTTATGCAAACACAAATCAAACAAATCTCATGACAACATAGTATTTTCACATAATTTTTATGTGAATAATAATATCAAAATAGCTGAATTTACCTCTTATAAGACAATGGATGCAGTTAAGTCACAGTAGTTTCCACAAAGCCTCCTTCGATTTGGTTTCTTCTGCCTCGATTTCTTTCCTAGCAACTTGAGAGGGCGTTATTTCTTCCTTGTGATATCCAGCGCTTAACGTACGGGAGGGGTTGCGGACAATGGCGGACCATTATTATTTATTGTCATTAAAGATGACACACTTCCAACCTATAGCGCGTTTCTAGTTGGCGTGACAACATTATTCATTACACTGAAACCCCTCTCACACTCAGCATTGGTGACTGGTATCGTTTGCACACACTGCATTAGTACCTTCATTCTCCCCAAGACCTGCCTGCCTCCACTATTCTTAAAGTCGTGATAAGTTTGAATAGTTTCTCGAAAACACAAAGAAAACAATTCACACAATTCTTTCAAGTCTTGTTCGCTATAATCAACATTAATATTTTCCGGACGGTACTCAGGGTAAATAATTTTCATCATTTCGGAGTACACAGTGTCCTTCTCAGTCAAGCACCTTCTGTTCATAGAACTGTTCTTTGTTAATTTCCGAAGCGTTGTTTTTTCTTCCACTCATTTTCAAGGGAACTTCTTTAAAATATTTCTCTTTTATGGCACTCTGTACTTCTCTCCAGTATATGCATCCTCTCTCTTTATGGGCCTTAAACACCTCGATTGTTCTGTATATGAGCTTGTTTGCCTTCGGTAGGGCTATAGTCTTTAACTTGCAAGGACTCTGAAAAGCTAGAAAGCTCACACAAGACAGTAGAAGAAAGAACTTCATAATTTCTGTCACTATCCGCCCCCCTCCTCCCCGAAGGATTAAATACCTCAGCTATAGCCCCTGTTGAAAAACAAATAGAAAAAAGAAAATTACCAGCAGCGACCGGAGAGAAAAGAACCTGGTTTCTGCTATTATCTCACTCCCCGGTTGCCTCAATAATGCACTTGAATTTTACATTAATATGAGCCACCGAGCTACCGATACAGTGACAAAGGAAAGTTAAAGTACGGCTTTTATCAACATTATTTCAGATGCGGAGAATTTTTTTAGAAAAGCAACGAGAAACGATCCGGGGCTGAGCCCCGGCAACCACAAAAGTACCGGCGCTGAGCCCCGGGAGGGACACTTCTGGATGGTACACTTTTGCCGTAAATTTCCATATGGGTGTACCATTCAGAAGTGTTCCTTACTGTACATAAAAGTTTGAGGCTTCTTATATTGTTATAGCCCTGTGCATACTAACTAGGGTTGCCAACAGCCCGTTATTATATATTGCGGTTATTTTTATTAAGGTCGGTGACCGGTACACACTATAAACTTCTTACCAGCCTCTTTATGACCACTATTTTGAAATTTATAATCTAGAATAAAACATTAAACATCCTAATTCTTGAACAGTGTCTTATTTGCAAATACAAATTTCCATTGTATTATACATTCGGTGATTTTTTAAAAAACCTAGGGCAGTTCTTTTCATGATGCTTAGGAGTGTTCTTTTCATTTATTTAACAAGAAATTTGATAATTAAATGTTATTGTGAAACATTGTTTTCGACAATAGATACAGACAGGGACGAATCCAGAAGCGACTTCTGGGGGGCGGTGGGTTGTCATACTGCTACTTTTAAAATCTCCAAACTTGGGGATGGGTTTTATTTATTTATATATATAAAATAAGAAATTTCTGGGGGGGCGATCGCCCCTTCCCTGAATCCGCCCCTGGATACAGAAGTGTTTAATTTGTCATAATTGTGCGGCATAAACATAGCGTGAGGATTTGTCCAAAATTGACACGTACAGATTAAGATAATATTTTTTCATCTCTCGATAATTTTAAAGAAGTAGCAGTTACTGGTAAATAGAAGAAAATGATCGATACGACTTCAGAACACAATGTATATATTACGCTTATAAGTGCATGTATTAAGGATATGCAGAATACGGGTCCTAATTAGAGATGCAAAAAAGCCGGCTTTTTTGAATCGATGGTTTTTTCACATAAAAAGCAGGGTCTTTTGGAAAAAAAACGAGAATTTTGGAAAGTTTGCCTTTTTTCAATTTTATGATTTTTCTATCTAAGTAGCTTTCTTATAGTGTATTCTATAGTTAGATAAGAATTCCATGACCTAAATGCCATATTTCGCTGATGGATGGAGCACATGTTTTACGAATTAAAGCTAACATGAAGAATGTAGTATTTGAGGGCAATTTTAGAGCCTATTTAACTTTAGTTTAACTTTTGAGTTATCGACATTTTTTTCTTTTCGTGATCATTTCAGTTTGTCGTCTGTGTTTCATTTCTAAGAGCTTAGGGCCATATGCATAGTCGACCATGTAGGGGTCCCCTAGACGAACCGTACCTGTGGGCTTCCTCAACCTTCCCCTTGACTGTGCAATGCATAAAGCTTCCAAAGTGATCCCTCAGGTACGGTTAACACTGAGAGCTGATTGGTCTAGTACACCTCGAGCGAGGCTAAAATTTTGTCAAAAAAAAGTTGAAGGTAGAACTCCGAAACTCAAATCTACTATGATAAAGCATTAACATCGAAGCAGCAACTGCATGGATACAACGTATGCTATATCAAAAAAATGAAATAAATGTTCTGAACTTTGTTCTTGTCAAGGCGGAAAAATCAGTGTAGATTAGGAATACAGTTCTTCTTTTTTTTTTTTTAATTTTCAGATAAAATCTGTTAACTTGAAAATAGTTATAAAGTGATATAGAAAAGCGGAAATATATCGGTGTAGATTAGCAATACATTTCTTTTTTAATTTTCAGGTAAAGTCTGTTAACTCGCAAAAAGAAATATGGGTATGTAGCTAGAAAACGTGTGAGGCTGTAGTTTTACAATAGAGATCCCACTAGAAATAAATTACATATACACTGTAATTTTTTTGCACAAAATCAGCGCATAGTATTTTTGTGAACGTATTTTCTAAACAATTTGTCAGTAAAAGTTAACCTTAGGAGGGCATAAAAGTTATGTCTATAAATACAGTATTTTTGGGGGGATATTCCATGCAAATAGCGTAAAACTTCTTATCTACTTATTCCTCGAGTGTTATCATCTAATTGCCTACAATTGTATAAGACATACATACATATAGTGAAAGCCAGACGTCTCAAAACCACGCACCAAACTTTGCAAGCTGCTTATTACAAGCAATTTTTGCATCTACTACGGTTTAATGCCAAGGTGAAGCTGGAGGGCTACAATCGAGGTCCGTCCGTAGGGAACGGGCGAGTTTGCGATTGTGTGTAAACGAATTAGGGGTTCACTCGAGCAGACACTTTTACGAAATAGAAAATTTATAGGTAAAATACGATGTAAAGCCCTACATTTTTCGTGAAGGAATGAAAGAGTAAATATAAGTAATTACCACCAATGGCAGCACATTTAAATGATTTAAGTGATAATGAAAGTATTGTATGTGTAAGTGTGCTCTTCCACTATCCTCGTATATACGTATACCCCCATCGCTGACGCGCCTGCTATCTATGGACGCACCCGCTCACTATCACTCGGAGTCGCCTGATGCGCTCCTACCATAACTCAGTTAGGTAGCATTCGTGCTTTTAGCCACATAGCACAAATTGATTCGTATCTTATGTACTGTAGTTTTTATGTTATACGCCCACAGTTTATTTATACTGAGCCCTCCTGAAGTTAATCTGCAAGTAGTAATGGAGCTCTTCATATAGACATACTTTGCTAAAAGAAATACAAAGCTCTAACCTAACTTGAAAATGTAAGAAATGTGTCAAAATTTGATAGAACTGTTTAATCGAATAATGATCAAATTAGTATAAAAAATATGCATCTATCTGTAGTAGGTGGTCTCTAGAACCTTGTTTTCCATTATAATTGCATAATTATGAGCCATACTTCTTAACACTGTTTCCATAATCACGTGAACCGATGCATACTTTGAGCAATTACAGCGCGTCGATAAACGGTAGTTCGATGATTTCCACTTGTCTTTCCTTATACGCTTATCACCAACACTAATGTGCCTGCTTCCGCGGACAAAATCATGCGTGATCCCTCAAATTGTGCCCAGCTTGGAATCTGAATAAATGCAAACTTATCCTGTGTTGGGCATGGTTTTTCGCACTTATTTATTTATAATATATAAGTGTGCAAGCATATTATAAATGTGTACGCAGCTGGTGGTCAGGTTAGAAACCAAGAATGCAGAAGACGTTAGATCATTAGTGAAAAAAAGGGATGTTAGCGCTCCTCAACTTTACCTATGCAGAGAAATGTAGTAAAAGGAAACAGGGAGAAGGATGTAAAACACATTAGAATAACATTTTCACGATGAAATATGTGTAACTATTGAGTCAATTTTTCCCATCAGTGATGATTCCTTTTTTTTTTTTTTTTTTTGTGGCGATTTCAATATACTGCGGATGAAATGTATTAGTAACGAAAATACTGAGAATTCACATTGAGCACGATAGGCTATGTGGTCCTGAGGGAATGTCATGGTTCTCGGGGAGGAATTTGCCCCCCCCCCCCGGTCGATCCTTGAAATCACCACTGGACCCCTAGAATCAATTCTGAAGCTATTCTACAATCTAATCTAAAATCTACTTCAGTACCAATACTGTAACAACAAGTATCTCTCGCTTATTTTATTTCAGGTAGAAGTTGTCAGTCCATTCTTTGACCTTGTATTCAATATTTGTACGAGCGAAAGCAAAATATCCTGCAATCTTCTTTCAGGAATTGCTATAGGGGAGAGGGGGGTACATTTGAACAGGAGGTACCTTTGAACATTTAAGATAACAGGCTAGAAATAATAGCATATTTGGTGGTTTCAAAATTTTTAGTTTGGCAAAACTGTGTTGCTTGACGGTCAACTGTTATCTGCAATTTTAGTGTAACTGTTGATGAACAGCAGTTCTTTGTTACATTTGTGGGGTGGAAAGTTGAAATTTTTCTGAAGTTTTGTAAGATTTTTGCCAGAAGCCTGTATTTTGATATTATCTGCCATTCATTGCAGAAGCAAGTACATTAATTTACTTATCTAATGTTGCCCTTTGTATTTCACAATAGTGTGTACTATCTGGGTATTACCAAATTCCGCTTGGTCATACCGGTTGGGGCAGTTTTGAACAAAAATTAGGGGGCACATTTGAACATTGTTCTACCTATACTTTTCTGAAACTTATAAGTACCAGCAACATGCTTGTGTTCTCAGACAAGGAAGACAAATGTTCAGTGCCAACTGCTGATATTGTGTGTAGACTTTCTAATCCCACAACTTCTGGAGAGACAAAGCGTACTGCAAAAATTCTGACATTTCTTGTTGATTTGCAGAATTTTAGGGTAGAATAAATTTCATGTCCAGTACCCGGTTAGTAGTGAAAAAGTGTAATTTAGATCTCTTAGATTGCTAGTAGTAATAGGTTTTCCATTAAGCCTATCAAGTATGACGAGCTAAATTAAAAAGTGAATCATAATCATATTTTCACAGATATGCTTCGATGATCATATTTTTTTTAAAAATTTTCTTCAGATTACACCTATGCCTATAGATATGTTGTCCACATATCCTTTTTTTTGTGTGTGTGTGTAACGTACAACGTACAGCATATATGCAGGCCCGTATTTAGGTAACTGCTATTCTGTGCTCGAGCACAGGACGTCACAATTTTGGATTTTTTTTTAAAAAAAGATTCACAATAAAGTTATATTTAACACTGCCACACTCAAGAGTCCCGCGCAAAAGCGAGAAAATGTTTAATTCGCTCTAATTACAGTAGTTACTAATTGGCTAGCTTATTTGATTATTTTTTAAAAATTCATCCTCTCCTACTCCCACCCCAAGAGGTGAGGATGAACTTGAACATCATGAAAACTGATATCGTTAAACTCAGCGACCTCGAAAACAATGAATTCAACATTAACATCTGTCGTTTTCGATTACTTTTAAACTCTCGCCCGCCTCACTCGGGACTTGAGTATGACCTTGAAGTTGAATTGGATTAAAACTGTCACTATTCATATCAGCGACCCAAAAGATTATGAATTCAACTCAATTCAGATGTGCTTCCCACGGGGGAGGCAAATTATTTAGAACACAGAGGCGCACAAAATACAAATACGGGTCTGCATATGTGTTTCAGCAATTATTACTATTATTATTTCCTTGCCATACGCGATTGGTTAATTCTTGTGCCTTAAACCGTTAATGCTGCTTGGTTACATTAGCCTTGTTGTTCGTAAACGAATTCATCCTGAAAATCACGATTATTGTAGTAAAATAATGTTTTGTTCAAAACTGCCTCACGTATGTTCAAATCTACCCCATGCTTGTTTCAATCTACCCCCCAAGGGGGTACATTTGAACGACACCCCCTGCGCCCTTGGATAGAATGACAAGATCAAACAAAGTACTCTATTTTAATGGCAAACATAATGTATATTATATTTAGCTTTTGTTACAGTTCTATAAGGAAATTTACTGAGTGTTTGGAAGCAAAAACGAATATTCGAAAACAGATGTTCAAATGTACCCCCCTCTCCCCTATATTTTTAAATTGGTTGCCATCAATATGTCATTTATTAACGCTTAATCAGCTCAACGAATTCGGTAAACTCATTAACATACTCAAATATTTTGTCAGCACGGAGCATATGCATTTTATACAACAACAGAAACTGCTACGGGCTAGCAAAGGGAGCGTTGAAGCACCCCTAGCCATCCCCTTGACTTACGGGACGGTTGCGGGCTTGTTTGACCCTGCGGGAGAACTCTGCAACGCAAATTATCACGTGTCCCGTACGTAGCCCCTAAGTAACCCGCAGAATAACTATGCATACGGCCCTTAGTACTCTAGCTTCTAGCGCAAAAGTTAAACTTACGTTTTTCTATATATCCGTCAAAGCGTACGTTTTTCAATAAATCCGTCTAACCGTACTTCCACATTTCTGTTATACTATAGCTGTGCAACGATTTTGCAATAATTTTCCGGATACAACCTTGAATACTAATTTATACAAATAATCAGTAGCGGATTTAGAAACGTACTTTGGGACGTGTTTCTCTGATTGTTTCATTTTCTAAAATGTCCTAATTTTATTTGGGAGGAGCTTGAAGTTTCTGAGTACAGGCATAACTAATACTGTATTTCGTTTCGTTTATGTATTTAGCGATAATCTTCCGGATACAACCTTGAAGATCATTTTATATTGAGAATCAGTGGCGGATTTAGAAAAATATTTTGGGAGGTTTTTTCTTACTAATGTTTAGTTTTTCTAAACATTCGTAATTTTTATTTGACGGCAGCTTAAAGTTTATGAGTAAAGGTATAACTAATAGGTATTTCGTTTATTTTACACATTCCGTAATTTTGGGGAACAAGCTTCAGTCCGAAAGACCGCCCCCTTAACCTTCGCAAAACCGTCACTACTGGTAATTAGTAATAATAACGATTTAAAAACAATAAGAAAGGAAGTCAACCAACTCACAGTACACGCACTCTTTCTACTTCATAGATGGAATGAAGATAAGTTTTGTCAGAATGGTCAAATGCTGAGTTGAATCTCGGACTTCCCGATAGAAGTGCAAAAGCTCCACTCAGTCATGTTTGTTGTGCAGTTGTATTTATCTTAACTTAAATATATTCCGTAGTTCTCTTTTTTTGGGGGGGGTATTGGTGGGGGGGTTCCATAATGATATGAAGGGTGTGAGCCAAGAACATGATAACTAACAAATTTTCAATTGCTGAGTTATGCAGCACCAGATAGACAGCAACGCATACCGCTTCGTTTAATCCCTCATGTATAGACTTATGTGAAAAATCAGCTTCCCGACTTTCAAAATGGATTGTGCAGCAGAAAATTTCTAATTTCTTAAAATAGTAAAATTATGGGTTACCATGTTCTTATCTCACACCCTTCATGTTCAATCCCTCTTGTTAAAAATACAGAAAACTTGAGGACTGAATAAACCGTGATGGTGCTTATATAAAACTGTAGAATTTCAAGAATATACATAACCAAAAGCTCTAAGTGTGCAGCCTTTGTGTGTATCATATAAATCTAAGTATTTTTCTTATGTTTTATTTTAATTTTATTTTGTTCCAAACAGAGGGTATGGAATATTTTGAAGTAATAATACTACATAGAATTTTGCTACTTATTTGAGTGTTTTTTTTTAAAGAAGTATTTACTTTTAGGGTTTGGCTGGTTTACACCAGCTGTTTCTCTCTTTTTTTAAAAAAATAAACAACTGGTTTAAACCGAAAAAAAAACAAAAAGAACGAAAAATGCGAATCGTGTGAACTTCATGGTGACGTTTCCATACATCAAACCAATCTGCATTAGTTTTATTTCCTTTTTACCTTTTAATCAAGGTGTCTCATGTTCAATTCTCGGTCGAACCACAACCCTTCTTTCATGCGTAAACAAAGTAGCGGTTCGGATGTAACTTTAAGCGAAAGTCTTCTCCTTGATAACTTTGGTATTACGTAAGGATGTTAAGCCTGAACATACGAAACGAAACTAAATTGTATATTTCTGCATGCCTGAATGCCTGTTGTTTTATAAAGAAGCCAATGTTGCTTAAATATACTGATATAAATTGACAAAATTTATCGATTGCCTACGTTGCTTCCAACATTAGCTTGGATTGTTCTATCAATGATATGTACGTACTAAATTTGTAATTTAATACCTCAGTTTTAGCGTACTGATTATGATACGTTGACCTTTAAATTTTACATGCAAAGCAATAACAGGATTTTTCCGTTATTGTTTCACATTTAGAGTAATGACGGGATTTTCCCGATGGCTAGGGCGGGAGTTTCTCAATTTAAGAAATTTACTAACCGGACTTCTTTAAGCTTATGTGACCTCTTCCAGCATAACCCCGTTGTTGTATAATAACACCAAGGCGAAACAAACTTATTTCTGTCAACATGTAATATAAATACATAAAGCAAAATATCTAAACCCAAAAAAACCTGGTTTAAACCAAAAAAACTAGTTTAAACTCCCCCCAAAAAACGGGTTTTTGGCATTTTTCAAAAACCCTGCTTACTTTTGTATGTAGGAGGTTAAAAAAATCTTATTATACACATTGGTTAATCCTTTGGAATTCATAATGTAAATATGTTGAGAAGTAAAACTGTTTGAAATATCTTTTCGAAATTCATGGTTTATTTTCGAGGTTTTATATTATTATTGGCACCAACTACTAATTAAATGACTTTTTGTGTTGCAGAGAAGCGAAACAAAATCTGGTTTATCAATTTAAATCAGAATTTTCAAAAAAGCCCAAAATTTCCCAAGCAAAAAAGCTAAGCAGAAAAAACCGAGTTTTTTTTCAAAAAAGACGTTTTTTTTCGAGCCCTTGCATCTCTAGTCCTAATGCATTTTGGTGGTCGCTAACGCTTTCGCCTTTGGTGTGAGCGGTCCCGGGTTCGATTCCTGGTGGGGGCACTCGGTCGAAAAAGTGAAAACGCTTTTTCATGCCAGCCATCCTGAATGAGGTTTTCCTGGGTTTTCCTCATTCACACCAGGCAAATGCCAGGGTGGTACCTAACTTTAAGTCCCAGGTCACTTCCTTCCTTTCCCAATCCTTTCTTCCTTCCCTTTTCCCGGATTGTGTGCTCGCCGAGGGACGTCATCCCTCAAAACGTGAAGGGCTAAATGGCCTTCAATGCCGATAGCCCAGAAATCTAAATCCTAATGCATTTTGTACAAGATAGTACATTTCCTTCCCATGGATGGGTTCGAAGAGAGAGACATTTCACTTAGACCTATATCACAAAAAATTTTGAGCCGGTGCCGTTAATTTTTTTTCAGAGTTGGTAACCATAATACATACCCATTTTAATTTATGAAAGAAGAAGCATATAAGGGGATGATGGGTAACATTATATGTTTGAAAACAGTTGCGCGTATACCTTACCAAAGAATTATATCCTTACTTTCATGCCCACCTGCAACGGGAGTCAAGGAGGACATTGCCCCCTGGATTATCAAAATTGGTTCGATCCCTCTAAATACATATCAAAACATATTTGCTTATTTACACACATTACTGTAGTAAACTTACGCCATTAGCGTAAGTAATTGTTTTACATGCAGTAGAACTTATATTGTGTGTTTCAAGGGGCTTGTATTTGCAATTTTGCTTGTTTGTCAGCCTCCCTCCCTGGAAAAAACCCGCGGGCGTTATTGCTTAAACTACTGGTGTTTAATATTGTGTGACCAGTGATTTCATGGTGTGGCCTGAAGATACTGCACCAGAACGACGAAATTTCCGTGGGCATTTCTCTGATTGGGCTTAACCTCTGGGAAACCAGTATTTTAGTAGTACTGTACTACTTACACTCGTTGCTTATTCAGTTTCTCCGGGGAGACTCTTCTGAAATCGTCAATGTGTATGTGTGTGTGTGTTTGGGCATATATCATCAGTTGTGAGAGGAACAAAGACGAGGGTCATTCAAATAGTTACAAGACTCATTTTATTATAGAACGCTATTCTCACAAAATTTTATTTACACTATGCATGAAACACTCTCATTTGAATGCATTCGTCCCATCTACTTTTGGAAAATAGCATGGAATCAGTTTTCCGAAAGCTTGTTTCAGGTACCCATCGAAGACTTGTTGAGGCTTTGAGGTAGTGTTGGGTAAATTACTTGTAAAAATGTAACGCGCTATAAGTTACTTTACTTTCCCTTACTGCATATCGTTAACAGTAAGGGAACGTTACTTCCCCTAGAAAAGTAACTGTTACCGTACTTCGAAAGCAAGACAAGTAACGCGTTACATTTATGTCCGGAACTTTGAATATAATCATATACAAAAATCATTCTTTTCATTAAATTTTTCCTACTACTACTATTATTATTATTATTATTATTATTATTATTATTATTATTATTATTATTATTATTACACATTCTGATTTTTTCCGATCGTAATAAATGTTTAGAACTGTAGGTTGATAATAGTAGCGCTGCTATATCCCTTCATGCGGACAGTTTAGGCTTGCTCATCAGCGTTAATTATGGCACCCATCAAACATATCTACACTAATAGCAACAATAAACAATGCGCTATTATTGAAATGCTATACTGCACTGTTCAAAAAAATTGTATGCGTAAACTGCAACTTTTGATCACTTTTTTACAATTATATATTTGTGCAACAGAAGGAGCGAGAAGCGTATACAAAACGTGTGAGAAATGTGCACGACTTGCACCCTTGGAAGTTTCTGCACATTTCCCACACATTTTGTCACTATTGCACTCCTGTTGCACGCATATATATATATATATATATATATATATATATATATATATATATATATATATATATATATATATATATATATGAAAAGAAGTAATTATAGGTCGTTGCAGTTTACTCGTACATGACTTTTAGGGATTATTCCAAAATATGATCAAAAGATTGCGATCTTGGGCAAGAAGTTTAAGAATGATTAAAAAAATGCATCAAAGGATTGCGATCTTGGCTAATAATTAGTTTTCGGATCAGGGATCACAAAATTTTTGAACGGCCTCTAAATTGAGTGTTCGTATTTTTTTACGGAATAAGCACATCAAACTGAGTTTAGAGATAGTTTGGGTTCAATTGGATTCAATTGGCTAAGGATAAAAGTCAATGGAGAGCTTTTGTGAACGCCGCATTGAACCTCGGGTTCCATACGCCATAGAGTTAGTTAGTTAGTCATATGTAGTTTTCCAGATATAAGGCATACAAGAAAATTTTTGATTGAAGTATATTGGATCTTTTGGGCTAATTGGATCAGGGCCTACAAAACTTTTGAACCGCCCCTAAATCGAGTTTTCGTCAGTGGCGTATTTAGAGGGGCTTCCAGGCTTAAGCCCGCCCCCCCGAAATCTTACTTACTATAACATCTTGCAGAATTTTCACATTTTCAGGCAAAGCCCCCCGAAACAAAATCGTAAATACGCCACTGTATATATTAACCGCGATTCTTAATTATTGATTTATAAGAATAATCATATCCTATAAAACATTTTAGAATATTTTTACGTCAAAGTTTTTACGTTTCGATGATTAACTTAAAACCTGCTTATTCAAGTTGAAAGTAGTAGAAAATCACTATATTATTGTCACGATAACCAATCGACTTATTACTTCACCTACTTCGACACTTCCTACTTCACCTACACTCAATATACATTTCGTTTTTTTCAATCTCTTGAGAAAATGAAATCTTTTTTCTCCATATCTCTCCATATAAACAAATCTCCATAAGTATAATCAGAATAGCACTAAACAAGTATGAAGTATTGAAGAAAGTATTAATATAGTATTAGTAAGAGCACGTGTAAAGAAATTATTAACATTTGGACAATAGCTTTATCCGCAATGCTTGTGTGGGTACTGTTTCGGTATACTCTAGAAATAATAATAATAAAAAAAAGCTTCAAATATGTATACAAACTCCTGCCTATTGATAAATATTTCCCGCCGGTACACTTCAGACATTTTACTTTTAAATTATGTCCTCATCCTCAGCTTTTAAGAAACAGTATTTTTTAAAATATTTTCGTTAAGGAAAGTTAGACTATCATTGCACTTGCAGTTCACTCACTGAATGTATTGATTTAGAGCTGTAAAAATCTACTACAAAATCTTCCAGGTGCTTGGCTTGCAATCAGTACACGTGATTTCCCTGAGGTTATACTCCCTTTCTAAAACCAGCAAGTGGCCTTAAGATCTTATCTGTTTCTTTGTGTGTCGGTGACTGTTGGTCACTGACAGTTCGTGCTCTATTGTTCAATTCTAAGAGATTTACAACAGGAAAGAAAACAAAGATTTGTTTCCGGAAACCCATACGTATTATAGTTACTCGTCCGAAATGTAACGCAAAAGAAACTAAAGCAAACTATACTTGCCGCTACTTTATCCTTAAAGCCGAGATACGCAGCTTCAATTCAAGCGACTCCGCGCACAATACATAGTTCCTCCCGTTACACATGTAAAACATTACTTACAAGGGACATCACCCAATTGTCCGGCTCCGATTTCAATGAAATTTTTATTGCTGATAGAAGACATGTATTCATTACTTGTGATGACAGAAATTTTTGCCATGGTGCATGTTCTTAATTTTTTAATAATTTTTAAAGGTTGTAATGTGGTTAATAGAGATTACTGCAGAAGTCCCTTACTACCCTTTGTAAACGGAGTGTTAATGAAAGAACAAACATGTAGATACGTATAAGGCCTAGGGAGAAGTCGCATGGTAGGTATGACCTTGACGGCAGCCATCTTGAAATCCGCTATTTTGAATTAAGGTCAAGTTTTTTAAATAGGAATAGGGTAATATGATACATAATTTCGGGCTAGAATTTAATCAGGAAGACAATGGTGAAGTTAGTTTTAAGATGCGCTCATTTGGTGAAAAGTTACAGGCATATTAATTGTTTATACTTATTATGTGCGTAAGTCCCTTACCTGCGCTTCTAACCCGCGTATTAATGATAATAAGTGGATAAAGGATTCGGTAATACATATTATGCCTAGAGGGAAGTGATACGATAAGGGTATCATTGACGGCAGCCATCTTGAAATCCACCATTTTGAATTAAAGTGAAGTTTTGAAAACTGAAAACCATAGCATGTGGCACCAAATTTTAATAGTACATTTTTCCCAAAAGCCAATGGTATGCTTATTTTTGTTCTATAGTTAACCAGTATCAATTTATGACTCTTCTAATGTGCACGAAACGTCCATTATTCGATCTTTCAAACTGGCAACACTCCTAATTTTCACCGAATGTTTTAAGATTCCAACTGCTACTTTGCAATTGTTTCCATGGCTCATGTTTTCTAAATTTATATCATTTTTTAAGTTGAAATTTGTCAGTTCATGAGTAGTGTTGGGATACTCATCCAGCAATCTTTCTGAATTTTGAAGACTTGCCATGTAATTATTAATTTCATAGGCAATGTAATTATTTATTTCCTATACCTGCTCTTCAAAAACTCGTTTACTGACATGAATCAGCGCAGAACGAAAGAACTCCAACTTTGCATTCAAGTAATACCGGCGACGTAGCTTGTAATGAATAGTAGATGAGACGAGAAATAAGTTGAAAAAAGGAAACAAAATATGATTGTTGTGTAAATCAATGGTCTTTTGTTTTGTTTTATATTTATTTGTTTATTGTATATTTATTTATTTATTTATTTTCTATGGCAATATTTTAGCTAGTCAGACAAAAAGTCATTCGTTTTCTAGCGATTGTTGTCGATGGTTCATGTTTGTAAGGTTTATAATCAGTATTGATCGGGAACTCGATTAAGTTACACCTCTTTATAAACAAGTTACCTGTTTTCATATTTTGTTCACGGTACAAACAGTGTGTTGGGAACAATCATATTATGTCTGTTTGGTATTTTCTATCATTGCTGCTGTTCCTTTAAAGTTGTAAAGTTGTATTCATTTTTCTAAATACTGTTTGTCGTTTGCGCAACATGTAGGCTACATTTCGTGATAATTTTGAGTTTGTGTTGCACCAATTTCTTATAATTTCATTTGTATTTTTTTTTTACAACACATAGGTTCATAGGTTTCTCATGTACTCTGGGTTAAAATAAATAATTACACTGTCTAGGAAATTAATAATTACATGCCAAGTCTTCAAAATTCAGAAAGATTGTTGGATGCTTATCCCACACTACTCATGAACTGACAAATTCCAACGCTTAAAAAAATGTAATAAATTTAGAAAACATGAGCCATGGAAACAATTGCAAAGTGCCAGTTTCAATCTTAAAATATGCGATGAAAATTAGGAGTGTTGCCAATTTGAAAGATCCAATAATGGACGTTTGATGCACATTAGAAGCAGTACTAAATTCATACTGGTTAACTATAGAACAAAAATAAGCATACCATTGGCTTTTGGGGAAAATTTGCTATTAAAATAAGGTGTCACATGCTATAGTTTTCAGTTTTCAAAACTTCACTTTAATTCAAAATGGTGGATTTCAAGATGGCTGCCGTCAATTATACCCTTATCGTATCACTTTTCTCTAGGCATAATATTAATTACCGAAACCTTTATCCACTTATTATCATTAATACGCGGGTTAAAAGCGCAGGTAAGGGACTTACGCACATAATAAGTATAAACAATTAATATGCCTGTAACTTTTCACCAAATGAGCGCATCTTAAAACTAACTTCACCATTGTCTTCCTGATTAAATTCTAGCCCGAAATTATGTATCATATTACCCATTTAAAAAACTTTACCTTAATTCAAAATAGCGGATTTCAAGATTGCTGCCGTCAAGGTCATACCTACCATTCGACTTCCCCCTAGGCCCTATACGTATCTACATGTTTGTTCTTTCATTAACACTCCGTTTACAGAGGGTAGTAAGGGACTTCTGCAGTAATCTCTATTAACCACATCACAACCTTTAAAAATTATTAAAAAATAGAGAACGTGCACCATGGCAAAAATTTCTGTCATCACAAGTAATGAATGCATGTCCTCTATCAGCAATAAAAATTTCATTGAAATCGGAGCCGGACAATTGGGTGATGTCCCTTGTTAGGAGATCAATTCAAAGAGCTAATTGAGTTCAAGTATATAAAAATGTCAATACAGAAACAATATTTAAAATAAATGATACTACATTTATTAGTAAATGGTTATGAAAATGACGTCACGACTCAGAATCGGAAAGAGAGAAGGAAAGAAAGGAGTAAAAAGCCGGCAGCTAAGATGCGAGTCTCTTGCAAGTGTTGCAAGATTATAAACTTGAAAAACCTTATAACAAAAGCAGAGGACCAGTAAAATTACTTAATTGGTCAATGTTAGAAACCGTCCACAATGGATAGGAAATGGCTTAATATTTTTATATGGTATATAAATTAAATAGAGTAACTACCCCGTAAGAAACTTCATTGCCTGCTGATAAATGAAACAAAAGAAATAACGAAGCTCACATGTAACTTCTGCAATTTTTGTGCAGAGAGTAACACTGCTCTGCCAAATATCGTCTTCGCGCGTGCGTTAGAGTGGGTACGTGGGTGTACTCAAACTGAAACCATGAAGAGTGTTAAGCGCGTAGTTGAAAATATGAATTAATCCGAATTATCATCTTCTCAGTATTATCGCAAACACGAGGAAGGGAAACCTCTTTAAAGTCAAGCAAAGTAAATTGCCAACAATTTGTACGCTCGACTAAGAGAAAAATATGCAGACACAACTATTGAAGAAATTGTTAATATGATTGTTGCCGGTTCGCTGTGGTTTATTCAGTGTCAATGTAGAGTTGCTGTGCTTTTAGAAAAAAAAAATCGTATTTTTAATTTATTGTGTGGGAGGGTGGCTGCTCGTATGTTTCTGTTTATGATTGACCTTCTCCAGGTAGATATATGAGAATAACTTCATTTCTTATCCTTTCTTACCTTAATCAATTGAAATGAATAAGCAAAATAGTTTTCATGCTCTCGGGTTTTAATTGTGAGGATTGCAAATACATGGCGTGCGAATTTATAATACATTTATTACTATTGTCGTATCTTCATGAATTATTAAAACAAATAGACCAAGAAACATATTTTTTGTAAGCGGCAGGAAAAGGACGAGAAATCATCGCTCCGCGCATAACAGCTGAAACTCAGAACAGCGCCAGTTGAAACCCTGGCGACTGAGAGCCAAACCAAAACACACACATATATATATACAAAGGCTTCCCTGTGAAAAGGTTCGCGCGCCGATATGTATTAATGCGATTGTGATGCGGCTCTCAAGTTAACATTGCGTTTAGTATAGATATATTCCTTAGAAATTTGTAACGCGTTACCGTTACAGTTACTTTGGAAAAAAGGGCTTAGCGGAATAAGGATGTGAAAGCTCCCCCAAGCATATCTGCACCAAATTTACAGTATCGATTAACATTTATGAGAAACTCGGTTTCCAAAAGTTTCAGCCCCCCAAGCGCTTTTGGAGGGGTGTTAGGAGGGGGGAAGGAAAATTGATTTTTTTTAACGGCTCAACCGATTTGCATGAAAAAAAGATGTTAGGTGTTCTCACCAAGAGGAAAGTCGGAAAATATTTTTTTTAATATTTTGAGGTTGAAAATTGGTATTTTGTTTAAATTTTCAAAAAAAAAATTATTAGAAGATTAACTGGGACACCCACAATTTTTGCCAGCTTTTTCTTGAGAGGGTCCCTAACAACATATATTGTTTTCATTTTGTTCGCAAGTGTACCTCATAGTGAAAAAAAGGCAAATGTATGATCTGTCAGGAAAGTAAATGTACACCTATTTTTCGAGTCTGGCATTCCTGCGCTCCATCCGTGGAGAGTATGAGAATTAAATCAATCAATTGTTTACTGAGGGGCAAAATGAAAAGCTTAATCTGAATAAGACATTGCAGAGGGGCACAAGCTGTGAATACGAATAGCGCATTGTGTAAATAAAGGACGACACCGAAAGAGAAAGCCAGAAACAGCTGTTAAATTTACAAAAAAAGAGTAAAAATTGTCGAAGTGGGAACATAAAACACATATACAACAAATACGCCGACAACTAAACAATCACCATGCCATGATCTTGGTGTAGTGGTTAAGGTGCTGGCTTACAAATGCAAAGGACGCAAGTTCGAATCTTAAGCGAGGACATTTTAAAAATTTTTGTTAATAATACATACAACTCATGAGAGATGGTAAAAGAGGTCGTATTTAGTTTTTCGTAGCAATTATTATCGGTAATGTGTAGTACTGTTAATACTTTTTGTCTTTGCGTATTGCTTTTGTTCTTGTCTTCATTTCGAAAGAGAATAATATCCGAACAAATGCCACCAAAATTCCTCATATTTTGAATGTAAACGCCATTTGCAATTAGTGAAGAATAAAAATTGAACGTTCCGATGTAGCTGCAAAAAGTAAAAAGAAAAACATGGAAGTGGACCATACTCATGGTTATTAAAAATACAATTTCTACATGCCTTTCACCTCCCGACCACGTTTCTACGTTAGCAAGTAAGAGGTTTGTGTTTAGGTTAGGTTGGTCAATACGTTTTGCAAAGGGTTTAGCTCTGACGCACCACAGGTGCGAGAAGGGAGAAAAACACTTTTTCTCTCTCCCTCTGTGTGTCTACTTATCTATCTATTTGTATATATATAACGCTATTTGTGAATGCCATAACCACCCTAATTTTCAGCGGATTGAGTCGAAACTTGGCACAAACATTAATTGTTGAAATATCTTGATGAGTTCGTTAACCAGAATAATCAGATGAAAATGTTCAAAATGGTGGCCCTTCAAGCTCTTAAAAAGTTCCAAGGGAACCAAATTTCGCCCATAAATAGGTAGTCAGAAAATTTGAATAAATTTTCCTCTTTTACTGAAATATTTGTGTGCAGAAACTTATTGAAATATTGGACCCGATTAATCGCCTAAAGAAGGTTCACGCCCTTTCACTACGGTCAGTTTTTTTTTCTTTTTTTTTTTGCAGGAGGGGGTTATTTTCCTATTGGAACAAGATGATTGTCAGTGATGATATGAAATTACACATTGAAAGTGAAGTAACTTGTGTAACGTGTTATTTGAAAGAATAATATAATAAATGTGCATTTCTCTAACACAGAGAACTGTAAATCATATATTTCGAGTTCGGGAGCCTGAATGGCGAGGAGTGTTATTTGATTTGCTTTTTAGTAACACATTGCATTGCAAATAAAGGTAGGCAACATTACTGGTAAGTAAAATAATAATAATAATAATAATAATAATAATAATAATAATAATAATAATAATAATAATAATAATAATAATAATAATAATAATAATAATAATAATAATAGATGTTGTTTGTGGCAAGGTAATATCTTAATCAATTCTTCTTCAAACGTAATGATTGTAACGCCATATCTCCCTTACAAACAAAATATTAGCAATTTATATCGAGAGAACGAGAAACTGTAGAGCGATGGGACCAACGTTGGACAGTATGCACTCATAGTACTCAGAAAAGTAAGCGATTTCAATGCAAAAGGAACGAAGAGTCATTGTCATGGGTAGTCATGGGGCCACGGCAGAGCCCTCTTTAGGCAAAGTGTCAATAACTTATATCGAGAGGTGATACTGGGATGGGACCAACTTTGGACACCGTGGACCCATAAAGCGCATCGAAAAAAATAGGGGGGGCGCCAGCCAGCCTTACTTATTTCCACATAATAATATAAAATTATGTTGTCGAAATACACACACGAGTTAGCTACTAATGTTTCATATTATTATTATTATTAATATTATCGACAGCGTCTTTTCATTACGTGTGCGTGTTTGACATGAAGCCAA
Organism: Thermobia domestica; assembly: GCF_964235325.1. Taxonomy (NCBI): domain Eukaryota; kingdom Metazoa; phylum Arthropoda; class Insecta; order Zygentoma; family Lepismatidae; genus Thermobia; species Thermobia domestica. The sequence continues at coordinate 164,781,021 of NC_137471.1, read as the reverse complement.
AGAGAAGATCCATCATTCGTAGAAAGAATAATAGTCAGTTACTTTAACTGTGAACGACAGCGAAAAATACGAAAAGAGTGGACTACCTGTAGCGTAAAGAAGCAATATTTTCTCTCAAATGGATAAAAAATCAAGCCGAGATTAATTCGAACTCGCATGGACGGCGCGAAAAGCCAGTGCTTTGTCTACTTTTTTTTTTAACTGACTCACTGAACGTGTTTCAGTAACTTACTTATTGCTAATTTTACTTGCTTCACTCGTTTAACTTGCTTTTTCTAATAACTTATAACGACAGAGACACGAACACAGAAACATCGAGAACAGTTAAAAATCATAGATGCTCTCCCGCCGGGAATCGAACCCGGAACTCCATATACCAAAGGCGCATGTGCTAGCGACTAGACCAGCGGGAAGGGCACCACTCTCTCCCTGTGTCGTTAGGGATTACGACCACTGTCTTGCCAGCTATCACTTCTGTGGGTTGTATACTATGATCACATGTTTCTTCTTTGCTGGAAGAGTTAAACCTACATTATATGTAATACATGAGGTATTTAGACCTACATGCTCTTCATATAATGTAATAAAAGGGTCATGCTGGGAATAAGAAAAAGAACATTCCTTGGACAAAACGGAAACTATTGGCATCAGAAATATTTATCTACAAGGCATGCGCAGTAGTATATTTCAGAATAGTTACTGTTTTGTTCAGTAAACGAAGAGAGGGGTATAACAAAGCAAATATGTCGCGTCAACGAGATCGACCAGATTTGACAGGGGCGGAAGCAGATGTATAGTAATACAAAACTTCGCTCAGTTGATACGAGCCGAGTCGGTTGATATCACTACCCGAGTTGGTCTTCTGCTTGGGCTCAAGAATTCGACCGTGCAGGTCTCAGCCTTAATTTTAAGAACTACAGTATAATTTTAAGTACTACAAGAAAAATACCTTTGACTCGACTCGGATTGAACTCGAGTCGAGTCGAATTTTGGCTCGACTCCTGCTCATCCCTATTCGTATTTGTATTTTGTTTCCACTTCAACAATTTTTACTCTTTTTTTCTTCGTTTACCTATTGTTTCTGGATTTCTCTTTCGGTGTCGTCCTTCATTTACACGGTGCACTATTCTTATTCCCAGCTTGTGACCCGCTTCAATGTCTTATTCAGTTTAGGCTTTTCTCCTTACATTGACTTGACATGTGATTGATTTAATTCTCACTTTCCGCGCACGACCGATGAAAATGTTTTTTTATTATTATTATTATTATTATTATTATTATTATTATTATTATTATTATTATTATTATTATTATTATTATTATTATTATACTATTGAACTTGCACGGCGAAATTACTGTATAATACGATATCATTTTAGTAATTTTATTCTATTGTATGTTATTTAATTTATTAATGGGCACTAAATTGTCTCCAGATCAACGAATAAATTAACTACGGCATGCACTTTGGTGGAAATTTCATTACATGAACATGTTTGGAACGAACCAATAATCTTATTGCAATGATATTTCCACCAAAGTGCATGCCGTAGTTAATTTATTCGTTGATCTGGAGACAATTTAGTGCCCATTAATAAACTAAATAACATACAATGGAGTAAAATTACAGAAATGATATCGTATTATACAGTAATTTCGCCGTGCAAGTTCAATAGTATAATAATAATAATAATAATAATAATAATAATAATAATAATAATAATAATAATAATAATAATAATAATAATAATAATAATAATAATAATAAAACATTTTCATCGGTCGTGCGCGGAAAGTGAGAATTAAATCAATCACATGTGAAGTCAATGTAAGAAGAAAAGCCTAAACTGAATAAGACATTGAAGCGGGTCACAAGCTGGGAATAAGAATAGTGCACGGTGTAAATAAAGGACGACACCGAAAGAGAAATCCAGAAACAGCAGGTAAAAGGAGAAAAAAGAGTAGACATTGTTGAAGTGGAAACATAAAATACAAACACGAATAGGGATGAGCACAAGTCGAGCCAAAATTCAATTCAACTCGAGTACAATTTGAGTCGAGTCAAAGGTAATTTTCTTGAATTGAGTTCCGAGCCAAGTCGCTGTTTTCGAGGTCTAGTTTCGAGTTGAGTTGAGTTTGATAATGGCTCTCTCGCTCGTTCAGCTCGTTTTAACTCGTTTTGAAATATTGGCCTGATCAGACTGGAAAGCAAAAGCCATGAGAAATGTAAGCAATAATGTGGAATACTTTTAGTGTTGCTCACGACAGAGGTGCGTCTCATCCCGTAATTTTAGTGCATCTCGTGGGGCAATTTTAGTGTATCTCGTCTCGTCTAGATAACGAGAAGACAAGAGTTTATTATTATTATTATTATTATTATTATTACGAGACAGCCTCAAATGTCGTAATCACCAATATAAGTATATAATGTAGTTCTTAAAATCAAGGCTGAGATCTGCACGGTCGAATTCTTGAGCCCAAGCAGAAGACCAACTCGGGTAGTGATATCAACCGGCTCGGCTCGTATCAACTGAGCGAACAGCTCGAGTCGGCTCGGTTGGAATGAGCCGATGACCCGAGCCGGCTTAGTTGGAACAAGCCATCGACTCAGCTCAATTGAGCCGATGGCTCGAGCTTTCTCGGTTGGGATGGGTCACCTACTCGGCTCATGTGAACCGGTTTGAGCCAGCTAAGTTGAAACTAGTTCATCAGCACGTTTCGACTCAGCTCAACTAAGCCGATGGCTCAAATCGGCTCGGTGTGGTGAGCTGTTGGCTCGGCTCACTTCTCGATTCGGTTCGATATTGAATGAGCTGTAAGCCGAGCCGCTCGAGCCGTTGAGAAGCCCAAACCCGGTCCCAGCTATTTTGAATATGTTTGGATGAAGCCTATAACTTTTAACAATTTTTTGCTCGAACCCGAATACTTGCCCCTTCGGAACTCAAACCCAGAACGTGACCGATGTCCTTGCCTCCTGAAGACTTCCAGACAACCGAGATCGACAGTCAATTAGCTTTTACTATTCAGATACAAACCGTATATCTTTTAAAGATTATACATGGAGTTGATATTATAATAATAATAATAATAATAATAATAATAATAATAATAATAATAATAATAATAATAGTTTTAAACTTGCCCTGAAATTTGGCAAAACTTACTTAAAAGTAGAGATTTCGGGGAAAGGGTTCCGTACCTTCAAGACACACCTCTGCAACTACCAACATTTTAAACTAGAACCTTTTATTGAAGTTTCATGTAGAAAGTATTCTACTGTATGTTTTGAGGAAAATAACTGTAATAAATATAACTGAATATCATGCGACAGTAAGGCATATAATAAACTAATTTTTAGAATATGCAGAGGTAAATATAAAAGCTTTGCTACAAAAATACCTACACAGAGCATAATTCAATGAGCTCTGAAATACAATGTAATGAAATAGCCTATGAGATTCAGTCTACAGAGCAATTGTTACTTAAAGAATGGACATACACTATTTCGAGAATCGAGACAAGACGGGAAATGTTTACGATACTTTTCGTCTCGTCTCGATTCTCATCTCCAAAGAGAGACGAAAATTTTGATTTAGCCCTGACCCGTCTCGAATGTAAAATGTTAATTCTCATGTTATTTTATTTGTTTTAGAAACGAGATGAGAAACTCCTCTTCTCATGAGCAACATTAAACCAAACCGAAATATTCTTTCCAAATGTCACGTTTCTCCTTGTAATGGTATGACCTAAGCGATAATTTAGCTTCTAGCTTTTAATCTTCTACGAGATAATAATAATAATTATTATTACTATTATTATTCCTGAAGATTTGATAGTTCAAGTATTGAAACATCCGAGTATTCAAATATCTGAATATAATAAAACGTATGTTGTCGCTGATCAATCGCCATCAAAAATTCTAAAGTAAGAAAAAAAAATTGCAACGTGCATTCGCAGAAGCACCTTGACCACTGAACCGCGATCGCTACGCGGTAAACGATCCGTCTTTAGTCTGGTTACGTTAGGTTTCTTTGTCTCCGCTTGCAAACTTGTATGTTATATTTTTCGATTCAAAATGTCTTTCGTATTTCTTTTATGAAGTCGGCAAAGTTTATATTAATAACTTGAGTTTTTCTTAAACCACTGGTTCACAAGTTCGTTCTTTCTCCACATGAAACTACAAATATGACAGATTGAATTCTCATTTCTTTCAAAGCAGTCGCCATTACCTGGTCAAAGACTTATTTCCGCCACGATTCATATTAACCAAAATAAATTCATTTTTCGGAAGCGGAACTTTCACTTTCCGGATTTCGCAAAATTATGGAATTCAGTTATACTCCGGAATTCAGAAGAATTTCGGAACTCGGAAAGAATCCGGAATTTAGAAAATTCCGGAATTGAGAAAAACTCCGACTTTCAAAAAAATACGGATTTTCCGAATTCCGGAATGTTAACGAAATCAGAAATTTATAAATTCCGGATTTTTCCGAATTCCGAAATTATTACAAAATTGGAATTTTCCGAATTCCGGAATTTGTCCGGCTTTACTTTCGCGAGTCCGAAAACTAATAATTCCGGAACGGCTATCCCTAGTTTATACACAACCTTTCAGAACACTAAGCTAGTAGCTGTCTACAAACAAACAAGTAATGCAAAGCATGTTGTATACTGCAATACGTCATGTATTAAAATCCGACACCATGACCCTTTTATTACATTATATGCAGAGCATGTAGGTCTAAATACCTCATGTAGGTTTTACTCTTCCAGCAAAGAAGAAACATGTGATCATAGTATACAACCCACAGAAGTGATAGCTGGCAATACAGTGGTCGTAATCCCTAACGACACAGGAAGTGAGCGTTGCCATCGCCGCTGGTCTAGAGGCTAGCACGTGAGCCTTGGGTGTATGGAGTCTCGGGTTCGAATCTCGGCGGGAGAGCATCTATCATTTTTAACTGTTCTCGATGTTTCTGTGTTCGTGTCCCTGTCGTTATAAGTTATTAGAAAAAGCAAGTTAAACGAGTGAAGCAAGTAAAATTAGCAATAAGTAAGTTACTGAAACGCGTTCGGTGAGTCAGTTAAAAAAATAGTGGACAAAGCACTGGCTTTTCGCGCCGTCCATGCGAGTTCGAATCAATCTCGGCTTGATATTTTATCCATTTGAGAGAAAGTATTGTTTCTTTTCGCTACAGGATGGATTTTCTCTTTGGTTTCATGTCAAACATGCTCACGTAATGAAAAGACGCTGTAGATAATAATAATAATAATAATAATAATAATAATAATAATAATAATAATAATAATAATAATATGAAATATTAGTAGCTAACTCGTGTGTGTATTTCGACAACGTAATTTTATATTATTGTGTGGAAGTAAGTAAGGCTGGCTGGCGCCCGCCTCCCTAATTTTTTCGATGCGCCTTATGGGTCCACATTGTCCAACGTTGGTCCCATCCCAGTATCACCTCCTGTTTTCTCGATATAAGCTATCGACATTTTGCCTAAAGAGGGCTCTGCCGTGGCCCCATGAGTACCCATGACAATGACTCTTCGTTCCTTTTGCATTGAAATCGCTTACTTTTCTGAGTACTATGAGTGCATACTGTCCAACGTTGGTCCCATCGCTCTACAGTTTCCCGTTCTCTCGATATAAATTGCTAATATTTTGTTTGTAAGGAAGATATGGCGTTACAATCATTACGTTTGAAGAAGAACTGAGGAAGATATTGCCTTGCCACAAACAACACCTATTATTATTATTATTATTATTATTATTATTATTATTATTATTATTATTATTATTATTATTGTTGTTGTTGTTTTACTTACCAGTAATGTTGCCTACCTTTATTTGCAATGCAATGTGTTACTAAAAAGCAAATCAAACAACACTCCTCGCCATTCAGGCTCCCGAACTCGAAATATACGATTTACAGTTCTCTGTGTTAGAGGAATGCACATTTATTATATTATTCTTTCAAATAACACGTTACACAAGTTACTTCACTTTCAATGTGTAATTTCATATCATCAGTAACAATCATCTTGTTCCAATAGGAAGATAACCCCCTCCTGCAAAAAAAAAGAAAAAAGAAAAAAACTGACCGTAGCGAAAGGGCGTGAACCTTCTTTAGGCGATTAATCGGGTCCAATATTTCAATAAGTTTCTGCACACAAATATTTCAGTAAAAGAGGAAAATTTATTCAAACTTTCTGAATACCTATTTATGGGCGAAATTTGATTCCCTTGGAACTTTTTAAGAGTTTGAAGGGCCACCATTTTGAACATTTTCATCTGATTATTCTGGTTAACGAACTCATCACGATATTTCAACAATTAATGTTTGTGCCAAGTTTCGTCTCAATCCGCTGAAAATTAGGGTGGTTATGGCATTCACAAATAGTGTTATATATATACAAATACATAGATAAATAGACACACAGAGGGAGAGAGAAAAAGTTTTTTTCTCCCTTCTCGCACCTGTGGTGCGTCAGAGCTAAACCCTTTGCAAAACGTATTGACGAGCCTAACCTAAACACAAGCCTCTTACTTGCTAACGTAGAAACGTGGTCGGGAGGTGTAAGGCATGTAGAAATTGTATTTTTAGTAACCATGAGTATGGTCGACTTCCATGTTTTTCCTTTTACTTTTTGCAGCTACTTCGGAACGTTCAATTTTTATTCTTTACTAATTGCAAATGGCGTTAGATTCAAAATATGAGGAATTTTGGTGGCATTTGTTCGGGTATTCTTCTCTTTCGAAATGAAGACAAGAACAAAAGCAATACGTAAAGACAAAAAGTATTATCAGTACTAAACATTACCAATAATAATTGCTACGAAAAAGTAAATACGACCTCTTTTACCATCTCTCATGAGTTGTATGTATTATTAACAAATTTTTTTTAAAAATGTCCTTGCCAAGGATTCGAACTTGCGTCCTTTGCATTTGTAAGCCAGTACCTTAACCACTGCACCAAGATCATGGCATGGTGACCGTTTAGTTGTCGGCGTATTTGTTGTATATGTGTTTTATGTTCCCACTTCGACAATTTTTACTCTTTTTTTGTAAGTTTAACAGCTGTTTCTGGCTTTCTCTTTCGGTGTCGTCTTTTATTTACACAATGCACTATTCGTATTCACAGCTTGTGCCCCTCTGCAATGTCTTATTCAGATTAAGCTTTTCATTTTGCCCCTCAGTAAACATTTGATTGATTTAATTCTCATACTCTCCACGGATGGAGCGCAGGAATGCCAGACTCGAAAAATAGGTGTACATTTACTTTCCTGACAGATCATACATAGGTCAGCATCTATGTGGTATACGTATGATACACACTGTACACCACTAGGATAACCAATACCTTTGAATGGGGGAGGAGATGAAGTTGTTATAACATTGGAATCTTATGATAAAAAGTATTTTTTGTTTTAACGGTAATTGGTCTCTGAGGATGAAGGGGATTCTCGACCATGTTCACACCTCCTTTGGCTACACCACTGCTGTACATCAACTGAAATTATACATTCCCGCATTTTGTGTTAATTGTGCACATAATCAATGTTCTGTGATACATATAGATCTTTCTTTAGTAATTGTTCTTTTTTTGTAACAGTTTTTTAATAATATGCCTGTTGTTAATAGCTATTCATGTGTTTAGTTTGTTTCGATGGTATTACTGTATATGTGTGTTTAATATGATCAAATAAGCCCGGGAACACATAGGGGGGTGCTCACGCACCCCACTCGGTGTTTAAACAGTGTGGAAATAAGGAATATGCCACTGACGGTGCTACCCTCTTGTGTATTCCTAGTTTATCATCTGACTGCAGCAGAGAGGGGTGCGCCGTTCCATTGCACAGACAAAGTTTAGTCAGAAGTCGGAAAAAGTGTGTTATTTTGATGTTTGGGGTGTTGTGGCACCCCGCCTGTGTGTTCACGTATTTTTTGATACGTCACTTTCATTAGAGATAAGACATTGAGTGTAGGTTGGCTTTACAATCATGTGGACTTGCAAGGCTTCATCCTCGAAGGTTCCAGACGACGCACAGATTCGAAAGTGGCTTGAAGAAGAGGAGGTAGGTGATCAAGATACTGAAAAAAACGTGCAGCAAGCCAATTTGCGCTGAACACAAGAAGTTTGTTTGTGGCAACTGTGTGTAATCAAAACTGAGGTGTACTTCAAGAAATTATTCATTAAATGCTTCTTAAGAAAGGTGAAAATGTGTTTCTTTCAAAAATTAAAAAAAAATCTACAAGAGATCCACATATACTTATGGGGTGCTAGAGCACCCCACTATGTAAGCACGTGTGTAAAATTTCCCTATGTGTTCCCGGGTAAAGAATGAATAGAAAGAAATTAATCCTCATCACTGTTTCCGTCCAACATTGGAACAATTTCGGTTTTCGTGAACAGAACTGTTGGCTGCTGTTCTCACGTTGCTGCTATTTTGTATTATTTATCATATGCGAGGTACTTATCGAAAATCATTCGACCCGAACGAAAGAAGTTCCACATTCTGACTGTTTGTATTTCTAATAAGTTATATTGGTTTATCACACACAATATTTTCTAGACCGATACTTCGGTCAGAATCATAGTGTTTTCTCCAAAGTAGGGTCACGATGGCTTAGTGATAGAGCGCTTACTTCTGGTGCGAGATGGACCTCGTTCGATCCCAGGTTATAAAAGTTCGTGGTGGATACCATCGTACCAGTGAGTCTTCTCGGGATTATCTGTTTTCACTTACATTCTCATTTCACGAATTATTTTCCAACAATTAGCTTCCATCTATTACCTGTCTGTATTATTGGATCGGATTTGTGTTTAGCATTCCTTCGGTAGCAAAGTTATATGAGTCATGGAGCTACGAATTAACGTGAGATTCAAACCGCTTGCGTTCCTGCCGGGAATCGGAGCCACGTCTCCTATGCCAAAGTCCCGTATGCTACCCACATAGCCGTGAGTGATTTCTCTGTCTTCATTAGCCTAGAAGGCATAATATTTAAACGTTTTGGATTTCATATAATTTCAGTTCTTCCTCGATAGTCAATTCTGTACTGAGACAAAGTAGATCAGTCAAATATACTTATCTTTCCTTTTTCGAATTCTAACAAGGTTCTTGTAACTTGTACCACGTTCTAAGACTTTTGTTAGTTGAAACATCGTCTTTAGTTTAATTAGTTTAATCGTATGTCATTATACTCAACGTTTAATAAAATATCCCAGGATTTCTTCAATTTCTTTGGGGTGACCCTTGCCCCCGCCCTGTACCACATCGAGTTGTGTATTAATGGAAACTACGGCTAAAAATAATAAACATTCCCTTTCCCCCAACTTCGATCCGATATTTTGTTCTCGAGTTATGTTTTTTTTTTTTTTTTTTTTGCATCTTCCGACATATTTTTGGCTGGTCATAGTACCGAAAGGAAGTATTTGTACACCCAGGTTGGTCTATACTTTTTGTCTTATCTTGGTCAGGAATCTGCTCCCAAACGTTGTCAGTGTTGTTTTAAAACACTGTATATTTCTATCCTGTTTCTGATTAGCTCCTGTCTGCTAAGCACCTTCCAGTTTTCCCAAAACAAACTAAAAGTGAACTACATCTACTTCATCGTCCCCCTCCCCTATGCTTTCTTGTTTTATAGTACTTATTAAATATTTATATTGTAGTTGACAGAAATTGAAATATTGATTAAAATATCTGGTTAAAATGCTAGTAGAGGAATTCTCTCTTTAGTGCAGAAATTCGCTTCTTGTATCTTACCGCCATTTTAGGCGAGAAGGGATTAGGCAAAATGTGAATTCCCATCTCACCTATAATAGCTTACATTCTTCTCTTGGAGATATCAGTGACTGATAAATCGTTAGGCGAGATGGAATGGAATCTCCTTTTTTATGGAAGATATTTTTCCTTCTCTGATAACTTACCACAAGGATGCTGGTGACCAAAACGCCATCCATTTTCCCACCACCCTAATTTCAAGACAGTGGAAGTACGAACAAATTCCCTGAGGCAAATTTGTCAAAACAACTGTTGCATGCATACCCACTTAGTGGCTTGATGAGTCAAATAGTAATACACTAAAACAAGTTTCAATGCTTATATTCATAATTACTTTGATTTTGTCTTTAAAATAAGTTTATATTTAATTTGTTCATAGAATTACATTGTGATTTATCTTAAACATAATATTGTGTCATTTTCTTTTCTAACAGTACCTTTGTGGAAGCTTCCTATTCGGATAGTTCTGAAGATTCTCCTGGACCATAAGACTGTGTTGAGGCCACAAATATATCAGAATATACTACTGTGAAAGTTTCCTGTGAAACTGTCACCAATGACGAAACGCGTGATGATGTAATTAGAGTTCCTCAAACACACAATAAAAAGCGAACATATGAACAAAGATCAATAGTAAAGTATCTTAAAAATAGCCGGCCTTGGACACCAGAACATGAAGAACAGATTGCGAAAAGGATTGCAACATGATAGTAACAGATCTACTCCCAATTTCATTTATTGAAGGGAAAGGGTTTCGGGAGTTAATGTCCTTTCTTGAACCAAATTATAGCGTACCGTCTAGGCGGACACTATGGAGACGCTTGCAGCTTTTTTATTCTGAACTGAAAGAGCAAGTACAACAGAGGCTAAAGCAGAAGTAGTTGCTTTAACGACAGATATATGGACGTCTCGAGCAACAGATTCTTACATTACAGTGACATGCCATGCTCTGTATAGAAACCTCTGTACAGAAGATTTTGTTCTCAAGACAACTGAACTAGAAGAACGACATACAGCTGAAAATGTAGCTAATGCTATTAAACTGTGTATGGAGGAATGGTGCATCAAAGACAAAGTAGTTGCATTAGTTCACGACAATGCATCGAATATGATTAATGCTGGACGTTTGTTGCCGGTTTACAATGTATCATGTTTGGCACATACATTGCCGCGATCCATACTGACCAGTTTAGAGAAAAGCGAGGTAACAAATATAATTTCAATCTGTAGCAAAGTGGTAGGGCACTTCAAACATAGCACTTCTGCTTCAGTCGCGCTTGAAAAGAAACAAGAAATTCTGAAGTTACCACAGCATCGCCTTATTCAACATACAAAGACTCGCTGGAACAGTGTATATTCCATGATCGAACGGTTGCTGGAACAAAGAGAAGCAATAATTGCAGTGTTCTCTGATAGAAATGTCACTAAACCAATGGATGCAAGAAATTTACAATTAACTGAAGACAACTGGCAAATCATGGAAGATATCGTTCCAGTACTGAAGCCACTGCAAATGGCTACAACAGTTATGTGTGATCAAAAGTGTTCCATTTCTTTTGCTTTACTATTAGGCTATGGTCTTATTTCTAACCACCTGAAGGAATGTCCTTCAGATTCTGAAATTGTTAAGAACTTGAAATCTTCAATATCAGTCGACTTAGGAAAGCGTCTTCAGCTCGATGCATTATGCGATTCTGAATCATCAGATTTTTTGTCAAATAGTGTTCTGAAATGTTACCTATTAGCAACATTCTTGGACCCAAAGTACAAATTATTACCATTTCTGAATTTTAAAATACAAACAAATATCCATAGATTGGTTCATGATATGCTCGTAGAATCTGAAGGATCAGAAGACGATTTATCACAGCAATCGTCCGGTGGGTCATCAGCATTAGACTATTTGCTTGGAATATTTCCATCGTGTTCAAAAAGTCCTAATGTAACAGATGAGCTTACTCTTTATAAATCAGATCAGTGTCTTTCGCAAAGTGGCAACAGCCTTGAATGGTGGAAACTTAACGAACATTTTCTTAAAAAATTAGCATGTCTTGCTAAGAAATTCATGGTGATTCCAGCAACTTCAGTCGAATCTGAACGAGTATTTTCACTTGCTGGTAATATCGTTACTGCCAGTAGATCTAGACTTCTCCCTGAAAATGCAGAGATGTTAATATTTTTGAACAGAAATCTAAAAAATTTCGCTTGCAAACTGCAATAGGTTGGCACAAGTTGCACTGGTGAATTAAATTTAAATTAAAAAAACTCTATAAACGCTTAAAATGCAATATGCAAATACGATTTCACAATCTAACTCAACTCGTAAAATTTATGTTTAGTGAAAGTTTGATAGTTTTTCTTAAGCTATATCAATCAATACCATTTTAAGTTTCCTTTCGGCATATTTTCTTACGTTTCTTTTCTTGTTTTGAATTGATAGAATTCACTAGTGTTTATCTAATAAAAGTCGTTGTCCTTAGGGTTTATTTTATGTAGGTTTAGTTACTGGCGTAAGTAAAGTATTCAATTTTAGGTGAATGAATATAATTATTTGATATCTTTCTTTAGTTTTAGATAACATTCTATTATTTTCCAATTGAATGTTACTCAACTTTTTGAACTTGCTTCATTAAAAAAACTACAACTGTCCGTTAACTTATAACTTTCGCAAAATATGGAAATTTGAAGCATGTAGTTTGATTGATGCTACTTAAGCAGTGTCGCAGACCGAGAAATTTCGTCGATTTCTGCATTGAATTTTAAGTTTACATGGGACAAAATATGTATAAAATACAGAATGAATACGGTAATTTTCATAAAGTACAAATTAAACCCATAATAATAATATCCATCCATAACGTATTCTTATTTCAATTAACTGTTGCTAACGCTTTCAATATCAATGAATCAATGCATATACATGCAGTTTGTATTTCTTTTTGTTTGACTAGTATTGGTGGATGGCAAATGTTTCACCTGCAGATATTAATATAAGTTTAGGGAGCTTATATCTCAAACTTTGGTTTAAGCTCAGGGTGAAAACTGCAGCACCTTTTTTTTTCGCTGCGTAAGTAAACAGAAGTGTAGTCCTTGGTTCTATTGATGTATGTGATGCATGTGAAATATTTGCATAGGGCTTTGTTATTTCGCCGCATATACGGTACGTTAGTGGATGATGAAGTAAGATAAGAGTAATATTAGTAATGTTACATTGTTATTGAAACTTGTAATAGAGGAGAGGCGCTTTTGCTATTTTTGATCTAATGTCGTTAAGAAGAATAAAGGTATGATATATCCATGAATCTGTGAGATGTATTTCAGTTTTCTCTTTTGGTGAATTTTGGCAAGTTTATGTAATTTATACATTATTTTAAATAATGACATTCCCAGGCTTGTGATCATAAATTTGCATGCAAACAAAAACATTTGTGTATATATAAAGAAGCAGTTCTTGTTTTCATTATGAGTGCATTTTTAGGACAAAAGCTCAGTTGTCTAAAAATGACATCCAGAGCTTCATATTGTATCTTCGTGAGTGACTGTAAAATTTATTAAGAAATTGGTTGCTGGACACTACCTGTGTATAATTATCAATTTCTTGTAGTGTATTTTAGTCTGTGTGAAGTATTTGTGAAAATAAAATAACTAATTACATAGCACAGCATTAATATTTAGAAAGAAACTTTTTCATAAAATGAAATAACAACTTCATTTCTTTGTAACGAAGAAACTTGATGTATTTCGAGTTCTAGAAACTTGATGTATTTGGAGTTCACAAATTTTGACTATGTCAACGCGTGTTCTATCTTGCTTTGATTCTAGATGTAGAAAGTTTGAATTGAAGTATATATCTATTACGTATGTATCTTCCTAATAAACTTCTAAAGTGTACCAACAGTATATATAAACATTTAAAAACAAAATAATACAACTCTTGTATCTTTCAACACAAAACTCCACAATTTGCAGACAAATAAAACCGGTTTTGAAGCTTCTAAATAGTTTTGTAATTTATTTCGTACCTTCTTTCTACTTGTTTAAGAGCATGTAGGTTAAGAGACAATATGAGCAGCAAATTTAAACGCATACAGAAATATGAAGGTACTAGCAAATGGCTCCACGACACCACGTATGGAGGATATCTTAGCGAACCATTCTGACTTTTTTAATCCCTTCTACGTAGCTAAAATCAAAGAACGCTGAAATGCGTATTTGTTTATTTTAAATGAGAGGTTCAAATTACATGTGTGTAACCTTAAAAGTTTACCTCACATTTAGCGAAACTCACCGTATTTTTTATTTTATTTTATTTATTTATTTATTTATTTATTTATTTATTTATTGGTGAGGTTTAACTGGATTGTTGACGGAACTTGCACAATACAATATTTTAAGTTTTGTTTGCAAATAAACCTACATCTGTTTTATTTTCTGGTTATAATCACCATAATTTGCATCGTTGGTTTCTTGAGCAATGAAGAATACGTATTTTCCATTGAACTGATGTTCAACGTAGTAGGACTTTGCTAGTAGTAGCTTGTAATTCCCATCTAAGCGCTTCACATCTTTTGGACTTAACAGTACAAATTCTAAAGACTGCGTTTCGTTCAGTTTGACGAGCTGTCGTGATTATCTAGTCAAGTTTTCAGCTTTTACTAGAAACTCTAAACGATTGGGTTCATTTATCTTGACAAGCAATTCGTAAGGGTGGAATAGAGTTCGATCCCAAGACCTTTGGCATGCAGTACAACTGCGTTTACCACTCGATCATCTGTTTTATGTGATAAGCAGCCTCTTATTAGGCTTTTATATTTGAAACATCAACTTGGTCCAAATTTGATTACCCGTAGTTTGCTAATGGTATATTTCCACAAGGCGAGTATAGGCTCCTTCTAAAGGTCTTACTAAATACTATTGAAAAATATAATAACAATTCAAACATCGTGTTTTTTTTTAAAAAAAATAAACAAGTAAATTTTTGCATATTTCCATACTTTTCCCGTTGACGATAATGTTTACCACAAATTCAATTTTTGCGCCTCTATTTGCCCATTACTAAAAGTAATATATCAGAATTCGCGACGACAAGAGATTTTGATCTGAATAATAACATGAATTCCCTGCTTTTAATCGACATTTAGTTCATTCGTGAATATGGTTTTCGTCTGTTAATATTGATCCCAGACATTTGAAAGTATTCACTTTATCAAAAGTATTATTCCATATTTTTACGCATCCATAAGTTGCAGTATAACGATCCTGACGAAATTTCATGTATTTAGTTTTCTCTGCATTTACTTCTAAACCTATGACCCTGTAAGCGTTTAATAAGACTTCTGCATTTCCTTCTACTGTTTTCCTATCATCCCCTTTTAAATTTACATCATCATACGCAATAACCTGGTGAATCCCATTTAACTCTAGGCCCTGGTTGCTATCTTGCAAAGTTGAATAATAATGGCGACAACGCATCTCCTTGTTTCAGGCCATTCTCGACGTGAAAGCTCTTGGATATAAATTTTCCTACCCGGACTTTACTTTGTTATTCATTTAAACATATCTTAATTAATCTAATTATCTTCTTCGGTATTTCAAATTATGTAAGAATGTCGTACAATGCTTCTCTTCTAACCGGGTCGTAAGCCTTTCTAAAATCAATATAGAGATGATGAACCGGAATATTTACAGTGAGCTTATGTCCGGTTAACTTTTGTCCGCTTTCGCATTAATATAGGTGAACTTATGTTCGGTGAAGTTTGTCCGCGACCCGCCACTACATGCAAGAAGAACATAAGGGTGGAAAACTTGCTAACTTAATTTCAATTATCTATATGTTAATGATAAAAGATCACTTTGGAAGAACTGGGAAATAACGAAACAACCACTTCCCCCCCTCAGCTCAGCCGTCCAGATGGTGGTGTGCAACGAAAAAGCGCAAATGTGTCGCCTGGGGCAGAATTCAAGAAATGAGGTCTCCTTAGGAGAAAGCAAACTTTTCTGAATGTACAGCTGCCGACTTACCAGACGAACAACAAACACAGTCCCAAAACTCTAGTATTAGTGAACATCTCATAGGTGACCTTCCCTCCTCTCCCTCCATTTATTCATAAGCTCTGTGAGTGAAATCTCCTCGTAGTGTTGATAGAACAACAGCGAAAGGCAAGAATTCATCCCTCTCCCAGCACTCAACCATGCGTCAGTCCTCGGCAACAAATTTCCAAGAAAAAGCGATGTACTTGCCAAAATGAAACATATCATTCCAGTAGAAATGTTGATGACAAACAATGCATTAGGAAAGAATGTGCGGAAACAAGTAAAGGCGGTGGTCACGGCATTGAGGTATATATATATATATATATATATATATAGAGAGAGAGAGAGAAAATGCTATTTACATCAGCAGTGAATTTTGTTTCGAGAGAGGCTTCAGGAACGGGTAAAAATATTTGTGTTGTAAGTGTAATGCGAAGAAATTATCACAAATTTATTTCGGGAGGGGGTTGTGTCCGATAACCACTCCTAAATACGCTTCTGTACATGAGTCAACTGTTCCCATATTATGTAGCAGCAACGAAACAAATTTTGAGTAAAAGCAATTTTAATAGCTATCAATATTCGAGACGAGACCGATTTTTCGAGACTGACCTAAGTCTCGTCTCGATTTATAGAGGTCTATCTCGGTCTCTGTCTCGTCTCGGTATATAAAAGTCTTGGTCTCGGTACCATCACTACTTTATTTGCCATAGCATCTGCAAAGCGAATATAATTAAGTTTCCTGATATGGTGTTATTGATTACCTGCTAATTTGACCTCATATGATGCTTGTTTAAAACCCTCGGAATTCCGATGATAAATTTTCTGCTCATAGTACTAGTACAGACCCGGTTCGTTGATGAAGGTTCTGTGAGGTTGTTCGTTTGGAAGGGTGTACGTATTCTGGACAGCCCTTGGTTTCCAGGTCTTCAAATCTACTCTTTATGATCTTATATCTTTAAGCTGTTCTCTGATTTTAAGCAACGTACCTTTTATATATTCGTTATCCATTTCACCATTTAATGTTATTATCATCTCTAACTGTTCTTTAAATGAGTTAATACAAGTGACAATGGCTTTATATTCATCCTTTCTTTTGCTTCTGTTCAACTTAGAAGACAAACCTGTTATTATAGCACTTCCAGTTGCAAGAGACGTGTTAATATTGAGTAAATTGTTACAGGTATAAATATTAATAAACCCAGTTGTTGCAGAAAGTATAACCGACAACGTGATCAAAGTGTAGTATGCATATTTAACAATTCGTAGTTTTCTCTTTTTCTTCTTTAAACTGTATTCTAACTTTCGAATGACATCTTCAATTAACTTGATTATTTTCTCTCTTGGAATATCTCTAGGTAAATCAAACTCATTCATTTATTATATAATAAATGGCTAAGGTATTTAAGCTAACGAGTGATACTTCAGTTTTAAAGAAGAAACTCCATTACGAATTAGATAACAGGAGCAACTATTTAAGTATAGGACTAGTTGGGTTTTACAGTACATATCTATCTCCAAACCTTACACATAATGCGTCGTTTTATTATGGAAATGAACTTGTTATTATACCAAATGGACAATACAGCTTAAACAGTCTTAATGATTATTTAAAATCTCGCTCCATAAACATAACGTTAAAAGAGGATCATGTAACAAATAGAGTAAAAATAGAAACAGGTGATATTGATATCAAAATGGTAAATTTAGATACTGTTCTTGGATTTGGGTATTTTGAAGTTTTAGAAAAGAACAAAACACAAATTGGAAGTAATTTGCCAAAGTTTCATCCGTTTGATACTATAAATGTTCACTGTAATATAGCAGATGGCACGTTTGTTAAAGATACAGAATACACATATAGAGAAACAGGGATCATAGCATCATTCAAAACAGATGCTGAGTTCAAACATAGTATTATTTACGAGCCTACTTATCCATTATTTTTTCCTATATCCAAAGACAAGGTTGATAATTTTGAGATAAGGATAACAGATGAGAATGATTCCTTAATTGATTTTGGTGGAGCAACAACAACTGTACTTTTACAAACTAAGATTTTCTGTTAAATAAATATGAAGATGTGTTCTATTAATGGTTGTATGTTTAGTGTTCCTTACAACGAACTAAAGGATTTAAATATCGATCATATATTAACAAAGAAACAACTTAGTGATAAATCTAAGAAAATTAAAGAAGGTAAAGGAATGAATTTAACTTTAACTACTGCACAAATGAAAAAGATTAAGAAAGAGGATATGGGTGGTTTTATCTTTACAATTCCAGCCATTCTAGCAGCTTTAGGTGCAGTCGGTTCATTAGCAGGAGGTGCAGCAGCGATTACTAAAACTGTACTTGATGCTAAGAAGAATAAACAAGAACTTGAAGAACAAAAAAGACACAATATGGCTATAGAAGAAAAGCAGGGGGCAGGTAAACCAAAGAAGTCAAAAAACTAAAACCATTGACCAACTTCGATATAGAGAGGTTGGCTAAAGAATTAAAGATAAAACGATTTAGAGGTGTATTTATGAGTGATGAACTTCCACATAAGCCCTATGTAAATCAGTGTGGTGTAGTTAACTTCGATAAATCAGAAAACACTGGTACTCATTGGATATGCTATTGGAAAGATAACAACATAAAGTACGTGTTCGATTCTTATGGTGGTGTTCCTCCTAAACAACTAGTACAATATCTTGGCACCAAAAACTTATTTTACAATGATGAACGAATACAAGACTTTAATTCAGTTATATGTGGTCATCTTTGTGTTAAGGTTTTAAATCTTCTAAATCAAGGGTATTCTTTTAGTGACGTTATGTATATGATTAAAAACGATTAAGTGCTTTTATGGCTTATAATCATAAAAGTTTTGTTTTAAGATAAATATGGTTTGAAGAATTAGGATGGGCATTTTCTGTATAATAAATGAGTATGGATATATTTGGTAATGTTAAAGATAGAAAAGATAATGTTGATATTAGTGAAGAAAAATTAAAATTGTTGGAGAATTTAAATGATGTTGTTAGCGTAAGTCAACTTAGGTCAATAGAAACCTAATTAGAGAACAATAGAAAACGATTTGAAGATGCATTAGAAACGTTACAAGACACATACGTCAAGAAAAAAGATATTGGAAAGATTAGGATGGATACTGCTAAATTGGTTATGCAGAAAGAAACTATGCCTCTACTATATCGATTAAGAGCTAAAAACGTTCAGGAGCCAATCTTTAGAATATTTAATGTCTCTAATGGTTACAAATGTCTCTATAATGGAAAAATAATGCACATGGAATTAAGTTTGGATAAATACTTTGTAGATATATATTTGGATGATACTTTGATTAAAGAGATACCTTTTGACTTTAAGAAGGACGATATAATTACAATTAAACCAAATAAAAATTCTACTATGGAAGAAGGGCAATTATTGTTTGTTGTAATGTACATAGAAAGAGAGCTTTCCTAAAGACGTTTGCTATATAATAAATATGGACATCTTTGGTAATATTAAAATGACATCAGAGTTAGATAATACAGTTGTGGGAAAAGATATTGCTATGTTAAAAGAAGAGCTTAACTTCATCAAACGGAGTTATATTATAGAGCTTCCAAGTCGATTGATATCAGAAAATGTTGAAAACCCGTTCTTTTTAATACATAATCTATCTACCGCATACAAATTTGTTTATAAAGGTAGCATAATGCATATAGAATCATCTTATAATACGTATTTTATAGATATATATTTAAATGGTTCTCTAATTGAAACTTTTCCATTACACTTTAATATAAATGATCAATTAGCAGTTAGACCATCTAAAGATTCTGATCTGAAACATGGTAAATTATTATTGCTTCTTATGCATGTAGAAAGAGAAGAAAAAGATAGTGATGATGATGGTGAGAATGTTGATAGCATAATATTAAACAGCGATAGTTATTGATTTTCTATATAATAAACAGGATGTATTGTGGTAAGTGTAAGAAATTGACAGATACGGAGAAAGATACCATTAGAATTGAACAAACAAAGAATGGAAGATATCTAAAGAAAGGTATTTGTTCTGTATGTGGTGTTACTAAAACTCAATTCGTTAAAAGGCCTGATTGACTAGAAGAAGGTAAAGGTGTTAGAGAAGACCTAATAGAAGAAATTTACAAACCATCTAGAAAAAACTTTGACAGATTAAGTGTAGTTATAAAAGGTATCGATGATCTTTGGCAAGCTGATCTTGTAGAAATGGATAGTGGCGTGTTGAAAGGTGTCTCCAAATTAGCCAAAGGCTATAAGTATCTGCAAACGATTATAGATGATTTTTCAAAATATGCATTGGCTGTTCCTGTTAAAGATAAGAGTGGTAAGAATGTTACAGAAGCATTCGAATCCATATTAAGAACGAGAAAACCTAGTAACTTACAAACAGATCAAGGTAAAAAGTTTACAATAAAGAGTTTAAGAAGTTAATGGAGGAAAATCAGATTAATCACTACTCAACTTATAGTGGCAAGAAAGCTTCTGTTGTTGAGAGATTTAATCGAACACTTTAACAAAACATGTGGAAAAGGTTCACAACACAAGGGAATTATAAATGAATAGAGATTTTACCAACACTAGTTAAAGAGTATAATCATCAAATTCATAGAACAATTGTTTTAAAATCTATAGAAGTTAATAAGAAGAATGAGCGAATAATATTGGAGAAAGTGTATCAAAAAGAATATAAGCGTGTTAAGCCCAAATACAAATTTGGCGATCATGTTCGTATAAGTAAATCGAAAGGGTTATTTGAGAAAGGGTATATACCTAATTGGTCAACAGAAGTATTTGTTATTAGCGAAGTTATTCCATCTAATCCGCCTACATATAGAATTAAAGATTTAGAAGAAGAAGATGTGCAAGGTAGATTTTACGAACTAGAACTATTAAAGACGAAACATAAAGATGAATACTTGGTGGAAAAGGTGTTAAGAAAGAAAGGTGATAAAGTATATGTTAAATGGCTAGGTTTTGATGATTCACATAATAGCTGGATAGATAAGAGTAATGTTGTAGTGTAAATATAAGTGTTTGTCTTTTATGGCTATTATTCCATAAAAGGTTAGTATTTGGATCTGAGGTCCACCAGCACTG
The DNA here is from genome assembly GCF_964235325.1 of Thermobia domestica. NCBI lineage: Eukaryota > Metazoa > Arthropoda > Insecta > Zygentoma > Lepismatidae > Thermobia > Thermobia domestica. The sequence goes on along the minus strand of NC_137471.1, from coordinate 164,760,055 downwards.
GACCCCTTTCAAACATACATTTCCAGCGCTCGAATACGAGCTGATGAAATTATCAAACAAGTAGGAGGAGGTAAAGGTGAAACATGGAACGAAATAAGAGGAACATATGTATGTAAAGAGTTGATTTTGGATATATATCGATGGGTTGATCTAGTTTGTATTGGCCTGTTCGTCTGATTGATGGTAGTACCTCACTTGTTATCCATCTCTTAAACTCTTTGGCTTTGGGTAGTTTTGAACGTAGAACTAAAGAGTACCGTCCAGATTCATTAATGAAGATTGTATGTGATTTATTACCAGCAAGTTTTACTTAATACGTTACTTCTTTAAAGTGGTCTATATCTAGACCGATTATCTTTTCATTATAAAATTTTAAGAAGAATGAGCGAACAATATTGAAGAATGAGCAAGACTCGTTGATGAAGATTGTTTTAACATCTACACAACGGTCGTCGATTTTCCCCAACGATTCTAGGAACTTCAACTCGTGCCTGTCTTCAATATCAGCGTGATTGTTTACAGCGTCTCTAGGAGGTTTGATCACTGGATACTTCAACGCTACTAAGTTGTGTCAAGATGGTGGTAAGAGGTTTGCTCACTGGTTAGAAAATAAACAATCCAAAGAACTATTAAGGTATTATGATGAGAAAGCCAACCGCCGGAATTCCGACGGTTGCTCTACATATTTAGTAAAAGGAGGAAATAAAAAAACAACATCGATTATTTCTGGAACATACGTATATAAAAAAATTTTTCTTGCTATTGCACGTTGGTTGTCTAAAGAATTTTACGATAAGTGTTATGATATTATTGAGGACTACTTTGTACAGGGTTTTAGACAATACCAACATAATAACGAAGAACTACAAAGAAAGGTAGAAGAGATTGAACAATCAATGGAAAGATTAAAGATAGAAAACACAAAGCTTAAAGAAATAGCAGCTGAACATACAGTAGATCTAGGGAAAGTACACAAACTAGTTATTATTAAAAAGAATCTTTCCCCTATTCAACTACAAAAGATATTAGAATAGTACGAAACAAACAAAAGAGAACAAGTAAACAGCTATGAGAGTTACAGGTATTGGGTTGGAAGAATTCAAGAGTGTAGTATAAAGACAAGATTACAATGCCTTCAAGAAAAATACCCCCATATGACTGTATTATCTACAACAAAAGACCCAAACTCAATCAACCTTCTAAATAAAGTAAAAGAAAAGTATGATTGTGTTATTTCGCATGGTTTTCATGTAGACCTACTTAATGCGGATGGAGAAGATGATGAGTTTGTTATTGATTTGTTTTTAAGTATAAGAGACAATTAACAGTAAGTTTCGTATTTGGATATTCGTTAAGGTAAGGATAGTGAGTTTTGAACATCCCTGACATACTTGGTTATGAGAAGACCGCAAACGCCATTGAAAGACGCGTAGATGAAGAAGACAAAGTTACATACAAACAAATACGGGTCCTCGAAACGGGGACGCGCGTTAATCCAAAACAACATACAATCTTCATCAACGAGTCTGGTCTGTATATTTTCTATATAATAAATATGAGTACTATGGATAATTCTCTTAATTTAAACAATATTTGCTATGAACAGATTAAAGACAATTATTGGTATGGTTTGTTTGGTGATCTTAGATTGATTATAGATAAGAGTACAGGATACTTTAATGCTACTAAGTTGTGTTATGACGGAGGAAAGAAATTTTATAAATGGTTAGAAAATAAACAATCTAAAGAGTTAATTTCTTATATAAAGTCATCGCAACAAATTCGTAAGGAAGACTAAGATTGTTAAAGGTGGACAATTAGGTATTATACGAGGAACATATGTTCCGAAAGAGTTAATACTTGATATAGCAAGATGGGTTTCACCAGATTTTTATATTAAATGTAATGAAATTATTATTAATTACTTCACTCAGGAATTTAGACAGTATCAACAAGACAATGAAGAGTTGCAAAGAAAAGTAGAAGAAATAGAACAAACAATGGAAAGATTAAAGATTCAAAACGAGGGCTTAAAAGAAATTGCAGCACCATATACAGATTGTCTAATCATATATAAGAAGAACAAACCTAATGATCCTTCCCCTTATTATGTTATCAGATGCCAAAAGAGAAGTCTATACAAGCCTCTTAATGAAGCAGAAGAAAAATATCCGAATCACGTAATAATATACGAAAAGTTTCGAGATCCTAAGATTATTAAGCTATTCAACCTAATGCAGCAAGAACTAGATATTCGTAAAGGTAAAGGCAATGAGTTTTGGACATCACTATCAGAAGAAGAATTGATTAACAGTATAGATAATTATCTGTACTGTTAATCTGTATAGATATTATCTGATAATTAAGGTTACGACTTTTATGATATAATAATTAAGGCTACAACTTTAAGATTACATAGAACAAGCGATGATGATGAGTAAGTTTACAAAAATGATTTAATTTTAATATGTGTATATGTGACTTTGATGGGATATGCCCATGACAGTCGTGTTCTAATACAACGCGTAATATGTAGACAATAGCAGGAGTGTACAATGTTAGGTGTTGTATTAGGATATATGGGAGTAAAAATAGTATGAAAATGAACTGAAATAATCCGACGAAGGTAAAAATTGAGCAGAGTAAGATTTTCTATATAATAAATAAGATGAGTAATTATAATAGATTTACTGTAATAGAGCTAAGACGACAATGTAAAGAGAGGGAATCAGAAGATATTCCCGATTAAGAAAAGCAGAACTGATAGACTTTCTTAAACAATATGACGATGAACAAAGCAGAAGACAAATTAGAAATATATTCCCATTTAAACAAGAAGTAATTGAAGAACCGAAACCAGCACGTATACCCATCAAAGTAGAATTAGAAGAAACAGCATTCAAGAAGCGTTTACAAACCATTAAAGTTGAAAACACAGGAGGATATAAAGACCCAATAAAATTTTTAGATACAAGTGGTAGAGTTGCTATTAACAAAATCAAAGAGGAATTAAAATTTCACCCTGTTAAAGTTAACCTTGTTTTCATTTGTGACTACATTAAAGATAAAGGAATACAGGAGCGCAATTTCAAAACATCAAACGAGAGAATATTAGAATCAACTGACTTAAGTGAATATATATCTTATGCCAAACAAAAACTTCGTAGAGAAATGGAAGAGTTTGAAGGAAGAGGATCAGGATGGACATTACACCAAATTAAATACTTACAAATCAGATTAAACAAATATGTGCCATTAAGAGCTTCTTCCTATATTGAACTTCCTAAACTGATTAAAGATAAGGAAGCAGTGATTAATGTTAAAAATAAAGACAATAAATGTTTCTTGTATTCTATTGCAAGTTACTTAAAACCTGCTGAAATACATCCTGAAAGACATTCTAAACAGATTGTTAATGAATTGCAAAAGAAGTATTGTGATAACATTGAATTTCCTGTACAATTAAAAGATATTCCAAAATTTGAAAGAAGAAGAAATATCTCCATCAATGTTTACAGCTATGACAAGAACTATAATGTATATCCACTTCAAATCACAAAAAATAAGCAAGGAAGCTCATATCAATTTATTATATGTAAAAGATGATCAAAATAATAATCATTTTTGTTGGATAAAAAACCTATCACGATTAATAAGAAGTCAAGTGACAAAACATGAGGAAAAACTATACTTCTGCGACAGATGTTTAACGAGGCACTTTCGAAATGAGAAGCAATTACAGAACCATGAGCTATAGTGTAAAGAACATGAAGCTGTTAGGATAGAAATTCCAAAACCATACGACAATCAAATAGAGTTTCAAAACTATAATCGATCATTAAGAGTTCCATTTACGATAATGGCTGACTTCGAATGTATCTTATGTAGGTTAAAAATAGAGCATAATTGTAGTAAAACAGTAAAATATCAAAAGCATGAACCAATGAGTTTTTGTTACTATGTCAAATATTCAAATGGGGACTATAAAGCTCCTGTTAGTTATATAGGTCCAGATGCTGCGAAAGTATTTATTGAAATGTTACAAAAGGAAGCAATAGAAATATTAGAAATATATAAAAGGGTAGTTGATATGATCCCGCATAGTGAGGAGGAAATAGAAGTTTATAACAGTTCGGATACTTGTCATATATGTGAGAAAAACTTGAATGACTTACCACCAGCTGTTGAGAAAAAAATAAATATACTGAAGAAGAAAATATAGTTCTACAAGGATAAAGATGATATGAGTGAAAAAATAGAAGAATGGAAGCATGACTTTAAAAAATGTTTCTATAAGATAAATAAAAACAAAGCAAAAGTAAGAGATCATGATCATTTAACTGGAAAGTTTAGAGGTGCAGCTCACAGTTATTGAAATTTAAACTATAAAAATCCCAACTTTGTTCCTGTATTTCTTCAAAACTTAACTGGTTATGATACGCATTTGTTTATTAAGGAGCTAGCTTATGATACATAGAAAATTAAACTGATCGCTAATAATGAGGAAAGGTACATAATATATGAAAAATATGTAAAAAAAGCAGGATCAGAAAAAGATGGAATAAATTTAAGATTTGCTGATTCATTTAGATTTATGCCAAAGAGTTTAGCAGAGCTAACAAAGAATTTAAAGCCAGAACAATTTCGAGAAACATTAAAGTTTTTCCCGATTGATAAACTTGATTTAGTTAATACTAAAGGTGATTATCCATTTGATTATGTTGATTCATTTGACAAATTGAAAGAACCTGTTCCATTATCTCCAGACAAATTTACAAACAGATTAACAGGAGAAAAAATGAGTCCTGAGCGTCATAAGCTTCATGTACGAGTTTGTAAAGAATTCAATCTAGAGTTATTGGAGGACTTAACTGAACATTATAACAAAACAGATGTCCTCCAATTAACAGATATATTTGAAAACTTTAGAGATGTGTGTTTAAAGGCATATGGATTAGATCCTGCTTGGTATTATACAGCACCAGGTCTATTGTGGGATGCAATGTTAAAGATGACTAAAATTAACTTAGAAATGTTAACTGATTATGATAAAATACTAATGTTAGAAAAGGGTATACGAGGAGGAATCTCACAATGTAGTAAAGATATGTAAAAGCTAACAACAAATATATGCAAGATTATAATAAGGATGAGTGTTCAACATACCTAGCATATCTAGACGCAAACAACTTATATGGATGGGCGATGAGTCAATACATGCCTTATAAAGATTTTAAGTGGGTTAAACCTTACATGAACATTCCAGATGACTCAGAAACTGGCTACATATTATAAGTAGATTTAGAATATACAAAGTATTTACACAACAAACATTCTGATTTACCATTAGCTCCAGAAAACATGTGTCCACCAGAATCAAAACAATCGAAACTACTAACAACACTTTATAATAAGGAAAGATATGTAATTCACTATAGGAACTTAAAACTGTATATGTCGCTTGGAATGAAATTAAAGAAAGTGCATAGAGTATTAGAATTCAAACAATCAGACTGGTTAAAGAAATACATCGATTTAAATACAAATATGAGAGCGCAAGCTAAAAACAAGTTTGAAGAAGATTTTTATAAGCTCATGAATAACTCGGTATTTGGAAAAACAATGGAAAATATTAAAAAGAGGCAACCCATACAATTAGAATGTGATCCTGAAAGAGTAGAAAAATTAATTGCAAAATCTAATTTTGATTACAGAACAATATTTACAGAGAATTTGTGTGCCATACATATGAAAAAAGAGCGATTGACATTTAATAAACCAATATATGTTGGTATGAGTGTATTAGAACTATCAAAACTGTTAATGTATGATTTTTATTATAACACTATGAAGCCGAAATATGGAAACAATATAGATTTATGTTACATGGATACCGATAGCTTTATATATGAGATTGAGACTGAAGACTTTTACAAAGATATAGCAGAAATAGTTGACCAGTTTGATACGAGTGAATACGGGGAAAATAACATATATGGACTGCCACTAATAAACAAAAAAGTAATAGGTAAGATGAAAGATGAGAATAAAGGTAAGATAATGACGGAGTTTATTGGATTGAGATCAAAGATGTATGCTTATAGAGTAGAAAATAAAGAAGGGAAAAAGGCTAAAGGAGTAACTAAATGTGTAGTAGCCAAGGAGTTGCAGTTTGATGATTATAAAGTTTATTTAAAAATGTTAAAACGTATAAAGACATAAACCTCATTAGAAGTTATAAACACGATATATATAGTATAACAGTTCATAAGCTAGCATTAGATTCTTCAGATGACAAGAGATATATATTACGAGATGGGGTAAATACATTAACTTGGGGTCATTATAAGATAGAAAAGAAGTAGATGTAAGTTAGTTATAAGTTTTTAGATGTAAGTTTTTATGATTTAAATGTCATAAAAGCATATGTGCAGTGCAATTACCCAATCTACTTTATGCTATTCTTCTTTGTTAAAGTACTATGGATAGTGGTGGATTTGTAATTTTTGGCAGTTAGGCGGTGGTGGGGAAAAGTGTCCTAGAACCTACATATGTACCCTACTCAAACCCAATACTCACACATTTTTTTTTTGTTTTTTGGTCGCATATATACTTATTTCACAATGTCCACAGCATTGAAGCTAATTAAATTTCATATAGGAATTTATCCTGACTTTGCCATTAAGGCGCCACGTCACACAGCGACAACGATTTTTCGACTAAATCTTTTACAGGTTTGTGCGCAGAATCCGACTCTGCCATAAAAAATAAAAGCTTCCATTTCAAATGTCTCAGCTAACCACACTTAGCGGTAGGATGCGGTATCGTGTTTGGTACCATTGAATAAGTTTGTTGATCAGACGCGTATTTCTCAAAATACTGCACCATGTACAGATGGTCGGAGCTAATATCAAGCTCATGAACGAAGAGGGGAGTATCTAATTTCGCCGATTACAGCGCGATATCACACATCGACGTAAAAAAGTTTTGATTATACCTTACAATATTTGCGATGTAGTCTCCGAATCTTCAATAAAATATTGGAGTTTCCATTTGAAAAATCAATGCCCGCCACTCCCTTCCAGAAGGTGGAGGTAGAGTGTTGCGCTTGATATAATCGGATAGCTTCTTGAAACATATTGAATACTTTTTTTTTGCGTTTATTTGATCAGAAGTGTATTTCTCCAGTTACTCTACCGTGGTCAAACTTTTGGTTCGCCCGTTATTTCAAACATAAATTAGCTTGACAGTTACAAACTATTTTTGATAATTTCACACCATTCGAACATTTGCACATTATAGGGCCAATTCTACACTATCCTGATATCTTTTAATCGTCAGATAAGGTAACACTGGTCACAAGGTCATGTGTTATTTTGTGTAAGATGAGATCTACTACCGCGACAAGGTTGGATCATTCCGATAATTTATCTTTATCAGAGAATGGTGCAATCGACCCTAATGAATGTCATATTTTAGCGATTAGGAAACAATTATATCAATATATTTTCATCTCAGACACACAAGTCAAAAAACACAATAGTTCAATAAGCAGATACTTCAATAGCTATACTTTTCTTTAATTTTCCTTTTACTTTTAATTGTTTTATTTTTTCCCTCTACTCGCTGCTTTTGAATTTTCTGGTTTGCAACACTGATACTTCACGAAGACCGAATGAAGAAGATGTGCCTTTCTCTGTGTCTTATGTTTAGTGTGTAGTGTGCTTTTTTCCAGTGACGAGAAGGAACAGAGAATTGAACCAGTGACACTGAACGAAAACAGATGTGGGAAATACTACCAACCTCCTGACCGAAATGGGAGTATACAAAGGCCATTTATTTTCCCCGATTACTGCGCCATGTTATGCATCGACGGAGAAGTGTTGGTGAAACTTTACATTGCTTTGGCCGTAGAATCCAAATCTGCAAGCAAAAATTCGGGTTTCCATTTGAAATTTCAAAGTTGAACCCACACCAACCCTCATGGGGTGGGTCTAGAGGGTCGAGTTTGGTTTCATCACATAGTTCTTTTAATAATACTAAACACGTGTTTTTTTGGTTTTTCGATCCGAAGTTAAGTTCTCCAGTTATTCCATCGTGTACAGACTTTTGATTCACTCTGTATATATATATATATATATATATATATATATATATATATATATATATATATATATATGTATATATATATATAATAACTATAGTTTGTAGTTTATTTATATATTTAAATAAGTGTTACAACCCAATAGCACGCGATCTATACATCCAGAAAAATATTAGGAGTCAATGTACAATACAGAAGGGCTTAAGAAATGAGTCAAACACGAGCTTCCCCCATTTTGTGGGAGGAGAATATACGTGAAATGTTCAAATAGGAACATAGCTCGAGTGATACCTCGTTCGAAAGATCTTGGAAAATTGAACAATTTTTGTAGGAAACATTTTTGGTATGGGTCACCGTTTTGAAGATGGAACCGAAAAATGATCTCGTGTCAAATAAAATTTCCAGCACTTATAAATCTGAAACATCTGACTAGGAACAGATGAAACAAAAAATGAAAAAGGAAAAAGCCATAGTCAATTCAGAATGGTATTGTTGCGGTATCCCCATTCCTCCTAGCACGGGGCCCCGGGACCAACTTGAACATTTCCAATGGGAATAAAGATCGAGTGATATCTTCTTTGATAGATGGTGGAAAACCAAACAGCTTAGTACAAAACTTATTTGTTCTCGGGCAAGCCTGTTTCAAAATAGCCGCTGAAAATGGTTCCCCATTCAAATACAAAGAGCAGTATTTAAATTGAATGTTACAAGTCAATATCCAGCAAAGTGTGCATCAAAAAGGAAATATGTTAAGAGTCAATGTACAGCTCGCGGCATAGAAATTGTTACAAAATTCTAAGTCCAAATAAATATCAAACTCTTGCCCCGTTGCCTTATGCATCCAGAAATACATGTTTCAATCGATTAGTTGTTTCTAGCATTCAATACAACTCTTTCCTCTCTACGTCTTCTTGTCTAAAGCAGTGAGTGTGACATAGTTCACTCTTTCCATTCAGCTTGAAAAGAAACAGAAATCGAGTTTACAACGTTAAAACTTGAAAACAGTCTTTTCCATTCGTCTGTTCTCAAATATTTTTAAGAGCTTAAATTTTAAAAAATCACACAATGTATCCAGAGCTTCATATAGACCTTTAGTTTCATTCTTTCCCTTCTTTAAAAACTGCAAGCTAGTAAGATGCTCCCTAAGAAATCTATGGAAATTGGCAATATCGCCAGTAGGTTTTGTGCTACCTAAAGTCGGTAATGCACGCACAGAGTTCTAAAATATCTACTGACAGAAATGAGTAGTATTCAATGATTCATTTAATTTCATTTCAACAATTGCAAGCAAATGTTCCAGGGGGGTTATTTCGGCAGGACAGGAGGGTGTAATCCCCCTCCCTTGAGTTTCATAAATACGTATCATTTGATCAGATGTATACTAATACACTAATAAAAAAGTGAAAATCTTATGTCGGCGGAGAAACCCCTCCACAAATAAAATCTAAAAGACACTGCTTTTAGCAAAAAGCCTTTAGAGTTACGAAAGCTCATTGCTAGAGTGCTTACATTTGGTTTCAAGAGTCGAAGGTTTGATCTCAAGCCTTATGAGTACCTGGGCGACATTCAGAGAGAGGGAGAGAGAGAGAGAGATTCAAGTATGGAGACAGAGAGGGATGATTTATATACACAGATTTAGAACTGGGGAAAAATGATCTGTCAGCATTCGTATTATGACGAAAATTGTGATTTTGTGAAACAGAAGAGGGAAAGGTTTCGAACTGTAAGAATCACATTAGGCAATTTTCGAATTAATATGAAGAACTCTTTTTAGAGCATCAGATGATTACGAAGGCAGAGAAAGATCTTGAGAACTGATGAATTAAAAATTTAAAAAATCCGGAACTTCCGAGATTGGTTTCGAACCACGAACCTTGTGGATACCGAACCATAACTTTATCCATTCTGCTACGGAGAACACTATATACTCGTTTACATACGTTTCCTTTAGCTACGTTGAAAGCTAACTTAATGAGATATTCCAAAAGTTGACTCGGTGGATGCGCCGTTTTGATAGAAATTAAACCTCTTGTAACTTAGTTACAATTAATCATGGTGGATATAAATCGTTGATCAGGTAAAGGCGACTGCTTTGAAACAAAGGAAGAGTATGAGAATTAAATGAGTCATATCTGTGGTTTCGTGTGGAGAACAAATAAACTTGTGAACCAAAGGATTAAGAACAACTCAAGTTATTAATATAAATTTTGCCGAATATTATTCATTTATATCATCATGAAAGGAATATGAAACACGTTCTGAAACGAAGAAATACAACTTTGCTCGCGAAGGCAAAGAAACCTAAAGTAACGAGACTAAAGCCGAATCATTTACCGCGTAGTGATCGTGGTTCTGTGGTCAAAGCGCTGGATCAGTAATTTCGAGGTTCTTGGTTCGAATACACGTCGGGCATTTTTCACTTTAGAATTTTTGATGGTGATTGATTGATGATGACACACGTTAGATGATTAAAAGCTAGAAGCTAATTATCGCTTAGTTCATACCATTACAAACTGAAACTAGACATTTGGCAAGATTATTTTGGTTTTGTTTAATGTTGCCCACGAGAAGAGGAATTTTTCATTTTTTCTATAACAAACAAAAAGATAACATTCAAAATTTATATTAGAGACGGGACAAGGCTAACTCAAATTATCGTCTCACTTTGGAGATGAGAATCGAGACGAGACGAAAAGTGTCGTAAACACTTCTCGTCTTGTCTCGATTTTGGAAATAGTGCATGACCATTCTTTATGTAACAATTACTTTGTAAACTGAATCTTATAGATTTTTTGTTACTTTGCATTTCAGAGCTCATTAAATTATGGTCTGTGTAGGTATTATTATAGCAAAGCTTTTATAATTACCTCTGCATATCCTAAAAATTAGTTTCTTATATGCCTTACTGTTGAGTGATATTCAGTTATTTTTATTACAGTTATTTAGTTATTACAGTTATTACAGTTATATACAGTAGAATACTTTCTACATGAAACACTAGTGGAAAGCTTTCGTTTAAAATGTGGGTAGTTGCTGAGCTGTGTCTTGAAGGTACTGAAATAACTCTCCGAAATTCCTACTTTTAAGTAAGTTTTGCCAAATTTTAGGACAAGTTTAAAACTTTTAATACCATCATTTATTGTTATTATTATTATTATTACTAAAGTCTTGTCAATTTAATAGTTCACCATCTTCCACTCAGCTCCCCGTAGTTGGCATTGTGCTGAACAAACACCCTGTGTGTAGGTTTTCTCCGGGTTCGACTTCCTCCCTCTTTCTTTATTCCAGTATTTCTTTAATTCTCATCATCGACGTCTTCTGTAGCTTAGCCGGCATAACCATTACTTAAAAAGAAATTTTCTTATGGCTCTTGTGAGTTCTGTATCCCTACTTTCTACATGAAATTTACCTCGAAACTTTCCGTTATAACATTTAGCTAGTTGTAGGAACGTATGCAGAGGGTATGTTCTGATGGTTCTGACACTTCTCTCCAATCCCGGCTATTTTGTAACTTCTGCCTAACGCTACGAGCGATTTTGCAGATTTTATTACAATTTGTCCTCATACAGAATTTGTCTCCTCTATTATTATTATTATTATTATTATTATTATTATTATTATTATTATTATTATTATTATTATTATTATTATTATATTATCATTGTGAGAAAAATAGACATAAAATTTGTAATATAAGATTATTTATGTTGGTTTACTGACATTGAATTGGGACTTAACAATTTCATCCATTTTCCCACTTAAAAGTATCGATAATTCAACAAGGAAATAATTAGACAATGATATTTTAATTGATATTCTTCATAATTTTACCTATGACAAACACTTTACCGTTTCATATCGTAAAGGTCAGATCCATCGTTATTGTAAGAGCGGTGGTTGAGCGGTTGACGGTAGAAATTCAAACTCGGATTAGTTAGAATTTCACAACCTGATTGTATTACAAGTGTAAACTCTTCAGTTGGAAAAAAGACCGTGGATCATGTGTCAGAGTTGACGACAATGTGCTTTGGTGAGTCAGTGGTCCATGGTGGATGGTGGGTCGCAGTGGGTCATAGTGGGAGGTAGACCATAGTGGGTCACGGTGGGTTATGGATCAGACTGTTACGGTGGGTGCTGGGTCACTGAGTTGTAGTTCAAGGTTTCATTTATCCACGCCATCTCTGGATTAACTGGATTGGGTTCGGTTTAAACTTAAAGCAGTTTTATTTCAGAAAACGAACCCTAATTTGGTTCAGTTTTCTTTGAAAACAGACACTATATTGAAACATTTCAGAATATCCTTATATATATTTTGGAAAGTTCCAAAAAATTTCATGTTTTCGTTTTAGGTTAAAATATTATGAGCCTGCTGTTTCACTTTTGAATGCAATTACGATTCCACATGTTTTTAATATATATAGTTTGTGAAAACACGTTAATGAGCAATAGAAAATACAACTGTTTTTCGATTCTAATTGGTTTGGGTTAACAGCTTGAATATGAAATCTTTACGTTTAGTGCCGACGATTATGCCTGTTAAGTTCAGAAAGACTATGATTGAAGATAGGGAATTATGATGGACGAAATGGTGGAATGAGAAAGTGTAAGTGTCACGAGGAAACCCACGAACACGATGTTGTCCGTCTCAAGCTTACTTGCCTTGGGAACGAACCAGGTACTCCACCCATCAGATAGTTCAGTAGGCGGGTTCTCAGTTTAGATTCCCGGTGGGAGAGCCTTTGAAATATTAAATGTCGTCGCTGTGTCTGTGTTCGTGTCCCTGTCGTTCAAGGTTACTGGAAATAAATGTAAAACGAGAATAACCGAATATAATAGAGATAAGTTACGAAGATATTTTCGGTCTTTTTCTAAAAAAAAAAAAATAAACTTGAATTATCTGGACTATAGTATTTCATCATGACCGAAATCAGTGTTTCATCGTTAACAAAATACTGGAATCGTTAACGTTTGCAATTTGCTACATAGAGGAGTGTTTCTTGACTCTTATTTAAAAGAGCGATCTTAGGGTGGTGGTTTGAGCATTCGTTTCATGAGTTAGGGGTCCGCGCTTTGCGTCCCACCTAGAATATTCAGAAAAATTTTATAATTTAAAATGTAGATATTTCTGAAGTATAATAACATGAAAAATAGTCAATTTCCCTCGTTCTTACAAGTTAGAGTTGAAAAGACTTTCTCCAAAGGATTAAACCTAAAAATATGGAGTCACAGTCTACAATCTCGAATCCTACTGTCTGAAACTTCACGTGTTTCGAAAACAATACATGAATACAAACGGGTCATCCTTCAGGCCTAGTATGAGTCATAAATTTGTGTGAAACGTCATTGTGGAATTCTGATTAAGTTCTTCCACTCTAACTAGAAATAATAATATTTTCGTTCGCCATTTTCAACACGTTCCATATATTTATTGAACAAACTTTTTTATATTTGTTTCTATATTTTGTTAACATATCAATATGACGCATACATAATCCAATGTATTTTACGCAAAGAAGGGGTGTTACTATGTACCGTGATGAAGACAACTCCTACTTAGTTTCTGTTAAGGCATCCGAAAGTTAGATTTTCATATTGTCCAGTAGCTGACATCTTTTTTCGCCTTTTTTTCTTTCCAAAGTATATCTTGTAAGACAATTTATCCTTATAGAGGATCCAAAATATTTATTTTTATTTTTCTTAACTTGAATATGCTAATTTGTATTGTAATAGGACGTAATATTGAGATCTCAAATATACAGTAATAATAATAATAATAATAATAATAATAATATAGAAGACAAATACTGTATGAGGACACACTGTATTAAAATGCGTAAAATCGCCTGTAGCGTTAGGCGGAAGTTACAAAATAGCCGGGATTGGAGAGAAGTGTCAGGACCATCGGGACACACCCTCTCCATACGTCCCTACAACTAACTAATTGTTATAACGGAAAGTTTCGAGGTAAATTTCATGTAGAAACTAGGGATACAGACCGTACAAAAGCCATAAGAAAATTTTGTTTTTAAGTAGTGGTTATGCCGAGTAATTTACAGAAGACGTCGATGATGAGAATGAAAGAAATATTGGAATAAAGAAAGTGGGAGGAAGCCGAACCAGGAGAAAACCTACACACAGAGTTTAGCACAATGCCCACTAGGCGGGACCTGGGTGGAACAGAGTGAACCATTAAATTAATAACACTTAAGTAATAATAATAATAATAATAATAATAATAATAATAATAATAATAATAATAATAATAATAATAATAATAATAATAATAATAATAGTGATATTAAAACTTTTAAACTTGTCCTAAAATTTGGCAAAACTTACTTAAAAATGGAAATTTCGGAGAGGGGGTTCCACACCTGCAAAACACGCTTCTGCAACTACCCACATTTTCAACAAAAGTTTTCCACTAAAGTTTCATGTAGAAAGTATTGTACTGTATGTCTTAATTGAAATAACTGTAATAAAAATAACTGAATATCGCTCTACAATACGGCATATAACAAACTAATTTTTAGGATATGCAGAGATACTTATAAAAGACTTGCTAGAAAAACATATAATCAGACCACAATTCACTGAGCTCTCAAATGCAAAGTAAGAAAAAAACCTATAAGATTCAGTCTACAGAGTAATTGTTACTTAAAGAATGGACATACAGTATTTCGAGAATCGAAACAAGACGAAAAATGTTTACCATACTTTGAGTTTCGTCTCGATTCTCATCTCCAAAGTGAGACGATAATTTGAGATAGCCTTGTCCCGTCTCGAATGTAAAATGTTAATTCTCATCTTCTTGTTTGTTATAGCAAAAGGATGAAAAATTCCTCTTCTCGTGGGCAACATTAAAGAAAACCAGAATATTCATGCCAAGTCACGTTTCTGCTTGTAATGGTATCAACTAAGCGATAATTAGCTCCTAGCTTTTACTCTTCTACGAGATAATAATAATAATTATTAGTTTATAATTATTACTATTATTATTCATGAAGATTTGATAGTTCTAGTATTGAAACATCCGAGTATTCAAATATTTGAATATAGTCAAATGTGTATCATCATCGATCAAGCGCCATCAAAAATCCTAAACTAAAAAATGTCCGATGTGGATTCGAACCACTAACCTCGAGATTACTGATACAGCGCCTTGACCATTGAACCACGATCACTGCGCGGTAAATGATTCGTCTTTAGTCTCGTTACTTGAGGTTTCATTGTCTCCGCTCAGACAGTTGTATTTCTTCGTTTCAGAACATCATTCGTACTCCTTTTATCATGATTTTTATAAGTGAGTACTCTTCGACAAAGTTTATATTAATAACTTGAGTTGTTCTTAAACCTTTGGTTCACAAGATTGTTTTTCCCCCAAAAAACACAGATGTGACTGATTTAATTTTCGTACTCTGCATTTGTTTCAAAGCAGTCGCTATTACCTGATCAATGATTTATATCCGACACGATACATTGTAACTGAGTTACAAGAGCTTTACGTCCTATCTGACCGGCGCCTTCACCGAGTCAAGTTTTGGAATATTCCATTAAGTTAGCTTTCAAAGTAGCTAAAGGAAACCTCTGTAACGAGTACATAGAGTTCTCCGTAGCAGAATGGATAAAATCATGGTTCGGTAACTACAAGGTTTGTGGTTCGAAACCAATCTCGGAAGTTCTAGATTTTTTAAATTCTTAATTGCCTTCGTAATCATCTGATTCTCTCAAAAGAGTTCTTCACCTTAATTCGAAAATTTCCTAATGTGATTCCTACAGTTCGAAACCTATCCCCCTTCTGTTTCACAAAATCACAATTTTCGTCATAATACGAATGCTGAAAGATAATTTTTCCCCAGTTCTTTCTCTGTTTCCATACTTGCTCTCTAGCAATGTTCTATCGTAATCCTATAGTTTTTTTTGCCAAAAGCAGTGTCTTTTAGATTTTATTCGGGGGGGGGGGGTTCTCCGCCGATATTAGATTTTCATTTTTATATTGGTGTATTACTATACATTTGATCAAACAATACGAATTTATGAAGCTCAAGGGAATTACACCCTCCTGTCCGGCCCAAATGATCCCCCCTGGAACATTGCTTGCAATTATTGAAATGAAATGAAATGAATCATTGAATAACACTCATTTCTGTCAGTAGATATTTTAGAGCTCTGTGCCTGCATTACCGACTTTAGGTAGCACAAAACCTACTGGCGATATTGCCAATTTCCATGGATTTCTTAGGGAGCATCTTACTAGCTTGCAGTCTTTAAAGAAGGGAAAGAATGAAACTAAAGGTCTTTATGAAGCTCTGGGTACATTTTGTGACTTTTTATAAATTTAAGCTTTTTGAAATATTTCAGAACAGACGAATGGAAAAGACTGTTTTAAAGTTTTAACGTTGTAAACTTGATTCCTGTTTCTTTTCAAGCTAAAAGGAAAGAGTGAACTATGTAACACTCACTGCTTTAGACAAGGAGACGTGGAGGAGGGGGAGGAGTTGTATTGAATACTAGAAACAACTAATCGATTGAGACATGTATTTTTGGATGCATAAGAAAACGGGGCAAGAGTTTGTTAATTTTGACTATTTGTTATTTTAATTTTGTAACAATTTCTATGCCGCGAACTGTACAATACACACAGTTGCATATGTACAATACACATGTTCATATAGTATTATTATATGAACATGTTTGGGACGAACCAGTAATGTTCCCGTAATGATATTTCCACCAAAGTGCATGCCGTAGTTAATTTATTCGTTGATCTGGAAACAATTTAGTGCCCATTAATAAACTAAATAACATACAATGGAGTAAAATTACAGAAATGATATCGTATTATACAGTAATTTTGCCGTGCAAATTCAATAGTATAATAATAATAATAATAATAATAATAATAATAATAATAATAATAATAATAATAATAATAATACAATTTTTTCATCGGTCCTGAGCGGAAAGTGAGAATTAAATGAATCACATGAGTAGACAAGGTAAGGAGAAAAGCCTAAACTGAATAAGACATTGAAGCGTGTCACAAGCTGGGAATAAGAATAGTGCATGGTGTAAATAAAGGACGACACCGAAAGAGAAATACAGAAACAGCAGGTAAACGGAGAAAAAAGAGTAGAAATTGTTGAAGTGGAAACATAAAATACAAATACAAATAGGGATGAGCACGAGTCGAGCCAAAATTCGACTCGACTCGAGTTCAATTCGAGTCGAATCAAAGGTAATTTTCTTGAATTGAGTTCCGAGCCAAGTCGCTCTTTTGGAGGTCGAGTTTCGAGTTGAGCTGAGTTTGATAATGGCTCGCTCGCTAGTTCGGCTCGTTTTAACTTGTTTTGAAACAATGGCCTGAATAGACTGGAAAGCGAAAGCCATGAGAAATGTAAGCAATAATGTTGAATTCTTTTAGTGTTGGTCACGACAGAGGTGCGTCTCGTCTCGTAATTTTAGTATATCTTGAGGGGCAATTTTAGTGTATCTCGTCTCGTCAAGATAACGAGAAGACAAGAGTTTTTTTTATTACTACGAAACAGCCTCAAATATCGTAATCACCAATATAAGTATATACTGTAGTTCTTAAAATCAAGGCTGAGACCTGCACGGTCGAATTCTTGAGCCCAAGCAGAAGACCCACTCGGGTAGTGATATCAACCGGCTCGGCGCGTATGGACTGAGCGAACAACTCGAGTCGGCTCAGTTGGGATGAGCCGATGACACGACCCGGCTCTTTTGGAACGAGCCATCGACTCAGCTTTCTCGGTTGGGATGGGTCACCTACTCGGCTCATGTGGACCGGTTCGAGCCAGCTAAGTTGAAACTAGTCCGTCGGCACGTTTCGACTCAGCTCAACTAAGCCGATGGCTCAAATCGGCTGGGTTGGTTGAGCTGTTGGCTCGGCTCGATTCTCGGTTCGGTTCGATAGTGAATGAGCTGTAAGCCGCGCCGCTCGAGCCGTTGAGAAGCATAAACCCGGTCCCAGCTGTTTTGAACATATTTGGCTGAAGCCTATGACTCTTAACCATTTTTGGCTCGAGCCCGAATACTTGCCCCTTCGAAACTCAATACCAGAACGTGACCGATGTCCTTCCCTCCTGAAGACTTCTCGTCGACCGAGATCGACAGTCAATTAGCTTTTACTATTTAGATACAAACCGTATATCTTTTAAAGATTATACACGGTGTTGATATAATAATAATAATAATAATAATAATAATAATAATAATAATAATAATAATAATAATAATAATAATAATAATAATAATAATAATAAAAGTTTTAAGCTTGCCCTGAAATTTGGTAAAACTTACTTAAAAGTAGAGATTTCGGGGAAAGGGTTTCGTAATTCAACCACAACTCTGCAACTACCAACATTTTAAACTAGAACGTTCCATTGAAGTTTCATGTAGAAAGTATTCTACTCTATGTTTTAAGGAAAATAACTGTAATAAATATAACTAAATATCACGCAACAGTAAGGCATATAATAAACTAATTTTTAGGATATGCAGAGGTAAATATAAAAGCAATGCTAGAAGATACCTACAGAGAGCATAATTCAATGAGCTCTGAGATACAATGTAGCGAAATAGACTATGAGATCCAGTCTACAGAGCAATTGTTACTTAAAGAATGAACATACATTATTTTGAGAATCGAGACAAGACGGGAAATGTTTACGATACTTTTCGTCTCGTCTCGTTTCTAATCTCCAAAGAGAGACGAAAATGTTGAGTTAGCCTTGACCCGTCTCGAATGTAAAATGTTAATTCTCATGTTGGTTTATTTGTTTTAGAAACGAGATGAGAAACTCCTCTTCTCGTGAGCAACATTAAACCAAACCGAAATATTCTTTCCAAATGTCACGTTTCTGCTTGTAATAGTATGACAATGGTATAGCTCCTAGCATTTAATTTTGTACGAGGTAATAATAATTATTATTAGTTTATTGCTATTACTATTACTATTCCTGAAGATTTGGTAGTTCAAGTATTGAAACATCCGAGTATTCAAATATCTGAATATAACAAAGCGTGTGTCATCGTCAATCAATCGCCATCAAAAATCCTAAAGTAAAAGAAAAAATTACAACGTGCATTCGCACAAGCACCTTGACCACTGAACCGCGATCGCTACGCCCTAAACGATTCGTCTTTAGTCTGGTTACGTTAGGTTTCTTTTAATTCGCTTGCAAACTTGCATGTTATATTTCTTCGATTCAAAATGTTTTTCGTATTTCTTTTATGAAGTCGGCGAGGTTTACATTAATAACTTGAGATTTTCTTAAACCTGCTGGTTCACAAGTTTGTTTTTCTCTACACGAAATTACAAATATTACAGAATGAATTCTCATACTCCCCATTTCTTCCAAAGCAGTCGCCATTACCTGGTCAAAAACTTATTTCCGCCATGATTCATATTAACCAAAATAAATTCGTTTTTCGGGAGTGAAACTTCCACTTTCCGGATTTCGGAAAATTATGGAATTCAGTTAAACTCCGGAATTCACATGAATTTCGGAACTCGGGAAGAATGCGGAATTGAGAAAATCCCGGAATTGAGAAAAAATCCGGATTTCAAAAAATCCTGATTTTTCCGAATTCTGGAATGTTAACGAAATCAGAAATTTCTAAATTCCGGATTTTTCCGAATTCCGGAATTTGTTCGGTTTTACTTTCGGGAGTCCGAAAAGTAATAATTACGGAATTGGCTATCCCTAGTTTATACACATCCTTTCAGAACTCTAAGCTAGTAGCTGTCTACAAACAAACAAGTAATACAAAGCATTTTGTATCCTGCAATACGACATGTATTAAAATCCGACTGCAGTTTCAGTATCTAACCAGACATTGCACATATATCTAGCTACTGGATGCTGAGGTATGGAGAATTGTATTGTATCTTATATTTTTGTGTCTTATACAACCCTGCAAACCACTGAATATCTAAACGGCTTTCGTTAAATCCAAGTTGTAGTACTCACAGTTACATCCATTTGTGTCTATATGATCGTGTTACTAAAGCTTACTATATGATAGCGTTAGTAAGTCTTCCTCTGCTCTCCCGTAAAGTTGTGACACGAACTACTACAGAATAAAGAACCTATTATCAATTTAACCAAGTTGTTGTATTACTACACATCTGCTTCCGCCTCTGTCAACTCTGGTCGATCTCGTTGACGCGACATATTTGCTTTTTTCTACCCCTTTCTTCGTTTACTGAACTAAACAGTACCTATTCCGAAATATACTACTGCGCATGCCTCCTAGATACATATTTCTGATGCCAATAGTTACCGTTTTGTCCAAGGAATGTTCTTTTTCTTATTCCCAGCATGACCCTTTTATTACATTATATGTAGAGCATGTAGTTCTAAGTGCCTCATGTATTACACAGAATATAGGGTTAACTCTTCCAGCAAAGAAGAAACAAGTGATCATAGTATAAAACCCACAGAAGTGATAGCTGGTAATACAGTGGTCGTAATCCCTAACGACACAGGGATTGAGCGGTGCCCTCCCCGCTGGTCTAGTGGCTAGCACGTGCGCCTTTGGTGTATGGTGTCTCGGGTTCGATTCCCGGCGGTAGAGCATCCATGATTTTTAACCGTTCTCGATGTTTCTGTGCTCGTGTCCCTGTCGTTATAAGTTATTAGAAAAAGCAAGTTAAACGAGTGAAGGAAGTAAAATTAGCAAAAATAAATTACTGAAACACGTTCGGTGAGTCTGTTAAAAAAGTGGACAAAGCACTGGCTTTCCGCGCCGTCCATGCGAGTTCGAATCTTTCTCGGCTTGATTTTTTATCCATTTAACAGAAAGTATTTTTTTCTTTTCGCTACAGGTAGTCACTCTTTTCGTATTTTTTGCTGTCTTTCACAGTTAAAGTAACTGACTATTCTTACTCTTTCTACGAATGATGGATCTTCTCTTTAGCTTCATGTCAAAATGCACACGTAATGAAAAGACGATGTCGTTAATGATAATAGTAATAATAATATGAACTATTTCTTGCTAACTCGTTTGTGTATTTCGAAAATATAATTATGTGGAAATAAGTAAGGCTGGCAGGCGCCCTTCCTCCTAATTCCTTTTCGGTGCGCCTTATGGGTCCATGGTGTCCAACGTTGGTCCCATCTCACTACCACCTCCTGTTCTCTCGATATAAGTTATCGAAATTTGCTAAAGAGGGCTTTGCCGTGGCTCCATGACTAACCATGACAATGACTCTTCGTTCATTTTGCATTGAAATCTCTTATTTTTCTGAGTACTATGAGTGCATACTGTCCAACGTTGCTCCCATCACTCTACAATTTCCGTTCTTTCTATATAAATTCCTACAATTTTGTTTGTAAGGGAGATATGGCGTTACAATCATTAGGTTTGACGAAGAATTGAAAAAGATATTGCCTTGCCACAAACAACACCTATTATTATTATTATTATTATTATTATTATTATTATTATTATTATTATTATTATTATTATTGTTATTATTATTGTTGTTGTTTTACTTACCACTAATGTTGCCTACCTTTATTTGCAATGCAATATGTTACTGAAAAGCAAATCAAATAACACTCCTCGCCATTCAGGCTCCCGAACTCGAAATACATGATTTACAATTCTGTGTGTTAGGGGAAAGCACATTAATTATATTATTCTTTCAAATAACATGTTTCACAAGTTACTTCACTTTCAATGTGTAATTTCATATCAGCACTAATAATCATCTTGTTCCGATACGAAAAAAAACCCTCCTGCAAAAAAAAAGTCTGACCGTTGCGGAAGGGCGTGAACCTTTTTTAGGCGATTAATCGGGTCCAATATTTCAATAAGTCTCTGCACAGAAATATTTCAGTAAAAGAGGAAAAGTTATTCAAACTTTCTGAATACCTATTTATGGGCGAAATTTGGTTCCCTTGGAAGTTTTTAAGAGTTTGAAAGGCCGCCATTTTGAACATTTTCATCTGATTATTCTGGTTAACGAACTCATCAAAATATTTCAACAATTAATGTTTTTGCCAAGTTTTGTCTCAATCCGCTAAAACTTAAGGTGGTTATGGCATTCAGAAATAGCTTATATATATATATATATATATATATATATATATATATATATATATATATATATATAGACAGATAGATAGATGGATAAGTAGACACGCACACGCACAGAGAGAGAAATTGTTTTGCTCCCTTCTCGCACCTGTGGTGCGTCAGAGCTAAACCGGGCCCCTTTGCAAAACGTATTGACCAGCCTAACCTAAACACAAACCTCTTACTTGCTAACGTAGAAACGTGGTCAGGAGGTGTAAGGAATGTAGAAATTGTATTTTTAATAACCATGAGCATGGATTCGAACACTCCACTTCCATGCTTTTCTTTTTACTTTTTGCAGCTACATCGGAACGTACAATTTTTATTCTTTACTAATTGCAAATGGCGTTTACATTCAAAATGTGAGGAATTTTGGTGGCATTTGTTCGGATATTCTTGTCTTTCGAAATGAAGGCAAGAATAAAAGCCATACGCAAAGCCAAAAAAGTGTTATCAGTACTAAACATTACCAATAATAATTGCTACGAAAAACTAAATGTTACCTCTTTTACTTTCTGTCATGAGCTGTACGTATTATTAACAATTTTTTTAAAAACCTCCTTGACGGGGATTCGAACTCGCGTTCTTTGCATTTGTATGCCAGCACCTTAACCACTACACCTAGATCATGGCGTGTTGAACGTTTAGGTGTCGGCGTATTTATTGTATTTGTGTTTTATGTTCCCACTTCGACAATTTTTACTCTTTTTTCTAAGTTTAACAGCTGTTTCTGGCTTTCTCTTTCGGTGTAGTCCTTTATTTACACTATGCACTATTCGTATTCACAGCTTGTGTCCCTCTGCAATGTCTTATTCAGATTAAACTTTTCTTTTTGCCCCTCAGTAAACATTTGATTGATTTAATTCTCATGTTCTCCACGGATGGAGCGCAGGAATGCCAGACTCGAAAAATAGGTGTACATTTACTTTCCTGACAGATAATACAAGGTAGTTTATCCTCGCAAGTACATCTTCTTGTTGAACAAGATTTTTCTGACGGAGAGGAATATTTTATGATTTGAAGTACATCGGCAGGAGCTGGCTAAACATTTGGAGAAAGCATAACTGTCCTTAACGATTTGGTTGTTTCATCACGTGTCAATCCATAAGAAGTTGGATCAACATTTGGTGGGTCTGCTCTGTGTGCACTCAGCAAAATTAGCATTTTTAGATGTGCTCGCTTTACATTTAGTTCAAAAGCTTCCGATGTGGGTGGCAGAGAGCAAGGTAGTGGGCTCTTGCGTGAGCAGATGTAGTTTTTTTCTTCCAAATGTTAATACGAACTTCTGTCCTAGAGTTCACACTTGCTACACCATAGCACGCAGCTACAAAGTCAGTTGCTTCTTGTTCTATATCGCTGGTTATCTCTTCCTGAGACACCATTTTTTTCAAGCTAACTTTTTTTAACACTTGTTTAATGGTTGTTGATTTTCCAATACCATATATGTATGGAACTGTATCACAACCAGTGAGAGCATGTGCATAAATAATCTGAGGCATTACATGTCCATGTTGTTCAACTGTTGCTCCGATGTATATGACTGTTCTCTCTTGTCTTGTTGAAATCTGAAGTAATCTGCAAGTAATATTGAAATAATGATAATAGTAACAAAATAGGAGGAATACATCGGTGTCATCTGATTACATGCTTACAAAAATTTTGTGTTATAAGGTGAATGACTTCATGAGTGATTATAACATCGGCTTCCTCGTGTGTTGATAATTCATAATATTCATAAAAAATTAGCCACAGAAAAATCTAATAATTACGTTAAATACGTATGGATGTATTGAAAGTAGTAGGGAGATGACACTTGTTGCAATTACTCGCTTTATTATTATGATCCAGTCATAAGACAATGAGACCTGTTTTGCTTGAATTGAAAAATCTTTTCGCTAGAAATATGTAAGTACATGTGATGCTGCGAATCAGTCGCGCTTCTGACAAGAAGTGAATATAATACTAAGTATTAATTATAAACCAACAACGAACTTTAAAAAGCAGAGGAAGCACACCAAGTTTGGATTTAGTTCGCATAGCGATGAATATATAAAGTTAGCCTTTACATCAGTAATCAAGCCAAAAGGCAAAGACAAGCAACATAGCTAACTGTCCAGGCCAATCGAGGCACACACACATTCCAGTTCGAGCTTTGGATAATGACGTTTGTCTCTTTTATTCATTGTTGAACATTACTATCCCTTGACGTAAGTAAAAAATTGTTTCAATGAAAGAAAAAAGAAACTATATCCATTGAATTCATTTACTTTCTTTTGTATCAGATGTCATGTAAAAAGTGGAAAACGGAACATATGAACCCAAATTACTAGCATTACTTTGTTACAAACCTTGAGATAGAAGTTAGAAAGGAGCAACTAAGTAATAAACAAAATACAATATTGATACAAGTATTTGCAATGGGATGACCAAAAATTACCCGAACCGTACAAAAAAGAACAAGATTTCCGCTGGACACACACACACAATGCAGATAATGTGAATCAACTGTGGTGTAGAACAGGGTGTCTACTGGTACTTGAAATACTGGTAATCTACTGGTATTTGATTTTCTTACTGGAAATATTGAAATGTACTGGAAATTATTGCCTAATACTGGAGAAATATAAAGATTTCCTTTGAGACCCTTCAAGATGGCAGTCCCATTATCTGGGTGTAGGTGATGATAAAATTAATTGGTCAAACATTGAAAGAACTTGGTAATTCGAGAAAGAAAATCAATAGTGTTTCCTTTTTTTTAACCCACTAGTTTCTATGCATTCTTTCCATCAGAATATTGAAGAACCAGCTTTATCAACACATTTTACAGCTTCTTGAATATTATAGTATGCCTTTTTTATCCAGGGTAGTGTTTTGAAAATTTGTAAGTCAAGAAGTCAACTCCAGTAAACACCCTGTAGAATCCCGAAGGACGATCGCCCCCAAGCAGTCGCTTTGCAAGCAGGCGCGCCTTAAAAGTCATAAAACGTATTTAGTAGACACATCCCACTTCGTAAATGGGTTTCCATGCTTATCGCGGGTGCGTTACACATGCAAAGAGAGTGTATTATTAATTTTACAACGACTTTTCTTAACTATTAAGTAGGGTCGCACAATGGTGTCTTTGGTGCGACATCAACAATACATTTCATTATAATACAGAATAATTTTATGTATTATAATTGATTGCTTGAAGCTTCCGTTCACCACATCGACTAAGCAAGAGCAAGCAATTTACAAACCTAAAAGTGTCAATATGTTACTTACGTTTCTCTCTTTTCATTCTTCCCGTTGCGTGACGAAGCCAGCTTTGAACTGGTCTTTTGATCTCAGCATCTGTAGCAAATTTGCTGGACGCGTGTTGCCTCACTGTCTCTGGAAATATAATATTTCTGAATGAGAAAAACTGGCAAATTTCTGCAATAGATATGTGTTATAACAGAGTTATATATATAACACATATAACACAGATATGTGTTGAAAACAGAAACAGCTTTGAGTTTAAAACCAGACCTTTTTTTGTTAGTGTTTAAACCAGGCTTTTTGGTTTAAATTGATTTGCTTTAATTATTTAGATTACATGTGAATAGAACTAATTTCGTTTGACCTTAGCAAGCTCCCTCATGGCTGTATGGTTAGCGTACGCGCCTTTGATGCGGGAGACTCGAATTCGTGATGGGTGCTCATGTGACTCAGATTCAACGTTAAGCTGCAGTTGCACGTCTCATATAGCCATGCTACTGAGAGACCCTAAACTCCAAGCCCAGATTGTCTTTAACATCTTTATGTAACAGCGGAGACTTTATGAAGGATGGAACCTAAAGCTTAAAGTGGGATGAAATCACTTACACAGTTTGCACCCATGAAAAACTGTCCTCCGCCTGGCAACGAACCCAAGACCTAGCTCGACCCTCTGTAGACTCATGTACAGAGGAGACCTGAAAGAAATGTGTTATATTGATCTTGCGTACTTGTGAATATTTTAAGTTATTTTAGAAAGACAAGTGCACAAGTGAAATCACTGTACAGATTATTGAGGTGAGCGACCCTTTTTTTTTTAACAGAACTAGTCCCAGGTATTTGGTGACCGAACTTGGCAGGATCATAGCCGACTACGTTTCAGAACTAGAAGTTACGAAACCTTATTGGCTACATCCACATCTTATCAATTGGACTTTCCAGTTTTAATTTTAAAGTTCCAGCCTTTTTTAAGAAATAAACGTCGCTTTTAGCGAACTGGCTATTATACAGTGACAATAAAATAAATTTTAACACCATGTGTGTTGATTTCCTCGGGGTTTTCCCATTTCCTTACATTTCTTTCATTTCACCATTTCACTTATTATTATCATTAGTCTCCTTTAGCCTAGGGCATAACCCTAGGAAAATTAATATGCAAAATATCTGCTTATGAAAAATCACACCGGCACGATTAAAGCGGGAGCTTTTCGATGTAAAATATATATATACCGCTCAGCTCTGTACTGAAACTGGACAATCCAGATTCACAGAATACTATCCGCATTAGAATAAAGTGAAGTGGGCGAAGCCCAAATTCTGTTGTTCCCTAGTAAAAAATCAGATTGTAATTATGCTAATGTACTGATTGCACCAAACCGAACAAGGTGCTTTTTACGAAAATTTGTATTTTAAGCGCATGGCAACTTTATTACGTCATTTTTATTGATGTCTACTTTGGGAACAGCTTTTATGTTGTGAAAGGGCTCATCAACCTCCTGTTGCATAAGGATGTTAAGGCTACACAAACTTAGTTATATGTAACCTAAATAAATAAAGAAAACAATTTGAACAAAAAGTAACAATGTGAAAACAATATGGTTTAATCAAATTCTTTTCTTTCGACAAAACATGGTTTCTGCCAACCCTGGCAATAACAAGAATTTATGAGCAGTAAGCACAATACGTTGTAGCTTTCCATTACTTTTACATCCAACACCGCCTTCCATCACTCACTGGCGGGTGTAGGACAAAAGCTCACTAGACCTTTTGTCTAAGCTGACTAAATATATAAATAAAAGAAACACATGACTGGGATAGTCATCCATATTTTTCGATTATATTTGCGAATTACCACTTTTACGTAAATCACACCGTGCAGATTAAGAATAAGGTAACCTGTTCCATCCAATATTACCCTTCACAGATATTGTTTTTCTCTTTTCCTCCTCTTTTCAGAATACAACCCTCGCTCAGCTTTTACAATTTGAGTTACTGCAATACTTTTATATTTTCTTATATTACAAATCGTTGTCATAAAAAAATCTAGACTAGTATATTTTAATATATTAGCATTAAATTAGGTTTGTGTATTTTGCGAATAAAATACAATAAAGTGCGTGAAGAGTGCAGTTGCCTAACTCGGATGGCATTTAGTATTTCCCCCAACTCGATCCATGACTCCGGAACTGGTACTGCACCTCAGTGAACCATTGTGCTAATGAAAGAAAGAAAAAAAACTGCGGGGTTTCTCACCCCTTTCGCTCGCTCAGCTATATTTCGTAACGCAACTAAGTCACTTTTTTTCAGGGTTGGCAAAAACCATGTTTTTTATTGAAAAAAACAAAAAAAACAGGTTTTTTGGTTTAAACCAGGTTTATTTGGTTTAAATAATTTGCTCTATATATCCATATCATATATGGACAAAAATAAGTTTGTTTCGCCTTGATGTTATTATGCAACAGCCGGGTTATGCTGGAAGGGGTCACATAAGCTTAAAGCGGAATAAAAACTGCTTCTCGAGTTACATTCGATAGAAATTGTCCTCCATTTGAACTCGAAACCAGAACTAATTGGCCACAAATGCGATACGTCTGCCGACTCGCTCACGAAGGAATCCTGATAAAAATACGTTGTACTGATCTTTACATGCTTCTTAATATAGCTCTCAAGAGTCATTTCAGAAGGACAAAAAGATAAATAGTTGCACAAGTGAAACCATTATACTGAATTACATATGGACAATTTCAAAGTACTACGGAGTACAGAAGAACTAATTTAATTCAAGTTAGTTAACAACGACTTATATTGGTCCAAATTAAAGAAATACAACGACTTAATTTGCATATCACAAAGATACGAATTATTTGGGTCCACCTTGGCTCAGACTCATTTATACATAAATAGATATCGAAGATACTTCTCATTTCACTAAATGCCTCTCGTGGGGTCTGTATGACCCTTCCCCCCACACACACAAAGTACGGAATTTCGATGTATTTTATTAATAGTAAACATTGAAACAAAACAATATTTAGAATGTTTCTTTGATTGCAATTACATAACAATAATAACTACAAAAAAATCAGAAAACAAACATTTATAAACTTACACAAAAAGAGTTGCTTTTATAGTATAATCTTTTTGAGTAATGAATGGGGAATTTAGGTCTGAATATAATACGAATAATATACGGGAATGAAACGTGATAACCCACAAATGTGTGTTCATCAAGATTTTACAAACACTTACACTTTTACGAACATTTTAGTTTTTTGGTTTAAACCAGTTGGTTTAAAAAAAAACAGCTGGCTTAAACCTTGGTTTAAACCAGCCAACCCTGCTTTTTTTAAAATCAAAATCACTACCGTAAAAAACTGGAGGAGAAACAAAAATCAACCCCCTAATTGAATTTCATTAAGACTTTAGTTCTTCGCATAAAATCTTTCGTCACTGGTGCCTGATAACCCGAATCACGCTTCACAGTCTCGATATTTGGAAATTCTAACCTTTCAACCTCCGTTGCGTTTTGAAGGGGTTCGGCTATTATTTGTAGTTGTAATTCGCAAATATGTTCGGGGGGCTTCTAAGCCCGTTCGCTCGCTCAGTAAAGTAAATAAACCACTTTTAATATAAACATTAATATAGTTTAGAGATGTAACTCAAGCTACGTAAAAAAAAAGCCTCCACAGTACCCTATAAACGGTTTCACTGCATCGTCTTTGCAAATTTCAACACTATGATGAAATTTGCATGAGATACGTCCGGTTAAAATTTGTAAAAAGGCAGATTCTGCTGCGCTGCTTTTAAGTGCAACACTGTTGTGTTTGCTTAAGTCACTTCACAACAGAAAAGAAACACAAAACATATGATGAAAGCAGTTTTAATTGAAAATAATCCATGTTCATCAATTTCGCTAACTAACACCTTGCCGGGTTAACTTTAGCAGACGGCTCTAACAAAAGAAAAATTTATAGGTCGAAAAATATTACTAGTAGAATAGTGAAACGGTAATATAATTGTTTAAACTCATAAACCATATGGGGCCGCGGTGGCTAAGAGGTAGAGCGTTCATCTCTGGTGCTTGGGGTCCCAGGTTCGATCCCAGCTCGCGCCAAGTGAACTCTGTGGTGGACAAACACCGTGTGCGTGGGTTTTCTCGGGTTCTCCCGTTTCCTCCCACTTTCTTCATTCCACCATTTCATTCATTTTTCATCATCACTGTTTCCCATAGCCTCGGTGCACAAGCGTGAGACGTTAAACTAAATATTTCATTTCATTCAATTTCATAAACCATATGTGGGAGTAGGCCTAAGTAACATAGGAAAGTATATGTTATGGTGGAACTATTTGCTAAGGCAAAAGGCGGCTGAATACAAGTTAGGAAGAGATGGTAAGTGTTGTATCTGAAGATTTGGGAAATGGATAGAAACAATGGTTGCAGTGCAAATCATGTGTCACTTCAAAGGTAGAAAACAACTAGCCCTGCGGGGCTTCTAAGCCCCTTCAGTCGATCAGCTATAAGTTTTGAGGAGCGTTTTGTAACACTAGTGCCCCAAATCTAGTAAAAAATAACTAGACAATATTTGCTCATCTTCGCTTTACAACACATATCTTAACAAAATCCCAGAGGCTGGTGCTGGACACTGAATGGCTGCTTATCAGTTTGGTACATCAGGTACAATGCAGGTTTTATGGTAAATCAGTTTGCGTGCTTATTCTAAACTATACGCCATAATCTCAGCATGAAATAACAGTGTCAAATAAGAGTAAGAAGGTTTTAGATAATCACTTGAAACATAAAAAGTGAAAAATATTTTAAAAGATTCCGACCTATTGTAAATCTGCCCATATTAATCCATTGTTCATAGCATTCCTGCTCTGTTGAACTTTAAACATTGAGTACTACGGCTGTACGATCACCATTTCATCATTTTTTTTACAACTAGAACAACAACAACCCTTTTTTTTTAAATCACTAAAATTTTCATTTCACACACTTACCGAAATCAATTATGCTGCAGACTAAAATCTGTTGGAACACACAATATTTCACTAACATCTACTACTGCGTCACCGCTGAACCTCAAGTATTCCCTCCAATACCACAAACCACAATGCAATTTGACAAACAAATGACGGTTCCGAACGCGCACCACAGCACTGAGAACCAGGCGAAATTTTATGGTTTATATTTTCTTTTCTGCAGATTTTTAAACATATTCTTTTATTATGAGAGAAATACGTATAATTTTGTGAATTTCTATTTCCCGTTGCTAGTGGCCATCCTGCGGGACAACCGTGGGATTCCCATGCATATAGACCCATGCCTGTCCCAAGCGGGACTTCCCTGGGATTACCTATTTATATCCTGGATTTTTAAGGATCGTTGTGGGTCGTACGGGATCATAATGGGAGGTCCCGTGGACTACTTGTGCTATTAGGGTAGTGTCTTTTTTCTAAAATTAGTTGGAAAACTTAATAAAATAAACGCTTTAATCTTCTTCCTTCGATGAGCGTTTGAATAGGCCCTCTCCTTGAGTGCAATAAAATGGTGGAAAAACCACGAAAAGCCCGATTGTTTTCATTTTTTCTTATTTTTGACAATGTTGCCATCACTATCAGGCCCCGAAAAAATATATGTTGTACCTAAGGGTATAATAAAGTTTTAATCGAGAAATCAACGATGTGTCCTCCTAATTTTTTTCTACAATTTTTTGAAATTTTCAACACGCAAAAATAAATAAATAAATAAATAAATAAATAAATAAAGAAAGAAAGAAAGAAAGAAAATACGCATTGATGGTTTTGAGAAAAAATGTTCATCTATATCAAAATAGCGTCTACAATCTGTGAAACTTTCAAAATTTTCCGATCACCCCGTCCAAAATTTAAAGATATTCAATATTGAGCATGTATGACACGATAATTCGGAAAGGGGCGAGGGTGGGGGGTCAAAAATTTTTTCAGGTAGTTTTAGGTCAACTGTCACTCTTTGGGTCATTAACAACCCAATTTCGATCAATTGCCGATTTCACTATCTTACTAGGAAAGACGCTTTAACATACGGATTCACAGTGTGGGTAACCGCGTCACCTAAATTCTATCAAAAGCTTTTGAAAATCAAACAATTACTTTTCCACATAGCTTTCCGTGTCTGATTACCTAGCTAGCTCCGCCCTGGAGCTATACCAAAGCATAACTATCTCCACATTACAGTACTATATCGAAAAACTACCTCTCACCAATATCAACGAGCGTTTCCAAACCCCTTCTCCCTTTACTTCATACAGTATCCAAAACCTTGCATTACAACCCACTCCACATGGCTATCAGCATACTACTTGTCTCTACTCTTTACGCTCTATCAGTACACTTTATCCCTGTTAGAATCATCGTTCTTAATTATATCTGATAATGTTATTCATGAGCATCTTCCACTTTTTCATCTATCATATCCTGCACAGTAAACACCTTCTACTCAATTTGGCTTCCCCTGTTCTTATCATCACATAGAGATGACCATTCGCAGAAGACAGATTTATTTGTCTGATTAACAAAACCCATGTGTTCTCTTGTGTTTCGCACCTGGCTCATTCTCCATCATCGATATCACATTATCACTTTTCCATTTTTCCTTATTGTATTGTATTTATTTATTGAATCATTCTATCTATATGAAGTTGTGTGTTATATATGTTTACTTCCTTCATAATGCTAAGGATCAAATTTCCGCCCATTTTTCATTTTTCTTTTCGATTTTATGTTAGTTTTATACCATATAATTATGAAATTTTAATAGAGCACAGTCACCTTCTCATAAGGTAAAGTTTTAACCTTCTCATAAGTTGTTATCCACTTTGGCTGCATGGTAAATAATAGTGCATGCGTATAATTTTCCAGCTGGCGTACTACAGCTCTTTTAGTGAGGCATAGTTGCCAAGTCTAGGCTGTGTTTATTGCACTCGTCTGAACGCACGGGGATCCGAACACATTGACATTCGTCAGGTTGCAAGAGATTGACAGTTTCACCAGTGGAAGCTTGCGTAAGTATAAAACTAATACAATTTTTGATCATTATTATGATAATTTTCACTCTTACCATTATCTTCTCATCTCATAGTTGTGGATACTGCTTCAGTTCGGTTCTCTTATCGCATATGATCATTGACCATTTAAAGTTTTTTTTTACATATCATTTCAAGATAATCGAGAAGCGGAGAAATCGACGAGGTAGAGCATACACTGAACCCAGTTCTAAGCTTTCTCGTTCTTCAATCAGTGGCAACCACCAAGCACCATGCGCAGCACAACTATTTAAGAAGTATATACACGCACATAGCATCTCGAGCTCCTGTCTGACTCACACCGGTTTTTCGTCCTCAGTAGCTTATCTACAGCTCAATCTATAATGTTACATCCAAGCATATCCCAAAACAATTATAACGGAAGACTGGGTTACTTGGGACATCAACGGTATCTTTGCACAAAATATAAAAATATGTGCACAGTCAAGTTGGAAAACGGTGAATTGGAAAGAGAAAGTTTCCACCGCCACCGTAAAATAAAACATCTAACTTCATTTTGGCTATAACGTTGGCGGTTAACATCAGCTCTAATTAAGAGGAGGGATTTTTGTTGTACAGGCAGAAACGTAGTCAAGGGAATAAGAATGGACTCATGCTACCCTAAATTTTCTGAGGCACCCTAACTAAAATCTTAGTTCGAATTAACGGAGGATATAGGGGTTTCCTAAAAAATTTTGTCCCACTCGGATCACAGAAGTAGCATAACTCCCTAACAAACTAAAACCAAATACTCTATTCCCGTGGAAATCCGGTATTAGCAACTGGACATCAAAGTGACAACAAATCAAAATCGAAAAATAAAAAGTGGGCAAGGCAAACAAGAAACTGTAAACATACCTACGAAAACAATGCATGAGGAAAAACGCTACCCTAGACAGAAGAATAACAAACCAAGTGGAAATAAGAAGATGTTAATTCTAGGGGACAGACACGCCAGAAACACAGCGGTTCTGTTAAAGACATATTAAGCAACAGTTTTGAAGTGTCATGTATCACGAAGCCGGGTGCCGCCATGAGTGAAACAATGAGAGACTGTGGTTCACTATGCAAGAATATGAGTATGAAAGACATACTAATAATCATTGGGGAGGAACGATGCTGCACGTGGCAAGGGTAACGAAGGTGTGGTAAATCTGTACAAGTGTCTAAATATTTTAAATGACACTAACGTAATTGTAGCAGGTATTCCACATAGACATAACTTAGACGGTAACTTCTTACTTCATGAAAAGGGATAATTTTACTAGGCACGGACTACATTTAAACAACACTGTAAAACATTCAATGTGTAATAAATTTGTGTGAAATTGTAGAATCATCATCTGTAGTCTCAACGAGTGTCTTGCCTTTGCCATGACAAGCATCGTTAGAGAATAATGAAAATCTAGGGTCTGTTGTATAATACAGTAGCAATAACGTATGCGAGACCCTTGATACATACTCCAATATTAACGTAGAGTGTAGTAGTATAGGAGTAGATTGTATTTACCGGATTACTTTAATACAGAAGCCAGGTAGTTTAACCCTCGAGAAGTCGCGCTGAAAAAGTAACGCGAGTAGTTGCGCGCGGTCAAAAGGACCGCACGAACATAATGTGTTGCAAATGTTGTTTTAAACATTTTTCTTGTATTAGAAACGTAATTTTGTATGTTTTCTGATTAAGAGGGAGTAACATTTTGATTATTATAATAAGTTTTACAGAATAACTATTAGAGGAACCTACAATTATATATGTACTGTTTTTTTAATTTCTTATTTGGAATAAAATGTTTTTTTTTCGTTACATATTTCTTTAGATAGATAGCTACGCACTGGTTTTATTGAAAATTCTAACTCTGATGAGGATCTTTTGTTTTTGTCAACTCTTTGGTTCGTCTAACATTAGAAATGCAATAGTAAATTAATAAAATTATTACTATATAAACATAAGATTAAAACAAAGCTTCACAGCGCATTTTACATTCAATTAGAGCTCACTCGTACCTAAGCGGTTAGCATACACGTCTTTAGCGTGAGACTTCCGGGTTCGATTCCCGGTGGCAGCTCATGTGGTTCGGATCCCATGTTAAGCAGTAGGTCCACGTCTTACACAGCTTTGATGCTGAAAGGGGCGCTAAATAGAAATTACATTGAATTATGTTACGGTCCTGTTATTTTGAAACTTCACCTATACAGCACTACATTGAATTATTTTAGATTATCTTGAAATTTACACCGTTCTACACTTCGTCGTTGCTTATTTCGTCCTCTCCTGCTCTGACTACATTCGGGGAATCGCTGGGCATTTCTGGGTTTAAGATCTTCAGACTCGCTCGCAGACTCCTCACTTCACCTTTCGTGTTCACACTTCCGGGCTTAAGCCCACCCCGAAATATCTTATCTTACTTAGTATAGTAAAGTAAATGAAATATCTTGCAGAATTTTCACATTTCCAGGCAAAGTCCCTCTCGAAACAAAATCGTAAATACGATACTGTATATATATATATATATATATATATATATATATATATATATATATATATATATATATATATATATATATATATATTTTATGATCTTCCTCAGACAAAGCTTCCACGAGATAATCTCGGCTGATTTATCCAAATAGTCCATTCCTAACATTTCCCTCCGTTCTTTTAAGCTGTTTATTTCTAATTTCCTCTTTTTCACACTTGGCATCAGTTTGTTAACTCTTTCGATCTCTCTTCCGTCCATTAAAATAATATTTATGTTTATAAAGCTTAAAACATCTCCAAAGCAAAGGTCACGTGCCGAGCGAAACATTGAGAAAAAACATTACACGGTTAGTCGCGCGCGGTGGAAAGCACCGCAGAATCACTAAACAATCACTAGTAGTTAAACTAAACAACGGATACCGGACTGATTGAGCAGGAATGTTCGGGAAGGTGAGGGGGAAGATTAGCTAGCCGGAGGAGTCTGCCGGATAAACAGAATTGACACACGATCAAAAATAATTTCCCTGCGGTGCTTTTGACCGCGGCGCGACTACTCGAAGGTTAATCTATAATAAAGAAGATTGTAATAGCATAACTGAAAATGATCAAAAGATACAACGACGGAAGAGAATGCGTAAGATGTTATCCAATGATTTTTCATGGTAGGATATACTGACTCTTTACAGCTTTTTTTCATAATGTGCAAGGTTTAGGGAACAAAATTGATCTTCTGGAGGTATTATTGTTGGAAAGGGACTTCCCAATTATACAGCTTCTTTGTATATGTGAGCACTGGTTAGATGCAAATATCGTTAATATGATTAGTTTAAATGGTTTGAACATTATTACTCACTACTCTCGTACAGTCAAAAGTCGAGGAGGTGTCGCAATTTTTGATATATCTTATATAAATGCAACTGAGATTGACAATCAAATGTTTGCGTCCAAATGCATTTTGAGGTAGTCGCATCAAAACTTCAAGAGTTAAATATTGGTGTTGTGTGTATCTATAGGAGCCCTTCTGGTGATTTAGGAATTTTCTTTCAAAATTTTGAGAAACTTCAAGACAGCTATCAACCAAATTATTATGCCAAAAAGTAATTTTAAATGTTCCTTTAAAGTTATTGAACTTTGATTTTCTGATCATGAAACCATTCATTGTGGAATAACTGCGGAGACCCTGGTGAAGGAAAGTCGCAAACCGATAGCGAGAACAACCAGATTATTTTCAACGGAAAATATAAATTGTTTTTGTTTTCTATTATCAGGTGAATCTTGGAACTCCTTGTACGACTTACCTAGTGCTAATGACAAATTCAATTATTTTTTTGATTTTTTTTACATAATTTTAACATAGCATTTCCATTACAGTTACGGAAAGGTTTTAGTAACATGAAAAAGTGGGTCACGCAAGGAATAAAAATTTCAAAGCAAAAAATTATATATTATAATAAACCTAAGGAAACTACTTTTTATCAATAAGTGCCTCAAGGCATTGAGTGATAACAGCCGGTCTATCAAACATGAAGTTTTCCTTTATATATATATATATATATATATATATATATATATATATATATATATATATATATATATATATATATATATAATATATGTGTGTATATGTGCGTTTTCAATTAACGTTTATTTACGGAAATTATACAAAATACGATATATGGTACATAACTAAACAGAAGATACAAATACCAGTATTTAGAACACCCAACTATTATGTTTGAAGTACATATAATTGCTATTTTGTAATTTCGATCTACCTGTGCTAGTTTGTTACACGTGTTGGACTTTGATTCAAGGTTTATTTTTCTCTGCCTTCGTTGTATTTCACGAAACACTTTCAAACACAATTTGATATTACACTTTTCAAAGTACGATGATTGTTTTGAAGTACATTCATTATCATGGCATCTTTACGTCCTCCTTTCCGTAAGGAAGTAATCCCTTATAGGGAAGCGTACATCATTGAATACATTTGAACAGGTGACTACCAAGTTTGATATATTTGACAGAAATGTTGCTCCTAAATGTCAGAAGATCCACATTGGACTGAGTTGGTTTCGTAAACGTAATCATGAATGTACCATCATTATGTTAATAATTCGTGTAAATATGACCCGATATCACTTCTTGCCTCTTATATCAATTCTAATTTTTTGATCCAGCAAATCGAGATGGTCGACACCTCCGGTGCGGTTATTATAGGATGTTATAACGCGAGGATGCTTAATTCTAATATGTTCATCATGTAGTCGGCTCCACCTCTTCGTTCGCGAAACAGGGTGTACGCTTTTAAAATTTGTGCCAATTACAACACGTCGACTGACATGCCATTTGGCAATGAGAACTTACCTCCTAGTCGAATCGGTATGCATGTGAACTTCATACATATTTACTCTTTTGAATCAGTCAATGGATATACTGAGACACACGATTGCTTTGCAGAGTACGGGTTGTTCTGAATTCCAATTCACGAAGATGAATTAGCAGATCTCTACTTGCGAAGAAATTCTCAAATATAGAACATGACTTTTCGGATCATCTGGTATATTGAGAACCACTCTGGAATCTGAAGAAAAATATTCTCTATCATTATGAATATTGTCTCTAGCACTCTCCTTTATCTTCATATCATTTCCATAGCAGATATCAATTTTTTATAACAAGTTTTATAATCACACAAGAGAAAATGATCATTCTTTATCTCCGCACCATACCGACCTGTTTGTCTCCATTGTGTCACTGTTGAAAATACAATAGAATATCTCTGTAGGTGATTTGTTTACAACATTTCTCTTTCAGTTTGCTCAAGTTTCTGTCAGTTTGTACACCAACTTGGGCAAGCTTTGTGTATGATGCGTCCATTTCTCTCCAAATTTGAACATTTTTATAAAGCAATGTTCTGTCTCTTCCATTTACTTCTCTACTGTAACTATACTAAAGCTTAGATATAAATTGCATTCAATTGACAAAAGCAAAAAATTGACGTTATCAAGCGTTGAAGAATGAATGATAAGCGTAAGAACTCGAAAAAATCAAGGGCGTTGGTCTATCTATACATTCCCTTTTATTACTTGGTAATATATTGCTTTGGACCAGCGTCCTATTTATATGACACTAATGTTTCAACATCTATAGCACTGAAAGTTAGAACAAAACTAAAACAACTTTCCCATAGCGTGATTGCCGCATACCTATTGCTACTAATACATATAAACCAAATGCATTGCTTCCATTAAAAACAAAAAGTAACGTTACCCGAATCATACCCAAATAAAGAAACTTACACGGGTAAATTTAAGTATCCTTTTTTTACTGAGGGAAAGGAAAAATATATCAAAAAATTACAGTGAATTAGGACAGGTCTCCAATTGTTCCCTGTAATTAGCAGAACTCGAAAACTTTATTCTTCTTTGTTATAAAAAATAAGATATCAAGTGTCCTAAAAATAAGACGCTGGCTCCAAATGGGTCAATATCTCCTTTTATGAATGCGTTCTTTACATCCATTTGACATATTTCAAGATTTTCTTGAACTGCAATGGCTAGCAATATTATAAATGCTGTTAACATGGCTACTGGGGAATATATCTCTCAATAATCACATACTTCTTGTGTTTGCTTCAAACCTCTTACCACTAACCTTCCTTTATACTTTTTGCCATCACTACTGTCACTTTCTTTCACTCTAAATATTCATTTTGAGTCCACAGTATTATGATATTTTGCTTATGATTTATCTACTACAGTCCACAATTCATTTTGTTTCAAAGCGTCCAACTCATTTTTTATGGCTGCTTTCCACCTTTTTGCGTTTCCATCAATCATGGCCTCCTGATACGTATTCGGTACCTTTTTATCACTTTCACTTAGCAGTACAAAACCATCAAATCTTGCTGGTTTCCTTATTTGATTTCTCTCTCAACACTGGTCTTTTGATTCCTCTTGAGTCTCATTATTTTCTTCATCTGATGAATCTTCACTTCCTGAGTCACTAAAGGTCTCATCTGTTTCCAGGGGTTGAAAGCGAACCGTTTCTTCTAACTCTTCATTCTCCCTCTCTTGAAACCTTTTTGCGTTTCCATCAATCATGGCCTTCTGATACGTATTCGATACCTTTTTATCACTTTCACTTAGCAGTACAAAACCATCAAATCTTGCTGGTTTCCTTATTTGATTTCTGTCTCTCAACACTGGTCCTTTTGATTCCTCTTGAGTCTCATTATTTTCTTCATCTGATGAATCTTCACTTCCTGAGTCACTAAAGGTCTCATCTGTTTCCAGGGGTTGAAAGCGAACCGTTTCTTCTAACTCTTCATTCTCCCTCTCTTGAAACCTTTTTGCGTTTCCATCAATCATGGCCTTCTGATACGTATTCGGTACCTTTTTATCACTTTCACTTAGCAGTACAAAACCATCAAATCTTGCTGGTTTCCTTATTTGATTTCTGTCTCTCAAC
This sequence comes from Thermobia domestica, assembly GCF_964235325.1. NCBI lineage: Eukaryota > Metazoa > Arthropoda > Insecta > Zygentoma > Lepismatidae > Thermobia > Thermobia domestica. Next base: position 164,720,589 of record NC_137471.1, on the reverse strand, counting down.
ACTGGTCTTTTGATTCCTCTTGAGTCTCATTATTTTCTTCATCTGACGAGTCTTCACTTCCTGAGTCACTAAAGGTCTCATCTTACTGGTTTCCTTGTTTGATTTCTGTCTCTCAACACTGGTCTTTTGATTCCTCTTGAGTCTCATTATTTTCTTCATCTGACGAGTCTTCACTTCCTGAGTCACTAAAGGTCTCATCTTACTGGTTTCCTTATTTGATTTCTCTCTCAACACTGGTCTTTTGATTCCTCTTGAGTCTCATTATTTTCTTCATCTGATGAATCTTCACTTCCTGAGTCACTAAAGGTCTCATCTTACTGGTTTCCTTATTTGATTTCTCTCTCAACACTGGTCTTTTGATTCCTCTTGAGTCTCATTATTTTCTTCATCTGATGAATCTTCACTTCCTGAGTCACTAAAGGTCTCATCTTACTGGTTTCCTTGTTTGATTTCTGTCTCTCAACACTGGTCTTTTGATTCCTCTTGAGTCTTATTATTTTCTTCATCTGACGAGTCTTCACTTCCTGAGTCACTAAAGGTCTCATCTTACTGGTTTCCTTATTTGATTTCTCTCTCAACACTGGTCTTTTGATTCCTCTTGAGTCTCATTATTTTCTTCATCTGATGAATCTTCACTTCCTGAGTCACTAAAGGTCTCATCTTACTGGTTTCCTTATTTGATTTCTGTCTCTCAACACTGGTCTTTTGATTCCTCTTGAGTCTCATTATTTTCTTCATCTGATGAATCTTCACTTCCTGAGTCACTAAAGGTCTCATCTTACTGGTTTCCTTATTTGATTTCTCTCTCAACACTGGTCTTTTGATTCCTCTTGAGTCTCATTATTTTCTTCATCTGATGAATCTTCACTTCCTGAGTCACTAAAGGTCTCATCTGTTTCCAGGGGTTGAAAGCGAACCGTTTCTTCTAACTCTTCATTCTCCCTCTCTTGAAACCTTTTTGCGTTTCCATCAATCATGGCCTTCTGATACGTATTCGGTACCTTTTTATCACTTTCACTTAGCAGTACAAAACCATCAAATCTTGCTGGTTTCCTTATTTGATTTCTGTCTCTCAACACTGGTCCTTTTGATTCCTCTTGAGTCTCATTATTTTCTTCATCTGATGAATCTTCACTTCCTGAGTCACTAAAGGTCTCATCTGTTTCCAGGGGTTGAAAGCGAACCGTTTCTTCTAACTCTTCATTCTCCCTCTCTTGAAACCTTTTTGCGTTTCCATCAATCATGGCCTTCTGATACGTATTCGGTACCTTTTTATCACTTTCACTTAGCAGTACAAAACCATCAAATCTTGCTGGTTTCCTTATTTGATTTCTGTCTCTCAACACTGGTCTTTTGATTCCTCTTGAGTCTCATTATTTTCTTCATCTGACGAGTCTTCACTTCCTGAGTCACTAAAGGTCTCATCTTACTGGTTTCCTTGTTTGATTTCTGTCTCTCAACACTGGTCTTTTGATTCCTCTTGAGTCTCATTATTTTCTTCATCTGACGAGTCTTCACTTCCTGAGTCACTAAAGGTCTCATCTTACTGGTTTCCTTATTTGATTTCTCTCTCAACACTGGTCTTTTGATTCCTCTTGAGTCTCATTATTTTCTTCATCTGATGAATCTTCACTTCCTGAGTCACTAAAGGTCTCATCTTACTGGTTTCCTTATTTGATTTCTCTCTCAACACTGGTCTTTTGATTCCTCTTGAGTCTCATTATTTTCTTCATCTGATGAATCTTCACTTCCTGAGTCACTAAAGGTCTCATCTTACTGGTTTCCTTGTTTGATTTCTGTCTCTCAACACTGGTCTTTTGATTCCTCTTGAGTCTCATTATTTTCTTCATCTGACGAGTCTTCACTTCCTGAGTCACTAAAGGTCTCATCTTACTGGTTTCCTTATTTGATTTCTCTCTCAACACTGGTCTTTTGATTCCTCTTGAGTCTCATTATTTTCTTCATCTGATGAATCTTCACTTCCTGAGTCACTAAAGGTCTCATCTTACTGGTTTCCTTATTTGATTTCTGTCTCTCAACACTGGTCTTTTGATTCCTCTTGAGTCTCATTATTTTCTTCATCTGATGAATCTTCACTTCCTGAGTCACTAAAGGTCTCATCTTACTGGTTTCCTTATTTGATTTCTCTCTCAACACTGGTCTTTTGATTCCTCTTGAGTCTCATTATTTTCTTCATCTGATGAATCTTCACTTCCTGAGTCACTAAAGGTCTCATCTTACTGGTTTCCTTATTTGATTTCTGTCTCTCAACACTGGTCTTTTGATTCCTCTTGAGTCTCATTATTTTCTTCATCTGACGAGTCTTCACTTCCTGAGTCACTAAAGGTCTCATCTTACTGGTTTCCTTATTTGATTTCTCTCTCAACACTGGTCTTTTGATTCCTCTTGAGTCTCATTATTTTCTTCATCTGATGAATCTTCACTTCCTGAGTCACTAAAGATCTCATCTTACTGGTTTCCTTATTTGATTTCTCTCTCAACACTGGTCTTTTGATTCCTCTTGAGTCTCATTATTTTCTTCATCTGATGAATCTTCACTTCCTGAGTCACTAAAGGTCTCATCTTACTGGTTTCCTTGTTTGATTTCTGTCTCTCAACACTGGTCTTTTGATTCCTCTTGAGTCTCATTATTTTCTTCATCTGATGAATCTTCACTTCCTGAGTCACTAAAGGTCTCATCTTACTGGTTTCCTTATTTGATTTCTCTCTCATCACTGGTCTTTTGATTCCTCTTGAGTCTCATTATTTTCTTCATCTGATGAATCTTCACTTCCTGAGTCACTAAAGGTCTCATCTTACTGGTTTCCTTATTTGATTTCTCTCTCAACACTGGTCTTTTGATTCCTCTTGAGTCTCATTATTTTCTTCATCTGATGAATCTTCACTTCCTGAGTCACTAAAGGTCTCATCTTACTGGTTTCCTTATTTGATTTCTCTCTCAACACTGGTCTTTTGATTCCTCTTGAGTCTCATTATTTTCTTCATCTGATGAATCTTCACTTCCTGAGTCACTAAAGGTCTCATCTTACTGGTTTCCTTGTTTGATTTCTGTCTCTCAACACTGGTCTTTTGATTCCTCTTGAGTCTCATTATTTTCTTCATCTGACGAGTCTTCATTTCCTGAGTCACTAAAGGTTTCATCTGTTTCCAGGGATTGAAAGCGAATCGTTTCTTGTAACTCTTTATTCTCCTTCTCTTGAAATCTGATTTTACTCCACTTTTTGTCTTCTCAATCTGACTGTATTTCACAAGTCTCATTATTAAAAATAACATCTCTGGCAATCTCGGCCTTTTTTGTTTTAGGGAAGTAGATACGGCAACCCTTACAATGTAAGTCATATCCAACGAAAATTCCTTTTTCATTTTTTCATCCCACTTTTCTCTCTTGCTTTTGGGTATATATGTCCATGCTTCAGTTCCAAAAACACTAAAACGAGACAGATCCTTTACTGATATTTCTTTATTGAACCATACTTCAGCTGGTGTCTTTCCTGTTTCCTGTGAAGTTCCTGTTATATTTAAAATATACACAGCACCATTTACAACTTCAGTCCACAGATCCTTATTTAAGGATTTTGCACACAACACATTTCTCGCTGACTCCACAATTGTGTGCATCTCTCTTTCCGCCTTACCATTTTGCTCGGGTGCATAAGCTACACTTCTTTGCTGAAATATTCCATGCGAGGGTAAAATTTCTTGCACTTCATGGTTCAAATATTCTAACCCGTTATCTGTTCCTAAAATCTTTACTTTTGCCCGGATTCATTTTCAATTTTATTCAGAAAAAGTCCTAAAAATTGTTTCACTTGATTCCTGCTTTTGATAAAATATACTGTTCGATAGTGGGATAGATCATCTTTGAACAGAAGAAAATATCTTGAACCACCAAGAGATTCCTCTTCCATTGGTCCACACAAATCTGCATGAACTATTTCCCCCACCCTTGTTGTGATTGTTTCACTTTTGGCGCAGGACATTTTAAGCTGTTTTCCTTTTACACATGCTTCACAAAAGTAATCTACATCACAAAACTCAGCCCCACATTCTTGAAAATTTTAACCACCTGCTTGTCATTTTGGTGACCTAATTTTTCATCCCACATCTGCAATGTTTCTTTTTGATTTACACCTTGACTTGCATTAACACATTCAAAACTGTTACACTTTACTTTAAACTGCATTTTAAACAGATTTCCACGTCTCATTGCAATGCAACACACTCTGCCCGATTTTTCAAATTTACATAACTGGTCATCAGAGATCAACTTAAACCCCTTATGTAGAACTGAAAACACAAAGAATAGGTTTAGTTTCAAACTTGGAACAAAAACCACATTTTCGATGGTTCAATCAACCCAGTTGATTCCATTAAAAGCACTCACTTTTATAGTTCGTTTCCCAACCGCTAATATTGATGTACCATCTCCGATTTTCACTTCCTTTACGTTGTAAGGTTCTTTGTAATCCGCAAACAGACTTCTGTTACAGCACATATGGTCAGTTGCCACACTGTCACAAAACTAATCTTGATTATTAACCACTTCACTGTAAAACGCATTACTGATGAAGGCTTTTGTACATTTTTCCTTTTCAAGTCTCAACTTACAATCTTTGATTACATGATTTGGTTTTTTGCAATAACAAAAACATTTTTCTTTGGACTTTTCTGTTTTGTTTTCAGGACAGTTTTCTTAAATGTCCAAAACGATTACACCCATAACAGCTTGTACCTTTGAAGTTATTTTCTGCTTTCTTCCCCTGATTCACTTTCCCCACAAAAGCACTACTCGCACCAGTATTTGAAGCAGCAGTTGACTTGCAGCGTTCCTCTTCAATTGACAAACGTGAAATTAAATCATTCAGAGTTTGTTGATCTGATGGCACAGGCTCCCAAGCAGATACAAAATACCGGTACTTTTCTGGCAGTGACAAGAAGATTCACAAATTGCTTTCATTCGCATAACTATTTCTTGCAGTCTTGACACGAAATCGGCGATATTTTCGTTCTCAAATTTTGCAAAGAAGATCTGTTGCTGGAGAAGGTGGAAACTCACTTCTGATTGTTTTTCATATACAGCAAGCAATTTGGTCCACATTTCATGTCCACTGGTACAGCTTTAAAGATGAGTTATTACATTTTCTTCAACTGATGTAAGTAAAAGTTCTTGTGCTTTGCTATCTTTCTTCAACCTTTCACAAAGTTCCTTCTAGTACGCTTCTTCGTTGTCTGTATTCACCGGTTTCATTTCTTCCCCTTGCACTATATCAAGGTAGTCTTCTGTCTCAAAATAACAATAGTTTGAATTTCCATGTATAACAGTTTTCTTGTCCTTTCAGTCTAAGTTTTAATGCACTTCCCATGGTCCTTTACTTTCTTTCCTTGTGATAACACAACCGACAGGTCAAGGAGCCATTACCTATAAAGGTTCTTGGGGCCAACTGACAGATATTCGTTTCAACAAAGCGAATCGGGTTCTCTGCTTTAGTGCTCGCTTATCACGTTCAAGGACGTCGCCATACTTGAACCAGAGTTGCCAGATATTGTTTTCTTAGGTAAATTAACTTACAATACAAAAGAGCTATTCGTAATACACAATATAGAAGAATACTAGTATAAAATTATAACACTTACTTTTCTAACAGTACCACTTCTGCAGGTATAGACGAAGCCCAATCCCTAATTATAAAAAAGGTGAGCATTTAATAGTGATAGAATCGTTTGAATCAGGCATTTTTCCCGACAGATTGAAGACTGCAAAAGTTATACCTTTGCACAAAAAAGGAAATATTTACGATGTTCAAACATACAAGTCTGTTTCTATTTTGTATGTTTTTTCGAAGATTTTTTGAATCCCTAATGTTATTGCGCTTGATATATTTTATATCCTGCCATAACTTAATCTCGTCTTCTCAACATGGATTCCAAAAAATCTAGTCAATTGATCCATCGTTGTTTAACTTTATCAAGAAGGTTTATACAGTATCTGATATGGGAAAATATGCAGTAGGTTTATTTCTTGATTTCTCCAAGCCATTCGACAGTTGCCAGCATTTTCTTCTAGTGGCAAAACTCCAGAAATATGGTGTTAGGGGTATAGTAAGTGAATGGTATCGCTCGTACCTGACAAACAGAAAAAAAGTAGTAAAAAAAAACAAAAAATAATTAACAATAAGCAAGTCACATTTTCTTCCAAAACTGCTACTATCTCTGCTAGTGTTCCTCAAGGCTAAATTCTTGGGCCAATTCTTTTTTTTTTATTTTACATAAATGATCTTGTTAAATATATGTATCACCAACATATTGTACTATATGCCGATGATGTAAATGTCCTTGTAACAGCGGACTATTTAATTGAAATAAAAAGTAAATTAAACTGTGGAACGTTTGATAAAATCGATATCTCAGACTCAACTGCTGATAAATGCAAAGGGAACAAAAGCACTAAATTTTCATTACTCATCTACACCTCGAACAGTATCTCCAATTATGATAAATTCAACTATTGTAGACTATTCAAATTTCACTAAATTTTTATTTGTAAAATAAGAAACAGGCTTCATGGGATACACATATTACTGAGCTAAATAGCAAATTAAGCCGTATCTGTTTTGTGATTTATAGAATACGTGGTTCAGTGTCAAAATAAACTTTGCTGTTATTGTACTCTGGTAAATTTCAATTCTTGTTAAATTATGAAATAATTTTCTGGGGAACTTCCTATTTCATTGTTACTTCTTTTCGTCCACAGAGAAAAACAATAAGTTTTATTTTAAGTCTATCACCAACGGCCTCATGCAAAAGGATCTTTCAGTCAAATAAAATTTTAACTGTGCCTTGTCTGTACATATACAGAAGTATCATATATGTAAAGAGAAATGAAAGTAGTTTTCTTCATGTTAACGATGTACATTCATACAAGACACGGCAAAAGAGTAACATATTCACAGAATACTAAAACTGTGCGCGCACCAAAAGAAGTGTCCTTCCTATGTCCGCTAACTTGTTTCATAAATTCCCAGTTTACTTGAAGGATATCAAAAGCATACTGAAATTTAAAAATGAACTATTCAATTTTTTGTGTAGCAAAATGTATTATGATATAAACTAATACTTACGTGATAGTTTGTAAATTAATGTAATATCAATTATATTAAAATGTCTTTATATTACTTGACAAGTTGTGTGTACTGGTCTCTGACCAATAATGTAAGCCATGGATAAATAAAAGAATGAACAACATCCCTATTTGGGATAAATTTTCGCCTTCTACGTTTATAGCGACAATAAATAAGCATCTCCCTTTCGTTTGTAAGTTTAATTCGATTATTGATTAAAATGTTGCAAGAAGTTGCATTTCTAAATGTACTTTAGAATGCTAAATTAAGATTACTTTTATTATCCAAATTTAAGGTATTTGCTTAATTAAGCGGTACGGTTCTTTGAATAGATAACATTACTTTGAGCGTATGATTCACTTTTTTTACTGCTTAATGACCTCGCTGCAGGAGAAACATAATTTATGGTTATTCTGTCGGCAAAGATACATTTGTGTTCAGAAGCAACATAATTTTACCTTAATCTGCGGACGAAGAGTTTACTTCTTGTCCCTTTTAGAATTGCTACTAAAAATATTCCTTTGCTGTGAGTCATTGGCTTTCGGTCATATGACAAAGTTTGAAAAGACAGCAACCCTCAGCAGGTGGTCACAACTTCTTCGCTCTAATAATCACATAGGTGTATGATTTTGTTTTGTGTATATTGTACATGAAGAGAGGGGGTGGAAAGAGAAGAAACAGGGCGTCTGTAGAACACTTTGATTTTGTGTTCAAAGGGGATACTTATTTTTGTGGAATGTTGGCTACGTTTTATGTCAAATGATAACGGAATAAGAAAATTTCCTTCTCTGAATTTTATTTACTCTTGTTTTATTGTGAGTTGTCATGGTTGTAATTGAAATTTGACCGTCACTTGTTTCTGAACATGCACAGAAGAATGTGAGGAATTGTAGTGTAGCAGTGACTTGACTATTTGTTAAACAACTTGCAATAGGTAGGTATCATTTTTAAGCTATCTTTAAACTAAATATAAGTTCAATTCACTTAATCTTTACTTGGGATAAATTATTATATACTTATGTTAAAATCATTTTATAAATATTGCCAATCTTCAGTAGAAAAGAAGTGAAATAATCAAATGTTCATGCAGATAATCAGGCGTAAGCCAAACATCAAAAGTTACTAGTTTGTAAAGGAATACATTGCAATCTTCTGGTATGTAAACAAAAAATGCAGCTGATTAAACGGAGGTAATAGTTGCACTTATAAGAGAAACATAATTTTCAATTATACGCTGAAAGTTATTGGAAGGTAATGTTTATAATGCTTTACAAATTTGAAATTTGACCTTTGACTTAAAACAGGGTGGGAAATAACAAGAGGGTTAGGGAAATTTCTCCCCCACCAAAGTCTCCAAAAGGGTGAAATTTTGCTTTTTTGCTATTACAGGCAATTTTAAAGTCAACTTCCCTCACTCCCTCTATATTTATTAAGAAGATTTAGAGCCCTGACTTACAAAGAAAAAATGCCAATCCTAGGATCTGGATTAGGATCAAACTTTGTGATATACGCACTTCAACATCACTAAGAGTTTTGGTGATAATCGTTCTATTCTCTTTTGCTTCTTTACGGACTTGGGGTGTCGGAAGTTAATTTTTTACAGGAATAAAACATAATATTTTACTATACAGTAAAATAATCTAGATATGAAATTTAAAATAATTTTTCCTATATAGTAAATTCCTGTGAAAAGTGAAATTCCGAGAACACTAAGTTCACAACAAAGGAAAAGCAAATCAAAAGATCAAAATCACCGATCTCAGTGATGTCTAAATATCGGAAAGTTTGGTCTAAATCCAGTTCTCAGGGATGGGATTCTTTCCTTGTATAAATGGAACTTGCCGAACAACGTCTCTCAACTTGCCCAAAATCACATTTTTGTCCTGCTTTTTCTCTGCAAGAATGTATGGGACGGCGCACTTACAAACAATATAGAGTTCTTTAGGAACTAATAAACCATAGGTTAAAATATTTAAACAAGTCAGCAGCGTCTAAACTTCACATTACTAACTAACTAACTAACTACGGCCTATGGAACCCGGAGGTTCAATGCCGCGTTCACAAAAGCTCTCCACTGACTTCTATTCTTAGCTAACTGCATCCAGTTTCTTCTTTGTATTCTAATCTCTGCGAGATCCATCTTAATATTGTCCTCCCATCTGCGCCTAGGTCTTCCTAATGGTCGTTTTCCGATTAGTCTTCAAGTCAAGACTTTGAAAGCGTTTCTATTTTCTTCCATTCTAGCTACATGACCCGCCACCCAAGCCTCCTTGACTTGACGACCCTAACAAAGTTGGGTAAATCATATAAATTATGTAGTTCCTCGTTATTAAGTTTCCGCCATGCCCCATTCCCGTTCCTCTTGGGTCCGAATATTCGTCTCAGGATCTTGTTCTTAAATACTTTCAGTCTATGTTCTTCCCTCAGAGTAAGTGACCATGTTTCGCAGCCATACAAAACAACAGGCATGATTATCGTTTTGTAGATTTTAAGCTTCAAATTCCTCGACATAATTCGCGACGCAAGAGATTTTGAACCGAATAGTAACACGAATTCCCAGATTTTAGTTGACATTAAATTTCTTCGTGAATATGATTTTCCTCTGTTAATATTGATCCTAGATATTTGAAACTATCCACTTTATCAAAAGTTTTATTTAATATTTTAACGCATCCATAATTTGCTGTATTACGGTCCCGGCGCACTTCCATGTGTTTAGATTTCTTTGCATTTACTTCTAATCCCATGTCCCTGGAAGCGTTTAATAAGATCTCTGCATTTCTTTCTATTGTTCTCCTATCATCCCCTATCAAATTTCCATCATCCGCATATGCCATAACCTGGTGAATACCGTTCAACTGTAAGCCCTGGTTGCTATCTTTGATTTTCCTTATAGCGTATTCCAGAACGAAGTTAAATAATAATGGCGATAACGCATCTCCTTGTTTCAGGCCACTTTCGACGTGAAAGTTCGTGGACAAAAATTTTCCTACCCGGACTTAACTTTGGGAATCATTTAGATATATCTTAATTAATCTAATTAGCTTTCTCGGTATTTCTAGTTCTGTAAGAACGTTGTATAATGTTTCTCTCCTAACCGAGTCGTACGCCTTTCTAAAATCAATAAATGGTTGATTTACCGGGGTATTGTATTCCCACTTTTTTCGAGTGTTTGGCGAATGGTAAATATTTGGTCGATAGTTGATCGATTTCGTCTAAATCCGCACAGATAATCTGAAATAATTTCATCTGCGTGTGGGGGCTGTCTTGCTAATAGAATATTTGAAAGGATTTTATAGGATGTTGACAGAAGGGAAATACCTAGATAATTATTCCAGTCAGTTTTGTCACCTTTCTTGTGAATTGGAACAATGATTGATTCTTTCCACTCTTGTGGCAATTCTTTCTTATTCCAGGTAAGGAGCATGAGTTTATGTATCTTGTTCCACAATTTATGGCCTCCAGCTAAAGTTAATTCAGCCGGAATTTCATCTACACACGGAGCTTTATGTTTCTTTAATTTATTTATAACGGTTTCAACTTCTATTCGGTTGGGTTCTGGAATATACGGTTCTGCGGTGTGTATCTCCTTTTCTCCACGCACAATAGTTTTTGGTTGCGTGTTAAGCAAATTGGCAAAGAAATCTGTCCATCTATTTAAGATGCTATCCGTGTCAGTGAGAACTGTACCGTCAGATTTTATTTATATATAAGCACGAGGTTGATAGCCTTACTTAAATTCGTTGATTCCGTTATACATATCCCGGATGTTTTTATTTTTACTATTATCTTCATGTTCCTTAATTTTAGCTTTCAGAAAATCGCGTTTCTTTGTTCTAAAAGTTTTGGAAGTTTCCCCCTGATATCTGCGAAATTTTGTGTAGTTATTTCATTCGGATTTTGTAGCCAGCGCAATTTTGCCTGTTTTCTTTTCTCTGCTTCACATTACAGTAATTCAAAAGTAGCCATTGCTTATTATGGGGTTTGGCGTCCCACTTCAGGAGGGAGAGACAAGACCTATAGAATAAAGTAACATCCAAATCACTATCGGTTTGAATCCGAGACATTGAATTTCCAGCACGGTTTGAACCCGAAACTGGACGTGCCAAAGGCGAGCGTTGTAGCCATGAGGCTACGGGGTAGCCCACAAAAGTAACAATTTTTTGATGTAGTTTCATTTTAAAGAAGAGAGATATTTAATAGAAATAAGTAAATAACTCTTTAAATCGTTAGTTCTTAACTTAGTCTTAGTACCTAAGAACACAAATTATCTCGAATGTCTTACTTGTACAGAGTAAAGAAGAGTTTCATATATAATTTGATATGGATTGTAAGTTCAGGATTGTCTTAAGGGTGAAGATAAGGTTTAATATGGCAGCTGTTGCTGCTAAAATACGAATCTTCCAATCACAGTGAGAGGAAACTCTGGTATATTCGGAAAATGTTCGTGAAGCTTTAATTTAGAAGTAGTTATCCAGTGGAATTTTGCGTAGTCTTAGTCTCGAATGAATTTCTTATACTTTGATGGATATATTTTTGTATCACATAAATACAACAAAAAATATTAAACAAATAAAGAGTCGTTTAAAAAAAAAAGAGGTAAGAAAATGGGAAACTATATACATTGAGATTCAAGAAAATTTTAATTCAAAGAACTGCAAAATCAAATAAACTTCAAAATAAAGATGATTGTGAACCCTCATGTTGGCACTTTTCACTAGTTCGGTAATGTTGAAATTAAGCAGAACTTTTCACGAGGATTGGAAAGAAGGAGAACGTTTTAAAAATCTTCACGCTAGGACCGAAATTAAGAGTGTTGTGTTTTGTTTTGCTCGCTTTAATTGTTTCAAAGATATTGAACTTTTACTCAAATACTTCCCATGGACTCATTTTGTATTGAAATGAATGGCAGCATACAAAACAAGGAAACTTATACTGCGATTGTGTTGTTAGTGATTGCTCAAATTGTTTCTGTTAGTGTGACAACATGAGGAGTGTATATAGTCGTATTGTGTTTGTGTTTCTTAATCTTATGAAATTTATAAATTTGTAGAGGGCAAAAAAAAACATATAATTACTTCTTTCCAACATCACCATGAAAAAATAATCAAAATTATTTAGAAGAAGAAGCGTAAAATAAAACGCGTGATATTTGAGGAAATATCAAGTTTAGTATCTACGGAGAAAAAATAATAATACAGGTAAGATGTTAATGTCATTTTTCCAATATGCTTCTATTTGTTTAGGCCGCATGTATTTCAAAATATATTGATTTAAGATTTTCAGACTTCTTCTGTACAATCTGTTTGAAGTTAATATTAAATATTATTACTCTCTAGATGTTATTTCTTCACAAACAGTTTTTTCAGTCGATTAAAATTTGAAAAATGAATTAATTTTTTTTGTAATTTTAATGATTGGTTCGTTCTGCCAATCATTTTTTAAAAATGTTTTTATTGCTTACATTTCCTTCCAGATGAGAAAACGCAAGGTATATTTTATTGCTGCAAGAAAAAAAATAATAAGGAAACACATTGCATTCTAGCTTTCAGGTACAGTTTTACTAACGATATAGCCCTATCTCTGTCTATCCTTCTCTAAATTACAGAGTAATGAGTTCAAATTTTAATGATAATTCATTCTCACTCTAGTTTTAGTTTTATGAGCATAAAAAATAAGTCATCACACATAGAGACTGATATATATATATATATATATATATATATATATATATATATATATATATATATATATATATATATATATATACATCAGCTAATGATTATGACATCAAACACTATTCGAAGCTTTCTTGCACCCACTGGAAAACGTGAAGTATATTAATATTTATTTGCATATATTGTAATTGTAGACTGTTCACATAATGCCCACCGACATCGATTTTACAAAATTTGAGAAATAAATTTCACTTTTTATTTTGTGGTTAATTTGAAGTCATTTTCTTATACTACCATAAAGAAACCCATATACATCATATTACGAATCAATCATTATGGAACAATTCCATGTGTTACACGCAGCAGTGGTACCAATCTTTGAAAGTTTCATTTACAACGTTTTTTCCTTTCTCTTTTTTAATTGATTTTCTGAGTAATGGTGCATTCAATACAAAGGTACAACAAGATTCTCTCTCTCTCTCTCTCTCTCTCTCTCACTCACTCTGTCTGTCTGTCTGTCTGTGTGTGTGTGTGTGTTTCTACTTTCCGGCGTAAGCGTGTGGATACTACCAGGTATACTTTCGTCTGTACATATGCTAGTGTGTGTGTGTGTGGCGGTGGTATATGAAGTATTAATTGTGATCGCGTAGTGGAACTTAGCGATATTAGTACGTACAGACGAGCGGCTGTTACTTCACATGATAACTTTGGATGAATGCGAATTTTTAATTCTGCTTTTTGCAATAAATAAGTAGAGTGATTCCTCTCGAGGCAGTTCAACTAAATGATAGCCCCTCACCATGTCCAATTCAATCACAAATCATCTCAATCGTTTGTACATCGTTTTTACAGAAATGTGCAGGCTAAATTTTCGTTTGTACACAATTAGGGGCACCGCCAGAACGAAAAATGTGGGGGGCTATCTAAGTGGTACCCCCCTACCAACATGTCCAATTCAATCACAAATTGTCGCAGTCGTTTGTACATCGTTTGTACAGAAATGTCAAGGCAAACTTTTCCTATGTACACAATTATTGGCGCCGCCAGAACGAAATCAATGTGGGGCTGTAGAAGTGGTAGCCCCCCATGTCCAATTCAATCTCAAATTATCGCAATCGTTTGCACATCGATTGTATAGAAATATGCAGGCTAAATTTTCGTTTGTACACAATTAGGGGCACCGCCAGAAGGAAAAATGTGGGGGGCTATCTAAGTGGTAGCCCCCCACCAACATGTCCAAATCAATCACAAATTATCGCAGTCGATTGTACATCGTTTGTACAGAAATGTCAAGGCAAAATTTTCGTATGTACACAATTATTGGCGCCGCCAGAACGAAAACAATGTGCGGCTGTAGAAATGGTAGCACCCCCCACATGTCCAATTCAATCTCAAATTATCGCAATCGTTTGTACATTGTACATCGTTTGTACAGAAATGTGAAGGCGAAATTTTCGTTTGTACACAATTAGGGTTGCCGCCAGAACGAAAAATGTGCGGGGCTATCTAAGTGGTAGCCTCCCACCAACATGTCCAATTCAATCACAAATTGTCGGAATCGTTTCTACATCGTTTGTACAGAAATGTGCAGGCCACATTTCATTTTACACAATTAGAGGTGCAGCCAGAACGAAAACAAAGTGGGGGCTGTCTAAGTAGTAGTCCCCCCAAAATGTCCAATTCAATCACAAATAGTCGAAATCGTTTGTACATCAATTGTACAGACATGTGCAGGCCAAATTTTTGTTTGTACATAATTAGGGGCGCCGCCAGAACGAAAACAAAGTTGGGGCTGTCTAAATGGAAGCACCCCACCATGTCCAATTCAATCACAAATTGTTGCAATTGTTTCTACGTCGTTTGTACAAAAGTGTGCAGGCAGAATTTTTGTTTGTACACAATTAGGGGCGCCGCAAGAAGGAAAACAAAGTGGGGGCTGACCAAATGGTAGCCCCCACCATATCCAATTCAATCACAAATTATATCAATCGCTTGTACATCATTTGCACAGAAATGTGCATGCAAAATTTTCGTTTGTACTCTATTAGGGGCGCCGCCAAAAGGAAAACAATGTCGGGGACTGTATAAATGGTAGAAACATTAAAAAATGTGTCACATACTATGGAGTATTTTTCTAACAAGACTTTGTTCACACTATTGTGTCGATTGATATGTTCACACTATCGTGTGATTCGCTATATTGATCTTATTCTAACGATGATGGAGTTAAATGTTTTTTGTTTTTATATTTATATTTATACTTACAATCATTATTGCTGAGTTAGTTTTTCACTCCACGGCTCTTATTATTAAACATATTCATTATTTCTTACGTGAGATGAATCCTTATGAGAAACATTCTTCTTTCTAACTTGTACAGAAACCGTTATTGTCATCTCGTACAGGAAATTGTGGCAGATATAAGTGGAAGATATAACAAATTCACAAAGTAGACTGTTAAAGGGAAAATTATAACACAGTATTTTGTTTTATTTGATCATCTTCATTAAACTCATTTTGCAGAAACTATAGAATGCATAGTGAAGTATTTTGGTGCATTCAGCATTCTGATTTACGAGTAGAGTTGCTAACTGGGCAGTATTTGCTGTGATTTTGATTAACCCATTAGCGCCGTGCGTGATCATATGATCACAGCAGTTAGTATTTATAAAAATAAGCCTTTTATAACATACTTTCAGTGGTTTCTTTACGCTTTGTGTGTTGAGTACTAGGAGAAGGTTCTGTTAACGATATTCAGACAAAAGAAATTCCTCATTGCGGCGTTAATGTAACCTAAAGGTACAGATATCCGCAACGCACCAGAAATACAAGAAAAATGGCATCGTTCTCGCAGTAAGTATTAAAAAACAATCTTATGTCTTATCCTTTCAAATTATTTTCTGCTGGCTTATGCTTTAGAGATGTTAAAAGTTGTTACAGATTGCAATTCACTCATCAGGAAAATACTTGGATCATCGTTATTGACGTTTTCCATCAGTGTGATCACATGAACACGCAAGGCGTTTAAGTAGCTTCTTCTCTCTTACGTACGTACGTATGTGTCAATAATACAGTAAAATTTTGCACGTATATCAATTTAGAACAGTTTGTACATGCTTTCAGCTGACTTACTCTATTCTTTTTACTTTTATTATTATTATTATTATTATTATTATTATTATTATTATTATTATTATTATTATTATTATTATTATTATTATTATTATTATTTGAAATGACTTTTGCAACTCCTGTTACTTGTAATTGTATGGTTTTCCCTTGAGATACAGAGGTCTTCCACTTCAACAAATTCTTGATATTTTAGAATCGGATGACGTGCATGATATGCAAGACATGCTGAACCTCCGAGACCTAACTTCTTTTCGGATGAAGATTCGGGAAAAGGGGTGGAAATGGACCACCTTACAGGGCGCCAACTTACGAGTCATGCTAAAGTTGTTTTTACAGATAATACTCGACTTGGTGAAGATGATGTTTCAACTCTGTCGTTACAACTGCGTTACATGTAACGGGGCTCAGCCTGTTTTTAATGTCGAGCAAAATTTTCAAAATGAAAACAGAGAGTACTCGTTCGTAAGTCCAAAAAGTGGTGGTGGGCGCCTCTCTCTTGGGTTATTGATGTATCGCATGAATCGCATGACGAATGTTGTGAAAAGCCAGAGTAGGCATTCCACACTTAGAATTTGCAAAACATATACACTTGCAAGATATTATATATTTTGCAAAATTATAAAGCCATTCTATTAGATGCAGGGCTTCCATCCATTTCTGAGTCCAGCAGTCAACATCATGATGTAAGGGATGACGTTTGTCTTTATGGGAGAAACCTGTTAGTAGTTCGGTCTAAGCGTAAACGATGTGAAAATGTACTGTGTTCAAACACAGTACCTACAAAATGTTTCAAATGTAGCATGGGTTTGTGCGAGCACCAATTTTTTTTCAATTTCCATAAAGTCCCATATATATTGGGCTCCATAACCTGACAATTCCATAGTCCAAATACTATGTTTATTTGTGTCTTCTAAAGTTTAACAATTTCTAAGACAATAAATGTCTCTTTTCTTTTCCATATGTATTAATAATTTAGCAAGGCATCCACTTAATCATGATATACGAAAGTACTTAAACGCCTAGCGTGTTCATATGATCACGGGGCACCCCAACAAAACCGCTTACGTCACGAACTCAAAATTTCTCGTAAATGGCCTTTACACCTAAATAACTCAAAATTACAGATTTCCCCGAAAATGAAAACAAAAAATAATTTCGGCGTTAATGGGTTAAGGCCGGTGACTGGTACAAACTTCTTATTAGCCCCCTTCTGACCGGTATTTTGGAATCTGCAATCCAGAATATAACATTAAACATCGACGTTTTTCAACAGTGCCTTTACAAACACAATTTTCCGTTGTATTATACATTATCGATATATTTTTTAATCTATGGCAGTTTTTTTTATTTATTTAACATAAGAAAATTGATAACACTTAGATTTTATTGTAAAAGAATTTTATACATTTATTGAAAGTAGAAAATGACTTTTTAAAGCAATTTCCTTTGCTTGAAATTTAAGTTTATAGAGTAAATTTCATTTTATGAATCAACTATTGTTACGTAAAGATTAATATCCAGTATTATTCATCTGTTTTGATAATTTTAAAGATGAGACAATTGCTGGTAAATACAATAACGATCAATACAGTCTTCAGTTTCTCATTTGTACAGAGAATTTTGAGGGTGTGCTAGTAATTTAGTTTTCCTGAATTGGCAACCTATTTACGAGGTATTGTTTCAACTCTGCTACGTAGTGGCTCCGTATTGACCCTCCGCATGTAAATAAGTATGTAAGGCTACCATACGTCCCGGTTTCTTAAAATGTTTCCCGGTTTACAGAAATTTTCTTTCTTGTCCTGTTTTTCTTTCTTTATTAATTACATATCAAAATTTCTGAAAAGATAATAAAATCGACTTATTCCTATTGCTTTCGACTCCGTCAATACTATAGGAACTATTTCATTCTAATCTTTATTATTATTCCAATCGCTGCTTCCCCGGATATAACATGCAATGTTTAAATCCCTTTAAATGGCACTCTTATCACTAAAAGTAAGAATTTATACCAAGAGGTGGCAACAAATTCTTGTAACGTTGCAGACCAGCCCCGAAAACACAAATTTTTTCAGCTTCAGAAAAACAATTATGCAAATTGCTTTCTTTTAGTTTGAATTTTAGGTTAACAAAAATAAATCAGTCCATTGGTGAGGTTGTATGTGTAATAATATTGAAAATACAATTTTTGCCTAAATAGTGTATGTTCACTGATTGAGTTTATATTGTATAACAGCTTCTAGCTTCTATAATAACTTTGAGCACTATTGATTAAGTATGGACTATATTAATACATTATTTTAAGTTGTATAATTAGTGCGATGCTGTAGTAAAATTTGAAAGATAAAATTAATACAAAATGCAATATTTACTACTAATTTCTAAGATGTCCCGTTTTCTCTGTTTTCAAAAAAATTTGGTAGCCTTAAAGTATGCTAAACCATACTAAATAAATTGTACTGTAAATTGTACCCCTCTGGTAGTGCCCTCAAACTGCTCGGGCTACGGGTCGGGTCGGGTCGGGTCGGGTTGTCGGGTCGGGTCAGTCGGGTCAGCTCGGGTCGGGTCGTCACATTCTTCACTTATTTTGAAATACTATAAGGAGCTTTGTTGTAGAATTCAATTCGACGGGAATATGGACAAAATCTCGCGGCCGAAACATCGCCGCCCAAAACCTCGCGGGACAAAATCTCGCCGGGCCAAAACCTCGCGTGGTCAAAAACCTCGCCGCCCAAAACCTCGCAGCCAAAACCTCGTGGGTCCTGAGATCAAGCCAACGCTCAAGAATTATCCAAACTTCAACACTCCCTTACGAGGAGCATTTTGCAACATGCCTTCTTATGGTACAAGGAGAAGATTTGTACCAAAACGTAAAGGTTCTATGCTTAGTAGTTTTTTAGATTTGGAGAACGGCAAAATTCATTCAAGGCCTTCCACCCCATTCTTTCTTAGGGCATGCATTTCGCAAAATATTGTCTTATCTGGAGCTTGTGCCCTTGTGGAGCAAGAAGATTTATACAAAATGTCAAGTTTCAAAACCTAATAAGTAAATCTGGCTATAGAACATTCTACATTGAAGAAATCGTCGTGAGGAAGTTTTATCCTGATGATATTTCTTCCCAGGCGACACTACGTCTCGCTTAATTTAGACCAGATTAGGTGTCGCGAGATCATTACGACGAGGGGAGATTTTGGGTATGGCGAGATTTTGGGGCGCGAGGTTTTGACAAGGCGAGGTTTTGGCCCGGCGAGATTTTGGCCCGCGAGGTTTTGGCCCTGCGAGATTTTGTCCCGCGACGTTTTGGGCGGCGAGGTTTTGGTCAGGCGAGGTTTCGGCCCGGCGAGATTTTGGGCCGCGAGGTTTTGGGAGGCGAGGTTTTGGCCAGGCAAGGTTTCGGTCCGCGAGGTTGTCGCCGCGAGGTTTTGTACCCAAACCAATTTGAAGTTGGTGAATGAATGATAATTGTGAGTAATTATAGGTGAAATAGTAATAAAATTTTAATTTAACCCTATATTAACTAATTGGCATGGTGATTGTAATTAATATTGCTACTGACTTTTTTCTTTCTGCGTTTTTATGTCAAGTTAAATGTCACATTAAGTGAAATTGAAAGGAAATATCTAGTTAACGTCCCACGTTATGTACCAACGCTAAGAGAGACAGTGATGATGAGAAATAATTGAAGTGGTTGAATGAAGAAAGTGGGAGGAAATGGGAGAATACCGAGAAAACCCATGCACACGGTGTTTGTTCACCAGAAAACTTACTTGGTACGAGCTGGAATCAATACCCATGGACCTTCGGGTCAAACATCTGCCTTTTGGCAGGACACATTATTATTATTATTATTATTATTATTATTATTATTATTATTATTATTATTATTATTATTATTATTATTATTATTATTATTATTATTATTATTAAGAGTAACCAAGAAAGTTCCGCCGCCTTTTCACCAACACTTTTGAAGATAGATATGTAACCTAAGACGTACCTGGAATACCAAAAATAGTCTCCATCAGCTTCGACGACCTCCTGCTAACGTTCTGGAAAGCTATGGATTCCATCGCAGTCGAACTTGGTGGGTCGTGAAGTGAAGAAGGTATCAAGTGCTTATTGAACCACTCCTAGCGATTTGAACTGGCGATCTCTAAGGTGATTGTCCAAGGAATGGAACAGGTGATAATCGGACTGTACAATGTCCGTGGAGTATGGCGGCGGCGGATCCAATAGTGTTTCGCATCCAAGGCGTAGAATGGTGTCCTGGGTCATCTCAGCCACGTAGGGCTTAGCGTTACCTTGTAACAGGAGGACCCCTTTGCGATTCAGAAGTGCTGAATCCAGAGAGTGACAGTACACAGTTGCATTGATGATCTGACTAGCTGGTAGCAGTTCCCGATGGACGATACCGCGAGCAGTCCACAAAATGCACAGGAGAAACTTATTCTGGTGTAGTGCTGGCTTGGGCTGTTTTTGAACCGTTTCATGGGATGCTAACGAACGATGACGGCACCGTGGAGCTTCGTACAGGACCCACTTCCCATCACATGTCAAAACCCTCTCCAGAAATTACTTTGACTTGCTTTCTGGCCCCAAGTCAAATCATGTAGGACCCATCAACCCGAATTGCAGTGCTTCCCAACTTTGGTTTCTCCACTCACACTGAATTGTAGTACCAGTTCCTCACATGTCTGTCTTCGCCTCAATTGCTGCCTGAAGATCTTTATTTTGAACATCTGTTTGCCTTCCGGCACGTGGTGTCTTCGAGTGTTTCGTCACCGTCCTTAAACCGTCCTACCGCTGCACTCTCCGCGTAGTCACGACACCCTCACCAAAGGCCTGTCATATCTTCCGCCCCGCGGACCAGCAGTTTGAACTCGTACAGCTAACAAGCCCTTATGACGCTTTGTGGAGGTCCCATGTTCACTCTGTCCTTACGCACGTTCACGGTGTATTTGAACAGGTAGTATGTTGGATATACTTAATAGTGTTGTTCAGGAGACCAGGTTTGGGGCATTCTCGTCTCGAAAATATGTCGTGAAGGTAGTCTCGTCTCGAAAAGTGCATATGTTTCTATTGAAAGAGCTCTGTCTCATCTCGTACCACTTCATGAAAATTCTGTCTCGTCTCATCTCGTCCAACATCTGACCTTCACCTTATCTCCATTCGCATTCAACTCACGGTGTGATGGACAATTGAACACAGACCTCCACAAAAAGAGACAGACCTTTCTTGGTCACCTTCAGATTATTATTATTATTATTATTATTATTATTGCTGCGGTAGTGATTTGACTTTCGAAGTTGATTGCCTAAATTTTAACCTTGCAAATTTGGATGTGGAGGAAAATAAAGAAGGTTAGCAGGGTAGAGAGGAAAACGAATTAGGAAATGCTGAAAAAATGCAAGAGACAAGAGCAATATTGGACGATATAAGGAAGCGAAAAAATGGACGGATCACAAGTTTCGATCTTGCTAAGGGATTGCATTCTGAGAGATGTAGTAAAGGGGGTGATATCAGGAGAGCAAGAGTGTGTAAGAAGGTTGCAATAAGGATTGTTAGTAATAGATTGTAATAGTTATAGATTGTAATAAGGAGGGTGGAACATTATGTTAGGTTGCGAGGAAGATATTAGCGGGAAATCGCAAAAATGGAAGCTTCTTACCTAGTTCACGGAAACTGGCCTGTCATTAATGGCAGAACACTGAGGAGGAGGAGGATAATTATACTACAAATAAAAAAGCCGAAACAATGGTTTATGCATACGAATTGGCCAGCATTTTTTTTCTGATGGCAGCTTTGTAAGGATCTAGTTCTCTCAAACTGGTTAGATTGTAAGGTCAGGTCACTGGGGTAGGTTGTCGGGTTAGGTCACCTCGGGTCGGGTCACTCGGGTCGGGCCAATTGGGCCAGCTCGGGTCGGGTTATTCGGGTCGGGTCAGTCAACTCGGGTCACAGGTCGGGTCGGGTCGGTCTTCAGCACATAATTTCCACGAAAATTACAATATATCACGGTTTATACCTCATTGGACTTCCCATAAAACATTTTCAATGATGTGTACACTATGTCGTCATTTTTGTATAAGGGAATTTCTAGAGGGACTTTGTGGGAATTTGATGGAGTGTAGATCCCTGTGTGTATGTGTGTGTGATACCTTACAGGATACAAGATGCCGGGGAAGTGTGTAAATAAACCTGGCAATTTCTGTTATTTATGTGGGGAGCTGACATTTAAATCGCAACGTCGATGTTTTACTCCACTTGTGAGGAAGTGTTATCAGTTATATTTTGGTTGCTATGTAGGAGACCAAGATAAGAATTTCATTCCTCACTACATTTGTTGTACTTGCGTGAAACGTCTGACTGGGTGGGCAAATGGTGAACGAAACATGAACTTCGCAGAACCGATGATCTGGAGGGAAACAAAAGATCATTTTTCAGACTGCTACTTTTGTATGACACAGATAAAAGTAATAACCAGTAAATCTAACCACACAGTACTGTACCCTAATTTGTCATCAGCAATTAAGCCAGTCCCACAGAGTGCAGAATTACCTGTACCAGTACCTCCTCCTCATCTTACGGTAAATGAGGATAGCGTACTTGAGGCAACTACTGAAGTTCCAAATGAAGAAGATGATCCTACTTATGTAGGAAGCACATCTACATTGGATCCCCATCTGATAACTCAGGGTGAACTAATTGACCTCGTACGGGATTTAAAACTCTCCAAGATACAGACAGAACTTCTTGCTTCTAGACTTAAAGGCTGGAATCTGCTCCATCGTGACACTAAAGTGTGTATTTTTCGAAACCTTCATACAGAGTTTCAAAACTATTTGTTCTCAAGAGAATGATTTAGTGTATTGTAATAATGTCAGTGCTGTGACGAATACACTTGGACATGCACATATAAGTACAAAGTGGAGATTGTTCATTGACTCTTCCAAAACTAGTTACAAGGCTGTCCTTTTGCACAATGGCTACAAATCTTCTTCAGTGCCTTTGGATTATGCAACTAATATGAAGGAAACCTATGAAAACATCGAAATAGTGTTAGAAAGAATTCAGTATGAGGAATACAAATGGACCGTTTGCTGTGATTTAAGTCATTTCTTTGTTAATGGGTTTGCAGCTTGGTTATACGAAATATTGTTGTTTCCTCTGCGAATGGGACAGCAGGAACAAAGCGGAACATTACATCAGGAAGGAATGGCCAACACATGTATTAACCCCTGGACAGAAGAATGCTGTTTATTCCTCACTGGTGAGCCCTGATTAGATAATTCTACCTCCTCTTCACATAAAGTTGGGGCTCTTCAAAAACTTTGTTAGGGCAATGGACAAAAGTAATGCAGGATTTTGTTACCTCAAGGAAAAATTTCCTCAGGTTAGTGATGCTATGGATTTTTGTAGACCCCCAAATAAGATGTTTGATTCGTGATCAAAAATTTGAGGATCTCTGAACTCTGGTTGAGAAAGCAGCTTGGTGTTCATTTAAATGTTTAACAGAGATTTTTTTAGGAAACAAGAAAACCCCGAATTACCGTGAAATTGTGAGTGATTTCCTGCAATCAATCCAAGAAATTGATTGCAACATGTCCCTTAAATTTCATTTTCTAGACTCCCACCTGCATTTCTTTCCTGAAAACCGTGATGCTGTTAGTTAGTGATGAGTATGGGGAACGTTTTCATCAGGACATTTCCTCCATGGATGAGAGATACCAGTGACATTGGAGTTCAAAAATGCTAGCTAATTACTGTTGGACACTTAAAAAGATGTTCCAGAAGCCAAACACAGAAGAAAGTCGAGAACTAAAATATATTAATTGAGGTAAGTAAGTGTTCATTTATTAAGAAGATACTACTCAATTCTTTTGTATTATTTATTGTACATTTCTGCACAAACGATGTATAAACGATGGCGACAATTTGTGGTTCAATCGAACATGGTGGGCCTAGCACTTATCCCTTCTTTTCGTTCTGACGACGCATCTGCTAGCGTAAAAACAAACTTTTAGCCTGCGCATTACTGTACAAACGATGTACAATTGAGATAATTTTCGTTTGAATCGGACGTGGGGAGGTGCTACCAATTAGGCAGCCTATATTTTTTTTCGTTTTGGCGCGCCTCTAATTGTGTACAAACAAAAATTTCGACTGCAAATTTCTGTAAAAGACACAAAAAAGTGCGACAGTTTGTGGTTGAATTCGACATAGTGGAAGGGCTATCAATTAGACAGTCCATACTTTGTTATCGTTTTGGCGGCGCCCCATTTATGTGCAAACGAAAATTTCATCTGCACATTTATGTACAAACACGTAAAAACAAGTGCGACAGTTTGTGGTTGATTTGAACATGGGGGAGAGCTACCTTTTAGACAGCCCCCGCACTTTGTTTTGGTTCTGGCGGTGCCCCTACTTGTGTACAAACGAAAATCTCGCTTGCACATTTCTGTACAAACGTTATACAAACGATTGCAACAATCTGTGATTCAATTACACATAGTGGGGAGCTCACTTAGACAACCCCCACTTTGTTTTCGTTCTGGCGGCGCCTCTAATTGTGTACAAACAAAATTTCGCCTGCACATTTCTGTACAAACGATGTACAAACGATTGCGACAATTCCTGATTGAATTCGATATGGTGGGGGCTACCACTTAGACAGTCCCCACATTGTTTTCGTTCTGGCGGCGCCCCTAATTATGACCAAACGAAAATTTCGCCTTCACATTTCTGTACAAATGGTGTAGAAAAGATTGCGACAATCTGTGATTGATCTGGACATGGTGTGGGGCTTCCAAATAGACAACTTCCACTTTGTTTTCATTCTGGCGGCAACCCTAATTGTGTACAAACGAAAATTTCGCCTGCACATTTCTGTACGAACGTTGTACAAACGAGTGCGATAATTTGTGATTGAATTGTACATGGTCGAGGGATACCATTTAGATAGCCCCCACTTTGTTTTCGCTCCGGCGGCACCCCTAATTGTGTACAAATGAGAATTTCGCCTGCACATTTTTGTACAAACAATGTACAAACGATTGCGACAGTTTGTGATTGAATTGGACATGGTGGGGGCTACCATTTAGACAGCCCCCACTTTCTTTTCGTCTGGCGGCACCCCTAATTTTGTACAAATGAGAATTTCGTCTGCACATTTTTGTACAAACGATGTACAAATGATTGCGACAGTTTGTGATTGAATTGGACATGGTGGGGGCTACCATTTAGTCAGCCCCCACTTTGTTTTCGTCTGGCGGCAACCCTAATTGTGTACAAACGAAAATTTCGCCTGCACATTTCTTTACAAACGATGTACAAACGATTGCGGTAATTTGAAATTGAATTGGACATGGTGGGGGCTACCACTTAGATATCCCCAACTTTGTTTTCGTTCTGGCGGCACCCCTAATTATGTACAAACGAAAATTTTGCCTGCACATTTCTGTACAAACGATGTACAAACGAGTGCGACAATTTGTGATTGAATTTTACATGGTGGGGGCTATCATTTATACAGCCCCCACTTTGTTTTCGTTCTGTTGACGCCTCTAATTGTGTACAAATTAGAATTTTGCCTTCACATTTCTGTACAAACGATGTAAAAACGATTACGACAATTTGTGATTGAATTGGACATGGTGGGGGGCTACAACTTAGACAGCCCCCACTTTGTTTTCGTTCTGGCAGCACCCATAATTATGCCCAAAAGAAAATTTCGCCTGCACATTTCTGCTCAAATGGTGTAGAAACGAATGCGACAATTTGTGATTGAATTGGTCATGGTGGGGGGCTACCACTTAGAGAGTCCCCACTTTGTTTTCGTTCTGGCGGCAACCCAAATTGTGTACAAACAAAAATTTTGCCTTCACATTTCTGTACAAACGATTGAGACCATTTCCGATTGACTTTGAAAAGGGGGGAGGGGCTGTGTAAATGGGTGTCTGCTTTTCACCTCTAGTGTAATGAAATTCTTCTACCAGAAAATCTGTAATCACCACTGTCAGTAGCTACGTTCTCGAATAATATACATTTTGAAGTACAGCTTATCGCAGTCAGAGCTGACAACATAGTTTCGGTCGTCACTTACGCCAATAGACCTACAGGCGGTGGACAAGAGTTATACAGTTACAATATACGTTGTGCTACAGTAGCGTTACAGGCGGAACATGCACGAACTAGAAATGAGTATGTTTCTTACAAGTATCAGTCACTGTTGCACCCTCTTGACATTCTACACGTGCTTTTTTCTCCCACTATTTGACCTTGACAAGCAGAAGTACCAGGCTTCCCGAGTTCACAATCATTAACTGTTTGTGTATAGAGTATGTTTTCAGTTTTTCGAATGACTGTGCGCGCGAAAAACAAGGGTATTGATCGAACTACCGTATACGGCAGTCAGAAACACCCGCAATAATAAATGTAAAATGCAAATATAGAGCCTTGACAATATATATAAAGTCTGTGTGTGTGAGATAGATAAAACTTCATAAAATTTATCCACCATAGTTTTCATTTAGCCCCTCCTAAATTTGGAGGGTTGCTGCGGACGTATGTAGAAGTATGGAAAGCAGCCATTGTAATGGGACAAAATTTTAAAAATATCAGCTACAAGAATTTCCGTCAATGTTAAGTCAGTTTCATAAAATATTGGTGTGTATAATGGTACTTTGAATCAATAGTTGAAATTGAAGTGTTAAACGTTTTAGTCATAAAAATATTAGAACTGGCAGAAGGGGTTTCAGGCTGTAATCGGGGTTACTTTGTTTAGATCTTAAGTAGCTGTTGCCTTTTAATTTTAGGTAAATTTCTGATTTAGGTAGATGCCGGAATGGATTTCTTATTGGAAAATAAATTACTAGCAGTGGCGGATCCAGAAACAGTTTGAGAGGTGCTTCACTCAGACATTCTTCGTTTCTTTAGAATTTACTAGATTCCTGAAGAGCCTTGAGGTTTATCCGCATAGGCACGACTAACATTAGATTTCTTTCTTTTTTCTATTTCTTTCTTATTTTTGAAAGAAATTAGTAGGGCTTCAGCCTGAAGGGCCCAAACCGCGTAAATATTCCACTGATTACAATTAGGATGATATTCTAGGACATAAAGACTAACCAATTCAAATCAGTTCACAGCGATTTGATTTTTTTTTTTTTTTTGTTCCTGAGTTGGCATTTTGTGAGACATACGCTAAACTTACAGAATTTGGTTCCTGTGCTGGTACCAGGAAATACATAATTTTCTTTACAGAGATCGATAATTCATACTAAGTACTGATACCAGTATCATCATTATGGTTTTATTATTTGTAGACAGTATACAGTTTTGTGTAGGAAGTGAATTGTATAAATGCTGAAGGGAAAATATTGCATAGAAACTTTATGTTCGTATGTTGAAAATACGTTTTAGTATCTTGTGCAAAGTATCCTCACCGATGGTGTTACTTTGTACCAAATTTCGCAAAAGTAAATCCCCACCTTGAGCGGGTTTGCATATCCAGGCTCCTAACTATGAAAACATTTACGATCACTCTAACCCCAATCATTTCACAGATTCAACTTGTTGTATATAAGTTCTTAGGGCGTAAAATTGAACATAATTTATACGAAAAAGACTTTTATGTATTGTAAGACCTGTAACTGCCAAATATTCACCACAAACTTATAGTCGTATCGACATAAACAAAAAGAAGTGTGGAGCAAAAAACTACATTACCGAAAAGTCAAAAGAGACTCACTGAAGACTTACCAACTGGTCGAGCGGTTTTGGTCACTAGTCTCTCAATCTCCAAGAAATAACCTACAACAGTCTTCTGAACACATTGATAAGTATGGAATGAAAACATGATTTTAGGTTCTTTAAGAATATTCAACTTTAACTTGTTTTCATAATTAGATTCGTATTCAACAATAGGCATTCTTATCTCCATACTTTTTATTGTTATTTTTCCATCATGAGGAGCTGCTGCACCTGCTCCTGATCCAGTCCATTTGTACAAGACATCGTTATTGTTGTTAGCTTTTGTAAATGTTATTCTCAATCCACCTTTCCACATAACCTCTTTATAATCACTTAAAAAGCCTGGAATTAATCTTAATGGATACAAAACACTAAAGTCCTTTCTTAGACCAAGTTTATCATCTGTTTCAAATCCTGCTTGTTTTAGATATTCAACTTCTGCTTTGGAAATATTTAATGTTCCAATAGCTGTAGATGTTATTCCAGGTAGCTCAATCTTATCTATAACAACTCCATGCTTTCTAACCAATTTGAGAAAAGAAGAATGGTAAGAAGTTATCTACAAGTTTTATAGTATCATTTGCACCAAATGTTCCTCCAACTGATTCACCAACAACTTCAAAAGTCATATGACAATCTCCTTTGTGTGGATGTATGGACCCATCGCCCACATCGAAATCGAACTCAATATCTTTGTTAGCTTCATTCAAATTATTAAATGTTCTTGTGTTAGCTTTAAAGCTCTGTAACTCGTAACTCTCAACACTATCCATTTATTATAAAGAAAATCTTGAAACAACGTTTTTATGGGATATACCCATAAAAGAATCATACATAATAACAATTAAAAAAAATTTAATCCCCATCCTAACTTAACCTTAGCATTCATAGCAGTACCAACCCCAAAAGCAGCTAATCGTTCACCAATTGACGCATCACTACTAAATCCTCTTTTCCATGCTTTAGTTTCTAGTTCCTTATCTGCAATATGTCTTGACTCTGTATCTTTATTGTCTCTGTAGTATATATCGTGTTCTTTACGAGCCTCATCTAATGGGATAATACTTTATCTTCTCTTTCTAACCTTTCTTGTAGCTTAGTTCCCGGACCACGATACGAAAATCCTGGAATATGTAATTCAAATGGGAGTTTATTAATCAAATCATTTACTAATCCTTTTCCAAGCTTCTCATCATTCCAGAATCGTGGTGGTAATGTATCTAAGATCTTAATCAAATACCCTATACCTTTTGGATCATTAGGAATAAATTGTGAAAGCTTATTATTAATCATACTCACTATACCTACTTTCTCATTATAAAAGTTATTATTACCAGCCTTTTCTTCTCCATCTATAACTATTAACCGATCAATTAACTTTCTCACATCATCCATCCATATATATTCTTTAGGTATCTCTGTATATTGTTTAATTCCTTCACCAGTCCTTTTAGGAGTTGGAGGTGAAGATGGTTTAATATAATTATCCCAAATAGGCTTGATAATATTAATGTACTTAGAACCTCTATTAGATGCTACTTTTTTATCTCGATTATATTTTCGGAAGGCAGCATCTGATTCTATTATTATTTACTTCTACTGTTCAAAATCATCATCATCATAATCTTCAATGGTTTTATTAGTATTCATCGTTAACAATTCCCATAGACCTTCTGTTCCTTTATAAGTTTTACCATTAATTATCAAGTCATCACCATTCACTTTAACTTCAGAATTTCCTATCTTATTATTTTTCCATCTTCTTCTACAGTTCTTATTCCAAATACACTATCATTTCTTTTACTATAATATTTCGTTGCAATCTTACCAAATGATTGTGCTGTTGTTAAAGGCTCTACTCCTTCAACTTTGTCTTTAATTTGTTTTCTCATTTGTTTTATTTCTCCCGTTATAGGCGTATCACTACTACTTGGAGAACTATCATAAGTTATCTTTTTAGGTGTTTCTAGTAGACTAGGATCTATTGAAGCCGTCTTATGTACAACTGGAACAAGTTCAGTTATTAGATTTTTATTTTGTTCTGCTACTTCTTTGATTTCACTTCCTAAATTTTGGATAGCATAAATTACAGGTTGTTCTTGTGTCTTAAATTTATCATATATACCTGCTCTTCCTTTCTTCCAAGATTTGAGCCCTTTATCAAGAACTCCTTTAACTTAATATTCTTATGAATTTCTCTCTCATCCATTTATTATATAGAAAACGAACAAACGTCAATAAACATGAAAAAACATCAAACGTTTATAAAGTATTTTATCTTGTTCCTATACTTACCATTGTTTACCTTCCTTGTCATATCAATTACTATAAAACCATAATCTTCTTGCCAACATTTTGAAAATTTATCATAAGATATATCTCCTCCAACAAACTCATTATACACATGTTTAAGATTACTATCATCTTGTCTAAATATACATAGGAAGTTAACGTTATCTCTTATTAGCTGTTTAGGTACTTTTGAATATGTTTGTGCAAGATAGAAACAGTCTAAATGTCTATGCCTACCTCTAGAAAAGTAATTTCTAACAGTATCTTGATTCTCTAAAATGTAATCGTCAAACACAACAACAGAGTATTCTTCACATTCATCAATAGGTACAATAGAATCATTACCGCTTAAGAACGTTGTTATTCGCTTCTTAAACTTTAGTTCTGCCTTTTCAAATCGACCCTTTAATTGCTCATACCTTGGCTGATTCATGCTTTTAGAATATATATAGAAGTAATTATTGTTTAACCAACCTGGCAGTAATAAAAATTAAATAACAAAAACGTCCAACCACACCCAGATGGACCCATTATAAAACATCGAATATCATCAGGTATAAGTTCTTCATTTCTTTTCTTAACTGTTGTTTCTTTTAACATCTCTTTTACATCCCAATTAATAGTTTCCTTACACATTTATTATAGAGAAAATCGACTCTTTTATGATCTTATATCTTTAAGTTGTTCTCTGATCTTAAGCAACGTATCTTTTATATATTCGTTATCCATTTCACCATTTAATGTTATTATCATCTCTAACTGTTCTTTAAATGAATTAATACAAGTGGCAATGGCTTTATATTCGTCTTTTCCTTTGCTTATGTTTAACTTAGAAGACAAACCTGTTATTATAGCACTTCCAGTTGCAAGAAACGTTGTTAATATTGAGTAAATTGTTACAGGTATAAAAATATTAATAAATCTAGTTGTTGCAGAAAGTATAACCGACAACGTGATCAAAGTGTAGTATGCATATCTAACAATTCGAATTTTTTTCTTTTTCTTCTTTAAACTGTATTCTAACTTTTGAATGACATCTTCTATTAACTTGATTACCTTCTCTCTGGGATTATCTCTAGTTAAATCACACTCATTCATTTATTATATAATAAATGGCTAAGGTAATTAAGTTAAAGAGTGATACTTCTGTTTTAAAGAAGAAACTCCATTACGAATTAGACAACAGTAGCAACTATTTAAGTATAGGACAAGTTGGGTTTTACAGTACATATCTAACTCCAAACATAACAACAGAAAAAAACAGTTTCTCATATGGTGATAGACAAGTTTTTATACCAGAAGGGCAATATAATTTAAAATCACTTAATGAGTATTTAAAATCTCAATCCATCAACATAACATTATCAGAAGATCATTTAAGAAACAGATTTAAAATAGAAACTGATAGTAATGATGTTACAATTGGGGGTATAGGTACTGTCCTCGGGTTTAATGTTCTTGAAGTTTTAGAAAAAAACAAAACATATTGGAAGTACGTTGCCAAAGTTTCATCCATTCGATACAATTAATGTTCACTGTAATATAGCAGATGGTATGTTTGTTAAAGATACAGAATACACACATAAAGAAACAGGAATTATACCATCATTTAAAACAGATGCTGAGTTTAAACATAGTATTATTTATGAACCTACTTATTCATTATTTTTCAATATATCCAAAGACAAGTTTGACAATTTTGAGATAAGGATAACAGATAAGAATGATTCCTTAATTGATTTTGGTGGAGCAACAACAACTGTACTTTTACAAACTAAGATTTTCTCTTAAATAAATAAGAAGATGTGTTCTATTAAAGGTTGTATGGTTAGTGCTCCTTATAACGAACTAAAGGATTTAAATATTGATCATGTATTAACAAAGAAACAACTTAGTGATAAATCTAAGAAAATTAAAGAAGGTAAAGGAATGGATTTAACTTTAACTACTGCACAAATGAAAAAGTTTAAGAGAAGAGCATATGGGTGGTTTTATTTTTACAATTGCGGCCATTTTAGCAGCTTTAGGAGCAGTTGGCTCTTTAGCAGGTGGTGCAGCAGCGATTACTAAAACTGTACTTGATGCTAAGAAGAATAAACAAGAACTTGAAGAACAAAAAAGACACAATATGGCTATGGAAGAAAAGCAGGGAGCAGGTAAACCAAAGAAGTCAAAAAACTAAAACCATTGACCAACTTCGATATAGAGAGATTGGTTAAATAATTAAAGATAAAACGATTTAGAGGTGTATTTATGAGTGATGAACTTCCACAAAAATCCTATGTAAATGAGTGTGGTGTAGTTAACCTCGATAAATCAGAAAACATTGGTACTCATTGGATATGCTATTGGAAAGATAACAACATAAAGTACGTGTTCGATTCTTATGGTGGTGTTCCTCCTAAACAACTAGTACAATATCTTGGTACCGAAAACTTTTTTTATAATGACGAACGAATACAAGACTTTAATTCATTTATATGTGGTCATCTTTGTGTTAAGGTTTTAAATCTTCTAAATCAAGGGTATTCTTTTAGTGATGTTATGTATATGATTAAAAATGATAAAATATTGTTAATTTTAAGTACTTTTATGGTTTATATCGATAAAAGTTTTGTTTTAAGATAAATATGGAAGCTATACACAATAGATTTTTAGATTATTTTGAGAAGCATGGGGATGAACTAGATGCACTAGTTAGATTTAATTTTAATTGGTATTTTCGGGATGTTAGTAAGATAGACTTAAAAGATAAAAACAACGCATATACAGTTGCTCAGTTATGGAAAATGTAAAGACCTAAATTTTTGTACACGAAAGAAGAGTTGGTAAAATTTATATCCAATAATTACCTTAACGGATATGTTATCAAATTATAACACCGGACCATTAAAATGCAGTAATTGTGGTAGTAAGTCATTAACAAAATGTACGAGCAGTTACATTTGTGATTATTGTTCTGTAGCGAATGGTTGGGTTTACAATACTTGTGAAGGAATGAGAGCTGCTTGCGTAAGAAAACCACGGTATGATACTATAAAAAGATTTAAGTTACAGTTATCTCGTTTGCAAGCTTTACAGGATAGAATTATTCCTGAAGAGATGTTCAAGGTGTTAAATGATGAATTTAGAGATATATCAAAAGATTTAATATCAACAAAATATGTTTTAGAAGTACTAAATAAAAACAAATACACAAAATATTATGATGATGTTTATTTAATACACTATCACCTTACCAATCGAAAACCATTAAACTTACGACATATGGAAGAAACACTTATAAACGACTTCGAAAACTTATACGAAACCTTTAAAGATCTGTATCCGAAAAGAGTATTGTTTATTAACTTAAAATGTGTTTTGTACCATCTGTTGAAAATCACGATGTTCATGTTGATATTGATTTTAAACACTCATCTAAACAAATGGAAATGTTAAAGAAATGTTTTGGAAAATTAGGATGGACATTTTCTGTATAATAAATGAGTATGGATATATTTGGTAATGTTAACGATAGAATAGATAATGTTGATATTAGTGAAGAAAAATTAAAGTTGTTGGAGAATTTAAATGATGTTGTTAGAGTAAGTCAACTTAGGTCAATAGAAGCCCAATTAGAGAACGATAGAAAACGATTTGAAGATGCATTAGAAACGTTACAAGACACATACGTCAAGAAAAAAGATTTTCAAAAGGTTAGGATGGATACTACTAAATTGATTATGCAGAAATAAACTATACCTTTATTATATCGATTGAGAACTAAAAACGTTAAGGAGCCAATCTTTAGAATATTTAATCTCACTAATGGTTACACATTTCTCTATAATGGAAAAATAATGCACATGGAATTAAGTTTGGATAAATACTTTTTAGACATATATTTAGGTGATACTTTGATTGAAAATATACCTTTTTGCTTTAACAAGAATGATATAATTACAATTAAACCAACTAAAAATTCAGCTATGGAAGAAGGTCAAATTTTGTTTGTTATAATGTACATAGTAGTAGTCCCCCCGTTATGGCCGAATGACTCATCCTCACTCTCTTTTACGACCAGGGTGAAAGGTCAATGACCTGGCCCAGGGTCAATGACCTAGGGGTACTTAGGACCACCCCCTCTAAATTTTGGCAGGGGTACCTTGGCCCACCCCCTAAATTTTGGCAGGGGTACATAGGACCACCCCCCTTAAATTTTGGAAATTGCCAAATCTAAAAATTTGGTATGGTAGCCTAGGACCATAGTATGTACCCCTATCAGTATTGGGTGTCTATGTCGTTCCCTTTTATGGGTAAAAAATTGCCAAAAATTCAAATTTCGGGGTTTTTTGACCTAATTTATCCCCTTGGATGAGGTGTTATTACCCTATATAGTTATATGGGCGTATACAGGGGTCCATTCCCTTTCATAACATATGGGTATATTAATGCACCCCTTTAAATTTTTGGGAGGGGTACCTTGGCACACCCCTTAAATTTTGGAAATTGCCCAATTTAAACATTGGGTATTATAGTATAGGACCCTAATATGTATCGTGATAAATTTGGGCGGTCCACCTTGTTTCCTTCTAGGGGTACAAAATTGCCAAAATATAAACGTAAGCAATACGTTATACCACGTGTTTGGTTTTCGACCTAATTTATCTCCTTGGATGAGGTCCTATTACCTTATATAGTTATATGGTCATGTATAGGGGTCCATTATCTATCATAAGACATGGGTACATTGGTGCACCCCTTGAAAAATTTGGGAAGAGTACCTTGGCCCACCCCTTAAATTTTGGAAATTGCCAAATCTAAAAATTTGGTGTGGTAGCCTAGGACCATAGTATGTACCTCTATCAGTATTGGGTGTCTATATCGTTCCCTTTCATGGGTAAAAAATTGCCAAAAATTCAAATTTCGGGGGTTTTTGACGTAATTTATCCCCTTTGATGAGGTGTTATTACCCTATATAGTTATATGAGCGTATACAGGAGTCTATTATCTTTCATAAGATATGGGTACATTGGTGCACCCCTTTAAAAATTTGGGAGGGGTACCTTGGCCCACCCCTTAAATTTTAGAAATTGCCCAATTTAAACATTTGGTATTATAGTACAGGACCCTAATATGTATTATGATAAATTTGGATGGTCCACCTCGTTCCCTTTTAGGGGTACAAAATTGCCAAAATATAAACGTAAGCAATACGTAGTACCACGTGTTTGGTTTTTGGTCGATTTTATCCCCGTTGATGAGGTCCTATTACCTTATATGGTTATATGGGCGTATACAGGTGTCCATTACCTTTCATAAGACATGGGTACATTAATGCACCCCTTGAAAAATTTGGGAGGGGTACCTTGGCCCACCCCTTAAATTTTGGAAATTGACCAATTTAAACATTGGGTATTATAGTATAGGACCCTAATATGTATTATGATAAATTTGGATGGTCCACCTCGTTCCCTTTTAGGGGTATAAAATTGTCAAAAATATAAACGTAAGCAATACGTTGTACCACGTGTTTGTTCTTTTGGCCCATTTATCCCCTTGGATGAGGTCCTACTACATTATATAGTTATATGGTTATGTATAGGGGTCTATTTCCTATCATAAGACATGGGTATATTGGTGCACCCCTTGAAAAAATTTGGGAGGGGTACCTTGGCCCACCCCTTCAATTTTAGAAATTGCCCATTTTACACATTTGGTATAATAGTATAGGACCCTAATATATATTACTATAAATTTGGGTGGTCCACCTCGTTCCCTTTTAGGGGTACCAAATTGCCAAAATTTTAGTACAACCACGTGTTTGGACTTTTGACCTAATTTATCGCCTTTGATGAGGTGTTATTATCCTATATGGTTATATGGGCGTATACAGGGTTCATTACCTTTCATAAAACATGGGTATATTAATGCACCCCGGTAGAGGTACCTTGGCCCACCCCTTAAATTTTGGAAATTGCCCAATTTAAACATTTGGTATAATAGTATAGGACCCTAATATATATTACTATAAACTCGTTCCCGTTTAGGGGTACAAAATTGCCAAAATATAAACGTAAGCAATACGTTGTACCACGTGTTTCGTTTTTTTTTACTTAATTTATTCCATTGGATGAAGTCCTATTACCTTATATCGTTATATGGTCACGTATGGGGATTCATTTCCTATCATAAGACATAGGTACATTTGTGCACCCCGTTTAAAATTTTTGGGAGGGGTACTTTGGCCCACCCCTTTAATTTTGGAAATTGCCCCTTTTACATGTTTGGTATTATAGTATAGGACCCTAATATAGATTAGTATAAATTTGGATGATTCACCTCGTTTCCTTTCATGGGTACGAAATTGCCAAATTTTAGTACAACCACGTGTTTGGTTTTGGCTCAATTTATCCCCTTGGATGAGGTCCTATTACCTTATATGGTTATATGGCCATGTATGTATTGGTCCATTTCCTATTATAAGACATGCGTACATTGATGCACCCGAGGGAGGGGATTCGGTATCATAGTACATGCCTCAACATGTATCATGATAAATTTGGATGGTCCATCTTGTTCCCTTTCATGGGTAAAAAATTGCTAAAATATAAACATAAGCAATATGTTGTACCATGTGTTTGGTTTCTGGCCCAATTCTTCCCCTTTGATGATGTTCTATTACGTTATATGGTTATATGGACATGTATATGGGTTCATTTCCTATCATAAGACATGGGTACATTGACGCATACTTTAAAAATTTGGGAGGGGTATCTTGGCTCATCCACTCGGTTTTAGAAATTGTTTAATATAAGCATTTGGTATCATAGTACAGGACCTCAATATGTACCACTATAAATTTGGATGGTCCACATCGTTCCCTTTCATGGGTAAAGAACTACCAAAAATCAAATTTTGGAGGTTATTGACCCCTATTTAGCACGTTATATGGTTTATTACCTTCATATGTTTATGTTCCCTTTTAAATTTGGGAATTATCAAATAGCAAAATTCGGTAAACGTTTTCTAGGACCCATTGGTGTCCCTCTTATGGCCAAATATTCAAAATTTAAAGGTTATTGACCGGCTTTATTATTGAATAAGTACAGGATTTATTACTTTTTTCATAAGACACAGGTGTGTTTGTGTACCAATCTTAAATTTTGGGAGGGGGTACATTTCTTATTGTCATATCAATAATTGGTAATTGTTCTTAGAATTGGGTGGTATCTCTTTCTTTGGGTAAATTATTGTCAAATATGAGTATGATCACGTGATCAGTTATTGACCTATGATGGGATTAGGAGCCCAGGACATTGGTACATTTAAACTTTATAGGATAATTTGAGAATGCGTCATTGGTATTGATTATTACAGCCAAATATAAACGTAAGCAATACGATGTACCACGTGATTGACCTTGATGTGGTAGTGTACATGGATACATAGCTAACCTTATTGAATCTTATGACTCATAGTCTTAAGGAAACACTGGCAAAGTTATTGTTGATGCAATTTGATTGGTGGATCACTATCTTTCGTGCAATCTGATTGGCTGATCACTATCTTTCGTGCAATCTGATTGGTTGCTGATGTTCAAATCTTTGCTGCATTCAGTTTTAAGTTTTGTTTAACATTTAAAAATCTTGGTTTCGTTCAACATTTTGCACTCACTGATAAATATGATCAAAACCGTTTATTTGTTAATCGAATAGTTAAAAACCGGATAAAGTTTGACGGTTAACCGTGAAACGTAAAATTTTTTTGTTTGAAAGTTTTTGTTGAAAACTCTTGTTTCAAATTTGTTTGAATTTTTTTGAAAACCGTTTATTTGTTAATCGAATAGTTAAAAAACCGGATAAAGTTTGACGGTTAACCGTGAAACGTAAAATTTTTAGTTTGAATTTTTTGTTTGAAACTTTGCTTGAAAATTCTTGCTTTCAAATTTTTGTTTGAATTTTTTGTTTCAGAATTTTGTTTGAAATTTCTTTGACAACTTTTGTTTCAAAATTTTTTGTTTAAAAATTTTTCGTTTGAAATTTAAAAAAATTTTTGTATCAAAATTTTGTTTAAAATTTTTGTTTGAAATTTTTCGTTTCCAAATTTTTTGTTTGAAATTTTTTGTTTCAAAATTTTGTTTGAATTTTTTTGTTTAAAATTTTTTGTTGAAATTTTTTGTTTGAATTTTTTCGTTTCCAAGTTTTTCCGTTTCAAAAAAATTTTTTTTTCAAAATTTTGTTTCAAAGATTTTTGTTCGAAATATTTCTTTGTTTGAAATTATTGTTTGGAAAATTTTGGTTTGACATCTTTTAAGTTTGTGCACTCATTAGTAAAGAACCGGAACTGTTTAGAACTAAAACCTCTGGCAACATTGTGGTGCACGTCAGAACATGATAATGCAACGACATCGGTTTTGCATCATCGTTCGAGTTAGTATTCGTGGTAACGTCATCATGGCTACTTGTCTGCAGTTTCTAAATACGCGTGATGTGATGAAATCATTTACCAAGATTACTGATTTACAACAGAATGTACCTTATAGAATCTTAGCTAGCCAAAAAATCCCTACAAAGTTTGGATTAAGAATCGTAGTGAAGCTTGAAAATGATAAGAATATAATTTTACCAGCAAGATATTTACCCATGGAAGCATCAAAACAACAAGAACTGCTGCGTTTCTTAAATACTGGATCTGTATCTTTATGTTACAAAGGATTCTTGGGTCGAAGTCATCAGTACACAGCCGGATTCGTCAGCAATTGTGATTCAAACGTCAGC
This sequence comes from Thermobia domestica, assembly GCF_964235325.1. NCBI lineage: Eukaryota > Metazoa > Arthropoda > Insecta > Zygentoma > Lepismatidae > Thermobia > Thermobia domestica. The sequence continues at coordinate 164,681,840 of NC_137471.1, read as the reverse complement.
ACATTAGACATAGTTGTATGAATTTGGTTGGTCGGCATGACGTCTGTAACTGTGATGAAATCATGAATCAGCACATTCGACATCAGCAATAACTATAAACCAGCAAATACAGTGTCATCCCACGAAATCATTTGAGCAAGTGCTTTTCAGGAGGAAAGATGTGTACTTCTAACGATAAAGAGTTCATCTTCGCAAGCTATTATCCAATAAACAAAACATGTGATGATTGGTATCAGTGCTAGAACATTTGAACCAGTGATTCGATTGGGCAAAGCAGAACAATTTGGTGTACAACTGACCTATGAAGAATGGCACGAATCGACCAAATGAACGATGAGCTAAATGTGACCATAGTCAAATCATTAGGCTCAAATCATGAAGTGGTCCTCGAAGAGAAGATGGTGCTGTTACGTAAAAAGAGTACATTCCATGTCCCTCGCAACATGGTGTATCTAACACAAACTGAATGGAACAAATTTATCAATGTATTTCAGTGTGTGCAGTGGAAGTGTGTAACAAAACATGTATATTCCTGAAAAAAATGTGTTATGCATATTGTACAACATGTATCTAGATATTGTGATGGTTGTTCGTGGGTGCATACCTGTATTGATAAACAGTTTATTTGTGATCAAATGGACATTGAGTTTCCACCAATTGATATCGCAATAGACCTTAAAAGACTTCAATTGGAATTAAAATTATATGCTAAAGACAAACTAGTGCACGAAGTTCAAAATACATTGTATCGACAATATCCAGAACCACTATCTGGTATGGATGTATGTGGAGTGTAATAAAATGATCCATTTCAATGAAGTGTTTTTTTTCATTTCAAGTACAACCCCATGTTCTGACGTGCATCACAATGTTGCCAGAGGTTTTAGTTCTAACAGTTCCGGTTCTTTAAAAATTCGAAACAAAAAAATTTTAAACAAAAAATTTGGAAACGAAAAATTTCAAACGAAAAAATTTTAAACAAAAAATTTTCAAACAAAATTTTGCAACAAAAAAATTTCAAACAAAAAAAATTTTCAAACAAAAACTTTCAAACAAAAAATTTGAAACAAAATTTGGAAACGAAAAATTTTTTCAAACAAAAATCTTGAAACAGAAAAAAAAATTGGAAACGAAAAATTTTAAACAAAAAAAATTGAAACAAAAAATTTTAAACAAAATATTTTCAAACAAAATTTTGAAACAAAAAAATTCAAACAAAATTTTGAAACAAAAAATTTCGAAACAAAAATTTTTAAACGAAAAATTTCAAACGAAAAAATGTCAAACCAAAGTTTCAAACTTTTTAAATGTTAAAATAAAACTGAATGCAGCAAAGATTTGAACATCAGCAACCAATCAGATTGCACGAAAGATAGTGATCAGCCAATCAGATTGCACGAAAGATAGTGATCCACCAATCAAATTGCATCAACAATAACTTTGCCAGTGTTTCCTTAAAACTATGAGTCATAAGATTCAATAAGGTTAGCTATGTATCCATGTACACTACCACATCAAGGTCAATCACGTGGTACATCGTATTGCTTACGTTTATATTTGGCTGTAATAATCAATACCAATGACGCATTCTCAAATTATCCTATAAAGTTTAAATGTACCAATGTCCTGGGCTCCTAATCCCATCATAGGTCAATAACTGATCACGTGATCATACTCATATTTGACAATAATTTACCCAAAGAAAGAGATACCACCCAATTCTAAGAACAATTACCAATTATTGATATGACAATAAGAAATGTACCCCCTCCCAAAATTTAAGATTGGTACACAAACACACCTGTGTCTTATGAAAAAAAGTAATAAATCCTGTACTTATTCAATAATAAAGCCGGTCAATAACCTTTAAATTTTGAATATTTGGCCATAAGAGGGACACCAATGGGTCCTAGAAAACGTTTACCGAATTTTGTTATTTGATAATTCCCAAATTTAAAAGGGAACATAAACATATGAAGGTAATAAACCATATAACGTGCTAAATAGGGGTCAATAACCTCCAAAATTTGATTTTTGGTAGTTCTTTACCCATGAAAGGGAACGATGTGGACCATCCAAATTTATAGTGGTACATATTGAGGTCCTGTACTATGATACCAAATGCTTATATTAAACAATTTCTAAAACCGAGTGGATGAGCCAAGATACCCCTCCCAAATTTTTAAAGTATGCGTCAATGTACCCATGTCTTATGATAGGAAATGAACCCATATACATGTCCATATAACCATATAACGTAATAGAACATCATCAAAGGGGAAGAATTGGGCCAGAAACCAAACACATGGTACAACATATTGCTTATGTTTATATTTTAGCAATTTTTTACCCATGAAAGGGAACAAGATGGACCATCCAAATTTATCATGATACATGTTGAGGCATGTACTATGATACCGAATCCCCTCCCTCGGGTGCATCAATGTACGCATGTCTTATAATAGGAAATGGACCAATACATACATGGCCATATAACCATATAAGGTAATAGGACCTCATCCAAGGGGATAAATTGAGCCAAAACCAAACACGTGGTTGTACTAAAATTTGGCAATTTCGTACCCATGAAAGGAAACGAGGTGAATCATCCAAATTTATACTAATCTATATTAGGGTCCTATACTATAATACCAAACATGTAAAAGGGGCAATTTCCAAAATTAAAGGGGTGGGCCAAAGTACCCCTCCCAAAAATTTTAAACGGGGTGCACAAATGTACCTATGTCTTATGATAGGAAATGAATCCCCATACGTGACCATATAACGATATAAGGTAATAGGACTTCATCCAATGGAATAAATTAAGTAAAAAAAAACGAAACACGTGGTACAACGTATTGCTTACGTTTATATTTTGGCAATTTTGTACCCCTAAACGGGAACGAGTTTATAGTAATATATATTAGGGTCCTATACTATTATACCAAATGTTTAAATTGGGCAATTTCCAAAATTTAAGGGGTGGGCCAAGGTACCTCTACCGGGGTGCATTAATATACCCATGTTTTATGAAAGGTAATGAACCCTGTATACGCCCATATAACCATATAGGATAATAACACCTCATCAAAGGCGATAAATTAGGTCAAAAGTCCAAACACGTGGTTGTACTAAAATTTTGGCAATTTGGTACCCCTAAAAGGGAACGAGGTGGACCACCCAAATTTATAGTAATATATATTAGGGTCCTATACTATTATACCAAATGTGTAAAATGGGCAATTTCTAAAATTGAAGGGGTGGGCCAAGGTACCCCTCCCAAATTTTTTCAAGGGGTGCACCAATATACCCATGTCTTATGATAGGAAATAGACCCCTATACATAACCATATAACTATATAATGTAGTAGGACCTCATCCAAGGGGATAAATGGGCCAAAAGAACAAACACGTGGTACAACGTATTGCTTACGTTTATATTTTTGACAATTTTATACCCCTAAAAGGGAACGAGGTGGACCATCCAAATTTATCATAATACATATTAGGGTCCTATACTATAATACCCAATGTTTAAATTGGTCAATTTCCAAAATTTAAGGGGTGGGCCAAGGTACCCCTCCCAAATTTTTCAAGGGGTGCATTAATGTACCCATGTCTTATGAAAGGTAATGGACACCTGTATACGCCCATATAACCATATAAGGTAATAGGACCTCATCAACGGGGATAAAATCGACCAAAAACCAAACACGTGGTACTACGTATTGCTTACGTTTATATTTTGGCAATTTTGTACCCCTAAAAGGGAACGAGGTGGACCATCCAAATTTATCATAATACATATTAGGGTCCTGTACTATAATACCAAATGTTTAAATTGGGCAATTTCTAAAATTTAAGGGGTGGGCCAAGGTACCCCTCCCAAATTTTTAAAGGGGTGCACCAATGTACCCATATCTTATGAAAGATAATAGACTCCTGTATACGCTCATATAACTATATAGGGTAATAACACCTCATCAAAGGGGATAAATTACGTCAAAAACCCCCGAAATTTGAATTTTTGGCAATTTTTTACCCATGAAAGGGAACGATATAGACACCCAATACTGATAGAGGTACATACTATGGTCCTAGGCTACCACACCAAATTTTTAGATTTGGCAATTTCCAAAATTTAAGGGGTGGGCCAAGGTACTCTTCCCAAATTTTTCAAGGGGTGCACCAATGTACCCATGTCTTATGATAGATAATGGACCCCTATACATGACCATATAACTATATAAGGTAATAGGACCTCATCCAAGGAGATAAATTAGGTCGAAAACCAAACACGTGGTATAACGTATTGCTTACGTTTATATTTTGGCAATTTTGTACCCCTAGAAGGAAACAAGGTGGACCGCCCAAATTTATCACGATACATATTAGGGTCCTATACTATAATACCCAATGTTTAAATTGGGCAATTTCCAAAATTTAAGGGGTGTGCCAAGGTACCCCTCCCAAAAATTTAAAGGGGTGCATTAATATACCCATATGTTATGAAAGGGAATGGACCCCTGTATACGCCCATATAACTATATAGGGTAATAACACCTCATCCAAGGGGATAAATTAGGTCAAAAACCCCGAAATTTGAATTTTTGGCAATTTTTTACCCATAAAAGGGAACGACATAGACACCCAATACTGATAGGGGTACATACTATGGTCCTAGGCTACCATACCAAATTTTTAGATTTGGCAATTTCCAAAATTTAAGGGGGGTGGTCCTATGTACCCCTGCCAAAATTTAGGGGGTGGGCCAAGGTACCCCTGCCAAAATTTAGAGGGGGTGGTCCTAAGTACCCCTAGGTCATTGACCCTGGGCCAGGTCATTGACCTTTCACCCTGGTCGTAAAAGAGAGTGAGGATGAGTCATTCGGCCATAACGGGGGGACTACTACTTACATAGAAAGAGAGCTTTCCTAAAGACGTTTGCTATATAATAAATATGGATATTTTTGGTAATGTTAAAAGTATAATGGAAGAATCTAGAGAACTTTTTACATCTTGGGTTGATTTTAAGAATAAAAGATTGGTTAATGTATCTAATGCTATTGATAAACAAGATGTTGTAACATTAGAACAGCTTGAATCAGTGAAAGAAGAGTTTAATTTACTTACACGAAAAGAAAATGTTGAATTTCCATGTCGATTGGCAGAAGATGATCTTGGGAAACCAGCCTTTTTTGTATATAATTTAGCTGCCGCCTACAAATTTCTTTATAGAGGTAGGTTAATGCATATAGAATCGAGTCTTAAGAAACATCTTATAGACTTATTTTTAAATGACGCTTTAGTTGAAAGTTTTCCATTACACTTTAATATAAATGATCAGTTAACAATTAGACCATCTAAAGTATCTGAATTGAAAGAAGGTAAATTATTATTGCTTAATATGTATATAGAAATAGAAGATGATGAAAACGAATCAAGTGATGATGATGATAATGTTAAAAAAATAGTATTAGGTAATGATAAATTTTAATTTTTTTGTTGATTTTCTATACAATAAATAATGATGATGTATTTTCTTAAGTGTAAGAAATCAACAGATACGGAGAAAGATACCATTAGAATTGAACAAACAAAAAATGGAAGATATGTTAAGAATGGTATGTATGTGGTGTTACGAAGTCTCAATTCGTTAAAAAGCCCGATTGACTAGAAGAAGGTAAAGGTGTTAGAGAAGACATTATAGAAGAAATTCACAAATCATCTAGAAAAAACTTTGACAGATTAAGTGTAGTTATAAAAGGTATCGATGATCTTTGGCAAGCTGATCTTGTTGAAATGGATATTGGAGTATTAAAAGGTGTTTCCAAATTAAATAAAGGTTATAAGTATCTGCTAACGATTATAGATGTGTTCTCGAAATATGTTTTTGCTGTTCCTGTTAAGGAGAAGAGTGGTAAGAATGTTACAGAAGCATTCGAATCCATATTAAGAACGAGAAAACCTATAACTTACAAACTGATCAAGGTAAAGAGTTTTACAATAAAGAGTTTAAGAAGTTAATGGATGAAAATAAGATTAATCATTACTCAACCTATAGTGGTAAGAAAGCTTCTGTTGTTGAGAGATTTAATAGAACACTTAAACAGAACATGTGGAAAAGGTTCACAACACAAGGAAATTATAAATGGATAGAGATATTACCAACATTGGTTAGTGAGTATAATAATAGAGTGCATAGAACAAATGGTTTAAAGCCTATAGAAGTTAATAAGAAGAATGAGCAAACAAGATTGGAGAAAGTGTATAAGAAAGAATATAGACGTGTTAAACCCAAATACTTGTTAGGTGATCATGTTCGTATAAGTAAATCGAAAGGGTTATTTGAGAAAGGATATACACCTAATTGGTCAACAGAAGTATTTGTTATTAGTGAAGTTATTCCATCTAATCCACCTACATATAGAATTAAAGATTTAGAAGAAGAGGATGTGCAAAGTAGATTTTACGAACCAGTACTATTAAAGACGAAACATAAAGATGAATACTTGGTGGAAAAGGTGTTAAGAAAGAAAGGTGATAAAGTATATGTTAAATGGCTAGGGTTTGATGATTCACATAACAGTTGGATAGATAAAGATAATGTAGTGTAAATATAAATGTTTGTCTTTTATGGAATAATAACCATAAAAGACTGGTTTAATGAGATAAGGGTAACAAAACTTTACTCTCATAACATATATTTCCAAAAAATAACGAAATAAAGTTAAAAATTAACATTTTGTATATAATAAATATGAGTACTATGGATAATTCATATAGTTTAAATGATATTTGCTATGAACAGATTAAAGATAACTTTTGGTATGGTATTTTTGGAAATTTAAACTGATTATAGATAAGAGTACAGGATACTTTAATGCAACAAAACTATGTAATGATGGAGGTAAGAGATTTAAAGAGTGGTTGAGAAATAAAGAATCAAAGCAATTAATACAATATTATAATGAAAAGATTAATACAATAGAAAAAAGCACTGGAGAAGAAATACGCATCTGCTCTTCTACATATGACTTTAAGATTAGTAAGAAGTAAGAAACTACTTGAATATTATGATAAAATTAGCTGGAGCAAATATGCTCCGGCAAAAAAATCAACATTTTCTATATAATAAATATGAGTACTATGGATAGTTCTCTTAGTTTAAACAATATTTGCTATGAACAGATTAATGATAATTATTGGTATGGTATTTTTGGTAATTTTAAACTGATTATAGATAAGAGTACAGGATACTTCAATGCTACTAAATTGTGTCAAGATGGTGGAAAAGAATTTAAACATTGGTTAGAAAATAAAGAATCGAAAGAACTCATAACATATATTTCCAGGGTCGGAATTTCGGCTGTAGAAATTATCAAAAAAGTAGCAGGAGGTAAAGGTGAAACATGGAACGAAATAAGAGGAACATATGTATGTAAAGAGTTGATTCTGGATATATCTCGATGGGTTTCTCCTGAGTTTTATCTTAAATGGAATCAAATCATTATCGACTATTACACAAAAGACTTTAAACAATACAAGGATGAACAGGAACAACTAGAAGCAAGACTGCAAGAGATAGAACAACAAATGAATAAGTTACGTATAAACAATGAGAAACAAGAAAAGGAAATAAATCGTCTTAAAACAATCGCAGCACCATATACAGATGATGTTTCAAAAGATAATTGTCTAATCATATATAAGAAGAACAAACGTAATGATCCCTTCCCTTATTATGCTATCAGATGCCAAAAGAGAAGTCTATATAAGCCTCTTAATGAAGCAGAAGAAAAATATCCGAATCATGTAATAATATATTGCCAACCTGGGTTGCTCTTGATAAAATTTAGTAAAACTTGAATATGTAGAGCACTCTGAGCTCCCCAGATTGATCTAATTTGCATGAAGAAAATCTATATCTACTTGCATTTATATGAGAGGTAAGTTTGGGGATACTCCACCACTGGTTGCATTGATTGAGGGCCAACCAGAGCCCTATTAAAATGATAACAACAATATCAACTTAAACATGTGTATTTTAACAGAACTAGTAATCATTTATGTGTGAAGTGTTGTTTGTGTAATGAAGACTTAAGAAAGTGTAATTTAATGTGTGAATCATTTATAACGAATTGGCTTAGCACAGAATTTGGTTGTGACACATACCTGTTGTTGATGATTAGTCGAACCAAGCACTGAATGATCGTATACCAGTAACAGCAGTCGGTTGTATGTCAACGTTGAAACTTCTTAGACTGTTCTCTTAGTATTTGAAGTTAATAATGTTTTAACTTGACGAATTGTAGAACTTTAAACGCTACTTCTCTAATATTGATCCTCTGACAGTGATCCTCTGATAATGATACTCTGATAATAATACTCTGATAATAAAATAAAAGGGTTTTATACAACTCAAACTGCTGACGTTCCAGTAATACGGTTTCAGCACTCGGGCCGATTTTCATCCACGTGCGCCCAGATCTAAAAAGATCTTATTCAACCAAATTCTCATAACCTCAATTCAATCATGATGACACGAAACAATGTCACTTTCTTGATGTCCTCATTGTCCGAAGAAAAGTGTGGATGTTAACAAATTTGTTACATAACATTACAAGCTCTTGTTGATAGACTAGAATTCATACAATTTGAAGTATACACATACTGTATTCTCTGCACATATCTCTATAACAACAAACAAAAGTAAATTAGGTCTCCTAAAACTCAAGACCATACTACAATTAAACTAAACAAATTAAACCAATAATTAATAATTATCTATGGTCTTGACACCCCCGCCGACAAGACTCCAGCTTGCCGTCGCAAGTGGACACCAGGAGATATATATGAAACATTAAAATCTTTAAGATATATGTAAAACAGTATTAATAAATATAAAATTGAAAATAATTGACTAAAATACAATATTGCGTAAGATAAAACCCATAACCTCAAAACTAATGCAAAATTTATCAAAAGTGTATGAATATTGATATTTTACTGTATAAGATTTACAATGATAATTAAATCATTACTTGATTTCTAAAAGAATACTATTGTTACTATATTTACATAAATTTTGCAGTACTGCTAAGTATCTGCGTGAAAAGGTTGGAAACCAATAACCAATACATAACATTTAGTGTATATATATATATATACATATATATATATATATATAGCATATAGCATATAGCATATAGCATATATATAGCATATATATATATATATAGCATATAATATTTTGAAAAATAAACAGTTTATTAAATGCATTGAAACATCTTTTCCATCCATGGCTCTCTCATTTGATTTAAAACCAAGTCTTTTAAAGAATAAGCTTGAGCCATCTGTTGATTTTTTCTCGTATTATGTTCGTTGAACAATAACTCACACATATCACACTTGTTGTTGTTAATTCTTCCTCTTAATAGAAAGAAAGCAATGCAGTTTATGCAAGAGAGACAAAGATGTGTATATATCTCAGTTACTCTTCTCCTTGCTGATGAAAGGGAAAAGAAGTGCAATGAAGAACAAGAGATCCGACAAAGTCTCTGATAACATAGGTGTGGTTTTGCACTTTGTACCGATGTGGTCTGACTGAGTTACTGCTGACTAAGGGATCTCATGCTATAACTCCACCAGAGTAGAAAGCTCATTTATTTTTCACTACGTTTAGACACCAATGAACACAGTGGGAAATAAAATTTCACTTTTCCCTCTTCTTCTATTTTTAACGTAACTAGGTACACTACACAGAAATAAAATATAGTACATATTATTCTTCACTATAATGAATGTAATAAGCTATACAGGGTGGCTGAAAACACTAGTTTATTTTCGCTCATTGTCCCCCTGTAATAACATTAACTCTTATCATATTTAGCAACACTAGTTCACATCCGGTCACTCTGGATGATTAAATACTTCGGAAGCGTCACTTCAACATGGGGCTTCTTCCGTTATAGACCCCATGCTGCTCGAAAGTCTGATTTTTAGCGTTTTTTGTAGAATAACTGGACTATATTAATCGTATATTGCACGGGATTATCGCACTTCCGTGTTGTAACTGGAGAAGTTCCTTTTGGATTACGTTATTGTAAAATTTTACATATTTCGGGGTGTTTCTCGAAACACACTTCTCCACTAAGTCCAGTTCGGGCGTGGAAATCAGCTCGGGGACGGTGTTCTGGCTCGACTTCTTTGCTTGTGCTGTGCTCATAGTGCTTTCATCGTGTGTCACTTCTGTGCTTTTTGTGAAATTTGTGTTTTCAGAGTTAAGTGTATACAGGAAATGAAGAGTGTCTAATTTTGCTTGAGTAAGAGGGGAGGGTGGTGGTGGAAACGAATTTGAAATATTGTTCTGTTCGTTCAAGATGGCTGTATTGTGCGTTAGTGAATTCTCATTGTGCATAGTTGTTTGCGTGTCTGAAAGTTCCCCCTTATTTGTGTTCATGAATGAAGTAGATCCCTTTTCAGTGTCGCAGTGTTCAGTGTTACTGTTAAAAAGATTCTTAAATGAAATAACGTCATCATCATTCTTGTGTGTTGTAGCGCTTATGCTATTTTGCTCTTTGCTTTGTGGTGAGTCCACTATAAAAATATGTGGAATAGACGTCTCACAGGAAATTACCTTCTCCGCTTTTCTAGTTGCTTTCTTATAAAGAAATATTCCTATCCCTACTAACATAATGCCTAGGAGGGAGGTTACTGCGATTGCTGCCAAGAAAATAATTACTAATTTTTCCATTTTTCTTTTCTGTAATAAAGACAAAATATGTTTTCGTCAGGCTTGTTATATCCCTAAATATTATATATTGCTAAATTCTAAATACTTATTGGACCCAAAAACTCCCTTTATACCCCAGACAATTACAATATGTCCCTTTCCCATTAAAAGTAAACAAGTATACTACAAGAAACCTTTCCAGAAGTTTCGAGTGTGTTCTTTCCCCTATTCCAACAATAATAAACTTAGAAAAAAGAGCTGGAAGTTTCAAGTGCTTTCTTTCACTCATTCCGACGACCAAAATTTCTAGAATATTCTCCAGAAGCAGCTGCCGCGTTACATGTGCTGCATATTAATGAATTACCTTTTTCTACGTGTGTGATCTGCATATTTTATTTCCGAAAGTTCTTTTCTATATTCTGCTTATCCAATTAACATTTCTTTTCACCGGAAACCAATTTATTATATGTCATGTTACCTCCGGCCGGACCTGCATACATTATGTGTCATTAATATGCGTAAAAGGGTGTATCCACTTTTTTCAAACGTGCATTAGGAACTGCTAAAATGTCAAAAAAGTCCTCACTCATAAATATTCATGATTGAGGACTAGATGCCTCTACCCTACTAACATCTCGGTTCCTAAACTTAATAGAGGTTCGGATCCCACTTTCAACTGTAGGTCCACTCTCTCGCGTCCCACTGCGGAAAAGGAACGATAAACACCCTAAGAAACCCAATAGTCACACATTTTATTTTGTTTTTTGGTCGCACATATACTTATTTCACATTGTCCACAGCATTGAAGTTAATTAAAATTCATATAGGAAGTTCTCCTGATTTCGCCATTAAGGCGCCACGTCACACAGCGACAACGATGTTTCGACTAAATCTTATACAGGTTTGTGCGCAGAATCCGACTCTGCAATAAGAAATAAAAGCTTCAATTTCAAATGTCTCAGCTAACCCCACTTAGCGGTAGGATGCGTTATCGTGTTTGGTACCATTGAATAACTTTGTTGATCCGACGCGTATTTCCCAAAATACTGCACCGTATACAGATTGTCGGAGCTAATATCAAGCACATGAACGAAAAGGGGAGTATCTAATTTTGTCGATTACAGCGCGATATCACACATCGACGAGAAAGTTTTGATTATACCTTACAATATCTGCGATGTAGTCTCCGAATCTTCAATAAAATATTGGAGTTTCAATTTGAAAAATCAATGCCCCCCACTCCCTTCCAGAAGGTGGAGGTAGATTGTTGCGTTTGATATAATCGGATAGCTTCTTGAAACATATTGAATCTTTTTTTTTGCGCATTTTTGATTAGAAGTGTTCTTCTGCAGTTACTCTACCGTGCCCAAACTTTTGGTTCGCCCGTTATTTCAAACATAAATTAGCTTGACAGTTACAAACTACTTTTGATAATTTCACACCATTCGAACATTTGCACATTATAGGGCTAATTCTACACTATCCTGATATCTTTTAATCGTCAGATAAGGTAACACTGGTCGCAAGGTCATGTATGTCATGTCGCACTGGTCGCAAATAATTTTGTGTAAGATGAGATCTACTACCGCGACAAGGTTGGATCATTCCGATAATTTATCAGAGAATGGTGCAATCGACCCTAATGAATGTCATGTTTTAGCGATTAGGAAACAATTTTATCAATATATTTTCATCTCAGACACACAAGTCAAAAAACATCAAGGTGCAATAAGCAGATACTTCAATAGCTATACTTTTCTTTAATTTTCCTTTTACTTTTAATTGTTTTACTTTTCTTCCCTCTACTTGCTGCTATTGAATTTTCTGGTTTGCAACACTGACACTTCTCGAAGACCGAATGAAGAAGATGTGCCTTTCTCTGTGTCTTCTGTCTAGTGTGTAGTGTGCTTTTTTCCAGTGACGAGAAGGAACAGAGAATTGAACCAAACCTAATATTGTAATAATATTACAATAAGAGTAATATTAGTAATGTTATATTGTTATTGAAACTTGTAACAGAGGAGAGACGCTTTTGCTATTTTTGATCTAATGTCGTTAAGAAGAATAATGGTATGATATATCCATGAATCTGTGAGATGTATTCCGTTTTCTCTTTTGGTGAATTTTATCAAGTTTATGTAATTTATACATTATTACAAATAATGACATTCCCAGGCTTGTGATCGTAAATTTACATGCAAACAAAAATATTTGTATATGTAAAGAAGCAGTTCTTGTTTTCATTATCAGTGCATTTTTAGAACAAAAGCTCAGTTGTCTAAAAATGACTTACAGAGCTTCATATTGTATCTTCGTGAGTGACTGTAAAATTTATTAAGAAATCTGGTTGCTGGACACTGTTTGCAAGCGAGAGTTTTTAGATTTTTGTTCAAAAATATTAATATATCTGCATTTTAAGGGAGAAGTCTAGATCTACTGGCAGTAACGATATTACTAGCAAGATTACTAACGATATTACTCGTTCAGATTCGACTGGAGTTGCTGGAATCACCATGAATTTTTTTAGCAAGACATGCTAATTTTTGAAACCGATGTTCGATAAGTTTCCACCATTCAAGGCTGTTGCCACTTTGCGAAAGACACTGATCTGATTTTTAAAGAGTAAGCTCATCTGTTACATTAGGACCTTTTGAACACGATGGAAATATTCCAAGCAAATAGTCTAATGCTGATGACCCACCGGACGATTGCTGTGATAAATCACCTTCTGATCTTTCTGATTCTACGAGAATATCATGAACCAATCTATGGATCTTTGTTTGCATTTTAAAATTCAGAAAAGGTAATGATTTGTACTTTGGGTCTAAGAAGGTAGCTAAGAGGTAACATTTCAGAACACTATTTGACAAAAAATCTGATGATTCAGATCGGATAATGCATGGAGCTGAAGACGCTTTCCTAAGTCAACTGATATTGAAGATTTCAGGTTCTTAACAATTTCATAATCTGAAGAACATTCCGACAGGTGGTTAGAAATAAGACCATAGGCTAATGGTAAAGCAAAAGAAATGGAACACTTTTGATCACACATAACTGTTGTAGCGATTTGTAGTGGCTTCAGTACTCAAACAATATCTTCCATGATTTGCCACTTGTCTTCAGTTAATGTTTAGTGACATTTCTATCAGAGAACACTGCAATTATTGCTTCTCTTTGTTCCAGCAACCGTTCGATCATCGAATATACACTGTTCCAGCGAGTCTTTGTATATTGAATACGGCGATCCTTTGATAACTTCAGAATTTCTTGTTTCTTTTCAAGCGCGACTGAAGCAGTGGTGCTATGTTTGAAGTGCCTTACCACTTTGCTACAGATTGAAATTATATTTGTTACCTCGCTTTTCTCTAAAGTGGTCAGTATGGATCGCTGCAATGTATGTGCCAAACATGATACATTGTAAACCGGCAACAAACGACCAGCATTAATCATATTCGATGCATTGTCGTGAACTTTGTCTTTGATGCACCATTCCTCCATACACAGTTTAATAGCATTAGCTACATTTTCAGCTGTATGTCGTTCTTCTAGTTCAATTGTCTTGAGAACAAAATCTTCTGTACAGAAATTCGTATACAGAGAATGACATGGCACTGTAATGTAAGAACCTGTTGCTCAAGACGTCCATATATCTGCCGTTGAAGCAACTACTGCTTTTTGTAGCCTCTGTTGTACTTGCTCTTTCAGTTCAGAATAAAAAAGCTGCAAGCGTCTCCATAGTGTCCGCCTAGACGGTACGCTATAATCTGGTTCAAGAAAGGACATTAACTCCCGAAACCCTTTCCTGGGAGTAGATCTGTTACTATCATGTTTGCAATCCTTTTCGCAATCTGTTCTTCATGTTCTGGTGTGCACTGCCGGCTATTTTTAAGATACTTTACTATTGATCTTTGTTTATACGTTCGCTTTTTATTGTGTGTTTGAGGAACTCTAATTACATCATCACGCGTTTCGTCATTGGTGACAGTTTCACAGGAAACTTTCACAGTAGTATCTTCTGATATATTTGTGGCCTCAACAGAGTCTGAAGGTCCAGGAGAATCTTCAGAACTATCCGAATAGGAAGCTTCCACAAAGGTACTGTTAAAAAAGAAAATTACACAATATTATGTTTAAGCAAAATCACAATGTAATTCTGTGAACAAATTAAATATAAACTTATTTTAAAGACAAAAGCAAAGAAATTATGAATATAAGCATTGAAACTTGTTTTAGTGTATTACCATTTGACTCATCAAGCCACTAAGTGGGTATGCATGTAACAGTTGTTTTGACAAATTTTCCTCAGGAGATTTGTTCGTACTTCCGCTGTCTTGAAATTAGGGTGGTGGGAAACTGGATGGCGTTCTGGTCACCAGCATCCTTGTAGTAAGTTATCAGAGAAGGAAAAATATCTTCCATAAAAAAGGAGATTCCATTCCATCTCGCTTAACGATTTATCAGTCACTGATATCTCCAAGAGAAGAATGTCAGCTATTTTAGGTGAGATGGGAATTCACATCCTGCCTAATCCCTTCTCGCCTAAAATGGCGGTAAGATACAAGGAGGGAATTTCTGCGCTAAAGAGAGAATTCCTCTATTAGCATTTTAGCCAGATATTTTAATCAATATTTTCAATTTCTGCCAACTACAATATAAATATTTAATAAGTACTATACAACAAGAAAGCATAGGAGAGGGAGACGATTAAGTTGATGTAGTTCACTTTTGGTTTGTTTTGGGAAAACTGAAAGGTGCTTAGCAGACAGGAGCTAATCAGAAACAGGATAGAAATATACAGGACAGAAATATACAGTGTTTCAAAACAACACTGATAACGTTTGGGAGCAGATTCCTGACACCAAGGTGAGACAAAAAGTATTGACCAACCTGGGTGTACAAATACTTCCTTTCGGTACTATGACCAGCCAAAAATCTGTCGAAAGATGCAAAAAAAAAAAAAAAAAAAAAAAACTCGAGAATAAAATGTCGGATCGAAGTTGGGGGAAAGGGAATGTTTATTATTTTTAGCCGTAGTTTCCATTAATACACAACTCGATGTGGTGCAGGGCGGGGGCAAGGGTCACCTCAAAGAAATTGAAGAAATCCTGGGATATTTTATTAAACGTTGAGTATAATGACATACGATTAAACTAACTAAAACTAAAGACGATGTTTCAACTAACAAAAGTCTTAGAAGTGGTCCATGTTACAAGAACCTCGTTTGAATTCGAAAAAGGAAAGATAAGCATATTTGATTGATCTACTTTGTCTCAGTACAGAATTGGCTATCGAAGAAGAACTGAAATTATATGAAATCCAAAACGTTTAAATACTATGCCTTCTAGGCTAACGAAGACAGAGAAATCACTCACGGCTATGTGGGTAGCATACGGGACTTTGGCATAGGAGACCTCGCTGCGATTCCCGGCAGGAACGCAAGCGGTTTGAATCTCACGTTAATTCGTAGCTCCATGGCTCATATAACTTTGCCACCGAAGGAATGCTAAACTCAAATCCGATCCAATAATACAGACAGGTAATAGATGGAAGCTAATTATTGGAAAATAATTCGTGAAATGAGAATGTAAGTGAAAACAGATAATCCCGAGAAGACTCACTGGTACGATGGTATCCACCACGAACTTTTATAACCTGGGATCGAACGAGGTCCATCTCGCACCAGAAGTAAGCGCTCTATCACTAAGCCATCGTGACCCTACTTTGGAGAAAGCACTATGATTCTGACCGAAGTATCGGTCTAGAAAATATTGTGTGTGATAAACCAATATAACTTACTAGAAGTACAAACAGTCAGAATGTGGAACTTCTTTCGTTCGGGTCGAATGATTTTCGATAAGTACCTCGCATATGATAAATAATACAAAATAGCAGCAACGTGAGAACAGCAGCCAACAGTTCTGTTCACGAAAACCGAAATTGTTCCAATATTTGACGGAAACAGTGATGAGGATTAATTTATTTCTATTCATTCTTTATTTGATCATATTAAACACACATATACAGTAATACCATCGAAACAAACTAAACACATGAATAGCTATTAACAACAGGCATTTTATTAACCAACTGTTACAAAAAAAAGGACAAGAACAATTACTAAAGAAAGATCTATATGTATAACAGAACATTGATCATGTGCACAATTCACACAAAATGTGGGAATGTATAATTTCAGATGATATACAGCAGTGGTGTAGCCAAAGGAGGTGTGAACATGGTCGAGAATTCCCTTCATCCTCAGAGACCAATTACCGTTAAGACAAAAAATACTTGTTATCATAAGATTCCAATGTTATAACAACTTCATCTCCTCCCCCATTCAAAGGTATTGGTTATCCTAGTGTTGTACAGTGTGTATCATACGTATACCACATAGATGCTGACCTATGAACATTTGCCTTTTTTCACTATGAGATACACTTGCGAACAAAATGAAAACAATATATGTTGTTAGGGACCCACTCAAGAAAAAGCTGGCAAAAAATTGTGGGTGTCCCAGGTAGTCTTCTACTATTTTTTTTGAAGATTTCAAAAAATACCAATTTTCAACCTCAAAATATTAAAAAAAAAGTATTTTCCGACTTTTCTCTTGCTGAGAACACCTAACATCTTTTTTTGATGCAAATCAGTTGGGCCGTTTAGGAGAGAGAAAAATAATTTCAATTTCCTTCCCCCTCCTAACACCCCTCCAAAAGCGCTTGGGGGGCTGAAACTTTTGGAAAACAAGTTTCTCATAAATGTTACCGTAATCGATACTGCAAAATTTGGTGCAGATATGCTTGGGGGAGCTTTGACATCCTTTTTTCCGCTAAGCCCTTTTTCTCCAAAGTAACTATAACTGTAACGCGTTAAAAATTTCTAAGGAATATACCTAGTTTGCTTTAGTTTCTTTTGCGTTACATTTCGGACGAGTAACTATAATATGTATGGTTTTCCGGAAACTAATCTTTATTTTCTTTCCTGTTGTAAATCTCTTAGAATGGAGAAATGGAGCATGAACTGTCAGTGACCAACAGTCACCGACACACAAAGAAACAGATAAGATCTTAGGGACACTTGCTGGTTCCAGAAAGGGAGTATAACCTTAGGGTAATCACGTGTACTGTTTCCAAGCCAAGCACCTGAAAGATTTTGTAGTAGATTTTTACAGCTCTAAATCAATACATTCAGTGAGTGAACTACAAGTGCAATGATAGTCTAGCTTTCATTAACGAAAATATTTGAAAAAATACTTTTTCTTAAAAGCTGAAGATGAGGACATAATTTAAAAGTAAAATGTCTGAAGTGTACCGGCGGGAAATATTTATCAATAGGCAGGAGTTCGTCTACATATTTCAAGAAACATCTGAAGTTTTTTAAAATTATTATTATTATTTCTAGAGTATACCGAAACAGTACCCACACAAGCATTGCGGATAAAGCTATTGTCCAAATGTTAATAATTTCTTTACACGTGCTCTTACTAATACTATATTAATACTTTCTTCAATACTTCATTCTTGTTTAGTGCTATTCTGATTATACTCATATAGATTTGTTTATATTTATGGAAGTTTCAATTTCTACGAAAAAAATGTTTCAATTGCAATTAAGTAAGAAAAAAGATTTCATTTTCTCAAGAGATTAAAAAAAACGAAATGTATATACAGTGTATGTGAAGTAGGAAGTGTCGGAGTAGGTGAAGTAATATGTCGATTGGTTATCGTGACAATAATATAGCGATTTTATACTATATACTCTTTCAACTTGAATAAATAGGTTTTAAGTTAATCATCGAAACGTAAAATCTTTGACGTAAAAATATTCTAAAATGTTTTATAGGATATGATTATCCTTATAAATTAATAATTAAGAATCGCGGTTAATATATACAGTGGCGTATTTACGATTTTCTTTCGGGGGACTTTGCCTGAAAATGTGAAAATTCTGCAAGATGTTACATATACTTTATTATAGTAAGTAAGATTTCGGGGGGGGGCTTAAGCCTGGAAGCCTCTCTAAATACGCCACTGACGAAAACTCGATTTAGGGGCCGTTCAAAAGTTTTGTAAGTCCTGATCCAATTAGCCCAAAAGATCTAATATACTTCAATCAAAAATTTTCTTGTATGCCTTATATCTGGAGAACTACATATAACTAACTAACTAACTCTATGGCGTATGGAACCCGAGGTTCAATGCCGCGTTCAAAAAAGCTCTCCATTGACTTTTATTCTTAGCCAATTGAATCCAATTGAACCCAAACTATCTCTAAACTCAGTACGATGTGCTTATTCCGTAAAAAAAAAAATACGAAAACTCAATTTAGAGGCCGTTCAAAAATTGTGTGATCCCTGATCCGAAAATAAATTATTAGCCAAGATCGCAATCCTTTGATGCATTTTTTTAATCATTCTTAAAGTTCTTGCCCAAGATCGCAATCTTTTGATCATTTTTTGGGATAATCCCTAAAAGTCATGTACGCGTAAACTGCAACGACTTTTAATTACTTCTTTTCACACACACACACACAAACATACGTATATATATATATATGCGTGCAACGGGAGTGCAATTGTGACAAAATGTGTGGGAAATGTGCAGAAACTTCCAAGGGTGCAAGTCATGCACATTTTACCTTTCTCACACGTTTTGTACACGCACCTCACTCCTTCTGTTGCACAAATATATAAATGTAAAAAGTGATCAAATTTGCAGTTTACGCATACAATTTTTTTTAAAAGTGCAGCACAGCTTTTCAATAATAGCGCATTGTTTATTGTTGCTATTAGTGTTGATATGTTTGATGAGTGCCATAATTAACGCTGATGAGCAAGCCTAAACAGTCCGCATGAAGGGATATAGCAGCGCTACTATTATCAACCTACAGTTCTAAACATTTATTACGATCGGGAAAAATCAGAATTTTTAATAATAATAATAATAATAATAATAATAATAATAATAATAGTAGGAAAAATTTAATGAAAAGAATGTTTTTTGTATATGATTATATTCAAAGTTCCGGGCATAAAAGTAACGCGTTACTTGTGTTGCTTTCGAAGTAGGGTAACAGTTACTTTTCTAGGGGAAGTAACGTTTTCTTACTGTTAACGATATGCAGTAAGGGAAAGTAAACTAACTTATAGCGCGTTACATTTATACAAGTAATTTACCCAACACTACCTCAAAGCCTCAACAAGTCTTCGATGGGTACCTGAAACAAGCTTTCGGAAAACTGATTCCATGCTATTTTCCAAAAGTAGATGGGACAAATGCATTCACATGAGAGTGTTTCATGCATAGTGTAAATAAAATTTTGTGAGTATAGCGTTCTATAATAAAATGAGCCTTGTAACTATTTGAATGACCCTCGTATTTGTTCCCCTCACAACTGATGGTATATACCCAAACACACACACACATACACATTGACGATTTCAGAAGAGTCTCCCCGGACTAAGCAACGAGTGTAAGTAGTACAGTACTACTAAAATACTGGTTTCCCAGAGGTTAAGCCCAATCAGAGGAATGCCCACGGAAATTTCGTCGTTCTGGTGCAGTATCCTCAGGCCACGCCATGAAATCACTGCTCACACAATATTAAACACCAGTAGTTTGAGCAATAACGCCCGCGGGTTTCTTCCAGGGAGGGAGGCTGACAAACAAGCAAAATTGTAAATACAAGCCCCTTGAAACACACAATATAAGTTCCCTATTGAGTGAGTGAGAGGAGTGAGAGGGAGTGAGAAAATAGCAGAAACAAGGTTCTTTTCTCACCGGTCGCTGCTGGTATTTTTCTTTTTTCTATTTGTTTTTCTAACAGGGGCTATAGTTGAGCTATAAAATCCTTGGGGTGGAGGGGGGCGGATAGTGACAGAAACTAAGAAGTTCTTTCTTCTACTGTCTTGTGTGAGCATTCTAGCTTTTCAGAGTCCTTGCAAGAAAATACTATAGCCCTACCGAAGGCAACCAAGCTCATACACAGAACAATCGAGGTGTTTAAGGCCCATACAGAGCAGGCATATACTGGAGAGAAGTACAGAGAGCCATAAAAGAGAAATATTTTAAAGAAGTTCCCTTAAAAATGAGTGGAAGGAAAAACAATGCATCGGAAATTAACAAAGAACAGTTCTATGAACAGAAGGTGCTTGACTGAGAAGGACACTGTGTACTCCGAAATGATGAAAATTATTTACCCTGAGTACTGTCCGGAAAATATTAATGTTGATTATAGCGAACAAGACTTGAAAGAATTGTGTGAATTGTTTCCTTTGTGTTTTCGAGAAACTATTCAAACTTATCACGACTTTAAGGATAGTGGAGGCTGGCAGGTCTTGGGGAGAATGAAGATACTAATGCAGTGTGTGCAAACGATACCAGTCAGCAATGCTGAGTGTGAGAGAGGTTTCAGTGTAATGAATAATGTTGTCACGCCAACTAGAAACGAGCTATCGGTTGGAAGTGTGTCATCTTTAATGACAATAAATAATAATGGTGCGCCATTGTCCGCAACCCCTCCCGTACGTTAAGCGCAGGATATCACAAGGAAGAAACACCGCCCTCTCAAGTTGCTAGGAAAGTAATCGAGGCAGAAGGAAAAAAATCGAAGGAAGCTTTGTGGAAACTACTGTGACTTAACTGCATCCATTGTCTTATAAGAGGTAAATTCAGCTATTATGATATTATTATTCACATAAATATTATGTGAAAATTCTATGTTGTCATGAGATTTGTTTGATTTGTGTTTGCACAAGTTTTCCCAACTCTATTTAATATGGAAGTGCCTGGAATTTTACAAGATTTGACTAAACCGCTCACACACACATTATACATATATATATATATATATATATATATATATATATATATATATATGGTAGCCAGGAAGGGCCCCGGTACTTTTTTAGCACGAATTTAAAAACTGCCCTTACTGTACATCCCATTATCCCTTAAAGCCACTTTTAAGGTAAAATAAAATAACGAAAGTTTTGGTTTGTTTCAGTTTACCGCCTCACGGTTATGCAATGATGACTAAAGGAGACTTGGACTTACTGATTATAATGGTATCTGAACCACTTTTTCCGTTCAACTGTATCCCACCGGGAACCGAATCCACGCGTGCCGTAGGCAAGCTTCTTAGCCACTAGACCAAACGGATGTCCAAAATAACGTAAGTTAAATATTAATGGAAATATTACATGATAAAAAACACGACGGTATATATCCCTTGAATCAAATTACATAAGAAAGAAAAGTGTTTAAATCTTCTTACCTTAATGTGATGTGTTTTGTAGAACCACAGATTCCAGGATCGTCATCATCTTGTGATTCAGTGTTCCGTGCAATCACTTTATTAATACAAGGCATGTGTTTAGTTCTCAAGTGCGATAATAAGGCACTTGTCGATCCTCCTTTGCATCTAACAAGTAAACCTTACGTTTGGGTGAATCGAGTTGCTGACTGAGACACATATGAGAAAGTAGTACTAAATGTGGTCAGTATTTCAGTGAAGTTTTAGGTGCGAAGCTCCAGGGGTTTAGGAGATACAGCTACCAGAACATCACATGGAAGTACAGAATAGTCTTCATACAGTTGGAGGTAAAAGCTCTGTAAGACCTCTTGTAACGACAAAAGGTGAATAACAAATATATGGGTACATATTAGGACTAGGGGGAAGTCATATAGTAAGGGTATGCCTGCCGGCGGCCATCTTGAAATCCGCCATTTTGAATTAAGGTTAAGTTTTTAAAATAGGAATACGGTCATGTGATACATGATTTAAGGCACAAATTTAATCAGAAGAACAATGGTGACGTTAATTTTGATTTACGCGCAATTGGTAAAAAGTTACAGGGAAATTAAATATTGTTGCTGCATATGTATTAGTCCTTCACCCCACCTTGTAAATTTTGTGCTAATGATAATAATTAAATAAAAAGCAGATGGATAAATATTAGGTCTATGGTAAGAGTTGCCTTGATGGCGGCCATGTTCAAATCCGCCATTTTGAATCAGACAAAAGTTTTAAACAAAACGCATAACAGTGACACCTTATTAATAGCAAATTTTACCATAACTCCAACGGTATAACCATTTTTGCTTTATCATTAACCAGCACAAAATTAAATGGATCGCTCCTTACGACTACTGCTTTGACGGAATTGTTAACGACAAATGTGCCAAATGTAACTCGATTGCCTTTGTCAGGTGTGCTCCCTGTGAGCAGAGCATTTGTGCAAGTCATGCACTCTTTTCTGAACTACATATTGATTATACTAATTGAGGACCTTTCTGGAAGAAAGGCCCAAGTTCAATTATGACTCAATTCCACTTTGGTCATTTTTCCTTAAATTAGCAACTTGTTTATGCGATAACAAATGCTGGTTACTGATAAAGCAAAAATGGTTATACCGTTGGATTTATGGTAAAATTTGCTATTAATAAGGTGTCACTGTTATGCGTTTTGTTTAAAACTTTTGTCTGATTCAAAATGGCGGATTTGAACATGGCCGCCATCAAGGCTACTCTTACCATAGACCTAATATTTATCCATCTGCTTTTTATTTAATTATTATCATTAGCACAAAATTTACAAGGTGGGGTAAAGGACTAATACATATGCAGCAACAATATTTAATTTCCCTGTAACTTTTTACCAATTGCGCGTAAATCAAAATTAACGTCACCATTGTTCTTCTGATTAAATTTGTGCCTTAAATCATGTATCACATGACCGTATTCCTATTTTAAAAACTTAACCTTAATTCAAAATGGCGGATTTCAAGATGGCCGCCGGCAGGCATACCCTTACTGTATGACTTCCCCCTAGTCCTAATATGTACCCATATATTTGTTATTCACCTTTTGTCGTTACAAGAGGTCTTACAGAGCTTTCACCTCCAACTGTATGAAGACTATTCTGTACTTCCATGTGATGTTCTGGTAGCTGTATCTCCTAAACCCCTGGAGCTTCGCACCTAAAACTTCACTGAAATACTGACCACATTTAGTACTACTTTCTCATATGTGTCTCAGTCAGCAACTCGATTCACCCAAACGTAAGGTTTACTTGTAAGTACTTTTTTACACAAGAAGCATTTAGCTTCTTCTCTAGTCTCGGCACGTTCACACTTCACTCCGTGACATATTGTGCTTTGCTTCAACTTAGTTGCTTAACACTTAATTGCTAATTTCACCCTTATCTTGCAGGTCACTGAAATGAATATTAAATGCTTGCTCAGTGCGTTTGCGCAGTTGACCTTGACAATCGTTGCACCATATGCACCTGCAAATGTTTACTATCAAAAGCTCGACACATTATAGGCTTAAGACTTTTAGGTTCCAAAACGTTCAAATTTGAATAAAATACATTTAAGGACGTTATACGTTAGAAAAAACGTTGTTTAGGATTTTGTTTTATATATTACAGAAAATGACATTTTCGTACATTTGATTATCAGTATATTTTAACAATGTTAGCTATTGTGCACATCGAAACATCTTTTAATACAACAATATTTTAGTTTTAAGCTAACAGTTTTAAGCTAACATCTTTTAAACAAAATAAAATATTAATAGAACTTTCCTTACCTGGAGTTGTTATTCAAATCTGGTACAAGTACCATTGCCAATGGGGGCCAAGGAGGCGGGCGCTACTCGTAGGCTATACCTGCACCCCAGACTGGTAGTATATATTAATATTGCGCAAATAATGTGAAATTAACCTTTTCTGTATAACTCCCTCAAATAAAATGTATCCACCCTTCGATTGTGTCCCCAAGAAATTAAATCTGATACTGTGACTGGTGGTATAGCATATCATAGCCAGTTT
Source organism: Thermobia domestica (assembly GCF_964235325.1). Classification (NCBI taxonomy): domain Eukaryota; kingdom Metazoa; phylum Arthropoda; class Insecta; order Zygentoma; family Lepismatidae; genus Thermobia; species Thermobia domestica. Next base: position 164,657,272 of record NC_137471.1, on the reverse strand, counting down.
AGAACTACAATGGACCTAATATTTTTATTTTACTTACTTATTATTTTTAATTTTCCTCTTTTTAAAATCGAATGCACTTCACTTTCCTAGAATCACACTAAGGGAGAAAATAATACCTATATGAGGTAGAACATACCGCGTAGAGGGAGCCTTGTTATTCCATTGTTCAAAACTGTTTGACGAAGAGAGGCTAAATCAATATTTCGTGCGTTGATATATATACATAAATGGCACTTAGGGTATAGATTCTAAACGCGGGGGGGATTCCGTCCCGACTTCGAAAAAATATGTATGCGTCGCCCAGTTCCTTAAGAAATACAATGGAGAAAGTTAGGAAGGGGTAACAAGCGTGACGTCATGCTGCTAAATACCGTCTTCCTACCTTTTCAGATCCACTTTTACCCCTTTTTATGACCCCCAAATTAGAACATTTTAGATGGTTTAAAATTCTGGTATTTTTGATCATAGCAACTTGACCTGTAAAGAAGACACAAAATTTCTCCATTAACTGTACAGGAACGAAATAGAATCATCCTTTAGAATCTGAAGCTTCGACATAACACTTAATTTGTGATGTGTGTCACTGCATGAGACCACTGCGTGGTAGCGATTTGTGTTCACGCAAAGCAAAATGTGCGTACATCAGCAAATACAAAACAGAAAAAAGCTATTTATTAATGCTTATTTTCATTACCGAAACTAAATGCAAATATTACGTTGTGTCGAGCTCGAATACCGCTTGTGAATGAGGGCTCAGAGCGCTTGAAAAAATTGATTTACACAATAATTTTCTACTCTGAGTCCAGGAAATGAACACCAATAGGCCTACTTACATTTCAATTTCTTACCGGTAAGTAGTTATCCGGATTTTCGGTATCCAGTTCTAAAACAAGCCAAAAAGTTCGCTATAGTAGATTAATTCAACGACGGTACTAAGAAAGAGCTGTTTCAAAGAAACAATACACAGTAATTTTTGAAAAGGCGGTAGATGAGCCTCCGTAGGATTGTCTCCGTCTGTCTTTATTCGTGAAGACAATAAATCAAGCAATTTTTGTACTAGTATTACCATTTCTTCTATCTACTACATAATATTACGCAACTCTATCATACAGGGCATAGTGTTTCATTTCAGTATTCTCCCCATTAAATTGATCACTTGTGACTATACATATCTATATATTAAAATGCTAGGTTTATATGTTTGTGTGCAAAAAAAAGTTTATGTGTTTGTCTCCAATCCTTTTGACAATGAGATCTCGAAAACCACAAGTGCTAGAATCGTGCCATTTTTGCTGGTCGATTCCAAATTTTGTGTAGATTGGCCCAGTTCCAATTTAATATTTAAAAAACATGGCCATTATTTCTTTAATACTTTTTTAGGGTACACTGGAAGTGTTGCCTTTTTAAAAAATAACACATTCTTTAAGTTATACACTCCAACAAAACATGTTTGTATACAGTGGTTGTATATTTCTCAGGCGTTTGTTTAATGATCAATTGATAATGAACCGAAACCGGTTTTTTGAAGAAAACCGAAACCGGGTTCTGAAGAAAACCGATACCGTTTATTGAAAAACCGAAACCGGTTTCGGTGAAAACATGTTTTTTGAAAACTTTGAAAAAACGGTTTAGGTTTTTCTTGGAAACCGGAAACCGAAAAACCGGTTCTGCGCCTACCACTAGTATATACTGTATGTGTGTGTCGTCTTTTTAAGCGTATGGTAATTGTATGTTTATCTGTTTATTTATATATTTATTTATTTATGTGTATTTATATATATTTATAATATTATATAATTATTTATGCCAATTATTTGTTAGTTTAGATTAGTTGTGCCAAGATCGTCCTTTTGATGTGTGTGTTTAATTTACAACAAATAGGAAGCCTCGGTATGGGGAAATACGAATTAGAATACTTGAAGTGGATTGGCTGCTGCCAGGAGCCAATCAGAAACAAGATATCTCAGCTCTTGTGTGTATATAAGACTGCACGTTTCTCATGTATCTCATAGTGTCTGATGAAGCCAAAATGTTAGTTGGCGAAACTGTAACACGTATGTAATATTTTTATGTGAATATATTGTTTCGCTGAGCAAATATTTTGTTTGTGTTTAAGTATATATAAAGCAAAGCTTCTACTTATGGAAAATATTACATGTGTAAGGATAAAATAGTATTGTAACGCCGCTAGTGGCGCATCGAGCCGGAAGCTTCATATCGTGTGGAATGAGTTGATAGCCGGTAAATTTGCAATTAAGTTTGAGAGTGAGATGCGTTTTACTGATAAGTAATGTGTCAAATTGTTCCTCGTGTAATAGTTGTTACAATATGAGTTTATGAGGTAAGTACAAGAGAATGTTGAGAAATAGAAATAAAAGTCATAGTCAAATAACTAGATACATGATCACTATGAAGTTAAATAGTTGTTTCGGGTGGAGATACATGAAAGTGCATGTACGAACCACTGTAAGTGTCATGAAAATCGAGGTGAAGAATGTTGCGAGCTGCGTGCTGAACGTGTTTTAATATTAATGGTTGTGCAAAAGACGAACGTTTTGAAGAGTGTGGGTGACAAATGCTAATAGTTTATGCATATAAAGAAATTGATTAGTCTTTCGAAGTCTCACCTTTTCGATTTTGAACATAATGAGTCAATAGTGGTACTACAAGTTTCGGCCTGAATTCTTCTGGAGCAAGCCGAGACTTGCACTTGTAGCTATATGTCGGAGGCGGAAATTGATACCAAGCGTTGCAGATTGGAACTTGTTGCAGATTCGGACAGTTTTCATAGGAAAAGGAAAAGTGTGCACATCTTTGTAGGATAACAGGTTCATAGGATGTACTTTGTTTTCTTGACAGCGTTTACCTGGGTGAGGAATTGGTCGTAATGAGCAGGATTGTTCAAATCGGTGTCTCTTCTTGAAAATTAAGATTTGTTTATACAAAAGGTCGCTGATAATATCCTGTGATGTTCTCAGAATTCGAACTATGTACGTTGGTCCCTGATTATTCCGAATACGGATGCATTTTTAAAGGTGTATCCCACTTCAGGAAGTTCAGCCTATATAACAAGTGTTATAGATAGAGGGACTCCTCGTACTACTATTGACATGGTATGTGGCTGAGGTTGCTAGTGTCGGATGTTGTTGAGAGAAGTTAAAGTTGCAGTTTTCCTGAACATTTCGAAACTGGATTGTCACGAATTATTTGCGAAGTTAGCCGACTGTGATTTAATGATGAATCCATTTTTTGTTTCTACCATTTGCGAAATATCTTTGCGTTGCCGATACTGGAGAAGCTAGACAAGTAAAACCTTCGAACTAGAGTACTTTGTATTGTAGTTTTTTCTGTAGCAAGCTGTAGACAGGCTGCACAGGAGGATAAGCTAGTTGGAGTCAGAGTCGGAGCTCGAGATGCTATGTGCATTTGTATGCTTCTTAAATGGTGGTGAACTCATTGATGATGCTTGGTGGTTGCCACTGGTCGGAGAACGAGAACTCTGGGAACTTGGTTCAGTGTATGCTGAGCAAGAATGAAATTGTGGAATGAAGAAAGTGGGAGGAAACTGGAAAACTCCGAGGAAACCCAAGCACACGGTGTTTGTCCACCACAAAGTTAACTTGGCGGGAGCAGGGTTTGGACTCGAGACCCCATGCATCAGAGGTAAACGCTTTACAACTGAGCCACCCCGGCAATTTTATCTTCAAAGGATGTATGAAAGATTTTCCATCGTCAATTAGCATATGCGGTAAAATAACCGAACTGAAACACTATGTGATGAGAACAGGATAAGAGTGAAAATGATCATAATGATGATTAAAAATTATACTACTTGTGTACTCCAGCCAAATTACGTTCGTTAAAGCTCTCAATTTTTTGCAACCTGTCGCCTGTTAACGAATTAGCATCACTGTGCGCCCACATGAGTGGAATAAACTGAGTCTAGACTTGGCAGCTACGCCTCACTACATGTGCGCCAGCTGAGAAAGTATGTGAATGCACTACGTTTTACCGGCAAACCAAAGTGGCTAACAAACAATGAGAAGGTTACGCCCTCTGTAACGTGAGTGATGGAAAAGAATTTATTTATAAAGTGTAAGTGGAGATCTGTGCTCTATCGAAATTTTACAATTATACGGTATAAGAACTAACAAAAAATCAAAAAGAAAAAGAAAAATGGGCGTATGGAACTTTGATCCTTAGCATTATAATGTAAGTAAACATATATAACACAACCTAATATAGACAGATTGATTCAATATAAATACAAAACAATTAGAGAAAATAAAAAAATGTGCAAAGGGATAACGAGGATGGAGAATGAGGGGAGGTGCGAAGCACAAGTTAACACATGTGTATTGTTAATCAGACAAATGAATGTGTCTTTTGCGTAGGGTCATCTCTATGTGATGATGGGAACCGGAGAAGCCAAACTGAGCAGAAAGTGATTACTGGGCAGGATATGATGGATGAAAGAGTGGAAGATGCTAATGAATAACATAATCACATATAACCTTCAGCCCCAGATTAGCCCCAATTCGTGACTTTTTTTGAATTATTTGTAAACAAATGCAACAACAGTTTTCTTAATTGGTATGTTAGCAACTTTGGGTGAGACACTTGTCGCTTTCCGGGGAAGATGTGGATTTCGTATTTATATGCCTAAAAGACCTCCAAAATGTGGAATTAAAATTGTTATTCTTGTTGGTGAAACATTATACTACACAACAAACATAGAAGTGTATGTAAGGACACAATCAGAAGGCCCGTTCCAGATAGATAACAAACCTGAAGAAGTAGTCTAGAGATTGTGTCAACAGATTCATGGTTCGTCTTGCAAAGAGACCTTTTTACAATAATCGGTTTACAAGCTGCAATTTGGTTAAATAAATGGAATGAGACAGTAAGTTAACTATTATAGGAACAATTCGTAAAAACTAGAAAGTTGCCCCCGCGTTTGTGAATGCCAAAAGGAGGAAAGAATACAGTAGTGTATTTGGTTTTCATTAGAACTGCACCATTGGTTCGTATGCATCTAAGAAAAATCTGTGTGTAGTGCGGATCTCAAGTACGCCCAATGACGTCAAATTAGATGAGAGTTCCAGAGATAACAGGAAGCCAGAGATGGTCAGATTTTACAACGATACTAAAGGTGGGGTGGACATAGTAGACCAGATACCTACTGAATATGACGAAGAAAGAAATACTACACGATGGCAAATAACGTGATTTTATCACCTCTATAATGTAGAACTGATTAATAGTAATGTTATACATTTAGCGAACACAGCAAGCTTTTTCGGATTGACTCTAGAGGATGCTTCTGTACCTAATCATGTCGGAAAGCGAAGACGATGTTACATGTATAAACACATGTGGCCAGATATTTTGCCAAAAGTGCTGTAAGTGGATTTGCCTAAGTCACGCAAAAATGATGTGTGGAGACTGCTGCAGAAGTGAAACGTGAATATACCGCTATTAGGAGAAATCCTGGTTTACTTCTTCCTAGTTAATAAATATTTTATTTTGAGTACCGGTATCTAAGCAATAAAATAGTCAAATAATTATCGAACTTAATTTTAACAAGAAAGGTATTGCCTCAATAAAAATGTATAGTTTCGCTTAAAGCGTATCCATTGTCTGGTGTTTGTATTTAATATTGTATATATAATACAAATTTAAATCCTAGTTCACATCTTATCAGTCAAAAATGTTTCTGGGTCCAGGAGGAAAAATGTTACCATTCATAAAAATGTTTTTCACCTTACCACTATAAGGTTAAGAATAATGAATCTCACGAGGGTAAAGTGTACTGGCAGAGCGTAAACATTAGGGACAAGGAGTATGCTGATAGCGATTTGGTGTGGGGTCTAAAGTGAGGTAGTATATATTGCATGAATAAAGGGTGCTGAGTTTGGAAGCGTTTGTTAATATAGGTGAGATTTACTTTTTCGATATATTACTGTAATATAGACAAGTTATGCATTGGTATAGCTCCAAAGTGGGACTAGGTAATCGGACAATGAAAGGTAGGTGGAAAACTTTTGGTTAGAAAGTCAACAGTTTTTTTTTTATAGATTTTGAATAATGAAGTTATCCACACTGTAAATCTGTATGTTAAGTTTGGCAGTAACAAACCTTTGTATGTACTAAGGAACGTCTATGCATAAAATACAAAAAGGCGGTATCTAACCGCAGAAAAGTTAAAGTTCGAGCTACTGCTTCGGGAAAAATATTTGTGCTATCTCTATGCTTTATCATTTCCATTGTGAACCCAGTAGTAAGGCAACGGCTAGAGTCTGCGTTTGACAGTTGGAGATGCAGTGAAATATCGTTATCATTTATTGGTAGAGAACACTGAATTAATATAATTTACAATGTTCAACTCAGATGGCAAAAAAAGAGTGAGAGTAACTTGGACAACGTGATCCCACGCTATAGAATTGTGCCAAATCAGATGCTTTATATTCTGCATTGAATGTAGTGATGAGCAGAAGAATGCTGCTCAAAAGTGCAGTGAACAGAAAACCACCTTTAAACTATAATACCAAAATGTACAAAGCATTACAAACAATTCTGCAGACTGTGCTGTAAATATGGCTGTTTAGTGGTGAGCGAAACATGTCTGAAAATATCGACAAGGAACAGTGGAATGTCGTTTCTCAACCAATTCTCTACATAAAAAATAAGACCGCAAGACCATAAAGGCGGACAGTTTGTAGTATTAAAATTAATGGGGCAGCAGAGCACAGAATGATCTCGTACGTGAGTGTGAAACTATTTGAGCAGAGGTAAGTCTGTCGGAAAACAGTCTTCGGCGGGTGTTTCTGCAGACAATATAGGAACAGTGCTCAAAGTTTACTTGACAGATGCCACGAATCATTTCCGGAAGTTGTCAAAAGGTGACAAAGTTGCTCATTTTGGTGACTATAACTTGAGCTTAGATATGGATCTACAATAAACATGGGATAACATCACACACAAATGGAATCCCTTTGTCAACTATTCTACTCAAGCACTCAATTTGGGATACTACAATTTTCATAGCACGCGTAAAAATAACAGAGTAGATTATATTATCTCTAATCCTCCAACAGAATGCGACATCTCATATAGACTCTCCGCTCGTGTGAGGTTTTTGTCCTTTCTGGATTATGATTTACTTTGCAATATGTGAACCTTGAGTAAATGCCTTGCTAAGCTCTTTGCATCTCTTTGGTGATTGAGTTGTATTCAACTGCATTTCAAGGTTCTAGCTTTGACTATATCGTCTTCCACACTTTCCACTCATGAGGTTTTGATCCTGTGTGGCTCAGCACGTATGAACGTTGAATAAATTCTATTCAAGGATTTTTGCAAGGTGAGATTTTGCTACTGTTTGGATTCACATGTGTGTAGCCAATTTCGAACGTAGATTAAATGCCTTACCACACTCTTGACATGTGTGGTGTTTTACTCCTGTGTGGATTAACATGTCTCTAGCCAAACTTCAACGTTTATCAAATTACATACCGCACTCAGGGCATATTAATGCATATTAATATGTGTAGCAAGAGTTGAACTTCGATTAAACTTCCCACCACACTCTTAGCATACGTGACCTCTTTTTCTTGTATGGATTAATATGTGTGTAACTAAATTTAAACGATATTTAAATTCGCCATCACACTCGTAGCATGTGTGATATTTTTTTCCTCTGAGGATTAACATATGTGCAGCCTATTTGGAACATCGATTAAATGACTTACAACACTCTTGGCATGTTTAATCTTTTTCTCCTGTGTGAAACAAATAAACGTAACCACACTTGAACATAGTCTAAATCCTTCACCACACGCTTGGCGCGTGTAAGTTTCTTCTGTGTGGACTAACATGTGTGTACCTAAACCTCAACATTGACTAAATGGATTATCTGTCTCTTGGAAAGTGTGATGTTTTTCTCCTGTGTGGATTAACATGTGTCTAGCCAAATGTGAAAGATGAGTAAATGCCGTACCACACTCTCGGCACGTGTGAGGTTTTTCTCCTGTGTGGATTAACATGTGTGTGGCCAAAGTCGAACGTCGATTAAATGCCTCACCACACTCTTAGCACTTGTAAGGGTTTCTCCTGTATGTATTAACATGTGTGTAGCCAAATTCGAGCGATCATTAAAAGCCTTACCACACTCTTGGCACGTGTAAGGTTTATCTCCTGTGTGGATTAACATGTGTCTAGCCAAATGTGAACGTTGAGTAAATGCCTAACCACACTCTTGGTACGAGTGAGGGTTTTCTCCTGTGTGTAGCCAAATTCGAGCTATCAAAAACCTTACCACACTCTTAGCACTTGTAAGGTTTTTCTCCTGTATGTATTAACATGTGTGTAGCCAAATTCGAGCGATCATTAAAAGCCTTACCACACTCTTGGCACGTGTAAGGTTTTTCTCCTGTGTGGATTAACATGTGTCTAGCCAAATGTGAACGTTGAGTATATGCCTTACCACACACTTGGCACGTGTGAGGTTTTTCTCCTGTGTGGATTAACACGTGTGTAGCCAAAGTTAAACGTCGATTAAATGAATCACCACATTCTAGACACGTGTGAGATTTTTTTCCAGTGTGGATTAACATGTGTCTAGCCAAACCTGAACGTTGAGTAAATGCCTTACCACATTTTAGGCACGTGTGAGATTTTTTCCAGTGTGGATTAACATGTGTCTAGCCAAACCTGAACGTTGAGTAAATGCCTTACCACATTCTAGGCACGTGTGAGGTCTTTCTCCTGTGTGGATTAACATGTGTATGGCCAAACTTGATCGTTGAGTAAATGCCTTACCACACTCGTGGCACATGTGAAGTTTTTCTTCTGTGTGGATTAACATGTGTTTAGCCAAAGTTGAACGTTGATTAAATGAATTACCACATTCTAGGCACGTGTGAGGTTTTTCACCAGTGTGGATTAACATGTGTCTAGCCAAATCTGAAAGTTGAATAAATGCCTTACCACATTCTAGGCACGTGTGAGGTTTTTCTCCTGTGTGGATTAACATGTGTGTAGCCAAATTCGAGCGATCACTAAAAGCCTTACCACACTCTTGGCACGTGTGAGATTTTTCTCCTGTGTGGATTAACATGTGTGTAGCCAAATTTGAACGTCGTTTAAATGCCTTACCACATTCTAGGCACGTGTGAGGTTTTTCTCCTGTGTGGATTAACATGTGTATGGCCAAACTTGAACGATGAGCAAATGCCTTACCACACTCGTGGCACATGTGAGGGTTTTCTCCTGTGTGGATTAACATGTGTGTAGCCAAATTTGAACGTTGATTAAATGCCTTACCACACTCTTGGCACGTGTGAAGTTTTTCTCCTGTGTGGATTAACATGTGTGTAGCCAAATGTGAACGTTGAGTAAATGCCTTACCACACTCTTGGCACGTGTGAGGTTTTTCTCCTGTGTGCATTAACATGTGTGTAGCCAAATTTGAACGTCGATTAAATGCCTTACCACATTCTAGGCACGTGTGAGGTTTTTCTCCTGTGTGGATTAACATGTGTCTGGCAAAATCTGAACGTTTAGTAAATGCCTTACCACATTCTAGGCACGTGTGAGGTTTTTGTCCTGTGTGGATTAACATGTGTGTAGCCAAATTCGAGCAATCACTAAAAGCCTCACCACACTCTTGGCACGTGTGAGATTTTTCTCCTGTGTGGATTAACATGTGTGTAGCCAAATTTGAACGTCGTTTAAATGCCTTACCACATTCTAGGCACGTGTAAGGTTTTTCTCCTTTGTGGATTAACATGTGTGTAGAGAAGGTCGAAGATCGATTAAATGCCTTACCACACTCTTGGTACGTGTGTAGTTTTCCTCCTGTATGAATTACCATGTGCGTAGCCAAACTTGAACATACTCGAAATTCCTTTCCACATACTTCACAAATATGAGATTTTTCACCTGAATGCACAAACTCACCACTTGACACAGTTGAACTTTGATTAGAGCGTTTATCACTATTTTCGTACGTATGAGGCTTTTCACTTTCCTGTGTCACCATATTTTTTGTCAAACGTGATCGATGATACCCTTTGGCAAACTGCGTCGAAGTATAAGATTCCTCATAAGTATGAGAAATGGCTTTATTTAATGTAGTAAAGGTATTCCCTTCTCCGTGGAAAGCAAAGATGTTATCGCGCCTGTAACAAATTCAACAAACAATGAAATGTAAATGGAGATAGTGATTAAGTAGCAAGAAAACATGTAATCATTCGCCGTATTACATGATAAAGTTACGCTTCGTTTGTTTTATTAAATTAAATATTGTAGAAATATGAAATGGAGTACCATTTCACTATTGTCTCAAAATAAATTGCTGTAGTTTGTTTCACTATATCAAATTAAACGACCATTTATATCGTGGCGGTCATAAGTCTATGACAAAGTATTGTCGGCAGTCTTGACACAAATGCACAGTATGAGAATTAAATCTGTCTTATCTGTAGTTTCGTGTGGAGGAAACACCAACTTGCGATCCAAAGGTTAACTTATATCATCATAGGAGGAACACGAAAGGCATTTTGAAACCAATTAAAAAATTACATACAACTTTCCAAGCTGAGGCAGAGTAACTTAGAGTAACAAGACTAAAGATGAATCATTTACAGCGTTGTGATCGTGGTTCACTGGTCTAAGGCTCGACCAGTAATCTCGAGGTTCTTCGATCAAATACACGTCATGCATTTTTTTTCTATACGAATTTTGATGGAAATAGATCGGCGATAACACACGCTTCATTACATTCAAATATTTGAATACTCGTTTGTTTCAGCACTTGAACTATCAAATTTTCAGGAATAATACTAATAATAGTCACAATTATTTCGAAGAATATTTAAAAATTAAAATCTTATTATCGCTCAGCTCGTACCATTACAAGCAGAAACGTGAAATTAGGCAAAAAAAATATTTCGGTTTTGTGTAATGTTGCCCATGAAAACACGAATTTCTCATCTCGATTCTAAAACAGACCAAACAAAATCGGATTGAAACATTTTAATTCGAGACGGGACAAGGTTAACTCACACCATAGTCATGCTTTGGAGATGAGAATCGAGACGAGACCAAAACTATCGTAAACATTTCTCATCTTATCTCGATTCTAGAAATAGTGTATGCCACTATTTAAGCAACAATTGTTCTGTAGACTGAATCTTATACATCATTTTGATAGTTTGTATTTCTGAGCTCACTGAATTATGGTCTGTGTATATTATTGTAGCAAAGATTTTTTAATTACATCTGCAAACTTGACAAGTTGTTTTATACAAGCTTTAGTTTTCAATTATATTCAGTTCTTTTTTTTACAGTTTTTTCCTGAAAACGTACAGTAGAATATATTCTACACGAAATATTAGCGGAAATCTTTCGTTTAAATTTGGGTAGCTGTAGAGGTGTCTCATGATGGTATGGAACCCGTTTCCCGAAACCCCTTCGACATCTTCTGTAGCTTAGCCAGCATAACCATTACTTAAAAACAACTGTAATTACGGCTCTTGTGAGTTTAGAATCCCTGCTTTCTACACCAAAATTACCTCGAAACTTTCCGTTATAACATTTAACTTTCCTTATATAACATTTAGCTAGTTGTAGGGAAACTTTCCGTTATAACATGTAGCTAGTTGTAGGAACGTATCGAGAGGGTATGTGCTGTTGGTCCTTACACTTCTCTCCAATCCCGACTATTTTGTAACTTATGGCTTACGCTACGGGTTATTTTACAGGCTTTGATACAATGTGTCCTCATACGAAATTTGTTACCTATACTATTAATATTATTAGTATTATTACTGAATATTTGAGACCTCAATATTACGTCACACTGCCGTAACAAAGCTGGGATAAATGCAATAAACAAGTGACAAATCTTGGGAAAAACACGAAAATCAATGTGAAGGTTACGATTATATTTACAAGAATCTAAGAACTACCAAAAAACACGATTTCAACCACATGGCGACCGTTCTCCGGATTAAATTATAGCATTCTCCTACAACTGCTTCTACAATACCATTAGTTATACAGATAACGTGTTGAGTTTGGATCTGATTAGCCTAGTGTCGACAGTCAATTTCCATCAGAACCTCGGCGAACACAATTAATTAAAAATAAAGCAGAGTGATAGATAAAAACAAGAACTGAGTAATGTAGATTTTTCATGTAAGTTAAGTAAATATGTTTTGACATTGAGAGCAACAGAGATTAATGTAGCTCATAAAAATGTTTCTTGTTGAATTTAAGTCCTTGTAGATGTGAGTGGATAGCAAACAGCTGATTGAGTATACACACATACATACATCTTTTACACTATGCATCTTCATGTGCATTTATGAATAAGAGTAAATATCTTAATACTAATACACAATAACACACTGAGCAAGGCTATGTGATAATATGTAAAAAGAAAACAGTATCGCGTGACAGTTTCAACACAATAACTGTGCAAACAAACAGAGAACATATAGAGAATGTTTCGGAAAGCAGGTATTAGGACGTACAGGAAAAGAGGAAGCAGAATAATTGAACTAGTCAGAAGAAAAATTTACATAGGAGAAACAAAAAAATGCAAAAAAAGGATTAACCAGCACCAGGATGATGTAAGATTGAAAATGGACAACAATGCGATATAAGAGCATCAGAAAGAAACAAACCACAGGATAGGGTGGGAAGGAGCAGAGGTCATAGAAGTAGAGAACAGGACTTTGGTGAGAAAATGGAAGGAAGCCAGAGAGATTATGAAAGCAGGACGCAAGGTGATGAACTGGAATGCAAGATTCTCGATAAATAAGGAATGAGAGAAGATTCTGCTTAAAGAAGAAGGAATAAAAAGGAAGAAGAAAGAAAGAGAAACAAAATAACAAGGAAAATAAGGATAATTAGAGGACAGGACGCATCCAGCGGAAAAAAAGTAAACCTTTAATTGGACACGTGTGCAGCGAAAAAGTGAAAGTGAAAGCCAGACAAGTGTTACTTTTTAAGAAGGGGCGGAACCTAATTAAAATTGATCTCCGGACAGTATATATAAGTGATGACAAACTCCCAGCAACCAGAAGGAGTGGAAGTCTGATGAAGACACAGTTCTTGTGTAGAAACTATCACGTGATACTGTTTTTCAAATAATATCACATGGCCTTGCTGAGTATGTTATTATGTATTAGTACAAAATGGAATCAAAACCTGATAGAATAGTTATAGAAAATATTTTATATATGGTACTAGTTTATATCTGTGTTAGTTTTATATTGAAGCACTTCGTAAAGTGAAACCTGAGTTGTAAAAAGAAGGATTGGTCGTCAATGGTCGTAATATCAAAATTCTTAGTGTTTCATGTTTTAAGTGCATATTTCTTATTTTCGTATTAAACTCAAACATTTATATTTTTGTACTTTAAATTAGTTGCTCGTAACTCATATCAATATGGAGGCTAGTGTTTTAGAACAATTTCAAGCAATGTTGACAGAGGAATTAGAGAAACAATTAGAAACCATTGCTCAAAAATGGTAATGAATATTGGATGCCTAGGACAAAAAATACATGAATCAGTAGGTGAACTTTAAAAGCCTGTAACAGAAACGATTTGAGAGCGTAGGAAAGATCGAATTGAATGCCAAAGCAGACAGCTTACGTAATAATATCAAAGTAGCCAATAACTCCTTTACTGAAGTACTCTCTAAATTAGTTAACGCGGTCAATAATGTTGATTCAGTAACTGCTGAGTTTAAAAATAGTGTAGCGGAATGAAAGAGAGGTCTCAATGTGTTCTATGAATACATGCGAACGGCACAGTTTGAGTGTAGGCAAACCAACAAAATAAAAGAGTGCAAGGTGGAAAAGAAACCGTCTTGAATTCGAGCCGGGCCCAAGTTGTGAAAGATATGTGCCAAATAAACCAGAAAGTCGATTACAGTCAGGAAAAGGAAATATGCAGTGTAGAGATAGCAAAAAAGAAGAATCGTTACATGTACCTGTAAAAAATTGTTTCTAATGTAATTGTTTTGCCGGCAAGGGATACCGATGTTTCACACATGATAAGCGGTAGAGTTCAGGTTGCGCGTATACGCCCTCTCGAAAAAGCCAGGGAAGGCTTGAGAGTTCAATTGATAATTTTGTGTGATAAAGGAGTTACAGTGTGGTCGGTTTTGTGTCACAGGCAAATGGTTTTGCGCGAATTAACAAATTAAAATTTGTCTTTGTAACAGTGTATGTCTAACGTAAGTTGCGTTTTAGTGCTGCAAATCCATTCCGACTTTATCAGCTTTGAGTATAGTAGAAGGAAACGACTTCAAATTCACAATAGACCCGCCAAGTGAATTCTGTTTTACGTAGTGAAGGTCTCGTACATAATATATCGGTCGGAAATGTTTACCGTGAACAAGCGTAACACTCCAAATAAAGCACACGCAGTCGAAAGTATATTTCCGTTAAGGAACCCAATTCAAACACCAAAGTTATGAAGAAAAATAAGATGGCCAATGATACCCAGTTGAGTTTTCGTAATACATTATTAACGTAAACTCGATTTCGAGGAGCATAATTAGTAAAATTAAAATGAGCAAACGTGATCATATCAGTACATCAGATGCAACATTTATTAATTTTCACTTGCCGAAATGTTTGAATTTTCAACTAGTACTTCACTATTGCGAAATTGTAAAAAGCGAAAGTTTAAGTGTAGTGCTACAAAAAATGTAGACATGTTGATTGCTCATGATGAAAACAATGTGCGTCGACTTCCACGTACAGCGTGTTCTTAGCACGCACAACCACACATTAGGCGTGCAGAAGGAAATAAGTTGAGAATAAAAGGAAAGTGCCTTGGTAAGCGTAATTCGGAACGCACTAAACTCGGTCAAAGACGAACTACATGCAAATTAAAGTCGAGCTGTAGGCGAGGTTATTTCGAGTGAAAATTCGGAAGAAGTATACATCGACTCCGAAAGCTTAAGCTAAAACACGTACGAACATTGTATAGTAAACTACATGGCAAAATATAGTAATAGTAAGCGCAAACAAAAAAAAAAAGGAATTTATGGCAGGTATCGCATTGCAGCGTAAATCTAAACGTCGCAAAGGAAGGCGTGTCATTACGTGGAAGTTTAGTAAATACGCTGTAAAAAGGATAAAAATTTTGAAATTAAACAAACTAACTGGAAAAGTACACGTAACCGTGCTAAATTACAGCTTATAAGCGTAACCGGCACAGATGGAAAATTAAAATCTTAGCACCAAAAAAGCGTGAACTTCACCCCAACTCGGGTTAAACCCCGGAAGAGATGAGAAATCAGAAATACCCAATTTGAACTTTTAAAATTTTAGATTATGAAAAAAGGACTACTGCTTATTTATTTGATTATTTCCCCGAATTTCGAAGGTTACTTTTCAGAATCAAAGTGTGTGCCCACCGCCACTGACGCACCAGTCCAAGAAACCATCAATATCGCTCTACAATCAGATACGCTTACTTAGATGTCATGTTTTATGGTTTCCTTACAGTATTTGGAGATGAAAGATGAATGTGGAAAGGAGAGCATTGGAAATTTTAAGCAGGTAATTGATTTAGAACGCGATTTCCGACTTTGAAATGGTAATAATACCGCACCACTTGTGAAAAGTATGGCTATCCCGTTTTGGATGCTGACTTTCAGTATCAAATTCTTATTAGGATGCTTAGGTTTTGTATTTTTTTTTTCAGGTCTTTCCAGTTTTGGGAACCATACTTAATAATTTTATTGTCAAATCATGTTTTGAGTTTTTAATCATTCTTCTTTAAGTTTATATTAACATTAACTGTCCCCATACAATCAAGCATTTAGAGACATGTTAGGCAATTAGATATAATTACGAACATAATTAGAGAAGTACTAGTAATAACTACAATTAATCATAAAGTTAAAATTTTGGGTAATTAAAAAAATGTGCTCTTCAGATAGTGAACCTTTTCATCTGATGTTGTGATTGTATAATGAGAAAATATGCGAAATTTGCAATGTAAGATCAAGTCGCCGTCAAAATGCTGTAAGTTAAACACAATTTAGTAATAATATTGAAAGTAATTGACAATAACCTTGAATTTAATAAAGTTGCTCGTTGATTTGTCCGTCGTTCGATATATATATGCAGTCTACTATGAAAATTCAATGTGACTAATGATAACTGAAGTTAATTGACTTCAAAGAAAGCGATATTATAAGCTAAGATGAGTTGAAGATTAAAATATAGTTAATCCCCTAGGGTCATCCCTACATTCGTTATAAAATTAAAGTGATGAAACCAGTCCGACGCCGGGTTGGGTCCCAGCAAATGTGCAGATTCGGCAATGGACTAAAATTTCAAAATTTTGTTCTAATTTTTAATGTTTGGCATAATTAGAGAAAAGTATAATAGTAATAAAATTGATGTTCGGATTTTAGATTTTGATATAAAATTTAGTTTTGATTTGGATTTATAGAAAATAATTAGAGTTTTGATTTGCATTTAGAGAAAGTAAATAAAATGTTATTCTTTTTTATATTTGAAAATAACTCTTGTATTCTTGTGCCTGAAATCATAAACCGGTCTCGAGAAAAAGAAAAAGGGAAGCCCGTTTACGATTTCACCCTTTACTACGATAAACACCGGATACTATGACGTATCGATAGTACGGAGTGCCTACGTCAGTTAGGCAGTATATGGTAAAATTCAGGTTTATGGTATGAGAACATATTAAGTTTGCTACGTACGAGTAGGCCCTGAACAACAATAATGTTTAATGAACAAGTTAATATTACTGTTATCTTGTGTTTCACTATTGTGACAAATGCTCTCAGATGTGACTTTATTCTCGATAAAGATAAGTGCAATTGCTAGTAAGCCACACATAAGTATTAGGTAGCGCTCTTTAAAAGGTTACGTTTATAAACCTACCAATTTTGTAGGTACGAGCGGGCCTGAAGTAATACTAATGATTAAAAAATTGATGAATTGAAATGTGAGGTTGTACCATTTAATCTCCTCCCAGGGTGTATTTCTTGTCGTCATTTTCATTATATTTATTTTGTTAAAATGCCTCCTCAAGGCCTGAATGTTGACAGCCCAATTGGGGTTCAGAAATTAACCCTGATTTGTCATGACTAGTGATGGGTAAATTCCCGGGAAGATATTTTTCGGGAATATTCCCTGGGAAGATTCCCGGGAAGATTCCCAAAAGGGGAATGTATCCGGGAATTTATGTTCAATCACAAAGAAATTTGCATTATTTTATTATATTATGATTTCAAAGTTGAATTATTTTATGTAAACAGCATATTATTACTGTTGTCCACAGAGGATTCTTTAAAATGTATATTCTGAACGGTACTATGTTACTTTATTAACACTTTATTATATTTAGAAACTACGCATAAATGTATATTTATTTACAATATGTTCTATCAATTAATCATGTGTGAAAAATTATATAGTAAATTATATAGTAACAGTTTAAATTTATACGTAAGTGGATTTGCTCAACTTAACTCTAATACTGATATTATAAGCACATTAAATTTATAAATGTCATAAACCAATTAGATTGGGTAAATGCTAGAAGATACATGTCTCACCAATTTATCAACATTTGCGCATACATATTTATGTTCACAAAATTTGCAACATACTTACTTATCTTTATATTTTAGCACGTAACATTGCCATACACGACCTTTCATTCTACCTATTTCTCGAAATTCCATACGTTAATACACATGTAAAAGAAGTCCGAATCCCTCTTCAGAAATTCGAGTCAGAGAGAGGAGACAGATCGACGTCTATCACTAATGGTGGTTCAAGGTTTATTAATAGTACTTCATCTCTATTTCTACATAATTCTAAATTACTTTACAAAATTGTTCCTTATCATCATTTGTAAATTAGTACTTTGCTAATTTTGGCTGTTCTTTAGCATTGGGGGCAGTTCTGCACCTACTTTTTTGCGATATTCTATTCCGATGCGGTTGTTTTATGTTTTCATACGTTAAAATACGTTATCAACATTAAATTCAGAGAGCATTGCAGAGCGAGCGTTAGCGAATGAAGGCGGGTTAAAGCCCCGCCTGGCACGTGTTTTTCTATATTCGTTACCAACAATTCACTTTATTTTCTCACATAAATCACTTCCACTTACCTTTCCGTTTTATATAATCCCCTACTGCCTTAAAAAAATATGTTCGATACTTTCTTGACTACTTGAACATCACTATCAACTCATTTCTTCCGTAAATCATCTTACTTTTTGCTAATTTTGGCCTCTAATACTAAACAATTACCCTACTTTTTAGTGCAAATTGAAATGGAACTTTAAAGAAATCATATTATTAGTTATATAAAGTACCGTCAAATAATTTTAATTTTTTTAACCTCTAAGCTATTTAAAACCTAGAAGTAAATCATAATATATTAAAATAAAGTAATTAGTCATATTGTTCTTATAAGTTGGAAGATAAAGTAAAGAAATGGAAATAAATTTCTTCCCGGGAAATTATATGCCAGGGAAAAAACCCGGGAATATTCCCATTTTATAAATTCCTTCCCACCGGGAATATTCCCACTGCCCATCACTAGTCATGACTTAAATGCCGAAGGCATGCAACTAGGGTGCTATGTAAGGTCTTATGGTAGAAGCAATTAATTCGAATCGTCAGGGACCCTGCAAGCTTCAGCTGTAAGAGATTGTCAGCACCGTTGGTTTTAGGATCCAATTCATTAATCTGTATTTTTTATGAATCACTTACAACCTGTGTTGTCAAATAATTACGCACAGAATGGCGCTACGTAGCGCTTAACCGCCGTTTAACTAATTTATTTGTATTAAAATGTTCAAACGGTTATTAGTTACGTTGTATAATATAACGAAACTGACTTAACATTGACGGTAATTCTTCTTAAAATTTGTCGGCCCTTACAGTGACTGTTTTCCACGCCACTACAACAACAAACCCTCCCTGTAATTAGAACTGATGCTGACCCCAACATTAACACCAAAATAAAGTTACATGTTCTATCGTAGGGGGTAGTTGAAACTTCGTGTATACAGTTCATGGTTTTACCGACGGAGGACTGTGAAAATCTCTTCATATTTTGTGCGAAGTAAGGCCTGATGTGCCACTGTAAGCGAAATTTGGTATCAAAATTTAGTGTGGCAAATCATAACACGGAACTATGAAAATGTTTGGGAATGAAGGGATCCATATAATTAAGAAGTTACGTCCCTAATGTATTGTGTTACTTTGGAACACAAATATACGAGCCAAGAAAGCATTTCAGCATGTTACCTATAAAATACTTAGGAACGTACAAGAACACATTCAACACGTAAGACATGTAAGTCATCCTAAATACAGAATTTTGCGCTATTCTTGTTTACCCACATTCTGCGTAATGCCCTAATGTGCATAGCAATCTCATTTTTACCGGCCATCTAGCACATGCTGATTAGCGTTGATTTTACAATAATTCATATATTATGTACGAACACCAAGCCCCTGAAGTGATCCCATATTGAGAAATGCAGGTCCATACCCTAAAAAAGATTCCAGGGAATGTAAAAAGTCGACTTCCTTGAAAAAATGAGTGCAGCTATGAAATGGACTATTGTATGGACCTCTACAAATAATGAACATCCATAGATGGTTAAAATATTCTTTATCTTGTATTTTACTTGTTTTTCGGAGCCCGCCGGAAAAATCAAGCTAGACCCATTTGAGCTAAATCAAAATAAAATCACAAACGTCCATAGTTTATGTTCGAATATAATACATTACAGGTTTACATTTGTAAAATTTTAGGATAATTACCATTCTCATTATTTGTTATTTTAGTGTCTCTATATAAATAAAACAATATCGTCGAGCACCCATATTTTAAATATGTGCAACAATTAGTGAGAAATGTTTAAACAATAATAAAAAAATAATTATTTTATCAAGATACGAACTACATAAGAATTGTATGGATCGTATCAATCTTGCTATTATTTTTATTTGGTATACAGCTTGTCTATGTGTCCCATGTCATTTCCAATTTGTAGGCTACTAACTTACGTTCATGATATCTCCCATACCTAAATATTTCTCGTGACGTATTGCTTTTAACCAACAAATTTTCCGAAACCATGTAACAGTATTATCAATCTGAGCCAATTATTTAATGAAGAATTGAACATTACCTTTCTGGCCGAACTGAATTTAAACTTTTTTTTGTTAATTGTTCGGAGTCATTAGAATACGACGCGCAAGTCTCCTGAACCACAATTTTTTTTAGCGTTTCTATATTACTTTCAAATTCAGGATCTTCTGGTGCTAATTCTGGTTTCACCCTATCAACGTTTAGTTTCACATCCAAAGAGCACATAGCTGTATCCTTGTCCACTGATACCTCTCCTTCCGTTGTAGATAATATTAACTCTTTGTTGTCATTCATTAGTTCGTATGTCCACCCTCTCCCTTCGAGCGGATCATCACTAGGTAAGTCATAAGCAATTTCTTCTTTGCATATCAATTCCAACTTAACAGACGCCTTACCAGCCATTGTGAATTGAAATATGGGTTAAATTCCAAAGTTGGGCGTCCGTTCCCAGCAAAATTTTTAAAATTTACAGGAAAGATATGAATAATTTGATCGTTTGTGTGCTTAATAATATATAAGAGTCTCGAAAAATCTGTTTTATTTGTTATATATATGCGGCTATAAACATGGGACTATACGGTGAGCGGAGGGAACTACTTGGCGCAAGGTAACCAAACAGTTGCATTGTGGGAAAGAAACGAGCATTTATGTTATCAACATGGCGAATGTACAAGGGCAATGAACTAACAGTTTTAACATTTGTGAAGCAATACGTTGATAACGAGCAAAATCTTTTAAAAGTTTGTGAAGAGCATGGATTAATGAACCTAATAACAAATTACACAAAGTGTGCAGAGGAGATAACAGCGAAAAAACGTGGCGAAAGCGGACGCCCAACTTTGGAATAAATGCCTGAAATATAATAAGAATTTAACACTGTTCTTATACTCCCCTTATGTTTTACGTTGCCAGTGTTAATGAAATGATTTACAAGTACTTTCACAAAAACAACTTTATATTTCCAAACTTCTTCTTCTTCGTCTTATTCTTCTTCATCAACCACAATTTTGTAGAAGCGTCAAAAAAGTGGCGCAAAAGAACGTTGCCACTGTCTTTGAAAACTTATCGGCAATTTACAAAGGTACTTGAACATGTAAAATGTAATGATTTGATTAGTAGAAAAATGATAAAAGTAATAAGAGGAGTACAAAGGTATATGACATATGCAAAGTAAGAAGTATGATAAAGTAAAATAGACGTGAAAAAAAGTAATGTCACAATCGGGAAAAAGTCAAATCGGGAGAGAAATACGGCACAATAGGATAAAGGTCAAAATCGGGAGAGAAGTTCGAACAGGGAAAGAGGGCTGAGGGCCAAGAGAGACAGGGCAAAAGGTAGAGAAGAGGGGGAGTGTAAAATGAACGGAAAAAAGTGTTGAAGAAAGAAGGGAATGTATGAACGTGTAAATGGAAAAAAGAATGTAAGTGTAGTGTATATGTATAGAAAGGCCCACTCAACTCTCGTCCTCACAGAGCACACGAAACACGATGCACTCGCTGTAACTACCACTGACGAACTCCATCAACCACAATTGCTCTCTCGGCAATTGATTGTTTGTTTGTAGTAAGCATTACAAAAGTTTTGCATAGTATCAATATCACTGTATTGAACAAGAATATCGGCAATTTAGAAAGGTAATTAAACATGTAAAATGTAAAGATTAGAATAGTTGAAAAATGATAAAAAAGTAAATAGATGTGAGTAGTAGGGGTCCCGTTATATGCAGCCGAGTAAGCAAAAATTTTCTCGATTCTGATTGGCTGAGAGAGGTCACGTGACGTTAGGCCCCGCCCACGCGGGAAATTCAAATTTTCAGGTCACGTGGTATGACGTCATGAGTCACCCTGCGGGGAAATCCCTCATTCTCTTTTATGACCGGGATTTTTGAAATTTTTCCCTTTTACGGGTAAGATGTGTGATTCTGATTGGTTGACAGATATCACGTGATTTTAGACCCTGCGATATTTGAAATTCGTTCCCTTTTACGGGTAAGATGAATCCTTTGGTACCACGATACTGATTGGCTGATAGAGGTCACGTGATCTTAGGCTCAAGGATTTTTTAAAATTCGTTTCCTTTTATGTGTAAGATGAGTGGTTTGGTACCTTGAATTTGATTGGTTGATAGCGATCACATGATCTTAGACCCTGGGATTTTGAAATTTGGGTATCCTCTTTGATGAGTACTTTGGTACTACGATACTGATTGGCTGATAGAGGTTACATGATCTTAGACCCGCTACAAGGTGAACAGAATACGTGGGAAAACCCCTCACTCATTTGTTTCATTTTATGTGTAAGATGAATGGTTTGGTATCACGATGCTGATTGGTTGATAGAGGTCACGTGATCTTACGTTGTAGGATATTTAAAATTCGTTCCATTTTATGGGTAAGATGAGTCCTTTGATACCTGATTCTGATTGGCCGACAGAGGTCACATGATTTTAGACCCGCCACACGGTGAACAGAATACGTGGGAAAACCCCTCACTCATTTGTTTCCATTTTACGGGTAAGATGAATGTTTTGGTACCACGATGTTGATTGGTTGATAGAAGTCGCATAATCTTACCCCCAACCCCCAATGCTAGAAATTCAGAGCGATATGTCGGTGATCACCCTAGACCTGGATTTTAGAATTTAGTTCCCTTTTATGGTTATCCTTAAAGTTCCCATGAAGGGTTCAACCTCCTCCTTAAATAACACTTTTTGGTATCATGATATTGTACTGAAGTTTACATTAAATATTATCATTCTCTTTGACAGATAAGATGATTACCAGCTTTCTTACCTTGATGGAGATCCTGTCCTTCAATTAGTAGCCTATGTCTCTGGAAGTAACAATGGTGAAAGAGGGGTGTCGCTTGTAGATTTCTTATAACACATTGTTGTGAGTTTAAGCGATTTTTTAAACGCTCAGTAAGCGCTTCATTAATAAAAACAGTGTTGCCAGATTTTTTCTTACCTAAACTGCTCCGGTTCTTTTCGAAACGGTTCCGCAGAGTGCAAAAAATTTTAAACTAAAAATTTTTCGAACTAAAAAAATTTGAAAACTAAAAAATTTTCAAACAAAAAATTTTCGAACTAAAAATTTTGAAAAAAAATTTCAAAAAAAATTTCGAACTAAAAAATTTAAACAAATTTTTCGAAAAAAAATTTAAGCTAAAAAACTTTCGAACCAAATTTTCAAATCAAAAAATTTTCAAACTAAAAAATTTTAAATTTTCGAACCCCAAAAAAATTCGAACTAAAAAATTAAAAATTTTTCGAAAAAAAATATTTTAAACTAAAAATTTCGAACTAAATTTTCAAATCAACATTTTTCGAACTAAAAATTTAAAAAAAAAATTCGAACCAATTTTTAAAAACAAGTTTCGAACTAAAGATGTAAACCACATTTGAAAATTTTCAAATCAATTTTTTGAACTAAATTAAAAACCAAATTTTGGACACTAAAAATTCTTTAATTAATTTTTCGAACAAAATCATTTAAACCAAATCTTGGCCATGATTTGAAAATAAGTGTTCAGGGTTTCAAGAAATAATAAAACACATTTTTTTCAACTTGTTGTATTTTAACGAAAGGTATGTGCTCTTCTCATACAAGGTGATTAACATAATAAATACAGGATCTAGTTAATGAATATGTTGGACGTGTCATCATCTTCGAATCTTGTAGACGTATCCTGTAAAGAAAAAGAAGAAACAACGGATTACTTTAAGAATTTCTTTTTTCTGAAACAATAAAAACGAGTCAATATTGATAAGACAGAAATAAAACTTACTCGTAAAAGATGGATGTGTTTAGGCTCATCTTCCTCCTCGGGTACAGGATGACACCATTTCAACCACTGATAGATGTTTATGAACTCTTCTGGGTACTGCATTTTTCTAGGTGTTGCTCCTTTATGGTCAAGATTCCCCCTTGGATACGAGATGACTACATTTCTTCCACTGATGGTGGTGTTGGTGGTTTATGATCTCTTCTGGGTACTGCGTTTTTTTTTCTTGGTGTTGCTGCTTTATGGTCAAGGATTGGAAAAAGGAAAAGGAAAAAAAGAAATGGCGGCCTCATTGGGTGTTTACAGTTTTTTCTTCTTCATCTTCTTTTTCCAGTTCCAGTTTCCGTTTTTTAACATACCCGTACGGAACCGTATCATAGGAATTGAGTTCTTTAAATCGACGTTTTGTGTACTGGATACTGTACATTTTTTCTTCTTTGCGTGTGACGATGGTATGGTCTTTGGTCCTGCATATTTTATGGGGGATGGTGATGGTGACTTGTCCACGGCATTGATTTGTAATCATTTCTTTTAGCGTGTTGAAATTTAATTGTTGTCCTGCATTGTAGTTTAATGTAAATCCTCTAATTTTACATATGTAGCTGGTGACGTTGGTATCCGCATTGTATATTTCTAAGCTGTAATTTTTTGGTCCTCCACTGACAAATGTCTTGATGTATGCTCGTGGTCCATAAGACTCCATCTCATCCGATAAGCATCCCAAGTACGTTGAAGGTTCAATGGTTGGCTCTCCGGGCTTCTCCGTAAATATCACAGAATCCGTGTCGAAATATAAAACACGTTCCTGCAACATTTCCAGGTACTTGTACAGTTCCAGACGTGCCTGACATCTTGTAAATGCACCTAACACGACATTAGTGTTTCGGTTTTGAACAGGCACATGTTCATTGTACTCCCAGAACGCATATAACATCGTATCATTGATGGGTACAATTTGATGGAGTTTAATGTCGGGGGAAGTGAGTTTTTCATAAAATTCTTCAGGCCGATCAATAATTGGGGTCTGGCTAAAGTTTGATCGTTGCGAAAGTTTTCCCCAAAGAGCGTTAACACAAAGCTTAGATAAACTTCTTCGTGCAGGATTATTTTCAATTTTGGTCGGATCCAATGCAATACCTTCACGCTCCAGGACGGTTTGTATGAATTTTGTTTTGTCTTCTTCGGTCACACAGGAACTGGGCCAGCAAGAAGCTTCCATTTTCGATTTCAGAAAAGTATTGATATATTCCGTGAACAAGCCACCTGTTTTCGTGATGGGATCATACTGTTCAATGTCATAATCCCAAATTTCAAAGATCTCCACCGGTTGATATCCTTATTCTATTGCTTTCTGTATTTCATATGATACCAGTAGTAGGCCCCGCGTATGGCGAACTGACTCAGCAAAAATTTTTGTGACGTCATAGGTCAAAAGTCAATGATCTTGGCCAGGGGTCAATGACCTAGGGGTACCTAGGACCACCCCCTCTAAATTTTGGTAGGGGTACTTGGCCCACCCCCTAAATTTTGGCAGGGGTACATAGGACCACCCCCCTTAAATTTTGGAAATTGCTTCCCTTTCATGGGTAAAAAAATTGCCAAAAATTCAAATTTCGGGGGTTTTTGACCTAATTTATCCCCTTTGATGAGGTATTATTACCCTATATAGTTATATGGGCGTATACACGGGTCCATTACCTTTCGTAAGACATGGGTATATTAATGCACCCCTTGAAAAATTTGGGAGGGGTACCATGGCCCACCCCTTAAATTTTGGAAATTGACCAATTTAAACATTGGGTATTATAGTACCGACCCTAATATGTATCATGATAAATTTGGGTGGTCCACCTCATTCCCTTCTAGGGGTACAAAATTGCCAAAATATAAACGTAAGCAATACGTTGTACCACGTGTTTGGTTTTCGACCTAATTTATCTCCTTGGATGAGGTCCTATTACCTTATATGATTATATGGTCATGTATAGGGGTCCATTCCCTTTCATAAGACATAGGTACATTTGTGCACCCCTTTAAATTTTTGGATGGCCCACCCCCTAAATTTTGGCAGGGGTACATAGGACCACCCCCCCTTAAATTTTGGAAATTGCCAAATCTAAAAATTTGGTATGGTAGCCTAGGACCATAGTATGTACCTCTATCAGTATTGAGTGTCTATGTCGTTCCCTTTCATGGGTAAAAAATTGCCAAAAATTCAAATTTCAGGGTTTTTTGACCTAATTTATCCCCTTGGATGACGTGTTATTACCTTATATAGTTATATGGTCGTATACAGGGGTCCATTACCTTTCATAAGATATGGATATATTTGTGCACTCCTTTAAAAATTTGGGAGGGGTACCTTGACCCACCCCTTAAATTTTGGAAATTGACCAATTTAAACATTGGGTATTATAGTACAGGACCCTAATATCTATTATGATAAATTTGGGTGGTCCACCTCATTTCCTTCTAGGGGTACAAAATTGCCAAAAATATAAACGTAAGCAATACGTTATACCACGTGTTTGGTTTTTGGTCGATTTTATTCCCTTTGATGAGGTGTTATTATCCTATATAGTTATATGGTCATGTATAGGGGTCCATTACCTTTCATAAAATATGGGTATATTTGTGAACTCCTTTAAAAATTTGGGAGGGGTACTTTGGCCCACCCCTTAAATTTTGGAAATTGCCCAATTTAAACATTTGGTATTATAGTACCGGATCCTAACATGTATTATGATAAATTTGGATGGTCCACCTCGTTTCCTTCTAGGGGTACAAAATTGTCAAAATATAAACGTAAGCAATACGTTGTACCACGTGTTTGGTCTTTTGGCCCAATTTATCCTCTTGGATGAGGTTCTATTACCTTATATGATTATATGGTTATGTATAGGGGTCTATTCCCTATCATAAGACATAGGTACATTTGTGCACTCCTTTAAAATTTTGGGAGGGGTACTTTGGCCCACCCCTTAAATTTTAGAAATTGCTCATTTTATATATTTGGTATTATAGTACTGGACCCTAACATGTATTATGATAAATTTGGGTGGTCCACCTCGTTCCCTTTTAGGGGTACAAATTGCCTAGGGATGGGACTTGGGTATTTACCCACTGGGTAGGTAAATAAAAATTGGGTAAATACCCGGTAAATACCGAAATTTTATTTACCTACCCAAAAAATGGGTATTTATTACAAACTTCAAGATTACATAATAAGAAGACATAGTGGACTCAAAAATAGCAGAATAAAATCTTCCAGATACAGATGTGGTTAAACAAAGATGCAAACCTGCAACACTGGAAACTCATAATATATATCTGGTAAAATTGCTTCGAACCATTCCTTTTCTAATTAAGTTCAGTACTGGTACTGATTTGAGACTTAAGAGTAGACGTGCCTCTTATCTTAGTTCAATTTCCTAAGTTTTCTTTTATTCAGGGAGAAAAAAACTTAAAATGGGTAGAAAGGAAAGTAATGTTGCGCATATGATGTACGAAATGATATATCAGTAAATTGCAAGTAATGTGATGGAAACTATAAGCACGCATACGTAAATGAAATGTCAGATCATGTGTATAAATATTTTAAGTATCCTGAAGGTCTAAAGAAAACAATTTTAAAAGGTTTACAAGGGAGAAATTTGTGTCATTGGGACAAAACAAGTGAATGAAAGTGTATAACCTACGTCAAGTTGTAGTAACAATAAAAGCATTGATGACTCTTTACTGACAAGGGCGTCTTATAAAACTTTGATGCAGTTTCATATATGAAGATTCCTCCATCAATGTAAAAAGTTCAACTAGTAGCATTATCACTTTTATGGATACAATGACAGTTGATGAAAAGGTAAGTAGCCTATATATGCATACCGTAACACATGTAATTTAATGAGTTAATGAGCTCACACACACATCACATATCACGTTACGTTTTGGGTTGAGAGATAAGGGAGTAGTTTGCTGGCTTGCTGTGTCTATAAGTTGTCTCAAAGTTCAGATAAAAATTGCAAATAGCAAAGGATAGTTAACTACTTATGTAATAAATTCAACAATTAATTTTTTATATATGGCATTGCATTTACCCTAGCCCAGCGCAAGTATTTCTATTAATGTACACGTAATTTTATTTCATATAATTCAAGGACTTGCCATATGACCTTGTAAAAGAGTCAAAAAACGATGGCTGAAAAGGGGTTGGTAAAAGAATTTACAAGTATTTTCAAATAGCTTATATTTTGCAAAATAATGGCCACATGGTCAAACAAGTTGAAATTTTTAGGGACAATTTGATGCCAAGTTTAATGAAATGCAAAGACAACAAGGTTGCAAGTATCTAAATCTTCGATGTGGCGGTTGGAGTAATGTTCGTAATGAGGGAATACTCAACTTTAATATTACAAACCCCCATTCAATATTTGTTCAGTTTATCAACACGGAAGGTAACCGTAACACTGCTGAGTGCATTAGAGATAAGTATTTGATGTCATTGAAAAATACGACCCAAGCAAAGTTCTTTGTTCTCATTTGTGATGATGCAGCAAATATGCAGAAGGATTTTTCTCTTGTCAAACAAAAGTATTTCCATTTGCAAACATAGTCACGTAAAACACACACGTTTAACCTTGTCTGCAGTGATATTTTGTAGTTTTCTTCAATTTCCTCACTTATTGCAAATGTTGTAGTCGTTATTGAAATGGTTAAAATACTCAAGTACTGAATGCCTTTTCATGCAATTGACAATGAAAAGAACATTCACACTTCTCTTACTCTTCCATGTAAAACCCGCTGAGGAAGCTATTTACAATCTTTTGAAAGTCTGAAAGTTACAAAATCACTTTACATAATCTAGCTGTTCATGAAAACACTGCAAGATATACAGCATTTATTAAAGACCACAAAGCAAGGTTATTTGAAGATGAGGTTTTCTGGGTGACAGTTGAAAAAGCTAATATATGTTCTTAAGCCAAAAGTCTCATGGATAAATATATTAGAATCTGATGAATGTAACATACACCGAGTTGTTCCTGCTGTCAAAGAAATCGAAGAACAACTAAGAACAACTGTACCTGAATTCCCATTGTCCAAAGTAGAAGAAACACATATTCTTAATAATTTCGAAAGCAGAAAAGTTACAGCACTTCAGCCGATTCACTATACCAGAACCATCCATTAATCACAGGGGTTTGACTTGACTCCAGAACAAGATCTCGATGGATTGGAGTTCATACACAAGGTTGCAGAGAACATGAAAGTAGATCTTGTAAATGTTATGAAGGATTTCGCACATTACAAGGTAAAGAAAAGTTTGTGGGGCAAGAAGTTCATTTGGACAAGTTTTGGTGAAATAAACCAAGTAATTTGGTGGCAAGGTTTGTGTGGAAGTACCCATTATCTGAAGTCGCACAGCGGATATTAACATCATTGGTATTACCAGACATCACAGAATGATCCTTCAGTAATTTCTCAAAAATTCACACTAAGTCAAGGAATAGACTGACTGCTTTCAGAGCCGGAAAAATTACATGTATAGCTTATAACTGGAAGTTGCATCACCGGGAACAGAAGCCAAAAGTATCAACACAGCGTAAAGAGACTGAGAAGACTGTTGAGTCAGAGCAGCAGGAAGACTTAGAAAATAAGTTATCGGAAGATACAAGTTCATTACATTTGGAATGCATCATGATACCAAGAAAAAGGAGAACCCATGAAGAAGACAGTGAAAATGACAGTTCTTATATGTGCGAGATAAATGGAGACATTACCAGCGATGATTCCATATATTCATTTCATGTATCCGATGAATACGATGAGTAATCTTGGTAGAAATGCCATCTCATAACGAGATAACGTTTTGCCCTTATGTGTATAGAATATTTCGAGAACGTTACTAAGCCCTGAATGTTCCCTAATTTTTTTGTACTTTTATTCGCTTGATACTGTCAATTGAGGTGTTTGAAACCAGAGAAAACTAACTGAATTTTGCCCAATTCTAAATTAAAGCATGGAATAATTTGAATTACGCGTATGAATCTGATGCCACCCAATCATAAACTAATTAAAGAAACTGACGTAACCGTCATGTGAAGCATTTTATCTATTTTGTTCCCAAGAATGCTAGTTTCCCGCAAAACATAAAAATGCACTTACTTCATTCTGGCTTCAGACAACTCATTTTTTATTATATTGTGATGCCTAGCGAGCAAGTGTAGGGAAGTGTGAAAGTCTTCGTATATACTCCTACTCTTGCTATGTTCAATTTGTAGTTAAATCATGTATGATATAACAGAAAATATATTTCAAGTCATGTCAGTTGTAATGGCTTGTCGCCCATAGTCACTTGCAGAATGTAAATTAAAAGAAAAGAATTTATCAGCGTTCCATGTACTTGCTTAGTTTCTTTATTTGCAGAAAAAAATTGATGTAGTCTTTATCAGAGTGATCCGTTGATTAAACTGTGCTCTCTGGAAAAATATCAAAATAGGAATGACCACATAACTCATTTCTATTAAATACGCGCCTTTGGCATGGGAGGCCCGGGTTCGATTCCCGGCGGGAGTTCATGTGGTTCGGATTCCACGTTAATCAGTAGGTCCACGTCTCATATAGCCTCGCTGCTGAACGGGACGTTAAACTCAAAATCAACTCAACTCATTTCTATTAATGAAAATAATAAATTTAATGCCTTTTGACAATTGTTCTAGCTTCTACTGGATCTAATGTTACCTTTTCATTATTTTTATGTACTGCTCAAGAAGATCTGTATCACATACATGATTGAAAGGAAAAAACCCTTATATTTACCCAATTTGGGTAAATACCTGGGTATTTACCCAAGGTAAATACCCAAAAAATATTTACCGGTAAAAATCCCATCACTAAAATTGCCAAAATATAAACGTAAGCAATACGTTGTACCACGTGTTTGGTTTGACCTAAGTTATCCCCTTGGATGAGGTTCTATTACCTTATATGGTTATATGGTTATGTATAGGGGTCTATTCCCTATCATAAGACATAGGTACATTTGTGCACTCCTTTAAAAATTTGGGAGGGGTACTTTGGCCCACCCCTTTAATTTTGGAAATTGCCCCTTTTTACATGTTTGGTATTATAGTATAGAACCCTAATATATATTACTATAAATTTGGGTGGTTCACCACGTTTCCTTTGATGGGTACGAAATTGCCAAATTTTAGTACAACCACGTGTTTGGCTTTGGCTCAATTTATCCCCTTGGATGAGGTCCTATTACCTTATATGGTTATATGATCATGTATAGGGGTCCATTCCATATCCCCTTAAATTTTGGAAATTTTCCAATTTAAGCATTCGGTATCATAGTACATGACCTCAACATGTATCATGATAAATTTGGGTGGTCCATCTTGTTCCCTTTCATGGGTAAAAATTACTAAAATATAAACATAAGCAATATGTTGTACCATGCGTTTGTTTTTTGGCCCAATTTCTTCCCTTTGATGGGGTTCTATTACCTTATATGGTTATATGGTCATGTATATGGGTTCATTTCCTATCATAAGACATGGGTACATTGACGCACCCCTTGAAAAATTTGGGAGGGGTATCTTGGCTCATCCACTCGGTTTTAGCAATTGTTTTAATATAAGCATTTGGTATCATAGTACAGGACTTCAATATGTACCACTATAAATTTGGATGGTCCACATCGTTCCCTTTCATGGGTAAAGAACTACCAAAAATCGAATTTCGGAGGTTATTGACACCTCTTTAGCACGTTATATGGTTTATTACCTTTATATGTTTATGTTCCCTTTTAAATTTGGGAATTATCAAATAAGAAAATTCGGTAAACGTTTTCTAGGACCCATTGGTGTTCCTCTTATGGCCAAATATTCAAAATTTAAATGTTATTGACCGGCTTTATTATTGAATAAGTACAGGATTTATTATTTTTTCATAAGACACAGGTGTATTTGTGTACCAATCTTAAATTTTTGGAGGGGGTACATTTCTTATTGTCATATCAATAATTGGTAAATGTTCTTTGGGTAAATCACTGTGATCACGTGATCAGTTATTGACCTATGATTGGGATTAGGAGTCCAGGACATTGGTACATTGAAACTTTGTAGGATAATTTGAGAATGCGTCATTGGTATTGATTATTACAGCCAAATATAAACGTAAGCAAGACGTTGTACCACGTGATTGACCTTGATGAGGTAGTGTACAGGGATACATAGCTAACCTTATTGAAACTTATGACTCATAGTCTTAAGGGAATACATGCTACAACACTGGCAAAGTTATTGTTGATGCAATTTGATTGGCTGATCACTATCTTTCCTGCAATCTGATTGGCTGATCACTATCTTTCGTGCAATCTGATTGGTTGATGAGTTTTAAATCTTTGCTGTATTCAGTTTTTAAGTTTTGTTTTACATTTAAAAATCTTGTTTTCGTTCAACATTTTGCACTCAATGATAAATATGATCAAAACCGTTTACTTGTTAATCGAATAGTTAAAAACCGGATAAAGTTTGACGGTTAACCGTGAAACGTAAAAATTTTTTAGTTTGAAATTTTTTTTGCTTGAAACATTTTGTTTGAAAATTCTTGCTTTCAAATTTTTTGTTTGAATTTTTTGTTTCAGAATTTTGTTTAAAATTTTTTTTGACAACTTTTGTTTCAAGATTTTTTGTTTAAATTTTTTTTGTTTGAAATTTTTTTCGTTTCAAATTTTTGTTTAAAATTTTTGTTTGAAAAAATTTTTTGTTTGAAATTTTTTGTTTCAAAATTTTGTTTGAAATTTTTTTTGTTTCAAAATTTTGTTTGAATTTCAATCGTTTGAAATTTTTTTGTTTGAATGTTTTTCGTTTCAAAATTTTGTTTCAAAGATTTTTGTTTGAATTTTTTTGTTTCAAAGTTTGGGTTGAAATTTTTAAAGTTTGTGCACTCATTAGTAAAGAACCGGAACTGTTTAGAACAAAAACCTCTGGCAACATTGTGGTGCAATAGTACACGTCAGAATATGGAGTTGTACTTGAAATGAAAAAAACACAATTCATTGAAATGGATCATTTTATTACACTCCACATACATCCATACCAGATAAAGGATCTGGATATTGTCGATACAATGTATTTTGAACTTCTTGCACTAGTTGGTCTTTAGCATATAATTTTAATTCCAATTGAAGTCTTTTAAGATCTATTACGATATCAATAGGTGGAAACTCAATGTCCATTTGATCACAAATAAACTGTTTATCAATACAGGTATGCACCCACGAACGATGTTGACAACCATCACAACATCTAGATACATGTTGTACAATATGCATAACACATTTTTCAAAATAGTACTTTTTCAGGAATATACTTGTTTTGTTGCACACTTCCACTGCATGTTTAACACATTGGAATACGTTGATGAATTTGTTCCGTTCTGTTTGCGTTAGATACACCATGTTGCGAGGGACATGAAATGTACTCTTTTTACGTAACAGCACCATCTTCTATTCGAGGACTGTACGCAGCACCACTTCATGATTTGAGCCTAATGATTTGACTATGTTCACATTTAGCTCATCATGAAAATAATCGTTCATTTGGTCGATTCGTGAACATAATATTTGCCATTCTTCACAGGTCAGTTGTACACCAAATTGTTCTGCTTTGCCCAATCGAATCACTGGTTCAAATGTTCTAGCACTGATACCAATCATCACATGTTTTGTTTGAAATATATTTATTGGATAATAGCTTGCGAAGATGAATTCTTTATCGTTAGAAGTACACATCTTTCCTCCTGAAACGCACTTGCTCAAATGATTTCACGAGATTGGTTGATTTATAGAACTACGGCTGACGTCATAGGAAGGAATGTGCTGACATTTGAATTCATGATTTCATCACAGTTCCTGACGTCATGCGGACCACATTCATACAACTATGTCTGACGTGCTGACGTTTGAATTCATGATTTCATCACAATTGCTGACGAATCCGGCTGTGTACTAAATTCAAATTGATGACTTCGACCCAAGAGTCTTTTATAGCATAAAGATACAGATCCAGTATTTAAGAAACGCAGCAGTTCTTCTTGTTTTGATGCTTCCATGGGTAAATATCTTGTTGGTAAAATTATATTCTTATCATTTTCAAGCTTCACTACGATTCTTAATCCAAACTCTGTAGGGATCATTTGGCTAGCTAAGATTCTATAAGGTACATTCTGTTGTAAATCAGTAATCTTGGTAAATGATTTCATCACATCACGTGTGTTTAGAAACTGCACACAAGTAGCCATGGTGACGTTATCATGAATACTAACTCGAACGATGATGCAAAACTGATGACGTTGCATTATCATGTTCTGACGTGTACTATTGCACCATATTCTGACGTGTATTATTGCACCACAATGTTGCCAGAGGTTTTTGTTCTAAACAGTTCCGGTTCTTTACTAATAAGTGCACAAACTTTAAAAATTTCAACCCAAACTTTGAAACAAAAAATTTCAAACAAAAATCTTTGAAACAAAATTTTGAAACGAAAAACATTCAAACAAAAAAATTTAAAACGAAAGAAATTCAAACAAAATTTTGAAACAAAAAAAATTTCAAACAAAATTTTGAAACAAAAAATTTCAAACAAAAAATTTTTTCAAACAAAAATTTTAAACAAAAATTTGAAACGAAAAAAAATTCAAACAAAAAAATTTTAAACAAAAAATTTTGAAACAAAAGTTGTCAAAAAAATTTCAAACAAAATTCTGAAACAAAAAATTCAAACAAAAAATTTGAAAGCAAAAATTTTCAAACAAAATGTTTCAAGCAAAAAAAATTTTCAAACAAAAAAATTTTTACGTTTCACGGTTAACCGTCAAACTTTATCCGGTTTTTAACTATTCGATTAACAAATAAACGGTTTTGATCATATTTATCATTGAGTGCAAAATGTTGAACGAAAACAAGATTTTTAAAAGTAAAACAAAACTTAAAAACTGAATACAGCAAAGATTTAAAACTCATCAACCAATCAGATTGCACGAAAGATAGTGATCAGCCAATCAGATTGCAGGAAAGATAGTGATCAGCCAATCAAATTGCATCAACAATAACTTTGCCAGTGTTGTAGCATGTATTCCCTTAAGACTATGAGTCATAAGTTTCAATAAGGTTAGCTATGTATCCCTGTACACTAACTCATCAAGGTCAATCACGTGGTACAACGTCTTGCTTACGTTTATATTTGGCTGTAATAATCAATTCCAATGACGCATTCTCAAATTATCCTACAAAGTTTCAATGTACCAATGTCCTGGACTCCTAATCCCAATCATAGGTCAATAACTGATCACGTGATCACAATGATTTACCCAAAGAACATTTACCAATTATTGATATGACAATAAGAAATGTACCCCCTCCCAAAATTTAAGATTGGTACACAAATACACCTGTGTCTTATGAAAAAAGTAATAAATCCTGTACTTATTCAATAATAAAGCCGGTCAATAACATTTAAATTTTGAATATTTGGCCATAAGAGGAACACCAATGGGTCCTAGAAAACGTTTACCGAATTTTGTTATTTGATAATTCCCAAATTTAAAAGGGAACATAAACATATAAAGGTAATAAACCATATAACGTGCTAAATAGGTGTCAATAACCTCCGAAATTCGATTTTTGGTAGTTCTTTACCCATGAAAGGGAACGATGTGGACCATCCAAATTTATAGTGGTACATATTGAAGTCCTGTACTATGATACCAAATGCTTATATTAAAACAATTGCTAAAACCGAGTGGATGAGCCAAGATACCCCTCCCAAATTTTTCAAGGGGTGCGTCAATGTACCCATGTCTTATGATAGGAAATGAACCCATATACATGACCATATAACCATATAAGGTAATAGAACCCCATCAAAGGGAAGAAATTGGGCCAAAAACCAAACGCATGGTACAACATATTGCTTATGTTTATATTTTAGTAATTTTTACCCATGAAAGGGAACAAGATGGACCACCCAAATTTATCATGATACATGTTGAGGTCATGTACTATGACACCGAATGCTTAAATTGGAAAATTTCCAAAATTTAAGGGGATATGGAATGGACCCCTATACATGATCATATAACCATATAAGGTAATAGGACCTCATCCAAGGGGATAAATTGAGCCAAAACCAAACACGTGGTTGTACTAAAATTTGGCAATTTCGTACCCATCAAAGGAAACGTGGTGAACCACCCAAATTTATAGTAATATATATTAGGGTTCTATACTATAATACCAAACATGTAAAAAGGGGCAATTTCCAAAATTAAAGGGGTGGGCCAAAGTACCCCTCCCAAATTTTTAAAGGAGTGCACAAATGTACCTATGTCTTATGATAGGGAATAGACCCCTATACATAACCATATAACCATATAAGGTAATAGAACCTCATCCAAGGGGATAACTTAGGTCAAACCAAACACGTGGTACAACGTATTGCTTACGTTTATATTTTGGCAATTTGTACCCCTAAAAGGGAACGAGGTGGACCACCCAAATTTATCATAATACATGTTAGGGTCCAGTACTATAATACCAAATATATAAAATGAGCAATTTCTAAAATTTAAGGGGTGGGCCAAAGTACCCCTCCCAAAATTTTAAAGGAGTGCACAAATGTACCTATGTCTTATGATAGGGAATAGACCCCTATACATAACCATATAATCATATAAGGTAATAGAACCTCATCCAAGAGGATAAATTGGGCCAAAAGACCAAACACGTGGTACAACGTATTGCTTACGTTTATATTTTGACAATTTTGTACCCCTAGACGGAAACGAGGTGGACCATCCAAATTTATCATAATACATGTTAGGATCCGGTACTATAATACCAAATGTTTAAATTGGGCAATTTCCAAAATTTAAGGGGTGGGCCAAAGTACCCCTCCCAAATTTTTAAAGGAGTGCACAAATATACCCATATCTTATGAAAGGTAATGGACCCCTATACATGACCATATAACTATATAGGATAATAACACCTCATCAAAGGGAATAAAATCGACCAAAAACCAAACACGTGGTATAACGTATTGCTTACGTTTATATTTTTGGCAATTTTGTACCCCTAGAAGGAAATGAGGTGGACCACCCAAATTTATCATAATAGATATTAGGGTCCTGTACTATAATACCCAATGTTTAAATTGGTCAATTTCCAAAATTTAAGGGGTGGGTCAAGGTACCCCTCCCAAATTTTTAAAGGAGTGCACAAATATACCCATATCTTATGAAAGGTAATGGACCCCTGTATACGACCATATAACTATATAAGGTAATAACACCTCATCCAAGGGGATAAATTAGGTCAAAAAACCCTGAAATTTGAATTTTTGGCAATTTTTTACCCATGAAAGGGAACGACATAGACACCCAATACTGATAGAGGTACATACTATGGTCCTAGGCTACCATACCAAATTTTTAGATTTGGAAATTTCCAAGGTAATAGGACCTCATCCAAGGAGATAAATTAGGTCGAAAACCAAACACGTGGCACAACGTATTGCTTACGTTTATATTTTGGCAATTTTGTACCCCTAGAAGGGAATGAGGTGGACCACCCAAATTTATCATGATACATATTAGGATCGGTACTATAATACCCAATGTTTAAATTGGTCAATTTCCAAAATTTAAGGGGTGGGCCATGGTACCCCTCCCAAATTTTTCAAGGGGTGCATTAATATACCCATGTCTTATGAAAGGTAATGGACCCGTGTATACGCCCATATAA
Source organism: Thermobia domestica (assembly GCF_964235325.1). NCBI lineage: Eukaryota > Metazoa > Arthropoda > Insecta > Zygentoma > Lepismatidae > Thermobia > Thermobia domestica. Next base: position 164,619,502 of record NC_137471.1, on the reverse strand, counting down.
CTATATAGGGTAATAATACCTCATCAAAGGGGATAAATTAGGTCAAAAACCCTCGAAATTTGAATTTTTGGCAATTTTTTTACCCATGAAAGGGAACGACATAGACACCCAATACTAATAGAGGTACATACTATGGTCCTAGGCTACCATACCAAATTTTTAGATTTGGCAATTTCCAAAATTTAAGGGGGATGGTCCTATGTACCCCTGCCAAAATTTAGGGGGTGGGCCAAGGTACCCCTGCCAAAATTTAGAATGGGTGGTCCTAGGTACCCCTAGGTCATTGACCCCGGGCCAAGGTCATTGACCTTTGACCTATGACGTCACAAAAAATTTTGCTGACTCGGCTGAATATACGGGGGCCACTACTACTATGTGTACAAAGTCATAAAACAGATAGAAAGTAGTTAGTATGATAAATCGGAAATACGTGAAAAAAGAAGTGTCGCAATCGCGAAAAAGTCAAATTTCAGGTTCAGGTTCAAGGTATTTTCCATCCTTCTCTTCGGAAGTTTGGTTGTTTAAAAAAAAAATAGAAAGTAAGTACTGCCCTTTTTTCATTTAAAGTTTTCCATTTTCTTTTTCCACCAAAATTCAAGAAGTTCTTTGTTTTTTTTTTCTATTTCTTTCTCACTTAGTTCCCTTCCATTTACATTAAAGCCTAGCCTTAAAGCTAATTTAACCAAATTTCCTTCCTTTTTCATTTCATCGATCCATTTCCATTTTTCCCTGATTTTTAGGGTTTCTTCACATTTTAACAATAAGTGTTCTAATGTTTCATCTTCTTTAAAACATAATTGACATTTTTCGTTCAGTTCTTTAAATTTTTTCAATCTTACCCATGTTTCAAAGCTCCTTGACCTGGCTTTGAAAATAAAAATGCTTCTCAAATCATTGTTCATATAATTTATTTTCTCATAACGCCTTTTGTATGTGTATATTCCTTTCAAACTGCTCTTCTTGACAACTTCTTCATACCACATTTCCTGCGCTTTCTCTTTAATTGTTTCTTCTGTGATTTTTTGGAAAGAAGTATGGTACAATAGGAAAAGATCAGAATAAGGAGAGAATTTCGAAAGGATAAAGGGGGCTGAAGGCCAAGTTCAACAGAACAAGAGGTAGAGAAAATTGAGGAGTGTAAAATGACTGGGAAAAAGTGTAAAAATAAGGAGGGAATGTATGAACGTGTAAAGGAAAGAAAAAGTGTGTAAGTTTAGTAAATATGTATAGAAAAATCCACACAAATCTCGTCATCACAGGACACACAAAGCACGATGCACTCGCCATAACATCCACTCTACTCGATATTTCATGGATACTCTCCCGGCAATTATAGACGGTACTTGCAATCAAATATACGATCAGGTTCTAATATGATAAAGAATACTTGCTTATTGAAAAAAATAGTTCTTCTTCTTCTTCTTCACAAATATAAAGCCCGACCTGACAAAGACCATTGGAAATTTATAATGTGTTTTAAGCCACTGTTGTATACATGTTGAAGGCATGAGCTACTGCTGACTTTATATATTATTATTATTATTATTATTATTATTATTATTAATAATAATAATAATAATTATTATTATAATGATTTGCATAACAATGAACGAAAAGTGGTTGGTGTGTTTTCTTTGTACTTTTGTTTTGATATCATTATTGTTTTCCACCTTAAATTAAATTGCACTAGTTATTTTTTTCGTTTATTCTATTTGTAAAATGTTAACTTTTACCAATGTCAATTCATTCAAGAGTAGTGATAGACAGTGGGAATATTTACGGTGGAAAGGAAAATAAAAAACAGGAATATTCCCGGGTTGTTCTCTTGCTTATCAATTTCCGGGAAGGAATTTATTTCCATTTCTTTATTTTATTTTCCAAATTATAAGAACAGTATGACAAATTACTTTATCTTCATTTATTATGATATACTTCTAGGTTTTAAACAATTTGGAGGTTACAAAAATTAAAATTCGTTGACTGTATTTTATATAACTAGTCATGATTTTTTCTAACAATTGACATGTTTCGGTTAGAACGAGATGATCGGTATAATACTTGGTATACTTATACAGGACTAAGTACTGAACACTGTATGATAAGTCATTCCCGTGTAAAACTCGTTTTCCGCCGACAAAGCCATCTATCCTTCGAAACACTAGCAGTTAAATTCCTCGTTATAGGTGCTGAGTGATGATCAGTCTGGCGGGCCAGTGTGTCGTAGTAAGCTCGAATTATTGTTAGGTCAGTGTGGAAAAATTTGGGCCGGCTACTGGCATTAACATCCTTCATGTAAGTGAATTGTTAAAGGACAAAATAAGGCGCATATTTAAGAATCAAATATCAGTTGGAGCAGAAGATGAGTGATTTGCTACACTTTGATGCAATTTAATTATCAATGAGTACGAAAATGAATTAGAAATGATCATACTCGTCAGAGATTATAAAAAAAACTGGGCCATATGCAGAGTTCTTCTGGCTTGTGATTAGTACCATACTAAAGCGTTCGACTTACATATGCTTCCTTCAGATGTCGGGCGTTTAGCGTGACGCTAGTCATTTGTCAAAACGACTATGCATAAGGCGGAATAAATTTCTAAATGTTATAAACAAATTAGGTTGGGTAACTACCAGAACACAGATACCCCACCATTTTTTCAACATTTGCGCTTAATTATGTATGTTCAAAATGCATTTCCTTCCTTTTTTAATTTTGCATGTAACATTGCCACACACGACTTTTCTTTCTGCCTATTTCTCGAAATTCCATGCGTGAATTCACATATAAGTTCGAGTACCTCGTCAGAAATTCGAGTCAGAGAGAGGAGACAGACTGACGTCTATTAAAAACGGCAAAATTTGATGCAAATATCTTAGAACTGTTATATATATACAGGGTGTCCGAGAAGTCCTTCCCTGATTACAGAAATTGATAATTCAGGCTAGAAATAAGACAGAAATATGAAACTGGTGTAGAATTGTTTACAAACTATAAAAGTTTTGGTCACATCAGTACACTTCCACATGAGCACCCTTGGTAGCACGTAGCACATCTAGGCGATATTCAATTTCCATCCACACATTAGCCAACATCACTGGAGGGATCGATGCAACGACTGTAGTCATTCGTTGCTGCAGGGTTTTAAGATCTGGTACACGTGTTCGGTAGACCTCATCCTTAACATAACCCCATAAAAAGAAGTCTAATGGGGTTATGTCAGTAGAGCGTGGAGGCCAAGCTGTTAGTTCATCACGACCAATCCATCGCCCAGGAAATGTCCTATCGAGATAGACACGGACATCCAAACCCCAATGAGGTGGTGCACCGTCTTGCTGAAAAACGACATCGGGGCGATACTGAAGCAGCTGAGGAACAGCATACAGCCAGGGCCGGCGAGAGGGGAGGGCAGGAGGGGCCAGAGCCCTGGGGCCCGAGGCCCCAAAGGGGGCCCGGCGGCCGAGGATAAAGAATTACTAAATGTTGTATATTTTTACTCAGTTCGCTTCCAATCAGTGCGCTCTCTGTGTAACAATTTTTGTGTACTGTGGTCTTGCAAAGAAATTACAAGTGACCAGATCCAAGAACAAGCAGCTGCACTAGTCCAGCGATACCCAAAAGATTTAGATGATCTTTCTGATGAACTGCATAGCCTGAAATTGATATATTGGGCCAATTTTGGTGAGAAAACTCTTTCACCATGGGATCTCCTAAATAACATCAAAACTTTGAATCTAGAAACTTTATTTCCAAATCTGACAGTGGCCCTTCGTATATTCGCCACAATCCCTGCTACCGTTGCTAGTGCAGAGCGCTCTTTCTCTCTGTTAAATAGAGTAAAAAATGTTTTACTCTCTACAATGTGTCAAGACAGATTATCAAGCTTAGGCTTGTTGGCAGTGGGGACAGAACTTATCAAGTGTACCAAACTGGATGCTATCATTGATGAATTCGCCCTGAAAAAAAGCCAGAAGGGGAATTTTGTTGTAACTATACGTAGAAAAGGATACATTGTAACTGTAACAGTTGTCTAGTAGTAATACGTATAATAAATTTCTCCTACAGATAATTACTATTAATATCACATTATTAATCACACTATAGTTAATTTGAGCAATATTTCATTGAAGTAACTAAATTAGGCCTAATGCCTCATGTCTCTAGTTAAGGAAAACTAACTGCATAGCTTACTTCTATATAATTATTTATAGCAACAATTTGTGCAAAGATATGCATAGTACAGGGTAGGTTGGATGGTTGAGAACATTTACTTTCTCAACTTTTATTAACTATTTAATACTTTCTTTTTGTATTTCCTTCACAAATTAGTTTGTTTTGAGCATTTGATTGAGCATTAGGGGAGAACTTTTGCTATTACAAATAGATAAGTTACTTTTTTTCTATATTTTGATACAATTGTATTAAAATATATATATTTTTTTATTCATTCAGTTTTGAAGCCTTCAAAAATCTTAGAACCAACAAGTATAGGGTCTAAACAAAATCATAAATAGTGAATTAATGAAGTTTTTTTTTCAGCCAACAGTGCACATAGGTTAGGTTCAGAGTTCTTATTATTCACTTATTTGGAGATATAGCAATACTGTTTAACATGTAAATTAAACGCATTAATGGTCTAATAAAGAGTTCAAAATAAGTCTTAATGTTCATTTTAGTTTACCTCCGTCCAAAGTGGTAAGTACGTAAAAAGTCATAAGGAAACATGTAAGGGGCCCGGGATTGCTCAGCCCCGGGGCCCGCGACCGCTCTCGCCGGCCCTGCATACAGCTGCAACATATCCAGGTACACTGCAGATGTGATGGTATCCTCAGTGAAGAAGAATGGCCCGATAATTCGATCGTGCAATATCGCGCACAAAACACTCAACTTTGGACTGCCTCTGGCGAACTCCCTGACCTCCCTGGGGGGTTCTGAACCCCAAATGCGTACATTACGGCGATTCACTACTCCACTGACAAAGAATGTCGCTTCGTCTGAAAAGGCAATTCGTCTGAGATAACCATTATCGTCCTCAATACGTGATAGCATTTCGACCGCAAAGTCATATCGACGTGTACCGTCGTCGGGCAACAAGGCCTGAACGAGTTGCACTTTCTAAGCACGAAGCAATAAACGTTTGTGTAAAATGTCATGGATAGAGCTTTTTGGCATCTGTAATTCACGTGACGCCCTGCGCACCAATTTCTTAGGACTTCTCAGAAAAGACTGCCGCACAGCCTCCACCGTGTCTGCTGAGATTCTTGGTCGACCAGACCTCGGAAGGTCAGCAACCGACCCTGTGTTCTTGAACTTCTCATACCAGGCTTTAATGCTCTTGACATCAGGTGGAGTCCTCCCAAATGTTGTCTGGAACTGTCTCTGCACCGTGGTTGGTGATCGTGTCTCATGGTACCACAGGACACACTGTGTCTTCTCCTTGTTGGTTGGCATGGCTTCTTGGGCTTCTTACGTAATACAAACCTAAAACAAAAAATTGAGACTTGGTAAAACAGAACAAGCCTAACACAGACAAAAACTTTTATAGGTTGTAAACAATTCAACACCAGTTTCATATTTCTATCTTATTTCTAGCCTGAGATATCAGTTTCTGTAATCAGGGAAGGACTTCTCGGACACCCTCTCTCTCTCTCTCTCTCTCTCTCTATATATATATATATATATATATATATATATATATATATATATATATATATATATATATATATATTACTAGGGTGATATTCAACAACTCGTGTGTGTCCATAGAGAAGAGGCACGTTAGCTGTGGTGGGTATACGCGTGCAAGATGTCGAAAAATACTAATTTGTTAAAGGTGGCCACTACAAGCTAGTTTTGATTACAATTAGAAGCAGTGAACCGTTTCTATGGTTACAAGTCACCTATATAATTTCTCTTAATATTGCTGTTCCTTTCTAGCTTGACAAGTTTCAGGTTGTAATACTGTAACAGCACCTCCGAAAAGAATGAAAAGCAGTTCATCCTTGACAGTCCACAATTGCTTCTTCTGTGAAGATTACTTTGTAAATAGTGTTTGTATTTGCTGTGTCCGTTATTCACTATTACTTTTCAGCTATGTCGCCTGAGTGAAGTAACTATTCTGCATAGTCTTTTTTTGTGACGTGACTGATTTCACCTGGAAATGTCCAAATACTGGACTCCTTCTTCAATTTAAGCATGTGTCATCTGATATCGTAAAAACGGTTTTATGCAGTTCGATCCATTCCTACGCGATTGTGACTCAGAGCTACTTGTTGAGACCGCCTACCATAGGGTATGGGTGTGTTTCTCAAACTCTTGTTATTTTCCACATAAACCTATCATTGTCATCTCGCCTACTCCTAGGATTACACCCGAGCTCAGTTCCTCAAATTCCCTTTGCTTTAAATTGAACTAGATATAATAATAATAATAATAATAATAATAATAATAATAATAATAATAATAATAATAATAATAATAATAATAATAATAATAAAAAACACTTCTGGGCATTTTGCAGTCGTGTGCGTGATTTTCGCTCTTGACGTCTTCATGCTATATAGCTAAGTGTATAAGCATGCATATTGTACATTTGCACACAATAGATGCACAATACTCAAAAAAATAATAGAGCAGAATATATCAGGAGATAATCAGTGAACTTTCTGGTACCATCATTTAACCTTTGTTATGGACATGCACTAACCAAAACAAATCATTATGGCTATAATTCGTGAACAAATAAATTTATGGGTTTTTGGTGATCTCTTACGAATATCATGAGGCTTTCAGAGCATAACGGAATCAAGTCTTCAGAAAATTGAGAAAGTGAGAAACCTGTTTGTAGATACTTTTATGTATTATCTGTCAGGCAAGTAAATGTACACCTATTTTTCGAGTCTGGCATTCCTGCGCTCCTTCCGTGGAGAGTATGAGAATTAAATCAATCAAATGTTTACTGAGGGGCAAAAAGAAAAATTCAATCTGAATAAGACACTGCAGAGGGGCACAAGCTGTGAATACGAATAGTGCATAGTGTAAATAAAGGACGACACCAAAAGAGAAAGCCAGAAACTGATGTCAAACTTAGAAAAAAAGAGTAAAAATTATCGACGTGGGAACATAAAAATATAAATACAACAAATAAGCCGACAACAAAACGTTCACCACGCCGTGATCTTGGTGTAGTGGTTAAGGTGCTGGTTTACAAATGAAAAGGTCGCCAGCTCGAATCTTCAGTTTGGACGTTTCTAAAAATTTTCGTTAATAATACATGCAGCTCGTGAGAGATGGTAAAAGAGGTCGTATTTAGTTTTTCGTAGCAATTATTATTGGTAATGTTTAGTACTGATAATACTTTTTGTCTTTGAGTATTGCTTTTATTCTTGTCTTAATTTTGAAAGAGAAGAAAATCCGAACAAATGCCACCAAAATTCCTCATATTTTCAATGTAAACGCCATTTGCAATTAGTAAAGAATAAAATTTGAACGTTCCGATGTAGCTGCAAAAAGTAAAAAGAAAAACATGGAAGTGGAGTCTTCGAATCCATACTCATGGTTGTTAAAAATACAATTTTTACATGCCTTACACCTCCCGACCACGTTTCTACGTTAGCAAGTTAGAGGTTTCTGTTTAGGTTAGGCTGCTCAATAAGTTTTGCAAAGGGGCCCGGTTTAGCTCTGACGCACCACAGGTGCGAGAAGGGAGCAAAACACTTTTTCTCTCTTCCTCTGTGTGTCTATTTATCTACTATCATTATATATATATATATATATATATATATATATATATATATATATATATATATATATATATAACGCTATTTGTGAATGCATTAACTTCCCTAATTTTCAGAGGATTGAGATGAAACATGACACAAACATTACTTGTTGAAATATCTTGATGAGCTCGTTAACCAGAATAATCAGATCAAAATGTTCAAAATTGTGCCCCTTCAAACTTTTAAAAACTTCCAAGGGAACCAAATTTCGCCCATAAATCGGTATTCAGAAAGTTTTTCACGCCCTTTCGCTACGGTAGGCTCTTTTTTGGCAGGAGGAGGGTTATTTTGCTTTCGGAACTAGATGATTATTAGAGATGATATGGAATTACGCATTGAGAGTGAAGTAACTTGTGAAACGCGTTATTTGAAAGAATAATATAATAAATGTGCTTTCCTCTAACAGAGAGAACTGTAAATCATGTATTTCGAGTTCGGGAGCCTGAATGGTGAGAGGTGTTATTTGATTTGCTTTTTAGTAACACATTGCATTGCAAATAAAGTAGGCAACATTAGTGGTAAGTAAAACAATAATAATAATAATAATAATAATAATAATAATAATAATAATAATAATAATAATAATAATAATAATAATAATAGGTGTTTTTTGTGGCAAGGGAATATCTTCCTCAATTCCTCTTCAAACGAAATGATTGTAACGCCATATCTCCCTTACAAACAAAATATTAGCAATTTATATCGAGAGAACGGTAAATTGTAGAGTGATGGGAGCAACGTTGGACAGTATGCACTCATATTACTTAGAAAAATAAGCGATTTCAATGCAAAATGAACGAAGAGTCATTGTCATGGGTAGTCATGGGGCCACGGCAGAGCCCTCTTTAGGCAAAATGTCAATAACGTATATCGAGAGAACAGGAGGTGATAGTGAGATGGGACCAACGTTGGACACCGTGGACCCATAAGTAGTGATGAGCAAATGCAAGACCAAGATCAAGACCGGGGTGGTCTTGGTCTTGGTCTTGCACTGGAATCCTTGGTCTTGATCTTGGTCTTGGTCTTGCACACCCAGTCTTGGTCTTGGTCTTGGTCTTGCAAGTCTTGCATTTAAGAAATCTGAAGCTTTTCGTAGGTAAATTTTACTATGGATATAAGGGATAATAAATTCTACAATGCGCCAATAGTAAAGGAGATACAATGTATATTTCTAAATGTAATATAGTTCAACTTTGTGTAAGTATGATGATAGTGTACAACATAGGTGATGACCTTTATTTTTTTAATGGGTGCCCACGCTTTACTACTTATAAGATATGCCTAAATCACAACGTTTCGTAATCTGTTTATATTTTTTAACAGATCCAACACTCCAGTGGTTCCCAAACTGGGGAGGCTACTCCTGAGACACATGAAAGAAAATCAAGACGGCACAGATTATTGAAATGCCATGAATTGCAAAATTATTTTTACACTTTAAAAGTGTCAGATTTTTCTTTTCAACCACGATTAGCTAATCCTTGTATTAAACAAAACTCTAATTAAATATTGAGATTTTATTTTAATGATTCCAATATGTACTCTATGGGGCATAAACTTGGACATTACGCAAAAGCGAATAAAAAATGCATGCTTTCGAAATGTGGGCAGGGAGAAAAAAGGAGAGAATTTGCTGTGTTGAACGTAAAAGGAATGAGAAGGTGTTAGAGATATTAGCAGTTATAACCGGTAGGGTTTGTATTCCTGTTCTGGATAAGCAGTTCTTATGACCCCACTGGGTTTGACTCTTGTTCGGTACGCCTTACCTATGGTGGATTCTAGTAGTTGGTGGGAAAAGGACATTCGCTCCACAGCTGACAATACCAAAGTGAAGAATGCGCAAACCTCCAAGTAGGATCTCGAACCAACATAACTTTCAATTGAGGTTTCGACTTCGGGTGCCCACCGTCCTCGCCACGCCTGCTGACATCAATAGTATAGACACAAGTGGTCAGATATAATATCCACCATTCCAGTAGTGATTCGTGTAGTAAATACAGTAAAGATAATTGCAAACAAAACATGTACAATATGTAACTTTTATTCAATTAACACAGGTAATGTATAATACTTACGTGTATAACATTACAACATTTTACTGAGAAATTTACTCAACATGTACTAACACACTATAAGCCCATATTTATACTCATTTAGAATTTATACGAAGAAGTAATAATGAATGATTGATTTCTTTCTTTCTTTGAAGGAAATAACGCACTGTAGATGCCGGCTAGAATTTACATTACACGATGCATTGACATTCAACACACGCTATTTATTCGCATTACACTTTACTGCACTGTAAATTGATGGATTTGGGGGGGGTCATGTAGTTATTCCCAGTAATGAAATTTCTTATTGATTATCGTTGTCCGTCCAATGGTCATGATCTGGCTCCGATCTGGTTATTGCTCCTCAACTGTGAAGTAATCAACCTTTTACCTGCATGGATTCCTTCCCCATAAATCGTGGGTTTTCATTGTTTTCGGTATCAGGCGATGTTTTAGCATACGTTCATTGGTTTCGTGAAAATTTTACGTTTAAGCAGTTATTCCGGTTTTACTTCGTTTTCACATAACTAAATTCACGACATTTTCAACGATGGTTAAGGAAATCTTAGATTTTTCGATGGACGCAACATATGCAGGACAGTCTATGCAGCCATCATCACCAAGCACACCCTCGCGCCTTTCAGACTAAGCGTCAGTAAGTCTGCGCCAGTCACGACAGAAGATTATTTTAAAAATATCCATAAGAAGTATTCTTTACAAGAAATATATATATCGTAAGGCGTTAAATGATACGCACACACTCCATACCAGACCATTCTTTTATTCGTTCAAAGTCAGTCTTCACGTCATCAATATTCTCACAATCTGTGTTATACTCCCACTTTTGTCCACCTATACATTGAAATTTAACTCGAAAAACATTTACCTCACTCCTACACTCATACACGCGTACACATAAAGGACTATATACATCACTACACACTTCCTCATATATCCTCACTTACACTTTTCTCATGGGTCTTCTCACAACACAAGTCGTACCTACCTCCGACCCGCGAGGTGGATACTTCATTTAGTTTTTTTGAATCTGAACTTCCTCGAGGACACCAACGGTGTTGAATATCCTCTTGGGAGAATCTCGGGTCATCTCTTTCATATTCTTCGTGACTACGATATCCTACGATACCCTACCTGGCCGTCTACTTCTCCTCCAAGAACGTGCATCACCACGTCGTCTGCCTCGTCGATAGTTTTCGCGTCCTCGTGCACCATCCCGTCCTTCGTACGGTGATTCTTTTCTTGTGTTCGCAGGCTCTGTCTTGTTATCCTCCTGGTCCTTCGATATAGCTGCTACTTTAGCTTTACGAGTAACCACATCTTCACCGTCCTCCCATCCTCTAGCAGCATCTCTTCCTGTCTTCCCTCTTGCTTCCCATGTGTCGTGAATCAGTTCAAGTCGTCGGACTGTTTCAAGAATTTCCGCCAACTCCTGGCCTCGTGTAGAAACCAACTGTCTCTGATACTGAACTGGTAGTAAAATTATGATAGTGTTGCAAATCTGGGCTTCACTGCTCTGTGAATCCAAGTCCCTAATCTGACAAAATATATTTGTAACAAAACGCTCAACACTCCCATCAACATTAGGGTTGAATGGTATAGTCTTAAGGCGCGTTAACCTAGCACATGTCACGTCTTCTGAATGATAATGTCTTAAAAACATTTGCTTGAAGTCGGCATACGTGATGAATTTATTCACATTTGAATAATACTATGACAGCACTGCGTCTCTTAGTATGAACGGTAATACCTTAAGCGTCTGACTAGGTCACACAGCCATTAGAGCACACTCTCGTTCTAACTGTACAATAAACGCTTGAGCTGACAAATCACCTCTCTCTGGTGGATAATGCGTGAACGATTTTATATCCGTTAATCGCAATTTCAATTCCTCTTCGCCTTCTTCGTTTTCCATTTCCTCCCTATAGTCCTGAGCTGCTTCCGAATATGCTCCGCGACGGTTCGTTAGTCTTCTGGCGTTTCCATTCTCGTTCCCATTAGAGAAGAGCACTCTTCTTTGTCGTTTTCTTCTTCTTTCCGTCTTCGGGGGCCATCCATCTTCTTCTGAATACCTGCTCTCATCAGACGAACTGTTCTTAATTCGTCTCCTCCGTCCTCTCCGATAAATTGGGTGCACCTCAGGTTCCTTGCTCCAAGAAGCCGCAGTACTATTGAGGGCACTCCTTCCACAGCAGGTACCGCTGGAATCACTTCTATTGCGCCTTCCATCTAGGCTTGGAGATTGAGCAGAATTGTATGTCCGCTTCACGTCTGTTTCCTCTTTTACGCCTGAACTATGCCTTCGTTATTCCTCTTCGATCCTTTGTTGAAGTGACGCTTTTGTACTTCCTGACAAGCCAACTTTTCTTGCACTTTCCACAGTTCCGAATTGTTTTGCCACATGACAGCCTTCGACTGACTCACTTCCGCCCGACACTCTTGCAGTTGATTATTCATCACCGGGTTGGCTCTTATCATTTTTCCAGAAACCTCTTCTATCACCTTTCTACATTCATCAGTCTTCTGCAGGACTTTTAACTCTTCTTTGGCTAAACGATCTTCTATCTGTGCCGTAGTCATCTGTAACACCTCATGTTTCACTTCTGCAATCTCGTCCTGCATCCTGTCCTGACATTGTGACATACGTGCTACACAGCTCTTCGATACCTGATCGATTCTTCTATTTACTTCTTCAAATTGCTGACTCACGTTTGTCTCTGTTAGTATTGCCACTTAGAGTTTAAAAACGGTATATAATAAAATCAGTGACGGTGACGGTAGCGGTGGAGGCTGTTGGTGATTAAAATATTAAAAAAAAATTAATAACCTCCCGTTATCGGGAATCTCGGTAGCAGGAGCGCACGTTCCCAAAAAAAGTGTATCAAGGAATAGTTAACTCAAATAAGAATACCAATATTAATACTACAACACTCTTGGGTCGAATTCGACAACTTACCATTTAAGCCTTCAATATAAATCCCAACACTGATGTTATTCACGAAGTTGTTAGACGAAGCGTGGACGTAGAAAGATGATGCAAGACGCAGAATTTTCAGAATACAGTTGCGTAAACTTGTTATTGAAAACCATGTCCATTTATTTATTATATTTATTTCTATATTACAACATTCTATCACAAAACGGTATTCATATACACAACGGATAATCCTCACCACAAGTGAACAATATTTTGACCTAAACAGTCGCTTCAATAATGACTTAGTAATATATCTAAGTTTAATTATTGATACCGTTCTACATAAAACTGAGATTGACAAGTACTCAAAAGAAATAAGATACATAAAACTAGGAAACATACAAAATGCTATATACTACAAAAATAATAATAATACATGCAATAAAGGTCCTCTACGATACTTCTAAAAGTCTTTTCAGAATAAATGGAAGTCCAGACGACAGTAGCAAATTATGTTATTTCATATGTCTAGAAAGAATTGTTTTAGAGAAGCTTAATCTTTTATTTGTTTTTATATTTATTATTTTTAATTAATTCCTTTTTGCACTGAACTATTATATTGTACTGACCACTTTTGTATAATTGTTTATATCTTCAGTTCTGTCTTGACCCGAACAGATGATTCACTAGTGCAATACTGCTTTACATACAAAGTGACTAACTAAATGACACTTGATCGTCGCGACTGGGAAACTTTTATGTAGATTGAATTGAATTTAGTACTGATACTTCAAACACTCTTCACAGATAAATAGGTTAGTCAGCACAGTTTTAAGAAATAATACATTTATGTAACGATGTTATATTACTACTGTAGTTGTTAGATATTTTTATAGCTATAAATTGAAGTTATGCTATTATATAGGCCTATATCAAATATAGATTGATTTTCTTTCAAGTGCTTTTTCTGGATATATGCTCCAAATTTGAGCTTAAGACTAAAAGAATTCAATGCAAAGTAATGCGTTCATATTGTGCGCTCATTATATACACGACGTTCTATATATATTGATTCTCTAGAGTGTATACAAATATTAACTTCTACTAATATTGTCTGGCGCAAGAAACTTTATATTTTCTTTTCGTAGCACTCATATGCAGTATCCAATAAAATAGGTTAGGTTATGAGTGAAGTATTTGAAATATATATTATTAGATCGGCTTACATAAATAATTTATCAATAGTTTAGATTTACTTTTCATATGCGCATATGTTTTTACGGTTATATCAAAAGAATTCTGTAAGGTTACGAGTGCAAAGCATGCTTTAGTGTGTCGTATACCGTAAACACATATCACTTGGTTTATTTCTTTTCGTTGACGTTAGTACGTGAATTCACGTTAAATTCAGTTGCTCAAATATGTCTTTTATTTTACTCATGCAAACTAAGTATAGAATCCAAGTATTTCAAGTACTACACTCTCCAAAAGTAACATGCGATCTTTACTTGCAGTGTCTTGCTTCTTCACAAATAGGGCTTAATTGTTAGCTTTAAACATGTTCTGTTTTTCTTACCTTGACCGGCAGGTTGAAACTAGTCCTTAAAAGTTTCTTGTTCTATTATTAATTCATTTACAAATAATTCTTTATAGTTGCATTTTTATTTTATTCTTCTCTTTATACCTTCCCACTTGTTCTTACTTTTTATTCTGCTGCTGCTGATCCTGTGATGTAAATGTTGCCAGTCAAGTCTAGACAGCTAAAGTGGAGTTCAGATGGTTACTGAGCGGAGCGCTCAGACACACCGCTCGAAGTGAACGAAACGCAAAACTTGCGAAAACAACGGGTGCACAAATGCTGATGAGGCAGCGAGTCCTGTTAAATATGGCGTCCGAATAGGTTGATCCCTTCGCCGTCACTAAGCATTCAAAGATTAACTTTCACTTAGTTCCGCAGAAACAAGGTAATACACAAACAAATGAAACAGGACACATACACCAGTAGTAATGGGGTCACTTCGCCGAACTTTTTGGCCCCTGGGTCCCTGCCTCAGGACCCATGGTCCCTGGCCCGGGGTCAATGACCTAGGGGTACCTAGGACCACCCCCTCTAAATTTTGGCAGGGGTACCATGGCCCACCCCTAAATTTTGGCAGGGGTACATAGGACCACCCCCCTTAAATTTTGGAAATTTCCAAATCTAAAAATTTGGTATGGTAGGGTAGGAACATAGTATGTACCTCTATCAGTATTGGGGGTCTATGTCGTTCCCTTTCATGGGTAAAAAATTGCCAAAAAGTCAAATTTCGGGGGTTTTTGACCTAATTTATCCCCTTGGATGAGGTGTTATTACCCTACATGGTTATATGGGCGTATACAGGGGTCCATTCCCTTTCATAAGACATGGGTATATTAATGCACCCCTTGAAAAATTTGGGAGAGGTACTTTGGCCCACCCCTTAAATTTTGGAAATTGCCCAATTTAAACATTTGGTATTATAGTATAGGACCCTAATATATATTATGATAAATTTGGATGGTCCACCTCGTTCCCTTTTAGGGTACCAAATTGCCAAAATATAAACGTAAGCAATACGTAGTACCACGTGTTTGGTTTTGACCCCTTGGATGAGGTCCTATTACCTTATATGTTTATATGAGCGTATACAGGAGTCTATTACCTTTCATAAGACATGGATATATTGGTGCACCCCCGGGAGGGGTACCTTGGCCCACCCCTTCAATTTTAGAAATTGCCCAATTTAAACATTTGGTATAATAGTATAGAGCCCTAGTATGTATCACTATAAATTTGGGTGGTCCACCTTGTTCCCTTTCATGGGTACACAATTGCCAAATTTTAGTACAACCACGTGTTTGATCTTTTGACCTAATTTATCACCTTTGATGAGGTGTTATTATCCTATATCGTTATATGGGCGTATACAGGGGTTTATTACCTTTCATAAGATATGTGTATAATTAATGCACCCCCAGGAGGGGTACCTTGGACCAACCTTTAATTTTTGGAAATTGCCCAATTTAAACATTTGGTATAATAGTATAGGACCCTAATATATATTAATGTAATTTCGTTCCCTTTTAGGGGTACAAAATTGCCAAAATATAAATGTAAGCAATACGTTGTACCATGTGTTTCGTTTTTTTACCTAATCTATTCCATTGGATGAGGTCCTATTACCTTATACGTTATGTGGTCACGTATGGGGATTCATTTCCTATCATAAGACATAGGTACATTTGTGCACCGGGAGGGGTACTTTGACCCACCCTTTTAATTTTGGAAATTGTCCCTTTTATATGTTTGGTATGATAGTATAGGACCCTAATATAAATTACTATAAATTTTGGTGGTCCACCTCGTTCCCTTTCATGGGTACACAACTGCCAAATTTTAGTACAACCACGTGTTTGGTTTTGGCTCAATTTATCCCCTTGGATGAGGTCCTATTACCTTATATGGTTATATGGTCATGTATATATTGGTCCATTTCCTATTATAAGACATGGGTATATTGATGCACCCTTTAAATTTTTGGAAGGGGTACCATGGCCAACCCCCTTAAATTTTGGAAATTTTCCAATTTGAGCATTCGGTATCATAGTACATGCCTCAACATGTATCATGATAAATTTGGGTGGTCCATCTTGTTCCCTTTCATGGGTAAAAATTGCTAAAATATAAACATAAGCAATATGTTGTACCATGTGTTTGGTTTTTGGCCCAATTTCTCCCCTTTGATGAGGTTCTATTACCTTATATGGTTATATGGTCATATATATGGGTTCATTTCCTATCATAAGACATGGATACATTGACGCACCCTTTAAAAATTTGGGAGGGATATCTTGGCTCATCCACTCGGTTTTAGAAATTGTTTAATATAAGCATTTGGTATCATAGTACAGGACTTCAATATGTACCACTATAAATTTGGATGGTCCACATCGTTCCCTTTGATGGGTAAAGAACTACCAAAAAATCAAATTTCGGAGGTTATTGACCCCTATTTAGCACGTTATATGGTTTATTACCTTTATATGTTTGTTCCCTTTTAAATTTGGGAATTATCAAATAACAAAATTCGGTAAACGTTTTCTAGGAGCCATTGGTGTTCTTCTTATGACCAAATATTCAAAATTTAAAGGTTATTGACCGGCTTTATTATTGAATAAGTACAGGATTTATTATTTTTTCATAAGACACAGGTGTATTTGTGTACCAATCTTAAATTCGGGAGGGGTACATTTCTTATAGGAGTCCAGAACATTGGTACATTGAAACTTTGTAGGATAATTTGAGAATGCGTCATTGGTATTGATTATTCCCGCCAAATATAAACGTAAGCAATACGATGTACCACGTGATTGTCCTTGATGAGGTAGTGTACAGGGATACATAGCTAACCTTATTGAATCTTATGACTCATAGTCTTAAGGGAATACATGCTACAACACTGGCAAAGTTATGGTTGATGCAATTTGATTGGTTGATCACTATCTTTCGTGCAATCTGATTGGCTGATCACTATCTTTCGTGCAATCTGATTGGCTGATCACTATCTTTTCGTGCAATCTGATTGGCTGATCACTATCCTTCGTGCAATCTGATTGGTTGCTGATTTTCAAATCTTTGCTGCATTCAGTTTTAAGTTTTGTTTAACATTTAAAAATCTTGGTTTCGTTCAACATTTTGGACTCACTGATAAATATGATCAAAACCGTTTATTTGTTAATCGAATAGTTAAAAACTGGATAAAGTTTGACGGTTAACCGTGAAACGTAAAATTATTTTAGTTTGAAAATTTTTTGTTTGAAAGTTTTTGTTTGAAAACTCTTGTTTCAAATTTGTGTTTGATTTCTTTTGTTTCAGAATTTTGTTTGAAATTTGTTTCAAAATTTTTTGTTTGAAAAATTTTTTTGTTTGAAATTTTTTGTTGCAAAATTTTGTTTGAAATTTTTTTGTTTAAAATTTTTTGTTTGAAATTTTTGTTTTGAAATTTTTCGTTTCCAAATTTTTTTGTTTAAATCTTTTTTGTTTCGAATTTTTTTTTCGTTTCAAAATTTTGTTTGAATTTTTCGTTTCCAAACTTTTTGTTTAAAATTTTTTGTTTCAAGATTTTTGTTTGAAAAAATTTTTCGTTTCAAAATTTTGTTTCAAAGTTTTTTGTTCGAAATTTTTGTTTCAAAGTTTGGTTTGACATTTTTAAAAGTTTGTGCACTCATTAGTAAAGAACCTGAACTGTTTAGAACAAAAACTTCTGGCAACATTGTGGTGCAATAGTACACGTCAGAACCTGGGGTTGTACTTGAAATGAAAAAACACAATTCATTGAAATGGATCATTTTATTACACTCCACATACATCCATACCAGATAGTGGTTCTGGATATTGTCGATACAATGTATTTTGAACTTCTTGCACTAGTTTGTCTTTAGCATATAATTTTAATTCCAGTTGAAGTCTTTTAAGGTCTATTGCAATATCAATTGGTGGAAACTCAATGTCCATTTGATCACAAATAAACTGTTTATCAATACAGGTATGCACCCACGAACGATGTTGAAAACCATCACAATATCTAGATACATGTTGTACAATATGCATAACACATTTTTCAAAATAGTACTTTTTCAGGAATATACTAGTTTTGTTGCACACCTCCACTGCATGTTTCGCACACTGAAATACGCTGATAAATTTGTTCCATTCCGTTTGGGTTAGATACACCATGTTGCGAGGGATATGGAATGTACTCTTTTTACGTAACAGTACCATCTCCTCTTCGAGGACTGTACGCAGCACCACTTCATGATTTGAGCCTAATGATTTGACTATGTTCACATTTAGCTCATCATGAAAATAATCGTTCATTTGGTCGATTCGTGAACATAATATTTGCCATTCTTCAAAGGTCAGTTGTACACCAAATTGTTCTGCTTTGCCCAATCGAATCACAGGTTCAAATGTTCTAGCACTGATACCAATCATCACATGTTTTGTTTGAAATATATTTATTGGATAATAGCTTGCGAAGATGAACTCTTTATCGTTAGAATTACACATCTTTCCTCCTGAAAAGAACTTGCTCAAATGATTTCGTGGGATGACACTGTATTTGCTGGTTTATAGTTATTGCTGACGTCATTGGTAAGGAATGTGCTGACGTTTGAATTCATGATTTCATCACAGTTACTGACGTCATGCCGACCAACCAAATTCATACAACTATGTCTAATGTGCTGATTCATGATTTCATCACAATTGCTGACTAATCTGGCTGTGTACTAAATTCAAATTGATGACTTCGACCCAAGAATCCTTTATAACATAAAGATACAGATCCAGTATTTAAGAAACGCAGCACTTCTTCTTGTTTTGATGCTTCTATGGGTAAATATCTTGTTGGTAAAATTATATTCTTATCATTTTCAAGCTTCACTACGATTCTTAATCCAAACTTTGTAGGGATCATTTGGCTAGCTAAGATTCTATAAGGTACATTCTGTTGTAAATCAGTAATCTTGGTAAATGATTTCATCACATCACGTGTGTTTAGAAACTGCAGACAAGTAGCCATGATGATGTTAGCATGAATACTAACTCGAACGATACTTATATATGATGCAAAACTGATGACGTTGCAACATCATGTTCTGACGTGTACTATTGCACCACAATGTTGCCAGAAGATTTGTTCTAAACAGTTCAGGTTCTTTACTAATGAGTGCACAAACTTTTAAAAATGTCAAACCAAACTTTGAAACAAAAATTTCGAACAAAAAACTTTGAAACAAAATTTTGAAACGAAAAATTTTTTCAAACAAAAATCTTGAAACAAAAAATTTTAAACAAAAAGTTTGGAAACGAAAAATTCAAACAAAATTTTGAAACGAAAAAAAATTCGAAACAAAAAAGATTTAAACAAAAAAATTTGGAAACGAAAAATTTCAAAACAAAAATTTCAAACAAAAAATTTTAAACAAAAAAATTCAAACAAAATTTTGCAACAAAAAATTTCAAACAAAAAAATTTTTCAAACAAAAAATTTTGAAACAAATTTCAAACAAAATTCTGAAACAAAAAAATTCAAACACAAATTTGAAACAAGAGTTTTCAAACAAAAACTTTCAAACAAAAAATTTTCAAACTAAAAAAATTTTACGTTTCACGGTTAACCGTCAAACTTTATCCGGTTTTTAACTATTCGATTAACAAATAAACGGTTTTGATCATATTTATCAGTGAGTCCAAAATGTTGAACGAAACCAAGATTTTTAAATGTTAAACAAAACTTAAAACTGAATGCAGCAAAGATTTGAAAATCAGCAACCAATCAGATTGCACGAAGGATAGTGATCAGCCAATCAGATTGCACGAAAAGATAGTGATCAGCCAATCAGATTGCACGAAAGATAGTGATCAGCCAATCAGATTGCACGAAAGATAGTGATCAACCAATCAAATTGCATCAACCATAACTTTGCCAGTGTTGTAGCATGTATTCCCTTAAGACTATGAGTCATAAGATTCAATAAGGTTAGCTATGTATCCCTGTACACTACCTCATCAAGGACAATCACGTGGTACATCGTATTGCTTACGTTTATATTTGGCGGGAATAATCAATACCAATGACGCATTCTCAAATTATCCTACAAAGTTTCAATGTACCAATGTTCTGTACTCCTATAAAAAATGTACCCCTCCCGAATTTAAGATTGGTACACAAATACACCTGTGTCTTATGAAAAAATAATAAATCCTGTACTTATTCAATAATAAAGCCGGTCAATAACCTTTAAATTTTGAATATTTGGTCATAAGAAGAACACCAATGGCTCCTAGAAAACGTTTACCGAATTTTGTTATTTGATAATTCCCAAATTTAAAAGGGAACAAACATATAAAGGTAATAAACCATATAACGTGCTAAATAGGGGTCAATAACCTCCGAAATTTGATTTTTTGGTAGTTCTTTACCCATCAAAGGGAACGATGTGGACCATCCAAATTTATAGTGGTACATATTGAAGTCCTGTACTATGATATCAAATGCTTATATTAAACAATTTCTAAAACCGAGTGGATGAGCCAAGATATCCCTCCCAAATTTTTAAAGGGTGCGTCAATGTATCCATGTCTTATGATAGGAAATGAACCCATATATATGACCATATAACCATATAAGGTAATAGAACCTCATCAAAGGGGAGAAATTGGGCCAAAAACCAAACACATGGTACAACATATTGCTTATGTTTATATTTTAGCAATTTTTACCCATGAAAGGGAACAAGATGGACCACCCAAATTTATCATGATACATGTTGAGGCATGTACTATGATACCGAATGCTCAAATTGGAAAATTTCCAAAATTTAAGGGGGTTGGCCATGGTACCCCTTCCAAAAATTTAAAGGGTGCATCAATGTACCCATGTCTTATAATAGGAAATGGACCAATATATACATGACCATATAACCATATAAGGTAATAGGACCTCATCCAAGGGGATAAATTGAGCCAAAACCAAACACGTGGTTGTACTAAAATTTGGCAGTTGTGTACCCATGAAAGGGAACGAGGTGGACCACCAAAATTTATAGTAATTTATATTAGGGTCCTATACTATAATACCAAACATATAAAAGGGACAAATTCCAAAATTAAAAGGGTGGGTCAAAGTACCCCTCCCGGTACACAAATGTACCTATGTCTTATGATAGGAAATGAATCCCCATACGTGACCATATAACGTATAAGGTAATAGGACCTCATCCAATGGAATAGATTAGGTAAAAAAACGAAACACATGGTACAACGTATTGCTTACATTTATATTTTGGCAATTTTGTACCCCTAAAAGGGAACGAAATTACATTAATATATATTAGGGACCTATACTATTATACCAAATGTTTAAATTGGGCAATTTCCAAAAATTAAAGGGTGGTCCAAGGTACCCCTCCTGGGGGGTGCATTAATTATACCCATATCTTATGAAAGGTAATAAACCCCTGTATACGCCCATATAACAATATAGGATAATAACACCTCATCAAAGGTGATAAATTAGGTCAAAAGACCAAACACGTGGTTGTACTAAAATTTGGCAATTGTGTACCCATGAAAGGGAACAAGGTGGACCACCCAAATTTATAGTGATACATACTAGGGCTCTATACTATTATACCAAATGTTTAAATTGGGCAATTTCTAAAATTGAAGGGGTGGGCCAAGGTACCCCTCCCGGGGGTGCACCAATATATCCATGTCTTATGCAAGGTAATAGACTCCTGTATACGCTCATATAAACATATAAGGTAATAGGACCTCATCCAAGGGGTCAAAACCAAACACGTGGTACTACGTATTGCTTACGTTTATATTTTGGCAATTTGGTACCCCTAAAAGGGAACGAGGTGGACCATCCAAATTTATCATAATACATATTAGTGTCCTATACTATAATACCAAATGTTTAAATTGGGCAATTTCCAAAATTTAAGGGGTGGGCCAAGGTACCCCTCCCAAATTTTTCAATGGGTGCATTAATATACCCATGTCTTATGAAAGGTAATGGACCCCTGTATACGCCCATATAACTATATAGGGTAATAACACCTCATCCAAGGGGATAAATTGGGTCAAAAACCTCCGAAATGTGAATTTTTGGCAATTTTTTACCCATGAAAGGGAACGACATTGACCCCCAATACTGATAGAGGTACATACTGTGGTCCTAGGCTACCATACCAAATTTTTAGATTTGGCAATTTCCAAAATTTAAGGGGTGGGCCAAGGTACCCCTCCCAAATTTTTCAAGGGTGCATTAATATACCCATGTCTTATGAAAGGGAATGGACCCCTGTATACGCCCATATAACCATATAGGGTAATAACACCTCATCCAAGGGGATAAATTAGGTCAAAAAACCCCGAAATTTGACTTTTTGGCAATTTTTTACCCATGAAAGGGAATGACATAGACCCCCAATACTGATAGAGGTACATACTATGGTCCTACCCTACCATACCAAATTTTTGTGTACCCATGAAAGGGAACGAGGTGGACCACCAAAATTTATATTAATTTATATTAGGGTCCTATACTATAATACCAAACATATAAAAGGGACAATTTCCAAAATTAAAAGGGTGGGTCAAAGTACCCCTCCCGGTGCACAAATGTACCTATGTCTTATGATAGGAAATGAATCCCCATACGTGACCATATAACGTATAAGGTAATAGGACCTCATCCAATGGAATAGATTAGGTAAAAAAACGAAACACATGGTACAACGTATTGCTTACATTTATATTTTGGCAATTTTGTACCCCTAAAAGGGAACGAAATTACATTAATATATATTAGGGTCCTATACTATTATACCAAATGTTTAAATTGGGCAATTTCCAAAAATTAAAGGGTGGTCCAAGGTACCCCTCCTGGGGGGTGCATTAATTATACCCATATCTTATGAAAGGTAATAAACCCCTGTATACGCCCATATAACAATATAGGATAATAACACCTCATCAAAGGTGATAAATTAGGTCAAAAGACCAAACACGTGGTTGTACTAAAATTTGGCAATTGTGTACCCATGAAAGGGAACAAGGTGGACCACCCAAATTTATAGTGATACATACTAGGGCTCTATACTATTATACCAAATGTTTAAATTGGGCAATTTCTAAAATTGAAGGGGTGGGCCAAGGTACCCCTCCCGGGGGTGCACCAATATATCCATGTCTTATGAAAGGTAATAGACTCCTGTATACGCTCATATAAACATATAAGGTAATAGGACCTCATCCAAGGGGTCAAAACCAAACACGTGGTACTACGTATTGCTTACGTTTATATTTTGGCAATTTGGTACCCCTAAAAGGGAACGAGGTGGACCATCCAAATTTATCATAATACATATTAGTGTCCTATACTATAATACCAAATGTTTAAATTGGGCAATTTCCAAAATTTAAGGGGTGGGCCAAGGTACCCATCCCAAATTTTTCAATGGGTGCATTAATATACCCATGTCTTATGAAAGGTAATGGACCCCTGTATACGCCCATATAACTATATAGGGTAATAACACCTCATCCAAGGGGATAAATTGGGTCAAAAACCTCCGAAATGTGAATTTTTGGCAATTTTTTACCCATGAAAGGGAACGACATTGACCCCCAATACTGATAGAGGTACATACTGTGGTCCTAGGCTACCATACCAAATTTTTAGATTTGGCAATTTCCAAAATTTAAGGGGTGGGCCAAGGTACCCCTCCCAAATTTTTCAAGGGTGCATTAATATACCCATGTCTTATGAAAGGGAATGGACCCCTGTATACGCCCATATAACCATATAGGGTAATAACACCTCATCCAAGGGGATAAATTAGGTCAAAAACCCCCGAAATTTGACTTTTTGGCAATTTTTTACCCAAGAAAGGGAATGACATAGACCCCCAATACTGATAGAGGTACATACTATGGTCCTACCCTACCATACCAAATTTTTGTGTACCCATGAAAGGGAACGACATAGACCCCCAATACTGATAGAGGTACATACTATGGTCCTACCCTACCATACCAAATTTTTAGATTTTGCAATTTCCAAAATTTAAGGGGGGTGGTCCTATGTACCCCTGCCAAAATTTAGGGGGTGGGCCATGGTACCCCTGCCAGAATTTAGAGGGGTGGTCCTAGGTACCCCTAGGTCATTGACCCCGGGCCAGGGACCATGGGTCCTGAGGCAGGGTCCCACGGGCCAAAAAGTTCGGCCAAGTGACCCCATTACTACAGTAGTAGGCCCCCCCGTATGCGCGAATGACTCATCCTCACTCTCTTTTACGACCAGGGTGAAAGATCAATGACCTGGCCCAGGGTCAATGACCGAGGGGTACTTAGGACCACCCCCTCTAAATTTTGGCAGGGGTACCTTGGCCCATCCCCTAAATTTTGGCAGGGGTACATAGGACCACACCCCTTAAATTTTGGAAATTGCCAAATCTAAAAATTTGGTATGGTAGCCTAGGACCATAGTATGTACCCCTATTAGTATTGGGTGTCTATGTCGTTCCCTTTCATGGGTAAAAAATTGCCAAAAAGTCAAATTTCGGGGGTTTTTGACCTAATTTATCCCCTTTGATGAGGTGTTATTACCCTATATAGTTATATGGACGTATACAGGGGTCCATTCCCTTTCATAAGACATGGGTATATTAATGCACCCCTTGAAAAATTTGGGAGGGGTACCTTGGCCCACCCCTTAAATTTTGGAAATTGCCCAATTTAAACATTGGGTATTATAGTACAGGACCCTAATATCTATTATGATAAATTTGGACGGTCCACCTTGTTTCCTTCTAGGGGTACAAAATTGCCAAAAATATAAACGTAAGCAATACGTTATACCACGTGTTTGGTTTTCGGTCGATTTTATCTCCTTGGATGAGGTCCTATTACCTTATATAGTTATATGGTCATGTATAGTGGTCCATTATCTATCATAAGACATGGGTACATTGGTGCACCCCTTGAAAAATTTGGGAGGGGTACCTTGGCCCACCCCTTAAATTTTAGAAATTGCCCAATTTAAACATTGGGTATTATAGTACAGGACCCTAATATCTATTATGATAAATTTGGACGGGCCACCTTGTTTCCTTCTAGGGGTACAAAATTGCCAAAAATATAAACGTAAGCAATACGTTATACCACGTGTTTGGTTTTCGACCTAATTTATCTCCTTGGATGAGGTCCTATTACCTTATATAGTTATATGGTCATGTATAGTGGTCCATTATCTATCATAAGACATGGGTACATTGGTGCACCCCTTGAAAAATTTGGGAGGGGTACCTTGGCCCACCCCTTAAATTTTAGAAATTGCCCAATTTAAACATTGGGTATTATAGTACAGGACCCTAATATCTATTATGATAAATTTGGACGGTCCACCTTGTTTCCTTCTAGGGGTACAAAATTGCCAAAAATATAAACGTAAGCAATACGTTATACCACGTGTTTGGTTTTCGACCTAATTTATCTCCTTGGATGAGGTCCTATTACCTTATATAGTTATATTGTCATGTATAGTGGTCCATTATCTATCATAAGACATGGGTACATTGGTGCACCCCTTGAAAAATTTGGGAGGGGTACCTTGGCCCACCCCTTAAATTTTAGAAATTGCCCAATTTAAACATTGGGTATTATAGTACAGGACCCTAATATCTATTATGATAAATTTGGATGGTCCACCTCGTTTCCTTCTAGGGGTACAAAATTGTGAAAATATAAACGTAAGCAATACGTTGTACCACGTGTTTGGTCTTTTGGCCCAATTTATCCTCTTGGATGAGTTTCTATTACCTTATATGGTTATATGGTTATGTATAGGGGTCTATTCCCTATCATAAGACATAGGTACATTTGTGCACTCCTTTAAAAATTTGGGAGGGGTACTTTGGCCCACCCCTTAAATTTTAGAAATTGCTCATTTTATATATTTGGTATTATAGTACTGGACCCTAACATGTATTATGATAAAATTTGGGTGGTCCACCTCGTTCCCTTTTAGGGGTACAAAATTGCCAAAATATAAACGTAAGCAAAACGTTGTACCACGTGTTTGGTCTTTTGGCCCAATTTATCCTCTTGGATGAGGTTCTATTACCTTATATGGTTATATGGTTATGTATAGGGGTCTATTCCCTATCATAAGACATAGGTACATTTGTGCACTCCTTTAAAAATTTGGGAGGGGTACTTTGGCCCACCCCTTTAATTTTGGAAATTGCCCCTTTTACATGTTTGGTATTATAGTATAGAACCCTAATATATATATATTACTATAAATTTGGGTGGTTCACCACGTTTCCTTTGATGGGTACGAAATTGCCAAATTTTAGTACAACCACGTGTTTGGTTTCGGCTCAATTTATCCCCTTGGATGAGGTCCTATTACCTTATATGGTTATATGATCATGTATAGGGGTCCATTCCATATCCCCTTAAATTTTGGAAATTTTCCAATTTAAGCATTCGGTATCATAGTACATGACCTCAACATGTATCATGATAAATTTGGGTGGTCCATCTTGTTCCCTTTCATGGGTAAAAATTATTAAAATATAAACATAAGCAATATGTTGTACCATGCGTTTGGTTTTTGGCTCAATTTCTTCCCTTTGATGGGGTTCTATTACCTTATATTGTTATATGGTCATGTATATGGGTTCATTTCCTATCATAAGACATGGGTACATTGACGCACCCCTTGAAAAATTTGGGAGGGGTATTTTGGCTCATCCACTCGGTTTTAGAAATTGTTTTAATATAAGCATTTGGTATCATAGTACAGGACTTCAATATGTACCACTATAAATTTGGATGGTCCACATCGTTCCCTTTCATGGGTAAAGAACTACCAAAAATCGAATTTCGGAGGTTATTGATACCTATTTAGCACGTTATATGGTTTATTACCTTTATATGTTTATGTTCCCTTTTAAATTTGGGAATTATCAAATAACAAAATTCGGTAAACGTTTTCTAGGACCCGTTGGTATTCCTCTTATGGCCAAATATTCAAAATTTAAATGTTATTGAATAAGTACAGGATTTATTACTTTTTTCATAAGACACAGGTGTATTTGTGTACCAATCTTAAATTTTGGGAGGGGGTACATTTCTTATTGTCATATCAATAATTGGTAATTGTTCTTTGGGTAAATCATTGTGATCACGTGATCAGTTATTGACCTATGATGGGATTAGGAGTCCAGGACATTGGTACATTGAAACTTTGTAGGATAATTTGAGAATGCGTCATTGGTATTGATTATTACAGCCAAATATAAACGTAAGCAAGACGTTGTACCACGTGATTGACCTTGATGAGGTAGTGTACAGGGATACATAGCTAACCTTATTGAAACTTATGACTCATAGTCTTAAGGGAATACATGCTACAACACTGGCAAAGTTATTGTTGATGCAATTTGATTGGCTGATCACTATCTTTCCTGCAATCTGATTGGCTGATCACTATCTTTCGTGCAATCTGATTGGTTGATGAGTTTTAAATCTTTACTGTATTCAGTTTTTAAGTTTTGTTTTACATTTAAAAATCTTGTTTTCGTTCAACATTTTACACTCAATGATAAATATGATCAAAACCGTTTATTTGTTAATCGAATAGTTAAAAACCGGATAAAGTTTGACGGTTAACCGTGAAACGTAAAAATTTTTTTTTGCTTGAAACATTTTGTTTGAAAATTCTTGCTTTCAAATTTTTTGTTTGAATTTTTTGTTTCAGAATTTTGTTTGAAATTTTTTTGACAACTTTTGTTTCAAATTTTTTTGTTTAAAATTGTTTTGTTTGAAATTTTTTTCGTTTCAAAATTTTGTTTGAAACTTTTCGTTTGAAATTTTTGTTTGAAAAAATTTTTGTTTGAAATTTTTTGTTTCAAAATTTTGTTTGAAATTTTTTTTGTTTCAAAATTTTGTTTGAATTTCTTTCGTTTGAAATTTTTTTGTTTGAATGTTTTTTCGTTTCAAAATTTTGTTTCAAAGATTTTTTGTTCTAAATTTTTGTTTCAAAGTTTGGTTTTGACATTTTTAAAAGTTTGTGCACTCATTAGTAAAGAACCGGAACTGTTTAGAACAAAAACCTCTGGCAACATTGTGGTGCAATAGTACACGTCAGAACATGATGCAATAGTACACGTCAGAATATGGGGTTGTACTTGAAATGAAAAAAAACACAATTCATTGAAATGGATCATTTTATTACACTCCACATACATCCATACCAGATACTGGTTCTGGATATTGTCGATACAATGTATTTTGAACTTCTTGCACTAGTTTGTCTTTAGCGTATAATTTTAATTCCAATTGAAGTCTTTTAAGGTCTATTGCGATATTAATTGGTGGAAACTCAATGTCCATTTGATCACAAATAAACTGTTTATCAATACAGGTATGCACCCACGAACGATGTTGACAACCATCACAATATCTAGATACATGATGTACAATATGCATGACACATTTTTTCAAAATAGTACTTTTTCAGGAATATACTTGTTTTGTTGCACACTTCCACTGCATGTTTCGCACACTGGAATACGCTGATGAATTTGTTCCATTCTGTTTGTGTTAGATACACCATGTTGCGAGGGACATGAAATGTACTCTTTTTACGTAACAGCACCATCTTCTCTTCGAACACCACTTCATGATTTGAGCCTAATGATTTGACTATGGTCACATTTAGTTTATCGTTCATTTGGTCGATTCGTGCCATTCTTCACAGGTCAGTTGTACACCAAATTGTTCTGCTTTGCCCAATCGAATCACTGGTTCAAATGTTCTAGCACTGATACCAATCATCACATGTTTTGTTTATTGGATAATAGCTTGCGAAGATGAATTCTTTATCGTTAGAAGTACACATCTTTCCTCCTGAAAAGCACTTGCTCAAATGATTTCACGGTATTGGTTGATTTATAGAACTACGGCTGACGTCATGTGCTGACGTTTGAATTCATGGTTTCATCACACTTGCTGACCAACCACATTCATACAACTATGTCTGATGTGCTGATTCATGATTTCATGATTTTGCTGACGAATCTGGCTGTGTACTGTTGACTTCGACCCCAGAGTCTTTTATAGCATAAAGATACAGATCCAGTATTTAAGAAACGCAGCAGTTCTTCTTGTTTTGATGCTTCCATGGGTAAATATCTTGCTGGTAAAATTATATTCTTATCATTTTCAAGCTTCACTACGATTCTTAATCCAAACTCTGTAGGGATCATTTGGCTAGCTAAGATTCTATAAGGTACATTCTGTTGTAAATCAGTAATCTTGGTAAATGATTTCATCACATCACGTGTATTTAGAAACTGCAGACAAGTAGCCATGATGACGTTACCACGAATACTAACGCGAACGATGATGCAAAACTGATGACGTTGCGTTATCATGTTCTGACGTGTACTATTGCACCATGTTCTGACGTGTACTATTGCACCACAATGTTGCCAGAGGTTTTTGTTCTAAACAGTTCCGGTTCTTTACTAATGAGTGCACAAACTTTTAAAAATGTCAAAACCAAACTTTGAAACAAAAATTTAGAACAAAAAATCTTTGAAACAAAATTTTGAAACGAAAAAACATTCAAACAAAAAAATTTCAAACGAAAGAAATTCAAACAAAATTTTGAAACAAAAAAAATTTCAAACAAAATTTTGAAACAAAAAATTTCAAACAAAAATTTTTTCAAACAAAAATTTCAAACGAAAAGTTTCAAACAAAATTTTGAAACGAAAAAAATTTCAAACAAAACAATTTTAAACAAAAAAATTTGAAACAAAAGTTGTCAAAAAAATTTCAAACAAAATTCTGAAACAAAAAATTCAAACAAAAAATTTGAAAGCAAGAATTTTCAAACAAAATGTTTCAAGCAAAAAAAAATTTTTACGTTTCACGGTTAACCGTCAAACTTTATCCGGTTTTTAACTATTCGATTAACAAATAAACGGTTTTGATCATATTTATCATTGAGTGTAAAATGTTGAACGAAAACAAGATTTTTAAATGTAAAACAAAACTTAAAAACTGAATACAGTAAAGATTTAAAACTCATCAACCAATCAGATTGCACGAAAGATAGTGATCAGCCAATCAGATTGCAGGAAAGATAGTGATCAGCCAATCAAATTGCATCAACAATAACTTTGCCAGTGTTGTAGCATGTATTCCCTTAAGACTATGAGTCATAAGTTTCAATAAGGTTAGCTATGTATCCCTGTACACTACCTCATCAAGGTCAATCACGTGGTACAACGTCTTGCTTACGTTTATATTTGGCTGTAATAATCAATACCAATGACGCATTCTCAAATTATCCTACAAAGTTTCAATGTACCAATGTCCTGGACTCCTAATCCCATCATAGGTCAATAACTGATCACGTGATCACAATGATTTACCCAAAGAACAATTACCAATTATTGATATGACAATAAGAAATGTACCCCCTCCCAAAATTTAAGATTGTACACAAATACACCTGTGTCTTATGAAAAAAGTAATAAATCCTGTACTTACTCAATAACATTTAAATTTTGAATATTTGGCCATAAGAGGAATACCAACGGGTCCTAGAAAACGTTTACCGAATTTTGTTATTTGATAATTCCCAAATTTAAAAGGGAACATAAACATATAAAGGTAATAAACCATATAACGTGCTAAATAGGTGTCAATAACCTCCGAAATTCGATTTTTGGTAGTTCTTTACCCATGAAAGGGAACGATGTGGACCATCCAAATTTATAGTGGTACATATTGAAGTCCTGTACTATGATACCAAATGCTTATATTAAAACAATTTCTAAAACCGAGTGGATGAGCCAAAATACCCCTCCCAAATTTTTCAAGGGGTGCGTCAATGTACCCATGTCTTATGATAGGAAATGAACCCATATACATGACCATATAACAATATAAGGTAATAGAACCCCATCAAAGGGAAGAAATTGAGCCAAAAACCAAACGCATGGTACAACATATTGCTTATGTTTATATTTTAATAATTTTTACCCATGAAAGGGAACAAGATGGACCACCCAAATTTATCATGATACATGTTGAGGTCATGTACTATGATACCGAATGCTTAAATTGGAAAATTTCCAAAATTTAAGGGGATATGGAATGGACCCCTATACATGATCATATAACCATATAAGGTAATAGGACCTCATCCAAGGGGATAAATTGAGCCGAAACCAAACACGTGGTTGTACTAAAATTTGGCAATTTCGTACCCATCAAAGGAAACGTGGTGAACCACCCAAATTTATAGTAATATATATATATTAGGGTTCTATACTATAATACCAAACATGTAAAAGGGGCAATTTCCAAAATTAAAGGGGTGGGCCAAAGTACCCCTCCCAAATTTTTAAAGGAGTGCACAAATGTACCTATGTCTTATGATAGGGAATAGACCCCTATACATAACCATATAACCATATAAGGTAATAGAACCTCATCCAAGAGGATAAATTGGGCCAAAAGACCAAACACGTGGTACAACGTATTGCTTACGTTTATATTTTGGCAATTTTGTACCCCTAAAAGGGAACGAGGTGGACCACCCAAATTTTATCATAATACATGTTAGGGTCCAGTACTATAATACCAAATATATAAAATGAGCAATTTCTAAAATTTAAGGGGTGGGCCAAAGTACCCCTCCCAAATTTTTAAAGGAGTGCACAAATGTACCTATGTCTTATGATAGGGAATAGACCCCTATACATAACCATATAACTATATAAGGTAATAGAACCTCATCCAAGAGGATAAATTGGGCCAAAAGACCAAACACGTGGTACAACGTATTGCTTACGTTTATATTTTCACAATTTTGTACCCCTAGAAGGAAACGAGGTGGACCATCCAAATTTATCATAATACATGTTAGGATCTGGTATTATAATACCCAATGTTTAAATTGGTCAATTTCCAAAATTTAAGGGGTGGGCCAAAGTACCCCTCCCAAATTTTTCAAGGGGTGCATTAATGTACCCATGTCTTATGAAAGGTAATGGACACCTGTATACGCCCATATAACCATATAAGGTAATAGGACCTCATCAACGGGGATAAAATCGACCAAAATCCAAACACGTGGTACTACGTATTGCTTACGTTTATATTTTGGCAATTTTGTACCCCTAAAAGGGAACGAGGTGGACCATCCAAATTTATCATAATACATATTAGGGTCCTGTACTATAATACCCAATGTTTAAATTGGGCAATTTCTAAAATTTAAGGGGTGGGCCAAGGTACCCCTCCCAAATTTTAAAGGGG
This sequence comes from Thermobia domestica, assembly GCF_964235325.1. NCBI lineage: Eukaryota > Metazoa > Arthropoda > Insecta > Zygentoma > Lepismatidae > Thermobia > Thermobia domestica. The sequence goes on along the minus strand of NC_137471.1, from coordinate 164,586,792 downwards.
TGCACCAATGTACCCATATCTTATGAAAGATAATAGACTCCTGTATACGCTCATATAACTATATAGGGTAATAACACCTCATCAAAGGTGATAAATTACGTCAAAAACCCCCGAAATTTGAATTTTTGGCAATTTTTTACCCATGAAAGGGAACGACATAGACACCCAATACTGATAGAGGTACATACTATGGTCCTAGGCTACCACACCAAATTTTTAGATTTGGCAATTTCCAAAATTTAAGGGGTGGGCCAAGGTACTCTTCCCAAATTTTTCAAGGGGTGCACCAATGTACCCATGTCTTATGATAGATAATGGACCACTATACATGACCATATAACTATATAAGGTAATAGGACCTCATCCAAGGAGATAAATTAGGTCGAAAACCAAACACGTGGTATAACGTATTGCTTACGTTTATATTTTTGGCAATTTTGTACCCCTAGAAGGAAACAAGGTGGACCGTCCAAATTTATCATAATAGATATTAGGGTCCTGTACTATAATACCCAATGTTTAAATTGGGCAATTTCTAAAATTTAAGGGGTGGGCCAAGGTACCCCTCCCAAATTTTTCAAGGGGTGCACCAATGTACCCATGTCTTATGATAGATAATGGACCACTATACATGACCATATAACTATATAAGGTAATAGGACCTCATCCAAGGAGATAAAATCGACCGAAAACCAAACACGTGGTATAACGTATTGCTTACGTTTATATTTTTGGCAATTTTGTACCCCTAGAAGGAAACAAGGTGGACCGTCCAAATTTATCATAATAGATATTAGGGTCCTGTACTATAATACCCAATGTTTAAATTGGGCAATTTCCAAAATTTAAGGGGTGGGCCAAGGTACCCCTCCCAAATTTTTCAAGGGGTGCATTAATATACCCATGTCTTATGAAAGGGAATGGACCCCTGTATACGTCCATATAACTATATAGGGTAATAACACCTCATCAAAGGGGATAAATTAGGTCAAAAACCCCCGAAATTTGACTTTTTGGCAATTTTTTACCCATGAAAGGGAACGACATAGACACCCAATACTAATAGGGGTACATACTATGGTCCTAGGCTACCATACCAAATTTTTAGATTTGGCAATTTCCAAAATTTAAGGGGGGTGGTCCTATGTACCCCTGCCAAAATTTAGGGGATGGGCCAAGGTACCCCTGCCAAAATTTAGAGGGGGTGGTCCTAAGTACCCCTCGGTCATTGACCCTGGGCCAGGTCATTGATCTTTCACCCTGGTCGTAAAAGAGAGTGAGGATGAGTCATTCGCGCATACGGGGGGGCCTACTACTACTACTTACACCTATATGAATATATACACAATATTTCGAAATATGTACAGCCTGCAATCTATTCGCAGTATTCATCAGGCAAGTCCTTCAGAAGTTGACTGGCACAATTCACTTCTACCTTCTTCCGCCATTTCCAGTATTCTTCCTTAGTGGGCTTACACAATTTACATTGATGTTCGGATCGGTGTCCTATCAATTTCCCACTATTTGGATCAATTAGCTCCACAACCTTAAGACTTGGCTTGCGAACACATAAGTGTGGATCTGAGTACAGGTATGGTCCTAACTCACACGCTTGTGAAGAATAGTTGCAATCAAGAGGGTGAATTTCGTTGACTGTTAGTTGTGTAGTACTGGAACATGGGTGGAAATCGGCGTAATAGACGAAGAGACAGTGCAAGTGCAAGTGAATCTGCTGGTGCGGCCATGTCAGACTGAGGACCCAGCTAGAGATGAGTATCATGTACAATGTTGTGTGTGTGATCGCTGGTATCACCGCGTGTGTAGTCAAATGACAAAAGAACAATGGAATGCTCAAAATGAACTCGATTAAATCCGTTCAGTCGTTATTAAATGTGGACAGTGCAACCCACATAAGGCGATGGAGACGGGAGAACGAAGTTTGTCTTTGGATGCAATGGAGCAGATGCTTATCTGGATGTTTGAGAAGTAGAATGAAAAGGGACAATGTGAGCTCAGATCGAAACTCAAAGAAGATTATCAGATGGAGATGAAGGTCATTCAGAAAGATTTACGGGATATTTGATTTACGGTAGAACAAGATTAAAGAAGTTAGCAGGAAGTGTGACAGGACGAACGCCTCGTTAACTCAACAGGAAAATGAATTTTCACGAAAGATGAACGGAACTCAGCAGGAGAATCATGATTTGAAGAGTACCGTCTGTAAACTTGAGGAATTGGCAATACTAACAGAGAAAAAGGTGAGTCAGCAATTTGAAGAAGTAAACAGAAGAATCGATCAGGTATCAAAGAGCTGTGTAGCAGGAATGACACAATGCCAGTACAGGATGCAGGATGAGATTGCAGATGTGAAGTATGAGGTGTTGCAGATGACTACGGCACAGATAGAAAATCGTTTAGCCAAAGAAGAGTTAAAAGTCCTGCAGAACACTGATGAATGTAGAAAGGTGTAGAAGAGGTTTCTGGAAGAATGATTAGAGCAAACGCGTGATGAATAATCAACTGCAAGAGTGTCGGGCGAAAGTGAGTCAGTCGAAGGCTGTCATGTGTGCAAAACACTTCGGAACTGTGGAAAGAACAAGAAAAGATGGCTTGTCAGATGGTAGCAATCGCGTCACTTCAACAAAGGATCGAGGAGGAATGGCGAAGACATAGTTCAGGCGTAAAGGAAACAGAACTAAAGCGGGCATACAATTCTGCTCAATCACCAAGCTTAGATGGAAGGCGCAATAGAAGTGATTCCAGCGGTACCTGCTGTGGAAGAAGTGCCCTCAAGAGTACGGCGGCTTCACGGAGCAACGAACCTAAAGTGCACCCAAGTTATCGGAGAAGACGGATCAAGACCAGTTCTTTCTATGAGAGCGGGTAATCAGAAGAAGATGGATGGCCCCCGAAGACGGAAAGGAGAAGGAACCGACAAAGACAGCTTTAAGCAAATGTTTTTAAGACATTATCATTCAGAAGACGTGACATGTGCTAGGCTAACGCGCCTTAAGACTGTACTATTCAACCCTAAGATTGATGGGAGTGTTGAACGTTTTGTTACAAATATATTTTGTCAGATTAGGGACTTGGATTCCCAGAGCAGCGAAGCCCAGATTTGTAACACCGTCATAACTTTGCTACCAGTTCAGTATCAGAGACAGTTTGTTTCATCACGAGGCCAGGAGTTAGCAGAAATTCTTGAAACAGTCCGACGACTTGAACTGATTCACGACACATGGGATGCAAGACGGAAGACAGAAAGAGATGGCGCTAGAAGGTGGAAGAACGGAGAAGAGTTGATCACTCGTAAAGCTAAAGTAGGAGCTATATCGAAGGATCAGGTGGACAACAAGACAGAGCCTGTGAACCCAAGACAAGAATCAGCGGACGAAGGACGAGATGGTGCACGAGGACGAGCGAACTATCGACGCGGCAAACGAGGCGGTCGTGCACGTTCTTGGAGGGGAAATAGACGCCCAGGAAGGAAAATGGTACACACACGAAGGATACGAAAGAGATGATCCGAGATCTTCCCAAGAGGATATTCAACACCGCTGGGATCCTACTGTTGTGAGAAGACCCATGAGAAAGTGTAAGTGAGGATATATGAGGAAGTGTGTAGTGATGTATATAGTCCTTATGTGTACGTGAGTATGAGTGTAGGGGTGAGGTAAATGTTTTTCGAGTTAAATTTCAATGTATAGCAAGACAAGCTGGACTGGAAACAATTATACCAAGTGGCAAGTATAGTATAGTAGTTCAGTGCATCCGTAAAAAGGAAATAATTAGAAATAATAAATACATAATAAATACAAATATAAACAAATGGTCAAACTTCTTTGAAACAATTCTTTCTAGACATTTGAAATAACATAATTTGCTACTGTCGTCTGGACAAAGACTTTTAGAAATATAGTAGCGAAACTTTATTGCATTTACTATTATTATTTATGTTGTATATAGTATTTTGTATGTTTCCTTGTTTTATATATCTTATTTATTTGAGTACTTGTCAATCTCAGTTTTATGTTGAACGGTATCAATAATTAAAGTTAGGGATGTTTCAAGTCATTAATGAAGCTACTGTTTACGTAAAAATATTGTTCAATTGTGGTGAGGATTATCCGTTGTGTATATGAATACTGTTTTGTGATAGAATGTGGTAATATAGAAACAAATATAATAAAGAAATACACATGGTTTTCAACGACAAGTTTACGCAAGAGTATTCTGAAAATTATGAGACTTGCATCATCTCTCTACTTCCACGCTACGTCTGACAACTTCGTGAATAACATCAGTGTGAGTATTTATATTGAAGGCTTAAATGGTGAGTTGTCGATTACGACCCAAGAGTGTTGCAGTATGAATATTGCTATTTTTATTTAAGTTCACTATCTCTTGATACACTGTTTTCGGAGCGTGCGCTCCTGCTACCGAGATTCCGGATAACGGGAGGTTATTGAAAATTGTTTAATATTTTAATCACCAACACGCTCCACCGTTACCGTTACATAAACTTATGGTGAGTTTGCGCTCGCGCGTACCCACCATCCTTGACGTGTCTGTCTATTACGTTTCCAAGTACCTGTACCTATTGCCAGGAATTTCTGTGGTGATTCATGTATGAAACATGGCAGAGATTATTGGAAACAAATATACAGAAAAAAAATTACTTGAAAAAGGTATTGTACACTTCACATTTACTTACGTGCACCTTTTGTGAATATAATTTCGTTGATACATTTACTTTGATATTCTTTAAATACCTTCCTTTTCATTTTTAGCCCATTTCAGTTTATACGAAAAAACATAAAAAAAGACCTAGGGGTTAATTCAAAATGATATGATATATTGTCGTAGGCAGCTTATTTTGAGATTGGTAATATATGACCACTTAGTACACGTTGGTTCACTAAACAATTTTCTGCACTACACTTTAATTACAGAGGATTTAGGGGGGATTTGGTGTTATTCCATTGAAAAAGAATCTAATTCCGTTTTCTTATCCTGATGACGATTTCGTGGTTCCATTCTGGTTACTTCGGCTTTCATCTTCCCATTGCGAAGTTTATGGTAAAATCACTAAATATTCTATAATTTGATGGTACATCAAATGGATTTATTCTTTGAGATAACTTATACCATCTTGCAACGAATATTAACGTAATCTACTACGAAGAGTAAATTTTCTTATGAAACGAACGTAAATGTAACTGGTTCTTACGACGTGCGTCCATGCCATTTTAAGTAATTTGCATAAATTTGTTCACTAATTATCGCAAATCATTTATATCTTGAAACTGCGTTCACTCTCCAAACCTTTTAGAATATTAATTCCACAACACTATAAGTGATGAACAATTTCTTTGCAGATTTTCATTGCATTAGGTTTACCTAGTCGTTCGTTGGGTTCATGATGTCTTCCTAATACCGTGTTTCGCGCCATCAACCACAATGTTCATTTTCCTACGCTTGTTCATAATAGTGCGTAGTATTACGATATTGTTGGATGACATTCGCTCATAGTTAATATGTGTATTATGGAGTTTATAAGAATAAGAATAAGAATAATTTATTGTCGTTAAACAACATGATGTTGTAATATACAACGTCAAAATTTAAGTTTGCGTTTTTATACTTACTTGCCGTAAAAATAGTATAATTAAAATATCAAAAATAATAGAAATGAACATCGATGACATTAAATATCGTCGAACTAGTTTTTTAAAGTATTACAGCCACTTCACAGCTCATTGTCTTCTGAGCACGTAATGCAAGTCACCACTGCACAGCGTTGTCATCACGTTGAAAATGATAGAACCATAACATAAGGTTTGCGTCAACGTATTGTACAGAGAGCCTTATTACACTTCAGATGAAGCTGAACGAGAATTTAAACGAATGGAATGGGAGTGAGAGAGGACACATGCTCACAATTTACGTCTAATCGTTTTCCTCCTTTGTGAATTATAATTTTCAAAATTGGTCTCGAACTTTTAATCTGCGCTCCCATTTCTACCTAAATTTATTTAGCTCGATTACAGATATTACAAGTGATATTTCTTTTTTTTTACGTTTGATATTTTCTATAAGCATAGATTTTTCTCTTAATTGATATATTTTATATTCGACATGTTACTCTAGTCATTTTTACAAACATATCTTCTCCTTAAAGTTTACACATACTTAACTGCCTAATACAGGGAAAAATTGGAAACAAAATGATACCAAACTTATTTTGATTGATAAACAGTAATATTGGTTTAACATTGAACGTAAGTTTCTGCACGCACAATATTGTAATTATTAATATATTATAGCATATATGTAGAAGATAACCATAGCACTTGTAACAACATGGATAGACATGAACTTTTAAATCAACCCTCGTATTCTCCAACGTCAAATTTTAAAAGTAAAACGCAAAGTAGTAGGCCCCAGCGAATGTCCAGCCGAGTCAGCAAAATTTTTGTGACGTCATAGGTCAAAAGTCAATGACCTTGGCCCGGGGTCAATTACCTAGAAGTACGTAGGACCACCCCCTCTAAATTTTGGCAGGGGGTATTATGGCCCACCCTCTAAATTTTGGCAGGGGTACCCAGGACCACCCCCTTAAATTTTGGAAATTGCCAAATCTAAAAATTTGGTATGGTAGCCTAGGACCACAGTATGTACCTCTATCAGTATTTGGTGTCTATGTCGTTCCCTTTTATGAGTAAAAAATTGCCAAAAATTCAAATTTCGGGGGTTTTTGACCTAATTTATCCCCTTTGATGCGGTGGTATTACCTTATATGGTTATATGGGCGTATACAGGGGTCTATTTCCTTTCTTAAGACGGGCATATTAATGCACCCCTTGAAAAATGTGGGAGGAATACCTTGGCCCACCCCTTAAATTTTGAAAATTGACCAATTTAAACATTGAGTATTATAGTATAGGACCCTAATATTTATTATGATAAATTTGGGTGGTCCACCTCATTTCCTTCTAGGAGTATAAAATTGACAAAAATATAAACGTAAGCAATACGTTATACCACGTGTTTGGTTTTTGGTCGATTTTATCCGCTTTGATGAGGTGTTATTACCCTATATAGTTATATGGTCATGTATAGGGGTCAATTCCCTTTCAAAAGATATGGGTATATTTGTCCACCCCGGGAGGGGTACCTTGGCCCACCCCTTAAATTTTGGAAATTGCCCAATTTCAACATTTGGTATTATAGTACTGGACCCTAACATATATTATGATAAATTTGGGTGGTCCATCTTGTTCCCTATTAGGGGTACAAAATTGCCAAAATTTTAGTACAACCACGTGTTTGGCATTTGGTACATTTTATCCCCCTTTGATGAGGTCCTATTACCTTATATGGTTATATGGTCATGTATAGGGGTTCATTATCTATCATAAGACATGGGTACATTGTTGCACCCCGGGAGGGGTACCTTGGCCCACCCCTTCATTTTTGGAAAATGCCCAATTTAAACATTTGATATTATAGTACAGGACCTCAATATGTATCATCTTAAATTTGGATGGTCCACATCGTTCCCTTTTAGGGGGTACAAAATTGCCAAAATTGTACCACGTGTTTTGTTTTTTGATCCATTTTATCCCCTTTGATGAGATTCTATGATTACGGGAGTCCATTTCCTATCATAAGACATGGGTATATTGTTGCACCCTTCTTAAATTTTGGCAATGGGGGTCCACTGAAATTGTCCAATTTAAGCATAGTACAGGACCTCAATATGTTTCGGTGGTCCTATTGTCAAAATTTTAAGTGCAACCACGTGTTCGGTTACTGACTCAATTTATCCTATTTGATAAGGTATGGACGGGTATCCCCTTTCAATTTGGTAGGACCCTTCGGGTGTAGTACAGTCACGTGATCGATGATTTGGTTTTGATGCGCGACTAGGTCCCTGGTCAAAGTTCTCTAAGAATTAGGTGGAAACTTTGAACAAGATTCTTGGCATTTTAAACTTTTTTTCAACTTTTTAAATTAAAAAAATCAAAACAAAAATTGAAACGAAAACTTTTAAACAAAAATCTTGAAACTAAAAATTTTTCAAAACAAAAATTTGAAACGAAAAATTTTGAAACGAAAAAATTTGAAACAAAAATTTTGAAACGAAAAATTGTCAACAAAAAAATTTGAAACGAAAAATTTTCAAGCAAAAAAATTTTGAAACAATAAATTTACAAACAAAAATTTCAAACAAAAAATTTGAAAAAAAAATTGAAACAAAAAATTTTCAAACAAAATTTTTGAAACAAAAATTTCAAAACATATTTGAAACGAAACATTTTTCAAGTAGATTTTAAATCAAACAGTGATACGAAAGATAGTGATCAGCCAATCAAATTGCAAGAAAGATAGTGATCAACCAATCAAATTGCATCAACAATAACTTTGCCAGTGTTGTAGCATGTATTCCCTTAAGACTATTGGTCATAAGAGTCAATAAGGTTAGCTATGTATCCCTGTACACCACCTCATGAAGGTCAATCACGTGGCACATCGTATTGCTTACGTTTATACTTGGCTACAATAATCAATACCAATGACTCAATTTCATTTGTCAATTCTCAAATTATCCTACAAAGTTTAAATGTACCAATGTCCTGGACTCCTAATCCCATCATAGGTCAATAACTGATCACGTGATCATAATGATTTACCCAATGAATGAGATACTATCCAATTTTAAGAACAATTACCAATTATTGATATGACAATAAGAAATGTACCCCTCCCAAAATTTAAGATTGGTACACAAATACACCTGTGTCTTATGAAAAAGTAATAATTCCTGTACTTATTCAATAATAAAGCCGGTCAATAACCTTTAAATTTTGAATATTTGGCCATAAGAGGAACACCAACATCTACAATGGGTCCTAGAAAACGTTTACCAAATTATGTTATTTTATAATTCCCAAATTTAAAAGAGAACATGAACATATAAAGGTAATAAAACATATAACGTGCTAAATACTTATCAAAGGGTCAACAACCTCCGAAATTTGATTTTTGGTAATTCTTTACTCATGAAAGGGAACGATGTGGACCATCCTAATTTATAGTGGTACATATTGAAGACGTGTACTATGATACCAAATGCTTATATTAAACAATTTCTAAAACCGAGTGGATGAGCCAAGATACCCCTCCCAAATTTTTAAAGGGTGCGTCAATGTACCCATGTCTTATGATAGGAAATGAACCCATATACATGATCATATAACCATATAAGGTAATAGAACCTCATCAAAGGGGAGAAATTGGACCAAAAACCAAACACATGGTACAACTTATTGCTTATGTTTATATTTTAGCAATTTTTACCCGTGAAAGGAAACAATATGGACCACCCAAATTTATCATGATACATGTTGAGGCATGTACTATGATAACGAATCCCCTCCCGGGGTGCATCAATGTACCCATGTCGTATAATAGGAAATGGACCAATATATACATGACCATATAACCATATAAGGTAATAGGACCTCATCCAAGGGGATAAATTGAGCCAAAACCAAACACGTGGTTGTACTAAAATTTGGAAATTTCGTACCCATAAAAGAAAACGAGATGACCCACTCAAAATTTATACTAATATATATTAGGGTCCTATATTATAATACCAAACATGAAAAGGGCAATTTCCAAAATTAAAGGGGTGGGCCAAAGTACTCCTCCCAAAAAAATTTAAACGGGTGCACAAATGTACCTATGTCTTATGATAGGAAATGAATCCCCATACATGACCATATAACGATATAAGGTAATAGGACCTCATTCAATCGAATAAATTAGGTAAAAAACGAAACATGTGGCACAACGTATTGCTTACGTTTATTTTTGGGCAATTTTGTACCCCTAAAAGGGAACGAGGTTATAGTAATATATATTAGGGTCCTATACTATTATACTAAATGTTTAAATTGGGCAATTCCAAAATTTAAGGGGGGGCCAAGGTACCCCTTCCAAATTTTTCAAGGGGTGCATTAATATACCCATGTTTTATGAAAGGTAATGAACCACTGTATACGCCCATATAGCCATATAGGACAATAACACCTCATCAAAGGCAATAAATTAGGTCAAAAGACCAAACACGTGGTTGTACTAAAATTTAGCAATTTTGTACCCATGAAAGGGAACGAGGTGGACCACCCAAATTTATAGTGATACATACTAGGGTTCTATACTATTATACCAAATGTTTAAATTGGGCAATTTCTAAAATTGAAGGGGTGGGCCTAGATACCCCTCCCAGGGTGCACCAATGTACCCATGTCTTATGATAGGTAATGGACCCCATTACATGATCATATAACCATATAAGGTAATAGGACCTCATCAAACGGGATAAAATTTACCAAAAACCAAACACATGGTACAACGTATTACTTACGTTTATACTTTGACAATTTTGTACCCCTACAAGGGAACGATGTGGACCATCCAAATTTATCATAATACATATTAAGGACCTGTATTATAATACCAAATGCTTAAATTGGAAAGTTTCCAAAGTTTTAGGGGTGGGCCAAGGTACCCCTCCCAAAAATTTAAAGGGGTGCACCAATATACCCATGTATTGTAATAGGGAATTAACACCTATACATGACAATATAACCATATAAGGTAATAGGACCTCATCTGAGGGGATAACTTAGGTTAAAACCAAACACGTCGTACTACGTATTGCTTACGTTTATATTTTGACAATTTGGTACCCCTAGAAGGGAACGAGGTGGACAATCCAAATTTATCATAATACATATTAGGGTCCTGTACTATAACACCCAATGTTTAAATTGGTCAATTTCGAAAACTTAAGGGGTGGGCCAAGGTACCCCTTCCAAATTTTTCAAGGGGTGCAATAATATACCCATATGTTATGAAAGGAAATGGACCCCTGTATACGACCATATAACTATATAAGGTAATAACACCTCATCAAAGGGGATTAATTAGGTCAAAAACCCCCGAAATTTGAATTTTTGGCAATTTTTTACCAATAAAAGGGAACGACATAGACCCCCAATACAATAGGGGTACATACTGTGGTCCTAGGCTACCATACCAAATTTTTAGATTTGGCAATTTCCAAAATTCAAGGGGGGTTGTCCTATGTACCCCTGCCAAAATTTAGAAGGGGTGGTCCTATGTACCCGTAGGTCACTGACCCCGGGACAAGGTCATTGACGTTTGACTTATGACGTCACAAAAATTTTTGCTGACTCGTCTCAATATACGGGGGGGCCTACTGCTCGCAACCAGGTAGCATTTGGAATTGAACGAAGCTCAGGAATTTTGTCACCCAAAAGGTACCTCACTTTTCCAGACAGTCCTGCCTCCTCCCGTCAGACCAAATTAGGCGAGGAATTTCGCAACTCTCATGCTCAACGCCCACACAGTATAAACTCGTGCAGTGACAACAGATTTTACGTGATAACGTAAAATTTACCTATTTTTATTGGGATTATCAGTGTCTTTAATGTGGTTTCAATTGACACATGGATCATCCATTATAAAACATCAGTGAAACTGTGAAGTCAAAATTAAGTGTTTTCTATGAACTATATTTTAGTTTGGTAGTGTGTTCCTACGCTGCTTAACTGGAAACTATGTGACGCATCAAGAATCGCGTCAGAGTGTATACATCTTTCATTTGAGTTAGGTGTATTAAGGTGACACTCTCCACGTAAACCATTGAAGTGCATAGGATTCTAGTGTTTAAATTATTAAACAGAATCCAAAATGGTTTCTAGCATCGTAATGTTAAAATGCAACTTAAGAAATCGTAACAATTTCATCTATCAGTAAATGATGAAAACAACAAGACAATATAATGGAAATTCACAATACGCAGTTCCTGACAGTTTATAGACCAAACCATACTTTTGACGCATCCTAATGGAAATGAAATATCTGCAGTGAACTTTTATCATCGTTCGAATCACCGCTTCCGCCGATCGCGAGTACCGTGCGCGTTAAGAGTACCATCCCGTGATCGCATCATTTATTGGCCAATTCGGTTTTGACTGAAATATAATCAATAATTTGAAAATATTATTGTGTTGTTTTAAATTCATATGTGATTTTTTCAGTGAAAGTGAATATAAATACAAATTTTACCTACAAAAATATCCAATCATATGTGTATTTGATAATCTTGTGCTTTCTTCTTAGTGGCTGAAGGATATCAACCTAAATGGATACTTAATTTGATCCAGGATTTAAGTAAGGTATAGTATCTCCGAAGTAGATCAAACCAAACATTTATTTGTATTCCGCTGCTCATCTGGATTACAGTTAAGGAGACGTACTTCCCATTTAGGAAGGACGAGAAACGCCATACTTTCAGGAATTTTTCATTGAATATCTACCTACTTAAAAAGTTGGTAATATACCCAATTTTAATCAGTTAGTGAGTGATTTGAAAAATAAGAAGACGTGTGTTTATTCCGTTCTCGTTGTATTTTGAACCTTGTTTACATACATTGACGAGTTGCGATTTGCACATGTTCTACGTGACGTCATTGAATCATGGAAGTGCGTCTGCGCAGTTTGATATAGGCGGCAGCTGAGTGGAGAAGGAGGGAGAGTAATATGGCGACGAGATGCACGTGGAATGTGTTGATAACACGGTAAGAAAAAAAATGTGGGGGGAAGTGATTACCAGTCTCTATAATTATGTGAGTGTGTGACTCATGGAATATTATTGAGTAGATGTTGTTGAAATAAGAATCACCTCGAAGGGAAAGAAGAGAGTTTGAAGTCGCTCGGTTGTATTGTATCCTTGAATCATATGAGGTACGTGAAAATGAATGCTTCGTGGCCCTTTTTCTCTTTTTCGTTGTAATTCTTAATTTTTCCCTTGTACTTAAATGTGTACCCCTGTAGTGCCCTTATAATCCTTTAAGCATTTGAGGTATGTGAAAATGAATTCTTCTTTGCACTTTTTATCTTTTTCATTGCATTTCCTTATTTGGCCCTTGTACTTAAATGTGTATCCTTGTAGTGCCCTTGTAATCCTTCAACAATTTGAGGTATGTAAAAATGAATGCTTCTTGGTCGTTATTCTCCTTTTCGTTGCATTTTTAAATGTTGCTCTTGTACTTAATATATATGCGTAGTGCCCTTGTACTTAATGTATGAGTATGTGTGGGGGCAATTGAACGCATATCGCATATTTCGTGCACGTGGATACTTCTTAATGTTGTACTAGTTATAAAATTGATATCATTTGATGTACAAGTGGTAATATAACACATAAGAAACCCAGATCACGTTGCATTCTCACTTCATATTGGAGTGTGAATACAACATGATTTGGGTTTCTTCTGTGTTGCATTACCACTTGTACATCAAATAGAATCAATTTTGTAGCTAGTGCAATAATAAGAACTATCCTCGTGCATCGGAGATAAGAAGTAGCTGTTCTTAACAATTACCCTCATCTGGTGTTAAATTAGCGTATAGATCCCCTGTTATGTATTTTGTTACAAGTCTTAATGATGTTTTCCGCAGCTTGACACGGCAGTCATGGTGGGCACACCGCAAATACCTAGTTTATTATTACGCCCGGATCCTGAGACCGCGGGAGAGAATTCCTGTTATGTTGTCAGCATTTCAGTTCGTTAATTTTATCTTCTGATCCCACTCGAACGTGGAACTGAATAATATCTTGAAGTGGTTTTCTCATTTGAAAGGTCCGAGGTTCGAACCCGTATTCTTATATCTGGCTTTCCCAATCTACGACATGTTTTTTCGAACCCAGCACCATTATATCTGAGATATACAGGATTCCAACCCCAAATCCCATTTACTCACCTAGTACTCATCAGTATTCTAGAATGACAGTCAGCTGGATTTTAGATCTTGTACTCAATCGATGTACTAAAAAATGAACATTCTCGACGTTACATATCTTCTAGATATTTCATCCACTTGTTCATTCTTCTAAATTATTATAAAATATATCCTTTGAACCAAGCATATCCATCTTCTATAACAAAACAGACTGCTACGGGCTACTAAGGGGTGCTTTGAAGCTCCCGTAGCCTTTCCCTTGACTTACGGGGAGGTTGCAGGCTGTTTTGACCCTGTGGGAGAACTCTGCAACGCAAAATATCAACTGTCGCGTACGTGGCCCTTAAGTAGCCCACAGAATAACTATGCATATGGCCCTTCGCCTGCATACAGAAAACACTGCAAAGTGATGAACGCTGCAATTGTGTCGTCCTCCCCCTAACAAATCTGCCACAAACAAAGAAAACATATTATTTCGTTTGTACTACATGTACTCTAATTTGCTCCAAAGCAACAGAATTAGTTCTGTTATACTCTCTAAGTAAATTTACAATCAATAGTGGTGGGGCTAGAACGACTTCATCAACCTTGAAATCATCAGTTAATGTAAGAAAGCATTTTAAAGCGTTTGTGCTCCATTTCGTCTATTTTGTTCTACACTATCAACGTTTCTTATTTAACACTTTCAGAAAAAAATAAGGAAAATAATTGTGGTGACGATAAAGAGAGGGCGCTCTGCCCACCCACATAGATAGATAGATAGATACATAGATAGATAGATAAATATAAAGACTTAATCATGTGTTCTAATTTTGTTCTAGAGTATCAAAGTTTGTTCTTTAACCGTTTCAAAAATAAACAAAAATAATTGTGGTGGGGCTACAAAGACATCGACCTGGCCCTCACACACCGGCGCAAATCTGTCTTCAGCATTGGGGGGACGGGAAAGACCGTTCCAATAATATATATATATAACCGATGTTTAAAATATTTAGGAAGTTGAAAAACAATGATGTAGAGGATCCAGGAAGTAGAATTATATTCAGAGGCGTACTTAGGGGGCTATGCGACTCAAGATCCCCTGAAATAAATTTGTTAGTTTTTCGCATTTCTCGTGCAACAATAATCTTCTTTACCATTTCTAGGAATGTCATTGATTTTTAATTTTCTTATGCTCTTTGTTCGAAAATAATACTGTATTTGTCAAATTTCATTCCATTTAAAAACTGCGTCATTTTGCTCTTTCTTTCGTTCTTTCTACTTTTCTGTATCTTTTTCTTGATGTTATTTTCTTTCGTTTCGCCTATGATATTTTATCGCCCGTTGTCAGTTATGATTCAAGTCGACCGTCATCAGTAACACCAAAACTAAGAGGAGTTGATAAGTGAAACTGGTATTCCACACCAACTTGCCAGGATATCAACATGACGAGACTTTAGCTATTATAACAAAGAAAAAATTATATCGTTTGGTTATTTCTAAAAGAAGAAAATGTTTGAATTAAAGAAAATCAAAACGAGGGAATAATTAGCTCGGGAAATTAGGTAGGCCCAGAGGGTGCTTCCTTTTTCTTGTATGAATAGAATAAAGGGTTAGATTCACTCCAAACTTTTTGTATCATATTATATAGGATTCTCAAACTCAGGTAGGCAATATCCTTCCCTGTGTTGGGCATAGACCCTCGAAAAAAATCCTAAATACGCCTGTCTTAATATTGGGAGGTGAGCATATTTGAGGCTTACTCTAGGGAAGGGAGATGAAACTCATATGACGGTAGATGAATCTGATTTCTGAAGTGAACCTGATGAAGAGTATATAATATATTAGGCGATGTAGATGAAAATGAAATGAAATCTTTAGTTTTACGGCCCAGGCTTATGTCAGTTAGGCTAAAGAAGACGGTGATGACGAGAAATGAATGAAATGGTGGAATGAAGAAAATGGGAGGAAACGGGAGAACCCCGAGAAAAATCAGGAGTATGGTGTTTTCCACCACAAAGTCCACACGGCGTCAGGCAATGAAGATGAAGTGGTAGTAGTACTTATCAGTATTACAAATCACTGCGGTGAACACATTCTTAACTCTGAATACATGAATACTTATAATTGATATGTTTCTAATTAAGCATCCACGTTAAAATTGTTTTATAATAATTAATAATATAAATAATGACTTCTCGAAAACTATGAAGAAAGAATATCAATTATGTATGACGTAATACTCTTATTGGAGGAAAATGATGATTATCTAAATAGTATCACAGAAATCGTTACAGAAATATGACGCATGTTATATTCTCTTTAGTTAACAGATGTAACCGTAAGATTGGGGAGAAAAATATTCCAGTAATTGAATTATTTTCTTTGCTTACGAAGAATTCTCTTTCAAAAGAAAAAATGGTACACGGAGAAATATGTAGGAGCAGACCATGGTTCGTCCAAGAATACATTAAACTAGAAGAGAAGAGAAAACAGGCAAAATTACGTTGACTACAAAATTCGAAACAACTAACTACACAAAATTTCGTTGACATCAGGCGGGAAACTTCGAAAAATTTTAAAACAAAGAAACGCGATTTTTCTTTCACTTCTACTCCTCTCTCACGTACACACACACTTCATGTGCGTGTGCATGTTCAAAGTTAACAAGGAGAAAGTGGCCGATACACCTGGTCTGGAAAATGTAATTAACTGGTAACTGGAGCGTCAAGTTTTTGGCGCTCTGGGGATAACATCTCCAGTCCTGGTCACCTCTGAAAGAAATACTGTTTAAACGCAAGGGAATAAGCAAAATATATTTTTATCATCTGGGTTACCGAGTCTGTGTTGAATTACCGGGTCACTACGGGTTTGAATCCTAGACCCAGTTGTGGTCCATAAGCTAAACATCATCCGAGTGACACTATGATCCTTTTAAGCTCTGGCGTGTTCATTCTCTCTGTACAAATTACGTTACACCTGCAGGAGATGAAAGTTATGCTGGATATTCGAAACACGTAAGTCTTCGGAAAAGACTAGAAAATGGCCATTTCTTTGGTCATTTGAAAACAAAAATTTTATTTATACTAGTTCGACATAAATGTGCTTGCATCTTGTAATTCAATGCGATTTATTCATGTTGAAATTAGAAACATGCAAAGTCTTCTGCATCTATAACGTACATCCCATTTTCCATTTGAACATTTGAAACTTTTTAATATGATACGGTTTTGACTTTTAATATAAGATATTCTGATAAAAATTTACCAATAAAATGAATTCATACAATTTTGTCTTTCATTTTTTTTCTTTTTTCTTCATTTTGCATTAGTTATCTTGAATGGAAGCTATGACCTACCTACTGGGTTTAATAGAATGTAGTTTGCATCAGTACGTCCAATGAACACCACCGAACCACGCAAAAACAAAGTATGTGCGTTAAACTGTTGACATTACCTTAGATGTGTCTGTGAGATCTACAGTTCTACTGGAAATTGAGTATGCTATCCTTTATGAAAGGGACATAATGAATCTCTAAAGCATCCTCTATATATTCGAACAGTCCTGAAAAAAATATACAAAAACAAACGTTATTTCTATATTACTGTTGGATTTCTGGTAACCGAACTTTATAATGTTAGGTTCTTTTCTTACTAAGTCTAAAATTCCACATTTTTATCTGTTCTCCCTTTTCTTTTGATTCTTCTCTCGCCTTCTCTCTCTCTCTCTCTCTGTCTGCCTCATTTCTGAACCTCAGTGTAATAGACATCCATTGGTTTCAATTTTTCATTGTGTGTGTTTCTGTTTCTCCCTAAATCAACTTATGAATCTTGTCTCATCTCTGTTTTGTTATTTCCTTTTATCGATAGTAATACGTGTGTAGTTTGAATATAGAATTGCGTTCATATTATTAGCCTAGCTAATTTTAGTATGAGGGAGAAGAAAGTAGGAGAGAGGGGGTCTCTTTAAAAGACACGATTATGGGATAAGAATGTGTATATTGGGTGGCCTAGCTGCACGGCGTTAGCTGTCGCTATTGCTTTGATGCGGAGTATACAATGGGATCAACAAATTTAAGAAAGGCTATCAACCTCGTGCTTACATATTAAAGAAAGCTGACAAAATAGTTATCACTGATACAGATAGAATCTTAAATAGATGCAACGATTTCTTTGACGATTTGCTTAACACGCAGCCAAAAACTAACATGCGTGGAAAGACGGAAATACACACCGCAGAACCGTATATTCCAGACCTTAACCGAATAGAAGTAGAAATCGCTATAAAGAAACACAAATCTTCGGGTGTAGACGAAATTCCGGCTGTTAGTTTTAGCTGGAGGCGAAAAATTGTGGAACAAAATACACAAATTTCTCCTTATCTGGAACAAGGAAGAATTACCACAAGGGTGGAAAGAATCAAGTATTGTTCCAATCCACAAGAAAGGCGACAATACTGACTGTAATAATTATCGGGGCATTTCTCTTCTGTCAACTTCAAATAAAATCCTTTCAAAATTCTATTAGCAAGATTGACCGCATAGGAGATGAAATTATTGTGGATTATCAGCGCGGATTTAGACGAAATCGAATTACTATCGACCAAATATTTACCATTCGCCAAATACTCGAAAAGAAATTGGAATACAATATCCCGGTACTTCAACTATTAATTGATTTTAGAAAGGCTTTCGAGTCGGTTTGGAGAGAAACATTGTACAACGTTCTTACATAATTTGAAATATCGAAAACAGTTAATTAGATTACTTAAAGCATGTTTAAATGAATCCCAAAAATAAAATCCCAGAAGGAAAATTTTTGTGCACGAGCTTTCACGTCGTGAATGGCCTGAAACAAGAAGATGCGTTGTCGTCATTATTATGGTAATCTTGAAAATTTAAGGTGAAAAATATATCCAAGATTTGATTTAAATTATTTCGTTCTAAAAATTGATATTAGAAATTTAGTTTTTAAATTTGATTTTAATTTTTAGTTCGAAAATTTTAAAAGTTTAGTTCGAGAAAAAAAGTTTGGTTTAAAATTTTTAGAATTGATTTACATTTTTAGTTCGGAACTTAATTTTAAAAATTGGTTTAGTTTGAAAATTTTTGTTTCCCTTTTTCTGGGTCGAAAAATTTTCAGTTTGAAATCTTTTTTTTAAATTTTTAGTTACATTTTTTTTTACTTCGAAAAATTTTTAGTTTGAAAATTCTTGCACTCTGCGGAACCGTTTCGAAAAGAATCGCAGAAGTTTTGGTAAGAAAAATCTGGCAACACTGTTTCCATTAATGAAGCGCTTATTGACCAACACGTCGGGATGTAAGTACGTCGGGACCGTAATACGGCAAATTGTGGAGGCGTTAAAATATTAAATAATGCTTTTGATAAAGTGGATACTTTCAAATATTTAGGATCAATGTTAACAGACGAAAATCATATTCACGAAGAAATTAAATGTCGACTAAAAGCAGGGAATTCGTGTTACTACTCGGTTCAAAATCTCTTGTCGTCGCGAATTCTGTCGAGGAATTTGAAGCTTAAAATATATAAAACGATAATCATGCCTGTTGTTCTGTATGGTTGCGAAACATGGTCGCTTACTCTGAGGGAAGAACATAGACTGAAAGTATTTGAGAACAGGATCCTGAGAAGAATATTCGGACCCAAGAGGAACGAGAATGGGGAATGGCGGAAGCTCCATAACGAGGAACTACATAGTTTATACGGTTTACCCAATATTGTTAGGGTCGTCAAGTCTAGGAGGCTTAGGTGGGCAGGTCATGTAGCTAGAATGGAAGAAAGTAGAAACGCTTTCAAAGTCTTGACTGGTAGACCCATAGGAAAACAACCTTTAGGAAGACCTAGGCGCAGATGGGAGGATAATATTAAGATGGATCTCGCAGAGATAGGAATACAAAGTAGAAACTGGATGCAATCAGCTAAGGATAGAAGTCAGTGGAGAGCTTTTGTGAACGCGGCACTGAACCTCCGGGTTCCATAGGCCATAGAGTTAGTTAGTTAGTTAGTTAGTTATTGACCAACAAAACGTTGAGCGTTTAAAAATCGCTTAAACTCACAACACAATGTGTTACAAGAGTTATAACAATGAAATCTAGAAGCGACAAGGATGGTCTCCTCTTTCACCATTCTTCAAATCAATGTATCCTTTCAAAGACATAGGCTACTAATTCAAGGAGAGATCTCCACACGTAAACATATAAGGTAAGAACCATCTTACCCATAAAAGAAAACGATAACATTTAAGGTGAACTTCACTACATAATAAAAGCTAACGTAATTCTAAAATCCCAGTCAAGGGTGGATTGGCGTCATATCACTCTGAAATTCCCGCATGGGCTGGGGCTAAGATCATGTGACTTCTATCAACCAATCAAAATCGTGGTACTAAAACACTCATCTTACCCGTAAAAGGAAACAAATGAGTGAGGGATTTCTCCACGTTATACCATGTAACCTGTTCACCGTGGTGGGTCTAAAATCATGTGACTTCTATCAGCCAATCAGTATCTTAGTACCAAAGTACACATCAGAGAGGATACCCGAATTTCAAAAATCCCAGGGTCTAAGATCACGTGACCTCTACCAGCCAATCAGAGTCAGGTATCAAAGCACTCATCTTACCCGTAAATGGGAACGAATTTTAAAAAATCGCTGAGCTTAAAATCACGTGACCTCTACCGACCTATCATAATCGAGGTACCAAAGCATCCATCTTACCCTGTAAAAGGGAACGAATTTCAAATATCTCAGGACCTAAGATCACGTGACATCTGTCAGCCAATCAGAATCAGGTATCAAAGCACTCATATTACCCTAAAAGGGAACAGATTTCAAAAATCCCTGTCATAAAAGAGAATGGAGGATTTCCTTGCGAAGTGATTCATGACGTCATACCACGCGACCTGGAAATTTGAATTTCCCGCGTGGGCGGGGCCTAAAGTCACGTGACCTCTATCAACCAATCAGAATCGAGAAAAATTTTGCTGACTCGGCTCGATATAGTGCGGCTACTACTACAACGAGGCCTTGTGCCATTAAGCAAAATAGAACAAATGGAGCACAAACGATTTTAACCGGCTTTCTTACATTAACTGATGATTTCAAGGTTGTGGGGGGACTGGCGAAAATCCCGGAGGGACGAGAGGCACGTATCCTCCCAATCTTGCACCTGGGGGGACTGTCCCCCTGATAATCTGATTTGAAAAATGCTTTTTGGGATAAAAGTAACGATTTGTTTAATATTCCCACAAAGGAAAGTGAGATAAACTTGGTTTCTCTTTGTGTTTCCATTTTTTTTTAAAAAAAAGAATCGTATTCTGTAGTAATTCAAACTTAACTTCGTGCTGTAGTGCGTTTAGTAGTCTCATCAATATGTATTAATTTCACTTCCGCTACTTGGGCACAAATAGCAATAAATGCCAGAAGAGGACATGCACCTCTCCTCATGCTGGAAAGTTGTCTCAGCTGTAGGTACGGGCACAAATTCGGGGAAATGGGGCGGGATCTCCCTCAAACATTGGAATTGGAGGCTCTCCCAACAATCCGATTTGAAAAGTGCTTTTTCCAGATAAGTGTGATTATTTGTGCCCGACTGCCACAAAGGAAAGTAAGATGAAATTGGTTTCTCTTTGCTTTTCCATTTTTAATGAAAATGAAGATGTGCCACACTCAATGACGTAACCTGATGTGAAATCTTATCTCCTCCTCTCCCCTAGGCCCTAGTACCGAAGAGTATATAGACCACCCTATGTCAGTAAAACCCATCTTTTCAGTAAATGCGTATTTCATCTACTTTTTGAGTTAGTCTAGTCATCTACTCATGCTTCGTAAGCTAACTAACTCTGTGGCCTATGGAACAAGGACGTTCAATGCCGCGCTCACAAAAGTTATTCACTGACTTCTATCTTTAGCCAACTGGATTAAGTATCTACTTTGTATTCCTATTTCTTCGAGATCCATCTTAATATTGTCCTTTCATCTGCGCATTGGTCTCCCTTATAGTTTATTTCCGATTGTTCTTCCAGTCAAGACTTTGAAAGCTTTCCTACTTTCTTCCATCCTAGGTACATGACCTGCCTACCTAGGCCTCCTAGACTTGATGGTCCTACCAATGTTTGGTAATCCGTATCAATTATGTAGTTCCTCGTTATAAAGTTTCCGCCGTTAACCATTCCCGTTCCTCTTGGCTCCGAATATTCATCTAAGGATCTGGTTCTCAAATACTTTCAGTCTATGTTCTTCCCTCACAGTAAGCTACCATGTTTCGAAACCATAGAGAAGAACAGGCATGATTATAGTTTTATATATTTTAAGCTTCAAATTCCCCGACAGAATTCGCGACGACAAGATATCTTGAACTGAATAATAACACGAATTCTCTGCTTTTAGTCGGCGTTTAATTTCTTCGTGAATATGACTTTTGTTTGTTAATATTGATCCTAGATATTTGAAAGCGTCCACTTTATCAAAAGCATTATTTAATATTTTAACGCATTCTTAATTTTCCGTATTACAGTCTTGACGCACTTCCATGCATTTAGGTTTCTCTGCACTTACTTCTAAACCCATGTCCCTGCAAGCGTTTAATAAGACCTCTGCATTTCTTTCTATTGTTCTCCTATCATCCCCTATCAAATTTACATTAGCGTACGCCATAAACTGGTGAACACCGCTCAACACTAAGCCCTGGTTGCTATCTTTGATTTTCCTTATAGCGTATTCCAGGACAAAGTTGAATAATAATGACAACAACGCATCTCCTTCTTTCAGGCCATTCACCACGTGAAAGCTCGTGGACAAAATTCTTCCAGAATTTTATTTTGGGATTCACTTAAAATACTTTAATTAATCTAATTAGCTGTTTTCGATATTTCAAATTATGTAAGGACGTTGTACAATGTTTCTCTCCTAACCGACTCGCAAGCCTTTCTAAAATCAATAAATAGTTGATGTACGGGGTATTGATATTGTATTTCAATTCCTTTTCGAGTATTTGGCGAATGGTAAATATTTGGTCGATAGTGAATCGATTTAGTCCAAATCCGCGCTGATAATCCACAATAATTTCATCTACGTATGGTGTCAATCTTGCTAATAGAATGTTTGAAAGGTTTTTATTTGAAGTTGACAGAAGAGAGATGCCCCGATAATTATTAGTCAGTATTGTCGCCTTTCTTGTGGATTGGAACAATAGTTGATTCTTTCCACCTTTGTGGTAATTCTTCCTTGTTCCAGATAAGGAGAAATTTGTGTATTTTGTTCCACAATTTTTCGCCTCCAGCTAAAATTAACAGCCGAAATTTCGTCTAGACCCGGAGATTTGTGTTTCTTTATAGCGATTTCTACATCTATTCGGTTAGGTTGTGGAATATACGGTTCTGCGGTGTGTATTTCAGTTTTTCCACGCATGTTAGTTTTTGGATGCGTGTTAAGCAAATCGTCAAAGAAATCTTTGCATCTATTTAAGTATCTATCTGTATCAGTGATAACTCTTTTGTCAGCTTTCTTTAATATGTAAGCACAAGGTTGATAGCCTTTCTTAAATTTGTTGATCCCATTGTATACTCCGCATCAAAGCAATAGCGACAGCTAAGGCCGTGCAGCTAGGCCACCCAATATACACATTCTTATCCCATAATCGTGTCTGGTAAAGAGACCGCCTCTCTCCTACTTTCTTTTCCCTCATACTAAAATTAGCTAGGCTAACAATATGAACGCAATTCTATATTCAAACTACACACGTATTACTATCGATAAAAGGAAATAACAAAACAGAGATGAGACAAGATTCATAAGTTGATTTAGGGAGAAACTGAAACACACACAATGAAAAATTGAAACCAATGGATGTCTATTACACTGAGGTTCAGAAATGAGGCAGACAGAGAGAGAGAGAGAGAGAGAGAGAGAGAGAGAGAGAGAAGGCGAGAGAAGAATCAAAAGAAACGGGCAAACAGATAAAAATGTGGAATTTTAGACTTAGTAAGAAAAGAACCTAACATTATAAAGTTCGGTTACCAGAAATCCAACAGTAATATAGAAATAACGTTTGTTTTTGTATATTTTTTTCAGGACTGTTCTAATATATAAAGGATGCTTTAGAGATTCATTATGTCTCTTTCATAAAGGATAGCATATTCAATTTCCAGTAGAACTGCAGATCTCACAGACACATGTAAGGTAATGTCAACAGTTTAACGCACATACTTTGCTTTTGCGTGGTTCGGTGGTGTTCATTGGACGCACTGAAACAAACTACATTTTAATAAACCCAGTAGGTAGGTCATAACTTCCATTCAAGATAACTAATCCAAAATGAAAAAAAAACGAAAAAAGGAAGAGAGATAAAATTGAATGAATTCATTTTATTGGTAAATTTTTATCAGAATATCCTATATTAAAAGTCCAAACCGTATCATAATGAAAAGTTTCAAATGCTCAAATGGAAAGTGGGATGTTCCTTATAGATGCAGAAGACTTTGCATGCTTCTAATTTCGACATGAATAAATCACATTGAATTATAAGATGGAAACAAATTTATGTCGAACTAGTATAAATAAAATTTTGTTTTCAAATAACCAAAGAAATGGCCATTTTCTCGTCTTTTCCGAAGATTTATGTGTTTCGAATATCCAGCATCACTTTCATCTCTTGCGGGTATAACGTAATTTGTACACAGAGAATGAACACGCTAGAGCTCAAACGGATCATAGTGTCAGTCGGATGATGTTTATCTTATGGACCACAACTGGGTCTAGGATTCAAACCCGTAGTGACCCGGTAATTCAACAGAGACTGGGTAACCCAGATGATAAAAATATATTTTGCTTATTCCCTTGCGTTTAAACAGTATTTCTTTCAGAGGTGACCAAGACTGGAGATGTTATCCCCCGAGCACCAAAAAACTTGACGCTGAAGTTACCAGTTAATTACATTTTCCAGATCAGGTGTATCGGTCTCTTTCTCCTTGTTAACTTTGAACATGCACATGGACATGAAGTGCGTTTGTACGTGACAGAGGGGGAGAAGTGAAAGAAAAATCGCGTTTCTTTGTTTGAAAATTTTTCGAACTTCCCCACCTGATGTCAACGAAATTTCGTGTAGTTATTTGTTCCAAATTTTGTAGTCAACGTAATTTTGCCTCTTTTCTCTTCTCCTCTAGTTTAATGTATTCCTGGTCAAACCATGGTCTGCTCCTACATATTCCCCGTGTACCAATTTTTCTTTTGAAAGAGGATACTTCGTAAGCAAAGAAAAGAATTCCATTACTGGAATATTTTTCTCCCCAATCTTACGGTTACATCTGTTAACTAAAGAGAATATAAAATGTGTCATATTTCTATAACGATTCCTGTAATGCTATTTAGATTATCATCATTTTGCTCAGATAAGAGTATTGTTAAGGTCATACGTAATTGATATTCTTTCTTCATAGTTTTCGAGAAGTCATTTTTTATATTATTATATTATTATAAAACAATTTTAACGTGGATGCCTAATTAGAAACATACCAATTATAAGTATTCATGTATTCAGAGTTCATAATGTGTTCACGGTAGTGATTTGTAATACCGATAAGTACTACTAATTCATCTCCATCGCCTGACGCCGTGTGGACTTTGTGGTGAACAAACACCGCATTCCTGATTTTTCTCGGGGTTCTCCCGTTTCCACCCACTTTCTTCATTCCATCATTTCATTCATTTCTCATCACCACCGTCTCCTTTAGCCAAACTGGCATAAGCGTGGGCCATAAAACTAAAGATTTCATTTCATTTTCATCTACATCGCCTAATATATAATATATTCTTCAACAAGTTCACTTCAGAAATCAGATTCATCTACCGTCATATGAGTTTCATCTCCCTTCCCTAGAATAAGCCTCAAATCTGCTCACCTCCCAATATTAAGACAGACGTGTTTAGGATTTTTTACGAGGGTTTATGCCCAACACGAGGAAGGATATTGCCTACCTGAGTTTGAGAATCGTATATAATATGACACAAAAATTTAGGAGTGAATCCAACCCTTTATTCTATTCATACAACAAAAAGAAAGCACCCTCTTGGCCTACCTAATTTCCCGGGCTAATTATTCCCCCGTTTTGATTTTCTTTAATTCAAAGATTTCCTTCTTTTAAAAATACCTAAACGATATAATTTTTTCTTTGTTATAATAGCTAAAGTCCCGTCATGTTGATATCCGGGCAAGATGGTGTGGAATACCAGATTCACTTATCAACTCCTCTTAGTTTTGGTGTTACTGATGACGGTCAACTTGAATCACAACTGACAACGGCCGATAAAATATCATAGGCGAAACGAAAGAAAATAACATCAAGAAAATAATACAGAAAACTAGAAAAAACGAAAGAAAGAGCAAAATGACTCAGTTCTTACATGGAATGAAATTTGACAAATACAGCATTATGTCTGAACAAAGAGCATAAGAAAATGGAAAATCAATGACACTCTTAGAAATGGTAAGAAAAAATTTTTGTTGCACGAGAAATGCGAAAAACTAACAAATTTATTTTAGGGGATTTTGAGACCCATAGCCCCCTAAATACGCCTCTAAAGACAATTCTACTCCCTAGATCCTCTACATCATTGCTTTTCAACTTCTTAAATATTTTAAACATCGGTTATATATATATGAATATTATAGGAACGGTCTTTCCCGTCCCCCCAATGTTGAAGACAGATTTGCGCCGGTGTGTACGGGCCAGGTCGACGTCTTTGTAGCCCCACCACAATTATTTTTCTTTATTTTTGAAACGGTTATAGAACAAACTTTGATACTCTAGAACAAATTAGAACAAACGATTAAGTCTTTATATCTTTATATATATATATATATATATATATATATATATATATATATATATATATATATATCAACGGTTTATATGTATATATAAATAAACCGTTGATTTCAAGGATGTGGGAGGGCAGGGCACCCTCTTTCTAGCGTCACCACAATTATTTTTATTAATTTTTCTGAAACGGTTAAATAACAAACGTTGATAGTGTAGAACAAAATAGACGAAATGGACCACAAACGATTTAAAATGCTTTCATACATTAACTGATGATTTCAAGGTTGATGAAGTCGTTCTAGCCCCACCACTATTGATTGTCAATTTACTTGGAGAGCATAACAGAAATAATTCTGTTGCTTTGGAACAAATTAGAACACATGTAGTGCAAACGAAATAATATGTTTTCTTTGTTTGTGGCAGATGGTTTAGGGGGAGGACGACACAAATGCAGGGCTCGTCTCTTTGGAGTGTTTTCTGTAGGCGAGCGAAGGGCAATATGCATAGTTGTTCTGTGGGCTACTTAATGGCCGCGTACGCGACACTTGATAATTTGCGTTGCAAATTTCTCCCACAGGGTCAAGCCAGCCTGCAACATCCCCGTAAGTCAAGGGAAAGGCTACCGGAGCATCAAAGCTCCCCTTAGTAGCCCGTAGCAGTGTTTTGTTATAGAAGATGGATATGCTTTGTCCAAAGGATATATTTTATAATAACTTTGAAGATTGAACAAGTGGATGAAATATCTAGAAGATATCTAACGTCGTGAATGTTCATTTTTAGTACATCTATTGAGTACAAGATCTGAAATCCAGCTGACTGTCATTCTAGAATACTGATGAGTACTAGGTGAGTAAATGGGATTTGGGGTTGGAATCCTGTATATCTCAGATATAATGCTGTCTGGTTCGAAAAAGACATGTCCCAGATTGGGAAAGCCAGATATAAGAATACGGGTTCGGACCTTGGACCTTTCAAATAAGAAAACCACTTCAAGATATTCCGTTCCACGGTCTAGTGGGATCACAATATAAAATTAACGAACTGAAATACTGACAACATAACAGGAATTTTCTCCGAGAGTCTCAGGATCCGGGCGTAATAATAAACTAGGTATTTGCCGTGTGCCCACCATCATTGCCGTGTCAAACTTTGAACAACATCATTAAAACCTGTAACATAATACATAACAGGGTATCCATACGCTAATTTAACACCAGATGAGCAGAGGAATACAAATAAATGTTTGGTTTTATCCACTTCGGAGATACTATACCTTACTTAAATCCTGGATCAAATTAAGTATCCACTTAGATTGATATCTTTCAGCCACTAAAAAGAAAGCACAAGATTATCAAATACACATTTGATTGGATAATTTTGTAGGTAAAATTTGTATTTATATTCACTTTCACTGAACAAATCACATATGACTTTAAAACAACACAATAATATTTTCAAATTATTGATTATATTTCAGTCAAAACCGAATTGGCCCATAAATGATGCGATCACGGGACGGTACTCTTAACGCGCACGGTATTCGCGATCGGCGGATGCGGTGATTCGAACGATGATAAAAGTTCACAGCAGATATTTCACTTCCATTAGGATGCCTGAAAAGTATGGTTTGGTCTATAAACTGTCAGGAACTGCGTATTGTGAATTTCCATTATATTGTCTTGCTGTTTTCATCATTTACTGATAGATGAAATTGTTACGATTTCTTAAGTTGCATTTTAACATTACGATGCTAGAAACCATTTTGGATTCTGTTTAACAATTTAAACACTAGAATCCTGTGCACTTCAATGGTTTACGTGGAGAGTGTCACCTTAATACACCTAACTTAAATGAAAGATGTATACACTCTGACGCGATTCTTGATGCTTCACATAGTTGCCAGTTAAGCGGCGTAGGAACACACTACCAAACTAAAATATAGTTCATAGAAAACACTTAATTTTGACTTCACAGTTTCACTGATGTTTTATAATGGATGATCCATGTGTCAATTGAAACCACATTAAAGACACTGATAATCCCAATAAAACATGAAATTAATGATTATAGGTAAATTTTATGTTATCACGTAAAATCTGTCATCACTGCACGAGTTTATACTCTGTGGGCGTTGAGCATGAGAGTAGCGAAATTCCTCGCCTAATTTAGTCTGACCGGAGGAAGCAGGACCGTCTGGAAAAGTGAGGTACCTTTTGGGTGACAAAATTCCTGAGCTTCGTTCTCCTCCAAATGCTACCTGGTTGCGTTTTAATTCTAAAAATTCACGTTGGAAAATACGAGGGTTGATTTAAAAGTTCATGTCTATCCATATTGTTACAAGTGTTATGGTTATTTTCTACATATAGGCTATAATATATTAATATTTACAATATTGTGAGTGCAGAAACTTACGTTCAATGTTAAACCAATATTACTGTTTATCAATCAAAATAAGTTTGGTATCATATTGTTTCTAATTTTTCCCTGGATTAGGCAGTTAAGTATGTGTAAACTTTAAGGAGAAGATATGTTTTTAAAAATGACTAGAGTAACATGTCGAATTAAAATATATCAATTAAGAGGTAAATCTATGCCTATAGAAAATACCAAAGTTAAAAAAAAGAAATATCACTTGTAAAATCTGTAATCGAGCTAAATTAATTTAGGTAGAAATGGGAGCGCAGATTAAAAGTACTAGACCAATTTTGAAAATGATAATTCACGAAGGAGGAGTAACGTTTAGACGTAAATTGTGAGCGTGTGTCCTCTCTCACTCCCATTCCATTCGTTTAAACTCCCGTTCAGCTTCATCTGAAGTGTAATAAGGCTCTCTGCAAAATACGTTGACGCAAACCTTATGTTATGGTTCTATCATTTTCAACGTGATGGCAACGCTGTGCAGTGGTGACTTGCATTACGTGCTCAGAAGACAATGAGCTGCGAAGTGGCTGTAATACTTTAAAAAACTAGTTCGACGATATTTAATGTCATCGATGTTCATTTCTATTATTTTTGACATTTTAATTATACTATTTTTACGGCAAGTAAGTATAAAAACGCAAACTTAAATTTTGACGTTGTATATTACAACATCATGTTGTTTAACGACAATAAATTATTCTTATTCTTATTCTTATAAACTCCATAATACACATATTAACTATGAGCGAATGTCATCCAACAATATCGTAATACTACGCACTATTATGAACAAGCGTAGGAAAATGAACATTGTAGTTGATGGCGCGAAAGACGGCATTAGGAAGACATCATGAACTCAACGAACGACTAGGCAAACCGAATGAAATGAAAATCTGCAAAGAAATTGTTCATCACTTATAGTGTTGTGGAATTGATAGGGTAAAAGGTTTGGAGAGTGAACCTTGTTTCAAGATATAAATGGTTTGTGAAAATTAGTAAACAGGTGCCAATTTTATGCAAATTACTTAATGACGATATGACATGGACGCACGTCGTAAGAACCAGTTACATTCACGTTCGTTTAATAAGAAAATTAATCATCGTAGTAGATTACGTTAATATTCGTTGCAAGATGGTATAACTTATCTCAAAGAATAAATCCATTTGATGTACCATCAAATTATCTAATATTTAGTGATTTTACCATAAACTTCGCAATGGAAAGATGAAAGCCGAATTAACCAGAATGGAACCACGAAATCGTCATCAGTATAAGAAAACGGAATTAGATTCCTTTTCAATGGAATAACACAAAATCTCAATAAATCCTCTGTTATTAAAGTTTACGTAGTGCAGAAAAGTGTTTAGTGAACCAACGTGTGCTAAGTGGTCATATATTACCAACCTCAAAATAAGCCACCTCCGACAATATATCATATAATTTAGAATTAACCCCTCGCTCTTTTTTAATTTTCTTTTCGTATAAAGTGAAATGGGCTAAAAATAAAAAGGAAGGTATTTAAGGAATATCAAAGTAAATGTATCAACGAAATTATATTCATAAAAGGTGCACGTAAGTAAATGTGAAGTGTACAATACCTTTTGTTCAAGTAAAATTTATTCTGTGTATTTGTTTGTTTCCAATAATCTCTGCCATGTTTCATACATGAATCACCACAGGAATTCCTGGCAATAGGTACAGGTACTTGGAAGCATAATAGACAGACACGTCAAGGATGGTGGGTACGCGCGAGCGCAACCTCAACCTGAGTTTATGTAACGCTAACGGTAACGGTGGAGGGTGTTGGTGATTAAAATATTAAACAAATTTTTAATAACCTCCCGTTATCCGGAATCTCGGTAGCAGGAGCGCACGCTCCGAAAACAGTGTATCAAGAGATAGTGAACTCAAATAAGAATAGCAATATTAATACTACAACACCCTTGTGTCGTAATCGACAACTCTCCATTTAAGCCTTCAATATAAATCCCCACACTGATGTTATTCACGAAGTTGTTGGACGTAGTGTGGACGTAGAGAGATGATGCAAGACTCTGTAACATATAATCCATAGATTTTATGGATTTTATGTATCTTTTTATTAGATATAATAGAAAATGTGTCTCTAGGAATAATTTATATTATTATATTATTTTGTACCGAAAAAGCTTTTTCGTTCTTGCCTATTCTTTTGAATTTGTAGGTTATGCTCTCTGGAGGGACGTACTAGCACGACGGATGAGCTGTCTCTATAGGCGCCCATAGTTGTGCTGGAACGTTCGATGGAGGAACTGTAATGGTTGTATTTCGCTACTATTATCATAATTTGTGCTTTAGTTATTATATCAAAAAAGGTTCTTCAATTATATATATATATAAACTACGAGTGTTATTCAAAGTATAATTCTGTTAAAGTTTAAAATTCTAATGTAATCATGAAGTTTAATGTGGAGTGCTGTAACCTCATGTCGGCTAGTTGTTCTATTCGATAGCACGGATTGCCTTAATAAGCCATTTTGTTAGTTTTAGACACTTTGCCTATAACCTTTTTACCTTTTTTCTAAATTGAATTAGATTCCTGCATTATTACCAATCGGCGTGACTAATTAGAACAAGTTAGCTGGTACTGAGGCAAATAGTTTACGCTGCTAATTGGATAATAGTCTAAGATTGAAACTATTTAAATTCTCTTTCCATTATCACGAAGACCATAATGCAATACTGATTTTTGCATTGTTAAATATATGTTGATTATTGGGTTCTTGAAAGTTTAAATATACTGTTTGAATTTTCCAAAGGAGATCGGTTGTACGAGTATTATTTTATGAACTCAAATCCTACAACTACTATTCAGTGATTTATTTCCATAGTATTACTTATTAGTAGCGATAATAGATTACGTATCCTTTCTATATTTCAGTGTGGAATTACGAAACCACTAAAATTAATATCGGGGGAACTGATTGATGTTTTCTCTTCTCCCACCCATACATATGCGCTAGTTTTCGAATCTCAGGTTATATATGATTTAATTGAACTTATTAGGATATCGAAATTAGCGTAATATAAGTATGGTTACACATTATTGCAGCACAACTATATTTAATTTTCTGTATATGGAAGGGGTGGTAATCGTGCAATATCACTCGTAGATATACAAAAAAAAATCAGTATTGCATAATTTATTGTGTATAAAAATTTCAGTATTGCTCGCAATGAAAGAGTAAAGTATACGGGGTGTGAGATTGACATTAGAGGCCTCGGGTTCGATTCAAGTGTTGCTTTTGGATTTTGTCATTTGTAAAAGCTTATTCGTTGGTATATTACATGGACTGTGCTATTCTTGTTAAATCGGAGTTTATTTCCTTATTTGAACATAACATGAATCAGTTTAAAGACGAAAAAGCTGGTGGTAAACTAAAACATATAATAGTGGACGATGAGATTAATCTTATGAATGTCGCCGGGCTTATTAGAGGTGACCGGAGTGTTCCTTTCTCCGATAGTGATAAGGATCTTGAACTGATTACCCAGAACACCGAGTCAATAACGTTTGAAACCCCAATGGATTTGTCAAAACCAAAAGTGGAAATGATAAGATGAGGCATAGGATTTTAAATTACGTATTTATCAACCGTCGAGTATGCCACACCGGCAGGCCAAGGCTCACGAGGTTCAAACAGGTCTTTCTTTATCTCACTCGTTGCCTCGAGGGTATCAACCTACTGAACAATGTAAAAAACTTTTCTTTAGGGCATGGTTTTCAAAACAAATCTATTGCTATTCCTTTTAAATCTGATAAACTAATGAATTCAATAGCCATAATACCTTTTGAACGAATGATTGCGAATTTGCCCTTTTGTGATGGACACAATGAAGTGTTATTATTCGAGTGGCTGCTAGGTTTATATCAAATTGTAAAGACAATGTTGTATTCTTTTGACATCGTATTAATTGCTTCACTTTCTAGAACAGGAGGCACTTTAAAACAAATTCTTTTAGAGTGCGTTACTAATAACTGTGAGTAGCATGGGGTTAAAACTCGTATACGAGAAGCTTTAATTTCAGAAACCGGATTACGTGTAATAAAACAGCATTATTTAGAACGCTTGCAAGACAGGGATGAAAATATAATGGAATCTTTTGATCACGTGTCTAACTGTTATTATATATTATTTGGTGAATATGATTCAATTCCCATATTGTATTACATATTGGGAGGTATGAATCCCCGATTGCGTTATGAACTTTTCCGGTATTCTGAACCAGGAAGTCTTGAGGAACTAAATGATAGGTTACAAACTTATACTATGCAGCAACAATATGTGCTAACGTATGAACGTAAGCTTCTAGAAAACTCTCAACAAGTGCGAATTAAGTGTCATCTTTGTCACTGAAACCATAAACTAGTAAATTGGCCCCACAGACTGCAACCTATTCACAATAAAGGTATTGGTCAAGAGAAAAGAACTTACAATAACATCAGTAATTTTAAGAAAGGAAGTGTGCGCACATTTAATAATAAATTGGTGCATCGTCCCCTTGCAGTGTTTGTTAAAGCAATTATATTTGAAAACCATGTTGAAGGAGCAATTGATACTTGCTCAACAGTTAGTTTGATTGACAATGCATTAGTAAAATTGTTGGAGAATAATAAATAAATGAAAAGAAAAAAAGAAAGTTTTGTTGGTTCGGGAATAGATTGGAAAACAGTGACTATTAATGAGTCTGTGGAAATACCTATTCGGATTTACTCTGTTACTATGAATATCAAATTTTTCATTCGCCCTTGTTTGTCTCCAAAATTTATATTGGGTATTGATGATGTTAAAGCTAATCATATGGTCTTCGATACGGTGAACGACGTGGTGATATTGAAGGATGGACAAGTGCGTGCCCCTATATTTTATAAACGTTACATACCATCAAGTTCAAACATTAATGAGTCTTCTAAGTCTTTTGTTAGTGGAACAGTCCAGCGGAACCGCAGGGGGAGGATCGAGTTTTTTGGCCCACTTCTAATCCGAAAAGGCAGCTCCAGAGGGAGGTCACTAATGGAATCCAGGGAGTTGTAGGAAATCGTGGTGTGATGCTGAGAAGAGATGGTCCAGTGGTTCATGCTTTGGTTGATAGTAAGAGTTTGGCGAGTTGGTCCCCGGTCGCAGGATCGAGCCAGCATTCCGGTCTCCAGAGGATAGTAACTGAAGAGTCGTTTTCGTCTACTGATGGTACCCAGGCTTCCACAAAAGGAGAGTCACCTGCTGTAGATCCTCAATTGGATAATCCGGAGGGAGAGCTTCAACGTTATGTAGAGCAATTATATGCTTCGTACTCCGATGTTTTTACTGAAAAGGTAGGCACAACACGTAACTATACTTTAGATATTCGTGTAAACAATGAATCACCAATATTGTTAAAACCTTATCCTTTGCCACGCCAAGACCAGAAAGAGCTTGATAAGATTTTGGATAATTTATTAAAAGATAACATAATAGAAAAATCAACGATCCCATGGGCATTCCCGGCCTTTTTGGTGGATAAAAAGACGGAAAATAAGAGACTTGTGATCGATTATTCTAAATTGAACAAAAGGTTAAATATTGTTTCTCAGCCTTCTCCCATTATGGAGGACGTTCTTTCGGCTTTGAGCAAATGAAAAGTGTTTTCCGTGGTCGATATGTCTTCAGCGTATTCACAATTATTATTGTCAGAACGTTCCAAAAAATATACTTCTGTTGTTACTCATCGCGGTAGTTATATGTACCGACAGTTACCTTTTGAATTAAGAATGGGTAGTTATGCTTTATTGGAAGTACTTAATAAGTTATTGTATGAGTTGAGGGATGAAGGAATTGAATATTAATGTGATGATATAATTATTTTTAGTAAATATGTAGAACATAAAGTTTTGCTAGAGAAGGTACTTACTATTTTCCGTAATAATGGGATTACAATATCACCAACTAAAAGTATATTATTTCATACTAAAATAAATTATTTAGGGTTTGTGATTTCAAATGGAAACTTGGAAATGGATACTAAAAGAATTGATGTTATACGAAATATACCCCCGCCAAAAATCGAAAAGCTTTAATATCTTTGGCAGCATTGCTCCAATTTTATGGGAAGTTTGTTGAAGGGTTTAAAGAAATCATGTATCCTATACAAAATTTGCTTGGAAGTCAGAGCAGCAGACCGCTTTAGACAAAATAAAGAAGTTGTTTGAAACTCAGATTGTCTTAAAGTTACCAGATTTAGACCGGAAGTTCATAGTGCGGACGGATGAAAGCACCCGGGG
Source organism: Thermobia domestica (assembly GCF_964235325.1). Classification (NCBI taxonomy): domain Eukaryota; kingdom Metazoa; phylum Arthropoda; class Insecta; order Zygentoma; family Lepismatidae; genus Thermobia; species Thermobia domestica. The sequence goes on along the minus strand of NC_137471.1, from coordinate 164,551,410 downwards.
CATTAGCGGGGTCGTCGAACAAATGGATAGCGCCGGGAATATTAGGCCTGTGAGTTTCTATTCGCGAACTCTTAAGCCAGCCGATTTTCATAAGAGTGTGTATCATCTTGAGTTACAGGCAGTGGTAGAAACTCTTGAACGACATAAATTGTATTTACGTAATCGATTTGATCTTCTGATAGACAACCAAACCTTCACGTACGCCTTGAGTAATGTAAGGCGGATGAAAAATATGGCAGCTTATTGTATAGATTAGCATGCTTTAATTTTGATGTTAAACATTTGTCGTCAGTCCTAAATATCGGTGCAGACTTGATTTCACGGATTTATGATCCTTTCAATTTTGATATTTATGATACCACTTTAGGTGAGGAAGAAATTAAGAAAAAATTGTTAAATATAAATTTCTGGAACAATCCCAATTCTTCTATTTCCATATAGGAACATCAGTTGCGGGATTCTGAATGTATACAGATTATTGAACAATTGCAGCAAGGTAAGGAAGTTAAATCGTTCAAATTAGTTAATGGTATTCTTTGCAAGAAAACCAAGGCTCATATTCGTCCGTTTAAGATATATGTTCCGAACGCTCTTATGCCTATGATTATGAATTTGTTCCATAATGACCCACTATTGGGGTCACATTTAGGGGTTTATAAATCAATCAATGGAATCCCCATGAGATACACGTGGGATTGGATTTTTACGGACATTCATGATTATATTACTTCGTGTGAATTATGCCAACGCGCGAAAGCGAGTAATGTTACCCCGCGGGGTGAGTTAATCTCTGAAGTAAGCAAAATTATTAATTCCCATTGGGACATTGATACCCTAAGTCCCCTCCCAAGAAGTAGGGCTGGGCGATACATATTGATAATGTTTGATAGATGCAGTAAATTTTTAATGTCAGAGCCTCTCAGGGAATTGTAAAGTTCTCTTCTTATTAGAATATTACGTAAATTGATGAACCGACACGGTTATATACATATTCTTTCCATGACAACGCGTCAATTTTTACATCACATATTTTTCGTGATTTTCTTGCGGGATTGGGGATTAGAGATTGTCGGGTATCACCTTATTTTCCAGCGGCAAATTCTGCGGAACGTCCGATAAGAGTAATTAAAGATATTTTGAAAACATATGTTCATGATAAACAGGAACATTGGGATAAGATGTTGGGAGAGATATAATTCTCTTTGAATAATTCTATCTACGAGGAGACACGTGTTTCTCCCATGGAGATGAAATATAATTATAACGTCAATGATCCGTTAGACGTGAAATGGAGGATCGATATTTTATTTCAGAATAAACCAGCTCGCGATAGTTTGCAATGCGCTATTCAAAATATGGAGAGAGCGTGGCAACATCGTAAACGGTTACATGACCAAAATATGGTCCCCACTGATTATCAGGTAGGGCAGAAAGATCTTTTAAAATCCCAACTGAAGTCTTCCTTGACAGATAAGATTAATAAAGGATTATCTATGAGATGGACTGAACCGTTCGAGATCATTAAGCTGTTGACGAACGACACATTACTTGTTCGGAATGTAGAAAATCCGAGAGATGTGAGAAGTATGTGGCGTTAGTAAAGAGATTTCGTGAGAGGAGGTCTGTACCGTGAATTTTTGGTACTGTACTGTCACTAATACAGAGAGACTTGTGGGTAATGATATAAGAGTAATATTGAAATTTTCAGTAAACTGTTAATAATTATATATGTATATGTATGTAAATTGTCTTTGCTGTTTTTGTATTGTTTCCTTTTTCTATTTATGTAGAGTGGCCACCTGCTAATCTAGTCATGTTTGTTCGGCTTCTTGTTTTGTATTTCGTCTCCATTTGTTGTGAACGTAATGGGGACCCATTATTTCTTGGTATGCTTATGGATTGCTGGAAGGAGGATATGAAATGAAATTTGAAGGTCGGATACATGTATTTGTATTCATGTTATTTTCATCAGGTATTGTGTTATGTTATTAGAATCGGTTTGGAGATTATACCTACATTAGAATTTATTTTGCACTTAAAAAGAAATAATTATATATTGAAAGTAATTTTTCCATACGAATTGTTACTATTTGTTAACATATTATTTGGATGTTACGGTTCTATTTAGTGTTTGGTTATAATGACAATGTTTTCTGACACTTTTGCAAACAGTTTAACTAGTTGGATCCACGGTGAATTCGGATGGACGTATGTGGATTGATAATTTATTTTCTCTTTTTCTAAACTTTTCCTAGTGTGATTTTGTATGGTTGATCTAGGGGGATTCTTTTAACTCTTAGTATGATTGTTTGAATGAGTGGTTGTTCCTTTCTCTCCTATAAGAACATTTTTCTAATACCGCCCACAATATGTCCTTATCTGTAATTCTATTTATTTCTCGATTCGCTCGCTTTCAAAAAATATTTATTTTTTGTTTGCGAGTAGGTCGAGCCGAGGGTGTAACATATAATCCATAGATTTTATGGATTTTATGTCACTGGTTATTAGATACTAATAGAAAATGTGTCCCTAGGAATAATTTATATTATTATATTATTTTGTACCGAAAAAGCTTTTTCGTTCTTGCCTATTCTTTTGTTTTTGTTGGTTATGCCCTCCGGTGGGACGTACTAGCACGACGGACGAGCTATTTCTATAGGTGGCCAAAGTTGTGCTGGAACGTTCGAGGGAGGAAGTATAATGGTTGTATTTCGCTACTATGATCAAAATTTGTGATTTAGTTATTATATCAAAAAAGGTTTTTCAATTACGAGTGACATTCAAAGTATAATTCTGTTAAAGTTTAAAATTCGAATGTAATCATGAAGTTTAAAGTGGAGTGCTGTAACCTCATGTCGGCTAGTTGTTCTATTCGATAGCACGGATTGGCTTAATAAGGGAGCGAGGTACATAAGTTTCATGCTTTTCCTTCCTTCATTATATTATTCTTGCATTTAAAGGACCGTTTGCCATTTTGTTAGTTTTAGGCACTTTGCCTATAACCTTTCTACCTTTTTTTCTAAATTGAATTAGATTCCCGCATTATTACCAATCGGCGTGACTAATTAGAACAAATAGTTTACGCTGCTAATTGCATAATAGTCTAAGATTGAAACTATTTAAATTCTCTTTCCATTATCACGAAGACCATAATGCAATACTGATTTTTGCATTGTTAAATATATGTTGATTATTGGGTTCTTGAAAGTTTAAATATACTGTTTGAATTTTCCAAAGGAGATCGGTTGTACGAGTATTATTTTATGAACTCAAATCCTACAACTACTATTCAGAGATTTATTTTCATAGTATTGCTTACTAGTAGCGATACTAGATTACGTATCCTTTCTATATTTCAGTGTGGAATTACGAAACCACTAAAATTAATATCGGGGGAACTGATTGATGTGTTCTCCTCTCCCACCCATATATATGCGCTAGTTTTCGAATCTCAGGTTATATATGATTTAATTGAACTTATTAAGATACCGAAATTAGCGTAATATAAGTATGGTTACACACTCACAATTTTCAGAATACACTTGCGTAAACTTGTTACTGAAAACTATGTGTATTTATTTATTATATTTGTTTCTATATTACAACATTCTATCACAAAACAGTATTCATATACTCAACGGATAATCCTCATCACAAGTGAACAATATTTTGACGTAAATAGTCGCTTCAATAATGACTTGGTAACATGCCTAATATTAATTGTTGATACCGTTCAACATAAAACTGAGATTGACAAGCACTCAAATATATAACATATATAAAACAAGGAAACATACAAAATACTATATGCAACAAAAATAATAATAGTAAATGCAACAAGGTTTCGCTACTATATTTCTAAAAGTCTTTTCAGAGTAAACGAAAGTCCAGACGACAGTAGCAAATTATGTTATTTCAAATGTCTAGAAAGAATTGTTTCAAAGATGTTTGACCTCTTGTTTATATTTGTATTTATTATGTATTTATTATTTTTAATTATTTCCTTTTTACGGATGCACTGAACTACTATATTATACTTGCCACTTGGTACAATTGTTTCCTGTCCAGCTTGTCCAGCTATTCATTGAAATTTAACTCGAAAAACATTTACCTCACTCCTACACTCATACTCACGTACACATAAAGGACCTTATACATCACTATACACTTCCTCAGGTATATCCTCACTTACACTTTTCACATGGGTCTTCTCACTTGTCGTACCTACCTTTGCCCGCGAGGTGGATACTTTATTTAGTTTTTTGAATCTGGACTTCCTCGAGGATCCCAGCGGTTTTGAATATCCTCTTGGGAAGATCTCGGATCGTCTCTTCCGTATCCTTCGTGTGTGTACCATTTCCTTCCTGGCCGTCTATTTCCCCTCCAAGAACGTGCATGACCGCCTCGTCTGACGCGTCGATAGTTCGCTCGTCCTCTTGCACCATCTCGTCCTTCGTTCGGTGATTCTTGTCTTGGGTTCACAGGCTATGTCTTGTTGTATCCTGGTCCTTCGATATAGCTCCTACTTTAGCTTTACGAGGGATCAACTCTTCTCCGTTCTCCCACCTTCTAGCGCCATCTCTTCCTGTCTTCCGTCTTGCTTTCCATGTGTCGTGAATCAGTTCAAGTCGTCGGACTGTTTCAAGAATGTCTGCTAACTCCTAGCTTCGTGATGAAACCAACTGTCTCCGATACTGAACTGGTAGCAAAGTTATGACGGTGCTACAAATCTGGGCTTCACTGCTCTGTGAATCCAAGTCCCTAATCTGTCAAAATCTATTTGTAACAAAACGTTCAACACTCCGATCAACCTTAGGGTTGAATGGTAGAGTCTTAAGGCGTGTTAGCCTAGCACATGTCACGTCTTCTGAATGATAATGGCTTAAAAACCTTTGCTTAAAGTAGGCAAACGTGATGAATTTATGAATTTATTCACATTTGAATAATACCATGACAGCATTGCGTCTCTTAGTATGAACGGTAATATTTTATGCGCCCGACTAAGTCGATCACCCATTAGAGCACACTCTCGTTCAAATTGTATTATAAACGCTTGAGCTGACAAATCACCTCTTTGGCTTATAGTGCGTGAAGGGCTTTTATATCCGTTAATCGCAATTTCAAATCCTCTTCTCCTTCTTCATTTTCCATTTCCTCCCTATAGTCCTGAGCTACTTCCGAATAGGCTCCGCGACGGTTCGTTAGTCTTCTGGCGTTTCCATTTTCGTTCCCATTAGAAGCAAGCTGTCTTTGTCGGTTCCTTCTCCTTACAGTCTTCGGGGGCCATCCATCTTCTTCTGATTACCCGCTCTCATCGGACGAACTGGTCTTGATCCGTCTCCTCCGATAACTTGGGTGCACTTAGGTTCCTTGCTCCGAGAAGCCGCAGTACTCTTGAGGCCACTTCTTCCACAGCAGGTACCGCTGGAATCACTTCTATTGCACCTTCCATCTAAGCTTGGTGATTGAACAGAATTGTATGCCCGTTTCAGTTCTGTTTCCTCTACGCCTGAACTATGTCTTCGCCATTCCTCCTCGATCCTTTGTGGAAGTGACGCGATTGCTACCTCCTGTCAAGCCATCTTTTCTTGTACTTTCCACAGTTCCGAAGTGTTTTGCCACATGACAGCCTTCGACTGACTCACTTCCGCGCGACACTCTTGCAGTTGATTATTCATCACCGCGTTGACTCTTATCATTCTTCCAGAAATCTCTTCTATCACCTTTCTACATTCATCAGTCTTCTGCAGGACTTTTAACTCTTCTTTAGCTAAACGATTTTCTATCTGTGCCGTAGTCATCTGCAACACCTCATGCTTCACATCTGCAATCTCATCCTCCATCCTGTCCTGGCATTGTGTCATACCTGCTACACAGCTCTTCGATAGCTGATTGATTCTTCTGTTTAGTTCTTTAAATTGCTGACTCACCTTTTTCTCTGTTAGTATTGCCACTTCCTCAAGTTTACAGACAGTATTCTTCAAATCATGATTCTCCTGCTGAGTTCCGTTCATTTTTCGTGAAAATTCATTTACCTGTTGAGTTAACGAGGCGTTCGTCCTGTCACACTTCTTGCTAACTTCTTCAATCTTGTTCTCCAATTGCTCTCTAATGTCCCGTAAATCTTTCTGAATGACCTCCATCTCAATCTGATAATCTTCTTTGATTTTCGATCTGAGCTCACATTGTCCCTTTTCATTCTACTTCTCAAACATCCAGATAAGCATCTGCTCCATTGCATACAAAGACAAAGTTCGTTCTCCTGTCTCCATCGTCTTATGTGGGTTGCACTGTCCACATTTAATAACGAATCAACGGGTGCAAATTCCTCGAGTTCATTTTGAACATCCCATTGTTCTTTTGTCATTTGACTACACACGCGGTGATACCAGCGATCACACACACAACATTGTACAAGATAGTCATCTCTAGCTGGGTTCTCAGTCTGACATGGCCGCACCAGCAGATTCACTTGTACTTGCACTGTCTCTTCGTCGATTACGCCGATTTCCACCCATGTTCCACCCACTACACAACAAAAAGTCCACGAAATTCACCCTCTTGATTGCAACTATTCTTCACAAGCGTCTGAGTCAGGACCATACCTGTACTCAGGACCATACCCATACTTATGTGTTCGCAAGCCAAGTCTTAAGGTTGTGGAGCTGATTGATCCAAACAGTGGGAAATTGATAGGACACCGATCCGAACATCAATGTAAATTGTGGAAGCCAACTAAGGAAGAATACTCGAAATGGCGGAAGAAGGCAGAAGAGAATTGTGCCAGTCAACATCTGAAGGACTTGCCTGATGAATACTGCGAATAGATTGCAGGCTCTAAATATTTCGAAATATGGTGTATATATGTATATAAGTGTATGTGTCCTGTTTCATTTTTTTGTGTATTACCTCGTTCTTATAAGTATCTGCGGAACTAATAGAAATTTAATCTTTGAATGCTTAGTGACGGCGCAAGGATCAACCTATTCGGACGCCATATTTGACAGGACACGCTCCGCTCAGTAACCTTCTGAACTCCACCTTAGCTGTCTAGACTTGACTGGCAACATGGACAACACAGGATCAGCAGCAGCAGTATAAAAGGTAAGAACAAGTGGGAAGGTATAAAGAGAAGAATAAAATAAAAATGCAACTATGAAGAATTATTTGTAAATGAATTAATAATAGAACAAGAAACTTTTAAGGTAAGAAAAACAGATATGTTTAAAGCTAAGAAGTAAGCCGTATTTGTGAAGAAGCAAGGTAAGAAAAGCAGATATGTTTAAAGCTAACAAGTAAGCCGTATTTGTGAAGAAGCAAGGCACTGCAAGTAAACATCGCATGTTACTTTTGGAGAGTGTCGTACTTGAAATACTTGGATTATATACTTAGTTTGCATCAGTAAAATAAGACATATTTGAGCAATTGAATTTAACGTGAATTCACGTACTAACGTCAACGAAAAGAAATAAACCAAGTGATATGTGTTTACGGTATACGACACACTAAAGCATGCTTTGCACTCGTAACCTTACAGAATTCTTTTGATATAACCGTAAAAACATATGCGCATATGAAAAGTAAATCTAAACTATTGATAAATTATTTATGTAAGCCGATCTAATAATATATATTTCAAATACTTCACTCATAACCTAACCTATTTTATTGGATACTGCATATGAGTGCTACAAAAAGAAAATATAAAGTTTCTTGCGCCAGACAATATTAGTAGAAGTTAATAATTTGTATATACTCTAGAGGATCAGGAAATATAGAACGTCGTGTATATAATGAGCGCACAATATGAACTCATTACTTTGCATTGAATTATTTTAGTCTTAAGCTCAAATTTCGAGCATATATCCAGAAAAAGCGCTTGAAAGAAAATCAATCTATATTTGATATAGGCCTATATAATAGCATAAGTTCAATTTATAGCTATAAAAATATTTAACAACTACAGTAGTAATATAACATCGTTACATAAATGTATTATTTCTTAAAACTGTGCTAACTAACCTATTTATCTGTGTAGAATGTTTGAAGTATCAGTACTAAATTCAATTCAATCTAAATAAAAAGTTTGCCAGTCGCGACCATCAAGTGTCATGTAGTTAGTCACTTTGTATGTAAAGCTGTATTGCGCTAGTGAATCATCTGTTCGGTTAAAGACAGAACTGAAGATATAAACAATTATACCAAAGTGGCAAGTACAATATAATAGTTCAGTGCATCAGTAAAAAGGAATTAATTAAAAATAATAAATATAGAAACAAATAAAAGATTAAGCTTCTCTAAAACAATTCTTTCTAGACATAAGAAATAACATAATTTGCTACTGTCGTCTGGACTTCCATTTATTCTGAAAAGTCTTTTAGAAGTATCGTAGAGGACCCTTATTGCATGTATTATTATTATTATTGTTGTATATAGTATTTTGTATGTTTCCTAGTTTTATATATCTTATTTCTTTTGAGTACTTGTCAATCTCAGTTTTATGTTGAACGGTATCAATAATTAAAGTTAGGGATGTTACGAAGTCATTATTGAAGCGACTGTTTACGTCAAAATATTGTTCACTTGTGGTGAGGATTATCCGATGTGTATATGAATACCATTTTGTGATAGAATGTGGTAATATAGAAATAAATATAATAAATAAATGGACATGGTTTTCAATAACAAGTTTACGCAAGTGTGTTCTGAAAATTCTGCGTCTTGCACCATCTTTCTACGTCCACGCTACATCTAACAACTTCGTGAATAACATCAGTGTTGGGATTTATATTGAAGGCTTAAGTGGTAAGTTGTCAAATACGACCCAAGGGTGTTGTAGTATTAATATTGGTATTCTTATTTGAGTTAACTATTTCTTTATACACTGTTTTCGGAGCGTGCGCTCCTGCTACTGAGATTCCGGATAACAGGAGGTTATTAAAAATTTGTTTAATATTTTAATCACCAACACCCTCCACCGTTACCGTCACCGTCACTGATATTATTATATACCATTTTAAAACTCGAAGTGGCAATACTAACAGAGAAAAAGGAGAGTCAGCAATTTGAAGAAGTAAATAAAAGAATCGATCAGGTATCGAAGAGCTGTGTAGCACGTATGGCACAATGTCAGGACAGGATTCAGGATGAGATTGCAGAAGTGAAGCATGAGGTGTTACAGATGACTACGGCAGAGATATAAGATCGTTTACCCAAAGAAGAGTTAAAAGTCCTGCAGAAGAGTGATGAATGTAGAAAGGTGACAGAAGAGGTTTCTGGAAGAATGATAAGAGCCAACGTTGTGATGAATAATCAACTGCAAGAGTGTCGGGCGGAAGTTAGCCAGTCGAAGTCGGTCATGTGGCAAAACACTTCCGTCCTGTGGAAAGTACAAGAAAAGTTGGCTTGTCAGGAGGTAGCAAAAACGTCACTTCAACAAAGGATCGAGGAGGAATAACGAAGACATAGTTCAGGCGTAAAAGAGGAAACAGCAGTGAAGCGGACATACAATATTGCTCAATCTCCAAGTCTAGATGGAAGGCGCAATAGAAATGATTCCAGTGGTACCTGCTGTGGAAGGAGTTCTCTCAATAGTACGGCGGCTTCTTGGAGCAAAGAACCTGAGGTGCACCCAATTTATCGGAGAAGACGGAATAGACAGATTAAGAACAGTTCGTCTGATGAGAGCAGGTATTCAGAAGAAGATGGATGGCCCCCGAAGACGGAAAGAAGAAGAAACCGACAAAGAAGACAGCTTTCCTCTAATGGAAACGCCAGAAGACGAACGAACCGTCGCGGAGCGTATTCGGAAGCAGCTCAGGACTATAGGTACGAAATGGAAAATGAAGAAGGCGAAGAGGAATTGAAATTAAGATTAACTGATATAAAATCGTTCACGCATTATCCACCAGAGAGAGGTGATTTGTCAGCTCAAGCGTTTATTGTACAGTTTGAACGAAAGTGTGCTCTAATGGGTGTGCGACCTCGTCAGGCGATTAAGGTATTACCGTTCATACTAACAGAGGCAGTGCTGTCATGGTATTATCCAAATGTCAACAAATTCTTCACGTATGCCGACTTCAAGCAAATGTTTTTAAGCCATTATCATTCAGAAGACGTGACATGTGCTAGGCTAACGCGCCTTAAGACTGTACCATTCAACCCTAAGGTTGATGGGAGTGTTGAACGTTTTGTTACAAATAGATTTTGCCTGATTAGGGACTTGGATTCCCAGAGCAGTAAAGCCCAGATTTGTAACACCGTCATAACTTTGCTACTAGTTCAGTATCAGAGACAGTTGGTTTCGACACGAGGCCAGGAGTTAGCAGAAATTCTTGAAACAGTCCGAAAACTTGAACTGATTCACGACACATGGGAAGCAAGACTGAAGACAGGAAGAAATGACGCTAGAAGGTGGGAGAACGGAGAAGAGTTGATCACTCGTAAAGCTAAAGTAGGAGCTATCTCAAAGAACCAGGTGGACAACAAGACAGAGCCTGTGAACCCAAGAGAAGAATCAGCGGACGAAGGACGAGATGGTGCACGAGGACGAGAGAACTTACGACGCGGCAAACGAGGCGGTCGTGCAAGTTCTTGGAGGGGAAATAGACGGCCAGGAAGGAAATGGTACACACACGAGGAATAAGAAAGAGATGATCCGAGATCTTCCCAAGAGGATATTCAACACCGCTGGGATCCTCGAGGAAGTCTAGATTCAAAAAAATAAATGAAGTATCCACCTCGCGGGTCAAAGGTAGGTACGACTTGTGTGGTGAGAAGACCCATGAGAAAAGTGTTATTAAGGATATACCTGAGGAAGCGTATAGTGATGTATATAGTCCTTTATGTGTACGTGAGTATGAGTGTAGGAATGAGGTAAATGTTTTTCGAGTTAAATTTCAATGTACAGCTGGTTAAGAGTGGGAGTATAACACAGATTGTGAGAATATTGATGACGTGAAGACTGACTTTGAACGAATAAAAGAATGGTCAGGTATCGAAGAAGAAAATGGTGAAAGGAGAAGTATATCTTCCTGTAACAACTAAGAGGATACAGACGGATGTTCGAGCTTTTGTGGTCGACGGGCTCAACCAAGATCTTCCACTGGGTCGTGATTACATGAGCAAGTTTCAAGTCAGAATGAATTTTGGAAATGGCATGGTAACCATTCAAGCTGGGGAGGAAGAAATCGTAGTACCCATGGTTGAAGCGAAGAAGGTAGAAAATACATATAATAATATGATTAATGAGTTGAGTGTGGGTTACCATTTTCCTGAAAACGTCATAGAAGACGAGTGAATGCGAATGCCATCCAGAGGAAATATGCGGCTCAAAGGTATGTGGATGCGATTATGAAGATTTGAGAGATGTTTTAAATCGGTGGAGCAGCGTATTGATGCAACAAGAAGATTCGTATAATGAAGCTAGGTCAAGGCAAAGAGAAGATTGCAACCCGAGACGAATTACGCTTGCACAAATAAAGGATCAAGCTCTTGAGCAATCTTTGTATGACCCGCTTGTTAAGGAGATCCAATGTTCGGCTTGCTGTCCAAAGAGAGTGGAAGTCAGGGAAAAAGCGACTGAAGAGAGTCTGTACTCTACCCTAGAAGAAGTGAGAGAAGTGGTTCAGAAAACTCCTATTGCTCCGGAAAACCAACGAAATGTTGTTCAATGTACTGATGAAGAGAAGGAAAGTTTTCGCCCATTTCCCAGGAAAATGTAACAAGTTTAAGTATACAATCCAGGTTACCACTGAAGATCCAATTGTGAAACGCCCTTACCCAATTCCACTCTGTTATCGAGATAAGGCGAGGGAGCAGATCCAAAAATGTTTGCGTCATGGTATCATTGAGCCTGCAGTGTCAAAACTTCACCATCCCCTGGTAATAGTCAGAAAGAAGAACTCGTATGAGGTTCGAGTCTGTCTTGCTTTGGTTCAACTTAATAAATTCGTATCCCTAACAAATCTGAAGGTTTAACGCCTCGATGACCTTTTTGCAAGATTTAATTATATGACCTGTGAAACGTCCCTTGACCTGGTGCATTATTACTGCCAGATCGAGTTAACTGAAGATTGTAGGGATCTTGTAGCATTCTCTTTTGAAGGCCAGATGTATCATCATTGCAGAGTACCCTTTGGTTACAACAATCGTGGAGCTTGTTTAATGGCTGCGTTGCAGAGAGTGTTGGGAGTTGCTATTCTTGAAAAGATCTTACTGTATATAGATGATATTTTCATTCCCGGGACTGATCCAGTAGTTCATATCGAGTTGTTAGATCAAGTATTTTATAAGTTAGAGGAAGCAAATATGACAGTCAATTTAAAGAAATGCACATTTATGGCATGTGAGGCAATTTTTTAGGTTTCGTGGTAACACCGGTAGGAATTGCGAAAAATCCAGAGTACGTGGATATAGTTAAATCATTGCCAAGGCCAACAACTATAAAAACATTCCAAAGGACCTTAGGAGTTTTTCAATGGTGCTCCAAGTTTATACATTATTTTGCTCGTAAGTGTGAACCTTTATACCAGGTGCTTAAACAAGGGAAGAAATGGACCTGGTTGCCTTAACATACGAATTGTTTCGAGGAAATAAAAAATGAGATCTGTAAAAATATACTTTTGGTGCATCCAGATATGTCAAAAGACTTCATTATCATAGTCGACGGCTCGACTATTGGGACTGCTGCTATTTTGACACAAGATTATGAAGATGGGAAGCGAGTTATTAGTTTCACTGGACACATACTTAGGCCTTGCGGATCTTGCTATACCATTACCGAAATAGAGATGTTGGGTGTTATGAAGGCTATAAGAAAATGGCGTAATCTATTGACCGGGTATCATGTGATCGTACAAACTGACCATCAAGCATTAGTACCTTTAAGAGCATAAAATATTGGAATACAAGGCTGTATCGGTGGTGTATCGAGATGCAAGATGTGGAGTTGGAAATCCAATACATACCAGGGGTAACCAATGTAGCCGCGGACACTTTGTCTCGTATTACCGTATGCCAAACACCTAGAATTGTTACACATTTGAGTTTTCATGTCCTTCCAGGAGATTTAGCAAATATGACCAGTGAGGATTGCAAGCAATACCAGCGTGAAGATCCACAGTTAATGAAGTATATTGATGCTCTGGAGCAAGATCAGACCTATGTATCAGAAATAAGTTGGGGTAAATCTGTACGACTGTATTATAAGATAATACGGTGTACTGTTAAAACGTGATTTTCATTTGAAAGATAAATGGAGGATAGTTGTACCCAAAAGTTTAGTAAAGAGAGTACTGAGATGTTACTATGATGACAGGGGTCATTTTGGATATGCGAAAACACACACAATGCTTCTAGAAAATTTCGTTTTGGGAAGACATGTATACTGATGAGCGACAATACATCCGCAATTGTGTATTGTGTATGAGACACAAAGCTGATCCTCATCCACTCTCAAGGAAGTTACAGTCAGTCATCGTCTAGAGAGCCCGAAAGTTGATGTAGTAGGGAAGCTTCCAACCAGCAAGTCAAACATGGCATATGTGTGCACGTGCATGGATGTGTTTACCAGGCATTTAGTAACGTATCCAATGAGACGAGCTACAACTGCTGCCATTCTGAGGTGCCTGGATTTGTATTTTATGCATTTATGTATTCCGGACGCCATTATATGTTACAACGGTCCATGTTTTGAATTTAGTAAGTTCCTAGGGTCAATGGCTAGTAAAAAAGTTAAAGTGTATCACTCCACACCATACCATCCTCAAGCAAATATTGTGCAGAGGATGCATAGAAAAATGAATAGGCTTCGGGGGCTGAATTGTGCTGAACAACATGTAGATTAGAGTAAGCACTGGTGGAATATCGTTATGTTAGTCTATTATACTATTGTGGAGAATCTGAACGTTGCTCCAGTCCAAGCACATCTAAACGTAAAGAATGTAACGCCTGTGATGAAACAACTGTTCCAAGAGGAGACTGAAGACGGGAATTCGTGGGACAACCGGCTACTTATGATTGCACACCGTATCTTATATTCTTCAGGACACATCCTATCAGTGATGCAGCAGCACAGCAGATAAAAAAGATGTTTTATCTGTACCCAGGGCCATACTTATGTGTTCGTAAGAAAAGTATTAAGGCTGTGGAGCTGATTGATCCAAACAGTGGGAAATCGATAGGAAACTGATCCGAACATCAGCGTAAATTGTGGAAGCCCACTAAGGAAGAATACTCGAAATGGCGGAAGAAGTCAGAGGAGAATTTTGCCAGTCAGCTTTTGAAGGACTTGCCTCATGAATACTGCGAATAGATTGCGGGCTGTATATATTTCGAAATATTGTGTATATATGTATATAAGTGTATGTGTCAGGTTTCATTTGTTTGTGTATTATCTTGTTCTTATAAGTATCTGTGTAACTAAGTGAAAGTTAATCTGTGAATGCTTAGTTACGGCGCAAGGATCAACCTGTTCGGACGCCATATGTGACAGGATTTGCCGCCCCATCAGCATTTGTATACGTGTTGTTTCCGCGAGTTTTGCGTTTCGCTCACTTCGAACGTTGTGACTGAGCGCTCCGCTCAGTAACCTTCTGAACTCTACCAATGTTGTCTAAACTTCACTGGCAACATTGACAACATAGGATCAGCAACAGCTGTGTAGAAAGTAAGAACAGGTGGGAAGGTATAAAGAAAAGAATAAAATAAAAATGCAACTATGAAGAATTATTTGTAAGTGAATTACTAATAGAACAGGAAACTTTTAAGGATTTTTTATGTTAACCTGCCAGTCAAGGTAAGAAACTAAAAAGTGGGCCGTATTCGTGAAGAAGAAAGACACTGCAAGTAAACATTGCACATTTTCTATTGGGGATCGTCGTATTGAACACACTTGCATTATATAGTTTGTTTGCATTCGTCATAGTAAAAAAGATATATATATATATATATATATATATATATATATATATATATATATATATTTGAGCAATTGAATTTAGCACTTATGCACGTACTAATGTCTACGAAAAGGATTAAAACAAGTGATATGTGTATACGGTATACGAAACACTAAAGCATGCTTTGCACTCGTAACCTTATAGAATTCTTTTGATATAATCTTTGAAACATATGCGCATATAAAAAGTAAATTTTAAATATTGATACAATATTTACCTAGAGCAATATAATAATATTCATTTCAAATACTTCACTCATAACGTAATCTATTTTATTGAATGCAACATATTTTATTGAATACACCATAATAAATACAAATATAAACAAGAGGTCAAACTTCTTTGAAACAATTCTTTCTAGGCATTTGAAATAACATAATTTGCTACTGTCGTCTGCACTTTCGTTTACTCTGAAAAGACTTTTAGAAATATAGTAGCGAAACCTTATTGCATTTACTATTATTATTTTTGTTGTATATAGTATTTTGTATGTTTCCTTGTTTAATATATCTTATTTATTTGAGTACTTGTCAATCTCAGTTTTATGTTTAACGGTATCAATAATTAAAGTTAGGGATGTTGTCAAGTTATCATTGAAGCGACTGTTTACGTCCAAATATTGTTCACTTGTGGTGAGGATTATCCGTTGTGTATATGAATACTGTTTTGTGATAGAATGTGGTAATATAGAAACAAATATAATAAATAAATACACATAGTTTACAATAACAAGTTTACGCAAGTGTATTCTGAAAATTGTGAGTCCTGCATCATCTCTCTACATCCACGCTACATCTAACAACTTCGTGAATAACATCAGTGTGGGGATTTATATTGAAGGCTTAAATGGTGAGTTGTCGATTACATCCCAAGGGTGTTGTAGTATTAATATTGCTATTCTTATTTGAGTTCACTATCTCTTGATAGACTGCTTTCGGAGCGTGGGCTCCTGCTACCGAGATTCCAGATAACGGGAGGTTATTAAAAATTTGTTTAATATTTTAATCACCAACACCCTCCAACGTTACTGTTAGCGTTAAATAAACTCATGTTGAGGTTGCGGTCGCGCGTAAGTAGTACGCCCCCGCGTTTGCGCGAATGACTCATCCTCACTCTCTTTTATGACCAGGATTTTTGAACTTCGTTCCCTTTTACGGCTAAGATGAATGCTTTGGTACCTCGATTCTGATTGGTTGAGAGAGGTCACGTGACGTTAGGCCCCGCCCACGCGGGAAACTCAAATTTTCCAGGTCACGTGGTATGACGTCATGAGTCACCCGCGGGGAAAATCCCTCACCCGGGATTTTTGAAATTTGTTCCCTTTTACGGGTAAGATGTGTGTTTTGATTGGTTGATAGCTGTCACGTGATCTTAGACCCTACGATATTTGAAATTCGTTCCCTTTTACGGGTAAGATGAGTGTTTATGATTGGCTGATAGAGGTCACGTGATCTTAGGCCCTGGGATTTTTAAAATTCGTTCCCTTTTATGGGTAAGATGAGTCCTTTGGTACCACGATGCTGATTGGTTGATAGAGGTCACGTGATCTTAAGCCCTGTGACTTTTGAAATTCGTTCCCTTTTTATGAGTAAGATGAGTGCTTTGGTACCTCGATTCTGATTGGCCGACAGAGGTCACATGATCTTAGACCCGCCACACGGTGAACAGAATACGTGGGAAAACCCCATCACTCATTTGTTTCCATGTTACGGGTAAGATGATTGCTTTGGTACCACCATGTTGATTGGTTGATAGAAATCGCATAATCTTACACACCCACCCCAATGCTAGACATTCAGAGTGCTATGACGACGATCCACCCTAGACCTGGATTTTAGAATTTAGTTCCCTTTTTATGGTTATGCGTAAAGTTCCCATGAAGGGTTCAACATCCTCCTTAAATAACCCTTTTTGGTATCATGATATTGTACTGAAGTTTACCTTAAATATTATCATTCTCTTTGACAGATAAGATGATTACCAGCTTTTTTACCTTGATGGAGATCCTGTCCTTGAATTAGTAGCCTATGTCTCTGGAAGTAACAATGGTCAAAGAGAGGTGTCGCTTGTAGATTTCTTATAACACATTGTTGTGAGTTTAAGCGATTTTTTAAACGCTCAGTAAGCGCTTCATTAATGGAAACAGCGTTGCCAGATTTTTTTACCTAAACTGCTCCGATTCTTTTCGAAACGGTTCCGCAGAGTGCAAGAAATTTTAAACTAAAAATTTTTTCGAACTAAAAAATTTTAAACAAAAATTTTCAAACAAAAAATTTTCGAACTAAAAGGAATTTAAAAAATTTTCGAACCCAAAAAAAAATTCGAACTAAAAAATTAAAAATTTTTCGAAAAATATTTTAAACTAAAAACTTTCGAACTAAATTTTCAAATCAAAATTTTTCGAACTAAAAATTTTAAAAAAATTTCGAACCAATTTTTAAAAATAAGTTTCGTACTAAAGATGTAAACCACATTTGAAAATTTTCAAATTAAAAATTTTTCGAACTAAATTAAAAATCAAATTTTGGACACTAAAAATTCTTTAATTATTTTTCGAACAAAATCATGTAAACCAAATCTTGAATATATTTTCCACCTTAAATTTTCAAGATTACCATGATTTGAAAACAAGTGTTCAGGGTTTCAAGAAATAATAAAACATATTTTTTTCAACTTGTTGTATTTAACGAAAGGTATGTGCTCTTCTCATACAATTTATTAACATAATAAATACAGGATCTAGTTAATGAATATTTTGGACGCGTCATCATCTTCGAATCTTGTAGCCGTATCCTGTAAAGAAAAAGAAGAAACGATGGATTACTTTAAGAATTTCTTTTTTCTCAAACAATAAAAATGAGTCAATATTGATAAGAGAGAAATAAAACTTACTCGTAAATGATGGATCTGCTTAGGCTCATCTTCCTCCTCGGGTACAGGATCACTGCATTTTTTTCACCGATGGATGTTTATGAACTCTTCTGTGTATTGCATTTTTCTAGGTGTTGCTCCTTTATGGTCAAGGTTCCTCCTTGGATACGAGATGACTGCATTTCTTCCACTGATGGTTGTGTTGATGGTTTATGAACTCTTGTGGGTACTTCATTTTCTTCTTGGTGTTACTGCTTTGTGGTTAAGGAAGGGAAAGAAGAAAAGGAAAAGGAAAAAAGAAATGGCGGCCTTATTGGGTGTTTACAGTTTTTTCTTCTTCATCTTCTTTTTCCAGTTCCATCTTCTGTTTTTTAACGTACCCGTACGGAACCGTATCATAGGAATTGAATTCTTTAAATCGACGTTTTGTGTACTGGATACTGTACATTTTTTCTTCCTTTCGTGTGACGATGGTATGGTCTTTGGTCCTGCATATCTTATGGGGGATAGTGATGGTGACTTGTCCACGGCATTGATTTGTAATCATTTCTTTTAGCGTGTTGAAATTTAATTGTTGTCCTGCATTGTAATTTAATGTAAATCCTCTAATTTTGCATATGTAACTGGTGACGTTGGTATCCGGATTGTATATTTCTAGGCTGTAATTTTTTGGTCCTCCACTGACAAATGTCTTGATGTATGCTCGTGGTCCGTAAGATTCCATCTCATTCGATAAGCATCCCAAGTACGTTGAAGGTTCAATGGTTGGCTCCCCGGGCTTCTCCGTAAATATCACAGAATCCGTGTCGAAATATAAAACACGTTCCTGCAACATTTCCAGGTACTTGTACAGTTCCAGACGTGCCTGACATGTTGTAAATGCACCTAACACGACATTGGTGTTTCGGTTTTGAACAGGCACATGTTCATTGTACTCCCAAAACGCATACAACATCGTATCATTGATGGGTACAATTTGATGGAGTTTAATGTCGGGGGAAGTGAGTTTTTCATAAACTTCTTCCGGCCGATCAATAATTGTGGTCTGGCTAAAGTTTGTACGCTGGCAAAGCTTTCCCCATAGAGAGTTCCCACAAAGCTTAGATAAACTTCTTCGTGCAGGATTATTTTCAATTTTGGACGGATCCAATGCAATACCTTCACGCTCCAGGACGGTTTGTATGAATTTTGATTTGTCTTCTTCGGTCACACAGGAACTAGGCCAGCCAGACGCTTCCATTTTTGATTTTAAAAATGTATTGATATATTCCGTGAACAAGCCACCTGTTTTCGTGATGGGATCATATTGTTCAATGTCATAGTCCCAAATTTCAAAAATTTCCACTGATTGATATCCCAATTCTACTGCCTTCTGTATTTTATATGATACCCATGTCCCAGTGAGGCATCGCTCCTGATCGTTGTGTGTACACGTTGCTGTAGGGTCTGGGTTCATTTCTTCGGCACACGCAGCACACAGTGGAAAGAGTAGTTTCTTGTTACATCGGTAAGGCAGGAGACCATGATAAAGATGGCGACTTGGTAATATCGACATTTTGATTAGACCATTGACTTTATTTATTGGTGGTATATTTTCATCACCCTGTAGATAAATTCGTGGATGGCCTACAGGGTATTTAGCACACTTATTTATGTAAGGATAAAGCGAGACAATATCGAAATATTTTATTACTTCCCCCGCTTTTTCGTCGACTTGGTGGTACAATTTCACGCAATTGGTCCTTCCTCCAAAAAAACTATCTCTTGGATTTAATGGTCTGCGGTTCATGTACGGGTGATTTTTCAGATACGTCGCCATTGCAGGATTTTGTTTTAGGAACTGATTAAATTCGCACTCCCACATTTCATGTACAATGTACTCCAATTCACGCAGTCTTGCATTTTTGCGTTGCGTTCGTTCATAACGGAATTCCATGGTGTCTTCTGGATTGCCATAGATGGGCTGATTACGGCCTGTAGTAAAACATACTTTACACCCGTGATAAAAGCAGCCAGCATGCTCGTAGATGTGCTCCTCTAACGTCTCAGGATCTTGGTAGTAGCCATCAACATGGAATCCCGCAATAAACACTTCTTTTTGTCGGGCCGCATGTAAGATTTGTTTTTCTTCGGTTTTTTCAATGTAGGCCAGCCATTGCATTGCAGCGATCGATTGGGTACTTCTCCATCGATATCCATGTGCCGGTAGAATTCCAATGGTGTTGGGTTTGAGGAAATTCCGGTGGAATACTAGATTGGAAGCACTTGCAATCGTGATCGTCTCCAAGAAGGGATTCACTTTGGTTTCTGTTTCAAATGACGTCATAAACGAAACGCATGCTTGTCGCAGTACATTGACATCTTGAATACAATACTTGAGAATTTCCTTCTGGAAATCAAACGTGTCATTACGATGATCGTTGTACCACTGCATGAACTTGTTTCTGTCTTCGACGGCCATTTCATCTGCACCATAATACTTTGTTTCTGGAAGTGGTCCAATATACGATTGATTCTCCTTGGTGTTGAAGAAATGCGGGAAGTAGCCTTTGGTTGCGGGTAAATTGAACGCTTTTGACAATTTACTTAATGCCATAGGCAAGAAGTTCAACGAGTCAATGAACGTCAGATTATTCAAGGTTAAACTCAGTATCTTGGTCCCATTTAATATGACGTCGGGTCTCCATTGGCATTGTTCTACCATGGTCTTTAGGATAAAATGTCCATCGTATCCCTTAGCGTTGTGCGCGACACAGAAAATCCTATTTATATTGGGACGACGTTCCCGCAAGTACTGGAGAAAATTATAAACTGGATCCTCTCCTTGGAAAATATGCTGGCGCTGACCACACGTACTGCAAGACTGCTGGATATTATTGTTTTCAACACATGCATAACATACTTGTTGTGCAACCAATAAATTTGGAATGTGTACATACGTATTATCGCCAATATTTTTGTCCTGCATAGATTCTATATCATAGAATATCAACAAGGCTTTCTTTGCGTGCATGAGTGAAGGAACACCTGGTTTCAAGCATTGTCGATCAGGAAGCATAAAACATTGATGTGATCCCGGAACAATCTTCTTACAAACATTGCAAAAGATCTCATTGCAATCATGAAGGCGTTGTCCACTTCGTACAAAAGAATAAACTCTGTAGCATTTAGTACATTGCTTCACCATTTTACATACAGATTCGCCATGATGATATACAATATTACGATGATTGTTAAAACATTCTTCGCCGTAAAATTGACGATTGCAGTCGTTGCAAAATATCGGCGTTTGATTCTTGTCGCATAGAGGTCTCTGTAAGCATTTGGAGCATGTTACAGGACAATTTTTCACATGTTCATTGCGTTTACTATACTTTTTATGGCACGCTTCACAGTAGAACTTGGTTGCAAAACAAGCAGTTAAAGATTGGATGATGTCAAAATGGCCAGCCAAACAAATTAAATTTATGGGAGTGCGATTTTCGTCGTTGGGCCCCTCGTACATGATGTCACGGCCTGTGAAACTGGTATACACTGTAATTTTATATTCTTTGAGGTATGCCTGGAATTGTCGAATTTCATTTACACTGGCACCATGATCCAAATTCACTCCTGCATTTGCACATAACGCATCGACTTCTTGGTCCACAACATATTTCGATTGGCGTTGATATTGCCAATATCGTTGCATATCTACATTCTTGTATGCCTTCAGACCAATAGCAATAACAAGGGCGTACGCCAGACACCTTGAATCTTGATTTTTTACACGTACAATCCCTTTTTTGCAACGTAACAATTCTTCATTTTGAAGTACTCCTTGCCGCAAACCGCCGCCGTAGCCACGTGGTATATCCACACGATGGAAATGAACCGTGAATGGCTCGTGCAGGAGAAATGCATTGTTACTTTGTAAAACTCTTTCGAACGAGGCCCACATTGTTTCCAGTGTCAAGTTTCGTGCTTGGCGAAAACTCACCCAAAACGGTTTATTGGTATTGCGTGGCGATATTACTGATAAACCAACCATCGCCTCATCGTCGACATTGACTAACAAATGGTCCAGCATTGCTTGGAAACTGTTATGTACATACTGTATGATATCGGTTCCTACGGGCGGTGCGTTGAATTGAATTTCGAGCATTCTGCCCTCGATGTTAAATCGTCTATAATGACGAGTGATTTCATTGCGAACAGTAAAACCCGATTCGACCATGGTTAATAAAAGGAGAAAACAAACAAACAGGTAGGGTAAAACAAATATGTAATGGGAAAAAAAGGAGTTGAGCAGCGTGAATTTACTACAAAAGAAAAGAAGAAAGAAAAATCTTAATCACCTGATAAACAGGAAATCATAACATTCATGATAAATTCTTAACTAAGCAATTCATGTAAAGGTCCTGAGTTTGATTCTCTGGCGGTGGCGTTCAGAATCTCATTATGAAAGCATATGTACTAGAAATCAGTTTTTTTTAAATAATTATGTTACTGAAATGAGTGTTTTATTGCTGTCAAACTCGAGACCATTACATCAGCATGTAACTGACCTATCATTCTTTAGTGATAAAAAGAATGCATGAATGAATGTTTCATCAGTACTGAGATGTTAGAAAGTACTCGTAAGCATTTTTTTCCCCCACTCACAACGACCTTTAAATGATGCGTTTGCAAGTTGAAGAGATTCATCAAACATTAACGATACCCATGCGTAATTGTCGAAACAAAATCTGTATAGCGTATTTTTTTTATTATTATTGTGACTAAGCGGTTAGCGTACATGGTTCGGACGTGGAAGGTCCTGGTTCAAGCCTCGGTGGGTTTGCTTTTCCACGTCGGGGCATGTCAAGCCTATTCTGTAATTTAATATTCTCACACGTTATCATACATTCTTTTCAAAACTAAGCTAAATGGTTGACGTGCACACCTCATAATACATAAACGTACATAAATCGTCTATAATGACGAGTGATTTCATTGCGAACAGTAAAACCCGATTCGACCATGATTAAAAAATGAAAACAAACAAACAGGTACGGTAAAACAAATATGTAATGGGAAAAAAGGAATTGAGCAGCGTGAATTTGAGTTGATTTTTTTGATTTTTTAGTTTAGCGTCCCTTTTAGCAGCGAGGCTATATGAGACGTGGACCTACTGATTAACGTGGAATCCGAACCACATGAGCTCCCCGCCGGGAATCGAACCCGGGTCTCCCATGCCAAAGGCGCGTATGCTAACCGCTTAGCCCAGGAAATCATAACATTCATGATAAATAATTAACTAAGTAATTCATGTAAAGGTCCTGAGTTTGATTCCTGGCGGTGACGTTCAGAATCTCATTATGAAAGCACATGTACTAGAAATCAAAGTTTTTTAAAAATAATTATGTTACTGAAATGTGTGTTTTATTGCTGTCAAACTAGAGACCATTGCATCAGCATGTAACTGACCTACCATTCTATAGTGATAAAAAGAATGCATGAATGAATGAATGTTTCAACAGTACTGAGATGTTAGAAAGTACGCGTAAGCATTTTTTTTTCCCACTCACAACGACCTTTAAATGATGCGTTTGCAAGTTGAAGAGATTCACCAACCATTAACGTTACACATACGTAATTGTCAAAACAAAATCTGTATAGCGTAAATCTTTTTAACCACATATTCATGCACTCGTGGCTAAGTGGTTAGCGTACATGCTTCTAACGTGGAAGGTCCTGGTTCAATCCTCGGTGGGGTTTGCTTTCCCACATCGGAGCGTTGTCAAGCCTTTTCTGAAATTTAATATACTCATGCGTTATCATACATTCTTTTCAAAACTAAGCTAAATGATTGACGTACACACCTCTGGCCCAGGTTCAATCCCGGGCGGTTGCTCGAATATCACGTTAAGCTGAAGGGGACGCTAATGGTTTCAAAGGGTATCGAACCATATTATTCTTAGGCATAGTTTCTGAAATTTTGTAATGTATTCTTTTCAAAACTAAGCGCACACATCTTTGGCCATGGTTCAATTCCCGACGGGTGCTCGCTGAAGGGGCGCTAAACCATATCATTTATCGTGCTTACTTCTAATGTGTGGGGATCCTGATTCGTACTCCCACTTTCCCATTCCACTAATTTCTTCATAGTCTAAATATTTCGTACTAAAAGTAAAACAGTGTATTCGTGATCCGCCCACAAATATAAAATAAAAATGATTTTCGAATCTTGTGTGAAAAATAAAATCTCACTGAACTTACCTCAAATTCAATGAACAAAAAGTCGGTGCAGTAAAGCTTCTTAAATGAAGACACTTTTCAAGAACAGACCTTCTCACACGATAGTTGAGAGCGGTGTAAGATTTGAAAAATGAAATTTAGATTTTTATTTAGGTCGCTGCGAAAACGACGTCACCGTCAGCCAATCAGAAACGCGGAAATTTATAAAATGATGTCATAACGAACCAATCAAAACGCTCGCTGCTTTTGTCATGAATCACGAACCAAAACGATGTGTAACAATCGATCGTGACGTCATTCACGTTTCTCAATAGTATCGCAATTCCGATCCCAAATGATTTTTACATGTCACTACTTGTCGTAACTGTGACGACATTTCATTTTCATCATATTCCATACGAGAATGTCAATGTTTGCTTTTTTCATGAATCATGCTGACACGTTCGTAGTAAAACTAAAGTAATGCGATCCGCTGACGTTTGCATTTTTTCAATCATATGTGCTTCTATGTCGTCACACAAAGAAGTCTATCAGCATTTTATTTTAATCCACGAACGGAAGCGTTACACTGTCAGATTTATTTTCTTAAAGTATAAGTGTATCCTTTTCAAGGACCATGGTTCGAAACCCACCAAGCATGATTAAATCCGAATTCATTCATAGCTAAGCGGTTAGGATACACATCTTTGGTTTGAAAGACCTGAGTTCGATTCCTGGAGAAACATTTCTTAGGATTTTTCTAAAACTTGGTTTCAATTTCTAGTTCGAAAATTTTAAAAGTTTAGTTCGATAAAAAGTTTGATTTGAGAAGCGTTACACTGTCAGATTTATTTTCTTAAAGTATATGTGTATCCTTTTCAAGGACCATGGTTCGAAACCCACCAAGATCGATTAAAACCGAATTCATTTAAGCGGTTAGCATACACATCTTTGGTTTGAAAGACCTGAGTTCGATTCCTGAAAAAAACATTTCTTAGGATTTTTTCTTAAACTTGGTTTAAATTTCCAGTTCGAAAATTTTAAAAGTTTAGTTCGATAAAAAGTTTGATTTGAAAATTTTTAGATGTGTTTTACATCTTTAGTTCGAAACTTTTGTTTTTAAAAATGTTTTAGTTCGACAAAATTTTGTTTCAATTTTTTTAGTTCGAAAATTTTTTTGGGTTCGAAAATTTTTTGTTTGAAACTTTTTTGTTTCAAAATTTTTAGTTCGAAAATTTTTGTTTAAAATTTTTTAGTTTTGAAATTTTTTTAGTTCGAAAAAATTTTTAGTTTAAAATTTCTTGTACTCTGCGGAACCGTTTCGAAAAGAATCGGAGCAGTTTAGGTAAGAAAACACTGTTTCCATTAATGAAGCGCTTACTGAGCAATAAAACGCTGAGCGTTTAAAAAAAATCGCTTAAACTCACAACAATGTGTTATAAGAAATCTACAAGCGACACCCCTCTTTCACCATTGTTACTTCCAGAGACATAGGCTACTAATTCAAGGACAGGATCTCCATCAAGGTAAAAAAAACTGGTAATCATCTTATCTGCCAAAGAGAACGATAATATTTAATGTAAACTTCAGTACAATATCATGATACCATAAAAGGGTTATTTAAGGATGGGGTTGAACCCTCCATGGGAACTTTAAGGTACCAAAAAGGATAACCATTAAAAAAAATCCAGGTCTAGGGTGGATCGTCGTCATAGCACTCTGAATGTCTAGCAATTGGGTGGGTGTGTAAGATTATGCGATTTCTATCAACCAATCAACATCGTGGTACCAAAGCAATCATCTTACCCGTAACATGGAAACAAATGAGTGATGGGGTTTTCCCACGTATTCTGTTCACCGTGTGGCGGGTCTAAGATCATGTGACCTCTGTCGGCCAATCAGAATCGAGGTACCAAAGCACTCATCTTACTCATAAAAAGGGAACGAATTTCAAAAGTCACAGGGCTTAAGATCACGTGACCTCTATCAACCAATCAGCATCGTGGTACCAAAGGACTCATCTTACCCATAAAAGGGAACGAATTTTAAAAATCCCAGGGCCTAAGATCACGTGACCTCTATCAGCCAATCATAAACACTCATCTTACCCGTAAAAGGGAACGAATCTCAAATATCGTAGGGTCTAAGATCACGTGACAGCTATCAACCAATCAAAACACACATCTTACCCGTAAAAGGGAACAAATTTCAAAAATCCCGGGTGAGGGATTTTCCCCGCGGGTGACTCATGACGTCATACCACGTGACCTGGAAAATTTGAGTTTCCCGCGTGGGCGGGGCCTAACGTCACGTGACCTCTCTCAACCAATCAGAATCGAGGTACCAAAGCATTCATCTTAGCCGTAAAAGGGAACGAAGTTCAAAAATCCTGGTCATAAAAGAGAGTGAGGATGAGTCATTCGCGCAAACGCGGGGGCCTACTACTCGCGTACCTACCATCTTTGACGTCTCTCTCTATTATGCTTTCAAGTACCTGTACCTATTGCCAGGAATTCCTGTGGTGATTCATGTATGAAACATGGCAAAGATTATTGGAAACAAACAAATACACAGAATAAATTTTACTTGAACAAAAGGTATTGTACACTTCACATTTACTTACGTGCACCATTTATGAATATAATTTCGTTGATACATTTACTTTGATATTCCTTAAATACCTTCCTTTTCATTTTTAGCCCATTCCACTTTATACGAAAA
The DNA here is from genome assembly GCF_964235325.1 of Thermobia domestica. Taxonomy (NCBI): domain Eukaryota; kingdom Metazoa; phylum Arthropoda; class Insecta; order Zygentoma; family Lepismatidae; genus Thermobia; species Thermobia domestica. Next base: position 164,524,660 of record NC_137471.1, on the reverse strand, counting down.
AAAATAAAAAAGAGCGAGGGGTTAATTCTAAATTATATGATATATTGTCGTAGGTGGCTTATTTTGAGGTTGGTAATATATGACCACTTAGCACACGTTGGTTCACTAAACACTTGTCTGCACTACACTTTAATAACAGACGATTAAGGGAGATTTAGTGTTATTCCATTGAAAAGGAATCTAATTCCGTTTTCTTATACTGATGACGATTTCGTGGTTCCATTCTGGTTACTTCGGCTTTCATCTTCCCATTGCGAAGTTTATGGTAAAATCACTAAATATTCGATAATTTGATGGTACAGCGGGGGACACTTCTAAATGGTACACCTTAGCCGTAAATCTCCATATGGCTGTACCATTTAGAAGTGTCCCCCGCTGTACATCAAATGGATTTATTCTTTGAGATAACTTATACCATCTTGCAACGAATATTAACGTAATCTACTACGAAGATTAAATTGTCTTATTAAACGAACGTGAATGTAACTGGTTCTTACGACGTGCGTCCATGTAATTTTAAGTAATTTGCATAAAATTGGCAATTGTTCACTAATTTTCACAAACCATTTATATCTTGAAACTTACATCTTCACTCTCCAAAACTTTTAGAATATTAATTCCACAACACTATAAGTGATGAAAAATTTCTTTGCAGATTTTTATTGCATTCTGTTTGCCTAGTCGTTCGTTGAGTTCATGATGTCTTCCCAATGCCGTCTTTCGCGCCATCAACCATAATGTTCATTTTCCTACGTTTGTTCATAATAGTGCGTAGTATTACAATATTGTTGGATGATATTCGATCATAGTTAATATGTGTATTATGGAGTTTTATACCTACTTGCCCTTAAAAATAGAACAATTAAAATATCAAAAATAATAGAAATGAACATCGATGACATTAAATATCGTCGAACTACTTTTTTTTTAAATTATTACAGCCCCAGGTTTAAAGTATCACAGCTCATTTTCTTCTGAGCATGTAATGTAAATCACTACTGCACAGTGTTGCCATCACGTTGAAAATGATAGAACCATAACATAAGGTTTGCGTCAACGTATTTTGCAGAGAGCCTTATTCCACTCCAGATGAAACTGAACGGGAAATTAAACGAATGGAATGGGAGTGAGAGAGGACACACGCTCACAATTTACGTCTAAACGTTACTCCTCCTTTGTGAATTATCATTTTCAAAATTGGTCTCGTACTTTTAATCTGCGCTCCCATTTCTACCTAAATTAATTTAGCTCGATTTCAGATTTTACAAGTGATATTTCTTTTTTTTTTACCTTTGATATTTTCTATAGGCATAGATTTACCTCTTAATTGATATATTTTATATCCGACTTGTTACTTTATTCACTTTTACAAACATATCTACTCCTTAAAGTTTACACATACTTAACTGCCTAATCCAGGGAAAAATTAGAAACAATATGATACCAAACTTATTTTAATTGATAAACAGTAATACTGGTTTAACATTGAACGTAAGTTTCTGGACTCACAATATTGTAAATATTAATATATTATAGCCTATATATAGAAAATAACCATAACACTTGTAACAATATGGAGAGTCATGAACTTTTAAATCAACCCTCGTATTTTCCAACGTCAAATTTTAGAAGTAAAACGCAACCAGGTAGCATTTGGAGGAGAACGAAGCTCAAGAATTTTGTCACCCAAAAGGTACCTCACTTTTCCAGAGAGTCCTGCCTCCTCCCGTCAGACCAAATTAGGCGAGGAATTTCGCTTCTCTCATGCTCAACGCCCACACAGTATAAACTCGTGCAGTGATGACAGATTTTACGTGATAACGTAAAATTTACCTATAATCATTAATTTCATGTTTTATTGGGATTATCAGTGTCTTTAATGTGGTTTCCATTGACACATGGATCATTCATTATATAACATCAGTGACACTGTGAAAAGAAAATTAAGTGTTTTCTATGAACTATATTTTAGTTTGGTAGTGTGTTCCTACGCTGCTTACTGGCAACTATGTGACGCATTAAGAAGCGCGTCAGAGTGTATACATCTTTCATTTGAGTTAGGTGTATTAGGGTGACACTCTCCACGTAAACCATTGAAGTGCAAAGGATTCTAGTGTTTAGATTATTAAACAGAATCCAAAATGGTTTCTAGCATCCTAATGTTAAAATGCAACTTAAGAAATCGTAACAATTTCATATATCAGTAAATGATGAAAACAGCAAGACAATATAATTAAAATTCACAATACGCAGTTCCTGACTATAGACCAAACCATACTTTTCAGGCATCCTAATGGAAGTGAAATATCTGCAGTGAACTTTTATCATCGTTCGAATCACCGCATCCGCCGATCACGAATATCGTGCTCGTTAACAGTACCGTCCCGTGATCGCATCATTTATGGGCCAATTCGGTTTTGACTGAAACATAATCAATAATTTGAAAATGTTATTGTGTTGTTTTAAAGTCATATGTGATTTGTTCAGTGAAAGTGAATATTAATACAAATTTTACTTACAAAAATATCCAATCATATGTGTATTTGATAATCTTGTCCTTTCTTTTTAGTGGCTGAAATATATCTACCTAAATGAATACTTAATTTGATCCAGGATTTGAGTAACGTATAGTATCTCCGAAGTGGATCAAACCAAACATTTATTTGTATTCCTCTGCTCATCTGGGGTTAAATTAGCGTATGGATCCCGTGTTATATATTTTCTTAAAGTTTTAATCATGTTGTCCGCAGCTTATCACGGCAGTGATGGTGGACACGCGGCAAATACCTAGTTTATTATTACGCCCGGATCCTGAAACCGTGGGAGAAAATTCCTGTTATGTTGTCAGCATTTCAGTTCGTTAATTTTATCTTGTGATCCAACTCGACCGTGGAACTGAATAATATCTTGAAGTGGTTTTCGCATTTGAGAGGTCCAAGGTTCGAACTGTAGTCTTATATCTGGCTTTCCCAATCTGCGACATGTCTTTTTCGAACCCAGCACCGTTATATCTGAGATATACAGGATTCCAACTTCAACTCCCATTAAACATTCACCTAGTATTCATCAGTACTCTAGAATGACAGTAAGATGGATTTCAGATCTTGTACTCAATCGATGTACTAAAAAATGAACATTTTCGACGTTACATATCTTATAGATATTTCATCCAGTTGTTCAATCTTCTAAATTATTATAAAATGTATCCTTTGGACCAAGCATATCCATCTTCTATAACAAAACAGACTGGTACGGGCTACTAAGGGGAGCTTTGAAGCTCCGGTAGCCTTTCCCTTGACTTACGGGTAGGTTGCGGGCTGGTTTGACCCTGTGTGAGAACTCTGCAACGCAAATTATCAAGTGTCGCGTACGTGCCCCTTAAGTAGCCCACAGAATAACTATGCATATGGCCCTTCGCCCGCATTACAGAAAACACTCCAAAGGATGAACCCTGCATTTGTGTCGTCCTCCACATGACCCATCTGCCACAAACAAAGAAAACATATTATTTCGTTTGTACTACACCTGTTCTAATTTGTTCCAAAGCAACAGAATTAGTTCTGTTATACTCTCCAAGTAAATTGACAATCAATAGTGGTGGGGCTAGAACGACTTCATCAACCGTGAAATCATCAGTTAATGTAAGAAAGCATTTTAAAGTGTTTGTGGTCCATTTCGTCTATTTTGTTCTACACTATCAACGTTTGTTATTTAACCATTTCAGAAGAATTTAGAAAAATAATTGTGGTGACGCTAGAAAGAGGACGCTCTGCCCACCCACCTTGAAATCAATGGTTATATATATATATATATATATATATATATATATATATATATATATATATATATATATATATATAGATAGATAGATAGATAGATAGATAGATAGACAGATAGATAGATAGATAGATAGATAAATATAAAGACTTAATCGTTTGTTCTAATTTGTTCTAGAGAATCAAAGTTTGTTCTTTAACCGTTTCAAAAATAAAGAAAAATTATTGTAGTGGGGCTACGAAGACGTCGACCCCGGCGCAAATCTTTTTTCAACATTGGGGGACGGGAAAGACCGTTCCTATAATATATATATATATATATATATATATATATATATATATATATATATATATATATATATATATATATATATAACCCATGTTTAAAATATTTAGTAAGTTGAAAAACAATGATGTAGAGGATCTAAGGTGTAGAATTGTTTTCAGAGGCGTATTTAGAGGGCTATGCGGCTCGAGGTCCCCTGAAATAAATTTGTTAGTTTTTCGCATTTCTCGTACAACAATAATATTTTTTACCATTTCTAAGAATGTCATTGATTTTCCATTTTCTTATGCTCTTTGTTCAGAAATAATACTGTATTTGTCAAATTTTATTCCATTTAAGAACTGTTATTTTGCTCTTTCTTCGTTCTTCTCTTTATTGCCTGACGCCGTGTGGACTTTATGGTGGACAAACACCGCACTCCTGGTTTTTCTCGGGGTTCTCCCGTTTCCTTCCACTTTCTTCATTCCACCATTTCATTTATTTCTCATCATCACAGTCTCCTTTAGCCTAACTAGCATACACGTGGGACGTAAAACTAAGGATTTCATTTCATTTTCATCTACATCGCCTAATATATTATATACTCTTCAACAGGTTCACGTCAGAAATCAGATTCATCTACCGTAATATGAGTTTCATCTTCCTTCCCTAGAATAATCCTCAAATCTGCTTACCTCCAAATATTAAGACAGGAGTATTTAGGATTTTTTTTCGAGGGTCTATGCCCAACACAGGGAAGGATATTGCCTTCCTGAGTTTGAGAATGCTATATAATATGATACAAAAATTTTGGAGTGAATCTAACCCTTTATTCTATTCACACAAGAAAAAGGATGCACCCTCTTGGCCTACCTAATTTCCCGGGCTAATTATTCGCTCGTTTTGATTTTCTTTAATTCAAACATTTCCTTGTTTTAAAAATAACCAAAAGATATAATTCTTTCTTTGTTATAATAGTTAATGTCCCGTCATGTTGATATCCGGGCAAGTTGGTGTGGAATACCAGTTTCACTTATCAACTCCTCTTAGTTTTGGTGTTACTGATGACGGTCGACTTGAATCACAACTGACAAAAGCCGATAAAATATCATAGGCGAAACGAAAGAAAATAACATCAAGAAAAAGGTACAGAAAAGTAGAAAGAACGAAAGAAAGAGCAAAATGACTCAGTTCTTACATTGAATGAAATTTGACAAATACACTATTATTTCTGAACAAAGAGCATAAGAAAATGGAAAATCAATGACATTCTTAGAAATGGTAAAAAAGATTATTGCTGTACGAGAAATGCGAAAAACTAACAAATTTATTTCAGGGGATCTTGAGCCCCATAGCCCCCTCAATACACCTCTGAAGACAATTCTACTCCCTAGATCCTCTACACATCATTGTTTTTCAACTTCCTAAGTATTTTAAACATCGGTTATATATATATATATATATATATATATATATATATATATATATATATATATATATACAGGGTGGGCCATTTTAATTAATCCACGGAAATATCTGAAAGATGATAAAACATAGAAGAAATTTTTGAAGTACACGTTATATATTGCTAAGGGGGAAAACCAATTCCGCCAAAAGTACCCCTCCCCGCCCCCCGTAAATGGGGGTTACGGGGGGTAACTTTGAAATGTCAAATGGGAACATGGGTCGAGTAATACCTCGTTCGAAAGGTCTTGGAAAACTAAGTAACGCTGTACCAAAAGATGTTTCATATTGTGCACCAGTTTAAAAATGGCCGCCATGATATGGTTCGGAAACTCCAGTACCCGTAGTATGAAAACCATGGAAGGTAAATGAATGGAACAAAATTGAAATACGTAAATATCATAGGGCATATCGAATGATGTAATCCCTGTGATCCCAGTGGCCTCCCTGAAGGGGTCTTGTGGGCTAACTTCAAAATTTCAATGTCCGACCTGACAACGGTTCGGGCATACGCTTGACCTACCAAATGCTGTTTGGAAGGCAGACTTCATGCATAGGGAATTGGTGCACTAAGTTAACGCGGATGGCCACAGTTACATTTTGATTAACTATTAGCATTCATGTCATATTGTGAGCTTGAGGAACGAAACGGTGTGTACGTATATCCCCGAAATGCTTTCTGAATAACCAGCACGCATTGCATAAAAGTTTCTCTATTTTTAGTCACTACAGCGTCATCCTTACAAACAAATGTTTCAACCACACCATACCTATTTGTAAGGTTAGCCTTAATTTACGAATTAAAGTAGAGTTCTCGTTTGAACTTTCACTTTACTTTCCACCCCACTCACATACAGAGCGCAGGGAGAGATTATTTTGCAGGACTTGGATTTCTGTCTATACATTATGGCAATTTTACTCTAACATTTTTATCTCTGTTGTATTATTCTCGAGCCTTGGAACGCCTCCGTGGTTTTCCTATTTAATTTTCGTTTTTTTTATTTATGTCTAACCGTATTCATACTATGGGCACTAGACGTTTTCTTAGACACAGTCACCATGTCTTTGCAATCATTTTGAAAACGGTGTCTCATGTCGAAAATTTTCTTACAGAAGCTGTTTGATATTAATTTGTCTATCTAACGTGATGTTACTCGCTTCAAGCTGCTATTTGAAATTTTCAAGTTGGCCCCGGATACCTTTCAGTTGGCCCTTGGAGTCACCCCGACAACACCTATCGATGTGCCTTACGTCAGTTAGCAACTCCAGTTTTTATTTTGTTGATTTATCTCCAATCGCTTTCATACTACGGGTACTAAACCTTTTCTGTGACACGGATACTATGTTTCGGCGGCCTTTTGAGAACACTGCCATTTCACATCAATCGTTTTCTCCTGCAATATGTTAGATTTTGCAAGATTTATCGAACGAGGTACCACTCGACTCATGTTACTATTTGAAATTTTGAAGTTAGCCCCCAGGACCAATTTAGGGAGGCCACTGGGATCACAGTGACCACACCGTTCGATATGCCCTATGATATTTACGTATTTCAATTTTGTTCCATTCATTTACCTTCCATGGTTTTCACACTACGGGTACTGGAGTTTCCGAACCATATTATGGTGGCCATTTTGAAACCGATGCACAATATGGAACATCTTTTGGTACAGCGTTACTTAGTTTTCCAAGACCTTTCGAACGATGTATTACTTAACCCATGTTCCCATTTGACATTTCAAAGTTACCCCCCGTTAGCCCCATTTAGGGGGGGCGGAGAGGGGTACTTTTGGTGGAATTGGTTTTCCCCCTTAGCAATATATAAAGTGTACTTCAAAAATTTCTTGTATGTTTTATAATTTTTCAGATATTTCCGTGGATTAATTAAAATGGCCCACCCTGTATATATTATAGGAACGGTCTTTCCAGTGCCCCCAATGTTGAAGACAGAATTGCGCCGGTGTGTGGGGGCCAGGACGACGTCTTTGTGGCCCCACCACAATTATTTTCTTTATTTTTGAAACGGTTATAGAACAAACTTTGATACTCTAGAACAAATTAGAACAAACGATTAAGTCTTTATTTATCTATCTATCTATCTATATGTATATATATATATATATCGGGTGTTGCAAAATAAGTATTACAACTCTTGGGAGGTGACTCCTGCCACTGAGACAAGAAAAAAAGTTCTCTTCAACTTTCTGCTATCGGACATAGTTTCAGATCTACAAGGTGCCGAAAGCGTGAGAAAATGACTTTCGGGCGCCAATAGTTCGGAAACTATCCAACGTAAAGAGGGCGGGTAAAAATTCACTGAGGAAGTCATACCTGCTCTATTGAATTTTGCATGTTTCACAATCCTACCGTGCACGCGCAAGGGATTCCCCAAAGGAACGTAGGGAGTCCCGGATAATCTGCCAAATGAAACTTAGTCTAAATGGATATGAATTGATAGGCTTTCTACAAGGTAATAATAATTCGTTTGTACTAAGTCGTTATCTGGAACAAATACAAAATGGCGGACACCTTCATGTCCGTTGTGTGTGTTTGCATAATCGCCAGGTACGGATGCTGACCAACAGTGACGTTCTGAGCATTAATTGTAGCGAATTTGTACTCAAATGCTCTAGAAAGACATCTGGAGTGTCGGTAAAGCATAACAGATGAAGCAAGGTGATTCACATGTGTGGAAACACGTAACGAAAAATTCCCAGAAATGCACTCATACTCAGTAAACGTGAGTTCAAAGCGTCGGAAATGTAAGGATTAGCGTCAAGAACATGAAAACCATTGTCAATTCACCAGTAATATTCCCTCAAACCGATGTAATATGATCTGCATGGTTGCATACCAATAAGGATGCAACAACTGAGGCCAAGTTCAAATTGGACTTAGTAAGGAACTGGGTAAACTAAAGGAATGCACTACTGTGATCGCATGATCGATATTCAAATGTGGCCAATGTGTGTGTTGATATCAACATGTAGCTAATGAACAAATGTCAACATGTCCCACCACTGCTGGGACACCGTCTCACGTGCGAAAACTAGGAAAATGACGTTGTACATTCTGCTATTACATCTGGTGCATCTTTTGGTAGAACGTAACTAGAACATGATTGTATCAATGTCTCCCTTTGTTTGGGATATTGTCCCACAGTCGACACATGTGAAAAGAAATCTCTTAATGCATGGTTCAAATTCTGATTGAGCGTGAAAATAACAAACTTGTGTCATGTCTCACATCTTCTGAGAAATATGACGTACTCCAAATATAGGAAAATACCTCCAGAAATTCGTATCTTACGCACAGTGCACATGCCAAGACAAAGACAAAAATGAACCGATTTGGCACATTTAACACTATAGCTGGAACACCATACAAATGGAAAATAAAACGACATGAGAAATAGTATGAAACGTCTTAATGCTCTAATTGTTTAAAACTGTGCAGTAGGAGTATTGCATCGGTTTGAGCGAATATTATTGGTGAATTGACAATGGCTTTCATGTTCTTGACGCTAATCCTTACATTTCCGACGCTTTGAACTCACGTTTACTGAGTATGAGGGCATTTCTGGGCATTTTTCGTTACGTGTTTCCACACATGTAAATCAAACTGCTTCATCTGTTATGATCTACCGACACTCCAGATGTCTTTCTAGAGCATTTGAGTACAAATTCGCTACAATTAATACTCAGAACATCACTGTTGGTCAGCATCCGTACCTGGCGATTATGCAAACACACAGAACGGACATGAAGGTGTTCGCCATTTTGTATTTGTTCCAGATATCGACTTAATACAAACGAATTAATCTTACCTGGTAGAAAGCCTATCAATTCATATCCATTTAGACCAAGTTTTATTTGGCAGATTATCCGGGACTCCCTACGTTCCTTTGGGGAATCCCTTGCGCGTGCACGGTAGGATTGTGAAACATGCAAAATTCAATAGAGCAGGTATGACTTCCTCAGTGAATTTTTACCCGCCCTTTTTACGTTGGATAGTTTCCGAACTATTGGCGTCCGAAAGTCATTTTCCCACGCTTTCGGCACCTTGTAGATCTGAAACTATGTCCGATAGCAAAAAGTTGAAGAGAACTTTTTTTTCTTCTCTGTGGCAGGAGTCACCTCCCAAGAGTTGTAACACTTATTTAGCAACACCCGATACATATATATATATATATATAAACCGTTGATTTCAAGGATGTGGGTGGGCAGAGCGCCCTCTTTCTAGCGTCACCACAATTATTTTTTCTTAATTTTTCTAAAATGGTTAAATAACAAACGTTGATAGTGTAGAGCAAAATAGACGAAATGGACCACAAACGATTTAAAATGCTTTCTTACATTACTGATGATTTTACGGTTGATGAAGTCGTTCTAGCCCCACCACTATTGATTGTCAATTTACTTGGAGAGTATAACAGAACTAATTCTATTGCTTTGGAACAAATTAGAACAGATGTAGTACAAACGAAATAATATGTTTTCTTTGTTTGTGGCAGATGGGTCAGGTGGAGGACGACACAAATGCAGGGTTCATCACTTCGGAGTGTTTTCTGTATGCGGGCGAAGGGCCATATGCATAGATATTCTGTGGGCTACTTAAGGGGCACGTACGCGACACTAGATAATTTGCGTTGCAAAGTTCTCACACAGGGCCAAACCAGCCCACAACCTCCCAGTAAGTCAAGGGAAAGGCTACGGGAGCTTCAAAGCTCCCCTTAGTAGCCCGTACCAGTCTGTTTTGTTATAGAAGATGGATATGCTTGGTCCAAAGGATATATTTTATAATAATTTAGAAGATTGAACAAGTGGATGAAATATCTAGAAGATATGTAACGTCGAGAATGTTCATTTTTTAGTACATCGATTGAGTACAAGATCTGAAATCCATCTTACTGTCATTCTAGAGTACTGATGAATACTAGGTGAATGTATAATGGGAGTTGGGGTTGGAATCCTGTATATCTCAGATATAATGGTGCTGGGTTCGAAAAAGACATGTCGCAGTTTGGGAAAGCCAGATATAAGAATACGGGTTGGAACCTTGGACCTTTCAAACGAGAAAACCACTTCAAGATATTATTCAGTTCCAAGGGCGAGTGGAGCACAAGATAAAATTAACGAACTGAAATGCTGACAACATAACAGGAATTCTCTCCGACGGTCTCAGGATCCGGGCGTGATAATTAACTAGGTATTTGCCGTGTGTCCACCATCACTGCCGTGTCAAGCTGCGGACAACATCATTAAAACCTTTAAGAAAATATATAACACGGTATCCATACGCTAATTTAACACCAGATGAGCAGGGGAAAACAAATAAATGTTTGGTTTGATCCACTTCGGAGATACTGTACCTTACTTAAATCCTAGACCAAATTAAGTATCAATTTAGGTTGATATCTTTCAGCCACTAAGAAGAAAGCCCAACATTATCAAATACACATATGATTGGATATTTTTGTAAGTAAAATTTGTATTAATATTCACTTTCACTGAACAAATCACATGTGACTTTAAAACAACACAATAATATTTTCAAATTATTGATTATATTTCAGTCAAAACCGAATTGGCCCATAAATGATGCAATCACGGGCGGTACTCTTTACGAGCACGATATTCGCGATCGGCGGATGCGGTGATTCGAACGATGATAAAAGTTCACTGCAGATATTTCACTTCCATTAAGATGCCTGAAAAGTATGGTTTGGTCTATAAACATTCAGGAACTGCGTATTGTGAATTTCCATTATATTGTCTTGCTGTTTTCATCATTTACTGATATATGAAATTGTTACGATTTCTTAAGTTGCATTTTAACATTAGGATGCTAGAAACCATTTTGGATTCTGCTTAATAATTTAAACACAACAATCCTATGCACTTCAATTATTTACGTGGAGAGTGTCACATTAATACACCTAACTCAAATGAAAGATGTATACACTCTGACGCGCTTCTTGATGCGTCACATAGTTTCCAGTTAAGCAGCGTAGGAACACACTACCAAACTAAAATATAGTTCATAGAAAACACTTAATTTTCTTTTCACAGTGTCACTGATGTTATATAATGAATGATCCATGTGTCAATGGAAACCACATTAAAGACACTGATAATCCCAATAAAACATGAAATTAATGATTATAGGTAAATTTTACGTTATCACGTAAAATCTGTCATCACTGCACGAGTTTATACTGTGTGGGCGTTGAGCATGAGTGTAGCGAAATTCCTCGCCTAATTTGGTCTGACGGCAGGAAGCAGGACCGTCTGGAAAAGTGAGGTACCTTTTGGGTGACAAAATTCTTGAGCTTCGTTCTCCTCCAAATGCTACCTGGTTGCGTTTTACTTCTAAAAATTGACGTTGGAAAATACGAGGGTTGATTTAAAAGTTCATGTCTATCCATATTGTTACAAGTGTTATGGTTATTTTCTATATATAGGCTATAATATATTAATATTTACAATATTGTGAGTGCAGAAACTTACGTTCAATGTTAAACCAATATTACTGTTTATCAATTAAAATAAGTTTGGTATCATATTGTTTCTAATTTTTCCCTGGATTAGGCAGTTAAGTATGTGTAAACTTTAAGGAGAAGATATGTTTGTAAAAATGACTAGAGTAACATGTCGAATATAAAATATATCAATTAAGAGGTAAATCTATGCCTATAGGTAATATCAAAGGTAAAAAAAGAAATATCACTTGTAAAATCTGTAATCGAGCTAAATTAATTTAGGTAGAAATGGGAGCGCAGATTAAAAGTACGAGACCAATTTTGAAAATGATAATTCACAAAGGAGGAGTAACGTTTAGACGTAAATTGTGAGCGTGTGTCCTCTCTCACTCCCATTCCATTCGTTTAATTTCCCGTTCAGCTTCATCTGGAGTGGAATAAGGCTCTCTGCACAATACGTTGACGCAAACCTTATTTTATGGTTCTATCATTTTCAACGTGATGGCAACACTGTGCAGTGGTGACTTACATTACGTGCTCAGAAGACAATGAGCTGTGATACTTTAAACCTGGGTCTGTAATAATTTAAAAAAAAACTAGTTCGACGATATTTAATGTCATCGATGTTCATTTCTATTATTTTTGATATTTTAATTGTTCTTCTTTTACGGCACGAAGGTATAAAACTCCATAATACACATATTAACTATGAGCGAATGTCATCCAACAATATTGTAATACTACGCACTATTATGAACAAGCGTAGGAAAATGAACATTGTGATTGATGGCGCGAAAGACGGCATTGGAGAGACATCATAAACTCAACGAACGACTAGGCAAACTGAATGCAATGAAAATCTGCAAAGAAATTGTTCATCACTTATAGTGTTGTGGAATTAATATTCTAAAAGTTTTGGAGAGTGAAGATATAAGTTTCAAGACATAAATGGTTTGTGAAAATTAGTGAACAAATGCCAATTTTTTGAAAATTACTTAAAAGGATATGGACGCACGTCGTAAGAGCCAGTTACATTCACGTTCGTTTAATAAGACAATTTAATCTTCGTAGTAGATTACGTTAATATTCGTTGCAAGATGGTATAGGTTATCTCAAAGAATAAATCCATTTGATGTACCATCAAATTATCGAATATTTAGTGATTTTACCATAAACTTCGCAATGGGAAGATGAAAGCCGAAGTAACCAGAATGCAAGCACAAAATCGTCATCAGTATAAGAAAACGGAATTAGATTCCTTTTCAATGGAATAACACCAAATCTACCTAAGTTCTCTGTTATTAAAGTGTAGTGCAGAAAAATGTTTAGTGAACCAACGTGTGCTAAGTGGTCATATATTACCAACCTCAAAATAAGCCGCCTACGACAATATATCATATAATTTATAATTAACCCCTCGCCCTTTTTTTAAAATTTTTTTCGTATAAAGTTAAATGGGCTAAAAATAAAAAGAAAGGTATTTAAGAAATATCAAAGTAATTGTAACAACGAAATTATATTCATAAAAGGTGCACGTAAATAAATGTGAATTGTACAATACCTTTTGTCCAGGTCAAATTTATTCTGTGTATTTGTTTGTTTCCAATAATCTTTGCCATGTTTCATACATGAATCACCACAGGAATTCCTGGCAATAGGTACATGTACTTGGGAGCATAATAAAGAGAGACGTCAAGCATGATGGGTACGCGCGACCGCAACCTCAACATGAGTTTATTTAAGGCTAACAGTAACGTTGGAGGGTGTTGGTGGTTAAAATATTAAACAAATTTTTAATAACCTCCCGTTATCCGAAATCTCCGTAGCAGGAGCGAACGCTCCGAAAACAGTGTATCAAGAGATAGTGAACTCAAATAAGAATAGCAATATTAATACTACAACACCCTTGGGTCGTAATCGACAACTCACCATTTAAGCCTTCAATATAAATCCCCACACTGTTAGAAGTAGCTTGGACGTAGAGAGATGATGCAACACAGGGATGAAAATATAATGGAATTTTTTGATCACGTGTCTAACTATTATTATATATTATTTGGTGAATATGATTCAATTCCCATATTGTATTACATATTGGAAGGTATGAATCCCCGATTGCGTTATGAACTTTTCCGGTATTCTGAACCAGGAAGTCTTGAGGAACTAAATGATAGGTTACAAACTTATAATATCAGCAACAATATGTGCTAACGTATGAACGTAAGCTTCTAGAAAACTCTCAACAAGTGCGAATTAAGTGTCATATTTGTCACTGAAACCATAAACTAGTAAATTGGCCCCACAGACTGCAACCTATTCACAATAAAGGTATTGGTCAAGAGAAAAGAACTTACAATAACATCAGTAATTTTAAGAAAGGAAGTGTGCGCACATTTAATAATAAATTGGTGCATCGTCCCCTTGCAGTGTTTGTTAAAGCAATTATATTTGAAAACCATGTTGAAGGAGCAATTGATACTTGCTCAACAGTTAGTTTGATTGACAATGCATAAGTAAAATTGTTGGAGAATAATAAACAAATAAAAAGAAAAAAAGAAAGTTTTGTTGGTTCGGGAATAGATTGGAAAACAGTGACTATTAATGAGTCTGTGGAAATACCTATTCGGATTGACTCTGTTACTATGAATATCAAATTTTTCATTCGCCCTTGTTTGTCTCCAAAATTTATATTGGGTATTGATGATGTTAAAGCTAATCATATGGTCTTCGATACGGTGAACGACGCGGTGATATTGAAGGGTGGACAAGTGCGTGCCCCTATATTTTATAAACGTTACATACCATCAAGTTCAAACATTAATGAGTCTTCTAAGTCTTTTGTTAGTGGACCAGTCCAGCGGAACCGCAGGGGGAGGATCGAGTTTTTTGGCCCATTTCTAATCCGAAAAGGCAGCTCCAGAGGGAGGTCACTAATGGAATCCAGGGAGTTGTAGGAAATCGTGGTGTGATGCTGAGAAGAGATGGTCCAGTGGTTCATGCCTTGGTTGATAGTACGAGTTTGGCGAGTTGGTCCCGGGTCGCAGGATCGAGCCAGCAGTCCAGTCTTCAGAGGATAGTAACTGAAGAGTCGTTTTTGTCTACTGATGGTACCCAGGCCTCCACGAAAGGAGAGTCACCTGCTGTAAATCCTCAATTGGATAATCCGGAGGGAGAGCTTCAACGTTATGTAGAGCAATTATATGCTTCGTACTCCGATGTTTTTATTGAAAAGGTAGGCACAACACATAACTATACTTTAGATATTCATGTAGACGATGAATCACCAATACGGTTAAAACCTTATCCTTTGAAACGCCAAGACCAGAAAGAGCTTGATAAGATTTTGGATAATTTATTAAAAGATAACATAATAGAAAAATCAACGATCCCGTGGGCAGTCCCAGCCTTTTTGGTGGATAAAAAGACGGAAAATAAAAGACTTGTGATCGATTATTCTAAATTGAACAAAAGGTTAAATATTGTTTCTCAGCCTTCTCCCATTATGGAGGACGTTCTTTCGGCTTTGAGCAAAGGAAAAGTTTTTCCGTGGTCAATATGTCTTCAGCGTATTCACAATTATTATTGTCAGAGCGTTCCAAAAAATATACTTCTGTTGTAACTCATCGCGGTAGTTATATGTACCGACAGTTACCTTTTGGATTAACAATGGGTAGTTATGCTTTAATGGAAGTACTTAATGAGTTATTTTATGAGTTGAAGGATGAAGGAATTGAATATTACTGTGATGATATAATTATTTTTAGTAAATATGTAGAAGAACATAAAGTTTTGCTAGAGAAGATACTTACTATTTTCCGTAATAATGGGATTACAATATCATCAAATAAAAGTCTATTGTTTCAAACTAAGATAAATTATTTAGGGATTGTGGTTTCAAAAGAAAACTTGGAAATGGATCCTAAAAGAATTGATGTTATACGAAATTTACTCCCGCCAAAAAATCGAAAAGCTTTAATATCTTTGGCAGCATTTCTCCAATTTTATAGGAAGTTTGTTGCAGGGTTTAATGAAATCATGTATCCTATACATAAGTTGCGCAGTATACGGACAAAATTTGCTTGGAAATCAGAGCAGCAGGCAGCTTTAGACAAAATAAAGGAGTTGTTTGAAACTCAGATTGTCTTAAAGTTACCAGAATTAGACCGGAAATTCATAGTGCGGACGCATGAAAGCACCCGGGGCATTAGCGGGGTCGTCGAACAAATGGATAGCGCCAGGAATATTAGACCTGTGAGTTTCTATTCGCGACCTCTTAAGCCAGCCGATTTTCATAAGAGTGTGTATCATCTTGAGTTGCAGGCAGTGGTAGAAACTCTTGAAGGACATAAATTGTATTTACGTAATCGATTTGATCTTCTGATAGATAACCAAGCCTTCACGTACGCCTTGACTAATGTAAGGCGGATGAAAAATACGGCAGCTTATTGTATAGGTTAGCATGCTTTAATTTTGATGTTAAACATTTGTCATCAGTCCTAAATATCGGTGCAGACTTGATTTCACGGATTTATGATCCTTTCAATTTTGATATTTATGATACCACTTTAGGTGAGGAAGAAATTAAGAAAAATTTGTTAAATATAAATTTCTGGAACAATCCCAATTCTTCTATTTCCATATAATAACATCAGTTGCGGGATTCTGAATGTATACAGATTATTGAAGAATTGCAGCAAGGTAAGGAAGTTAAATCGTTCAAATTAGTTAATGGTATTCTTTGCAAGAAAACCAAGGCTCATATTCGTCCGTTTAAGATATATGTTCCGAACGCTCTTAGGCCTATGATTATGAATTTGTTCCATAATGACCCATTATTGGGGTCACATTTAGGGATTTATAAATCAATCAATAGAATCGCCATGAGATACACGTGGGATTGGATTTTTACGAACATTCATGATTATATTACTTCGTGTAAATTATGCCAACGCGCGAAAGCGAGTAATGTTACCCCGCGGGGAGAGTTAATCTCTGAAGTAAGCAAAATTATTAATTCCCATTGGGACATTGATACCCTAGGTCCCCTCCCAAGAAGTAGGGCTGGGCGATACATATTGATAATGTTTGATAGATGCAGTAAATTTTTAATGTTAGAGCCTCTCAGGGAATTGTAAAGTTCTCTTGTTATTAGAATATTACGTAAATTGATGAACCGACACGGTTATATACATATTCTTTCCCATGACAACGCGTCAATTTTTACATCACATATTTTTCGTGATTTTCTTGCGGGATTGGGGATTAGAGATTGTCGGGTATCACCTTATTTTCCAGCGGCAAATTCTGCGGAACGTCCGATAAGAGTAATTAAAGATATTTTGAAAACATATGTTCATGATAAACAGGAACATTGGGATAAGATGTTGGGAGAGATAGAATTCTCTTTGAATAATTCTATCTACGAGGAGACGTGTGTTTCTCCCATGGAGATGAAATATAATTATAACGTCAATGATCCGTTAGACGTGAAATGGAGGATTGATATTTTATTTCAGAATAAACCAGATCGCGATAGTTTGCAATGTGCTATTCAAAATATGGAGAGAGCGTGGCAACATCGTAAACGGTTACATGACCAAAATATGGTCCCCACTGATTATCAGGTGGGGCAGAAAGATCTTTTAAAATCCCAACTGAAGTCTTCATTGACAGATAAGATTAATAAAGGATTATCTATGAGATGGTCTGAACCGTTCGAGATCATTAAGCTGTTGACGAACAACACATTACTTGTTCGGAATGTAGAAAATCCGAGAGATGTGAGAAGAACGCATGTGGCGTTAGTAAAGAGATTTCGTGAGAGGAGGTCTGTACCGTGAATTTTTGGTACTGTACTGTCACTAATATAGAGAGACCTTTGGGTAATGATATAAGAGTAATATTGAAATTTTCAGTAAACTGTTAATAATTATATGTATAGGTATGTAAATTGTCTTTGCTGTTTTTGTACTGTTTCCTTTTTCTATTTATGTAGGGTGGCCACCTGCTAATCTAGTCATGTTTGTTCGGGTTCTTGTTTTGTATTTCGTCTCCATTTGTTGTGAACGTAATGGGGACCCATTATTTCTTGGTATGCTTATGGATTGCTGGAAGGAGGATATGAAATGAAATTTGAAGGTCGGATACATGTATTTGTATTCATGTTATTTTCATCAGGTATTGTGTTATGTTATTAGAATCGGTTTGGAGATTATACCTACATTAGAATTTATTTTGCACTTAAAAAGAAATAATTATATATTGAAAGTAATGTTTCCATACGAATTGTTACTATTTGTTAACATACTATTTGGATGTTACGATTCTATTTAGTGTTTGGTTATAATGACAATGTTTTCTGACACTTTTGCAAACAGTTTAACTAGTTGGATCCACGGTGACTTCGGATGGACGTATGTGGATTGATAATTTATTTTCTCTTTTCCTAAACTTTTCCTAGTGTGAGTGATTTTGTATGGTTGATCTAGGGTTTTTTTTTTAACTCTTAGTATGATTGTTTGAATGAGTGTTTGTTCCTTTCTTTCCTATACTAACATTTTTCTAATATCGTCCACAATATGTCCTTATCTGTAATTCTATTTATTTCTCGATTCGCTCGCTTTCAAAAAAGATTTTTTTTTGTTTGCGAGTAGGCCGGGGCGAGGGTGTAACATATAATCCATAGATTTTATGGATTTTATGTCACTGGTAATTATATATTAATAGAAAATGTGTCTCTAGGAATAATTTATATTATTATATTATTTTGTACCGAAAAAGCTTTTTCGTTCTTGCCTATTCTTTTGTTTTTGTTGGTTATGCCCTCTAGTGAGACGTACTAGCACGACGGATGAGCTATCTCTATAGGTGGCCATAGCTGTGCTGGAACGTTCGAGGGAGGAAGTATAATGGTTGTATTTCGCTACTATTATCATAATTTGTGAGTTAGTTATTATATCAAAAAAGGTTCTTCAATTACGAGTGACATTCAAAGTATAATTCTGTTAAAGTTTAAAATTCGAATGTAATCATAAAGTTTAAAGTGGACTGCTGTAACCTCATGTCGGCTAGTTGTTCTATTCGATAGCACGGATTGGCTTAATAAGGCAGCGATGTACGTAAGTTTCATGCTTTTCCTTCCTTCATTATATTATTCTTGCATTTAAAGGACCGTTTGCTATTTTGTTAGTTTTAGGCACTTTGCCTATAACCTTTCTACCTCTTTTCTAAATTGAATTAGATTCCTGCATTATTACCAATCGGCGTGACTAATTAGAACAAGTTAGCTGGTACTGAGGCAAATAGTTTACGCTGCTAATTGGATAATAGTCTAAGATTGAAAATATTTAAATTCTCTTTCCATTATCACGAAGACCACAATGCAATACTGATTTTTGCATTGTTAAATATATGTTGATTATTGGGTTCTTTAAAGTTTAAATATACTGTTTGAATTTTCCAAAGGAGATCGGTTGTACGAGTATTATTTTATGAACTCAAATCCTACAACTACTATTCAGAGATTTATTTTCATAGTATTATTAGTAGCGATACTAGATTACGTATCCTTTCTATATTTAAGTGTCGAATTACGAAACCACTAAAATTAATATCGGGGGAACTGATTGATGTGTTCTCTTCTCCCACCCATACATATGCGCTAGTTTTCGAATCTCAGGTTATATATGATTTAATTGAACATATTAAGATATCGAAATTAGCGTAATATAAGTATGGTTACACACTCACAATTTTCAGAATATACTTGCGTAAACTTGTTATTGAAAACCATGTCCATTTATTTATTATATTTGTTTCTTTATTACCACATTCTATCACAAAACAGTATTCATATACACAACGAATAATCCTCACCACAAGTGAACAATATTTTGACGTAAACAGTCGCTTCAATAATGACTTGGTAACATCCCTAACATTAATTATTGATACCGTTCAACATAAAACTGAGATTGACAAGTACTCACATAAATAAGATATATAAAACAAGGAAACATACAAAATACTATATACAACAAAATAAATAATAATAAATGCAACAAGGTTTCGCTACTATATTTCTAAAAGTCTTTTCAGAGTAAACGAAAGTCCAGACGACAGTAGCAAATTATGTTATTTCAAATGTCTAGAAAGAATTGTTTCAAAGAAGTTTGACCTCTTGTTTATATTTGTATTTATTATTTTTAATTATTTCCTTTTTACGGATGCACTGAGCTACTATATTATACTTGCCACTTGGTATAATTGTTTCCAGTCCAGCTTGTCCAGCTATACATTGAAATTTAACTCGAAAAACATTTACCTCACTCCTACATTCATACTCACGTACACATAAAGGACCTTACACATCACTATACACTTCCTCAGGTATATCCTCACTTACACTTTTCTCATGGGTCTTCTCACAAGTCGTACCTACCTTTGCCCGCGAGGTGGATACTTCATTTAGTTTTTTTAATCTGAACTTCCTCGAGGATCCCAGCGGTGTTGAATATCCTCTTTGGAAGATCTCGGATCATCTCTTTCGTACCCTTCGTGTGAGTACCATTTCCTTCCTGGCCGTCTATTTCCCCTCCAAGAACGTGCACGACCGCCTCGTCTTCCGCGTCAATAGTTCGCTCGTCCTCGTGCACCATCTCGTCCTTCGTCCGGTGATTCTTGTCTTGGGTTCACAGGCTCTGTCTTGTTTGTCCACATGGTCCATCGATATAGCTCCTACTTTAGCTTCACGAGTGATCAACTCTTCTCCGTTCTCCCACCTTCTAGCGCCATCTCTTCCTGTCTTCCGTCTTGCTTCCCATGTGTCGTGAATCAGTTCAAGTCGTCGGACTGTTTCAAGAATTTCTGCTAACTCCTGGCCTGGTGTAGAAACCAACTGTCTCTGATACTAAACTGGTAGCAAAGTTATGACGGTGTTACAAATCTGGGCTTCACTGCTCTGGGAATCCAAGTCCCTAATCTGACAAAATCTATTTGTAACAAAACGTTCAACACTCCCATCAATCTTAGGGTTGAATGGTACAGTCTTAAGGCGCGTTAGCCTAGCACATGTCACGTTTTCTGAATGATAATGTCTTAAAAACATTTGCTTGAAGTCGACATACGTGATGAATTTATTCCCATTTGAATAATACCATGACAGCACTGCGTCTCTTAGTATGAACGGTAATACTTTAAGCGCCTGACTAGGTCGCAAACCCATTAGAGCACACTCTCGTTCAAATTGTATTAAAAACGCTTGAGCTGACAAATCACCTCTCTGGCGAATAGTGCGTGAACGATTTTATATCCGTTAATCGCAATTTCAAATCCTCTTCGTCTTCTTCCTTTTCCATTTCCTCCCTATAGTCCTGAGCTACTTCCGAATAGGCTCCGCGACGGTTCGTTAGTCTTCTGGCGTTTCCATTCTCGTTCCCATTAGAAGGAAGCTGTCTTTGTCGGTTCCTTCTCCTTTCCGTCTTCGGGGGCCATCCATTTTCTTCTGACTACCCGCTCTCATCGGACGAATTGGTCTTGATCCGTCTTCTCCGATAACTTGGGTGCACTTTAGGTTCCTTGCTCCGAGAAGCCACCGTACTCTTGAGGGCACTTCTTCCACAGCAGGTACCGCTGGAATTACTTCTATTGCGCCTTCCATCTAAGCTTGGTGATTGAGCAGAATTGTATGACAGCTTCAGTTCTGTTTCCTCTTCTACGCCTGAACTATGTCCTCGCCATTCCTTCTCGATCCTTTTTTGAAGTGACGCGATTGCTACTTCCTGACAAGCCATCTTTTCTTGTACTTTCCACAGTTCCGAAGTGTCTTGCCACACGACAGCTTTCGACTGACTCACTTCCGCGCGACACTCTTGCAGTTGGTTATTCATCACCGCGTTTGCTCTAATAATTCTTCCAGAAACCTCTTCTATCACCTTTCTACATTCATCAGTCTTCTGCAGGACTTTTAACTCTTCTTTGGCTAACGATTTTCTATCTGTGCTGTAGTCATCTGCAACACCTCATGCTTCACATCTGCAATCTTATCCTGCATCCTGTCCTGGCATTGTGTCATACCTGCTACACAGCTCTTCGATACCTGATCGATTCTTCTGTTTACTTCTTCAAATTGCTGACTCACCTTTTTCAATGTTAGTATTGCCACTTCCTCAAGTTTACAGACGGTATTGTTCAAATCATGATTCTCCTGCTGAGTTCCGTTCATCTTTCGTGAAAATTCATTTACCTGTTCAGTTAACGAGGCGTTCGTCCTGTCACACTTCTTGCTAACTTCTTCAATCTTGTTCTCCAATTGCTCTCTAATATCCCGTAAATCTTTCTGAATGACCTTCATCTCAATCTGATAATCTTCTTTGATTTTCGATCTGAGCTCACATTGTCCCTTTTCATTATACTTCTCAAACATTAAGATAAGCATCTGCTCCATAGCATCCAAAGACAAACTTCGTTCTCCGTCTCCATCGCCTTATGTGAGTTGCACTGTCCACATTTAATAACGACTCAACGGGTGCATCATCCTCGAGTTCATTTTGAGCATTCCATTGTTCTGTTTTCATTTGAGTACACACGCGGTGATATCAGCGATCACACAGACAACATTGTACATGATACTCATCTCTAGCTGGGTCCTCTGTCTGACATGGCCGCACCAGCAGATTCAGTTGCACTTGCACAGTCTCTTCGTCGATTACGCCGATTTCCACCCATGTTCCACCCACTACACAGCTAACAGTCCACGAAATTCACCCTCTTGATTGCAACTATTCTTCACAAGCGTCTGAGTCAGGACCATACCTGTACTCAGGACCATACTTATGTGTTCGCAACCCAAGTCTTAAGGTTGTGGAGCTGATTGATCCGAACAGTGGGAAATTGATAGGACACCGATCCGAACATCAATGTAAATTGTGGAAGCCCACTAAGGAAGAATACTGTAAATGGTGGAAGAAGGCAGAAGAGAATTGTGCCAGTCAACTTCTGAAGGACTTGCCTGATGAATACTACGAATAGATTGCAGGCTGTACATATTTCAAAATATTGTGTATATATGTATATAAATGTATGGGTCCTGTTTCATTTGTTTGTGTATTACCTTGTTTTTATAAGTATCTGCGGAACTAAGTGAAAGTTAATCTTTGAATGCTTAATGACGGCGAAGGGATCAACCTATTCGGACGCCATATGTGATAGTACACGCTGCCCCATCAGCATTTGTGCACCCGTTGTTTTCGCAAGTTTTGCGTTTCGTTCACTTCGAGCGGTGTGACTGAGCGCTCCGCTCAGTAACCTTCTGAACTCCACCTTAGCTGTCTAGACTTGACTGGCAACATTGACAACACAGGATCAGCAGCAGCAGTATAAAAAGTAAGAACAAGTGGGAAGGTATAAAAGAAGAATAAAATAAAAATGCAACTATGAAGAATTATTTGTAAATGAATTATTAATAGAACAAGAAACTTTTAAGGACTAGTTTTAACCTGCCGGTCAAGGTAAGAAAAACAGAACATGTTTAAAGCTAACAAGTAAGCCGTATTTGTGAAGAAGCAAGACACTGGAAGTAAAGATCGCATGTTACTTTGGAGAGTGCCGTACTTGAAATACTTGGATTCTATACTTAGTTTGCATGAGTAAAATAAAAGACATATTGAGCAATTGAATTTAACGTGAATTCACGTAGTAACGTCAACGAAAAGAAATAAACCAAGTGATATGTGTTTACGGTATACGACACTCTAAAGCATGCTTTGCACACGTGACCTTACATAATTCTTTTGATATAACCGTAAAAACATTTGCGCATATGAAAAGTAAATCTAAAATATTGATACATTATTTATGTAAGCCGATATAATAATATATATTTCAAATACTTCACTCATAACCTAACCTATTTTATTGGATACTGCATATGAGTGCTACAAAAAGAAAATATAAAGTTTCTTGCGCCAGACAATATTAGTAGAAGTTAATAATTTGTATATACTCTAGAGGATCAGGAAATATAGAACGTCGTGTATATAATGAGCGCACAATATGAACGCATTACTTTGCATTGAATTCTTTTAGTCTTAAGCTCAAATTTCGAGCATATATCCAGAAAAAGCGCTTGAAAGAAAATCAATCTATATTTGATATAGGCCTATATAATAGCATAAGTTCAATTTATAGCTGTAAAAATATCTAACAACTACAGTAGTAATATAACATCGTTACATAAATGTATTATTTCTTAAAACTGTGCTAACTAACCTATTTATCTGTGAAGAATGTTTGAAGTATCAGAACTAAATTGAATTCAATCTAAATAAAAGTTTGCAAGTCGCGACCATCAAGTGTCATTTAGTTAGTCACTTTGTATGTAAAGCAGTATTGTACTAGTGAATTATCTGTTCGGGTCAAGACAGAACTGAAGATATAAACAATTATATAAAAGTGGCCAGTACAATATAATATTTCAGTGCATCAGTAAAAAGGAATTAATTAAAAATAATAAATATAAAAACAAATAAAAGATTAAGCTTCTCTAAAACAATTCTTTCTAGACATATGGAATAACATAATTTGTTACTGTCGTCTGGACTTCCATTTATTCTGAAAATACTTTTAGAAGTATCGTAGAGGACCATTATTGCATGTATTCTTATTATTTTTGTTGTATATAGTATTTTGTATGTATCCTAGTTTTATATATCTTATTTCTTTTGAGTACTTGTCAATCTTAGGTTTTTGTTGAACGGTATCAATAATTAAAGTTAGGGATGTTACCAAGTCATTATTGAAGCGACTGTTTACGTCAAAATATTGTTCACTTGTGGTGAGGATTATCCGATGTGTATATGAATACCATTTTGTGATAGAATGTGGTAATATAGAAATAAATATAATAAATAAATGGACATGGTTTTCAATAACAAGTTTACGCAAGTGTGTTCTGAAAATTCTGCGTCTTGCATCATCTTTCTACGTCCACGCTTCGTCTAACAACTTCGTGAATAACATCAGTGTTGGGATTTATATTGAAGGCTTAAATGGTAAGTTGTCGAATACGACCCAAGAGTGTTGTAGTATTAATATTGGTATTCTTATTTGAGTTAACTATTTCTTGATACTCTGTTTTCGGAGCGTGCGCTCCTGCTACCGAGATTCCGGATAACGGGAGGTTATTAAAAATTTGTTTAATATTTTAATCACCAACACCCTCTACCGTTACCGTCACCGTCACTGATATTATTATATACCGTTTTTAAACTCGAAGTGGCAATAGTAACAGAGAAAAAGGCGAGTCAGCAATTTGAAGAACTAAATAAAAGAATCGATCAGGTATCGAAGAGCTGTGTAGCACGTATGTTACAATGTCAGGACAGGATGCAGGACGAGATTGCAGAAGTGAAACATGAGGTGTTACAGATGACTACGGCACAGATAGAAGATCGTTTAGCCAAAGAAGAGTTAAAAGTCCTACAGAAGACTGATGAATGTAGAAAGGTGATAGAAGAGGTTTCTGGAAAAATGATAAGAGCCAACGCGGTGATGAATAATCAACTGCAAGAGTGTCGGGCGGAAGTGAGACAGACGAAGGCTGTCATGTGGCAAAACACTTCGGAAATGTGGAAAATGCAAGAAAAGTTGGCTTGTCAGGAGGTAGCAAAAGCGTCACTTCAACAAAGGATCGAGGAGGAATAACGAAGACATAGTTCAGGCGTAAAAGAGGAAACAGACGTGAAGCGGACATACAATCCTGCTCAATCTACAAGCCTAGATGGAAGGCGCAATAGAAGTGATTCCAGTGGTACCTGCTGTGGAAGGAGTGCCCTCAATAGTACTGCGGCTTCTTGGAGCAAGGAACCTGAGGTGCACCCAATTTATCGGAGAAGACGGAGGAGACGAATTAAGAACAGTTCGTCTGATGAGAGCGGGTATTCAGAAGAAGATGGATGGCCCCCGAAGACGGAAAGAAGAAGTAAACGACAGAGAAGACTGCTCTCCTCTAATGGGAACGAGAATGGAAACGCCAGAAGTCTAACCAACCGTCGCGGAGCGTATTCGGAAGCAGCTCAGGACTATAGGGAGGAAATGGAAAATGAAGAAGGCGAAGAGGAATTGAAATTGCGATTAACAGATATAAAATCGTTCACGCATTATCCACCAGAGAGAGGTGATTTGTCAGCTCAAGCGTTTATTGTACAGTTTGAACGAGAGTGTGCTCTAATGGGTGTGCGACCTAGTCAGACGCTAAGAGACGCAGTGCTGTCATGGTATTATTCAAATGTCAACAAATTCCTCACGTATGCCGACTTCAAGCAAATGTTTTTAAGACATTTTCATTCAGAAGACGTGACATGTGCTAGGCTAAAGCGCCTTAAGACTATACCATTCAACCCTAAGATTGATGGGAGTGTTGAACGTTTTGTTACAAATAGATTTTGTCAGATTAGGGACTTGGATTCCCAGAGCAGTGAAGCCCAGATTTGCAAAACTATCATAACTTTACTACCAGTTCATTATCAGAGACAGTTGGTTTCTACACGAGGCCAGGAGTTAGCGGAAAATCTTGAAACAGTCCGACGACTTGAACTGATTCACGACACATGGGAAGCAAGAGGGAGGACAGGAAGAGATGCTGCTAGAAGATGGGAGGACGGTGAAGATGTGGTTACTCGTAAAGCTATAGTCGCAGCTATATCGAAGGACCAGGAGAATAACAAGACAGAGCCTGCGAACACAAGAAAAGAATCACCGTACGAAGGACGAGATTGTGCACGAGGACGCGGAAACTATCGGCGAGGCAGACGACGTGGTGGTACACGTTCTTGCAGGAGAAGTAGACGGCCAGGTAGGATATCGTACAGACACGAAGAATATAAAAGAGATGACCCGAGATCCTCCAAGAGGATATTCAACACCGTTGGTGTCCTCGAGGAAGTTCAGATTCAAAAAAAAAACTAAATGAAGTATTAACCTCGCGGGTCGGAGGTAGGTAGGACTTGTGTTGTGAGAAAACCCATGAGAAAAGTGTAAGTGAGGATATACCTGAGGAAGTGTATAGTGATGTATAAGGTCCTTTATGTGTACGTGAGTATGAGTGTAGGAGTGAGGTAAATGTTTTTCGAGTTAAATTTCAATGTATAGTTGGACAAAAGTGGGAGTATAACACAGATTGTGAGAATATTGATGACGTGAAGACTGACTTTGAACGAATAAAAGAATGGTCTGGTATCATACGAGTGTGTGCGTTGGATGAAGTTTTGCAGGCACTTGTTGAAAGCGGTTCGGAGGTGACGTTGTGTAGTTTAGAGTTATGGAGAAAAGTTACGAAGATTATATAACATCCGAAATTGAAACCAGCACCCCACGTACTTCTTGTCGATTATAGTGGAACCAGGAAGAAAATTGTGAAAGGCGAAGCATATCTTCCTGTGACAATTAAGAGAATACAAACGGATGTTCCAGCTTTTGTGGTCGACGAGCTCAACCAAGATCTACTGGGTTGTGATTACATGAGCAAGTTTCAAGACAGAATGAATTTTGGAAATGGCATGGTAACCATTCAAACTGGGGAGCAAGAAGTCGTAGTACCCATGGTTGAAGCGAAGGAGGAAGAAAATAAATGTAATAATATGATTAATGAGTTGAGTGTGGATTAACATCTCTCTGTAACCATCATAGAAGAAAAATAGAGTGAATGGGAATGCCATCCAGAGGAAGTATGCGGCTCACAGGTATATGGATGCGTTTATGAAAATCTGAAAGAAGTTTTAAATCAGTGGAACAGCGTATTGATTCAACAAGAAGATTCGTATAATGTAGTTAGGTCAAGGCAAAGAGAAGATTGCAACCTGAGATGAATTACGCTGGCACAAATAAAGGATCAAGCTCTTGTGGAATCTTTGTATGACCCACTTGTTCAGGAGATTCAATGTTCGGCTTGTTGTCCAAAGAGAGTGGAAGTCAGGGAAAAAGCGACTGAAGAGTCTCTACGCTACACTAGAAGAAGTGAGAGAAGTGGTGCTGAAAACTCCTATTGCTCCGGCACACAAGGAAATTTTGTTCAATGTGCTGATGAAGAGAAGAAAAGTTTTCGCCCATTTCCCAGGAAAATATAACAAGTTTAAGTATACAATCCTGGTTACCACTGAAGATCCAATTGTGAAACGACCTTACCCAGTTCCACTGTGTTATCGAGATAAGGCGAGGGAGCAGATCAAAAATGGTTGCGTCAATGTATCATTGAGCCTGCAGTGTCAAAACATCACCATCCCCTGGTAATAGTCAGAAACAAGAACTCCGATGATGTTAGAGTCTGTCTTGATTTGTTCCATGTAAATAAATTTGTATCTTTGACAAATTTGAAGGTCGAACGCCTCGATGACCTCTTTACAAGATTTAATGGGAAGACCTGTGCAACGTCCCTTGACCTGGTGCATTCCTACTGCCAGATCGAGTTAACTGAAGATTGTAGGGATCTTGTAGCATTTTCTTTTGAAGGCCAGGTGAATCGTCATTGCAGAGTACCCTTTGGTTAGAAGAATGGTGGACCTTGTTTAATGGCAGCGTTGCAGAGAGTGTTGGGGGTTGCTATTCTTGAAAAGTTCTGGGTATATGTTCCAGATCTGGATATATGTTCCAAATTTGAGCTTAAGGTTGAAAGAATTCAATACAAAGTAATGCGTTCGTATTGTGCGCTCATTATATACAAGACGCTCTATATTTACTGATCTTCTAGAGTGTATACAAGTGATTGACTTCTACTAATACTGACTGGCGCAAGAAACTTAATAACATTTAATCCTTTTATCACTGATATGCTGTATTCAATAAAATAGATTAGGTTATGAGTGAAGTATTTGAAATGAATATTATTATATTGCTCTAGGTAAATACTGTATCAATGTTTTAAATTTACTTTTTATATGCGTATATGTTTCAACGATTATATCAAAAGAGTTCTATAAGGTTACGAGTACAAAGCATGCTTTATTGTATCGTATACCGTATACACATATAACTTGTTTTAATCCTTTTCGTAGACATTAGTACGTGAATCCGTGCTAAATTCAATTACTTAAATATATTTATCTTTTTTACTATGACGAATGCAAACAAACTATATAATGCAAGTGTTTTCAATATGACGATGCCCAATATAAATGTGCGATGTTTTCTTGCAGTGTCTTTCTTCTTCACGAATACGGCCCACTTTTTAGTTTCTTACCTTGACTTGCAGGTTAACACGAAACAAGTCCTTAAAAGTTTCTTGTTCCATTATTAATTCAGTTACAAATAATTCTTCATAGTTGCATTTTTATTTTATTCTTTTCTTTATGCCTTCTCATCTGTTCTTACTTTCTACACTGCTGCTGCTGATCCTGTGTTGTCAATGTTGCCAGTGAAGTTTAGACAACATTGGTAGAGTTCAGAAGGTTACTGATCGGAGCGCTCAGTCACACCGCTCGAAGTGAACCGAAACGTAAAACTCGCGGAAACAACACATATACAAATGCTGATGGGGCAGCGTGTCCTGTCACATTTATTTTGATTTGTTATTTAACTTGGAGGCTTGCATGATATTTACTCTAACCACGCCCACCTCCAGCGTGAAGTACTTATTCCCTCTAACCACTAAGCCCGCTTTAAATATAAAATTAACTGCCCGAACATGACAATCGAACCCCGGTCGGGTTATAAAATACAGAACATGTAAGTAATATGTAGAGATAAAAACAGCGTAAAAAATGTAGTTAAATACTATGGAGTCATAATACAAACTACCTATTTGAACAAGTACCACAAGTTAGTCCTTAGATTTCACATTTGTTTTTCTTTATGCGTATATCCATCATCACTGACGTTCGTGTTCGAAAAGGACGCGCGAGCAGGTCGTTCAAGCTCGCTTTGCTCTGACTCGAGTAGATGTAATGCTACCTTGTGCAGGTCACGTAGCACAGGCTGGTTCAGCCTTTACATTTGTCTTTTTTAACATATAAAAAGTTTGCAAGTGTACTATAAATCCGTGTGCAGTTAGTGGGTAGGCACCAAGAAAATAAAAGAGTAGAAAGTATTAGGAGCTAAATAGTGAAATACTTGTAATCAATGGCGAACCTTGAGGGAAGTTACAACAGTAAAAATTAAATTTATATCACTTCAAATTAAGATAAGAAAATTTACCCAACTTACTAACCATTGTATAGTACACGTAATCAAAACATTAGCAAGTTTGTTAAGTTGAATTGAAACGATGGAACTAATTTTAACCGATGTGACTTCCTTCTAAATGCACCACAGCTTCTAACTTTTGTTGGCGGCTTTCACCAAACCTGTTCCTAGTAGGGTATTGGCATACGCCAAGAAAAGTTGTTTATGACGCATGATGACACTATTCTCTTGAAGGAGTGAGTCACTCTTATATCAACTTAACCGTATATTCTTAATCTGTACGAAAATAAATGATATAATGTCACGGTTGTATAATCTACCCAATGTGCTGCAAGCTCATTACTTACTCCAATATGTTTATGAGTAAAAGTGTTGACAACAAAAAGCGCCCGCATCTGTCCTTCTGCGCCCCCTAAGGATGTCTGACTACTTTTATAGCATCATCTACCCAGTAGGTTAGGTAATAGCCCATAGCTAAAGACTGCTAATAAAATAAGGCATTAGAATACAAACTTTAGGTGATCTACATTTAAAATTGGTCGCACCACTCTCGCGATGAAGAAAATTGACATTTGGTCGACTGTTGGTTTTGTAACTGGCAAAGAAGATTTTTCTTGAAAACTGTATATAGAACAATGCGTAAACGTCGTTTGAAGTAGTGGGTTTTTATTCAATTTAATACATATCAAAGCATATATAAGTAATCACGTAAGAACTATTTTAAAAGCTAAATAAAACTGTCCAAACCTAAGGGCAATTAACGTAATCCAGTTCGTATGCATTACTGAGCAAAATGTGTACGCAGCAGCTGTAGACACCGAACTCAAAACATGTTAGTAAGTATACAGATAAAGGAAGTTGTTTGCAAGTATCAGGTAGTCTAAAAATATCGAGCCTTTGTAGGGTAGAATTTAGAGTATGTTAGTTGTGATTAGGAAATATTATGAACCATATTTGCACCAGTTTAGTCAATGAATTTTGTCAGTTCTTCGGCAACTCCATAATCCCGTTGCTAGAGACCTCCTGTAGTTTGTTGTCAAAAATTGTGACACGCGGTTTCAACAGATTTCTTTTTAAATCTTAAGTTACACTGCTCAAAGAGTTTTCCAGACATCGAAACAAACAATAGTCTAACAGTGCTATGTCCGTGCTATATGGTAGCAAGAAAGCTTTCGGCCATTTGGTGCGTGTGTGGCTTTAGGCTTTCTACGCTTGCTGTATTAACACGTGCTTTCATACAATTTGCCTTTTGTTGTACTTGCATGCAATATTTTAGATGATTCGCACAGCGTCATAGCATCACTGGTAGTTCATTAGCTTATTGGCTTGCTGCCAGCGTAAAACTCTTGAGTCAAGCTTGAATGGAACACTGAATGCAAGGTTGCACCCATGCAACTATGTTACTGGAATCCAGTTTGTGGTATGCTTGCACGCTTTCCAACCAAGCTGGATGCAAGCTTATCGATTTCTAATGCAAGCTTACAGTATGCAGTTTGCAAGTTGTCTCTGCTCGTATGGTCATCTATTCTGAACCGAGTTCTCTCAGTTTCTGATAGGTCAAGTATGTAAGCGCACTAATGATGTTAGCCTGGTTTACTACACTCTTGCTGTTGATAAGTTCCAGCCGTTTAATTTGAATTCCTAGGCACACTCGCATTAAGTGTCGACAATTCAGGTCAGAGTCTCTCATTCTGCCCGACATCATCAGTTCGTGGTGCAGCATACTGTTTCAATTCCACCAAACGCACAGCTTAATCTACCGTGGTGATGTGTAAGCTTTCCCAGAGATTGTAGAACTTCTGGTCTCTTCTACTTCAATCTTTCCCGTATATTGATGTAGGTTATCTGCTTTTCATCACTTGTGACCAACTGTATTAAAAATGGCTCGAATTCGTTACATTTCAGTAAGATTTTCAGATAAAATTTAATCGTGTATAATTCTTTGAGTCAGCTCATATGCTACTAAAGTGTCGTGCTCTTTTTTCTACCTAGCTTTATCCAAATCACTTAATACAATTTGATGATGGACATTAGGTCATTGGTAATGTCATTAGTGCCGATCATATTTCTGGACTTTTCCCAGAATATCATCCACTTTTTCTGTGGTTGGTCGCTCACAGCGAGTTGCATTCTGGACATCAACATTTCTGGAACGAAAGCGATTGAATTGTGTTTTTGCTGTTTTTCATAAACAACATTAATTTCGTTACAGACCTTCGCAGCATTTATATCTTTATCGCAATAAAATCGTAAGATGTAATGCAGCTTTGCCGAAAGCACACATATTTTCACGACATATCTTACGTCTGAATGCGAGAATTTCGATACATTTTCCATATACTTGCTTCAACCGTCGGCTAACGAATGATGTTAAGCCTTACTCGCTGAGACTCATATAATCAGAGATTAGGGATACTCACACCATCTTTTGTGCAAAAGGCTCACTAGTTTTGAACTACCTGATAGTAAAAAAGTGCCTCTGTTGCATCTTAGGACTTGAGATTCATAACAGCAAATTATTTTAGGTCTTCTCTTGGCCCTTTATAAATGCATTTTCCACTACTATACCGCTCACTAAAACGTTTTTTATAGGAGGAAATGGGAGTACCCCGAAAAAACCCACGGACACGATGTTCTCCATGACAAGGTTACTTGGTCGGGGATGGAACCAAGGACCCTATGCACCAGAGGTAAGTGCTCTACCGCTGTGTTTTCTTGTCTCTCATAGCCATGTTCTAGTGATCAATGTAGTAGTAGAATAAACATTGATATGTGGCTCCAGGAGTGCCTGTGGTGCATTGCTTAATATATCTTAAGTGATGTAATGCAAAGTAGATTCAATTTTCTTATACTTAATATTTTTGAAAATATGAAATTCTATGTATCATATTACTTTTGTACTCAAAATGTGAATTATATCTTTTTCATTATTTTTAGGCAGTGGGGAATTTCGGAATGGATACCATGGACAGTATTGCATGTATATAAATAACATGCGTGACAGCAGTTTTCCAAAAGAGTACTAAAAGGTAAGTTGGAAGAAGATTGGATGCGGTGTTCTCTACTCCGTGACTATGAGTATCCGTGTAGAACACTCACGCCCATCGTTAAGTCCGAGAGAGAGAGGTTTAGTGGAGATATAAATAATTATTCACAAGAGGACAACAAATGTAGCTGTGTGATTATTTGGAATGTGAAAAGTAAATCTTCGTGTTTTAAGAAGTAGTTGTCTGTATTAGTAGAAACAGTAATTGTAAAGTTTTACATTGTACTAACTTTATAGACAGAAATTGATTTAAACTAGTCGCAGAGTAAAACAATACGCTTATTGAAAGAATATAAACGTGTAACAGATTCGCACTCTTGGCTACATAGCAAAATATATTATTGTACATTAATTGCAACTTGGTAGTGGTGATGATAATGATGAGGCCATAGAAATTGAACGTTTTATGTGAAATATGTTTGGATTGTAAAATAAAAAAATAAAATAAAAAAATAGCTTTTGAATAAAAAAGTTTTGGTTCTAACCATGTATTTTCTGTCAGCCATGTGATCTCTTACGAATATCATGAGGCTTTCAGAGCATAACGGAAACAAGTCTTCAGAAAGCTGAGAAAGTGAGAAACCTGTTTGTAGGTACTTTTATGTATTATCTGTCAGGCAAGTAATTGTACACCTATTTTTCGAGTCTGGCATTCCTGCGCTCCATCCGTGGAGAGTATGAGAATTAAATCAATCAAATGTTTACTGAGGGGCAAAAAGAAAAGTTCAATCTGAATAAGACACTGCAGAGGGGCACAAGCTGTGAATACGAATAGTGCATATTGTAAATAAAGGACGACACCGAAAGAGAAAGCCAGAAACAGCTTTTAAACTTAGAAAAAAAGTACAAATTGTCCAAGTGGGAACAAAACATAAATACAACAAATACGCCGACAACTAAACGTTCACCACGCCGTGATCTTGGTGTAGTGGTTATGGTGCTGGCTTACAAATGCAAAGGTCGCCAGTTCGAATCTTTGGTAGGGACATTTTTAAAAATTTTTGTTAATAATACATGCAGCTCGTGAGAGATGGTAAAAGAGGTCGTATTTAGTTTTTCGTAGCAATTATTATTGGTAATATTTAGTACTGATAATACTTTTTGTCTTTGCGTATTGCTTTTATTCTTGTCTTAATTTTGAAAGAGAAGAAAATCCGAACAAATGCCACCAAAATTCCTTATATTTTGAATGTAAACGCCATTTGCAATTAGTAAAGAATAAAATTTGAACGTTCCGATGTAGCTGCAGAAAGTAAAATGAAAAACGTGGAAGTGGAGTGTTCGAATGCATACTCATGGTTATTAAAAATACAATTTCTACATGCCTTACACCTCCCGACCACGTTTCTACGTTAGCAAGTAAGAGGTTTCTGTTTAGGTTCGGCTGATCAATAAGTTTTGCAAAGGGGCCCGGTTTAGCTCTGACGCACCACAGATGCGAGAAGGGAGCAAAACAATTTTTCTCTCTTCCTCTGTGTGTCTATTTATCTATCTATCAGTATATATATATAACGCTATTTGTGAATGCATTAACCACCGTAATTTTCAGCGGATTGAGACGAAACTTGGCACAAACATTAATTCTTGATATATCTTGAGTTCGTTAACCAGAACAATCAGACGAAAATGTTCAAAATGGCGGCCCTCTAAACTCTTAAAAACTTCAAAGGGAACCAAATATTGCCCATAAATAGGTATTCAGAAAGTTTGAATAACTTTTCCTTTTTTACGGAAATATTTGTGTGCAGAGTCTTATTGAAATATAGGACCCGATTAATCGCATACAGAAGGTTCACGCCCATTCGCTACGGTCAGGCTTTTTTTTTGTAGGAAGGGGTTATTTTCGTATCGGAACAAGATGATTGTTAGTGATGATATGAAATTACACATTGAAAGTGAAGTAACTTGTTAAACGTGTTATTTGAAAGAATAATATAATAAATGTGCTTTCCCCTAACACAAAGAAATGTAAATCATGTATTTCGAGTTCGGGAGCGTGAACAGCGAGGAGTGTTAATTGATTTGCTTTTTAGTAGCACATTGCATTGCAAATAAAGGTAGGCAACATTAGTGGTAAGTAAAATAATAATAATAATAATAATAATAATAATAATAATAATAATAATAATAATAATAATAATAATAATAATAATAATAATAGGTGCTGTTTGTGGCAAGGCAATATCTTTTTCAATTCTTCTTCAAACGAAATGACTGTAACGCCATATCTCCCTTACAAACAAAATATTAGCAATTTATATCGAGAGAACGGGAAATTGTTGAGTGATGGAGTAACGTTGGACAGTATGAGCTGATAGTACTCAGAAAAAAAAGCGATATCATTGCAAAATGAACGAAGAGTCATTGTCATGAACTTATATCGAGAGAACAGGAGGCGTTATTGAGATGGGACCAACGTTGGCCATCGTGGACCCATAAGGCGCATCGAAAAACTTAGGGGGGAGCCAGCATTACTTATTTCCACATAATAATATAAAATTATATTGTCGAAATACACACAGGAGTTAGCTAGTAATATTTCATATTATTATTATTATCAACAACGTCTTTTCATTACGTGTGCATGTTTGACATGAAGCCAAAGAGAAGATCCATCATCATTCGTAGAAAAAATAAGAATAATCAGTTACTTTAGCTTGAACGACGGAGAAAAATACGAAAAGAGTGGCTACCTATAGCGAAAACAAACAATACTTTCTCTCAAATAGAAAAAAAATCAAGCCGAGATAGATTCGAATCACATGGACGACGCGAAATGTCAGTGCTTTGTCCAGTTTTTTTTAGCTGACTCACCGAACGTGTTTCAGTTACTTACCTATTGCTAATTTTACTTGCTTCACTCGTTTAACTTGCTTTTTCTAATAACTTATAACGACAGGGACATGAACACAGAAACACCAAGGACAGTTAAAAATCATAGATGCTTTCCCGCCGGAAATCGAACCCGGGACACCATACACCATACATCCGGCGCACGTGCTAGCCACAAGACCAGCGAGGAGGGCACTGCTCACTCCCTGTGTCGTTAGGGATTACGACCAATGTATTGCCAGCTATCACTTCTGTGGGTTGTATACTATGATCACATGTTTCTTCTTTGCTGGAAGAGTTAAACCTACATTCTATGTAAAACATGAGGTATTTAGACTAGGGATGGTATCGAGACGAGACGAGACGAGACTTTATACAGTCTCGGTCTCGTCTCGGTTGATAAGTAGCGGTCTCGATCTCGTCTCGAATCAAAAATCGCCGTCTCGGTCTCGTCTCGGTTAACAGATGCCTGTCTCGATCTCGGTCTCGGTCTCGAAGGCCAACTCTCGGTCTCGTCTCGGGTCTCGTCCCAAAGTCTCGAAATATATAGTGTGAAAGTATTATTATTGTAAGTCTGTCGTTTCCGCTTCTTATTTTATGCCTTCTTTCTTGACTTAGAATCATGGTATGATATATCTCTTCGTAGCTAATTTGCTAGCGCTAATGCTTTCCATGTGTGTGTTTCAGGTTGAATCATCAGTGGGTATAACATACCCGGGATGAAACCCTAATAGTAACTCATAATTCACTTTCAGCAATAGACTTTGTCTCAAATAGTTTTAGTACTGCCTATACAATTAAACTCTATTAAATTATCCCCAGTACTATACAGTAGTTTATTTCCTTCCTTTGAATCAGAATTGTTCAATATCTCCTAACGGATAACGCAACACATAGCAGCACGAATGTATTTAATCGTACCGAAATTGAAATTTTACAATTTCTCAGTTATTATCCAATACATTCTGCTTTGGCTGTCATTTTAAAAACGGAATATAATATTCATTATCTTAACAAATAGAGTAAATTATTACTACAATATATTTTGTTTCAAATTGATCAAATGCTTTATTACCGTTTCACATCTCAGTGTTTAATTGACACTTTAAGACAGAAACTTCCTTAACCTTGTGGTGGGAGCTATGGCACTCATCTTTGCTATCTGTGGTCTCGGGATGGATCACCAAACAAGTTACATTCAAAGTCCGATGTTTCGTATAGTTCGCGTCTCACTTTAAGTACATTCTGATTCTTATACAAGTTCATAAGGTCGTAATGTATTACATAAGCATATATCCAGTGCCGTAACATAGATTAAGCTTATTCCTGAACTCTCAGCGGTGCATGTGATATTTATTCGAAAAAATTAATCGTGCGTTCATTATGTTGACATTTTATATTGATTGAAAATTACTTGCGAAACATGAACATACATATTATATAAGTGTAT
The DNA here is from genome assembly GCF_964235325.1 of Thermobia domestica. NCBI lineage: Eukaryota > Metazoa > Arthropoda > Insecta > Zygentoma > Lepismatidae > Thermobia > Thermobia domestica. Next base: position 164,487,175 of record NC_137471.1, on the reverse strand, counting down.
AGGTAATTCGAGCTATATGTATCTATTTTCTCTGTCCCTGCAATACGAGTGATTCTTAACTTTCTAGTTTTCTTTTCTATTAATTTTCGTAGTTTTGCTGCAATATGAAGAGTCAACAATGTATATATTTTTTTTTATCGCTGTACGAATTTCGTTAATTTTTGGATCCCTTTTTACCCTACCTTACCCAGTAAAAGTTTATATATATGAATTTTAGAGGTAGAATATGCTAAGTCGAAACAGATTTAATAATACTTTTTAATAGATTATGTTCTTTCTAGTGGTGTAATAATATGTCTAAAAGCATTCTATTACTTTGTATCTACGTAGTATAGTTTGAAAAACAGTACTATAGGTCTTACTTAAGGAACTGGTTTTTCGCTTCTATTGTAAAATTACGAAATTATGACTTGGTTTAGTCTAACTCTGAAGTCCAGATATAATAAAATCTTAATCAACCATTATAAACCCACTAATAGATGAAGATCTTTCCAAGTCTTCTCTACAAATATTTATCTTGAGCAATTCTTTCTTTCTCAGGTTACTCCCCAGTTGTCCTTGATTTCGTCGAACCTTCTTGTACAAGAACGTTTTCTAGGCTGTTTATAGCTTGTGGTATCCTGTCTAGAATTGCTTTTGTTCACTGATCATAATTTCTTGCAATATGTCCAGCACATTTTCCAGCCCATATTAAAAATCATTTCATTAGTACTAGTCATTAGTTTCCAAATAATTCATTTCTACTGTATATATTTGTTCTACAAATAGTTCAAATCCGCTACTTTTGGAGCACAGACACGCTAGTTTTTGATCTTCGAATCTGACAACACTGACTCAATGCTTAAAGTCAACACAATGTGAGGACTCCATTTGGTCTAGTGGCTAGCACGCTTGACTTCGGTTCGCGTGGTCCCGAATTCGATTTCCGGTGGGAGTACAGTTGAACGACCGAAGTGGTTCGGATTCCATTATTATCATTAGCTCTACGTCTCCTTTAGACGCCCTAGCACAATTGTGAGACTAAAACAAACCAAACCAAAAATCAACACAATGTGTATTACTAACTGTAAGTCCTTGAATAACTGCATACAGCTATGGTATGGATCAAGTTTGAGGTGGTCGGTGGTAAAACTAAAATAAGTGAAATTTAACTAGGGTGTAATTATAACTTTTAATTACCCATGATTTTGTGTATATCAGGATTAAGGCTTAGGGAAACAACCAGGGTTACTAAAAAATTATCAGTTACATTTAATTTCAGTTACAATTTGCATTTACGTGTATTGCTGGAACAAAAACTTTTACATTAACATTAACATTATAAAGACTACGAAAAACATCGTCCTTTGAAAACATTCTTGCACCATAAAATAAATTACGAGTAATTTAAAAATATTTTACAGTTTAGCTACGTTTTTTGCACTAGAAATATATATTTAAAATAATATTGGCAACACTAAAAATAAAGGAACTGCGACTTGTAATTAAAACCACTAAAAACTATTGTCGTAATGTTATAGAAGCAAACTAAAGCAACAATCATTATAAAAAATTAACACAAATACGTTATTTTAAGCAGTGCAACAATCACTATCCATGTGTTTGGTATCTCTGAAACGGTTTGAAATAACAATTGTTGTAAATGACATTATGATCACTTAAGTCTTTTGTAAGCATCTACATGATGAGACGTGATATGTCAGCACGTTTTCGAAGTCAAGTCTTTAGAAAAAGTTAATTTTTTCATTCCTTGTAACTTTGATCCTTCATTCATTCGAAATACATTATACCATGGTCACAGTATTTGACGCCAAGATACAAATGATGCGCATTGAACCGTCTATGCCATTTGAGTTATTAGAGATCTCCAAAATGTAGAAGTTGGTGATACTGTATTGCCCTTTGTTACAATGAATAATATATGTGGTATTGTGGTTTTATTTAATATCTAAATTAGCAGTAGGTAATGCCTTACATAGTGCAATTTGAGAAAATACAACTTTATTTTGCGTTACCAACACTGCTTGTTTATCTAGTGGTATTGCAGAGTATCTAGAATAATTTTCCCTTCAATATTTCACACAACATGGTACACATTTTCAGTATTATATATATATATATATATATATATATATATATATATATATATATACAGAACTCTATCAATTTGACTTCCGTACATTGCGTTTCTGCATAACATTTGACGTCCGCGATCTTTTGACGTCCGTATACCGGACGTCAAATTGTAAGCCATTGGAAATCGACTTTGTGTTTTTATTTTTCTATGTTTGATGCATGAGTCTGATAGATTCATTCATATATAGGGTAATTGGAGCTAAAGGTTTATTAGTATTAATATTAAATTATTAGTATTAATTTAAATTATTAGTATTAATTTAAAGCTTTTAGAACGAAGTGAAGAAATGGAAGAGGACGTTAAAATGATAGAAAGTTGTAAAATAATATACTTTTGGTAGTTCCAACTTTTCCCGCTAGGCGTACCATAGTCGGTTTTGTATATACATTTAGGAGTATATTCTATACATCTTGCCGATCATTTGACGTCCCCAAGCTGGCAACGTCGCAGTTGATCTCAGATGAGTATATTCAAAGTTCTTCCGCACATACTGACAATTTGGCGTCCTTAAATTGGAAGCGCGGAAATTTCTGCTTTATTACTGTATGTAAAATTCATTTTCTGTCCATTGATTTCTTTTTAAACAAATATTTCTCTGAAACGATAGAAGTGGGAAACATAAAACTCTGTAGCCAAATACCCTTTAACTCAGAAGACAACGTGAGTGCTTAATGTTTTAAAGCAGCTAAACGCAACACAGCTACCCTCAAAAGGGAAATAATTTGCAGCAGAATTTTTCAGACAGATAATCTTTAGTTCTAACAATACATTTGCATTATGGTTTCGTAATCAGCAGTTCCCAACAGAAATCCCCTCACCACTCATACCGATGGGGAATGAAATTGGGGTAATCTTAAAGAGATTATCACTATGCATCTCAGACGATCATTAATCTATTGATGAAAAGCTAATATCGGTCGCTTTATAATATTACATGACACATGTATAGAATAGTGTTAGTTATGACTAAATTCCGAAAAATTCTTAAGTGATTCAAGAAAGTAACTACCTAACTAAAATTAGCAACGTTGATTTATGAATAATCATTTAAAATTTCTAAATAAGTAGAAAACTCATATGTAGACCACTGTTATTATTATTATTATTATTATTATTATTATTATTATTATTATTATTATTATTATGTGCTATCATGTGAATCACTGGCCAAAAACATAGCATCCCTTAAGTCCTCTACCAACAGTGACACAATCTAGGCTTCTTTTGCTTTCTGTTGTTTTCCTTCACTTTCTTTTTCTAACTTCGAGGACCAAATATTTCCTAAAAAGATATTCCTCTCTTAGATTTCTATTCACATCGAAACAATGTATGTGGTATTTTACTAGAATGAGACTAGGAATTACATTTCTGAATCCAAGATGACTCCGAGTCCAAGACGACTCCTATTCTTTAACAAAGGTTTACAAGAAATCAATTACGTCATTTTAAGTTTTGCCACGTAGAGCAAGATTGTAAAATGACATGAGTCTCACTTGCTTCATTAGGATATTAGTATACCTGGTATACAATGTATACTAAAGCATGTGTTATTTAAATTAAATGGGACGTAATTGTCCCATACCCTCTCCAAATGACATCCTTGCAGAAAAAGATACATTCACAGTATATACTGCTTATGTTTTCTGAACTTTAAAACTATACTAATAATCATATCAGATACAGGCTTCCCTTACTCTTCCTTACTGGAATGGTCCACGCGATATCCTTACTTTCAATGTGGTAGGCGAGGAGGTGGGTAAATTTGTAGCTTAATTGAAGGTTGTGGTCCTGTTGAGAGAAACTTTGTTATGTTTCAACGAAACCAAGACGAACATACATTTCTGAGCACGAAATTTCGGCAAAAAGCTCGTCTGGAATGCACAAGTATACAGTAATTGTTCAAACTATCATTTTTAATAGTTTCAAAGTTCATGATTCTGATTCAGAATCATGTTTTGATAATATCTTGCACACTGTATTAAAACCAAAAGAACACGTTTTATTAAATAGTGGAAAACAGTTGTTAATTATAAATAAAATGAATCTGACGTGTACGTACCGTAAAGTGAAAATTCCAATGTTAGGAAAGATTGATTTAGTATAAGTATTCGTACTTTGCTAGATTTCGGAAAATTTCAGAATATACGATTGATAAGCAGAAAATCACTTGCTTAGTTTACTTATACAGTTGCAGGTTATCACAAGCATACGTCAAGAATTAACAACTTATTTACCGAGATACTTTCAGATGTAATTCCCGCTGATCCAATGGCCAATGCGTGTGCTTTCCGTACACTAGATCTCGAGTCTCATTCCGGGTAAGAAGACATTTGTGCAGTACGGTAGTTTGGTGTCCGCTTTAAACTGTAGGCATATATCTCATCTGGATTCGGGTCGCTAAACTGAAACAAATACCTCCATATGAATATACCAGTATATAGCAATATTTTAGAGCATCCAATATTAATTGGTTGATTATAGCCTCTTTGTCAGCAGGAAGGTCTTCACTGAATTGAGTTTCCCTATTTAATAACGTTAAAACTTTTCGGCCATTTTTAAAGTTTGAATGAACAAACGGTTACAAAAATTCTCATCGAGTTCAGTCCATAAGCAAGGTCTGAACATATGGATTTAGAATTTTACAAGCATTTATTAAGTTCTTTATTTGTCCCATTTTCTAATGTGAAGATTACCAATAGCGCATTTATTATGCTTCGTTCTCTCTCTCTCTCTCTTAGTACCAGTGTTGAATTCAGACATTTTTACCCGGGGGGGAATGTCAAATCCTCGGGGGGAGAGTTGTTTTTCTGTATTTTTGCAAGAAAGCAACATATTTAACAATTTCATTCACATGCAAATCTTACCTAATATTGAGACTAATTACTGATAAATATTCAATGTGAGATTATAATTTTTAAAGAAAAACAATCATTTAATTTTATCTAAAACATTAAATAAAGACTTGCAAAACTATTTTAGACTGAACTTTAACTGCTATTTACAGTAGCTATTTTTGTCATTATTTCCTATACTCAGTAGTTACTGATTGTTACTAATGTAGAAGTTTTTAAAAAGATAAAAAAATTAACTCAAATATTTGTTGTACTAAAACAAACATAGGAAAATCTTAACAAAAAGTTATCATTCATTCTCACACTTCTGATTCTAAATCAAGTATATTAGCCTTGGTTTCTGCACTGCAATAGTTTAGTTAACGAAATCTTCAGTAGGATTAGTGCCGTGTCTTGCAAAATCAGCGCTTGGCACGAGAGTATACGAGGGCACAGACCAGCCGCGAAAGGTGAGAAAATTTTAAAAAGTAAACCCTGCTTTTCCTTAATTTTGACCATTTTTTATTAATTTTCTCCTTTCATTTTATATATGTGCACATGCCCACATGTGCACATGTGTTTCATTCCTCTCTTTTTTCTTTCCTTCTTTTCTTTTCTTTGTCCCTCCAGAATTTTGCGCCCGGGGCACCCGGAGCCGTCGCCCCGCTTGCCCCTGCCCAATGGCACGGCACTGAGCAGGATCGTCACCTTCAATAGCAATATTTCACTTATATACTACTATTATATTGATAAATTCTATATAAATCTCTAACCCAGGAGGGATAACTGTTCCTCCCTGATTCCTCTAAATGACGCCCTCTGAATCTCACCCTTTAACTGACATTTTTAATTAAAGAAATGCGTGTTTACTTTAACAATCGTAAAACACATTCTGTTACTTCCGATGCGAGAAATGGGATTTAGGCGCTCTATTTCAAATAATTCAAGAACTGTACATTTTCAAGAACTGAAGTCTGCTGACATCAGAGATCATATAAAATGATTGAAAGATCTTCCCTATCTTTCCTTTCCTATCTCAATCTGTGCTAGTGCTACCTAATAATATATAATATAGGGCGGGAGTATAGTAGTTACTAAAATACAAACCTTTCTTCTACAGTTAACAATTTCATGTTCTGCCAAACTTGGTCATAGAGTTAAAAATACAAGTTTTATTGACTATTTGGTATTCTATCTTAGAAGTTACATGTTTAATATTTATATAGAATGGGTCTGCGTCATTTATATGCATATTGAGAGATCGGATTTCGTCTGCACGTGCACGGAAAGAAAAGCAAATAATTGGGTGAAGTAATTTCTACATTTTGTGACTGAAATTTTTTGAGTTTCTCCGGGGGGATGAATTTTCTTCGGGGGGAGATTCCCCCGGGCTACCCCCTGAATTCATCCCTGCTTAGTACGCTGCGCTGAGTAACCTGTGCGAGCTTTGGGCTCCGTCCACAGTTGTGAGATGGTCATTTTCAACAATGCCATATGACATTTTTGTGAAGTGGCTTTTAACCCAAGGATGCGTTTGTTTCCCTGCTGAAAGCAGCAAAAAAGCGAGAACAACTTCAGTTTTCTTTTATATCAGTTTATCCCGTCATGTATATACATTTGTTATAAATTAGACACAAATTGTCTTTTTTTAATAAGATATTTTTTACTGTAGGTGAAAGCGAAAGCACTTTATTATTCTAACTTTCTTCTTCCCCCAAATATTATTACATACAAATTTCTAATTCCAGAAAACAGTTCCCTCCCTCTTAACTACTATTGGTAAACGTATATATCTTTGGCACGGTAGACACGTGTTCGTTTCCGTTCGGGCCCACTCGTGTGTCGAATCACACGTTAAACAATAAGTCCAAATCTCGAAAGGGTGGGTTTATTGCCTTCTCGGTGAAAGGGATGCAAGGACCTAATCCAACAGCAACAGTAATCCAAGAAATAGCCTGAGAAAACATTATAACTTAGTCATTCTGTATACTATATGATTAATAAACTTCTAAAACAATAAAAGCAATATGATTTCTGTGAATACAACTTATCGTTTTGGGAAAGTTATTTATATATTTCTCAATTTAGAACAAACTAGAATTGATTATCCTCTTAGCTGGGTTAAAATAAAAATTCTCCTTATCTCATGTATTTGATACCAGTGAAATATGCTGTTTATGTTTTTAGTGGCATGAATTTAAACAGTATCTAAATTATCACTGTTCATCTGAGCTTCCTAGAAAGCTATAGATTCAACATTAATATCGGACATTTTTTATCATTTATATGCATCTCCTCCTCATCAACCCCAATTTTCATGGCTGTTTGGATGTAAACAGGATCGGGAATTTCACTGTTCAACTCAGCGAACCAGCAACTACGGATTTGACACTAATATTGGTCATTTTTATATATCCCCTCCTCCCTTTTCGTTCAGTTACAGGGCTGAATTTGGATGATGATGATGATTTTGAGTTTAACGTCCTTTTCCAGCAGCGAGGCTATATGAGATGGGACCTACTGATTAACGGGAAATCCGAAACACATGAACTCCCTACAGGAATCGAAGCTTGGTCTTCCACGCCAAAGGCGCGCACGCTAATCGCTTAGCCACGGAGGAGCTCAGGGCTTAATTTGGATTGAACAAGGTGTCATTGTTCTTCTCAGCGACCCAGAAAACTATAGATTCGACATTAATATGAATCATCTTCAATCATTTTCAATATCTCATCTTGTCCCCCTCCCCTAAGTTGCACCGTCAAACTGATATGATAAAAGTCATCCCTGGTCCGAACCTCATCTATGTTAAAAACTAGATCCAGATCGGGGTGGTGGTTCAAGATTTATTAATGCACAAAAACAGTCACTTTCATTTTCACTTTTATTATGTCTCCTCTCTGCCTTCCCTACGATCCACAATCAAAGTGAAATCATGAGAACAATCCCAGGTCTGCTGCTCATCTATGCAGAAAGTTTGATAAAGATCGGTAGATCGGTAAGAGTAATTAATGTTTATTTATTTTTATATACCTCCCTCTTTCCTTCCCTTCTCTATTGTAAAAAATGAAATAATAATAAGCTTCCCGGAACCTCATCTATATTGAAAAGTTAATTCAAATTGCTTGGATTGTTCGAAAGTTATTAAGTTTTATTTATATCTCCTTCTCCCCTTCCCTAAGTTTTACCGTCAAAGTAAATAAATAAAAACACTCCCAGGCCAGAATCTAACCTACGTTGAAAATTAGATCGAAATCAGTTGGGTAGTTGATGATGTTAAGTGTAACAAACATCGTGTCTTTCAATTTCATAATATAGACTAGCCTTTCGCTAGATGGGGGCTTCATCCCCAGACCCTGGTATTTGCTGGGCCTACGGCCTTGCATCTTTCATGTATCAGCTTTTCCATGAAAAATGAATTTCGTGCATTTGTCCTTAATATTTCCGAAATTTGGCCTGTAGTTGGATTTACCTCCAAACCCCCACGTTTGCCCGACCTACGGCCTATCACTTTATAAACCCACAATTCTACCGAATTTCAAGTTTCTTTGCCTATTTCAACTACCTAAAAGATAGGATTTTGTATCCCAGAAAAACGTTCTTATAAGTAAGATGGGAATTTCTACATCCACTCTTTAGACCCCTTGAAAACTAAAAATATTCACTTTAGGCAATTTCCCTGTAGGTTAGTCCCGGAAGGCTACAATCATGCCCAATTTCATCATAAAATCCTGGCGGGAGTGCCTCAACATATTCGGGTGAAATATGTCCCATGCAAACATAACACAGAAACCATTTTTCAGTTTCTCGTAAGACCACTCTAATTTTGGAAAATTTTATATTTGGTTATATAGTTCGGTAACGCTGGAAAAACGTACATACATACTGAATTTGAAGTTTTTATTCCAATTCCAAGTACCTAAGGTAGGAGATTATAGGTCAAAAACATTCCACTTAAATAACATGGAGAATTTCCTTTTAGGCCACGTAAGAATGAAAAATATTTACTTTTGGCAATTTTTCTGTGGATTAGTCTCGATAAGCTACAATCATGTCAAATTTAATCATTGTAGCCCTCAGGACGTGCCAATAATTCTGAGGTGTAAAATATGTCCCATGTAAATAACATAGGGAAGATTTTTAATTACCCATAAATTCCCATTAAAGTTAGATTTTTTTTATTTAGTTATTTTGATAAATAATCCTATAGAAAACATAAGCATACCGAATTTCAAGTTTTTATTGCAATTCCAAGTAACTAAATATGAGATTATAATCTATTATATAAAAGAGAACGCACAAATCCTTTGTTAGCTCATCACGCTAATACGGCTGAACCAATTTCTTTCATTTTTGGGGGGTTATTAGGATTTGGACCCTAGATGGTTTTTATCATATCACTTTAATTTTTAATTACCAGTGCCTTGAGATAATTGACCATTCAAGTGTCCATAACGTACAAATCCTTTGTTAGTTCATCATAGGTATAAAAATAAACGTATTTATATGCAACCCGCATGACCGTGTCACTCGGCGGGTTAACATAAATGACAGGCGCTATAATGTTAACATTTACTGCAATTTGAAAGCGAAAAAGTAAAAATTATCTAAGTAACAAAGTTTATTGCGTTCCGGGGTGACCGCAGCGAAGCGGGGTGAACGCTGCTAGTTCCAAATAAAAGGGCCATTGAAAAAACATGAATTTCTTCCGTTTAGATCCCTAAAAATTAAAAATATAAACTTTTTGCAATTTTCCTGTGGTTTAGTTTCAAAAAGCTACAATCATGTCAAATTTCAACTTTCCACATTAACCGGGAAGTACCCGTTATTTTATATCAGTGAATCAGTTCTAGTTTTACATATTGATTATACGGTTTGTATTATTAATATTTTACCACTTTAGTAACGAATAGTGTTGAAAATAGAACAAAAAATTACCAGTCAAGTTTAGTTCAAGATCAAGGATTTATTTCTATTAGCTGTTTAGATAAGACTTCTCCTTATACAGTACAAAGTGTAAATTTTCATTATGCCTTCAACATTAGTCTCGATTCCAACAACTGAGAAAATAGCTACGGTTCCTTCAAACTTAAAGAGACAAGAGAATCTTCAGAACACTGAACCTCTTTATGCCGTGCAACAAATCGCACATTCCCTTCAGTTCACCGCAGTCTGGCTGTTGTTTCTTTCGATTTCTAAGCTCGCTCTTCACTTACAGGAAAAGATGTAAACAGCAATTGCATTTTCATCAATTTTACTTGGTGTTAGATGAATTCCTAATATATAGTCGAAATACTTGGTCTTCCATTCAAGAGTGGGGTCACCGTGGCTCAGTGGTAGAGTGCTTACCTCTGGTGCATTGGTTCCTTGGTTCGATCCCTGGCCAAGTGAGTTGGGGTGGACAACATCGTGTCCGTAGGTTTTCTTTGGGTACTCCCGTTTCCTCCAACTTTGTCATTCCACTAATTCTCCCATCATCATTCACTTCCCTTAATCATCGTCTCCCTTAGACTAAAGGGCATAATCGTGGGGCGTGAATAAAGATGGGGTGTGAATGTTTCAGTTCATTTTAATTTTCCATTCAAGAAATCTCGCCAAGTTAGACAACTTCAGAGATACAGGAAAGCGAGAGAAGAGTTATAAACTAGTCGGTATTTTAAATATATATATAAAAAACGAAATGATATATTCAGTCTAAAAATTATAAACTATCGGTGGCGGACTCGCAGTGTTAAGGATACGTTGGGACAAGACGAGTTAGAGGAAATGTCCCGTCTTCATATAAGACAAAAGTTGTTCAGGGTAAATTACGTAATACATATATTTTTTGAAAATTTGCAACATTTTGATCAGGCACGTTACATGAATTTATTTGAGAAGGGTCCAAAGCTTTTGGAGGAATCAAATTCATTATGAGGAATTTTTTTTTAAATTTGTAAACTCGCCCGTAAAGAAAACAAAATTTATAGATAAATTAGAATTTTGGAATAATCAGAATATCAGGACTGCATTCACTGCTTACGTCCCAGATTTTGATCACTATTTAGCGTCCCCAAAACTTGTTAGGAAAGAACTGACCTACAAACACTATAACGACGACGAATTTGACGAACGAAGCAACATTTTTCTGCCATTTTGGACGTCGAATTTGAGATCATCTTTTTCTTTCTTTTATTTTATTGTAAAATTTTGTTTCTTGATTACTTTTCTCTTTAGACTATATTTGTACTGTTTTGAATTGGAACTGTTTTTGAATCTTCCTTTACCTACTCATGGAGTCTACTCAGAGTTTTTTTTTAAGATTCGTAAATAGTGGTAAGAGTTCGGTTAACTTTTAGTATGTTTTAATTTATTTTATTTTCTTATGAAATATGCGTGTTTACAGGATTTAGACGTTTGGTCTTTCAATATATAGCACAATGTAACAGAAAATTAGTTTCTGTGGTCTTCGGTTTAACAAAATTCCGTTATACATGTACATTTTCCGTCCGTCCGGAAGATAAAAGTCTCAACAACGAATTGATCAATCATCACCAAATTTAGTCAAATTTAGAAGGTAAAAGTTAGGAAAGGAGTTCGTTTTTCGAGCCGATAATCAAGTCTGTAGCGGTACAAATTATTCATCTCCATTTTTGATTGATCATTATATGGTGAAAAGGGGTAAAAGATAGAGAGAAGCAGTTTCCTGCAATCGATTAAACGTCTCAGAAATTTATACCATGTCTAGTGTAATATCACTATTAAAACTGGAAGTAAAAAAAAATACTTTCGGTTTAATGTTGGATAGTTATATAGTGAAAATGGTAACACATACCGGGAAGACGTTTTCTGTAATTGACTAAGCGGTGCAGGTATATATTCCACCTCCGCTGTATTTTCTCTATTAAAGGAAGTTAGAGAAAATCATCCACCTTTAATTTTAACGGTGATTGCTATAGAGTAGAAAACGGTCATAGATAGAGGAAACCAGTTTTCTGTAATCAAATAAGCATTCAAAAGTATATTTCACTTCCATTTTTAAGTATCCACAAAAATCGGAAGTCGTAGAATTGCACAACGATTTCCGGTTTTAATATTCATCTCCATAGAGAAACGTTCTAAGAATAGGTTCTGTCTTCTCTCTGAAACTACTATTGAAACCGTAAGTTGTAAATGTCAACCTCTTTAGGTATAAAGTTAATCGTTATAGAGTTTAAACGGTAACGGATAGAAATAAGTGTTTTTTGCAATCAATTAAGCGTTCCAAGAATATATTCTATCTACACTCTACTAAAACTGGAAGTGATACAAATCTACTACCTCTTTCAGTCTCTAATTGGGGAAAATGTTAGTCAGTCCATTCTGTAGTTATTCTCACGCTCCAGTCTCGTCAAGGTTGGTGGTTCTGAGTTTACTTGTCCTGCCATCCATGAACAACACGTCTGGCCCATTACACTACGGAAAGCATGCACATCTCCTGTCAGAATGTTACGATATCATTCAGTGGTAGCGGATACTTTTTCAAAGTTACAGCGATGTTCATCTATTTTTCATGATACCCAAACATACCATAACATAAGATTGGCCATACCTTATGAATGCTATGAAGGTATTTTGTGAATGCTATGGTATTCCTTGTTCTTGCAACTCCAAATGATAACCGTAGGTGTAATCACTGGATACACAGAAACGTAACTCACTTAAGAACATGACATTGGGCCAGTTCCCATCGTTCCAGTTATTGGTTCGGTAGACATTGTGAGAAAAGGACGAACACTATTGGACATCATTGCAGCTGGATCTATTACCGGTGTTATAGCAAGATCATACGATGATACATGTGTTTTTTCGTAGTGCAGCGTGTCCCAGTGGCGCATTTTGTGGGCTACCGGTGGTAGCCTTTGAATATTACGAAATAAAGGTATTATAATAAAAAGGAATATACATTGATAATTTTATACTTTAGTATCTTCTTTCAATGATGCAACTTTCTGAGAACTATATGAATTTAAAAACATCCGGTAGTTTCTTTACACGGAGTGTGTTTCGCTACTTAAATGATCTTCGACTCGGCAACACAGCAGAAACCTACCTTTTCTTTCAGCAATAATCGTGTAGTTATCAGCAAATTCTTTGCTCCACCTCCAACCGCACCTGGGCTGCCAGGTAGCACAAGCTGCCTACGGAGAAATCGGTTTCCTGGGCGTGCGTGAAGGGTAAAGGGAAGTTATACGAGTAACAACAACACATTTTGGGAACTTCAGTCGCTTGGAATTGTCTCGGACATCGTCAATTTCATTCCATAGCGGTTTGCGTCAACGCAAAACAAATTTTGTTTTACAGTATTTTGCGATAGTGGGCATACCTGTTATAATTACCTTTGCTTATTTGCGCTACGTTGAGAGGCTTTTACAAACTGAGGCTTGTTCTTCGTTGGCTAATCAGCTATTTCAGCGTTCTTTTGCAAACTTTCATTTACTCTAATGGGTAGAGTTACCACTTATCCAAAGCAAAATATACGGGCATTTCACGCAGCACATGAAGCTAGAAATGTACCATCCTTTTTCCATAATAACTAGTAAAAAAAGAAGTCTTTCTAATAAGCAAATCGTATTTATCTACTTGATAACAGATAAGTATCCTCTAAGGCTTACTGTTGTTTTCAAGACTGTATAATAACGTGAAAATATTATTATTATTATTATTATTATTATTAATAATAATAATAATAATAATAATAATAAGAAGAAGAAGTATTATTAATGTACGGGTGCTACAAAGTAGTGGTAGCCCAAGCCATCAAACTGATAGACGCCGACTTGGTGTTTATGGACGACAATCACAGAGCTGCCCAAATTGGAAACATCCCAAAATGTGGGACAACCTACTAAATAGACTGGTCACCATATTACCTAACCTGAAATACATTGAGAATGTTCGGGATGCTCTTGGACAATGGGTTGCATAGCGGAATTCTTCATCTTTGACACTTGAGGACCTGAAAACTACCTTCAGCGGAGAATGGAAAAACTTACTCCTGAAATTTACGAACTCTATAGTGGGTAACATAGCAACTATATGGAGCATCCCTTACTGCTCTGCTCAGAACCAGTCGGTATTAATGACAACTAACATTTCATGTTATTAGTCCATTTTAAAAGGTTATGTCTTTCCACAATGACGAATTCTTACCATATTTGATCCATCAATAAGACTAACATAATATCGCCACTGATATTTAGGCCACTTACTGTACTCTGACTGTGCTATGAAAATGGTTAAAAATGAATTTGATGCCCAAAAATTACCAAACAGTGTGTATCCCTACTCATACTTTGAAAAACAGTCATAATAATAAGGAAGTTACATTTGAATGTATCTTTTTAGTAAAAGTATAAGTGCATATGTCCTTTTGTGTAGAACAACGCATGATATTACAGTTCAATTTCTCCTAGATATTGGGCGATCTGTGGTCAGCACTTCAGCTTCCCTTACCAGTTCCCAATTGCCTCACAATGCTTGATCAATACCGAAAAATCTAGCACAGGAAATAAAATCCGACAGTAGGTACAGCCAATAGCAACACATTCGTGCAACAAGAAGAGGTTATTTTAAATTGTCCATATATATAAAGAATACTTTTTAACACAATTAAAAATTGCCAAAGTGAAAATTGGATTCTATTATTAGAATATAATATCTGCACTGGTATACTGGGAAGTTAAACATTATTTAAACTGGTCAGCACTTTCTTTTGAATGACCAAGATGGCATCGGTAGTGGCGTTTAAACAAAATCGTAAAGGAAATAAGGTAAACCTTTAAAGAAATCAAGCATTTTGGGATGGGAACGAGCGAGTTTTCTCTGAAACTCGACTTGACTCGAAAGAGACATCTTTGAGCTCGACTCGAAACTCGACTCGAATTTATGTCTAGTTTCGAGTCAAGTCGAGCCAAAACGAGGCAAATCGAGCTGAATCCTGTTTGTAGTTTTAAGTACTCTCTTGAAGCATCCTACATAGACAATATAATTACCAATGATACTACTACCACTACTACAACTACAACTTATTATTATTATTATTATTATTATTATTATTGTTATTATTACAACACGGTGTTTAACCATGAAAGATAGGCGGTTTGTATCTGAATACTAAAAGTTAGTTGACTGCCGACCTCGGTTGTGGAAAAGTCTAAATCTTCAAGAGTCAAGGACATCGTTCACGAGGTTCTGGTTTTGAGTTTCGGAGAAGGAAGTATTTGGGCTCAAGTCAAAAATTGTTAAAAGTTATAGAGAGCTGTCCAAACATGTTCAAAACTGCTCTGCCCGGGTTTATGGTTCTCAACGGCTCGGCACTCAGCTCATTCACTATCGATTGGAACCGAAAAGTGAGCCGAACCAACAGTTCACGTAGCCGAGTCGGCTCGAGCCGATTGCTCACTCGAGCCGGTTCGAGCCAGCGACTCAGTTGAGCAGAGTCGAACCAAGTCGATGGACTCGTTTAAACGAAGCTGGCTCGAGCCGATGGCTCATCTGAGTCGAGTTGGTGGCTCATCCCAACTGAGCCAGCTAGAGCCGGTGGCTCATTTGAACCGAGTCGATGGCTCGTCTCAAGCGTGCCGGCTTAAGCATCGCCTCAATTGAGGCGATCCGATGGCTTATCTCAACCGAGCCGGATGACATCACTACCCGGATGAGCTTTTGCTTGGGTTCAAAACTTCTATCGTACAAGTCTAAGCCTTGATGGTAAGATAAACAGTATATACTTTATGTTGGTGCTCACGACATTTGAGGCTGTCTTGTTACAAAAATACATTGTCCCATTATTGAAACGAGACGAGACGCGAATAGTGTCCCTGTCGTGAGCAACCCTAGAAATATTCCACATTACTGCTTACATTTCTCATTGCTTTCGCTTTCGAGTCAAATCAGGCCATGATTTCAAAACGAGTTAAAACAAGCTGAACGAGCAAGCCATTTATCAAACTCGACTCCACTCGTAACTCGACCTCGGAAGCAGTAACTCGGCTCGGAACTTGACTCGATAAAATTACCTTTGACTCGACTGTAAACTTAGGTCGAGTTTTAGCTCGACTCGTACCCATCCCAGCAAGCATTACTAGCGAAGGAGAGCTGATGTGGTGACCACGGGCGGCGGTAATTTTCTCACCGGAAAGTTCATCACGGTAATTTCGTCACTGGTAATTTTGTCACCAAAATATTACCATATAGGTAATTTCGTCACCGAAAATTTAGTCACGATACCCAGACAGCACAATGCACGTACAGTATCCGTATAGTACATGTACAATTGCACGGATGCAACATGTGCATCATCTGTATAAATGCACGCCTGTACATGTGATGCACATATACATGCCAGGTTCTATTCAACATCTTCACGTGCACAGAGCATGTGCAATGCACACGTACACGTCCTGCACAAGTGATTTACACCTACCGCGCAGGTGATTTACAAGTAGCACATATTCGATTTACATGTAGTTCACAGGTGATTTACATGTAGGACAGCGGTGATTTACACGTAGCACACAGGTGATTTACACACAGTAACCAGGTGATTTACATGTAGGACAGAGATGATTTACACGTTAACACACAGGTGATTTACACGCAGTACCCAGGTGATTTACATGTAGGACAGAGGTTATTTACACGTAGCACATAGGTGATTTACACGCAGTACCCAGATGATTTACATGTAGGACAGAGATGATTTACACGTAACACACAGGTGATTTACATGTAGGACAGAGGTGATTTACACGCAGTACCCAGATGATTTATATGTACGATAGAGGTGATTTGAAGCAGTACCCAGATGATTTACATGTAGTGCACAGGTAATTTCCTCGTAGTACAGAGGTGATGCAACGAAAAAAGGACTTTATATATTTGGTGTCTCACGCAGTAACACCATCTATAACTGCAAAGACATCACCTTCAAAGTATATAACAAGTAACTAATAATTGTCAGTGAGAATTTAGGTTTGGAGTTTATTATTTGCAACGAGCAAAGCTTTAGGTAGTATCTTTGACATGTTTGCCAAGTAACAAATAACGCAACATATTCTGCTGTAATTGGTCACGAAAATAATTTTGTAAACCTATGAACTGCCTGATTGTAGTTACATCAGTACAATGCTGCCACCTGTTTATCTTGTATCCTAGCTCAGTGGACGTTATGGAGTTTTTACAATCATTCAACTGTTATTCGTCGAAAAGTCTCTATAACACCGCCTGGAGGAAAAACGACACCTACTAAAAATGGAGGTTACTTTCTGTTGATGAGAACGAGAGTAAAAGAATGAAAGTAAAAGTATACACTTACACGGTATTATGGACGTCTCATACACACGTGCAGTAGCCGTGCAAATACCCATGTGCACACAACGGTTTAAGCACCGGTAATTTAAATGTGCTTCATCCACGCAAATGCACATGTGCACATGCACGGCTCACGCATGGGTTATGTACATGCGCTGCATCCACGCAAAAGCACACGTATACATAACGGCTACAGCACGGGTTATATAAATGTGTGCTTTATCCATGCAAATGCACATGTGCACATAACGGCTTAAGCACGGGTTACGTACGTGCGCTGCATCCATGCAAATGCACATGCGTATATAACGGCTTAAGCACGGGTTATATAAATATGTGCTTCATCCATGCAAATGCACATGTGTACATAACGGCTTAAGCACGGGTTACGTGCGTGCGCTGCATCCACACAAATGCACATGTGAATATAACGGCTACAACACGGGTTATATAAATGTGTACTTCATCCATGCAAATGCACATGTGCACATAGCGGCTTTAAGCACGGGTTCTGTACTTGTGCTTCATCCACGCAAATGCACGTGTGCACATACACGGGTTATGTATGTGTGCTTCATCCACGCAAATTCACGTGTACGGCTTATGCACGGGTTATGTATGTGTTCATCATCCACACAAATGCACATGTGCAAATGTACGGCTTATGCATGGATAGTGCACATGTGTCGTACACGTACGTGTTGTCTGGGGATAATATCATCACCCGTGTCATTTAGAACATAATACAAGTACAATGAATGAATCGAAAAAGTTTTTGAAATTGCTTTCTTTAATCTTCAACTGAAGCAAATCGAAATATAATAATAATAATAATAATAATAATAATAATAATAATAATTATTATTATTATTATTATTATTATTATTATTATTATTATTATTATCATTAAATAAAGAGTTACATATTTTAGATATCGTATTTGAGATAAGAGATAAAAGTTTCCAGTAATTCTATCACAGAAATATTATCAACTCGTGTACAGCATTGCTTTTTTTCACCTGACTCACTCAATGTGTAGAAAAGTTCAAGAGCTTGGATTCACAGAACGGTGCAAGAGCAATGACTATTATGGGAGAAAATGAACGGATTGGCATTTCTTCCCGCAACAGATGTGCATCAGGAATACAAGAGGCTTCGGAGGAAGAGCTGGAACTTCTGGACTATTTTGATAGTACTTAATTGAACAAGTTGAAGAAACGGTTTCAACTGAGATACATTAAGATGCTGTGGGTCAACCACCAAAAAACAAGCTAAAAGAGTGTTTGAGATTTTGCAGAAACGGCTCCAGTCTTTGTGCATAACGTATAACACTAGAACTAAATGTTTGAAAAAAAATTGCTTGTTGTTTCCTATCATGTTGTGAATAGTAGAAAATCAACCTGTAAAACACTTATTGCATTATGACAAGTTATATTTTTTTCTATTTTCTGTTCTGAAATTTTGAAAACTTAATATTTGTAAATAGTGATATATAAATCCATTAGCTACACATTTTGCCTGTCTTTTAACATTTTCTGAAGCTGACATTATGTTCTTTTATTATTGTTTGTTCTTGCGTCAAGTATCCGAAACTTCGATTTTCAAGAGTCAAACACCAACTGAATTGTTTTCCAAGTTTGATTAAGATAAGATTAGCTGTTTTGGTCGTTTACTTTGTCTCTACTTAGTTCAACAAAGGTGAAAAAATGACCATGACAAATATTCCTACATTCTAATACCTTGGTGACAAAATTACAGGTGACGAAATTACTATGTCAAAATTTCCGGTGACGAAATAACCTACATGCTAATATTTTGGTGACGAAATTACCGGTGACGAAATTACCGTGACGAAAATTCCGGTGGCGAAATTTCCGGTGACGAAATTACCTAAGTTCGGTGACCACGTACTTCCCCTATACGAATGTCAAAGCATAATGATAGGCCTGGTCTTATTTACTCCTGTGCCACAGATTTCACATTATTATTATTATTATTATTATTATTATTATTATTATTATTATTATTATTATTATTATTATTATTCACACAGGAAATTTATCTGTTACGTGTGCTTTATCTGTTACGTGTCACTCAGAATTTCAATATGTACAAAATGTAATTTATAATTGTATAACCCATCACCAATTAAGACCTTGAAGTAGTTGAGATGCAAAGGGCCCTTTCTAGGTTTGAAACCGAGCATAAATATTGTTTCTAAGGTGGTAGTGAGTTAGGTGAGAACTGAATGAATACACTAAACAGTGAGGTAGCATCAGAAACAGCATATGCACCAACTTCTTGCCAGTGTCACAATTATCCTTCATTCATTTGTTCTTTTGGAAGAAGACAAGAACAATGTCTATTGTACAGCTGTGATGTAGACAGGGCTTAAAACCTGTTTTAAGTGACTCATACCAATTCCTCGCACACCGCTAAAAAGGATATAAATAGAGACTGCGGTGTTGCAAATCCTCACGTGAAAAAAGGAGGAAATTTGACAACTAAAATGAAGGCTTGTAGTAAAATTACAAATGCGTGTGTCCAGTACTTTACCATGAACATAACTCCATGAAAAATTTTGTGAAGATCTGTTCATTACTTAAGTGAAAAACAGTTGAAAAGAATTCCAATGTTATTAGATAGGGAAAATCCCGACTCAGAGTAGCAGGAGTTATGCAGGAGCAGGAGGAGCAGGACAACTGCGTTAAAGTATAATCTGATCTCCCACTGGGGCTTGAATCTTGAACCTTGTATATCAAAGGAATACGTGCTAGTCATTATATAAGAGAGTACTACTTTCACTATTTACTTTGCACCACCATATAATATTTATAAAATACTAGTAGTAGCTCAGTCTTCAAGGAAGTCAACCAAAAACAAAAGTGGTCAATGTGTAAAGGCAATGTGGCAAGGACAAGAGACATTTCTTGAAGTTATGAGCCAACAAATAAAGACATCTGTGAATTAAACTTCTTCCAAATTCACAATGGTGGAAATATCACGTTAAATCTATATCTGAATTTATATTTTAAATCTATATCTAAAAAGAATACAGCGGAACCTATTCTTAGAACGCTGAATGGATTGCAAATAAAAAAATCTCAAAATTTATTACCATGGACGGACAGACTTCGTGGATTGTATGTACTGTATTGGTTGGTTTTGTCGGGAATTTTCCATTTTCTTCCACTTTACTCATTCTACCATTTTATTCGTTACCATAATCTTTTCCTTTAACCTCGGTGTATGATCGTGGCAAATTAAACTAAAAGAAACATTTTCATTTTATCGAAATAGTCAAATTGTGACGGAGGCGTAGGCAGATGTAGACTGATTTCTTTTTTAAAATAGGAGGGAGATACAGGCTCCCAGGTGAAGTAGTTTCATATATATTTCTTGCGGGGGACGGATTTTAAATTTGGAGTTTGCGTCCAAGCACTTGGGCAAATGGTACTGCTGAAGTAGAATACGAAAATTATCATAAGTAATTGTATTATGACAAGCAATAAGACATTTGTAAAGCGTATAGCATATATGAATTATTGTGCGTGTTTTCCTTTTTCAGTTAAAAATAAATAACTCACTTCTCGCTCTATCTGAAAGCACTAAGCTTAGTATCAAAACCAAGGTTATATTTAAGCAAGCACTGGACTTGCTTGAGTGAGGCATCTCCTTACAGATTTCGCATGAAGGCAGCGAAGTTAAATCACGTAAACATGGTTTATGAATATTTTCTCTTTCTACTGTAGATTTCACGACCGATTCCTTTATTTCGTGACTTGTACCATCCCGGCATTTGCCTGATGTGAATGAGGAAAAATCTGAAAAAGCTTTTACGCTTTCGGTACTAAATATGTCCATCGGAAATCGAATCTTATGCCAAAGCGAGAGCGTTAGCGACTATGCTACGTGGGACCATTTTCTTGATGAAGTGACTAGTTTTCTTTCTTCTATCTAATTTAAATACCAAACAAAATGGGTAGTTCTGTGCTAAACCAGACGTAATTCATTCTTCTTCGTCTTTTTTTTTTTTTTTTTTAACAAAATTGATCGTTGAATTTCTCTTTAAATGAGGAGAGTAAAGTCACTCCTCTTTTTCCTTACTTTGGGAATTTTAACCACAATCAATGAGGACTACTGCGAATCTGAAAGGAAATGTGACATTAACATCAAAGCCAAAAGGATTTACCAAAGTTTAATGAAAATCTGGCTGTTTTAAGGAATGATAGAGGCCTATTTGAATTTTTTAACGAAATAAATTCACTTCCTCTCTTGCAGTGTTGGGAAGTAAAGTTACGCAAGTAACGCGTTACTTGTAACGCGTTACTTTTTAAGTAACGTTTCCTAGTAACGCGTTGAGTCTTTTCCAAAGTAACTGTAACGGTAACGCGTTACAAATTTTTAAGTAACGTACCTAGTTTGCGTTACTTTTTCCGCGTTACATTTCGGATGAGTAACTACAATATACGTATATTTTTTTCGGAAACAAATGTTTCTTTCCTGTAAGTAAATTTTTCAGAATGAAACAATCGAGCATGAACTATGTATGTCAGTGACCAACAGTCACAGACACACAGAGAACAGATAAGTTCGTAGTGCCACTTGCTGTTTTTTGAAGATGAGGACAGCCTTAGGGAAATCACGTGTACTGATTGCAAGCACCTGGAAGATTTTGTCGTAGATTTTGACAGCTCCAAATCAATACATTCAGTGAGTGAAATAGGAGTGCAATGATACTGGTAGTCTATTTTACCTTGATTGGTGTTGTTTTTATAAAGATGGAGAACGAAAATATTTTACTGTTCGAACATTTGAAAGAATACTTTTTCTAAAGAGCTGAGGATGATGGTGGACAGAATTTAAAGGAAAGTGTCTGAAGTGCCCCGGCGGAAAATATTTATCAACAACTAGGGTGCCATAATTAACGATTTACAGTCAGGGGTTAATATGAATAAACTGTGTTCTGATGAGCAGGCCTACTTTATTACTAGAAAATAGTTTGCTGATGGTATGTAATATTGGAGTTCTTTCAGATCAGTTTCAAGTCGAGTCAAGTCAAGTCGAGTTTAGAGTCAAATCAAGGGTAATATCCTCGAGTCGAGTTCCGAGCCGATTCAGTTTTTCCCGTCGAGTTTCGAGTCCAGTCGAGTTTGATAAATGGCTTGTTCGTTTTAAGTCGTCTTGAAATCATGGCCTGATTACACTGGAAAACGAAAGCCATGAGAAATGTAAGCTAAACAGTAATATGGAATACTCTTAGTGTTGCTCACGAGAAGGGACACTACTCGCATTTCGTCTCGTCTCGATAGCGAGATTACGAGAGCTATTTTTTTAACAAGCTCAGCTCGGCTCGACTCAACTGAGAAGATGGCTCGAGCCAGCTCACTTGGGGTGAACCATCGACTCGAGCTGGCTTGGTAGGGATGAGCAATTTGCTCGGTTCGGCTCAACTGAGCCGAGGGTTCTAGCCGAGTCGGTTGAGTGAGCTGTTGGCTCGGCTCAGTTCTTGGTTTGGTCGATAGTGAATGAGCTGTGAGCCGAGTTGCTCGAGTCGTTGACAATTCGGGCCGAGCAGTTTTGAAGATATTTGGCCAGTGCCCTATAACACTTAACAGTGTTTGGCTCGAGCCCGAATACTCAACCTAGATCCTTAACCCAAATTCAAAAGCTCGTAAACAATGTCCTTGACTCCTAGACTTCACGACTACCCAGGTTGGTAATCAACTAGTTTTTTAGTATTCAAATACAAACCGCCCATCTTTCATTTTTATATACAGTGGTATTATAATTAATAATAATAATAATAATAATAATAATATAAGTTGTAGTAGTAGTAGTGTCATTGATAATAATTATACTGTCTATGTAATACTTGAAGAAGTAATCGAAACTAGACACCGGATTTGGCTCGAGTCGACTCGAAACTCGACCCCAATTCGAGTCGAGTTGGAGGAAATTTTTCGAGCCTAGTTCTCGGTTCGATCTCAAAGGTGTCTGTTTCTAGTCGAATCCAGTTTCAAAGAAAACTCGCACGTGTCCACCCCTACAAGTAACGCGGTATGGCATTTTATCAATGTAACATTATATTGAAGTGTTCATATATCAAGTAAAAATTCGTCCTTACATTTACATAAAGCGACTCAGAACGCGCAATAATAATAATAGTAGTAGTAATAATAATAATAATAATAATAATAATAATTAATAATAATAATAATAATAATAATAATAATAATAATAATAATAATAATAATAATAATAATAATAATAATAATAGCGGTAGTAATAGTAGTAAGGAAAATTGAAGTCATATTTTTTTCACATTTTTAAAGTTTTGGACCTAAAAGTAACGCGTTAGTAACGCGTTACTTTCGAAGTAAAGTAACTGTTACTTTTTTGGGGCAAGTAACGCGTTACTAACGCGTTACATTTTAAAAGAAAGTAAAGTAACTTGTAACGCGTTACATTTTTACAAGTAACTTCCCAACACTGCTCTCTTGTAACTGATTTCAACCCTAAAGAATAGGACCAAGCCTTAAGTTAAAAAAACGCTATATTCTACAAAATCAAAAAAACTTTTAGGAAATCTATATTTTTTTCTAAAAAAAAAAGAAAAAGAAATTATTAGAATTTTCTGAATATGGAAATATAATTTCAGTTTTCACGTGATATAATGTATATTATATTTGGTTCACGTTTTCCAATTCTCCCCTCTACTTGTGTTTTTATTTAGTTAAGAACGATGGGCAAATTTGTTCCACCCACAAGCTAATTTTACCGTATCTAAAAGAAAGTACGTTTAATTATAATCTTCCTAATATTATCAGGCTTTTACAAATTATACTCTATGTTTTCTACTGCACTTCCTAATGGAACGTATTACTCAGGACTGAGGTTAGTCTAGAGTAAGGAAATGAATTTATCTATTGATATGGATTGAACTCACTCAAGAGTAACATAGTTTATCTCAGCATGAAAAAAAAAAAAAAAAAAAAAAAGTTACAGGATAAATTAAAATATGTAGGCTTTCCGGCTTTTATGCATTATGGTGTGCATTTCGCTCCTTATCTGTTTCGCTGAATAACTTTAGCTATGAAACCATGGCATGTGAATGCAATCGGTTATGTTTGGCCAAATAGGAATACCTGTTTGGTTTAATCTATGTCACCGAAAGCTAGTCAAGAGTGGATTTATATTCAGAAAAAAATATTTTTCCCACTAAGTCTCCACTGTATGATAGATTACTTGTGAGATGTTACCAATTTTCAAGAGATGCACTGTTTATTGCCATCAAGCAAAGCACTCCAATCAGACATTAATATGGGATGTGTTTTTCTTTTCCAAAGTATTTTTTAAATTAAACATTCTGCCTCTTGATTGATTGTCAGCTCTTATTATCAAACTTAAGCATATCATTAAATTTCAACATTTTTAAAAATGTTCTTTACTTCCTCATTCTTAAAAGAGTTTCTCTAATAAAAAGTGTACATTTGATAAACATACTAAGCTGAGGTATGAAGGTGAACCTTAATATTACTAATTTACGTCACATTGTTTAATTATGAATATGGCTGAATTACACAGGATTAATTAAATACAGGATTTATCAATAAATCTAGGTAATAGGTTTCATGTATAACCCTTTTTATACTTACATTAAAATTTGAAATTTAAGAACTGATGGAAATAAGAGGCCGGCTGTGTATATTGTTCGTCAGACAGTTTCCTCAATGATTTTCAGGAGTAATACTAATATTATAATTAATGCTAAGAGTCCTGTAATCTAAAATCGGGTACCCGAATAGAGCAGTGAGAATCGGGTACCTGGATCCAAAACTGAGGATTGAGTGCCTGCTCCAGAGCTGAGAATCGGGTATCCGAAACAGAGGAGTGAATATCGCGTAAGGTGTCCCTAGTCCAAAGAAGAATTAGCCATTTGAAAATGCACCTGTTTAGTTGACAGAGTTTTACTTTCACTAAAATTGGCATTGCAGTGACCCCGCGTAGCGTAGTTGCTAACGCTCTCACCTTCGTTGTGAGCGGTCTCGGATTCGATTCCCAGTGGGGGCACTAGATCGAAAAATTGTTAAAAAGCTTTTTCAGACCAGCCATCCTGAATGAGGTGTTCCTGGGTTTTCTTTATTCATACCAGGCAAATGCCAGGTAATACCTAACATATAAATCCCAGGCCGCTTCCTTCTTTCCTGAATCCTTTCTTCCTCCTCTTTCCCCGGATAGTGTGCTCGCCGAGGAAGGTCATCCCTCAAACGTGACGGGCTAACATGGCCAGAGATTCCGTAAGCCTAGAAATGTAAATCCTAAATTGTCAGTTCAAAGTAAAGGATACAGAGTGAAATCCTATTCAGAACAATATTGAGAACTAATCGTACGTATTGATCGCGATCTTTGGTACCATTGCTATTGAAGGGGAGTTCTCTCTACCATAATTCGTATGAAAAGAGTGATAAGTAATAAGGCCGCTTATGACATTCATATTTCATCACTTTTGTCCCAGAAACTGGCATCCAACTTTCGTTTCCTTCTAGTGTCATCTTTCTTCTTTGTACTGAGCCAAGTTGTTCTCCATCCACAGGAGCCCCAACTCATGTATTTCTACCTCAATGCTTAAATGCTATCGAAAAAAAAAAAAAGTGTACGTCTTCGGAGAAATAATTCTTAACGCAGCACGCAGGAGATTAGTGTTGAATTGAGACCTTCTTGTAAAGGTGCGTCAAGAAAGTTTACGGGTTTCGGCGTTAACAAAGTTCACTCTTACAAAAATTATGATGATCAAAATTGTCATTTTTCCAGAAAGGAAAAATCACACAAAGTCAACAAGAGTATCAAATTTATTAAAAGAGCATGAAAGAAATCACTTATTCGTTATTAAATCGTTCTTACATGAACAACCAACAAATACTTAATTTAGACAACTTTAACTGTTAGAATTGTGTATTTTGCACTTTCAGTTTTGGCTTTAGAATTGCGTTTGCTAATCACTTTTACGTAAATTAAAAATATATATATTATGTAAAAATTTATCTGGCCAAGAAACAAAGAACCTACGGCAATAAGACGAGATAGGCTACCCTCGCTCCACCCAAATAAAAACCGTTCCTAGCGGGTGTAGCCCTTCGAGGTTGAAGTTCAACTGAAGTAGGGATGTAAGCAGGGGGTGGGTCATGAGGGTCCGGGCTCCCCGAACTTCCGACTTTTCTGCAAATTTAGTCTACTTTTAAGGACAATTTTATAAATTTTAATATAATTCATCCTAATACTGAATTTGGACTCCCCAAATGCAATGTACCCGTCCAGAAATAAATGTCTGCATACTTCAGGTACTTAAAAACTATCGAATTAATGGACATTTATTTTTTGACAAAGTAACATCTCTTTTCTTCAGTTGGTAGATTACAACATTCAATATTTGTTAATGTCCGTTTTGGTGCCATATAACTTCCCGATATGTACTTTTTTCTATGGGTAAAGCAGTTTCAGAATGAAGACAACCTACACAAGAAAGTTTATGATGGTTCATTTGTCGAGAACGATATTTTTCATCTACAACCTAAAACATTTGAATATACTTCAACGTCTTTAGCAGTATCTACTTTCATCACTACACTTCAAAGATATTATTTGTAAGTTTAAAGGTCGTGAAGAAATCTAAGATTATTTTGCTCCCTCTTGAAAGTGTTTGAATTCAAGACTGTAGCAGATAAGAGTATGAAGCCAGAATTACAAATATCGGAAATTATTGCAATCGTAAGATAAAAGAGAGACGGGTAGCGTATGGTTGAAAATTTAGATGTGATTCTCAGTTTAAACAGAAAATTAGAATATATGTTCAACTTCAACCATTTAGTCAGGTATTTCTCTGTAGTCTATACTGTCTTTGTTGTTGTTAAGTACAGCTCTGATGTTAATTATAAATTTACCATATGAAATGCAAAACCTAAAAATCAGACTTTCTTTTTTTTAAAATTTTGCTATTTGGCTGCACTACATTCCTGTGCATAGAGTGCTTCTTCGTAGCTAAGCGGTTAGCATACGCACCTTTGACGTAGGAGACCCGGGTTCGATTCCCGGCGGGAGCTCATGTGGTTCGGATTCTACGTTAATCAGTAGCTTCCGTTTCATACAGCCTAGCTGTTGAAAAAGACGTTAAACTCAAAATCACCTCATTCCTATGCATAGAATGGGACTTCCTATAATCATATTATTATTTGTGGGTTTGGGTATTACCAAATCCAGTATACATTTCAAATGTTAGATGATGTATTATTATTATTATTATTATGTTATTATTATTATTATTATTATTATTATTATTATTATTATTATTATTGGTTTTGGTAACCTTCAGCACTATTGAAAACTGTAGTGAAATTAACTTCATATAACATGTTACTGGTTTCAGCATGATACATAGACAAAGTAAGCAGTTATATACAGGGTGACTGCAAAACAAACAGGAAAACTTCGAGAGGTGATTCAACTTACAAAAATAAGATTTAAACATTCTTCAACATTTACTCCTCTCAGGTTTGATTTTCAAAGAATAGATCTTTGAAAAACTTTCCACGAGGTTTTTAACAAACTGTACCTTTGAAACCAGAAGAGATACAAGCACATGTAAACACAATATTGAAGACTCAATGGTTTAGAAAATAACAGCAATACTAGAAATCATTCAACTTGAATCAGTGGTAGAACGCTCACCTCTGACGTATGAGGTCCGTGGTTCGATTCCAGCTCCCAATAAGGGACTTTGTCATGAACAACCACCATGAACATGTTTTTTCAGAGTTTACCGTTTCCATTCACTTCCATCTTTCCATCATTATCATCCATCTCCTTTATCCTTCATGAGTTCCCTAAATGTTATGTGGATAGCGTACGTACCTTTCGAGCGGGATATCTGTGTTAAATTCCCGCCGAGAGTTCACATGGCCTAGATCCTACGTTAAGCTGTAGGTCCACATTTCAGATAGCCTAGTTGCTGAAAGCAGTGGCGGATCCAGTGGGGACGATCGGGGCAATTGCCTCCCCCCCAGAAGAGGAAACTTTTTTATTTTATATATATAAATAAAACCCTCCCAGAGTTTAAAACTATTAAAAGTAGTTTTCAGTAACAGTATGACAACCCACCGCTCCCCCAGAAGTCCGTCCTGGATCCGCCCCTGGCTGAAAGGGACGACAAACTCAACAGAATCAATCAAAATCTTAGCGCTCATGCATAATCAGTTCTGTTGACCACTTTTGACACTATAGGCAATAATTACAATACTGACTTACTATGACTTCGACATTTCCTTGGTTTTCTCACTAGGTAGTCTAGGTAGCAAGGGCGCCGATTTCTCTGTAAATTTGGGGGAGAGGCATTCATATGCAGACAGCATATAATGAGGAAGACAAATTGCATTCAAATTATGCCAAATATTAAATATTCACAAACAGAATGAAAGGGCCCATATGAGCTTGGGGGGGAGGGCGCTGTTCCCCTCCCCAAGGATCGGCGCCCTCGCTAGGTAGATATTTTCTTTATCATCATTTTCGACAGTAAGAATAACTTGCGGCTGAGCTAATATTGCTAATACAATGCTAGAATATGCTTCCTTTGTAATTTCAGTCGATTTAATGTTCGTTTTACAATAAAAATATACAGCAAATTTGCCAGTCGTATCTTATCTAAAGTGCTTGAAAATTACACTTTTCTTAATAGTAAAATACAACCGCACTGTGCACTCTTGAACAGTGACGACGCTAAAGAAGAAAAAGGGGTCGAACGCCATCAGTGGTTTCGTTCGCCCCCGACTACTCCCCCCACGTATTATAATGTACTGTAGATCAAGTAATATAAAACTAATATCTTCGGCACACACACACACACACACACACAAAAAAGTGCTTCCTCTAAATGTCTACCCCTCCGCTCTCCCAAGAAATTAAAGCTGGGGTCATTGCTGCTCACCAACCGTAACAAACGATTTATGAAGATGTTTATTTGTACTACATTAATTAGGTTTACGTATAGTTTGTACAGTGGGTCCACCGTTTTTTTTTTTTTTTTTTTTCTCAAGTTACTGTCAACAGAGTCCAATGAATTTCACTGTTCGCTATGATCTTTGTTAGCTAAAAGCCGACGTCAAAACAAGCATTTATTTTTGCAACAAATCGGAACAATAAGGAAATTTTTGAAGGCAGATGTTTTTCCTGCCCTTCCAATTCTTTTGTGGAAATACTCCGCTTTCTACCTAGGTAGACCCCCAACAGCGAACGCAAGGCAACTGACCTTGTCAATATCCAAACTGTGTATTTTTTTTTTCTTTCTCTCTCTCTCGTTCATGTCAAACAACTTCACATTGCCACGTTTTCTTATAGGATTACAAATTAGTTACCTATTTATCAGCAGCACATATTAATTTGTGATGCATTAAAAATATTATGTAAAAGAGTGTAGAATATGAATCTATCTATCAATCTGACTTTGCTTCGCCACGCATACACACACACATACACACACACACAAAGAAAAAGAAAATAAAAGAAAAAGAAAAAATGTAAATCAACCTACTGAAGAGAAAAGTGTCTGATAGTCAACTAAAAGTAATTTTGAATTCTCTTAGTACCAACATTCATTGTAAAATGTAAGACTTCTATTGAATTTCATTACTATGAATACTTGATATAGGCTACC
Source organism: Thermobia domestica (assembly GCF_964235325.1). NCBI lineage: Eukaryota > Metazoa > Arthropoda > Insecta > Zygentoma > Lepismatidae > Thermobia > Thermobia domestica. The sequence goes on along the minus strand of NC_137471.1, from coordinate 164,457,177 downwards.
GATGTAGTTTGTGGCTGGATCTGAAAAATGAATACTCGAATCCAGTACCTAGAATCCGATATTCGGTTCCTGAACCTAGAATCGAGAACACTGTTCTAACACTTAGGATCGCGTATCAAGTTCCAGAACCGTAAATCGGGTACCCGGATCTGGAACAGGCCCGTAGCCAGCCCAAAAAGGTAGGTGGGCGGTAGAAGTTAGGGGAGCCAGACGCAACGATATTATAGTTCATTTGCAAACCTAGTGTGAAAATTTTAAGGGAACCAGTAAAAATTTTGGGGGGCCCGGTCCCCTAGACACCCGTGAATACGAGCTTATCTGGAATCGAGAATCGGGTACCCGGTTCCAGAACCGAGAATCGGATACACAGATTTGGAACCAAGAATAAAGTACCCGATTACAATACCGAAAATCGGGTACCCAAATATCGAGTACCCTGATCCATTATTACCCGCGATGCGAATATATCAGGAACCGGTTCTTTATACCCACATTGTATATTAATCTTGTATGTGTTCTCAACTACAAGTTTTGAATGGAGAGGAACATTATTTTACTTGGAAGACTTGTCGATATAAGACCTAATAAAATTTGTATTTACATAGCAACAAATGAGTTCCATTTCACAGTGTGAAACTACGGTAGACTTCCAAAATGTATGAATAAAAGGATAAGGGGAAATGGAACCTATTCTTGGGACGCTGTATCGACTTATAAAATAAATAAATAAAAAATCCTTCCCGATATCTCTCATGTTTTTGCTATTTGGAAATCAGATTTAAAACTTGAAATACTAGAAAATTTGAAACACATTTTGTTAACGTATTATGAGCTACTATTATATACTGTATATACCTTTGAGAGAGTGTATCCATTGCAGAAAACATTTGCCACTGTTTATTACCATTTCTGTTCTATAGCTATAAATGCTGAGAAACCAAAAGGTTAATTTGAACCATTTCCGGCTTGTATGGACGATTAACGGAAGATATAGGACCTATTTATGTTATTCTGCGTTGTTTGCAAAAAATCGCATGTCGATCTCTTATTGTTTTGCTCTATGGAAATCAGAATTGAAGCCGGAACTGGAAGTAAATTTGAACCACTTTCGGTTGCAGTAGTGTTGTGAATAATAACGATACGTTATCTTGAGACACTGAATCGTTCGGAAAAAAAATCTATCTGTTACCGTTTTCGTTCTATTGTGATAAACGCTGAAACTGGAAATTACTAATTAGAATCACTTTCGGTTTGAATAGAGAGTTTACGGAGGAAATGGCACCTACCTTTGCGATGCTGAATTGATTGTAAAATATCGCATCTCGATAGCTCTTACCATTTTTGCTCTGACACCTGTAGATAGACGGACGGACAAAGCCGTTCTATAACTTCCGACACATATGCATAACATAGTTTGGAAGTCGAATAGTAACCAGTTCATGCTTCTGCTGCAAATAGTATGCTGTTAAAAATATTTACTAGTGTGCTAGTGTGCTCAAATTTCGTTAAACAAAACTAATAAAGTGTACAATCTTATTGCAAATTCATATAATCTCTTATTTTGATGAAGAAGCGCCTAAGAACATCAATAAGATTTCAATAACACCTTGAAAATTTACTTTGAAAATTAAACTGACAGTTTCAAGTACTTTCAGGTTCGAATAGTATACATTAAAATTTTATATAATATAATCAAATTATTCACGGGTAACCTGTATCTCCACTGAAAGTTTCGGTCAAAATTAGAAATGTAGTTTACTAAACATTTTATTTCTTAGAATAAATGAAATGAACCCAAATTTATTTTATAAACCTATGTATTCACTGCAATCGTATCGACTTTTGAAAATAGGTCGTGTGGCTAACTAGTAGAGCGTTCACCTCTAGTGATTAAGGTCTCTGGTTTGATCCCAGTCCGCTAACTGAATTTAGTGGTGAACAAACACTGATTGCCAGGGTTGTTTGCTGTCCCTTACCTCATTCAACCGTTATCATCTACCTCATCATCATCGTCTCACTCAAGATCGGAGCAAAATCACGGGACATTGGAGTAAAAAAAAAAAAAAACTAATTTTGTTTTATTTTCTAATTTTGTTTTTCATCAGAATGATGATAGAATACTTTACGCAGTAAGCAAAGGATTTACCCGTTTTATTTTATAATACTGTATAAAGCTTGCTAAGCACCCCATTTGCGTCTAATAAAAATAAAAGACATAGCAAAATCTGAACAGTGGTAAATTGCTAGTATTTACATGAAGTGCTTTTGCTAACTGAGTATATTTTCTTTCTTTTGTTTTTTATTATTATTTTTAAGTTTGTTCCATGTTGAAACAGAAAAATTCGTTACGTTAATATAAGCAAGAACAAGGAAACAATGATGACTTAACGCCAATGCTAGAACTTAGAAATCTAGGCCGCAAAAGATTAAATGGAAGCGAGTAAATCAGCGCCTAAAGGTCTTGAAGGATAGGCTCCTTAATGATCATCTTGATTTGAACCGTTATACTGATACTTTCAGCATGGATTAGTCCTAGAAGCGACAGTCCTATTGGCAATAGGAACTGTTATCTATCCTATGAGCGACCGATTCATTTACATTGAGATAATAGATGATGATATCATTCCTTCTCCTAAAATATGTTGGCCTCTGGCGTTATTAGCGTCCGAACACCCTTGTTATGAAATATGTAAGTGCCAGTGATACTATTCGTCATATATGTTTTCCATCTACTGTGAGTGCAAATAAAAATTATCTTAATTTTGAGTTAGATTTGACATAAAACATAAAATAACGAGTCAACAGGAATATTTTAATGAAAGTGTATTCCTATGTAATTAATTATTGAAAATCCAACTGTTATATCCCCTTTCTTCAAAAGCTCTGCTTTCTGTACTTAATTTAATTACTCACTAAGCAAAGTAATATATTTTATTTTGGAAAGCTTAAACGCGTAACAGTTTCGCCAATTATCTACTTTTTTCTTAGACTTCCTAAGACTCTATGAATAAAATGAGAAAAACATTTTAATATTAAAAAAGATTCCTTACATCTAATTGGACATTCCCAACCAATCCCACCAATTACAATGCAATGCACTCTACACAACCCAAAAGGTAAACTCTTTTAATTGCCTTCCCCCTGTTATAAGCTACCGAAACAATAATTCGTCTTCTCCCTTTGTTTTGACTTATACGTAAAAGCTTGTCGCATAGCAATCTGATATAATCCCTTGTACCTAGATGAACTCTTAAATTCTGCGAGAGATTTGTAGCTTGAGTAATAATTTCTTCAGATTTATCCATGTAGTGTACACTCTTTTACCCAATACGAGGAAAGAAACTTACAGCAAATTGTTTGAGCATCTGGGTAATTCTCTAATTTTATGGAAACCGAAATCCGTGATAATAGACTTCGAAGCAGGAGCTGTTTCAAGCTTGAGGACAGTATTTCCTGCAGTGGATGTCAATAGTTGCAATTATCATTTTAGTCAATGCATTTGGGGGAAAGTGCAGGATATCGGTTTGGTAAGGGAGTACAAGAAGAACGCAGAAGTAAGACTTCATATAAGAATGCGTGCTGCTTTGGCATATTTATCACCTAATAATTGCTCTGAAGAATGAAACTCAGTCAAACAATCTTTTGTATAACAGCAAGGTTCTGAATTTGGAGGGGAAAAGAAGGAAAATGATATGTAATGTTAAACCACAGGATATCTTCCACCTTGATGAACACGAGAGTACACTTAATGTGAAGAAATGTTTGTGATCACTTGCGTATGTGCAAAAGCTCCAGTAATATTTTGTCCTTGTATATGTGAAAATTTTGACAGAACTGTCAGTATATGTTAAAGAGTGTAACTGGAAAAACTGTATTCTATAACTTTGACAAAGACTGCTTACCGTAGGTTTCGAAGCGTGATAAGGAGCGTAGTTGACTGTACCTTCTGTACAGTGTACAGTATGTGCAAGATACAATTTCAGAAAAAAAACTGCATACTATAAGTTGATAATTTTGACAAGGAAAGATATGTGTATGTAGAAGTGATGAAATGAAATGAAATCTTTAAGAAGTTTTACGTTCCACGGTCATGCCGGCTAGGCTAAAGGAGACGGTGATGATGAGAAATGAATGAAATGGTGAAATGAAGAAAGCGGGAGGAAACGGGAGAAGCCCGAAGAAATCCACCCACACGGTGTTTATCCACAACTTGGCCGGAGCAGGGTTTGAAGCCGGGACTCATGTACCAGACGTGAACGCTCTACCACTGATGTAGAAGTGATTTTGACAGAAGATTGTTTTGTATAAGTTCTTAAGTATGATAAAGGCAGTTAGTTGCTCATGTGTGTGTATATTAGAGATAATTTATTCTGAAATCCTACTTTCCGCAACTTTTAAATACGCCAACGCTATGACCAATACGTTGTCAGTCCCAAGCATGGATAAAGTATGAAGGGTAGTTAAGGAAAAATATACATTATATTATTTAGTAGTTTATTATTACTACTTGCATGCAATGCTTATTAACAGGCGCTTTATACTTATGAATGTAAGGGTAAGGTTATATCTGAAATTTATAATTAAGCAAGAATATTAGGAAAAATTTACGATCCTTGTAATTGTAAAACAACTAGAAGAAATGAGATCTCTAGGAACGTAAATTTTTCATAGTGTATTTTGTTAGGTTCTAAATCACACTAGCGTGAAACAAGTTAAAGAAGACGGGGCCTTATCTTTTAACATTATCTTAGCATGAACGAATAGATGACTCATAGGCGAGTTAAAAGATCGAATCGGCCACTCACAGGCCAGTTAACAGTTCCTATCAAACATAAGACTGTCGCAAGTAGGACGACACCTTCAGCATATAGTTAGAGGATTGGTTAATGTAAACGTTGACCATTTTACCATTCTCAACTTAGTTTGCATATGCATATTTTTTAGTGTTCAATTTTATTTGTTAAAATCAGTTTTATAGATAAATGCGTATAATATCCTCATAGTTATAGAAGTTGTTTAGAAGCACGATCTTTTAACCACTGTAATAGAAAAGGCTCCTTTTCGCAAGCTGCATATAATAATTTTAAGTTTGATTAAACTGCTAATTGAAGAATCACATTACTTATTTATAATGTACTCATAGTTGTAGATTGTCTTTCTGAGGTTGACGTAAGATAGTCTTTTGATTACCGCAGAAAAAGCTTTCTTTCTGGAAGCCACACTTAGTGATTTGCCTGGCGTGACTGTTTGTTTACTGGCATCACGCTTTTCAAATGATTTAGTGTGTAAATACGAGACGTTCCTATTTTGAGAATTGGAATTGAACAAAGTGGTGTAAGCGATTATCCACAATATCGTATATGAGAACGGAGTTCAAGTCCCATGACCGGGAGTCCTGACACACTATTCTGCGCAGTCGGTAGCTTACCTCGACATGCCATTCAACGATCAGCATAGCGTTTCATGAAAATTGGCTCCTTAGTGGCCAATTTTTACTCTTCATTTTATGTTAATCTTTTGCTCATTGTATACGTTTGAAATTTCGTAAACAGCTATTTTACTTTTGTCATTTTATTATGTATACATGCAATATTTTATGTCTTGAATTCAATTTGCTTGCTGAAGTAAGTGCTCACATTTGTGGATTTTTTTTTTTTTTAATTTACATAAACGGCCTTTTGACTACCTTAACAAATAAGGTTCTATTTTTTTCTTTTTTTCCAACACTATGTAATCCGTTGCATTTTGCATAGGCTTTGAGGATTATTACCGTAATCACAAGGGGCGGTATTCAGAGAGAATTCGTTAATGAAGGGTTAGTCACAGACTAGTTAGTGAAATACTAGCTTTTTACTAAGGAAAATGTACTTTTTGGTATTCAGAGTCTACTTTGAATAGAACTAAAAAGTTGATTTGGGTATGATTAACTAATATAACCTCAATGCATCGGGTGAGAAAAATAAATGTGGCAACTACGGAATGTTGATGTGCGCATGCGTAGTCTGTAAAAATGAAAATACATGAAATCCGAATCCGAAATGTGTCGCACAAGCTAAACCGTGGCTAAAATGGTATCCTCTTCTCTAGATTAATTAGTCACATGTGATTAATTTCGTTAACTACTACGTCCTAATCAGAGACTCTGAATACACTTTTGATAACCATTCGTTAGTCAAACTACTAGTAAGGGTTAATTAGGTGTCAAAACGACTCTGGATAAGGCCCCAGGAGTCTACTTCACGTTTATTAGCTTAGTCTGCATATATGAACATTTTTTTATGTATTAAGTTTGATTATACTTATTAAATTAAGTTACTATTAGTGATAGACGTATATAATAAGTCACCTGACGTGACTGTTTGTGATTGTCTAAGGACCGATTTCCACACAATTATGTATTCTTTTTAGATTGGTTAGTCGATCAAGTAGAAGTTGGAGTTTCATTCAACAACAATATTATATAGGATGTGGGGGCCCCGGTGGCTCAGTGATAGAGCGTTTAGTTCTGGTGCATGGGGTCTTGGGTTCAAACCATGCTCACGCCAAGTGAACTTTATGGTGGACAAACACCGTATGCGTGGGTTTCCTCGGGGTTCTCCCGTTTCCTCCCACTTTCTTCATTCCACTATTTCATTCATTATTCATTATCACGGTCTCCTTTAGCCTAGCCGGCATAACCATGGGACGCAAAATTCAAAAAAATTAATTTAATTTCATTTTTTTATAGGATGTGGACTTGCAGCTTGACGTAGGATCTGAACTAAACAAGCTTTCACCACAAATCTAACCAGATTTCCGTTGTCAAAGACGCCTACACTAACCATATAACAACGAGAAAGTGGATGGAATTGACCCCCCCCCCAAAAAAAAAAGATTGATTTGAGAAGTTTTAAAGTGAGAAGATTAAAATGAAATGAAATCTTTGAGTTTTACGTCCCACGATTATGCCAGTTAGGCTAAAGGAGACAGTGATTATGAGAAATGAATGAAATAGTGGAATGAAGAAAGTGGGAGGAAACGGGAGAACCCCGAGAAAACCCACGCACACGATGTTTGTCCACCACAAAGTTCACTTGGCGGGAGCAGGGTTTGAACACAGGACCCCATGCACCAGAGGTGAACGCTCTCCAGTGAGCCACCGCGGCCCCACATTCTTGAAGATTAACCATATGTAGTGTGGTAGAGTGGACTATTCGAAACCTTGAACGCTCGAAACCCATGGCGGGTGCTGTTGTCCACAAGACGAAGTTTCGGGATGTTTATTCTTGGAATAGTGTCGCGAAAGTGCTGTTTCGTCACTAAAATTCCGTTTCGTCTCATCTTGTCTCGTCTCGTATGCAATACTTGTAACCGCTAATCATAAGAATTTTTCACCACATAATGCCTTTATCTTATCAAGGCAATACCGGAATTATATCAAATAATAAGGTCATTATGGCTTCCTCTTCATCTCTGGCCGTCTTTAATAGAAAACATTAATTACTCTAATTAGTTGTCGATGAAAATTTTTCAAGGCTGAAAACAGGAACTTCAATAAAATATTTCGCTCTCATCTACAGTGGTACCATACTAATTTTATTATTATTATTTATTGAGGTTTTTTTTTTCTTTATTCTAGGTAAGTGCAAAACTAAACCCAAATTCCTTGCATTGATAATGGAAAAGACAGCTACATGTCCCCTACTTAAGGTTTCAATACATCTTCCCTTATGTATCGTCTCTAAAGAAGCGTTTTTCTTTATTGTGAAACTTTGGTTGTCAACCTCAAAGACGTAGGAATATAAACAACTTTAGATAATTTCAGAGAAAAAATAATTCTTTCCATAATCTTAGAAAACAAGGAAAGGAAGTTGTTTCTTGCTAGAAATGGTGATTACTAGTTTCACTTCCAAGTTAGCAGATAAGACATAGGGCAAATTTTATTCCGTTAGAGCAGGAGTTCTTAACCTATGGTAAGCGTACCACTCGTGGTACGCGAGTCGATGTTGAGGGTACGTACGACACATGGTAGTATTGAGTAATGATGTGCTTTGGTGGTACGCCGATGGAAAAGGTTGAGAAGCACTGCGTTAGAAGATTTAGCAACAAGCTTTATGATTTGAAGAACCTACGGCTTCAAAGAAGCAGAAACAAAAGACCACCTCTATTTCCTATTCAGTACTATGTCTTTGTTATCTCTCATTCGATATAAATATGGTAAATGTGTAATGGACACCATTAAATCGACAGATATAAGATAAATATTTTACTAAATAGTACTATGGTACTTTTTTCAAACATGATACTAGATAAAAAATACTCCATACACTATTCCATAAATTGAAATTTTACTTACGATTAGTATGGTGAACAAGGGCGTCCCTAGAGATCCTTTGTAGCTATATGGTTAGCTTACGCATCATTGCTACTACTACTAAGGTAACCAAACTATGATTATTACTATATTATGGCAATATTTTTAAGCAAAATCGTATGTGAACAGATCATTTCATATTTTTTGATCAGATTACTATTAGGCATACAGAGACAATTAATTCGGAAACGACAACTGATAGGTATATGGCATATATGTAAAAAAAAAAAAAAGTTTACGTTAAGAAGAAGTTCTTAGAAACTGCTCTAATCAAAGAGAAAAGATTTTAAGTACTGCAGGATATTTTTTTAAATACTACACGCAATGACTTATTAGCAATGTGTGATTACTAAGTTTCGAAAAAAATTGTAAATAGAAATGTACGAAGATTAAGAAGAGTGCCAGACCTGGTTCTGTATTAGATATCACAACCTTTTAAGGAAAAGCAATTTAGAAACTTGGACTTGTTTTGTAAATTGTATGTTTCTAATGGGATGTATTGTTCTATGAACACAATATTCTTATGTTCTTTTAAATTTCGATTAATTTCAAACTTTTATTGGGTTTTAGGAACTGCCAGCCAATTTAAACATTTCAATGACAATATCCCATTCTATGCAATGATTGATTGATTGATTGATTTTTTGAGTTTATCGTCCCGTTCAGCAGCGAGGCTATATGAGACGTGGACCTACTGATTAACGTGGAATCCGAACCACATGAGCTCCCGCCGGGAATCGAACCCGGGTCTCCCGCGCCAAAGGCGCGTACGCTAACCGCTTAGCCACGGAGGAGCTCATTCTATGCAATGAGTATGAGTGTTCCTCTTATCTCAAAATTAAGAAGCGAGGGAGAAGATATGCCACGAAGCACCTTAGGCTAAGAAAGGAGATTTCTTCTGTAAGATATTGGTGGACAGTATCGCAAATCGTGTTAAGCTAAGAATCACTTCTTGCTAGGAACCAAGTATCAAAGACTATGACTTACAAAGAACATCATTAACAAGACAACCGACTAAGCAAGTGTTTAGTATATGTCCCCCAGTTGTTTGACATAATGTTTTATTTATATTGAACATATTTTTTCCTTAAAATATATAATAATATAGTAGTAGCAAGCTCACCTGAAATCTTAATCTGAAGTCTGTTCCAAACTTCTGTCATATCATCTTAATCTTTGTCCCCCTCTATTTGCTAAGAACGTTCGTATCATTAAACAAATATATTTTCTATTAATTTTCAGTTCTCGAAAGTTCAGTTTTCGAAATTAGAACAAAACTGCCGTTATTGTAACTATATACAGAGGTGATCATCAAACATGCCAGCAGAATATTTTCCAGGGAATTGTGAAAAACCTATGGGGAATGGATAGGCCAAACGCACGACAAAAAAATCACTATTTACTACAATTTAAGGTTTGAAAATATGGAACAGCCTATAAAGATTATCCCATTTTAGTTTTCCATGTGGGACATTGTTCTCTCTGCGGCAGGCCATGGCATGCTAAGGTTAATTCTACATCAAGCTAAAATTCAGATAGCTAGTTGCAACTATCAAGTTAATACTTAAAATATCAGCCTGAAATCAACCTTGACATCTGAACTTTTAAATCAAACTAATACCAAGTTGAAAATAGCATTGTTGTATAAGCGAATGTAGTCAAGTGTAAAATAATACTAAGTTAGCAAGAAATATAAAAAAATAAGGTTGACATATCAGGCAACTTAAAATCAAACATATTCAGACATAAACAAGTATACTATTTGTGATATATTGAATAACTGTTTAATCAATACACGTTAAACATTTTGTCATTAAGGTCGTTTCTATCGTTTTCGATCATAATCATTTCTGCGTAAAATATAACATTACTAAATTCGGCGCAAAGTAATACTAAAACTATTTATTGTATTCAGTGCAAAATTTCTCCAGACGATAGACTCAATACTGCACGTTCAGTTTTTTTTTTTTTTTTTTTTTTCAAGTTTTAAACTAGTGTTCATAGTACATAGTATTATTTTAGATAAAGAAATATGACCTCGCTGAAGATAATATACGCAGCATTTGGTGAATGAATGACGTGTCCTTTCTTGACTGCGGGGGGTGCAGCAGGTACAAAGTCTTAACTGATCCTCAGAGGGTAGTTTGTGGAAAGCGGAGCAACAACCACTGCCTCCTACATCCGCTTAATCGAGCAGGCGGTGGCAAGAACACAGAATGCATACTTTCGAAATGACAATAGCTTAGTTCCCAGCCATAAGACCGTGAGGCAAGGTTTCGAAGAGAAAAGGTTGGGGAAGACAAGACTAATTGCTATCAGAAATAACAAGAAGGGTCATTTTTCAATTATTTTTGAACCTCTTTTACGGTAACGTAATTAAACGTTTGTTAAACTGTGGTTTGCAGATCTCAAATAGTTCTCGAGGTGCGCTTAGTTGAATATTAGCACCAAAAAAGTAAGAGAAAATAAAATTCAAATCAGTTGTGTATCACCATAATTGGGGATCTCAAACAGGTATAGATTACGCATTAAACAAATAATAACGGACGCCAAAAGGGAATGGATACTTGTCCATAAATAGGAGGTACTCGTTAAAGGGAGGTTACAGAAATTTAAATTACAGCTCGTGCGGAAATTTGTAAAAATTAAATAAAATCTTTAGTTTTACGTCCCATGTTTATGCCGGTTAGGCTAAAGGAGACGGTGATGGTGAGAAATGAATGAAATGGTGGAATGAAGAAAGTGGGAGGAAACGAGAGAACCCCGAGAAAACCCACGAGCACAGAGTTTGTCCACCACAAAGTTCACACGGCGCGAGCTGTGACCGAACCCGGGACCCCAAGCACCGGAGGTGAACGCTCTACCACTGAGCCACCGCGCCCCCGTGCAGAAATTTTATAGTATATAGTAAATTCATTGTTGTAAATACAAGCTAATATGAAATGCTGTAATCTATAAAGAAACAAAAGTACCACCTTAATTTATTAGGCTTACTGAAATAAATGCAGTTAGTGCGTTTCAAACATCAGTGTAATAAGATAAACACCGATGGGATATCAAAAGTCTTTATTGAAATGCAACATTATAGTGGGGTGCGCTATGTTTGAAATTGCACATCCGTGTGCATTTCTTGTTAAAATTGAACTAACACTAGATTTTTGTTTTTTAGGTGATGCTTTAAAATTGTGACACGGTTGCCACTTTTTTTTTTGTTCATCCAAATCCAATATGGCGGCTATCAAAGGTGGGCACCTTCGCGAATGCACAGCGCTGTCTTTAAAAGCCTATATCTCCCAAACTAATTGACTAATCTTCATGCAACAAACACCAAACGACGTAGAAAATAATAATTTTTTAAAACTTGATAAGAATTATTACTTATCAATGCAAATAATAACGTGAGAAATAATTTTATTTCAAATTTTAAACATTTTATGATGTGTTTTCTTTATATTGTTTTAAATAACAAGTAAGGAACTATAATAAGCAATTTGAAGCTATGCTGCGCTACATTTGGGCCACAAGGGAGGTCAACTGGTCTCTTCATCTTTCTGCTCAAGAAAACTTTTTTTTTTTTTTTTTGGCAAATGATCAACTAAGCTACGCTAGAATGACCACTCTGTATTGTGCAGAAAACCAAGCCTGAAGTACTGTTTGAAAACTTAAAAGAAGGAAACTTTTGCATCAGCAAGTTCAGTCATCCTTTTACATCGATTAGCTCAGATCACGGAACAGAACATCAGATTCGATCACTGAAAGTAACAGGAGGCATCACTGGATTGACACAAAATGAGTCAGCTCTAGATCGCTATCTTTGGTCGGCACCCGTTGTAACTCAAGTCCTCCAAGAATTTGAAATATTATATGGATCAAAGGAATACGTGCAGTCGCATAACCATCATCGTCTCGTTTGAACTTCAAAAACTCGAATGCTGCAAAATGCAGACGAGTTAAGAACGATTTTAGTTCACTATGGTAATCCTTTTGCTGAAACAGGAGAGCTTCTAAACATCACAACCAAAGCAGTTGTTCCCGAGAAAATAAAAACAGATATTCTTCTCTGTGATGACAAGGGACAGAACAAGCAGACCAGTTCGTGAAATCTCGACTTCACGGTTCCGCGCAGACAGTATTTGATAAAATGAGGAAGCTTAATTTGGGGTCCTTCAAACATCTGGCGAAGAAGCTAACAAAAACTGTAGCCGGTAAAATCATCAAATTGAAGGAAGAGAGAAATTTGTTACCGCGTTTTGTAATCATCTGTCGTACACGCAATGACATAAAGAAAAAAAAGTGAGCTACAATCCCTCAAGCTCTCTTTGCGGCAGATGGTTCGCTTATAGTGGGCACAGTTAAAGCCACTATTATTCGCACTTTGGAAGGAATGCTACATTCACGCAACAGTACCGAGCCAGAAATTGATGAAATCTCGAACAGGAGTGTTCAAGGTAAAAACATCATGATAATTGATAGAATGTCAGTTGTACAAAGCATGAAGAAGACCCCGACGATGAAAACCTGCAGTGATTTTGCAACAAAATTTGTGAAAAAATAGAGTGGCTCTCACGATCATCAGACGAAATTCGCATTATATTCGATAAGTGCATAGAAACTTCCTTGAAAGATAAAATGTGAGCTAAGGGAAGTGGAGATACATCACTGGAGTTCCGTGTGGATGCTTCCACAAACATCAGTAATGTATCTATGAGCTATTTTCTTCCACATTCCAGCACAAAACGATATTTAACAGCATTCTTAGCGAAAGAGACCATCGATTACTTCCGAAACATGTCTTCACAGAAGGAGATCACGATTGTGTGGGAGGATTGCGCAGAAGCAGCATCAGGCTGGAAGACGAGCTGAAAAATCACAGTCATGAAGAAGCGGATACACTCATTATTCTTTATTCAATCCATGCTCGAAGAAAATACCCTGACGCTCACTTGACAATATATTCACCAGATACAGACGTGCACTGCTTCTGTTACATTACTTTGAAGACCTTGTCCCGCAAGTCAACTTTGTCAGTGATCTCCAGGGAAGACGCGTAATTGACTTGTAGGATCTCTATTCAGCTCTCGGAACTGATTTGTGTAGAGGACTATTAAGAATCCATGCATTCACTGGCACAGGTGTTTCTGGAAAAATTGCTTAAAAAAAAAAAAAAAAAAAAAAAAAAAAAAAAAAAAAAAAAAAAAACAGCATTTAAAATGTATCAAAACAGCGACAAAAAGTAGAGTTCTTTGCCTCTTTAAGACAGACTGTGGACCTACCAACCGAGGAAACATGCAGTAATTTAGAGCGATTTGTTTGTGGTATGTACTCAACAGGAACTGACCCCAGTAGCGACCTCTCATAGTTACAATGGCAACTCTTTTCTCTCAAAAGTACCGAAGGGTAACGACTTCCATCAACATGCGCAAGTTTAAAATTTCACACCTGGAGAGCCCATTACTTGTGCCTTGTGTGGAGAAACGGTCACCTTTCCCATCCCGAAGTTCCAACCTCCAACAAATTATGGATGAACAGAAGAACAACATCGTTTCCAGCCTATTCTGTGTTTGCAGCCACCGGCACCGGACGCAATTTCTTTGAATGTTCACTGTGTCTGTAATCAGTGGCGGCGGTTGGACGTTAAAAGTGAGGGGGCAAGACATGATCTGAATATTTGTATATAAATGTTAGTTTTCCTGGTTGTTTCTAACATTTTGTTTGACGAAAGGTTGTATAACTAATAGGATACTATATTTTCAGTTAAAATACCGTATATAATATTTATAGTTTATTAAGTAAATTGAGAAGAACAAAGCAAGTAGATACTAGCCCTTTGTACTCTTAAACAACGAAAGTGTAAGAAGAGATTTGATTCCTTGCTCATGAACATCTTAAAATTCTGTCTGGAAAATTGTGTGATCAGATTATTTAATAAATTTGCAAAACAAATAAATAGAAAGGATAATATTAATCATAGTAATGAATAATTATGCTTGTTTTGCAAAAGTTATATTGAAACTGAGGATTAATGAAAAACTTAATATTTAATTCCACACATGCTATTAAATGTATGTTATTACTCTTAGAAAATGAAAGACAGTAAATACTACAAGCATATGCTACGACATTTAAAGAAATATTTGCTTTTGCAACTTCTTGAAATATGTTCGTTGCCATTAGGTGCAGATTTCACTTTCTTGGAACACATCAAAACACAACAATACTTACAATCCACACTTCAGTTATACAAAATAAACTTAAAACCTAGAATTATATTCAATTTACTAAATTTTATTGTATATACACTCGTACATCCTTAAACACAACACTTCACTCGTATATTACACTACAAAACAATGGAAAAGGTAGAAGTTGTTCCTTATCACGCTCTTTTTAATCGATATTCCTTACTTTAGAAAGAAGAAAAGACATTTTAGGAACTGTCAATTTTTGTGCAATTAAAGAATAACTTGTGAAATAGGCCCTACTTTTTTGCATAATGTTCTTTCGATTAGCTTCAAAGCGGCTCACTAACATATAGAGCCCTTGTAAGAAGAAATGAAAGTATGCTGAAATTGTGCTCCAATAGGTTATTTTTTGGGGTTATTTTCTGTGGCGATTAAAACGCAATTACTGTAGCTTTCTTTACTCCACGGGAAGACAACCAATACGTATTCACGCAACAGCAAATATTATATGGCAGCATTTTTTCCTATTAATCAGTAACACATACAAAATCGTTACATTTCCAAATGAAACTATATACATTAATTGGTTACTTAAAAAAAGTGCGGGGGCAACTGCCCCCCTTTGCCCCCCCTAATCGCCGCCCATGTCTGTAATACTGGATGCAATGCGTGCCGTTGCAAAAAAACGCTAATTACCTTGCACGGAATTTTGTCAGTGTGGAGATAAGTGTAAAAATTCAGCAGATCATATGTTAGACTATGAAGGAGGTAATTATGAAGGAGAATCAGTGTAACTATGAAACAGTTTCACACTGTTTGAAATGAAAAAAAAAAAAAAAAAAAAACAAACAAACAAATCCAGAGAGTCTTTGATAAACACTACGGTCACAAACATTCGTTACTCTACATTTAAGTCTCCACATTAATGTATTTTGCGTTTTAACATATTTTTTATAATTAGACAGCGTTGTGAATCAAGTAAATGGGCGGTATTTTTATAAATAAACATATTGATGCATATACCAACAGAGAGATATCCTACGTGCGCAAACTTTTTTTTTCTCTTTGGAAACAACTAATGGTGCTTATTCCTGATGATGCATGTTACCATATTGTGCATAACGCCTGCTGTATAACGCTGTGCAAAATACTTTCTATTTCAGCGTTACCTTAGCAAAATATAATAATAATATACAATTGAATTATTTAATTATAATATACAATTTAATTTATAATATTAAAATTTCCCACTGTTTATGAAATTTGAGCAGAAAACTGTTCTATATTTAGGACTGCGTTTAAGGATGCGCACGAGACGAGTCGAGACAGAATTTTCGTGACAAGAGAAATATACAATTTTTGAGTCGAGACATTACTTTTACAGCACATTTTCGAGACGAGACAGCCACAATTTTTTTGTCTCGTGCGCATCTCTAACTGGGTTCATCCAGTTAAGCAGAGAGTACAAAGTGGATGATTAGTTAGGTTGTATTAATTATTTTAGCATGTTGATGTGAAGTTCTTTTTTTTTCTTTTACATTCTATTATAAACATTCTTAATTTGCTGTAATTGTAATAAAAATAAATTTGCTGTAAGTTTAATAAACATACAACAGACTAACACCAAATTGGGAGGGAAGGAGGAAAGCAGTTTACTTTGGGTGTTAAGCCATTCTGTGCCTCACGTGACATAACCTGTGTTTTTAACCTTACCTACTCGTATAAAGACTTACGTCTCAAAAAAGTAGCATATTTGAAATGTACTGCTGCTACTACTACTACTACTACTATTACTATACTACTACTACTAATAATAATATATACGCAAATATTTCTGCAATATGTATGTATCTATCTGTTATTAATGCTTTCAAAATCTTGAAAGAAACTTTTGGTTTCTTTTTGTTTGTGACAAGCCTGCATCCCGGTGACTTGCCTGCATTCCGTAAAACATTCATGTCTCCTAGAATAACTTGCTGGATACATCTCTAAATGACTATATTAGTATTGTGTATACGTATTGTGTTGTATATCACGTTTGTAGTCTAGCGTTATTTGTTGATTTTTTTTCGTTTATACATGTCGATGTAGTAATTATACTGAATAAAATTTTCCTTTCAATTGTAAATTTACTGCGCTTCAAATGTATACATCGCTTTCCTACATAGACCCTATAGTGTGTATTTAATGTTTATCTCAGTTTCATTGCATTATGTTCAGTTCAATCTGGCAATTTTATAAAAGTCGGATCTCTCCTTCGTAATCACGACGTTGTATAAGGACGCAAAACTTAGAAACTTAAAAAAAAAAGAGAGAAAAGAAAAGAAAAAAAACGAATCCCATACATTGATTCTAAACTATTTCAATGGTTCGTACCTCAATACACCTTCCCCAACCACGGTTGGGACGTAATTAAAATGTATTGTTCTTGAATTTCATTAAAATTCTTTTAAACATATTTTTAAATTTCTCATTCATTTCAATTAAGTTGCTTTTCAAAGGTCCCCTATAATTTCAATGACGTACTATGGGCTACGTTATAACCCATTAAATTCTGTGGGCATCCGTGCTACAAACTACAGACGTAAATATTCGATAAAGCATTTCATTAGTAAGTAGCTACCACAATACTGTTACGAACGCAGTTAATTTCAACGATAACAGCTTTATTAGTAATATTAAAACTATTATTATTAATAATAACTAGCATGCCAGTTATTTGCTACAGAAAGACTTGAATACAATAAATATAGCTATGTGTAAAAAATAATGTACTTCAGTACAATAAAAATTAAATTTATGACATATATAACTAAAACACGATATTATGTTAGTAAATACGAGGTCAATGGTGTGGAAACACAAAAAAAGGAAAAGAAAAGAAAAAAGAAAAAGAAAATAATTGAAGGATCTGGGATTCACATTTGACGGGCAGTTAAAATTTTGACACCATATAAATGCTATCCTACAAAAAGCAGGAAAGGACAATAGGCTTTATCTTTTTTCTATTTTTTTCAGAACGATATAATGTGTACTTCTACAAATTACTTGTAAGACCTAACCTAGAATTTGATTCTGTAATATGGAACTGTATATCTAAAACTTTGACTAATAGATTGGCAGTATTCTTGGCATGGACGCGATGGTAACGCCACAATAGATTTTTAGGTCTAGTGTCGTTTAGATCTTGTGCCACCAAATGATTTTTAGACCTTATGCCGCCAAATGATTTTTAGATCTAGTGCCGTTTAGGTCTTGTGCCGTAAAATTAGTTTTAGGTCTTCTGCCGCGTCCCCAGTATTCTCCCTATCATGGTATCTACTTTTAGAAGCATTTATAATTTATCAATTGTGAACACCTCCTTCGCCCTCCTTCGGTATATGTAAAGATATTCTGCTACAACGCATGAACTTCAACACTTGATGCTAGTGTCACAAGAGGTTTACAGGATTACTGCACTCAGGGCTTGTGCATGCAGGATTATTGACAGTGAATACATTTTAGGACCTGTGCATGTTGATTGTTTTTAGGACCTCTGAATTTTAATACTTGTGCTGTGAGGCTCAATACAGTTTTGATCTTGTGCATTTTATAACTTCCGAAATGACCCCCATAAATATTCACTTCCATATGTTCACCTCTGAACTACATAGAAGAGCTTCTTATTAGAGATTTCATTATATCTACCTATCAGATATAATCTATCTATCTACCTATCAGATATATCTATCAGATGACTTCAATGAAACTAAATTGATTTTAAAATTACATGCTCACAATATGTCAAATAAAATAATTAAATACCAATGATACAAATACCCTTCTGTCCGGGAGAACCTGGGTTCGATTTCCGTTGAGGAGTTTATGTAGATCTTACTCCACGTTAAGTTGTATGTTCACGTCTCATATAGCCTCGGTGCTGAAAGGAATGCTAAATTCCAATTCAACCAATTCAAGACGATTATTCGGTGTAGAAAATTCCTCAAGCCTAAAATAAATTCGGTAGTTGATAAATCTCTAGAATCTGGTCTCACATATAGATAACCTATAAGTATATGTTTTTTAATGAGTTTGCTCCTCACTTTGGAGTCTGATAATGCACCATTATTACTCCCACTTCTTTTTTCATATCTTCTTTTCGATTGAATCATACAGTTCGAACGATTTGAATAAAACAAATACACGAATTACGAAACACAGATACGGAAGTTCTGAATATCTGAAACTTCTGAATATCGTCAGCTACAATCTGCTTCAAACTATACATATGACTGCCTTCTCAGCGAAAATGCTTATATTGTATAGGAAAAGATATTTACAAGTGAAAAACAGGTTTTGGTGTTACCAGCGGTCAAACAGACGGCACGTTATTATTGTCATTGTTTTCAAAATAATGCGAAGCACTATGGGGAGGTCTTGCAGGTGGGGAAAGAAACCAAGAAATCTGCCTGTTTTGTTCGAGAAGGAACATCAATCATTCTGTTGCCAAATAGGGCCAAGTTTAAAACAGCTATCAAACAGAAGGAAAATAATTTTTAACTATCATGCTCTAATATTACCCTAGTGGGAAAAAGTAAAAGTAAATAAAATATTTAATAAACACCTGGATGAATTTCGAAATGTAAGAAATACATAATTTTCGTAATTCTTTCGAAAGACGTCTGCCATGTTATTATATATGGAAGTTCTATCGTATTCTAGGTGCTGGACAAAGCCTGAAATAACCTTCATCAGACCAAAGTAACAATTTAAATCAGTGTAATGGTTTCAGCACTTATCTCTGTTTTTGTCAGACATTTTCAGTTTCCTCGGAATTTAATTTACATTTTAATAAACGTCTCTATTTTACGCGATGACGGAACACAATTCTTTTTTCATTTTTACTTTAATTTATTTGAGCTGACAGAGATCTAAGGGATGGTGAAGGTGATGATTAGTCCCTTATTCTAAGGAAACATCCCACCCAGACAGCATGTTTGCTTGCCGCAAGCTTGCCTGCCGCTTTTATTTGATTTTATTTCGCTTTGGCTTATACACAAAAGCTTATTTCTGCTTAGCGCAAGCCGTAGTGCGAGCAACCCACGCTTCGCTTGCGAGACGCTTTTCTTTAGATTGAAGTAAAAAGCCAGCGCGCGTTCGATTTTCAGTTGTTCTCAAAATCCACGTGACGCTGACCTCCTTACTTTCGGCGATAAGGTAGTGTTTGCGTTGTTAGTGTCTTGTTAGCATTCAGCTTGAATAAAGGACAAACTTAATTATTTTTTTAATTGTTCCGTCTAGTATTCTAGTACTCTAGTCCCACGTACCTATAATATCGCTCTTTATTTCCTCATATTTCGGTAACTATGAGGCATAACGAATTGTAGTATTTACGTATAGAGCATAAATGTGAACATAGATGGCAGCAGATTTGAGCCTACTTATTTCGCGAAAGAATACAGAACTGTTGTAGATATTTTAATATAAACTTCAAGTTTAGCTTACAGTTTACTATAAACTTTATCTGAACGCTGTGTTTAAAGTATAAACATTTTTCTGCGTTTTTATATAAAAAGGTAGAAATTTCAAGTACTCGCCACTAATATAGCAACATGTTAGATATTTGTAAGAAGCAACGGCGCGTTGCGTGTCACAACTAAAAGGTAACAATTATGCTTATTTTGATGTTTTGCAAAAGCGGATGGGAGACTTGGGTGTTTTCATGGTTGTGCATATGCTCCAATAATTGGGGAGGTGAGGGGACAATATATTGTAGTATAGATTTAGTCAAACGGTTAAATTATACTGATTTCATACTGTTTTATCTAATTTCGCTTAGTGCAAGATTCCATATAACTTCTTTGGATTGTGTTTCGCTTGCAATAAGCTTAATAAAGCTTGCCATTGATGAGAATACGCTTAAATTGGCTTGCGTTTGAGATAATTTGACTTGTCTTTAACTTGTGAAGACAAGCTTGCCCCAAGCCTTGCCCAGATGTAACTAACTAGCTTGCCACAAGCTTAAAGCAAGCTAATTGGCTTGCATAGTATAGCTTGCGGCAAGCTAATTTACCTTGCAACAGCAAGTTTGTGGCAACTTGCAATAAGTTTAAATTGCTGTCTGGGCAGCATTCTGCTGGTAGAATTGCGGTAAACATGAAAACCTGTCAGGATGGTATGATTGGGATTTGAACTACGGCCAACCTCCTTAATATAAATTAACGTTTTATCATCTGAAGACAAAATAGATAAGATCACAGGTTTAGAAACAGATTACTCAATAATAGTAGAAGTTTATATATGGCATTTGAGAGTTGATGTCAGTGGTTTCGTGATAGGTGCTCAGGTAGGCTTGGAACAGTGTCTTCCAACTTTGCCTAATTCTCATTTTGGCTAACACTTTATCTGCTGTCGATCACAGAAAAAATACCATCCACCCTTTTAGGTGAAATGCCAATTCCCATTATGCCTAACGATCTTACCAGAAGGGAAATACCCCCATGTAGAAGATCTGACAGTGTTTCCATACTTATATATAAATAAGTGACATAAACTTATATCAACCCTAACAGTTGAGTTGAGTTGATTGTGAGTTTAACGTCCCGTTCAGCAGCAAGGCTATGTGAGACGTGGACCTACTGATTAACGGGGAATCCGAACAACATGAGCTCCCGCCGGGAATCGAACCCGGGTCTCCCGCGCCAAAGACGCGTACGCCAACCGCTTAGTCAGGGAGAAGCCCTCAACCCTAACGGCACAAGATGTGCTAGACATGTGCCATTTAGGTACCCCAGCTACTTTTTAGGTATCCGACACTTGGTACATATGGTATTGATGTGCTAAGTATGTACTTCAGCTACCTAAAGTTTTAGGTACTTGTTACACCTAATTGATATTTGCGACTATGTACCACAAATGTTACACTTATTTACCTGGCTCAGTTTTGCACTGTGATAGTCATTTGTTTTTATGTCGTCACTTGGGACACATATCTTTCATGTTCGGGGTACTTCCTTTAGGTGCATACTTTTTCAGATACTTATGGCACATAATTGATATCTGAAGCGACGTATGAATGACAGTCAGCTGTTTGCATATGCTCATGCGTAGTAACATGCCACGGTTTCTCGTGCTTTCTGCCGCGATTTCTCTTCTAGTACACAATCGCTTAGAAAAAAAGAAGCAACAAATGCATCAAATTTGGGAGATCAATTTAGAAGAAAGAAATGACATAACTGATGAATAAAAATTAAGATGAATCTTTCATACATATGTGAACAGTTAATTATTTACGTGGTTAGGGATAAAGAATTGTATTTTTTAGATGCTAACTATCGCCGATCATTTGAAAGTGAATATGGAAGAACCATGAAATAAAGTAAAGAGACGTGCTTCATTTTGTTACAAAATTACATGACGAGCGAATTTAATTCGATCCTAAACGGCTATCGTCGAATATACAGGGTTACGAGAGCACTCTGATTAGCCAAATTAAAAAGACCCCAAGAATTTATTCATCTACAAGCGATATTTTCCTCATCGCCTCCGTGGCCAAGTCGGAAGAGCACGCACCCAGTAATCAAAGGGTTGGTGGTTCGCGCACGACCCCGGCTACTTTTTTAAAATTGTTTTAGGTGTTGTTTAGACTCACCTTAAAGTAAACCAGTTACGCATAAAGGCGATTTAACATATTTTGGAGGAGTAATTTTCGCTTACGGTATGTGGAAAAACATACCTAGAACATATTAGGTAAGTTCCCTAGGTACATGTCAGGCATGTGCCTAGGGGTGGACATAGACTGTGACTATCACTTGCCACCTATGTGATTTCTCTCTCATAGGTACATAAGGCACATACTGGGAATATTCCCATGTACCTGAGGGAACATGATAGGCATACGCCTGCTATGTAATTGTGCTGTTAGGGAAAAGCACTTGTTAACAAAAGCAGTGATTATGTATTTCATGTGTACGCATCTATTTCATACAAAAATAACTTACATCAAATAAATTACTACGATCACTAGAAGTAATTACTATGGAATTACTAGGTCAACTTGCTGGCTATGCTTTTTTTTTTTTTTTTTGTTTTGGCTTATATATTTTAACTGTATTACGACATACTGGTATAATTTATAATGAAATAATTAAACTAAATAAGTTGAATATCCTTTGAATTTTATGATTTTATCCCGTGGGCTTTTATTAGAGATTTGATTTCGATTTTGTTTTTTTTGCAGCATTACAGAACTTCATTCGGATCTACACTTGTTAATGGTTTGTGTAATTAATTGAACAAGCATATCAAATGCTAAAATGAGTACTTTAAGGATAAACATCCACGGCCTTGTGATATGTAGGCTTTTTGCCATATATTTTAAATTCTAAACACAATTTGTTATCTGTTTAGATTGCAGCCGATGAACAAACACTGAAATCAACACCAGTTAACAAAGAATGAAAAAGAACTAAATAAAAGAATAACAGCGCCGTAACTTAGACTTTTTTCTGGAGGGGGGGGGGGCAAGCATTAATACGCGTATTTGGGCCAACTTGAAAAAGTTGGTTTTCTAATTCTTGGGCTCCCTCTTTCCATCTTTCTTTTACTATTTATGGGCCCCCGGAGCCTGTTGGGCCATTAGTTACACCTCTGGTCCCGTTTCCATATATGACAAATTAATTAAGGAAACAATATTGACAAATCTCAAAGCCATGCGAATAAATATTATTTCTAAGACCCCTAATACCAGGCATTTTTTACTGAAATGAACCCACGACTCATTTCTGTTTTATTTACCTTTTGTGCGCTGTTTCGTTTATGTAATGTAGTGGACCTGTTTGATGCTTCATTTATAATTTCATGTTCGTATCGTATTCGGAATAAGAAAATTTTGTCTTAAATTACGCCCCCTTGAACGGCGGGAGCTTCCCTGGGGGCAGTTGCCCGCAACCCCCAAGTTACGGCTCTGAAGAATGACTAGAAAAAATTCACTTTTCTAGTTTCAATGGTTTCGCTAAAATAGTGAAAAAACTTAATTTGGAACGCTACCACAAATGTGAGTAAAATGTACGGTATAAGTATTTTGCTTTCTTACTCTATCACCGTTCACTCATTGAAGCAGGGGTGTACTGTATATTGTTGAGTATTTTTTTTTTCCTTTTTGCCACTTTTTCTCATCTTTTAACATGTACCAGCAACTGTAAGCACTGCCGACAATTGTGAAGTCTCTTGTTGCAGTTTGCGTTAAATTTTGCAGTCCTTCCTTCCATAGCTAGTCTTGAAGTGAGAACAAGAAAAGAAAAGGAAAAAAGAAAGAAAAGAAAAATGTCCAATGTTGAACCCGAAAAATAAGTTACAGAAAAAATTACAGTTATTCTTATCAAATACCAAGGTTCAACAAATATCTTGTTTCCCACACTCTTCGTCTCCACCTTGGAGAGCTGTTTCACAGCTTTTCAGAATACGTTAAAATTGGCGCCAACTCTAAAATTTAAAATGTTGCTCATGAAACACCTAAGTTACAATTAATATCTCAAGTTTTCCTTTGTGTTGGTGCATTCTCCTACATTCCTATACTATCTACTTCAGTCACTAAACATAGTGCAAGAGCAGATGAATTTCTTTTATGAAACAAAAAGAAATCTCTACACGTACTCTCATGCATGGTGTTTAGGTACACCATGTGTAAAATTTCGTTGTTCTAGGTTCAATGGTTTCGTTAAAATGGTGAAAAAAACATAATTTGGCATAACCGCGACCAGAAATGTAAGCAAAACGTACAAGTATTGTAATTTGCTTTCTTAGTCTATCACTGTTCACTCATTGAAATAAGAATATATATTGTTGAGTAAACCTTGTATTATTTTCCTTTTACCACTTTAACTCATCTAACTTGTGTGTGTCTGCAACTTTGGACACTGACGACAATTAAGAAATCTCCTGTTATTGTCTGAGCTATATTTTGCAGCCATTCCTTCAATAGTTTTGGAGTGGAAAAAAAAGAGAAAAATGTGCAATGTTGATGTCTCAGAATGCAAGATAAGTAAAAATTGACGTCAACTGGAAAAATACAGTTATTCTCACCAAATACTATAGCTATGTTACAAATGATATCTCACGTTTCTCATTGTGTTAATGCAATCTCCCATATTCCCATTCCACCAATTCCATCTCCTTTTACTTAACACAATGCAGCAATGCTCGCGTCTAAGAGTCTCAGAATTAATCTCCTCTAATATGTTCCCAGGTTGGGAATCGTGAGGTGGTGCAAAAAGGAAAGTGGGAAAGGTTGAATGAGGGGATGAATGGGTTGAAAGACAAATTACGAAACGAGAAAATTTCTTTATTTTCTTATATAGACGTTATAGGAATTAGATTTCTGGGATATCGGCATCTAAGGCCATTTAGTCTGTCACGTATATGAGGGATGACGTCCCTCGGCGAGCACACAATCCGATGAAAGCGAAGATAGGAATGAGGAAGGAAGAAAGCGGCCTGGACCATTATGGTTGGTACGATCCCGGCATTCGCTTGGTGTGAATGAGGGAAACCCAGAAAAAACTCTCTTAGGATTGCTGGCCTGAAAAAGCTGTTTTTACGCTTTTTCGATCGAGTGTCCCTACCTGGAATCGAACCCTTGACCGCTCGCATCAAATACGACAGCGTTAGCGACTACGTCATGCAGGGCCATTTATATAGATGTCATACCCTATTATGTGTATATGTGTGATTCAGAAGCGTTCACCGCGTAGAAGTGAATGTAATATATCGCAAATTTATCATGTTATGTTTTTGACAAAGGCTAACTACTGTTATGTCTGCTGTTATACGACTGTGTGTGTGTATTTACACCGTATGGTTACCAGAGATGGAGTGGGTCAGTGGGTTGGAGGGGCAAGTTTTCTGAGTGGATCAGTGGGCCGTGGGTCAACAGCATGTGACCCACCACCACCACCCACCATGACACACTGCAATCCACCACCCACTGTGACCCACTGCGACCCACCACCCACCGTGACCCACTGCAACCTACCGACTCAGTATGATCTACCGATCCACTCTGCTCACTGCATTGTAGACAGTATCTTCTGAAGACTGGTAAATTTGTCTTCGTTTTACTTTCAAGACCTTCATTTCCCTTCCTTTTCCATTTGTTTCTGTCTACTTACCTGAGGTGAGTATATCTAACCAAGTGAAAAAAAGAACTTCAGGCACTTTTGGATATTGATATTTTTAAATGTAATAATAGGAATAGGACTTACACTACTACTTGGCTTTCGAGACCTGAGAGTTTTTAGAGGAGCTAACTACTTGAAAAAATACATTTTTGAATCACTGTAATATATAAATTATTATATAAAAAAATTGAAGGTAACTATGTGTGCCTGATAATCACGGTCAAATTGCAAAGTCAAATGAAATTACTTTTGGTATATAGATAGGCCTTAATCCAAACTGGGATGTTTGTTATATTGCTTTCATTATAATGCATAATATCCTAAGGAGGTAGTGAAGATCCGAATTTTTGCGAAAAAAAATGAGTATCTCGCAAGCCGTTAAACTTACGGAGCTGAAATTCAGTGTATTAACTCTTTATTGAAAATAAACAGAATGTGTCTTAACATTTTTTAAAATTCTCCTTTATGGAGGGTGGCACTTTCTATATATGGAAAATTGGTAGTGAGTTGGTTTGTAAAAATGATCGAAAACGATCGATGATATTAAAAAAAAAAAAACAGAAATACAAAGACAGAGCTTGGCTTCATATATCCATTGCTTTCTACTATAATAATTGCTGAAGCTTATGTTTATTATATGGAGCGCTTAAAGCACAGGACAATCAACTCAAAGTTGTGAGAAAAATTGGCATAAAATTTGTACTTACATGGAAATTTTAAGTTTGGATTGTATGCATAATTTTATGGAAAATTTTACACTTTTTCCCCTTTACGTTGGTCTACTTACCTTGATTTGGAACTTTCAAATTTCGCCCTTTTTTCCACTTCAAATTTCATCCTTCTTAATTCAACAAGGAAATAATTATATTATGATAATATAACTGAAATTCATAGTAATTTGACACATGGCAAACAACACTGTGGTAATTGAATGGGAAGAAGGAGGATAATTCCCATTCACCTCTGAACACTTTCCAGGAACCTCGTTCCTTTTCGCTTTCTAGACGGAGGAGGGAACTTGGTAATGGCATCAAACCTTCATGTGTAATTACAAAAATTAAATTTATGAACAATTAAGAAATCATCAGTTTATCAGGCTTTAATTGATAATTTATTCACAAGATTCCCTATCGAAAGTGTGGTAGATGAAGTTTCTGTTCTACATAAGTCGATATTGCCAACTGACATGATCGATATCGAAAAGATGCTGTATGGTGATAGAGAGATGATCTTCTTGCTGATTATTTCAAAACTGACCAAGAAAAATCGTTATCAGACTTAAGTCTAACAAGCAGATTGTCGATAAGGAGTTGCAGAAATCGGGTAGACGTATTATCAACTTCCACGACAGAGTGCGAACGGGAATTTCCCCTTATGAATTTACAGATGACTGATATTAGAAATAGACTAAGTGCTCAAACATTGTCTAACTTGTTGTTCATCAATGTTCATGGCCCACCGCTAGATTAGCTCAAAGTAGACGAGCAAGTTACTTTTTGGTTGAAGGATGGACATCATTCCGCTGCGGATGATTTACCACGAAAAAGTTACCAACAGGAAATAAACCTGATTTCAGATTTGTTTTAAAGTATAAAATTACGAGTTATGGAAATTGTATACTTGTATTACTAATGGCTTATTTGTGTTATTCAACTTTGTACCTAACTTTTAGTAAGTCTCTTCTTTGCTTTAGGTAAACTACTTTGAATAAATATTTATAATAATTGCAATTATGCATATTTGTAATTTAAATTTAACGCGGTGTTTTAGTTATTACACAAATTACAATTATGAGCATACTTAATGAAGATGCTCTCACATAGGGTCCCCTAGTCCCTTTATACAGTATGAAAAAACTGATTTTTCAAGTCTTTTGTGAGAAAAGTACTGTGAACTGAGAAACTATAACCTTTTCCATATTGTACAGGGGTATTTTCCTGCGAATAGAAGTTTGTTTTGGAATGCGTTCAGAAATTAACACTTGCAAGAATATTTTCTTAGTACAAGTATATTTTAGGCACACAGTAATTTCCCCCACCTCGAACTGTTTCAATTTCCTCACTGACAAACACTTTACCATTTTATATCGTAAAGGTCAGATTCACCGTTATTGACGCTATTAACAGAGTGATGCTTGACCGATTGACTAGAAATTCAAACTTCTATTAGTGACAATTTCACAGTCTTGTGTTATTACAAGTGTAAACTCTTTAGTCAGTAGAGAAGAGGTCGTGGATCGTGTTCAGAGTTGATGACGATGAATTTTGGTGAGTCAGAGTAGGTCATAGTGGATGAGAGTGGTTCATGGTGGGTGGTGGGTCACGGTGGGTCAGAGTGGAAAAAATGAAATGAAATATTTGAGTTTTACGTCCCACGGTTATGCCGGTTAGGCTAAAGGAGACGGAGATGATGAGAGATGAATGAAATGGTAGAATGAAGAAAGTGGGAGGATACGGGAGAACCCCGAGAAAACCCACGCACATGGTGTTTGTCCACCACAAAATTCACTTGGCGGGAGCAGGGTTTGAACCCGGGACCCCAAGCACCAGAGGTGAACGCTCTATCACTGAGCCACCGCGGCCCAGGTTCAGAGTGGGTCATGGGGGTCATAGTAGGTGGTGGGTCAGAGTGGGTCACGGTGGGTGGTGGGTCAGAGTCTGTCACGATGTGTGGTGGGTCAGTGGGTCGTGGGTCAAGTTTTGTTTGACCCACGCCATTAGTTACAATATTGTATATTTGAAATATCTCTTGTTATTGTAATTTGAAATGAGTATTCTTTTTTTTTCTAGCAAACTTAATTGTTAATGTGACTGTAGTAATTTCATTGATGTAGTCCAATTTTTTTTTGTATATTTGAAATATTTTAAGATATAGTCATTTGAAATATATGTGACATTTTTATGTAAGTTTCAGTCACTCATTTATGTAGAATATGGAAACACTGCCAGATCTTTTCTATATTCGGTGTGTTTCCTTCTTGAGAACATCGTTAGGCGTAATAGAATTAGGTCAAATGGGATTGGCATTTCACCTAAAATCGCGGTTGTGATTTTTCTGTGATTGAAAGCTGATAAAGTGTTAGGCAAAATGGAAATTAGGGCAAATGGCGAGTAAATCGCTTGGAACATCAGGTTGGATTCGTGCTCAATGTTAACTACGTTATTTGTTTCTTTCGATCTCCTTTTAGGACTTCTACCAGTGCATTAATGTTCAATTTCTTAAGAAACGAAAATAAATTAGTACTTAAAATTGGGAACAATATTGACTGAACGTTATTTCTCAAAAGTAAGGGGAATTGAATTTAGTAAAGGAAAGTTGAGAATAAGAGTACACTTGGTATACATAGAAATGCTACTTTCAATTTTGAGAACTGTAATTTCATTCATACTCGCGGATTACTCTTGCCCACTTCACATTTATTTCATTCTTATCTCTCACTCTCTGCATTTATATTCTTAGAAAACGTTGGTTTTAAATATTTCAGAAAAAAGTATATTCTGAGAGTATATTCTTTTACTTCCTCATAATAAAATACTTTCTTATAATAATAATAATAATAATAATAATAATAATAATAATAATAATAATAATAATAATAATAATAATAATAATAATAATAATAATAATAATAAGGTACACCTTGAAATTTTAGAGCAGAATTTGGGATGATGACAAGTTTGTGTCTACAATTATTTTTTCACAATACAACTTTCCTTTGGAAAGAAACGAAAGAAAGAAATTAGGAGCTTGTAAAATGTGTGATTTTATAGGTTACTACATTTATTATCACTGATTTAAACTAATATATTGCAAAATAAAATCAACGTAATGCCTATTTTCATAAATATACTTAAATCGTATAAACAAGTACATTCATAAAAGCGTGCAGTTTAATACTAACTAAATGACTAAAACTCAATCGCCTGATACTCAGGAGGTCCTGGGATCGACCCGTGCGGCCAATCACCCTGATTGGGGAGGCGGAGAAGATCATTAATATCTACGGCCTGGCTACCACATTTATTATCCCGACCTAATCCGTAGACAACTAGAGATCTAAAATAAAGCAAAGAAAAAAGAAATAGAAAAGAAAGAAACTAAAATGAACGCATCGACAGAAATCACCGACAAAATTTTCCAAATTTATCTTTTCAATATGTTCGATTTTTCACTGGAACGTTTGAATGATTCTTTCAATTAGGGCAAGACCTATTTATCCTAATCCTTTTTCTTTCTTGTTTTTAACTTATGCTGTAGAATGAGAAATTCTAAATATTGAAAATAATAGGCACCAGGCAGGTTGCTTGCAGTCTGAGATAAAACTAAGCACAACCCTGTTCCCTTCTGTATACAGACCTGCTTCTTAAACAGAATAGTTTAAAACTGGCATTCTCAACCCATCCAAGATTGGAGTACCACCCACAAGTAATACCAAGTACGCTAGCACAATGAAATCGAACAACATTAATTAATAAAGACATATACTTTCAAAATATAAGATTAATCAGATTTTTATTTTTAATGTTACTTTGAATTTCAGTGATATTATACAGATGAAAGGCGCTTGTATCAACGATCAAATAGCCCTTAGTGAATTATTGATGTCAATTAGTTAATCGTGATCGTGCTTTGTTCTTAAAGTATTTCATAACTGAAAATGTTTATTAGGATACTTTGCGCCGGATATAGCCTATGTGATTTAAAAGGAACACTCCACAGTACAGTATTTGGAAACCTTTTGTGCTTTCTGCTTCCCCAAATTCTTTGTACTAGCAGAATACCCGTTCTTTGCACGGGTGCCCCAAATACTTTGTACTAGCAGAATGCCCGTTCTTTGCACGGGAAGTTTAGCTTCATTTTGGACATAAAGGAGACCATAACTGTCACCAATCAACTTAAGGACCCCAAAACTATGAATTCAACCGGCCATTTTCAATTTTTTACATGTCGCCATCGTCCCCTTAGGGGATACTAATGGAGGTTGAATTTGGGTTTAAAGAGTATCAGAAGTGTCACTGTTCATCTCTGCAACCTCATAAACTACGAATTTGATATTAATATCGGTCATTTTATGTCTTCGTCCCTCCCCTAAATTTCACCGTCAGATTGAAATGATAAACATTCCAGGCCCGAACCTCATCCACAATGAAAAATTGATGTTGATCGGTCGGGTGCTTTAGCAGGTATTATTTCACATAGTCACTTTCATTTATAAATACTTTGTAATTCGTATTTTCCAACAATTGTTTCAGCGTGAACGAGGACTAAATATTTATCTTTTCCCGTTCCATGCCAGCAGCCATATTAATATCATCTTCAATTAACTTGATTTTCTAGTTAAGTTCAGATTGGATAGAAAAGGATGTTAAGTAACTTCATTTTCTTCTAAAACACGGAAACGTCCTTCAAATTCGAAGATTTTGAATTTCCAGCTGAGCACTTTTAAGACAATCAAACTTGACTCAACTAAGACTCCTGAAATGTGTGCAATTTGTGGGAAATGGTGCAGTACATTTCTACTTGCTGTTGAAAGAAATCTTTCTAAGTGTAATCGAAATGAAAATTTAATTTGTTTCAAGCCACAAGTTGTGTTTTATTCTGACTGGAGTTGTTTATTAAGTTCTTTTAGATACTGAAAGAGGACTACTGTGAAAACAATATTAATCTTCGGATCGTCATAAAATAATTCAGAGAAGCTTTCTAAAGATATATGTGCCTTGATTGCTTCGAATACTTTCCAGACCGTTGTAAAAGCCAAGACTTAACCAACGAATATCCAGAAAACGATGAGTTCTGAATATGATGCTGATAAATCATGGAAGAGAACTTTTAGCAACCGTTCGTTAAGAGGTCTTACAGTAAGAAAGGTTTTTAATTTAGCAATGACATTAAAATGTTCTGAAATTTCATGAACATATTTTATTTGACTGGCTAAGTTTTCAATATAAATTAAGCAATGACAGTGAATGAAAGGAGGAAAGCGTTTATCATGTTTCAAAGGACTGACAAATCCTCTGTATTCACTCACCATATGCACCAATACACACAAGCGTCGGTGTATTAATGTCGTTTTTTAATAAAAAGTTGCTAACTTCTCTTTATATTCTTTCACCTGTAACTGGATCTAAGTCCATTAACACTGCTAGATATAAATATCCATAGTTTCTTGGTCATTGACAGATTGTAGAAGTCCCTCTATTTGATCACCAATACCAACTATATTGACTTATGTTTTACTTATTTATCTTCACTTTCATCAGGCTAATACCAGAATAGTAACAACACTACAATTGCAGGTTACTACATGCATCCCGATTCCTTTCCCTATATTCGCGAAAGGACGTAACCTCTTCGACGTGCAAGCGGTTATGTCAGACCAAAGTTGCCGCATTTCTCAGATGCTTTAATTATACGTCAAATTGTGAATTAAGTTTTTGTGCGTATAGAAAATATTACCCCCTCCACGTGTTTTACGTACCTCCTATTGGATGGGACACGGTAATAAGTAATACAGAGCTAAACTTTGGAGTATGAATTCCTAATTCAATCTCCGCTTAAGTAAGTTTGTAGTGGACATCATGGCCGTTAGTTTCGCAAGGATGCTCCTGTTTCTTCCTATATTCTCATTTCACTAATTCTTAAACTATTATTAACTCGCCTTAATTAGCCGTATCCATTAGCCTAAAAGGTATAATTATGGGACGTTAAACAAATTTTTCATTTTAAATTTTCATTTTTTACTATTCTGAATCTATAAATAAAACATATAATTATAGACATAGAATTCATTTCAATTTAAGGCAAACTAGCATCTATGGTGCATGCTGTGAAGAATCGATGGTGAAAACTAGCGCTCATGGCCATTTTAGTATATGAATTATCCTGCCATTCTTCTGGCGGTACTGAAGATAACCGAAGTCAAAATGAAAGGATCAGGATTTCAAAATGGACCTACAGAACGGGAAGTAACGTTCTACTAATTCAGTTATGCCCGCTTGGTTGAAGCCTAGAATGTTTTAATAAGTCCTGAATGATAAATGCTGAAATATAGTGTAGGTCGTTGCTCAGTTGGTAGATTCCTGGCTTCACGCTTGGGAGCACCTGGTTCAAATCTGGTCCGGACATTATGACGGGGTATTCCAGGGTTTTCCTTAGTCTCTCCAGTTGAATGCCGGTACCTGCTACAAAATGGCCCTGGTTTTACCTCCTTCAACCCTTTTCCACGGCGTAAACTATAGATGACAATGTTTAAAATAAAGAATAAATTCAATTCGTACAAATGAGCTTTGATTTTTTTAAAAAATATAATCTCTGGAGTGCTCATTAGCACTTTTTAGTATATACCAAGGTCAAAGGGTTGTGAATATATGGGTTAAAATAATGAGTTGCAGTGTTGTGGCATGTTATCTTGCCTTCTCCCACTAAGATTTTTAAATGACAGCACTATTTACCAGAGCCTGATGAACCACTTCCTCCATCGAAGGAGTCTACAGGAAAAGCGAGCTTGGAAACAGCCAAAGCCACCTTCAATTCTTAGCCGTGATCGGGCAACAGAGGGACGGCGGTCATACAGTATCAATTTTATATTGAAACCTCATAATGGTTAATAACATGACTTACCAGTTCCACGCTCCGCACAATTTCTTTGGTAATTAAATTCGTCCCTTGTTTTGTTCTTGATAATCGCAGTGCCATCAATGTGAAGATCATTCTGAATGTTGCAATTTGAGCATAGTATGCAATGAAATACAGACGGACACAATTAGTCTCTCTGTGCTCTGTTTCCTCCAAATTAAAGTAACCTAATGCATACGTAGAAAGGCTGATTACATATATGTTATGAGGACGTGCTGCCATGGTATACAAGGGAGAAAGAAATACAGTTTACACAAGTTGAAGTCTACTTCCCCTGACGACAAAAAGTGAAAATGATTTGCAGAAATTATAATGAATCTTGTGTAAATGTGAATAATTATAATTCAATAGCATTTACTGATTTGAGGATTTGGACTATCTCTAATTTTAATATATAAGTGTTCTAATGAAAATAAAAATGCACAAACCATTCCTTTTTGTTATTGTATTGATTTTATACATTTTGTTCTCTGTAAACTTTGATTCTCTGTTTGTATATGTTAAGGACCTAGTCAAGACCTTAAATCAAGTCCTTTCTTTATAAAGCTACAGAGTATACAGAAACAAATCAGTGATAAAATACTTATAATAGGACTAGCTGAAATGCCCGTTCTTCTCATGGGAAGAAAAGGTTTATGGAAAACGTCTTAATCACTTCCCCCTTAGAATACCGTATCTATTTCAATGAAAGTGTAATCATAAATATAAAAAATATTTGTGTGGCATACATTATGAAACACCCTATTCTACAGATTATACCTTTAATTTATATGATTAAAAATCCACTTTGAAGTTGGTACTAACTCTTTTCCAAAATACTATAAACAGGTCAACATTTATCCGACACCGAAAACCATAATTTGACAATCTGTTATTTTCTCATTTTACTATCGGACTCTTCTACCACCTTGTGCTAATGAAGATGATATTAGACTTAAATAGCATTGTGAGCGCCACTGTTTATTTCAGCGTCTCCGAAAACTATCGATTTCATTTTAATATAAATCAGTTTGCATTAATTTTACATGGCAATCCTTCGAACTTCCACCCCTTGAGTGTCCTATGCCACATTATTTTGTCTATTGTCATTGAAAGTCATTTGTCTACGAATTGTGGTTAAAATTGCTCCAGAAGTTTCACAGTCATGCTAGAATATACATTTATACTGTACATACACCATTTCCGAACATATATAGATGTGCGAGCAACACGTTTGGCGCTTCCCTTCTAAATTTCCAATGCAATTGAAATGCTCATTCATGCTTAAACTTGGGATTAAATGTCATTACGATTGCAACCTAAAACCTTGATGAACCCAAATTATAGATTCGACTCAAATCTCTCATTTGGGGCATTTTATGTTTCACACATTTTCACCTTGAACTTAAACGCTTCCAGGTAATTATCAATTTCAGCAAAGTCGAGAATAATGGATTCGACACGATGGTAGACCGTTTTCAATTATGTTCACATATCAACCTCTTCCTACCATCCCAGGCGTACTAACGGGAGTTAAACATAGATTTTAATGGTATAGAGACTGTCGACAATCTTTTTAGGGGCTTCGTAAACTATGAATTTGATACTAATAGGAATCGTTTATTGTTATTTCTCCTCATATGCAACCGTGTAGTAGTAATCTAGTTGAACTTAGACTTAAACTGTATCGGAAGTGTTGTTATTCATCTGTATTACATTCCCAAAGCTTGGGCTGTAAAATAATATCCGTCGTTATCGACCATTATGTGTGTTACTCTCTTCGATTCTCCGTAGGTGGGACAGGGGTTTTACCCCTACTGGTGGCTGAACTCAAAGGTCATCAGAATTGCTACCTGTCAATTTAGAAAGCTAGGGAATAGACATTAACATCAGTCATTTTCGATTATTTTTCCATTCACAAATTCACTCCTCCTCCAGGGTGCTAATAATGGCTAAAAGTGAACTTAATCCTGCAATACGCGCTCGGGCTACTATTGTAGCCAGGAATTTGTTTTTCTTGCCGCACAGTAGTTTGAGATGCTAACATAAAGGTTGTCTGTGCACCTTTCTATCAACTTCCATTCTGCGTCTTTAATGTGTGGTCGAACGTACAACCGAAACGAGCTCATTGCTATTGTACTTGAAAATTTGATGGGCTACATCTGTAGCCCGCGAAACTTTTGCTGTCACAAGTGTTCCAAAACATGAAAAGTATTTTTCATCATAGTTTGAATGTTGATCGGATGGTCAATGAGTTTGGATAATGCCAGCTCTTATTAGAAATGTCTTATAGATTGCAATAGTAATGGGAAGAATATTTTGAGTCGGAAGAGCTGCATTTTTCGGACACAGAAATTGTGAAAATGCAGAAGGTGTTACTGAGAATTCCAGGTGGCAGGAATCACTGATACCTGTTGATGATAGTGGTAGTAAAGACAGTTGTAAAGTAAATTATTATGTAGCAAATGACAATTTCAGACGAAATAAACTCCTACTTGTAATATTTGCACTCGTGCTCATAATATTTTGCTTCGTTTTCCTGGACCTAAAGGAGAGGCCAGGTCTGCATGGTCGTAACTTGAATGTCTAGAATTGCTTTTAGATGCAAACATTTTCAGACTTATAGTTAATTGTAGCAATATTTACATTGACAGTGTTGGAAAGAGATTTGTACGTGACGAGACTTACAGACTTACATACAGACGAGACTGAAATAAGTGCCTTTCTTGGCATTTTGATGCATTTGATGAGTGGTAAATGCTTGAAGGAAAGTGTGTATTTAGTCCATTGTATCTGCATTGTCCACTCAATCACTTGCATGCAGAACATACTTCGAGGAACTTGAATAGGAAAACATAAAAATAAAAATATATGAGAGCAAATTGCATATGTATAATTATGCAAAATGGTAATCAAACTTTTGATAGTAAGAAACCATAAAAAACATTTCGCTTAAAAGATATATGTTTTGTCGATAATACGTTTATTTGTAAGGTTTGTTTGTAAAATTTTTGCAAAATAATGCGTATTTTAAAAAGAATTCCGATAACGATGAAGAAAAGTTCGAAATGCGCCAGATGGTTGCATTTTTGCTAAATACAAATAACTGTTACCGTCCCATTCGTGTATTACTTTTGAAAAATGAATGGCGTTGATCTAATTGTATATGCATAGCTTTCAAAATAAACATACAGGGTGAGTCGAAAGTCCTTGGACACCTGCAGAAGTTTGAAAATCGACGGGAAAAGTGATGATGGAAACAGAGATTTGATGAGGGGCCGCAACTTTTGGAGTGTATGTCATTCATGGTCGCCATCTTAAAATCCGCCATTTTGGATTGAAGTCATTTTTTTAAATCGGAAGGGGAGTGTATGACACATCAAATAACACTAGCTTGAGCTCAGGAATTTAGCGGTGTAATTTGTTTTTCTATCTTTTACAGTTTAGAAGTTATTAATGTTCAAACGTGGGAAATTACCTTGATACTGAATTCTACAACACATATTCTACGTGTTGTCCATCCTGTGCAATGTACAACTGTAGTCGCCGCAACAACTGTAGTTCTGAAATTTGGTCACAGGGCTTGTTAGTTGCGTTCCTTCAGGTGTATCAAATCACGGATTGTCTCAGCATACACTATCTGCTTAAGATGTCTCCATAGATAATGATTCGAAACTAATATTGGTCAATTTCGATCATTTTTATGTCTCTCCTAGGAGTGATAGAGTATGTCCTCTTCTAACATCAGAACTTTCACTTAGAGTGCACCAAAACTTTCATCATTCAACTTATGGATGCAGAAAATAATGGATTCGACACCAATATATTTTATTTTGAATTTAC
This sequence comes from Thermobia domestica, assembly GCF_964235325.1. Taxonomy (NCBI): domain Eukaryota; kingdom Metazoa; phylum Arthropoda; class Insecta; order Zygentoma; family Lepismatidae; genus Thermobia; species Thermobia domestica. The sequence goes on along the minus strand of NC_137471.1, from coordinate 164,420,029 downwards.
CTGTCACAGCCCTCCATTAAGGAATACTAATCAAAAATGAATTTAGATTTGGACGGCATCGTAAGTGTTCATCTCAACGACTCCGAAAATATGGATTCGACACCACTATCAGCAGTTTTCGTTTGTTTTTATGTCACTCATCCTACTGAAATTGCACTTCCATTTAAATAGGATGCACAATTGGAAAACGACCATTAGGAAGACCTAGGCGCAGATGGGAGGAGAATATTAAAACGATCTCCTAAAAATAGAAATACAAAGTAGAAACTGAAACCAATTCGCTTGGGATAGAAGTCAATGGAAAGCTTTTGTGAATTCGGTATTGAATCTCCGAAATTCCATAGAGTACATAGTTAGTTTACTCCTGCTACTCCCCTATGTATGCTAGGGGGTATTACTTTCACTGGAAGATGTACTTGGACATTAGGTTCATGGGAACTGATACCAATGGACTCAGAGCCGCCCACAGGGGGAATGTATGGCGCAAGCTGCGTCATTGAGAAAAATTTTGGGGGGGATTTTACTCTACTTTCGAACTAGCAATTTTACTGTCGGAATAGCATTAAAACTCGATTTTGAGAAGCTAATTTTCAAAAATTTTCCGGCGTGAACCCCCGTACCCCCTGCTTCGATACTCGATGAATGAAATACCGCGTAAGTAGCCTATGAAAGGAAAGGATGGTTCGTTTTAAGAGAGAAGGGCCGCCCACAGGAGGGATGAATGGAGCAAGTTGTGCCATCGAAAACAAATTGGGGGAAATAAAAAAAGTGGGGAAGAATTTTACTCTAATGTTGAATAAGTAATTTTGCTGTCGTCAGAATAACATTGGAACACGATGCGATTTTTTTATCTCAAGATTGAATCCCCCTACCCCCTGCTTAGAAACTCTATGAATGAAGTACCGCGCAAGTTGCTATATGAAAGAATGGCGCCAAGTTCTGGTGAACAACAGTTACAAACACTCAAGGAATCACTTTCAAATTTAGATTTGAAACTTGCCTATATTGTCTGTTGAAAATTATAAAGTAGTTTGACATAATTGTGAGCTAGTGGTAACCATACAGACAACAGCCAAGTTTCAAATCTAAATTTGAAGTGAGCCAGTGAGTGTTTGTAACTGTTGTCCACCAGAACTTGGCGCCTATTTTTGTGATTTCAATTCTTTTTAAGGTCACTCGTACTTGGCTCTTTTACAGGAATGTTTTTTGTTGGATATCACTTCTTTTTGTAGGCTAATTTCGAGGATAACATTTTCTTTTGGTATCAAACTCAATAACTTGTAACTTGCGTCTTACTTTTCATGTACAAGGGAATTATATCAATATTTTCTAAAGAAAAAAATAATACTACTAATTGTAAAAAAAAGGAATACCTGTGCCATACACAGTGTGTAGAAGTTTTTATACCCTTCAATATCCTTATAGAACATATGTAGTATTGTACACTACCAAGACTACTAATAAAAGTAATGCCATTTTTATAATTACTACTGCCCCTACTACTACTACAAGCATTCTATAATACTACTACAGGAAATAAAAACAACAAAAAATAATAATTACTAGTACTATAAAAACTACTGCTACATTGGGCAATTGTTTTTAGAGGACTTGAGTTTTGAGGAGGGAAGAGATTATTAGTTTTTGGGGGGAGTGCGCCATCAGCTTTGGGGGGGATGGGCACCCCTGAATGGACTCCAGAAACAATGCATTCACCACTAATATCATTTGTTTCCGATCATTCATATTTATCTCCCTTCCCACTCCTCCTAGGTGTGTACGGGGGTGTAACCGCGGGAGTACTTTCCCCTATAATGTAAGTAATATATGTATCAAGCTTGGTTGAAACTGCTCTAGACTTTCCAAAATTATGCTGGAGTTACACAAACACACACACAAACATCACCACACACATACGTACATTCATACATACATTTATGTATATACATATATAACGATAAATCATGAAAACGCAAGGAAAATCGTTTTTTTCTGTGCAGTATGGCTGCCATCAATGTGACTGTGTACTAGCACACATTGAAATCGACTCACTTCTCTAAAAAACTGAGTGCCAAATTTGGCAACGTTGCAGGACGTCAAAATGGTGGTTTTCGTATCATGTATATTAACACTGGACGCCGAATGACGGTGTATATGCACCGGAAGCCAAATTGTAGAAGTTTTAAAAGGAAGTCAAAATGATAGAATTCTGTATTGAAAAAAACTTTATTTTGTTTTGGAGTATACTTATGAGTTTCGTGATGTACATAGTTGATTAAAAGTATATACTCCAAACGGTATAGAGCTAAACATGATATAGCAAGTACAATACTGCATTAAAAAGGGACGTCAAATGACGTTGTTTTGAAAGGACGTCAAAATGATAGGATTCTGTATATATATATATATATATATATATATATATATTGTCACGGTATGCGTGTCACGTTACGCCAAAATTATGGAAGATGTTAAGATCTAAAATTTATTTATCTCATTAATTGGTTTCAGAAGGAAATATTAAAATGTTTGTTTATTATTTTAAATTGTTTATTATTTTAATTTAATTAGGTTGCAGACATGTTGTATCATCGTATTACGCATTGCTGATGCTTGTTGTTTCTTCAAGGAATAGACACGAGTCTGCAGTGTCATAAGAATAACAAAAACAAATACGAAACAAATAAATGTAAAACGTTGTAGAAATTATGTCAACACATACACATAACCAAAATTAGGTAAAAGTGTGAATTTCGCACACATAAGCTGTCTGGAGGATCTGGTCAATGAAGGAAAATGCAGAAATTGTGAATAAGCACAATTTCGGCTCAGAGATGTAAAACTTCAGAATTTGTAATCAAGAACAACAAAATTCGTCATCACGAACACGATGATAAAAAGCTAATGTTTGACGGAATTGGGATCAGTTTCCAAGGAGCAGTTTCCAAGGACCAGTCGTTAAGGGTCAGTCTTGGATTAGTTTCCATGAGCAGTATTGGACGAGATTTATAGGATCATTCTCAATAGAGCCACTATTGGGAATCAGCTGTTAACTACGTTCCAGTGGACATCCATCCACTGTGAGGAAGTCAGAAGACGAACTTCGCAGCAAGAAGTTCGAACCTCCGTTCGTCAAGGTATGCTATAATACATCTCTGATATTCTAACGTTGACCAATTCACAAACAGTTCTATGAAATGTGAGTTAACAACTTTACTTAATAGTACACATCACAACATCCTAGTAAAACTCTACTTTAAAAACTAACTTAATAAATGAGTTCCTAAAGGTAAACATTCTCAGTTTTAATTGTATCACCTTTCGCATGATATACTATAAAAATCCTACGCTGTAGGTTGGTGGAGATAGAAGGAGTTTAAGGTTTCCTACCTACTTCAGATAGTAGGTAGAAGCAACGGATACTGTGTTGTTATACTTTACATCCCTAGAATTAGACCCAAAGCACAGTATTAGTTGTCAATATATATAGGCGTGGATCCAAGGGAAGAGCTATAGGGGCCATATCCTCCCTTAACGCTCAGGTATACACGGAATAAAATGAACTTCAACCCTGCTTTACACTGGATAAAGAGGCAAAGTATGGTTTAACCCCTCCCTTGATCGTATCCTGGATCCGCTCCTGTATATATATATATATATATATATATATATATATATATATATATATATATATATATAGAGAGAGAGAGAGAGAAGATTATATACAACAGCAGTAGATTTTGTTTCGGGAGAAGCATGAGGAACGGGCAAGAAACATTTGAGTTGTACGTGCAATGCAAAAAAAGTGATCACAAATTCATTTCGGGAGGGGCTTCAGCCCGACACCTACCCCCTAAATACACCACTGTACATCAGTCAACCGTTCACATATTATCTCACACAGCAGCGAAACAAATTTTGAGTAAAGGCAAAATAGCTGTCATAATTCGAGACGAGACCGAGACTTTCGAGACTGACCAAGGTCTCGTCTCGGTCTTGTCTCGATTCATAGAGTTCTGTCTCGGTCTCGGTCTCGTCTCGGTATGTAAAGACCGTCTCGATCTCGGTCTCGTTTCGGTATATAAAAGTCCGTCTCGGTCTCGGTTTCGTCTCGAATTATCGAGACGAGACCGAGACTAGGTACCATCCCTAATTTAGACCTTCATGCTCTTCATATAATGTAATAAAAGGGTCATGCTGGGAATAAGAAAAAGAACATTCCTTGGACAAAACGGAACTATTGGCATCAGAAATATATATCAACGAGGCATGTACAGTAACATATTTCAGAATAGTTACTGTTTAGTTCAGAAAACGAAGAAAGGGGTATAAAAATGCAAATATGTCGCGTCAACGAAATCGACCAACGAAATCGGAATTGACAGAGGCGGAAGCAGATGAGTAGTAATACAACAACTTGGTTAAATTGATAATTGGTTCTTTATTCTGTAGTAGATCGTATCACAACCTACGGGAGAGCAGAGAAAGACTTACTAACGCTGTCATATAGAAAGCTTTAGTAACACGATCATATAGACACAAATGGATGTAACTGTGAGTACTACAACTTGGATTTAACGAAAGCCGTTTAGATATTCAGTGGTTTGCAGGGATGGATAAGACACAAATGGATAAGACAATACAATTCTTCATACCTCAGCTTCCAGTAGCTAGATACGTGCAATTTCTGAATAGATACTGAAACTGCTGTCGGATTTTAATACATGACGTATTGCAGGATACAAAATGCTTTGCATTACTTGTTTGATTGTAGACAGCTACTAGCTTAGTGTTCTGAAATGTTGTGTATAAACTAGAGATAGCCAATTCCGGAATTATTACTTTCCGGACTCCCGAAGGTAAAACCGGACAAATTTCGGAATTCGGAAAATCCCGATTTTTGGATAATTCCGGAATTCGTAAAAATCCGGAATTTAGAAATTTCTGATTTCGTTAACATTCCGGAATTCGGAAAAATTCTATCTTTTGGAAATCCCGAGTTTTCTCAATCCCGGAATTTTCTAAATTCCGGATTGTTTACGAGTTCCGGAATTCTTTTGAATTCCGGAGTTTAAGTGAATTCCATAATTTTCCGAAATCCGAAAGGTGAAAGTCCCGCTTCCGAAAAATGAATTTATTTTGGTTAATATGAATCGTGGAGATAATAAGTCTTTGACCAGGTAATGGAGACTGCTTTGAAAGAAATGGGGTGTATGAGAATTCAACCTGTCATATTTGTAGTTTCGTGTGGAGAAAAAGCAAACTTGTGAACCAGCGGTTTAGAACAACTCAAGTTATTAATGTAAACTTTTCCGACTTCATAAAAGAAATACGAAAGACATTTTGAATCGAAGAAATATAACATACAAGTTTGCAAGCGGAGACAAAGAACCTAACGTAACGAGACTAAAAACGAATATTTTACCGCGTAGCGATCGCGGTTCAGTGGTCATGGTGCTTGTGCGAATGCACATTGTAATTCTTTTTACTTTAGGATTTTTGATGGCGATTGATCGGCGATAACATATGTTTTATGATATTCAGATATTTGAATACTCGGATGTTTCAATACTTGAACTATCAAATCTTCAGCAATAATAATAGTAATAATAATAAACTAATAATAATTATTATTATCTCGTAGAAGATTAAAAGCTAGGAGCTAATTATCGCTCAGGTCGTACCATTACAAGCAGAAACGTGACATTTGGAAAGAATATTTTGGTTTGGTTTAATGTTGCTCACGAGAAGAGGAGTTTCTCATCTCGTTTCTAAAACAAATAAAATAACATGAGAATTAATATTTTACATTCGAGACGGGTCAAGGCTAACTCAAAATTATCGTCTCACTTTGGAGATGAGAATCGAGACGAGACGAAAAGTATGGTAAACATTTCCCGTCTTGTCTCGATTCTCGAAATAGTGTATGTCCATTCTTGAAGTAACAATTGCTCTGTAGACTGAATCTCATAGGCTATTTCGTTACATTATATTTCAGAGCTCATTGAATTATGCTCTGTGTAGGTATTTTGTAGCAAAGCTTTTATATTTACGTCTGCATATCCTAAAAATTAGTTTATTATATGATGTACTGTTGCGTGATATTCAGTTATATTTATTACAGCTATTTCTTTAAAACATACAGTAGAATACTTTCTACATGAAACTTCAATGGAACGTTGCAGTTTAAAATGTTGGTAGTTGCAGAGATGTGTCTTGAAGGTGCGGAACCCTTTCCCCGAAATCTCTACTTTTAAGTAAGATTTGCCAAATTTCATCGGCAAGTTTAAAACTTTTATTATTATTATTATTATTATTATTATTATTATTAGTATTAGTATTATTATATCAACACCGTGTATAATCTTTATAAGATATACGGTTTGTATCTGAATAATAAACACTAATTGACTGTCGATCTCGGTCGTGGAGAAGTCTTCAGGAGGGAAGGACAGTGGTCACGCTCTGGGTTTGAGTTCCGAAGGGGCAAGTATTCGGGCTCAAGCCAAAAATTGTTAAAAGTTATAGGCTTCAGCCAAACATGTTCAAAATGGCTTGGACCGAGTTTAGGCTTGTCAACGGCTCGAGCGGCTCGGCTTACAGCTTATTAGCTTCGAACAGAATCGAGAAGTGAGCCGAGCCAACAGCTCACCCAACCGAACCGATTTGAGCCATCGGCTTAGTTGAGCTGAATCGAAACGAGCCGATGGACTAGTTTAAACTTAGCTGGCTTGAACCGGTTCACATGAGCCGAGTAGAGAACCCATCCCAACCGAGAAAGCTCGAGCCATTTGCTCAATTGAGCTGAGTCGATGGCTCGTTCCAACTGAGCCGGCTCGGGTCACCGGCTCATCCCAACCGAGCGGACTCGAGCTGCTCGCTCAGTTGATACGAGCCGAGCCGGTTGATATCACTACCCGACTTGGTCTTCTGCTTGGGCTCAAGAATTCGACAGTGAAGGTCTCAACCTTGATTTTAAGAACTACCGTATATACTTATATTGGTGACTACGACATTTGAGGCTGTCTCGTAATAATAATAATAAAAAATAGTCTTGTCTTCTCGTTATCTAGACGAGACGAGATACACTAAAATTGCCCCACGAGATGCACTAAAATTACGAGACGAGACGCACCCCTGTCGTGAGCAACACCAAAAGTATTCCACATTACTGCTTACATTTCTCATGGCTTTTGCTTTCCAGTCTAATCAGACCATTATTTCAAAACGAGTTAAAACGAGCTGAACGAGCGAACGAGCCATTATCAAGCTCGACTCAACTATACTCGCCCTCGAAAACAGCTTGACCTTGATCACTACGTTGTAAACGATTCGTCTTTAGTGTGGTTATGTTAGTTTTCCTTGTCTCCGCTTGTAAACTTGTATGTTATATTTGTTCGATTCAAAATGTCTTTCGTATTTCTTTTATGATGTCGGAAAAATTTACATTAATAACTTGAGTTTTTCTTAAACCGTTGGTTCATAAGTTTGTTTTTCTCCACACGACACTACAAATATGACAGATTGAATTGAATTGAATACACCCCAATTCTTTCAAAGCAGTCGCCATTACCTAGTCAAAGACTTATTTCCGCCACGATTCATATGAACAAAACTAAAATCATTTTTCGGAAGCGCAACTTTCACTTTCCGGATTTCGGAAAATTGTGGAATTCAGTTAAACTCCCTAATTCAGAAGAATTCCGGAACTCGGGAAGAATCCGGAATTTAGAAAAACTCAGGATTTCGAAAAAATCCGGATTGTTCCGAATTCCGGAATGTTAACGAAATCAGAAATTTCTAAATTCCGGATTTTTCCGAATTCCGGAATTATTCCAAAATCGGAATTTTCCGAATTCCGAAATTTGTCCGCTTTTACCTTTAGGAGTCCGGAAAGTAATAATTCCGGAATTGGCTATCTCTAGTTTATACACAACATTTCAGAACACTAAGCTAGTAGCTGTCTACAAACAAACAAGTAATGCAAAGCATTTTGTATCCTGAAATACGTCATGTATTAAAATTCGACAGCAGTTTCAGTATCTAACCAGAAATTACATTTATCTAGTTACTGGAAGCTGAGGTATGAAGAATTGTATTGTGTCTTATCTTTTTGTGTCTTATACAGCCCTGCAAACCACCGAATATTTAAACGGCTTTCGTTAAATCCAAGTTGTAGTACTCACAGTTACGTCGATTTGTGTCTGTATGATCGTGTTACTAAAGCTTACTATATGACAGCGTTAGTAAGTCTTTCTCTGCTCTCCCGTAAAGTTGTGATACGATCTACTACAGAATAAAGAACCAATTATCAATTTAACCAAGTTGTTGTATTACTACACATTTCCTTCCGCCTCTGCCAACTTTGGTCAATCTCGTTGACGCGACATATTTGCATTTTTATACACCTTTCTTCTTTTACTGAACTAAACAGTAACTATTCTGAAATATACAACTGCGCATGCCTCGTAGATAAATATTTCTGATTCCAATAGTTTCCGTTTTGTCCAAGGAATGTTCTTTTCTTTATTCCCAGCATGACCCTTTTATTACATTATATGAAGAGCATGTAGGCCTAAATACCTCATGTATTACATAGAATGTAGGTTTAACTCTTCCAGCAAAGAAGAAACATGTGATCATAGTATACAACCCACAGAAGTGATAGCTGGCAATACAGTGGTCGTAATCCCTAACGACACAGGAAGTAAGCGGTGTTCTCCCCGCTGGTCTAGTGGCTAGCACGTGCGCCGAATGTATGGTGTCCCGGGTTCGATTCCCGGCGGGAGAGCATCTCTGATTTTTGAACTGTCCTCGGTGTTTCTGTGTTCGTGTCCCTGTCGTTGTAAGTTATTAGAAAAATCAAGTTAAACGAGTGAAGCAAGTAAAATTAGCAATAAGTAACTTACTGAAACACTTTCGATGAGTCAGTTAAAAAAACTGGACAAAGCACTGACTTTTTGCGCCGTCCATGCGAGTTCGAATCTATCTCGGGTTGAATTTTTATCCATTTGAAAGAAAGTATTGTTTGTTTTCGCTACAGGTAGCCACTCTTTTCGTATTTTTCTCCGTCGTTCACAGTTAAAGTAACTGACTATTCTTATTCTTTTTTTTCGACGAATGATGGATCTTCTCTTTGGCTTCATGTCAAACATGCACACGTAATGAAAAGACGCTGTTGATAATAATAATAATAATATGAAATACCCCCGTCCTCCTAATTATTTTCGATGCGCCTTATGGGTAGTGATGAGCGCAAGAGTCTTGGTCTTGCATGCAAGACCAAGACCAGGTATCCCGATGCAAGACCAAGACCAAGACCAAGGGGTGCAAGACCAAGACCAAGACCAAGACCATACCTGCAAGACCAAGACTCTTGTGCAAGAGTCTTGCACAAGTACCGACTACTTGATATTTTATATATAGAATGTAAAAAAGAAGGAGATGGATTTCTTGGCTTCAGTAAAAATGGTGCTGGAGTGAATGTGCCCCAGTAGTTTATGCAATCCGTGTGAGTCGATCTGGCCCTGTAGCATATAGCTACAGTATGTCGACTTCTGAATTGATTTTTCGCGTTTTCTGTAGATATTGTTCGTTTCCAATGCACACAGGTGTCATCTTGCGTAATGTGAGCTTTTTTAGTGGACAAACAGTGTGTGCGTGGATTTTCTCGGTGTTTTTCTGTTTCCTCCTACTTTCTTCATTCCACCATTTCAGTCGTTTCTCATCATTACCGTCTCCCTTATCCTTGATGCATAATTGTGCAACGTTAAACTAGATACTTCATTTCATTTCAAAGCATATTAGTGGTGTTCTTCCAAAACTAAAGAGAAATGTAGCATTGAACATCGGTAATACCGTACACCATAGGTGTCGACTCATGAGTATGGCCTTGGCTCTGAGACTCAAGCATCCGTTGGAAATTTTTAATGTGTGCTCATAAAATTAATATCGAAATAACATTTTCATGACACTGACAGAAACTTAGTGCATGTGCCCGCAATTTGATTGGATGCTTGTACGTTGGCAAGTTTGGACGGATGCTTGTACGTTGAATAATTGTTTATTAATATATCTTTTAGCCTCCTTATGTATACTGCACATCGAGGATCGAGCGATATAATATTATACTACAATAATAAATCTATATTATAAAATTGAAAGTGACTATTTTTGTGACTGCTAATCTCTTGAACCACCTGACCGATCTCGATCAAATTTTCAAAATAGATGAAGTTTGAGCCTGGGAGTGTTTTCATCATTTCACTTTGACGGAGCAACGTAGCGGAGGAGGAGGAGGGGAAGATATACAAAAATCAATATAAATAGAAATAAAAGTGATAAGTTTGTGACTAAACAATTCTTGAAGCGATCTCAATCAAATTTTTAACATGTATAAGGTTCGGTATAATATATAAGAAAACTTAATAACTTTTGAAACACCTGATCGATCTTGATCAAATGTTCAACATAGATGAAGTTAAGGCCTGGAGAGATTTTTATAATTTTACTTTGATGGTGCAACGTAGGGGAGGGGCAGGAGGGGGATACATGTAAAAAATAAAAACATGTGACTATCTTTGTAACTTCATCACTCTTGAGCAAGCAGATCGATCTCAATCAAATTTTCAACATAAGTGAGGTTGGGACTTAAGGTGTTTTTTGTCATATTACTTTCACGGTAGAACTTAGAGAAGGAGGAGGGGAGGGGAAGTGAACAAAAATAAATGAAACTTAATAACTCTTGAACCACCCAACCGATCTCGATTAAATTTTCAACATAGATGAGGTTCGGAGCTCAGATTGATTTCTGTTATATCAATTTGATAGTGTAGCTGAGGGGAGGGGAGAGATATCTAAACTGATCGAAAATGGCCGATATTAGAGTGGAATCTATAGTTTAGGGGGTCGATGAGATAAGGAGTGACACTTCCGATGCTGTTTAAATCCAAATTCAGCCTCGTAGCTTCGGGAGAAAGAGAGGAGAGAAATATAAAAATAATCGAAAATGATTGATTCTCAGAGAGCGATTTACTAATAGTAAAAAGTAACTGACTAACGAAATATATATATATATATATATATATATATATATATATATATATATATATATATATATATATATATATATATATATTAGTTTAACCCAACGAAGTGGGTAATTGATGCTAGTAATCTATATTGGAGTATGACTTGGAGTATGATGCCGTTATTTTGTATTTCTAATATAGGTCGAAAGTATTCATATAAATTGAGTTTATACCAGACATAGACAGTTGAGTGATTTTCAGTTTTCATGAAGAGGTTTGATTATAATTATTATTATTGTTTTTAAATTTTCTCTCTTTTTGGTCAGTATTGCTAAACACATCATCATCATCATCATAGCTATTCTGCCATTATTGGCAGGTTACTTGCTGTAACAGAGAAAGTTCGACAATCGGTAGGCCTCAGCTAGTCTCCGTCTTGACGTAACAATTTTCTGTTTTAATACCTTCTTTCAACTACAGTCTCCTTCGCTCCCATTCCTCTCTTTCTATCTACAATACCCGCTAGCACGTCCCTCATAATACAGTTGCTCCTCAGCCAATATCCTAACCAGTTCCTCTTCCTCCTCTTTAACAATATCTAAAATTCTTCTTTTTTCCCTACTGTTTGAGCTTGTGGCCCCCCTCACCCCCATTCCATTTTAATTTTCCCAGTTCTTCTTGGCTGAATTGGAATAAGGGTCCATGCACTGTACGTCGACGCAAACTGTGTTATAGTTTTATCTTTTTCTATGAGTTGGCAGTCCTGTGAATGGTGACTTGTACTTCCTGTTCACCGAACAAAACTGATGTCATGTGGTCGTGACGTTATAAAATATAGTACGATCGAATCAAACTTAATCGAAGAATATTTTTATTATTTTTAATATTTTAACTATTACATGTTAACGGTGAACTCATTTAACGCCTTACGAGATATATATTCCTTGTAAAGAATACTTCTTATGGATATTTTTAAAATAATCTTCTGTCGTGACTGGCGCAGACTTACTGACGCTTAGTCTGAAAGGCGCGAGGGTGTGCTTGGTGATGATGGCTGCATAAACTGTCCTGCGTATGTTGCGTCCATCGAAAAATCTAAGATTTCCTTAACCATCGTTGAAAATGTCGTGAATTTAGTTATGTGAAAACGAAGTAAAACCGGAATAACTGCTTAAACGTAAAATTTTCACGAAACCAATGAACGTATGCTAAAACATCGCCTGATATCGAAAACAATGAAAACCCACGATTTATGAGCAAGGAATCCATGCAGGTAAAAGGTTAATTACGCTCACAGTTGAGGAGCAATAACCAGAACGGAGCCTAAATCATGACCATTGGACGGACAACGATAATCAATAAGAAATTTCATTACTGGGAATAACTACATGACCCCCCCCCAAATCCATCAATTTACAGTGCAGTAAAGTGTATTGCGAATAAATAGCGTGTGTTGAATGTTAATGCATCGTGTAATGTAAATTCTAGCCGGCATCTACAGTGCGTTATTTTCTTCAAAGAATGAAAGAAGTCAATCATTCATTATGACTTCTTTGTATAAATTTTAAATGAGTATAAATATGGGCTTATAGTGTGTTAGTACATGTTGAGTAAATTTCTCAATAAAATGTAATGTTATACACGTAAGTATTATACATTACCTGTGTTAATTGAATAAAAGTTACATATTGTACATGTTTTGTTTGCAATTATCTTTACTGTATTTACTACACGAATCACTACTGGAATGGTGGATATTATATCTGACCACTTGTGTCTATACTGTTGATGTCAGCAGGCGTGGCGAGGACGGTGGGCACCCGAAGTCGCAACCTCAATTGAAAGTTATATTGGTTCGAGATTCAACTTGAAGGTTTGCGCATTCTTCACTTTGGTATTGTCAGCTGTGGAGCGAATGTCCTTTTCCCACCAACTGCTAGAATCCACCATAGGTAAGGCGTACCGAACAAGAGTCAAACCCAGTGGTGTCACAAGAACTTATCCCGAACAGGAATGCAAACCCTACCGATTATAACTGCTAATATCTCTAACACCTTCTCATTCCTTTTACGTTCAACACAGCAAATTCTCTCCTTTTTTCTCCCTGCCCACATTTCGAAAGCATGCATTTTTTATTCGCTTTTGCGTAATGTCCAAGTTTATGCCCCATAGAGTACATATTGGAATCATTAAAATAAAATCTCAATATTTAATTGGAGTTTTGTTTAATACAAGGATTAGCTAATCGTGGTTGAAAAGAAAAATCTGACACTTTTAAAGTGTAAAAATAATTATGCAATTCATGGGATTTCAATAATCTGTGCCGTCTTGATTTTCTTTCATGTGTCACAGGAGTAGCCTCCCCAGTTTGGGAACTACTGGAGTGTTGGATCTGTTAAAAAATATAAACAGATTACAAGACGTTGTGATTTAGGCATATGTCATAAGTAGTAAAGCGTGGGCACCCATTAAAACAATAAAGGTCATCACCTATGTTGTACACTATCATCATACTTACACAAAGTTGAACTATATTACATTTAGAAATATACATTGTATCTCCTTTACTATTGGCGCATTGTAGAATTTATTATCCCTTATATCCATAGTAAAATTTACCTACGAAAAGCTTCAGATTTCTTAAATGCAAGACTTGCAAGACTCTTGCATGCAAGACCAAGACCAAGGATTCCAGTGCAAGACCGGGGTGGTCTTGGTCTTGCTCTTGCATTTGCTCATCACTACTTATGGGTCCACGGTGTCCAACGTTGGTCCCATTTCACTATCACCTCCTGTTCTCTCGAAATACGTTATTGACATTTTGCCTAAAGAGGGCTCTGCCATGGCCCCATGACTACCCATGACAATGACTCTTCGTTCATTTTGCATTGAAATCGCTTATTTTTCTAAGTAATATGAGTGCATACTGTCCAACGTTGCTCCCATCACTCTACAATTTACCGTTCTCTCGATATAAATTGCTAATATTTTGTTTGTAAGGGAGATATGGCGTTACAATCATTTCGTTTGAAGAAGAATTGAGGAAGATATTCCCTTGCCACAAAAAACACCTATTATTATTATTATTATTATTATTATTATTATTATTATTATTATTATTATTATTATTATTATTATTGTTGTTGTTGTTGTTTTACTTACCACTACTGTTGCCTACATTATTTGCAATGCAATGTGTTACTAAAAAGCAAATCAAATAACACCTCTCGCCTTTCAGGCTCCCGAACTCGAAATACATGATTTACAGTTCTCTGTGTTAGAGGAAAGCACATTTATTATATTATTCTTTCAAATAACACGTTTCGCAAGTTACTTCACTCTCAATATGTAATTCCATATCATCACTAATAATCATCTTGTTCCGAAAGCAAAATAACCCTCCTCCTGCCAAAAAAAAAAAAAAAAAGTCTACCGTAGCGAAAGGGCGTGAAAAACTTTCTGAATACTTATTTATGGGCGAAATTTGGTTCCCTTGGAAATTTTTAAAAGTTTGAAGGGGCACCATTTTGAACATTTTCATCTGATTATTCTGGTTAACGAACTCATCAAGTTATTTCAACAATTAATGTTTGTGCCAAGTTTCATCTCAATCCGCTGAAAATTAGGGTGGTTAATGCTTTCACAAACAGCATTAAATATATATATATATATATATATATATATATATATATATATATATATATATATATATACAGATAGTAGATAAATAGACACACAGAGGAAGAGAGAAAAAGTGTTTTGCTCCCTTCTCGCACCTGTGGTCCGTCAGAGCTAAACCGGGCCCCTTTGCAAAACTTATTGAGCAGCCTAACCTAAACAGAAACCTCTAACTTGCTAACGTAGAAACGTGGTCGGGAGGTGTAAGGCATGTAAAAATTGTATTTTTAATAACCATGAGTATGGATTCGAACACTCCAATTCCATGTTTTTCTTTTTACTTTTTGCAGCTACATCGGAACGTTCAAATTTTATTCTTTACTAATTGCAAATGGCGTTTACATTCAAAATGTGAGGAATTTTGGTGGCATTTGTTCGGATTTTCTTCTCTTTCAAACTTAAGAATGAAAGCAATACGCAAAGACAAAAAGTATTATAAGTACTAAGCATTACAAATAATAATTGCTACGAAAAACTAAATACGACCTCTTTTACCATCTCTCACGAGCTGCATGTATTATTAACAAAAATTTTTAAAAACGTCCCAACTGAAGATTCGAACTGGCGACCTTTTCATTTGTAAACCAGCACCTTAACCACTACACCAAGATAACGGGGTGGTGAACGTTTAATTGTTGGCGTATTTGTTGTATTTATGTTTTATGTTCATACTTCGACAATTTTTACTCTTTTTTTCTAAGTTTAACATCTGTTTCTGGCTTTCTCTTCTGGTGTCGTCCTTTATTTACACTATGCACTATTCGTATTCACAGCTTGTGCCCCTCTGCAGTGTCTTATTCAGATTGAACTTTTCTTATTGTCCCTCAGTAAACATCTGATTGATTTAATTCTCATACTCTCCACGGAAGGAGCGCAGGAATGCCAGACTCGAAAAATAGGTGTACATTTACTTGCCTGACAGATAATACATAAAAGTACCTACAAACAGGTTTCTCACTTTCTCAGCTTTCTGAAGACTTGATTCCGTTATGCTCTGAAAGCCTCATGATATTCGTAAGAGATCACCAAAAACCAATAAATTTATTTGTTCACGAATTATTGTCATAATGATTTGTTTTGGTTATTCATGTCCATAACGAAGGTAAAATGTTGGCACCAGAAAGTTCACTGATTATCTTCTGATATATTCTGCTCTCTTATTTTTTGAGTATTGTGCATCTATTGTGTGCAAATTTATAATATGCATGCTTATACACTTAGCTATATAGCATGAAGACGTCAAGAGCGAAAATCACGCACAAGACTGCAAAATGCCCAGAAGTGTTTATTATTATTATTATTATTATTATTATTATTATTATTATTATTATTATTATTATTATTATTATTATTATTATTACTATTATTATTATTATTATTATTATTATTATTATTATTATTATTATTATTATTATTATTATTATTATTATTATTATATCTAGTTCAATTTAAAGCAAAGGGAATTTGAGGAACTGAGCTCGGGTGTAATCCTAGGAGTAGGCGAGATGACAATGATAGGTTTATGTGGAAAATAACAAGAGTTTGAGAAACACACCCATACCCTATGGTAGGCGGTCTCAACAAGTAGCTTTGAGTCACAATCGCGTAGGAATGGATCGCACTGCATAAAACCGTTTTTACGATATCAGATGACACATGCTTAAAATGAAGAAGGGGTCCAGTATTTGGACATTTCCAGGTGAAATCAGTCACGTCACAACAAAAGAGTATGCAGAATAGTTACTTCACTCAGGCGACGTAGCTAAAAAGTAATAGTGAAGAACTGACACAGCAAATACAAACACTATTTACAAAGTAATCTTCACAGAAGAAGCAATTGTGGACTGTCAAGGATGAAGTGCTTTTCATTCTTTTCGGAGGTGCTGTTACAGGCTTACAACCTGAAACGTGTCAAGCTAGAAAGGAACAGCAATATTAAGAGAAATTATATAGGTCACTTGTAACCATAGGAACGGTTCACTGCTTCTAATTGTTATCAAAACTAGCTTGTAGTGGCCACCTTTAACAAATTAGTATTTTTCGACATCTTGCACGCGTATACCCACCACAGCTAACGTGCCTCTTCTCTATGGACACACACGAGTTGGTGAATATCACCCTAGTAATATATATATATATATATATATATATATATTTGGTCTAGGAATTAATTCGTGCGGTTGGTACGCACACATTGAAGCTGTAGTACAAACACAAAATACATAAATACCTTAAGAAAAATATTGTCCATCGCTAGCCACCACTTTCGCCCATCTGTCAGGCAATGTACGGATTCCGTGGCGAAAAAAGTCCTCATCCTTGGAAGCGATCCAGTCAGAGACCCATGTTTCGATATCTTCTGAAGAAGTAAACCGCTGTCCAATCAAATCGTTGTTCATGCAATCGAACAAGTAGTAGTCCGAAGGAGCAACGTCTGGTGAATACGGCGGTTGGGGTAAAACTTCCCATCCGACATTTTCTAAATAGTTTTTGACCGGTTTTGCGACATGTGGGCGAGCGTTATCATGTTGAACAATAAGTTTATCATGTCTGTTCTCCCATTCTGGTCGTGTTCTGGCCAGAGCTTGCTTCAAACGCATTAATTGTCGTCGATAACGTTCTCGATTCATAGTTTCACCCGGTTGCAGCAGCTCATAGTACACCACACCTTTCATATCCCACCATATGCACAGCATAATCTTTGCACAGTGAATATCTCGCTTTGGTTGTGATGGACCTGGTTCACCTGGTTTCACCCAAGCCTTTTTTCGTTTAGGGTTCTCGTAATGGATCCACTTCTCATCACCCGTAATAATTCGATGCAGAAGCCCCTTTCTGCTCTGTCGTTGAAGCAGCAATTCGCAAATGGTTTTTCGTCTTTCAACGTCTCTGTCTTTCAATTCATGTGGAACCCAATGTGACATCTTTTGAATCATTCCCATGGCTTTCAAGCGTTTGGAGACTGTTGTTTGATCAACGCCTAATGCTGCTGCAAGTTGTTCCTGCGTCTGACACGAATCCTGCTCGAGCAATGCTGTTAATTCTTCGTCTTGAAATTTTTTTGGCTGTCCAGCTCGCTCTTGGTCTGCCAAGCCGAAATCAGCACTTATAAACCGTGCAAACCACTTCTGACACGTTCGCTCAGCTAGAGCATGGTCACCATACACTTCCACCAAAATAGGATGACTTTCAGTCGCACTTTTCTGCATGTTAAAGTAATGCAGCAGGACACCCCGCAAAAACACTTTATCAGGCACAAATTGCGCCATGTTCACTTAACTACAAACTGGTGTTGTTGACGCTTTAATCCACTGCCCTATACTACGAACGATACGCGATGACAGGGGTTTGCAACACATGTGTGGATACACGGAACTGTGGGACGCTCCGTTCGTTGCGCCATCTCTTGTCCACCCGCACGAATTAATTTCTAGACCAAATATATAGACAGGGTGTCCTTAAAGGCCTTCCCTGATTACTGAAATTGATAACTCAGGCTAGAAATAAGATATAAATATGAAACTGGTGTTGAATTGTTTACAAACTATAAAAGTTTTTGTCTGTGTTAGGTTTGTTCTGTTTTACCAAGTCTCTATTTTTTTTTGTTTTAGGTTTGTAGTACGTAAGTGAGAAGCCCAAGAAGCCATGCCAACCAATCAGGAGAAGGCACAGTGTGTCCTGTGGTACCATGAGACACGATCACCAACCACGGTGCAGAGACAGTTCCAGACAACAGCCTGGTATGAGAACTTCAAGAACACAGGGTCGGTTGCTGACCTTCCGAGGTCTGGTCGACCAAGAATCGCAGCAGACACGGTAGAGGCTGTGCGGCAGTCTTTTCTGAGAAGTCCTAACAAATTGCTGCGCTGGGCCTCACGTGAATTACAGATGCCAAAAAGCTCTATCCATGACATTTTACACAAACGTGTATTGCTTCGTGCTTACAAAGTGCAGCTCGTTCAGTCCTTGTTGCCCGACGACGGTACACGTCGATATGTCTTCGCGGACGAAATGCTATCACGTATTGAGGACGATAATGGTTATCTCAGACGAATTGTCTTTTCAGACGAAGCGACATTCTTTGTCAGTGGAGTAGTGATTCGCCATAATGTTCGCATTTGGGGTTCAGAATCCCCCAGGAAGGTCAGGGAGTTCACCAGAGTCAGTCCAAAGGTGAATGTTTTGTGCGCGATATTGCACGATCGAATTATCGGGCCATTCTTCTTCGCTGAGGATACCATCACATCTGCAGTGTACCTGGATATGTTGCAGCTGTATGCTGTTCCTCAGCTGCTTCAGTATCGCCCCGATGTCGTTTTTCAGCAAGACGGTGCACCACCTCATTGGGGTTTGGACGTCCGTGCCTATCTCGATAGGACATTTCCTGGGCGATGGATTGGTCGTAATGGACTAACAGCTTGGCCTCTACGCTCTCCTGACATAACCCCTTAGACTTCTTTTTATGGGGTTATGTTAAGGATGAGATCTACCAAACACGTGTACCAGATCTTAAAACCCTGCAGCAACGAATGACCAGAGTCGTTGCCTCGATCCCTCCAGTGATGTTGGCTAATGTGTGGATGGAAATTGAATATCGCCTAGATTTGCTACGTGCTACCAAGGGTGCTCATGTGGAAGTGTACTGATGTGACCAAAACTTTTATAGTTTGCAAACAATTCTACACAAGTTTCATATTTCTATCTTATTTCTAGCCTGAGTTATCAATTTCTGTAATCAGGGAAGGACTTCTTTGACACCCTATATATAAAAAAATTACTCATCTTCTGTTCCAACTGATATTTGATTCTTAAATATGCGCTTTATTTTGTCTTTTAGCAATTCACTTACATGAAGTAGGTTAATGCCAGCAGCCCGCCCCATTTTTTCCACACTGACCTAACAATAATTCGAGCTTACTACGACACACTGGCCCGCCAGACTGATCATCACTCAACACCTATAACGAGGAATTTAACTGCTAGTGTTTCGAAGGATAGGTCGGCGGAAAACGAGTTTTACACGGGAATGACTTATCACACAGTGTTCAGTACTTAGTCCTGTATATGTATACCAAGTATTATACTGATCATCGCGTTCTAACCGAAATATGTCCCTTGTTAGAAAAAATCATATGACTAGTTATATAAAATACAGTCAACGAATTTTAATTTTTGTAACCTCCAAATTGTTTAAAACCTAGAAGTATATCATAATAAATGAAAATAAAGTAATTTGTCATACTTTTCTTATAATTTGGAAAATAAAATAAAGAAATGAAAATAAATTCCTTCCCGGAAATTGATATGCAAGAGAACAACCCAGGAATATTCCCGTTTTTTGTTTTCCTTTCCACCGTAAATATTCCCACTGTCTATCACTACTCTTGAATGAATTAACACTGGTAAAAGTTAACATTTTACAAATAGAATAAACGAAAAAAATAATTAGTGCAATTTAATTTACGGTGGAAAACAATAATGATATCAAAACAAAAATACAAAGATAACACACCAAACACGTTTCGTTCATTGTTACGCATATTATTATTATTATTATTATTATTATTATTATTATTATTATTATTATTATTATTATTGTCATTATTATTATTATTATTATTATTATTATTATTATTATTATTATTATTATTATTATTATTAATAATAATAATAATAATAATAATAATAATAATAATAATAATAATAATAATAATATTATATAAAGTCAGTGGTAGCTCATGCCTTCAACATGTTTACAACAGTGGCTTTAAACACATTATAAATTTCCAATGGTCTTTGTCAGTTCGGGCTTTATATTTGTGAAGAAGAAGAACTAATTTTTTCAATAAGCAATTATTCTGTGTCATATTAAAACCAGATCTTATATTTGATTGCAAGTACCGTCTATAATTGCCGGGAGAGTATCTATGAAATATCTCGTAGAGTGGCCATTATGGCGAGTGCATCGTGCTTGGTGTGTCCTGTGATGACGAGAGTTGTGTGGGGTTTTCTTTACATATTTACTGAACTTACACACTTTTTCTTTCCTTTACACGTTCATACATTCCCTCCTTTTTCTACGCTTTTTCCCAGTCATTTTACACTCCTCAATTTTCTCTACCTCTTGTTCTGTTGAACTTGGCCTTCAGCCCCCTTTATCTGTTCGAAATTCTCTCCTTATTCTGATCTTTTCCTATTGTACCATACTTCTTTCCAAAAAAACACAGAAGAAACAATTAAAGAGAAAGCGCAGGAAAAGTGGTATGAAGAAGGTGTCAAGAAGAGCAGTTTGAAAGGAATATACACATACAAAAGGCGTTATGAGAAAAATAAATTATATGAACAAAGATTTGCGAAGCATTTTTATTTTCAAAGCCAGGTCAGGGAGCTTTGAAAGAGGGGTAAGATTGAAAAAATTTAAAGAAGTGAACGAAAAATGTCAATTATGTTTTAAAGAAGATGAAACATTAGAACAGTTATTGTTAAAATGTGAAGAAACCCTAAAAATCAGGGAAAAATGGAAATGGATCGATGAAATGGAAAAGGAAGGAAATTTGTTTAAATTAGCTTGGAGGCTAGGCTTTAATGTAAATGGAAGGGAACTAAGTGAGAAAGAAATAGAAAAAAAAACAAAGAATTTCTTGAATTTTGTTGGAAAAAAAAAATGGAAAACTTTAAATGAAAAAAGGGCAGTACTTTATTTCTCTTTTTTTCTTTTTTTCAGGAACCAAACTTCCGAAGAGAAGGAAGGAAAATACCTTCAACCTGAACCTGAACCTGAAATTTGACTTTTTCCCGATTGGGATACTTCTTTTTTGACGTATTTTCGCTTTATCATACTTACTACTTTCTATCTGTTTTATGACTTTGTACACATCTTGTTAATTTTATATCGTTTTTCAACTATTCTAATCTTTACATTTTACACGTTTAATTACCTTTCTAAATTGCCGATATTCTTGTTCAATACAGTGATAGTGATACTATGCAAAAATTTTGTAATGCTTACTACAAACAAACAATCAATTGCCGAGAGAGCAATTGTAGTTGATGAAGAAGAATAAGACGAATAAGAAGAAGATTGGAAATATAAAGTTGCTTTTGTGAACGTACTTGTAAATCATTTCATTAACACTGGCAACGTAAAATATAAATGGTGTATAAGAATAGTGTTAAATTCTTATTATATTTCAATTCACAATGGCTGGTAAGGCGTCTGTTAAGTTGGAATTGATGTGCAAAGAAGAAATTGCTTATGACTCACCTCATGATGATCCGCTCGAAGGGAAAGGGTGGACAATCGAACTAATGAATGACAACAAAGAGTTAATATTATCTACAACGGAAGGAGAGGTATCAGTGGACAAGGATAAAGCTATGTGTTCTTTGGATGTAAAACTAAACGTTGATAGGGTGAAACCAGAATTAGCACTAGAAGAAGATCCTGAATTTGAAAGTAATATAGTAACGCTAAGAAAAATCGTGGTTCAGGAGACTTGCGCGTCGTATTCTAATGACTCCGAACAATTAACAACAAAAAGTTCTAATTCAGTTCGGCCAGAAATGTAATGTTCAATTCTTCATTAACTAATTGGCTCAGATTGATAATACTGTTACATGGGTTCGGAAATTTTGTTTGTTAAAAGAACACTTCACGAGAAATTTTTAGGTACGGGAGATATCATAAACGTAAGTTAGTAGCCTACAATTTGGAAATGACATGGCACACATAGACAAGCTGTATACCAAATAAAAATAATAACAAGATTGATACGATCCATACAATTCTTATGTAGTTCGTATCTTGATAAAATAATTATTTTTTTTTTAATATTGGTTACACATTTCTCACTAATTGTTCACATATTTAAAATATGGGTGCTCGACGATATTGTTTTATTTATATAGAGACTTATGTAAAATAACAAATAATGAGAATGGTAATTATCCTAAAATTTTACAAATGTAAACCTGTTATGTATTATATTCGAACATAAACTATAGACGTTTGTGATTTTATTTTGATTTAGCTCAAATGGGTCTAACTTGATTTTTCCGGCGGGCTCCGAAAAACATAAGTAAAATACAAGATAAAGAATATTTTAACCAACAATGGATGTTCATTATTTGTAGAGGTCCATACAACAGTCCATTTCATAGCTGCACTAATTTTTTCAAGGAAGTCGACTTTTTACATTCCCAGGAGTCTTTTTTAGGGTATGGACCTGCATTTTTCAATATGGGATCACTTTAGGGGCTTGGTGTACGTACATAATATATGAATTATTGTAAAATCAACGCTAATCAGCATGTGCTATATGGCCGGTAAAAATGAGATTGCTATGCAGATTAGGGCATTACGCAGAATGTGGGTAAACAAGGATAGCGCAAAATTCTGTATTTAGGATGACTTACATGTGTTACGTGTTGAATGTGTTCTTCTACGTTCCTAAGTATTTTATAAGTAACATGCTGAAATACTTTCTTTGCTTGTATATTTGCGTTCCAAAGTAGCAAAATACATTAGGGACGTAACTTCTTAATTATATGGATCCCGTCATTCCCAAGCATTTTCATAGTTGCGTGTTATGATTTGCCACACTAAATTTTGATACCTCATTTCGCTTACAGTGGCACATCAGGCCTTACTTCGCACAAAATATAAAGAGAGTTTCACAGTCCTCCGTCGGTAAAACCATGAACTGTATACACGAAGTTTCAACTACCCCCTACGATAGAACATGTAACTTTATTTTGGTGTTAATGTTTGGGTCAGCATCAGTTCTAATTACAGGGAGGGTTTGTTGTTGTAGTGGCGTGGAAAACAGTCACTGTAAGGACCGACAAATTTTAAAAGAATTTCCGTCAATGTTAAGTTATATTATACAACGTAACTAATAACCGTTTGAACATTTTAATACAAATAAATTAGTTAAACGGCTGTTAAGCCTTACGGAGCGCCATTCTGTGCGTAATTATTTGACAACACAGGTTGTAAGTCATTCATAAAAAATACAGATTAATGAATTGGATCCTAAAACCAACGGGTGCTGACAATCTCTTACAGTTGAAGCTTGCAGGGTCCCTGACGATTCGAATGAATCGCTTCTATTATAAGACCTTACATACCACCTTAGTTGCATGCCTTCGGCATTTAATTCATGACAAATCAGGGTTAATTTCCGAACCCCAATTGGGCTGTCTACATTCAGGCCTTGAGGAGGCATTTTAAGAAAATAAATATAATGAAAAGGACGACAAGAAATACACCCTGGGAGGAGATTAAATGGTACAACCTCACATTTCAATTCATCAATTTTTTAATCATTAGTATTACTTCAGGCCCGCTCCTACCTACAAAATTGGTAGGTTTACAAATGTAACCTTTTAAAGAGCGCTACCTAATACTTATGTGTGGCTTACTAGCAATTGCACTTATCTTTATCGAGAATAAAGTCACATCCGAGAGCATTTGTCACAATAGTGAAACACAAGATAACAGCAATATTAACTTGTTCATTAAACATTATTGTTGTTCAGGGCCTACTCGTACGTAGCAATCTTAATATGTTATCATAACATAAACCTTAATTTTACCATATACTGCCTAACTGACGTAGGCACTCCGTACTATCGATACATCATAGTATCCCGTGTTTATCGTAGTAAAGGGTGAAATCGTAAACTGGCTTCCCTTTTTCTTTTTCTCGAGACCGGTTTATGATTCCCGGCACAAGAATACAAGAGTTATTTTCAAATATCAAAAAGAATATTTAATTTACTTTCTCTAAATGCAAATTAAAACTCTAATTATTTTCTACAAATCCAAATCAAAACTAAATATTATATCAAAATCTAAAATCCGAACATCAATTTTATTACTATTATACTTTTCTCTAATTATGCCAAACATTAAAAATTAGAACAAAATTTTGAAATTTTAGTCAATTGCCGAATCTGCACATTAGCTGCGACCCAACCCGGTGTCGGACTGGTTTCATCACTTTAATTTTATAGGGAAAGTAGGGATGTCCCTAGGGGATTAACTATTTTAATCTTCAACTCTTCTTAGTTTATAATATCGCTTTGTCTGAAGTCAATTAACTTCAGTTATCACTAGTCACATTGAACGCACATTGACTTTTCAGAGTAGACTGCATATATATATCGAACGACGGACAAATCAACGAGCAACTTTATCAAATTCAAGGTGATTGTCAATTGCTTTCAATATTATACTAAATTGTGTTTAACTTACAGTATTTTGAGGCGACTTGATCTTACATTACAAATTTCGCATATTTTCTCATTATACAATCACAACATCAGATGAAAAAGTTCACTATCTGAAGAGCACATTTTTTCAATTACCCAAAAATTTAACTTTATGATTAATTGTAGTTATTACTAGTACTTCTCTAATTATGTTCGTAATTATATCTAATTGCCTAACATGTCTCTAAATGCTTGATTGTATGGGGACAGTTAATGTTAATATAAACATAATGAAGAATGAATAAAAACTCAAAACAAGATTTGATAATAAAATTTTATTATGAAATATGGTTCCCAAAACTGGAAAGACCTGAAAAAAATGCAAAACTTAAACATCCTAATAAGAATTCGATACTGAAAGTCCGCATCCAAAACGGGATAGCCATACTTTTCAAAAGTGGTGCGGTATTATTACAATTTCAAAGTCGGAAATCGCGTTCTAAATCAATTACCTGTTTAAAATTTCCAATGCTGTCTTTTCTCTCCTTTCCACATTCATCTTTCATCTAAAAATACTGTAAGAAAACCATAAAACATGACATCTAAGTAAACGTACCTGATTGTAGAGCAATATTGATGGTTTGTTGGACTGGTGCGTCAGCGACGGTGGGCACACACTTTGACTCTGAAAAGTAACCTTCGAAATTCGGGGAAATAATCAAATAAATAAACAATAATCCTTTTTTCATAATCTAAAAGTTTAAAAGTTCAAATTCGGTATTTCTGATTTCTCATCTCTTCCGGGGTTTAACCCAAGTTGAGGTGAAGTTCAGGCTTTTTTTGTGCTAAGATTTTATTTTTCAATCTGTGCCGGTTACGCTTGTAAGCTGTAATTTAGCACGGTTACGTGTACTTTTCCAGTTAGTTTGTTTAATTTCGGAACTTTTCTCCTTTTTACAGCGTATTTACTAAACTTCTATGTAATGACACGCCTTCCTTAGCGACGTTTCGATTTACGCTGCATTGCGATACCTGCCAAAAATTTCTTTTTAGGTTTGTGCTTACTATTAGTATATTTTGCCATGTAGTTTACTATACAATGTTCGTACGTGTTTTCGCTTAAGCTTTTTAGTGCTCTTCGGAGTCGATGTATACTTCTTCCGCATGTTTGACTCGAAATAACTTCGCCTACAGCTCGACTTTAATTTGCATGTAGTTTGTCTTTGACCGAGTTTAGTGCATTCCGAATTACGCTTGCCAAGGCACTTTCCTTTTATTCTCAACTTATTTCCTACTGCACGCCTAATGTGTGTTTGCGCGTGCTGAGAATACGCTGTACGTGGAAGTCGACGCACATTGTTTTCATCATGAGCAATCAACATGTCTACATTTTGTGTAGGACTACACTTAAACTTTCGCTTTTTACAATTTCGCAATAGTGAAGTACTAGCTTGAAAACTCAAACATTTCGGCAACTGAAAATTAATAAATGTTGCATCTGATGTACTGATATGATCACGTCTGCTCATTTTAATTCTACTGATTATGCTCCTCGAAATCGAGTTTACGTTAATAATGTATTACGAAAACTCAACTGGGTATCATTGGCCATCTTATTTTTCTTCATAGCTTTGGTCTTTCATTTCGGTATCTTAACGGAAATATAGTTTCGACTGCGTGTGCTTTATTTGAAGTGTTACGCTTGTTTACAGTAAACATTTCCGACCGATATATTATGTACGAGGCCTTCACTACGTAAAACAGAATTCGCTTGGTGGGTCTATTGTGAATTTGAAGTCGTTTCCTTCTAATATACTCAAAGCTGATAAAGTCGGAATGGATTTGTAGCACTAAAATGCAACTTACGTTAGACATACACTGTTACAAAGACAAATTTGAATTTTTTAATTCGCGCAAAACCATTTGCCTGTGACACAAAACCGACAACACTGTAACTTCGTTATCACACAAAATCATCAATTGAACTCTCAAGCCTTCCCTGGCTTTTTCGAGAGGGCGGATACGCGCAACCTGAACGCTACCGCTTATCATGTGTGAAACATCGGTATCCCTTGCCAGCAAAACAATTACATTAGAAACAATTTTTTACAGGTACGCGTAACGATTCTCCTTTTTTGCTATCTCTACACTTCATATTTCCTTTTCCTGACTATAATCGATTTTCTGGTTTATTTGGCACAAATCTTTCACAACTTGGGCCGGCTCGAATTCAAGACGGTTTCTTTTCCGCCTTGCACTCTCTTATTTTGTTGGTTTGCCTACACTCAAACTGTGCCGTTCGCATGTATTCATAGAACACAGTGAGACCTTTCTTTCATTCCGCTACACTATTTTTAAACTCAGCAGTTACTGAATCAACATGATTGACCGCGTTAACTAATTCAGAGAGTACTTCTGTAAAGGAGTTATTGGCTACTTTGATATTATTACGTAAGCTGTCTGCTTTGGCATTCAAATCGATTTTTCCTACGCTCCCAAATCGTTTCTGTTACAGGCTTTTGAAGTTCACCTACTGATTCATGTATTTTTTGTCCTAGGCATCCAATATTCATTACCATTTTTGAGCAATGGTTTCTAATTGTTTCTCTAATTCCTCTGTCAACATTGCTTGAAATTGTTCTAAAACACTAGCCTCCATATTGATATGAGTTACGAGCAACTAATTTAAAGTACAAAAATATAAATGTTTGAGTTTAATACGAAAATAAGAAACATTCACTTAAAACATGAAACACTAAGAATTTTGATATTACGACCATTAACAACCAATCCTTCTTTTTACAACTCAGGTTTCACTTTGCGAAGTGCTTCAATATAAAATTAACACATATATGAACTAGTACCATATATAAAATATTTTCTCTAACTATTCTATCAGGTTTTGATTCCATTTTGTACTAATACACAATAACACACTCAGCAAGGCCATGTGATATTATTTGAAAAACAGTATCACGTGACAGTTTCTACACAATAACTGTGTCTTCATCAGACTTCCATTCCTTCTGGTTGCTGGGAGTTGGTCATCACTTATATATACTGTTCGGAGATCAATTTTAATTAGGTTCAGCCCCTTCTTTAAAAAGTAACACTTGTCTGGCTTTCACTTTCACTTTTTCGCTGCACACGTGTCCAATTAAAGGTTTCCTTTTTTTCCGCTGGATGCTCCTGTCCTCTAATTATCCTTATTTTCCTTGTTATTTGGTTTCTCTTTCTTCTTCCTTTTTATTCCTTCTTCTTTAAGCAGAATCTTCTCTCACTCCTTATTTATCGAGAATCTTGCATTCCAGTTCATCACCTTGCGTCCTGCTTTCATAATCTCTCTGGCTTCCTTCCATTTTCTCACCAAAGTCCTGTTCTCTACTTCTATGACCTCTGCTCCTCCCCACCCTATCCTGTGGTTTGTTTCTTTCTGATGCTTGTATTTCGCATTGTTGTCCATTTTCAATCTTACATCATCCGAGTGCTTCTTAATCCTTTTTTTGCATTTTTTTTTTGTTTCTCCTATGTAAATTTTGTTACGCTCCTCGCATCCAACTCTATATATTACTCTCCCTTGATCTTTGTTCGCTATTTCTTTTCTCTTTTTTCTTCTGGCTAGTTCAATTATTCTGCTTCCTCTTTTCCTGTACGTCCTATTTCCTGCTTTCCGAAACATTATCTATATTTTCTCTGTTTGTTGGCGCAGTTATTGTGTTGAAACTGTCACGTGACACTGTTTTCTTTTTACATATTATCACATAGCCTTGCTCAGTGTGTTATTGTGTATTAGTATTAAAACATTTACTCTTATTCATAAATGCACATGAAGGTACATAGTGTAAAAGATGTATGTATGTGTGTATACTCAATCAGCTGTTTGCTATCCACTCACATCTACATGGAATTAAAAATCAACAAGAAAAATTTGTATTAGCTACATTAATCTCTGTTGCTCTCAAGGTCAAAACATATTTACTTAACTTACATGAAAAATCTACATTACTCAGTTCTTGTTTTTATCTATCACTCTGCTTTATTTTTAATTAATTGTGTTCGCCGAGGTTCTGATGGAAATTGACTGTCGACACTAGGCTAATTAGATCCAAACTCAACACGTTATCTGTATAACTAATGGTATTGTAAAAGCAGTTGTAGGACAATGCTATAATTTAATCCGGAGAACGGTCGCCATGTGGTTGAAATCGTGTCTTTTTGGTAGTTGTTAGATTCTTATAAATATAATCGTAACCTTTACCTTTATTTTCGTCTTTTTCTCAAGATTTGTCACTTGTTTATTGCATTTATCCCAGCTTTGTTACGGCAGTGTGACGTAATATTGAGGTCTCAAACATTCAGTAATAATAATAATAATATTAATACTATAGGTGACAAATTTCGTATGAGGACACATTGTATCAAATCCTGTAAAATAACCCGTAGCGTAAGCCATAAGTTACAAAATAGTCGGGATTGGAGAGAATTGTAAGGACAAAAAGCACATACCCTCTCGATACGTTCCTACAACTAGCTACATGTTATAACGGAAAGTTTCCCTACAACTAGCTAAATGTTATAAAGGAAAGTTAAATGTTATAACGGAAACTTTCGAGGTAATTTTCGTGTAGAAAGTAGGGATTCTGAACTCACAAGAGCCGTAATTACAGTTGTTTTTAAGTAATGGTTATGCTGGCTAAGCTACAGAAGATGTCGAAGGGGTTTCGGGAAAGGGGTTCCGTACCATCATGAGACACCTCTACAGCTACTCAAATTTAAACGAAAGATTTCCGCTTATATTTCGTGTAGAATATATTCTACTGTACGTTTTCAGGAAAAAACTGTAAAAAAAAGAACTGAATATGATTGAAAACTAAAGCTTGTAAAAAACTAACTTGTGAAGTTTGCAGATGTAATTGTAAAACGTATGCAACAATAATATATACACAGACCATAATTCAGAGAGCTCAGAAATACAAACTATCAAAATGATGTATAAAATTCAGTCTACAGAGCAATTGTTGCTTAAAGAGTGGCATACACTATTTCTAGAAACGAGATAAGATGAGAAATGTTTACGATAGTTTTGGTCTCGTCTCGATTCTCATCTCCAAAGCATGACTATAGTGTGAGTTAACCTTGTCCCGTCTCGAATTAAAATGTTTCAGTCCGGTTCCGTCCAGATGAGAAATTCGTCTTTTCATGGGCAACATTACACAAAACCGAAATAAATGTTTTGCCTAATATCACGTTTCTGCTTGTAATGGTACGACCAGAGCGATAATAAGTTTTTAGTTTTTAAATATTCTTCGAAATAATTGTTATTATTATTAGTATTACTCCTGAAAATTTGATAGTTCAAGTGCTGAAACAAACGAGTATTCAAATATTTGAATGTAATGAAGCGTGTGTTATCGCCGATCTATTTCCACCAAATTCCTAAAGTAAAAAAAAAAAAAATGCTTGACGTGTATTTGATCGAAGAACCTCGATATTATTGGTCAAGCCCCTAGACCACTGAACCACGATCACAACGCTGTAAATGATTCATCTTTAGTCTTGTTACTCTAAGTTTCTCTGTCTCAGCTTGGAAAGTTGTATGTAATTTTTTAATTGGTTTCAAAATGCCTGTCGTGTTCCTCTTATGATGATATAAGTGAACCTTTGGATCGCAAGTTGATGTTTTCTCTACACGAAACTACAGATAAGACAGATTTAATTCTCATACTGTGCACTTGTGTCATGACAGCCGACAATACCTGGTCATAGACTTATGCCCGCCACGATACAAATGATAGTTTAATTTGATATAGTGAAACAAACTACAGCAACTTATTTTGAGACAATAGTGAAATGGTACTCCATTTCATATTTCTACAATATTTAATGTAATAAAACATGTAATATAGCGTAACTTTATCATGTAATATAGCGAATGATTACATGTTTTCTTGCTACTTAATGATTATCTCTATTTACATTCAATTGTTTGTTGAATTTGTTACAGGCGCGATAACATCTTTGCTTTCCACGGACAACGGAATACGTTTACTACATTAAATAAAGCCATTTCTCATTCTTATAAGGAATCTGATACTTCGACGCAGTTTGGCAAAGGATTTCATCGATCACGTTTGACAAAAAATATGGTGACACAGGAAAGTGAAAAGCGTCATACGTACCATAATAGTGATATACGTTCTAATCAAAGTCCAACTATGTCACCATATGGATAGATAAGAAAATTTTTAGTTGTTAGTTATGTATATATTTCTGTATTTGTAAATGAAACTTAGTACGTAATCTCATGCGTAGAATATGGAATTTTACACTTATAATCAATGTTAAATTTCCTTTCAGTGTTAATCTTAGATTTTCGTTTTCATTTTGAAGTGTTTACTGTAATTTTATTGAACCTCATTTACGTCATTTACCCGATTTTGACTTTATTTGAATTTCCAGGATGTGACATGATATATTTTGTTCGAAGAGAAAAGTTTAGAACGGAAAGTAGGCTAAGCCTTAAACAAGTGATAACCGGCATCTCCTTGTTGGTAATAGAGTGTGCAGGAATGTCGTGTGAATAGTATAATTCTTCGAACGAAAGCAGTAATCTTTTTATTGTAGAAGGAACTATATGAACAGATATTCTGATGGTGAACGGTCGTTTTTCCCCTCATATTAATATATATGCGGAAATATGTTTAACTTCTATATTTTCTTGTAATTTCTAATTAACATTTTTTTTCGTCTTCTCTAGACCACTGAACGACCGTAGGGGAACTTCTTCGGGTAGGATATTTTATGGGGATAAAGATAAATATTTTTTTTCAGGGAGGCAATATTTCCTGGAATTGCAGATCTGTTGCAAAAATGGATGTGGCTAATCCATTGGATATTCCATAGCTAACTGTATTTTCGCCATCAATCGCAAAATATAGTTTTCATTTCCCTTCTTCCTTTATGGTATCCGTAACTAAGTATGCGTATTCTTAGGTTAAATATTTTGAGTATATTTTATTGTCTAGTAATATTCTAGTGAATATTTTAATGTTTATGAATCGTAACTATATTGTGTACTTGTATGCTAATGAGTTGTAATGTTTATTTTCATTTTAATTTTGAGAAAATTGTATTTTAGTTCCAGTATGTCCTAGAAACTATTCGAATTCGATATAGATCCCGAAAAATAAACTTATTTTCTTTCCAACAGCATGAAGTTATAATGATTTATGAAAATTATTTTCTGTCAATTATTTCGTATGCTCGATGACTGAATTTTAATGCGTTAATAAGATCATTTTGAATATTTGTAGCGAAGATGCCTAAGGAAGCTTGTTGCAGCTGTTTTGTAGGGAATTTTATCTTGATGTTTCAGACCGACCAGAGAGTGTAATGTCGTTGACTATATTTTTGTTTGTATCCCATGTTTTTCTTTAAGTAGGTCTCATGTATTTTGTCTTATAGAGACATATCTTTACGATGCTACGAAAGCATTTGTATCTTGTGTGTTTACACATTTTTTCTAGGTGGAAGACGTATGTTATGTTCCAGGGAACATACGCGTAGTTTACTGAATATTAATGTTTATATTTCAGTTTTGTGCAGAAACATTTTGTAAGTGCCTATGGTTGCAGGCCTTTTCTCGTTTCTCATTCTGCCTCGCAGGTGTCGATGGCATATTTCGTGTGTAAGTACGTGTAATATTACACATTTTTCCCACCTATGGTTTTGGTCAATTCATGGCGTAATAACCATTTATTTTCAGGAATGTTTGGACTAGTGAGTCAACTTCCTTGATTCAGACCTTCGAAAAACTAGGATCAATATTGAATAGTTTTCAACACTTTATTAATAATTTTTTTGCAGATAATACCCATCTATTCTGGTAACCCTACAATGTTTACGTTTTTGGAACTGAACAACAACCATTATTCTAGGCCTACGCTAATAATAACTTTGTTTCAGAATGAAACCATTTGTTGTATTGAGCATTACTGAATTAATGTCTCGATTTTCACGACGAGCAGATGGCATTTGATCTTATGGCGTGCCGAATTTCCTTCATACATGTCAACGAAGTCACGATCTTTACTTTGATATGCAGAATCATGCTTATTTCTTGGAATTACTATGAACGTCATCTTTGACACTTAAGTTTATTTTTTTCTTATTTTTGAAAAACGATTTTTCGTTCTTTTCTGCCAAACAACACGAGGCACAGTTAAAAAAAAAAAGGGACATACAGGTGAAAATCTTATTTTGTTTATATATTGTGAGTTTATCATGTGTTTATACTTCCATTCATTTTACTTTTTCAATGATTTTCATATTTTTCAAATATATCACAGTGATATCGAAACTTGAACAATAATTTTAATATTTTAGTACCTTTAACATGTTTGCTATTTGCTTATCCATTCACATTTTGATATTTTAAATACAGATATCAGTATATTTACTAATTTTTATTGAGATATTTGATAATTCTTTAGGTCGATGCTTTCATGAATAGTTATTGAGTGTGTATATTTATTTCATATTGCTCAAAATAAAGTGATCGAAACGGAACACTTAAACATTTTACGAAAAGAATTTATTAGTGTTTTTTTTTTTTTAAAAAAAAGCATTTAAATAGCCCTATAACGTATTTACCTCATATTATATCAAATAAAGTGATCGAAACGGAACACTTAAACATTTTACGATAAGTATTTGCGTGTTAAAAAAAATAATAGCCCTACAAACGCTTTCTGCGATTTTTTTTAAGTTATCATACAGGTGTTTCCACCATACTTTGTTTCTCGCACCAGTGTTTAAAAAAAAATCTCCAATTCTCCCCTCATCAACTCATCGTTGGAGAATCATGGAGGATACTCACACAGGAATACAGCATGGTTTCAACATGTGAAGAAACGGAAGATAAGGAAACCCAATTGCACCAATTGTTCAAGAGGATCTTATTACTTCATGGAACACTTGGATTGGACATTGCTCATGCAGGAACCTCATCATGTTGTAGTGAGTGGACAAGTTATTTAACTATTTTAAATAGCCCTTTTTCAGCTGAAAAACCATTCAACGTTCATACACGTAAGTCTCACACCATATGACAGTGTTGCCAACTAACTTATTTTAAATTTTCAGGTGAAAAACCTAATTTTATTCATACTTCGTCAGACGGCCAAGGGTTCTCAACCTGTCTACGTGTGCACTTAACAGGTCGTTCCCTTCCGGACCCCAAATCTATAACCGCCACCAGGTTATAGAAGTATTTTTTGTGGACGCCCTGTATATTTCGTGAAGACAGTGATTATTATTTTCGATTTATACTTTATTCTGCAACGCACATAAGTTCTTTCTTTGGTGGGAATTGCTTCTTTCCCACACAATTGGACAAAGAAATCTTTCATCGTTTTTTCATATATACATTTAAAACATTGCTTTTGCTGAGAACATTTCAGTTAGTGACTAACCATTTCAGTGTTTCTCCCTGACTCATTATATGCACAGTATATATTCTGCAGTTATTGGGAACTGAATTAAGTGCTTTCTTTAATCGCTTATGGAAACATTACAATAGATTAGAGAAATACTTGCTGACCAGATGTCCCAGTAGCCAAAGTGGCACAAACTGTGTTGTTTCGTAACCCGTTATCTGTACTTTCTCACGCCAGTGTTATCGCCGTGTCTAGTGCATTATAGGCAGTTGACTAAAATTAACATAAATTGTTTTCTATATTCTGTTTGTATGTGCATACAGGTGAGTAACTGAGTGATTTTCGAAATGAACTGCCAACACTTTTCCGTTGATCATTGCAACCCGTAGCTTGAGCTTGGATGCTTAGGGAGTTCGACTCCGGTGTTGTACGCAACCACCACGCCCGTTGCGTTGGTTAAGTTTTGTGAAGGGGCACAAGCTATTTAGCCGGTAAAGGACGATTTCTTACGGCTAGCCCCAACTAGTGAAATCCCAGGTCCGCTGACCTTGTGCGTTTAAAAAGTTATATACGCGCCCTCCAATATCTGTATTCCATTGTGGAGATCTTCTTTTGTGTGTTTGCTGAAGATTCACCTTTACGCTGCAGGACTGTTCAGCGTAACAACTGGATTCATCGTGGGACGAACCAGACAACTTTTCCCCAGTGCTACCCCCCAAGTGTGTCAAGGGTGTGAGAGAAGAATTTGTAGTGATATCTCAATCGTAATCATATATATATATATATAAAGGGCTATATTACCCGAAAAGGGCAAAGCGTGATTTCAGCGACTAAAATTGATATATATCCTCAGTGTCTAGTGTTGTATCCATTCCTCTTCGCTATTTCTTTTTCAAAATAGTGTTCTAATAAATAAGTATAGTGTCAATTAATCCAGTGTGTTTTCGTTGTTTGTATGAGTGATGTTTGTGTGCGTTATGGTCTGGATGACCGTCTGATCGTCCGTGAGGTTTTCGAGACGAGACCTCATCCGCAGTGGAATGATGATAATCATCCGCAGTGGAATGATGTTCATCCTTCAGTCAAGAAATAACTAGCTCGTCTACTTTGAGCTTGTCTAGCGGTGAGCCATTAACATTGATGAGCAACAAGTTAGACAATGTTTGAGCACTTAATCTATTTCTAATATCAGTCATCTGTAAATTCATAAGGGGAAATCCCCGTTCGCACTCTGTCGTGGAAATTGATAATACTTCTACCCGATTTCTGCAACTCCTCATCGACAATCTACTTGTTAGACTTAAGTCTGATAACGATTTTTCTTGGTCAGTTTTGAAATACTCAGCAAGAAGTATCATGTCTCTATCACCATACAATATCTTTTTCATATCGACCATGTCAGTTGGCAATGTCGACCCATGTAGAACAGAAACTTCATATACCACGCCTTTGATAGGGAATCTTGTGAAAAATTATCAATTAAAGCCTGATAAACTGATGATTTCTTATTTGTTTATAAATTTATTTTTTGTAATTACACATGAAGGTTTGATACCATTACCAAGTTCTTTCCTCCGTCTAGAAAGCGAAAGGGAACGAGGTTTCTGGAAAGTATTCGGAGGTGAATGGGAATTTCCCTCCTTCTTCAACTTCAATTACCACAATGCTGTTTGCCATGTGCCAAATTACGATGAGTTTCAGTTAAATTATCATAGTATAATTATTTCCTTATTGAATTATCAATATTTTTCAGTGGAAAAAAGGATGAAATTTCGAAGTTCCAAATCAAAGTAAGTAGACCAACGTAAAGGAAAAAAAGTGTAAAATTTTCCATACAATTATGCGTACAATCCAAATTTCAAATTTCCGTGTAATTAAGCTTACAGTACAAATCTTATGCCTATTTTTCTCACAACTTTATGGGTTGATTACCCTGTGCTGTGAGCGCTCCATATAATAAACATAAGCTTCAGCAATTATTATAGCAGAAAGCAATTTATATATGAAGCCAAGCACTGTGTTTTTTGTTTCTGATTTTTTTTCTGAAATAACATCGATCGTTTTCGGTCCTTTTTAACAACCAATTCACTACCAATTTTCCATGTATAGAAAGTGCGCTTCCCCCCCTCCCCACATAAAGGAGAATTTTAAAAAATGCTATGACACATTCTGTTTATTTTCAATAAAGAGTTAATACACTGAATTTCAGCTCCGTAAGTTTAACGGCTTGCGAGATACTCATTTTGTTTCGCAAAAATTCGGATCCTCACTACCTCCTTAGGATATTATGCATTATAATAAAAGCAATATAACATCCTAATTTGGATTAAGGCCTAACTATATACCAAAAGTAATTTCATTTGACTTTGCAATTTGACCGTGATGATCAGGCACACATAGTTACATTAAATTTTTTATAAATAATTTATATATTACAGTGATTCAAAAGTGATTTTTTTCCAGTAGGTAGCTCTAAAAACCCACAGGTCTCGAAAGCCAAGTTGTAGTGTACGGTAAGTCCTATTGCTATTATTACTATTAAAATATTAATATCCAAAAGTGCCTGAAGTTCTTTTTTCACTTGGTTAGATATACTCACCTCAGGTAAGTAGACAGAAACAAGTGGAAAAGAAAGGGAAATGAAGGTCTTGAAAGTAAAACGGAGACAAATTTACCAGTCTTCAGAAGATACTCTCTACAGTGCAGTGAGCAGAGAGGGTCGGTAGATCATACTGAGTCGGTAGGTCGCAGTGGGTCACGGTGGGTGGTGGGTCGCAGTGGCTCATGGTGGGTGGTGGGTCGCAGTGGGTCATGGTGGGTGGTGGGTCACGGTGGGTGGTGGGTCACAGTAGGTCATGGTGGTTGGTTGGTCACATGCTGTTGACCCACGACCCACTGACACACTCAGAAAAATTGACCCACTTGACCCATTGACCCACTCCATCTCTGGTCACGGTACCTACACCGTGAAGCATTTACCTCTGGTGTGTGTGGTAGTCGGTTCGATCTCGGTTAGTGCCATGTGATCTTTGTGGTGGACAAACATCGAGTGTGTGTGTGTGTGTGTTTTCTGGAAGTTGTCTTGTATCCTATCACTTTCTTCATTCCACTAATTTCCCCATCATCATCTATTCGGAGTGGGCCAAAGTTGCCTGAAGGTCTTAAAAATAAATTCAAATAAGCTGACAAGGTAGGGGCAAATAGTTTACAAGATAATATAATATCTCTGCTGTTAGTTGTCTGAGGCTTCTCGACATTGGCTTTTTTTTTTTTTTTTACATTTTGAAACATTGAAATTTGTTTCACCGGTTTCAATACACGAATATATAGTAAATTGCTCATAGGTACATGGAAGATGAAGACACTAATGTCAAATGATGTTTTCACGACAAGCAAAGTCCGATGTAAAGGTGACACCATCCCCGACACTACCGTATACTATCAGCCCACTTGCTTTATAGTGTCGGTATATATATATATATATATATATATATATATATATATATATATATATATATTAGATAGATAGATAGATAGATAGATAGATAGATAGATAGATAGATGTGTGTACACTTTGATTTCATATATTCCAGCCTTTAGGTTTCACAGTGTTAACCCATACCAATCCAAAAACTACTTTCCATTTTAGCATGTTTAGATTTGTTGCAATTATTATATATATATATATATATATATATATATATATATATATATATATATATATATATATATTTTTTTTTTAAAAAAAAGGCTTGGAACCAAATAATTTTATTGAGTAATCGAAAGTATTTGATTGAAATTTTATAGGTTACTGCACAGTAAGCTCTATTTGACACATCGGAGGAAAGAATGCTTGGGGCCAGTCTACACCTCCATGGTACAAATCTCTTCCCATACCCGCGGGGTGTGTGCCCCTATATGGTGGTTGCCCCGTTTGTGTAACAAACTCATGACAGTATACCCAGATTAGCTTGTTATCTAAAAAAATGATTTTTGGGTGGCCATTTTGGATTAAAGTTTCTTATATTGTTGTGATCTATTCGTAATCATACAACGTACATCTTCATACCAAACCGAGCAGTTTGCGGCGATAGACCATCGGCTTGAAGGCCACGGGTTGAGTCCCGGAAGGGTCATGCGTATGGATTTTAAGAGCATTTGTTTTTCCGTATTGTGTCCGGGGGCGAAATCGTACGGAATAAACGGATTTCAGTCTGAAAAATTTGGACAGAATATCCTGGCCAGGTTACTTTCATGGGAGTATGGAATTAGTAAAAATATAGGATATACATTTTATAGCAGGGTTTAAAATATGGTTTGGGTATCCTATTTCTTTTCTTTTAATTACGTTCTTCAATGTTCGAATTTTGATCATTCTCATAATATTTTCTGCTTTCAACGGAGTTCCATGAATATCATACCAAATGTTCTTTACATTTATTAAGTTCGAAAGGCTTAATGCGCCTGTAAGAAACCATTTTTGAAGATAATTCAGGTCCTAATGAATATTTTTCACTAGGAAAGTGAAGTATTCCCCTCCTCCCTAACATGGAGGCAGAGGGCAATTTCGCACTCTGGTCAGATCAAACATTTCCGCGTAACAAAAGGAAGGCTCCCCTGTAAAACCTCTTCAGCTCCAGGGTTATTGTTACTATAGGGGTACCATAAATTTGCTGAAAGCAAACAATTTGAAGTGTTCGTTGACAATATGTTTGCTTTCTTTGTCCGTCGCCCGGCTTCCAAACGAAGATGTGAATTTTTCAACATGACTGCTGTAAGCGGGCGATTGGTAAAACGGTAAAAGTGTATTTTTATATGTGTGTGTGTGAGAGTGGGAGGGAGAGAGAGAGAGAGAGAGGACAAAATTTTAGTCGCAAGATGACGTACTTCAATTGCCGTTTTCAGTTCATTTAGAAAAAAGAATACCGCCGCGCCACCAGAGAATAAAGACAAGTGTTGTCTGTTTCTCTTTGCCACCTCACCCAGAACTTTCAACTACAGCCTGTGATGAGTATAGACCTTACCCAGTTTTCAAATTGAATAGCTGATGGTGGTAGTTCGGTTTCTTGACCTTGTAAAAATCTTCCCTGTCTTTGTTTTGTTCATCATTCCAGCCGGAAATAAAAAAAATGAGAAATCCTCAGTTTACAGCAAGGAGAATTTGGGACAAGAGATTAAGGATGATA
The DNA here is from genome assembly GCF_964235325.1 of Thermobia domestica. Taxonomy (NCBI): domain Eukaryota; kingdom Metazoa; phylum Arthropoda; class Insecta; order Zygentoma; family Lepismatidae; genus Thermobia; species Thermobia domestica. Next base: position 164,380,483 of record NC_137471.1, on the reverse strand, counting down.
TTCCTGGAAGCTCACGTATCACGATTGTTTCATTCAATAGACAGAGGACACTTTTCTATGAAGGCTATTCAGCATGTTTTCTCACAAAGGTGGTTTTCCTTTTGCAATCTATATGACCACTGGCAATTTCAATCTTGGCCATTCCTGCCAGCGTTTTCATTTTCGAGACACGAGACGAGACGAGACATTTCACGAGACGTCCCGTCTCGTCTCGTTTTCGAGACGAGAAAAGTAGTCTGTCTCGTCTCGTGTCTCGCCTAAAAGTAGTCTGTCTCGTCTCGTGTCTCGTCTCGTTTACGAGACGAGACGAGACACGAGAAATGTCTCGTCTCGTGGCAACACTAATTGTCACGATAACCAATCGACATATTACTTCACCTACTCCGACACTTCCTACTTCACATACACTGTATATACATTTCGTTTTTTTTAATCTCTTGAGAAAATGAAATATTTTTTCTTACTTAATTGCAATTGAAACATTTTTTCGTAGAAATTGCAACTTCCATAAATATAAACAAATCTCCATAAGTATAATCAGAATAGCACAAAACAAGAATGAAGTATTGAAGAAAGTATTAATATAGTATTAGTAAGAGCACGTGTAAAGAAATTATTAACATTTGGACAATAGCTTTATCCGCAATGCTTGTGTGGGTACTGTTTCGGTATACTCTAGAAATAATAATAATAATTTTAAAAAAAAACTTCAGATGTTTCTTCAAATATGTAGACGAACTCCTGATTATTGATAAATATTTCCCGCCGGTACACTTCAGACATTTTACTTTTAAATTATGTCCTCATCTTCAGCTTTTAAGAAAAAGTATTTTTTTGAAATATTTTCGTTAATGAAAGCTAGACTATCATTGCACTTGTAGTTCACTCACTGAATGTATTGATTTAGAGCTGTAAAAATCTACTACAAAATCTTTCAGGTGCTTGGCTTGCAAACAGTACACGAGATTTCCCTGAGGTTATACTCCCTTTCTGGAACCAGCAAATGTCCCGAAGATCTTATCTGTTTCTTTGTGTGTCGGTGACTGTTGGTCACTGACAGTTCATGCTCCATTGCTCCATTCTAAGAGATTTAGACAGGAAAGAAAATAAAGATTAGTTTCCGGAAAACAATACATATTATAGTTACTCGTCCGAAATGTAACCCAAAGGAAACTAAAGCAAACTAGGTATATTCCTTAGAAATTTTTAACGCGTTAAAGTTACAGTTACTTTGGAAAAAAAGGGCTTAGCGGAATAAGGATGTGAAAGCTCCCGCAAGCATATCTGCACCAAATTTACAGTATCGATTACGGTAACATTTATGAGAAACTCGTTTTCCAAAAGTTTCAGCCCCCCAAGCGCTTTTGGAGGGGTGTTAGGAGGGGGAAGGAAAATTGAAATTATTTTTTTCTCTCCTAAACGGCTCAACTGATTTGCATCAAAAAAGATGTTAGGTGTTCTCAGCAAGAGAAAAGTCGGAAAATATTTCTTTTAATATTTTGAGGTTGAAAATTGGTATTTTTTTTGAAATCTTAAAAAAAATAGTAGAAGACTAACTGGGACACCCACAATTTTTTGCCAGCTTTTTCTTGAGAGGGTCCCTAACAACATATATTGTTTTCATTTTGTTCGCAAGTGTACCTCATAGTGAAAAAAGGCAAATGTACATAGGTCAGCATCTATGTGGTATACGTATGATACACATTGTACACCACTAGGATAACCAATACCTTTGAATGGGGTAGGAGATGAAGTTGTTATAACTTTGGAATCTTATGATAACAACTATTTTTTGTCTTAACGGTAATTGGTCTCTGAGGATGAAGGGGATTCCGACCATGTTCACACCTCCTTTGGCTACAACACTGCTGTACATCAACTGAAATTATACATTCCCGCATTTTGTGTTAATTGTGCACATAATAAATGTTGTGTGATACATATAGATCTTTCTTTAGTAATTGTTCTTGTTTTTTTTTGTTGGTAACAGTTGGTTAATAATATGCCTGTTGTTAATAGCTATTCATGTGTTTAGTTTGTTTCGATGGTATTACTGTATATGTGTGTTTAATATGATCAAATAAAGAATGAATAGAAATAAATTAATCCTCATCACTGTTTCCGTCCAATATTGGAAGAATTTCGGTTTTCGTGAACAGAACTGTAGGCTGCTGTTCTCACGTTGCTGCTATTTTGTATTATTTATCATATGCGAGGTACTTATCGAAAGCCATTCGACCCGAACGAAAGAAGTTCCACATTCTGACTGTTTGTACTTCTAGTAAGTTATATTGGTTTATCACACACAATATTTTCTAGACCGATACTTCGGTCAGAATCATAGTGCTTTCTCCAAAGTAGGGTCACGATGGCTTGGTGATAGAGCGCTTACTTCTGGTGCGAGATGGACCTCGTTCGATCCCAGGTTATAAAAGTTCGTGGTGGATACCATCGTACCAGTGAGTCTTCTCGGGATTATCTGTTTTCACTTACATTCTCATTTCACGAATTATTTTCCAATAATTAGCTTCCATGTATTACCTGTCTGTATTATTGGATTAGATTTTAGTTTAGCATTCCTTCGGTAGCAAAGTTATATGAGCTATGGAGCTACGAATTAACCTGAGATTCAAACCACTTGCGTTCCTGCCGGGAATCGGAGCCGGGTCTCCTATGCCAAAGTCCCGTATGCTACTCACATAGCCGTGAGTGATTTCTCTGTCTTCATTAGCCTAGAAGGCATAATATTTAAACGTTTTGGATTTCATATAATTTCAGTTCTTTTTCGATAGCCAATTCTGTACTGAGACAAAGTAGATCAATCACATATACTAATCTTTCCTTTTTCGAATTCTAACGAGGTTCTTGTAACTTGGACCACGTCCTAAGACTTTTGTTAGTTGAAACGTCGTCTTTAGTTTTAGTTAGTTTAATCGTATGTCATTATACTCAACGTTTAATAAAATATCCCAGGATTTCTTCAATTTCTTTGGGGTGACCCTTGCCCCCGCCCTGTACCTCATCGAGTTGTGTATTAATGGAAACTACGGTTAAAAATAAGAAACATTCCCTTTCCCCCAACTTTGATCCGACATTTTGTTCTCGAGTTATGGCTTTTTTTTTGCATCTTCCGACAGATTTTTGGCTGGTCATAGTACCGAAAGGAAGTATTTGTACACCCAGGTTGGTCTATACTTTTTGTCTTATCTTGGTGTCAGGAATCTGCTCCCAAACGTTGTTAGTGTTGTTTTGAAACACTGTATATTTCTATTCTGTATATTTCTATCCTGTTTCTGATTAGCTCCTGTCTGCTAAGCACATTTCAGTTTTCCCAAAACAAACCAAAGGTGAACTACAACCACCTTAATCGTCCCCCTCCCCTATGCTTTCTTGTTGTATAGTACTTATTAAATATTTATATTGTAGTTGACAGTAATTGAAAATATTGATTAAAATATCTGGTTAAAATGCTAGTAGAGGAGTTCTCTCTTTAGTGCAGAAATTCCCTCCTTGTATCCTACCGCCATTTTAGGCGAGAAGGGATTAGGCAAGATGTGAATTCCCATCTCACCTAAAATAGCTGACATTCTTCTCTTGGAGATATCAGTGACTGATAAATCGTTAGGCGAGATGGAATCGAATATCCTTTTTAATGGAGGATATTTTTCCTTCTCTGATAACTTACTACAAGGATTCTGGTGACCAGAACGCCATCCAGTTTCCCACCACCCTAATTTCAAGACAGCGGAAATACGAACAAATCTCCTAAGGAAAATTTGTCAAAACAACTGTTACATGCATACCCACTTAGTGGCTTGATGAGTCAAATAGTAATACACTAAAACAAGTTTCAATGCTTATATTCATAATTTCTTTGCTTTTGTCTTTAAAATAAGTTTATATTTAATTTGTTCATAGAATTACATTGTGATTTTGCCTAAACATAATATTGTTTCATTTTCTTTTTTAAGAGTACCTTTGTGGAAGCTTCCTATTCGGATAGTTCTGAAGATTCTCCTGGACCATCAGACTGTGTTGAGGCCACAAATATATCAGAAGATAATACTGTGAAAGTTTCCTGTGAAACTGTCACCAATGACGAAACGCGTGATGATGTAATTAGAGTTCCTCAAACACACAATAAAAAGTGAACGTATAAACAAAGATCAATAGTAAAGTATCTTTAAAATAGCCGGCCGTGCACACCAGAACATGAAGAACAGATTGCGAAAAGGATTGCAAACATGATAGTAACAGATCTACTCCCAGGAAAGGGTTTCGGGAGTTTATGTTCTTTCTTGAACCAGATTATAGCGTACCGTCTAGGCGGACACTATGGAGACGCTTGCAGCTTTTTTATTCTGAACTGAAAGAGCAAGTACAACAGAGGCTACAGGGAGCAGAAGTAGTTGCTTTAACGACAGATATATGGACGTCTCGAGCAACAGGTTCTTACATTACAGTGACATGTCATGCTCTGTATACGAATTTCTGTACAGAAGAATTTGTTCTCAAGACAATTGAACTAGAAGAACGACATAGAGCTGAAAATGTAGCTAATGCTATTAAACTGTGTATGGAGGAATGGTGCATCAAAGACAAAGTAGTTGCATTACTTCACGACAATGCATCGAATATGATTAATGCTGGACGTTTGTTGCCGGTTTACAATGTATTATGTTTGGCACAGCGATCCATACTGACCAGTTTAGAGAAAAGCGAGGTAAGAAATATAATTTTTAATCTGTAGCAAAGTGGTAGAGCACTTCAAGCGTAGCACCACTGCTTCAGTCGCGCCCGAAAAGAAGCAAGAAATTTTAAAGTTACCAAAGCATCGCCTTATTCAATATACAAAGACTCGCTTTAACAGTGTATATTCGATGATCGAACGGTTGCTGGAACAAATAGAAGCAATAATTGCAGTGTTCTCTGATAGAAATGTCACTAAACATTAACTGAAGACAAGTGGCAAATCATGGAAGATATCGTTCGAGTACTGAAGCCACTACAAATGGCTACAACAGTTATGTGTGATCAAAAGTGTTCCATTTCTTTTGCTTTACCATAAGGCTATGGTCTTATTTCTAACCACCTGTCGGAATGTTCTTCAGATTCTGAAATTGTTAAGAACTTGAAATCTTCAATATCAGTTGACTTAGGAAAGCGTCTTCAGCTCGATGCATTATGCGATTCTGAATCATCAGATTTTTTGTCAAATAGTGTTACCTCTTAGCAACATTCTTGGACCCAAAGTACAAATCATTACCATTTCTGAATTTTAAAACGCAAACAAAGATCCATAGATTGGTTCATGATATGCTCGTAGAATCTGAAGGATCAGAAGACGATTTATCACAGCAATCGTCCGGTGGGTCATCAGCATTAGACTATTTGCTTGGAATATTTCCATCGTGTTCAAAAAGTCCTAATGTAACTGATGAGCATACTCTTTATAAATCAGATCAGTGTCTTTCGCAAAGTGGCAACAGCCTTGAATGGTGGAAACTTAACGAACATCGGCTTCAAAAATTAGCATGTCTTGCTAAAAAATTCACGGTGATTCCAGAAACTTCAGTCGAATCTGAACGAGTATTTTCACTTGCTAGTAATATCGTTACTGCCAGTAGATCTAGACTTCTCCCTGAAAATGCAGATATATTAATATTTTTGAACAAAAATCTAAAAACTCTCGCTTGCAAACCGCAATAGGTTGGCACAAGTTGCACTGGTGAATTACATTTTAAATTAAAAAGCGCATAAAATGCAATATGCAAACACGATTTCACAATCAAACTCAACTCGTAAAATTTATGTTTAGTGAAAGTTTGATAGTTTTTCTTAAGCTATATCAATCAATATCATTTTGTTTCCTTTCGGCATATTTTCTTATGTTTCTTTTCTTGTTTTGAATTGATAGAATTCACTAGTGTTTATCTAATAAAAGTCGTTGTCCTTAGGGTTTATTTTATGTAGGTTTAGTTACTGGCGATGAAATTAAGGTGATTATAACCAGAAAATAAAACAGATGTAGGTTTATTTGCAAACAAAAACTTTAAAATATTGTATTGTGCAAGTTCCGTCAACAATCCAGTTAAACCTCACCAATAAATAAATAAATAAATAAATAAATAAATAAAATAAAAAATACGGTGAGTTTCGCTAAATGTGAGGTAAACTTTTAAGGTTACACACATGTAATTTGAACCTCTCATTTAAAATAAATAAATACGTATTTCAGCGTTCTTTGATTTTAGCTACGTAGAAGGGACTAAAAAAGTCAGAATGGTTCGCTAAGATATCCTCCATACGTGGTGTCCTGGAGCCATTTGCATGTACCTTCATACTTCTTTATGCGTTTAAATTTGCTGCTCATATTATCTCTTAACCTACATGCTCTTAAACAAGTAGAAAGAAAGTACGAAATAAATTACAAAACTATTTAGAAGCTTCAAAACCGGTTTTAGTTGTCTGCAAATTGTGGAGTTTTGTGTTGAAAGATACAAGAGTTGTATTATTTTGTTTTTAAATGTTTATATATAATGTTGGTACACTTTAGAAGTTTATTAGGAAGATACATACGTAATAGATATATACTTCAATTCAAACTTTCTACATCTAGAATCAAAGCAAGATAAAAGAACACAGTTTCAATAACAATGTAATATTACTAATATTACTCTTATCTTACTTCATTATCCACTAACGTACCTTATATGCGGCGAAATAATAAAGCCCTATGCAAATATTTCACATGCATCACATACATCAATAGAACCAAGGACTACACTTCTGTTTACTTACGCAGCGAAAAAAAAGGTGCAGCAATTCTCACCCTGAGCTTAAACCAAAGTTTGAGATATAAGCTCCCTAAACTTATATTAATATCTGCAGGTGAAGCAGTTGCCATCCACCAATACTAGTCAAACAAAAACAAATACAAACTGCATGTATATGCACTGATTCATTGAGATTGAAAGCGTTAGAAACAGTTAATTGAAATAAGAAAACGTTATGAATGGATATTATTATTTATTATAGGTTTAATTTGTACTTTATGAAAATTACCGTATTCATTCTGTATTTTATACATACTTTGTCCCATGTCAACTTAAAATTCAATGCAGAAATCGACGAAATTTCTCGATCTGCGACACTGCTTAAGTAGCATCAATCAAACGACATGCTTCAAATTCCCATATCTTGCGAAAATTATAAGTTAACAGACAGTTGTAGTTTTTTTTAATGAAGCAAGTTCAAAAATGTTCAGTAACATTCAATTGGAAAATAATAGAATGTTATCAAAAACTAAAGAAAGATATCAAATAATTATATTCATTCACCTAAAATTGAATACTTTACGTATGCCAGTAACGAAACCTACATAAAATAAACCCTAAGGACAACGACTTTTATTAGATAAACACTAGTGAATTCTATCAATTCAAAACAAGAAAAGAAACGTAAGAACATATGCCGAAAGGAAACTTAAAATGGTATTGATTGATATAGCTTAAGAAAAACTATCAAACTTTCACTAAACATAAATTTTACGAGTTGAGTTTGATTGTGAAATCGTGTTTGCATATTGCATTTTAAGCGTTTTTTAATTTAAAATTTAATTCACCACTGCAACTTGTTCCAACCTATTGCGGTTTGCAAGCGAGAGGTTTTATTTTTTTGTTCAAAAATATTAATATATCTGCATTTTCAGGGAGAAGTCTAGATCTACTGGCAGTAACGATATTACCAGCAAGTGAAAATACTCGTTCAGATTCGACTGAAGTTTCTGGAATCACCATGAATTTTTAAGCAAGACATGCTAATTTTTGAAGCCGATGTTCGTTAAGTTTCCACCATTCAAGGCTGTTGCCACTTTGCGAAAGACACTGAACTCATTTAGCAAGAGTAAGCTCATCTGTTACATTAGGACTTTTTGAACACGGTGGAAATATTCCAAGCAAATAGTCTAATGCTAATGACCCACCGGACGATTACTGTGATAAATCATCTTCTGATCCTTCAGATTCTACGAGCATATCATGAACCAATCTATGGATCTTTGTTTGCATTTTAAAATTCAGAAATGGTAATGCTTTGTACTTTGGGTCCAAGAATGTTGCTAAGAGGTAACATTTCAGAACACTATTTGACAAAAAATCTGATGATTCAGAATCGGATAATGCATCGAGCTGAAGACGCTTTCCTAAGTCAACTGATATTGAAGATTTCAAGTTCTTAACAATTTCAGAATCTGAAGGACATTCCTTCAAGTGGTTAGAAATAAGACCCTAGCCTTATGGTAAAGCAAAAGAAATGGAACACTTTTGATCACACATAACTGTTGTAGTCATTTGTAGTGCCTTCAGTACTCGAACGATGTCTTCCATGATTTGCCACTTGTCTTCAGTTAATGTTTAGTGACATTTCTATCAGAGAACACTGCAATTATTGCTTCTCTTTGTTCCAGCAACCGTTCGATCATCGAATATACACTGTTCCAGCGAGTCTTTGTATATTGAATAAGGCGATGCTTTGGTAACTTTAAAATTTCTTGCTTCTTTTCGGGCGCGACTGAAGCAGTGGTGCTACGCTTGAAGTGCTCTACCACTTTGCTACAGATTGAAATTATATTTGTTACCTCGCTTTTCTCTAAACTGGTCAGTATGGATCGCTGTACCAAACATAATACATTGTAAAACGGCAACAAACGACCAGCATTAATCATATTCGATGCATTGTCGTGAAGTAATGCAACTACTTTGTCTTTGATGCACCATTCCTCCATACACAGTTTAATAGCATTAGCTACATTTTCAGCTGTATGTCGTTCTTCTAGTTCAATTGTCTTGAGAACAAAATCTTCTATACAGAAGTTCTTATACAGAGCATGACATGTCACTGTAATGTAAGAATCTGTTGCTCGAGACGTCCATATATCTTTCGATAAAGCAACTACTTCTGCTCTCTGTAGCCTCTGTTGTACTTGCTCTTTCAGTTCAGAATAAAAAAAGCTGCAAGCGTCTCCATAGTGTTCGCCTAGACAGTACGCTATAATTTGGTTCAAGAAAGGACATTAATTCCCGAAACCCTTTCCCTTCAATAAATGAAATTGGGAGTAGATCTGTTACTATCATGTTTGCAATCCTTTTCGCAATCTGTTCTTCATGTTCTGGTGTGCAGAGCCGGCTATTTTAAAGATACTTTACTATTGATCTTTGTTTATACGTTCACTTTTTATTGTGTGTTTGAGGAACTCTAATTACATCATCACGCGTTTCGTCATTGGTGACAGTATCACAGGAAACTTTCACAGTAGTATCTTCTGACATATTTGTGGCCTCAACACAGTCTGAAGGTCCAGGAGAATCTTCAGAACTATCCGAATAGGAAGCTTCCACAATGGTACTCTTAAAAAAGAAAATGATACAATATTATGTTTATGAAAAATCACAATGTAATTCTATGAACAAATTAAATATAAACTTATTTTAAAGACAAAAGCAAAGAAATTATGAATATTAGCATTGAAACTAGTTTCAGTGTATTACTATTTGACTCATCAAGCCACTAAGTGGGTATGCATGCAACAGTTGTTCTGACAAATTTGCGTCAGGAGACTTGTTCGTACTTCCGCTGTCTTGAAATTAGGGTGGTGGGAAACTGGATGGCGTTCTGGTCACCAGCATCCTTGTAGTAAGTTATCAGAGAAGGAAAAATATTTTCCATAGAAAAAGAGATTCCATTCCATCTCGCCTAACGATTTATCAGTCACTGATATCTTCAAGAGAAGAATGTCAGCTATTTTAGGTGAGATGGGAATTCACATCTTGCCTAATCCCTTCTCGCCTAAAATGACGGTAAGATACAAGGAGGGAATTTCTGCACTAAAGAGAGAATTCCTCTACTAGCATTTTAACCAGATATTTTAATCAATATTTTCAATTTCTGTCAACTACAATATAAATATTCAATAAGTACTATACAACAAGAAAGCATGGGAGGGGGGACGATGAAGTTTATGTAGTTCACTTTTGGTTGGTTTTGGGAAAACTAGAAGGTGCTTAGCAGACAGGAACTAATCAGAAACAGGATAGAAATATACATGATAGAAATATACAGTGTTTCAAAACAACACTGACAACGTTTGGGAGCAGATTCCTGACACCAAGATAAGACAAAAATTAGGGACCAACCTGGCTGTACAAATACTTCCTTTCGGTACTATGACCAGCAAAAAATCTGTCGGAAGATGCAAAAAAAAAAGCCATAACTCGAGAACAAAATGTCGGATCGAAGTTGGGGGAAAGGGAATGTTTATTATCTTTAGCCGTAGTTTCCATTAATACACAACTCGATGTCGTGCAGGGCGGGGGCAAGGGTCACCCCAAAGAAATTGAAGAAATCCTGGGATATTTTATTAAACGTTGAGTATAATGACATACGATTAAACTAATTAAACTAAAGACGATGTTTCAACTAACAAAAGTCTTAGAACGTGGTCCAAGTTACAAGAACCTCGTTAGAATTCGAAAAAGGAAAGATTAGTATACTTGATTGATCTACTTTGTCTCAGTACAGAATTAGCTATCGAGGAAGAACTGAAATTATATGAAATCCAAAACGTTTAAATATTATGTCTTCTAGAATAATGAAGACAGAGAAATCACTCACGGCTATGTGAGTAGCATACGGGACTTTGGCATAGGAGACCCGGCTCCGATACCCGGCAGGAACGCAAGCGGTTTGAATCTCAGGTTAATTCGTAGCTCCATAGCTCATATAACTTCGCTACCGAAGGAATGCTAAACTAAAATCCGAACCAATAATACAGACAGGTAATAGATGGAAGCTAATTATTGGAAAATAATTCGTGAAATGAGAATGTAAGTGAAAACAGATAATCCCGAGTAGACTCACTAGTACGATGGTATCCACCACGAACTTCTATAACCTGGGATCGAACGATGTCCATCTCGCACAAGAAGTAAACGCTCTATCACTAAGCCATCGTGACCCTACTTTGGACAAAGCACTATATTTCTGACCGAAGTATCGGTCTAGAAAATATTGTGTGATAAACCAATATAACTTACTAGAAGTACAAACAGTCAGAATGTGGAACTTCTTTCGTTCGGGTCGAATGATTTTCGATAAGTACCTCGCATATGATAAATAATACAAAATAGCAGCAACGTGAGAACAGCAGCCAACAGTCTTGTTCAAGAAAACCGAAATTGTTCCAATATTGGACCGAAACAGTGATGAGGATTAAGGCTAGTTTTAGACGAAAGCATTTATCGTAGCATTTCTCGTAGCAGATATGCTGCCAAATATTTCATATAATATTCTATGGCATCAAAAGTATGTTTTGCTTTTACACGGTAGCATTTTGAAAAGCATTTTGTCGTCATGTAGTAAAGAAATCACTGGAGAAGAGCGCAATTATGGCTCAAGAACTAAAAACAGATATTTCAGTCACTATTTCTTCTAAAGCCCTTTTTCGCATATGCTTATTATGATACAAAGGATTTTTAACGGTGCAGTTATACTATACAGATCCATAGATTTTAAAATTTACAGAAGAAATTTCTAATATTTAATAGTGTAGTGTATAAGTAATGGAAATAAGGTGTACACTTACATCTGAAATGCGTATTTACGTGGAAATATAGAAATTAAAGTCGAACCTGAAATGCACGTAACCTTCAATAAGCTGCCATAAAATTTTGCAAGTCTGTAACTTCCCCATTTTGTATCGAGAACAGAACCCAACCAACCCCTTCGGGGCTTCTAACAAGTTCCCACTACTGCTACTACTCCTATTCCAACTACTACTACTACCTGTTCCTACTTCTACGCCTATTCCTATTATTGCTACTACTACTACTACTCTTACTATTACTACACCTACTGCTACTCTTACTATTATTAAGTACTCCCAATTCTACTCTTACTACTACTTACTCCTACTACTACTTACTGCTACTGCTATTACTCTTACTACTACTACTACTACTTCTACTACTACTAATCTTCCTACTACTACTACAACTACTACTACATATACTATGGATCCATATAGTAAAACTACACGTTGCCACCTGTCAAAGTGAACCTGCACCGGAGAATGCAAGAGCACACCTCAGAAATGATTGCTGAAGGTACAATAAATGAAACGAGAATTTTTTTAAAAATGAATTTCTGTGTGGATCCGTATTGTGAAACTGCAAGCTTTTAACTTTGTACAAACAAGGATGTTCCTCATATTTTTTAATCAACATAATAATAGTATCCCTACTCCAACTCATTTTTCTTTACTACAATTCAATTTCCCACACAAAACAAAGAACATGGATATTTGACAAAAAAAATCGCTTCCTTTTAACAAACCACGGCGCTGCAATCGGAGCAGAAATGCTGGGGAAAATGCTACGAAATAGAGCAGGTTCCATCGATAAGAAATGCCATAGGATATGCCATGGCATGGGAAATGCTATAGCATTTGCTACTTTACACGGTAGGATATCGATGATAGGATTTTTGCTACGAGAAATGCTACGATAAATGCTTCCGTCTAAAACTAGCCTAATTTCTTTCTATTCATTCTTTATTTGATCATATTAAACACACATATACAGTAATGCCATCGAAACAAACTAAACACAAGAATAGCTATTAACAACAGGCATATTATTAACCAACTGTTACCAAAAAAAAAAAAAAAAAAAAAAGAACAATTACTAAAGAAAGATCTATATGTATCACAGAATTGCGGATAAAGCTATTGTCCATATGTTAATAATTTCTTTACACGTGCTCTTACTAATGCTATATTAATACTTTCTTCAATACTTCATTCTTGTTTAGTGCTATTCTGATTATACTTATGGAGATTTGTTTATATTTATGGAAGTTGCAATTTCTTCGAAAAAATGTTTTAATTGCAATTAAGTAAGAAAAAATGTCATTTTCTAAAGAGATTAAAAAAACGAAATGTATATTGAGTGTAGGTGAAGTAGGAAGTGTCGAAGTAGGTGAAGAAATATGTCGATTGGTTATCGTGACAATAATATAGTGATTTTCTACTATATACTCTTTCAACTTGAATAAATAGGTTTTAAGTTAATCATCGAAACGTAAAAACTTTGACGTAAAAAATATTCTAAAATGTTTTATAGGATACGATTATCCTTATAAATCAATAATTAAGAATCGCGGTTAATATATACAGTGGCGTATTTACGATTTTGTTTCGGGGGGCTTTGCCTGAAAATGTGAAAATTCTGCAAGATATTACATATACTTTATTATAGCAAGTAAGATTTCGGGGCTGCGGCTTAAGCCTGGAAACCCCCTAAATACGCCACTGTATATATATCTCACTTTTCAAAATATTTGTATTTGTAAATAAACATGTTTACAATATGCTATAGCAAGTACTAATAGTGCAACACAGACACTGTAAAAAAAAAAACACAATTTTTGGATCTAAATATCCAATATATTTCAATCAAAAATTTTCTTGCATGCCTTACATCTGGAGAACTACATATAACTAACTAACTAACTCTATGGCGTATGGAACCCGGAGGTTCAATGCCGAGTTCACAAAAGCTCTCCATTGACTTTTATCCTTAGCCAATTGAATCCAATTGAACCCAAACTATCTCTAAACTCAGTATGATGTGCTCATTCCGTAAAAAATACGAAAACTCAATTTAGAGGCCGTTCAAAAATTTTGTGATCCCTGATCCGAAAACTAATTATTAGCCAAGATCTCAATCTTTTGATCATTTTTTGGGATAATCCCTAAAAGTCATTTACGCGTAAACTGCAACGACTTATAACCACACAGCAAGGAATATTTCCTCAATCAAAAGAAAATATTTTCCTTGGTTTCCAAAAGGTTTTCCTTCTCTGGAGATTTCCATGCTAGTTTCCCCAATGTATTCCGAATATTTCCCGAAAATATTTTCCCAAAAATGTTTGTAAAACATTTTAGAAATTTCCGAGATTACATTTTGAGAATGCTTGCCAGAAAGTAAATCCAGGAAAATATTCACAAAATATATTAGAAATGTTTTTTTGGATGTAATGTAATATGTTTTCACTGTTGAGAAGGGAAATATTTTCGAAATGATACTAAAAATGTTTTCCATATATGATACGGAAAACAATGAAACAAAATATATTCCATATATTTAAAAAATGTTTTCTAATATGTTATTTGTAATATTTTCTATTTTTACGAGAAAACATATTGAATATATATTTTTAAAAAGGTTTAGAATATTTTAAAAATAAATTCTTTCGTGGTATAAGAAATATTTTTCAGAAATGTTTTAAAAAGGTTTACTTAATTTTTACAAAAGTATTTTGGAAATCTTCTCTTATAACTTAAATGAAATAGTTTCGTACAATATTTTAGTATTATTTCCAGGATATTTTATCGAATTTTGAATATAAAACTTTAAAACAGGGAAAAGTAACCACATTAAAAATGAATGGAAAATGTTTTCCGTTATGTTTTGGAAAATATTTTGTGTTTTTAGTTAACAACATTTTCTGATATATTATAGAAACATTTTTACATTGTTTTCAGAATATACTCTTCCGTTACTGAAGAAAATATATTTCTTGTTATATCTGAGAAATATCCCAAATATTTACCGGAATTTTTTTTAAAGAAATGTTTAGGAAACATTTTATGAAGTAAAGGAAGTATATTTTTTAGAAAGTTAGAAGCAAAATACTGGAAAGAAAATTTTCTCAAATTGTACTAGAAATATTGTGTTGGATGTAATGTAATGTTTCCGATCTTGAGAGAGAAAATGTTTTCGAAGTAATACTAAAAATGTTTTGCATACATGATATAGAAAACAGAATAGGAAATGTATTCCATATATTTTATAAATGTTTCCCAACATATTATTTGCAATCTTTTCTATTGTTACGAGAAAACGTATGAAATGTAATTTTTAAAATGTTTCGAGTATTTTAAAAATAAATTCGTTCGTAATATTAGAAATATTTCCCAGAAATGTTTTAAAACGCCTATTAATTTTGTATGCAAATGTTTTTGTAACCTTTTCCTGTAACTTAAATGAAATATTTTCATACAATATTTTAGAATTATTTTTAGAATATTTTATCTAATGTTTAATTTAAACAATTAAAACAGATATTAAAATGAATAAAAACTGTTTACCATCGTGTTTTTGAAATATAGTTTGTGCTTTTAGCTAATAATATTTTCTGATATATCAAAGAAATACTTTCACATTATTCTCACAATATATCTTCAGTTACAATAAAAGTATATATTCCTTGCTGTACCTAAAATGAATTTTACCGGAAATGTTTCTGAAACATTTTTCTAATTTCAATTGCATATCCTTAGATATTATGTTGGATATTTTTTAATATTTTGGAGAATATATATATATATATATATATATATATATATATATATATATATATATATATATATATATAGGAAAGGGGGGCAAGAGTTCGCAAATTTTAATTAAACTTATATATTTTGGTAAAAAATAGTTACAACGGAAAACTTTTACATGGAACACAAAACTTGAACTTTCCTTTACGAAATGTGAACTCAACTTTTATATACCTTTGCCCTTGGATGAACTATAATTCGTAAAATGAAAGTATTCAAATTCGTACTCTTGCCCCAATATGTGGGGCAAGAGTACGAAATCAAAGGGGCAAGAGTACGCACCCAAAAGAGCATTAACAATTATCACAGATGAAGATGCCTACTCCTTTATATGATGTGCATTGTTCATGCCACCATTCATGGCATCTTGCGCACTTGATCCAGTCTTCTATTGGTGGATCACTGTAGATGATATTGCATAATGGACACTCTTACACTACTTCCTCACTGACCTGAGGAGTTGTAGCTACAACTTCGGTTGTAGCTTTCTTGATGCAAGATGATGTTTGCCTTTGCTCTTTTTAGGGCGCCGTTTCGGAAGTAAGTTCTACTTGAAAGGAGAGGTTGTCAGAATCTCTGATTGACATCGAGAAGATAAGATTTTTTGGTTGAGTCGGAGGAGGACTGATAACCACCAAAGGAGTGCATGATGTGGACGGTCCACATGGGCCCCTGCTTACCTCCTATGAAGATCCAGCTTTACTGGTTGGAGGTTTGGTAACCGATGAACGAGCAGCCGGCAGAGAAGTGTTTGATGTGTACAATCTGCATGAGCTCCTGCTTGCTTCTAGTGAGAATCGAGCGTTACTGGTTGAAGGTTAGGTAACAGATGAATGAGAACGAGCAACCGGCAGAAGAGTATTTGAAGTGGACAGTCCGCATGAACTCTTGCTTGCTTCTAGTGAGGATGTAGCGTTACTGGTTGAAGATTTGGTAACAGATGGAGGAGGACGAGCAACTGGCAAAGGAGTGTTTGATCTGGATGTGCCGCATGGGTCCCTTTTTACTTCCAGTGAATCATCCGATGAACGATTTTGGGCTCTATTCAGGTCTGATGCTTGATTTTTTGCTTCAGGAATGCTTTCGTCTTCAGACTTGGCTTCTACATTTAAGTCTACCACATCCACAATAGAAGGAAGAAAATCTTCTTCAGTGAACACATCTGGATTCAGTAGGACAACTTCAGATTCTTGAAGGCTGGATACCGATGGTTGCAGCTTTGTAATAAGCCTCAGTAAACAAACTCGCAACTTGGAATTAGGCGGGATGGATGATTCCTCATTCATTTATCACACACTGTTGAATACCAGGATTTCAGCGGGTCAAAAAAGGAGCGATCTAATGGTTTCAAATTATGGCTGGGATTTGGTAGTAAACTCAACATCACTATGCCATTTTGCCTGCAGAAATCAATCCCTTCAATTGAAATGTGAGAGGTCTGGTTGTCAACAAGTGACAATACCTTTTTCGTAACCAAATTTGATCACACATGTTGGTGTAAATAATATAACCATTCTATGAAAAGTTGTGAGGTGATGAACCAGAATTAGATATTCCCACGGAACCCGGCGGCGAGCCATCGAATAATTCTTATTTCATTTGTTTTGTGGGAACTGGGGAATAAAGGCACCAGATGCACTCACCAGGAAACAGCTGTTATGTTAACTCCAAAATCACTAGATACAGTTTTATTCACAACTGATTTTTAGTCGACTTTTGGAACTTTAAGAGGAACCGTATTTATGCCAGTTTCGTACATGTAGATATCCCGTGGAAGAGAGGCATTTTGTCTTACAAGATCTTTTAGACAATTAAAGCATTCAACTTGTGGCTTACTAAAACCACGAGCTCTCCCCAGACCAGTCTTTGAAGGCTGTCGTAAAGCAATTGTTAAATGTTTACGACGGAAAGACTCTGTCCAATTTCTTCCTGCCATTCGATTCACATGGCTAAAGGATATGGGGCAACTAGTTACGTTCAGCAAAATTGTATGCCATTCTTCTTAGATCTTTTAAAGTTAAGTCATTGAAGAATTGATCCAGTAATGTGATACATTCCACTAATTCGTTCTCCATTTCTTCGGTAAATAGGCCTACTGGCTTTATTGTGCCTAAAGACGTTGCAGATTCTCATTAAAAAAGAAAAATCCTTAATTCTTCTTATATCAGTAATGGGAATGCATAGGATAAAAAAACAGATATTTAGACTCTTTATAAAAATATATTTCCAAATTCAGCTTATTCCATCAGTAACAGAATGCTTGTCACCTACGATTGTAACTTGAAAACTTCTCATGATTCTCACGTTTCCTCCCACTTTCTTCATTCCGTCATTTCATTCATTTCTCATCATCACCGTCAACTTGAGTATAGCACGCATAACCGTGAGACTAAAGCTAAAAGATTTTTTTTTAAGACTATAATTGACGGAAGTTCACTAAGCAGCAGCTGCTTTTCTCTGTTTGTACCGTGCAATTAATTGTACAGACTGAAGATGCCTAAAAATTTAAGATGTGCTATAAAAATGCTTTACAGGAAAACAATATAAAATTATTTAAATCAGCGGTACATAAATCTACCTACAATATTCTTCGCGCGTTTAGCAATATTTATTTACATGGCTGTATTTGCCAAAATTACGTTCGTCAGTTTAATCTGATAAAAAGCTGATTTTTCTCCCTGTGCCGTGTGTAATTGTCAGGACCAGATTTACTTATTTCTAAGATCTGGACCAAAGCACAATTCTGTGCCCCTAGCCTCTGAAAAAGATTTATTGTTAACTTATCTAATGTGTTGCTGGAGAAATGGACAGTCATCTTCCTTGTGTTTGTGAATGTAGAAACACCATTCATTAATTACAGGATTCCGAGCCAAATCAGAATTTTTTGTTTTTCACATTTCGAATAAGCTGATATTGATAGCAGAAATGGAACAGAGTTAAAATACGGGACATTTCCCTGTCCCGACTAAATTTACGGGGACGCGGGACACTCGGGCCCCAAAACGGGACTGTCGCCTTTTTTACGGGACGTATGGCAGGCTTAAGCGTAAAATAGTTTTATTGTTAAAGTATTCATTTCCGATCCTTCTGCGTTTAATTCGTGAATTTCCCGAGCACTTCTTTTACGGCATGTACACCAAAACTTCCACTAGTACGGAAATTTGAACTCAGCACTTGAAATATTAAGCGTTACATAGTCTTCGGAACCCCGTGCATTAAGCTTCTTAAATTTGACAAGAATTTTTACGCTATTGCTGGTGTTGATTCTACAGAATGCTTATTTGAAGAGTAGTAACAAATGACTGAGCTAAACAGTTATTGTTGAAAAACCAAATTTTAGTTGAAGAAACTTATGTTTTACATCAAATGTAAGAAATAATACTATTAGCTTTACTAATATTTTTACATATATACTATTAGTACCGGCACCTATGACCTTAAACACGTGAAACGTATGAGTGATAATGTCCCTCGGTGTCGCCAAGTCGACGGGGACAATATTCACGGAAAATATTTTATAAAGTACAAAATTGCTTATTTTACTTCAAATAGGCTATAAGCATAATCCATACATTAATTTGTTCTACAACTATTTTAAGCTTTTTTTTAATTAATTCATTTAGTGCTTTCAGAACAGTATAAAGGTCTTATGTTGAATGTTGTTGTATACCTTCGTGAAAGCCTCTAGTTTGTCCAAGGAAAGTCTAAAATCTGATAAAAATCACTTAGAATGTGATCACCTTAGTTTTACCAATAATATACTAACAAATAGGTTAAAAACCCAGGTGGGTTTTAAAGTGGGTTTTTTCGGGCTGGGCCCACTTGGGCAAACCCTGGTTCTTATAAGTTCAGTCACTTCCTGGAAATGTTTTGTGCCTCAGTCACTTGTTGGAAATGTTCATGCTTTTGGTGCTCGCCTTTGCAAACACGAATTTATTGATAAAAAAAAGTGATATCGATACTTACGCAACGAAACGTAGCTGAGCGAGCTTCAGCGAGCAATTGGGTTAGAAATCCCGCAGGGCTCGTTTCATTCGAC
Source organism: Thermobia domestica (assembly GCF_964235325.1). Taxonomy (NCBI): domain Eukaryota; kingdom Metazoa; phylum Arthropoda; class Insecta; order Zygentoma; family Lepismatidae; genus Thermobia; species Thermobia domestica. Next base: position 164,360,987 of record NC_137471.1, on the reverse strand, counting down.
TTTTACCTCATGATAATACCACATAACCTTACATCACGACCTGGTGGAGAAACTTCACTGTGATTCCACTTCAGGTGAATTAGTTACAGTCACTGTTCGAACCAAAGTAAAAATTTGCCCCTTATATATGCTACAATTGTAATGTGATATACCGGAAATTTATTTAATTGATATATTCTTTATTTGATATCGTAGAAATCTTCTTTTTAAAAATTTTTCGTCCCACGATTATTCCGGCTAGGCTAAAGGAGACGATGATAATGAAAAATGACCGAAAGGGTGAAATGAAGACAGTGGGAGGAAACGGGAAAATCCACGCAGATAGAGCAGCCTTTTTTAACCTTTTCCACGCTGCGGCCTCCTTTAGAGTCTACAATGCATGTGAAGGACCCCTTGAAATAATATACGGTTAGTATTATATTTTTTCCCATGTTAGTGCATATATGGGTGTGTTTGTTTTTCTTTGCAATGCTATAATCATGTTAGAGTTGTATGATGCCAACCACGTAATCAGGTGGTTCTTGGTATCAAATCTCAGGCCGGATATCTTGACTAAAATGTTGCAAATAAATCCAGTACGTAAACAACACAAAACCACAATAGCCTACCCGTCCAGTAGAGAAAAATATTTTTTCTGGAAAAATATAAAATGTATTAACTTCAACAAATTAACCTGACACTAACGAGGAAGGTCCATAAACCGTGAGAGTTGAATTTTGATGAAAATTTGTGACAAGGTTCAGTTCAAGTTGCTAAATAACGTAGTAATAGTCACTCGATGCGCAAATGCTTCGTTGAGCTGCTACACCGACGCCATCTTGAAATCCTGTAGGCAATGTCCAAGAATACCCTTTTAGCACAAAAATGAAAAAGCTTTTGATATATCTGACTTCAGTATTGTAAACCAAGGTAAATCATCTATATGTGAGAGTAGTTCCAGTGCATGACCGCCATCTTGAAAGGCGCCATATTGAATCGGCGTCAAATATGATAAATGGCAAGGGTGTCATGTGGGGTATCAAGTAGCACTGGAATTTACTCCAGAATTCATTTCCGTAACCAAAGTTTAGATATCTGTTTTCACTTCAGAGTTAAGAGCTCTCTCGCTCACAGGAACATACAAAAACTGAGAAAGTAACATTTGTGATATGAAATGCGGTCGTGCAAACACTTGCATGATTTTAACTAATGCAATAGTAGTTATTTGATCTACAATAGCCACTATACCAATCAGATCTTGAGACTAGTGAGAGATATCGTTAATTAAATTGAAATGCCTGTAGCGAAAAATGGAATAGCAGCTCTGTAACAAATTATACCTATTTCAAAATCGCTATATATATGAGTCTGTGTGTGTTGCGATTATGCATAGCATTTAAATGCTGTAATATAAGTTAGGTGGAACGGCACATATGGTTTTAAAGAATCTGTCTTGAAGTTATTAGAAAATTAATAGAAAAAAAATATTGGAAAAATAATATAAACTATTGCACATAAGCAAATATTAACCTACTAACCTTTTGCTCTTCAATGTGATGATGGAGATCCAAAACGTAGTGATTAGCACACAGCATCATGGAGCAGTGCAAACACTTAACAAATGCACTTTCGTCACAATCTTCATGACCACAGACACTATTTTCTACTAGTCTTCAGAACATTTGTAAATGAACCAACTATTGCTCCTGTTACGTACTCACATTTCTGCCATGCATATGCAAGCATGTCCTTTAGAACGGGCTCACAGAATTGATGATACACAACAGAATGCATTTTCTTTATGAAAATTCTGCGATATAACTTGTACACCGAACAAGTGAACACCTGCTACAATCAGTTATTTATCACAGTTTTGATATGAAAACTAGTCTTGCCCTTATTATAAGCAAGTGTTTTTTCGTTAAAGGTGGAAAGATGCAGATATTTAATTATTTTATATTGAAGGGAAAAGGAAGAAAGAGGCTTGTTTTATGGATTGCAACTTGGAATTGAATCTTGTAATAATCTTTACTGCCACATATTCTTAGCAGTTGTGCATGCATTCTCTTATCACTAATAGCAGAACAGACACAAGAAAAGTGAATTCTGAGTTTCCAGGTGTATCTTCTAAGAATTGGCTGTGAACTGATAATTTAAATCTCCTTCATTGTTCAATGTGGCAGTAATAAATCGATTGTATTTAGAGAAACTGTCAATAAATACATTAAAGTATTTTAACTTCGTAATATGCACTGTAAATTATAGGTCGTCAAGGAACGCAATATTCTGCAACAATGATGGTCTTTGCGTAAGGTTTCTAGATTGGAGAATAAAACTTAACACACTATAATGGACCACGTAAAATTGCCTAAAAGAGATTTTTGGTTTGATACAATTCAACGTCCTACACCTGCTACGCTAAAGGAGACGTGGGCTACTGATTATAGTGGAATCCGAAACATTTTGGTCGTTCAACTAATATGTACCAGTTTATATAATTTTTCTAATATATATCCGAACTATCCCTTTGGTATTCTCTGCTTGTCAGTACTATTAGGCATGTGTTTCATCGACCAACAGTCTATTCCATCGCACTTTGAAATAGGTATAACTTGTAGCATGCTGATATTCCATTTTTCACTACAGAAATTTCAATTTAATTAACGATTTTTCTTACTAGTCTCAAGATCTGATTGGTATGGTTGCTATTGTACTGCATTAGTTAAAATCATGCAAGTGCTCGCACGACCGTGTTTCATGACAAGTTTAACTCGCACAGTTTTTATATGTTCCTGTGGGTAAGAGGGCTCTTAACTCTGAAGTGAAAACAGATAGCTAAATTTTGGTTACGGAAATGAATTCTGGAGTAAATTCCAGTGCTCTTTGATACCCCACATGACCCCCTTGCCATTTATCATATTTGACGGCGATTCAATATGGCGCCTTTCAAGATTGCGGTCATGCACTGGAACTACTCTCACATATAGATGATTTACCTTGGTTTACAATACTGAAGTCAGATATAACAAAAGCTTTTCCATTTTTGTGCTAAAAGGGTATTCTTGGACATTGTCTACAGGATTTCAAGATGGCGTCGGTGTAGCAGCTCAACGAAGCATTTGCGCATCGAGTGACTATTCCTACGTTACTTAGCAACTTGAACTGAATCTTGTCACAAATTTTCATCAAAATCCAACTCTCACGGTTTATGGACCTTCCTCGTAAGTGTATGACTCACCGGGGTACACAACTTCGTTAATGTGATGGTTGGTGTTATCTTCCAGCCACTAACTTGGAAATGTCAGGATCAAACGAAGAACCTTTTAAGCGACGATCCGCCTCAACATCAAGTCTAATCCGGGGGTCGCGGTGGGTCAGTGGTATAGCGTTCAGCTCCGGTGTTTGGGGTTCCTGGTTCGAACCCAGCTCGCGCCGTGTAGACTTTGTTTTGGGCAAACATCTTGCTCGTGGGTTTTCTCAGGCTTCTCCCACTTTCTTCATTCCACCATTTCATTCATTTCTCATCATCATCGTCTCCTTTAGCCTAATCGGCATAACCGTGGGACGTAAAACTTAAAGATTTCATTTTTCATCAAGTCTGATCCTGTTCTTATTCTTCGAATAAGAAAGAGCAGAAAACGTTGATTCAGAACGGAATGTCATGACAAACGGCATTAAGTTTCGTGGCAGCATTTTAGAGATTGACTTGTCATTATTAATTCTATCATTAGTTTAAAATGGTGTATTTCTCACCACTGTGTGTGTGTGTGTGTGTCTGTCTGTCTGCCTGTCTTTCTCAGATTGGATTGTGCACCCCAGGTTGGGAAAGCCTGTCTTAGAGCTTATATGTATATGTACGAAGACTTACACTATAAGCACTGGTGTCACTTCTCCCCTTAGAATTTACGTAGTATTGTCTTGTTTTGAAAAGAAAGGCATTGTCTAAAATTGTAACAAATAACTAATAAATTTTAACTAATAACTCACATCACGAGTCCATGTGATTTTTTATTTATTTATTTTTTATCGTGTGCATAGTAAGAATTAAATGATAACTTAGCTACTGGTAGTCGAATTTCGGTTAAAACTACGCTAGAAATCGCGTAGCCAAATAGTAACCGAGCAGTACTCAGTGAAACTACATTTTGCCTTTTCCTGGATTACTATAGTACGGAAGGTATAACGTCGTTGCTTTCCCGTGAAAAGGTGTTGTGACGTTTATGGGGAATTGCCAGCTTGGTTACTCGTGGCTCGCTGAGCGCGGTGAATTGTGGCTGGTGATTGGCTATCCTCTTATCACACCCCCAGTGACGAGCATGTCCAAGTGCGGGAAGTCAATGACGTTATACCTTCTGGACTTTAGTTACCAAGAAAATGAGCAAAAGGTGTTAACCAACTTATTTGGTTACATTAAGCAAGAGGAATAGCCATTGTACAGTTTTGCGGTAACCATAACCGTCTCTTTGTAATTGCTCGTTCCACCTAATTATTGCCGGGCACTTGAGCTGTTGTAGACAATTAGCTATTTTAACCCCTCTTCGTTGGTTACAGGACTTGGTTATTCAAGATAAATTAGCACGTCTTAATTGCTCTTTCTTTTCGGGTATCGAAATTCTTATATAATATTAAGTTAGCTGCAGTATGGGATATTTCGAAGTAAATTTTTCTGTCAACAGTATGAAATATTCTCAGATATGCTGGTTGTCATTGTCGTGTATGCGATGCACTAACCGAGTAAAGTACTGTCTACTAATTACGGCTCTCGATTAATTTAATCGTGTGGTTGGCGTAATCATAAATATATTCATCTTTATTGAAAACTAGTTGCTATATAGATGTATATGTAGTATATAAGCGAATTTTAAATGGAAATGTAGACATAGTAACTCCCACAGGATTTCTTACAGGCGGGAGGGGGAAAAAGAACCGACATAACAAAGAAAGTCACGAATAGAGATACCTAGAACCATATAATATTTAATGTAAAAAACAATTATTTACATTCACTGCTAACTTCACTAACTTGCGTGTGAATAATAAAATTTAAAATTTTGATATGTATTTTGAAAATCCATGGGGAAAGCAACTGTTCCCTGCAGCGGGCGTCTTTGGTTATAGAATACAGTTTTTATTGATCTTTCATAAGTTCGGCTCCTCATTTAGTAGAGCGAGGAATCTAGAATAAGATAGTGCTATTATAAAGAAAAGAGTAAGTTTTTATATTTTATGTAATTTTTTTTGTATTTGTAACAGCCCCAAAAAAACTATACCATCCTCTCAGCCACCGCCCCCCCCAAAAAGAATGTACTATCACCATCTCAGATATTGTTGAAACTTTTTTATAGCAACTTGACATGTTTTTAAATGACCCGTATATTTTGTTTTGTCGAAAAAAAATCCCACCAAATAATGGGCCATCAAAGACGGGGAGTAGTACAATTTATGAATTTTAGAAAACATGGAAAATGGTCAACTTCGCAGCCGCACCATTCAGCTATGGAGACACGTAGTTATAATTCTTATTGTGGTATGTACATAGGGATATAAATAAACTATATTTTCTTATAGTTTGGTTCGCGCATGTGTATTGTTTTGTACATATATTGACAAATGAACGTCAGTTTATCTGAAAAGTCGAAGTTTGCGATTTTTTTCGAGCACTTCCGGTTCGAATTTTGGAATTCTGTTTGCACTCGCTTTCCGAAAAAAAAAAAAATGTATCGCTTCTTTGTGCAACCGTTTTGTCGCAAAAATATTCGAGAAATCGTCAATGTTTTAAAAATTGCCATGTTTGAGCGCCATTTCCTCGAAAACACCATAATTAAAATTCTGAAATTTTGTCAGATGGTTTAACTTTACATGAATAATAAACACACCAAACAGTATTCTCGACCAATGCTTCATGAATTAACTACACTGGCAACACTAAAAACAATGAAAGTGCAACAATTTGATGACGTGTGTGGTTCACATTCATTAAATAAAGAATAAAAGCTTTTCCTGGCTGCTTTTTATTCTTTTGATCAAAATGGCTCTCTGAAATGGTAAAATGAACCTCCCTCTACACCTCCTCCGTTTTCTTAAACCGATGCAATCAGAGATGAAAATTACGATTACGAAACATACAAATTTTAAACTTACTTACTTAAAATGGTTTTCGAAAACAAAGTTTCGCAGCTTTTTTCTAACTGAAGTAATTATTTACTTGCTTAGTGTCTTCTTCGCTAGTAGCATCTAACCGTGCAGATACTCCAATAGGTGCTGGTGCACTCACAACTCTTAGCACGTTGTCGATAGTCACAAAACACGTATTTTCACTTCTCTTATGCCTTTCTGGAAACCTGTACCCTGTTGACGGTCTGTGTGGAAACATAAAGAACACTTCAACTTCCTGTAATTCTTGATTTATTGATAATATTTCTCCTATCCATCACTGGTTATTATGTATGCATGTAACAAAAGTTAATTTTTGCAGATTTCTTAAATTTACACTTTGAATTGCAGCAGCTCGATTTTGGGAAAGCACTAAGTTAGTTCATGGTGACCCGTTACTGCCATGAAAGCCAAAGATGACTTCGTCGAATACCAGTTACCGGTCGCACACTTTCCCATTCTCACTTTTTTTGAAAATTGTCAAATTCGGCTCCTGACAACAAAACGAGAGTAATACCCGGAGTTTGTACTTGCACTATACTCACGAATTCTTCTGCAGTTTTAATATTGTGAATCTGTTCTTGCCTAAGGTTATGCCGTGTTGCCACATTCTTTATACCTTTCCCCCCACACCCCAAATACCGTCGCAGAGACCCTTGACACGGCCGGTTTCACTGAAAAGCCACTGCTATCGGACCTGTCTGCGTCTCGAACATCTGAAAGCAATTTTTAAAGTGGGATACAGCACCATTAGAAATCACTGAAACGGTTTGGTAAATAGTAGAAACTTATCTTCATGTATTCGAACCTTTTTCTAAAACCTATATTTTCGCTTTTCTTCGAGTATTTTTAGAATCTTATCCATGGCTATGAGTACGATCGGAATCGTGTTTTTTGTCGTCGCCTATTACAGCAAAACTGTCAGTTGTTTCTTAATAATATACCACTGCCGTAAAGATGGAGATTTGATCGTTTTTCAGTGATCACTCTGAATTTCACTTTGCAGAATAACAGTCCAGTTTTCAACGAAGTCCACATGCAATAAAATAGAATTTGTGTCTTGAAATTTTACACGATGCTTTTCGGTAGTAATTCTCTTTGGATTTTCTCGATGTGCTCGTGATTTAAAATTCTTAGTTTTAACCAGCAACGTACAATACGAAAACAGAAAGTGTCACAGTTTTTTTTTTTTTTAACGAGATCATTATTTTCCCATGTGTAATATTTTCATTTTCATCAGGATCAATAATTAAAGACTTCACACTTACTTCTTCCGCTCCAGGACAATCACCACATTATTGAAGAAGACAGCCGTCATTTTCTACAAACCATACTACTAATGGAAATAGGTCACTCATGACAGCTTCAATACAGGCTGCTCCTTTGATTTGTTGCAACGCAGTAGCAGCTAACTTAAAATTTGCACAAAACACAAACACCTCCCTCGCAGGTTGCGGACTGACCCACTTTGGTCGAATACTATAAAATTTCGAGTGAACCATTCTTATGCTGGGATTGATCTGTTTAAACAGCCCTTAAATTTCTTTGATAGAATGCGTAAGAAAATCTTTCGATTTTTAAAATTTTTTGTCTATTTTCGATCACTGTAGTGACATCGCACTTATTGGGATTTTGTCTGGAGCATTCCATTTCATCACTGAGGTAATAGTTCAGGCTGTTTGTAGATCATCAGGATCTATAGGATGGCCGTTTCAAGTAAACTTAAAATGTGTGTGTTTCATAATCGTAATTTCCATCTCAGATTAGATCGATTTAAGAAGACGGAGTAGTTGGAGGCTCATTTTACCATTTCAGAGAGCCATTTTCATCAAAGTAATAAAAAGCAGCCAGAAAAACTTTTTATTCTTTATTTAATGAATGTGAACCAGAAGCATCATTAAATTGTTGCACTTTCATTGTTTTCAGTGCTACCAACTGTGACATCAAAGTTAACGAATCTTCGGTAATTTCAAAAGGCTGTAGTTAATTCATGAAGCAATGCTATTTGGTGTGTTCATTATTCATGTAAAGTTGAACCATTGACAAATTTTCACAATTTTAAATTATGGTGTTTTCGAGAAAATGGCGCTCAAAAATGGCAATTTTTTTAAAAATTGACGATTTCTCGAATTTTTTTGCGACAAAACGGTTGCACACAGAAGCGATGCATTTTTTTTTTCGGAAAGCGGGTAACTAGGTCTCACTAACCGTCAAAACAGAATTTTAAAATTCGAACCGCAAGTGCTCGAAAAATCGCAAACCTCGACTTTTCAGATAAACTGAAGTTCATTTGTTAACTTATATACAGAAAGATACGCATGCGAAGCCAAACTATAATAAAATATATTTATTTATATCCCTATGTACATACCACAACAAGAATTACAACTCTATCTGCTTCCATAGCTGAATGGTGATGCTCCGAAGTTGACCATTTCCATTTTTTCTAAAATTCATAAATTGTACTCCCCATCTTTGATGGCCCATTACTTGACGGGAAATTTTTTTTCGACAAAACAAAACAAAAAAATACGAGTCACTTAGGAACATGTCAGGTTGCTATAAAAACGTTTCATCAATATCTGAGATGGTGATGGTACACGCTCTACCTGAATTGAAATGGAAGGCACCTTTTTGTTATTTGATATGCCCATTAGATCGGATAGTGGAGACTGTTGTATTAACCCTTTTAAATTATGATGGCACAACACCTGTGCCATAGCGTCGACCTTCGGAATTTGCAAACAGCACCAGCTTTCTCCTATGTGAGCAATGGATAACCCATTTTGCACATGGGGCAATATTTTTTTCCTCTCTTATTTTTCAAGATACAATATTGAAACTTCGTATAGTTATTACACATAGTATATAGTATATTTGAAATTTTTTGGGGCTCTGTGGGTTGTCACAGGGGCCGGCCAGAGGGGCCAAAATTGGCGAAAAAGGGATTTTTGACAAAATTTTCCCTTTTTCGCAATTTTTTTCCACTATGGTACATGCTAGAGACATGCGAGTGGTACCGTTTGAAAGACTGGTTAATGGCAAAGAAAACGAGGTACAATTCATGTTCCCACAATGAACAGTCTTGATGATGATGATGGTGATAGTATAGAAATTCACTAAAAAGTTTTATCAAGGGAAAATATGTAAATCGGCTGTACCATCAATACTATTTATCCCAGGGCCGCTGTTTGTATCTCATTCTCTTCACCATAAAGCAAAGTTTTTTAGTAGCATTTGCATGATCGAACCCTTTACCAAAGGGGAGATACTCGATATAAAAAAAAGGTAATTTTTAAAAATAAAATCTCTTTTTCCTACTTTGAGCGGAAATTTCTCGCATTTTGTAAACTTTAGGGAAATTTTACGGACCCGGTTGGAAACACTGCTTTAGTAAAAACAAAACGGTGTATGAACCATGATCCTACGATAAATAGTCTTGAAGCAATAGATAATTGAGTGAAAGTCTACAAAATACCTATAAAAAAAGCCATAATTTACAAGGGTTAATAGAAAGTTGAGACAATATTAATAAATTTTGATAAAAATAGGCACTAACTATACATTTAAATACGAAGAATGGGCCAAATAAAATTTACTTTAGGTAGCCTGTGAAACCCCAAAATAAATGAACTTATGTTCTTTATAGTATATCTAAGGTAAAGGAACAATATTGGTCTATTTGGCGCTTTATTGATGCATTTCGGACAAGAAAAAAAAAGCAGGACTTAGTGTACGAGGCAATGCTTCGAGAAAAAGATCCGCCCGTGAAAAGAAGAAAATTCCCGTCGGGAGCCCATGTGGTTCGGATTCCACGTTAATCAGTAGGTCCACGTCTTATATAGCCTCGCTGCTGAACGGGACGTTAATCTCAATATCAACTCAAAAGGAAATATATTCAGACAGATGAAAGAATTCGCCGTACAGAATTTTGAAACTTTTGAAATTGTAGAATAATGCTGAATTTGGCCCATAATTCCGTCATGGAATGATAATGTCATGGTAATTGTAACATAAGACGAAATAAATTATTCAATATGTCTATTAGATTTCACTGTTTACTTCTGGTGCCTTCTTTCCAATTATCTCTGTTGCAAATACATAGTAATAAGCAGTAATGCAGTGTTATGAATTGGTATGAAGTTATGAATATCCTTTATGTTAGAGATATTATAAAGGTAACTTCATAGAATTTATTTTGGGGTGTCATAGGATGCCTGCAGCAAGTTTTATTTTAGCTCATGATAGATTCATGCTGAAAATAAAAATCTGCAAATCATTGTCTCCGATTTTCCTGAAATTAGGATATATCTTTCTAAAAACAAAATAATTAGACCCATATGTTTTCTTTGTGCATCACACAAAAATTTATTAGAACTAAATTAAGCATTTGTTGCAACTGAGACTTTCAGTGACTGTTTACCATAGGACATACTATAACAACGAAAATTTAGAGTTTTGAAGATGGCATTTTAAAGAAAATTTGGATCAAATTTCACCTTTCTGAACTTCCTAATTTTAGCTTATGCAGTTATTTTTTAAGAGTTTTTGTGATATTAGTGCATATTTTTAAGGCTTTTATTACGTAATTATTTGGTTTCTGGTTATGAAATACATTATAACCTATTTAAGTAGATAACCCTATTTAGATATATGGCTTTGCGTCCAAACGTCCTGCTCCGGTATCGCAGGGTGGTATAGGAGCAGAGGGCTGGTGTTATTTATCACTAGGCTTTAAGATATATATAAGTGCATATAAGTAAGCATAGTGAGAAGGACCACATATACTTCTACCTTATTAATTTATAGATATCGTTAAAAAATGTAAATGTTAAGCTACCTTTAATCTGCACTTTTTAAAAAAGTTTATATCTTTATTACTTTACGGCAGGCACATAAATGGCAGTTGGATTAGGGCGCCAAGATCCATCGGGAAAGCTCTGTGTCAGTTTTCTACATTATTTATTTACATTAACAAAAATACAATAAATTAAATCTTTTTAAAGTTTTTACTTTTTAACTTTTTTAAAGCGAACAAATCTTTATCTTTTAAGTCGAAACAGGAAATATAAACCACCGAACGATTTCTGTGTATGAACTCTGTCAAACTCGTAACCCAGCTGAAGATGCCATAACGTTGGTATTTTCCTTCCTTCACTCAGTAATACTCATGCGTCTACAGCTTCCATTTTCATCCTAAGATAATTTTGTTTATTTGTAATATTATTTTATGTTTGGATCATAGCTTCAATTGTATATCTACACTACAACTTATTCAGCGTTCCAAAATTGATTGCCAGCTACTAAGATATTTAATATATAACTTCCAAAAGTATAGGAAACAATGTTGTAGTCTTTTGGATAGCCTGTGGTAAGATATATAACAAAAAAAACGCATAAATTGCTTCGTTTGACGTAACCTTGATTCTGAGATGTATTTCGTTTTTAAATTTTGCCACACATGCTGCAAATTCTAAAACAATTGCTTTATTTTAGGAGTGCACTGTGGAGGCTATCAACCGAGATGATTTCAAGGTACACTGCACATAGATACTACATAGACGGTACTAAATTTGACCGTAAGTGAGGATGAATCCCAGGAAAAAGAAGCGTGTTCTGTCTCACCTAGTACTTCGAACTGTCTTCCTATAAATAATGAACTATCATCAGCCTGCATGCTATCATCATCTTCCGATCATTAGCCTGCGGTTTGCTCACAGCTTCGACCAAAAACGTTTGGCATAGAGACATTTAGTGTGGGGAGCCCAAAATTCAGAGCATCAACATAGCAGCAATTTAAAAGTCTAGACTGAAGATGTAATTCTTATTGACTATGATTTTTTTTATTGGCATAGTTCGTTTAGTGTGATGTATATGGTACCCATTTAGGCTAATTTGCATGCATATTGTGCTCAGTTTTAATTTGTGGTAGTTAAATCACACTTCAAATGCTAAAGTAATGTTAATATACGTACTTCGTATCGTTAAATATATTCTTAGAAGAAGGTAGCAGAGAACTTTTCAAGAAATAGTTTAACTTATATTGTGGGTGTGTGGTGAAGGAAGGGGGAACGTAAGTAAACGCATGATTCTGTTGCTTGGTTTTCGGTTATTGGTACTGCCATCTTCTGAACTACAATGCTAGGATGTGGGGACAAGACTGAAAATGGATAAGCTGCAACTCTATTCGAACTGTTCTTACAAAGTAAGTGTTTTTTTTTAAAATGTTATTTGGTCTAGGAATTAATTCGTGCGGTTTTTAATAAAAATTGAAGCTTTATTTCAAAAACAAAGTAAATGAATACGTTAACAAAAATATTGTCCATCGCTAGCCACTACTTTCTCCCATCTTTCAGGCAATCTACGGATTCCGTGTCAAAAGAATTCCTCATCTTTTGACGCAATCTAATCAAAGACCCATTTTTCGATATTTTCTGAAGAAGTGAACCGCTGTCCAATCAAATCGTTATTCATGCAATCGATCAAGTAGTAGTCAGACGGAGCAGTGTCTGGTGAATATCGCGGGTGGAGTAACACTTTCCATCCGACATTTTCCAAATAGGTTTTGACCGGTTTTGCGACATGTGGTCGAGCGTTATCATCTTGATACATAAGTTTATTATGCCTGTTATTCCATTCTGGTCGTTTTCAGGCCAGAGCTTGCTTCAAACGCATTAATTGTTGTCGATAGCGGTGTCCATTAATAGTTTCACCAAGTTTCAGAAGTTCATAGTACACCACACGTTTCAAATCCCACCATATATACAGCATAACCTTTGCACAATGAATATCTCGTTTCGGTTGTGAAGAACCTGGTTCACCTTGCTTCACCCAGGCCTTTTTTCGTTTAGGATTCTCGTAATGAATCCACTTCTCATCACCAGTTACAATTCGATGCAAAAATCCCTTCCTTTTCTGTCTTTGAAGCAGCAATTCGCAAACGGTTTTTCTTCTTTCAACGTCTTTCTTTTCAATTCATGTGAAACCCAATAAGACATCTTTTGAATCATTCCTATGGCTTTGAGACGTTTGGAAACTGTTATTTGCTCAACTCCAAATGCTCAACTCAAGTTCGTCCTGCGTTTGACACGAATCCTGATCAAGCAATGCTCTCAATTCTTCATCTTCAAATTCTTTTGGCTGTCCAAATTGCTTTTGGTCTTCCAAGCTGAAATCACCACCTTTAAACCGTGCAAACCACTTCTGACACGTTCGCTCAGCTAGAGCATGGTCACCAAACACTTCCACTAAAATATGATGACTTGCGGTAGCACTTTTCTTCATGTTAAAGCAATGAAGAATAACTCCCCGCAGAAACACTTTATCAGGCACAAAATGCGCCATTTTCAGTTGAAGAAAAAATGTTGTTGTTTCCGCTTCAAGCAACTGACATATACTAAACAAGATGCTCAATGACAGTAGTTTTCAACGCATGTTCGGATCAACGAAACTATGGGACAATAAGCTAGTTACGCCATCTTTTGTAAAACCGCACGAATTAATTCCTAGACCAAATATATAACACTGGTTAATATTGATACACTGTTGAGGTATATATACATTCCAAACTATTTTAATGTACGGTATGCAATTACTAGACTTAAATTATTATAGACTTTTTGTTTATGTATTCACATTAAATGTATTGTGTACAACAAATTTATACTCGATGTAAAATTAAGAAATTATTCTCAATAAATGTACAGGATGTTATTTTATGTATTGTCTTTTAAACCTTCGTTCCTTTATTTGGCTTTCGATTTGTTATGCAATCTAAGTAATGTAGAATGATGGAATTTAGACAATTCTAAGGATAAACGGTTTAATTTCTCTATTATATACGATAACTCAAGGGAATAATCGATTGTATATCACATTAAATATTTACATGATATAAAATCAGTTATTTTCTCCATTTGTCATATATAAATCTAACCACCGGTGAACCCACTACAAGGACGACATAAACCACTCACATGTTGACACCCGGGGTGTCTTTCTTTTGCTCTGTCATTTATTTTACGCACTACAATAGCTATTTTAATGTTGTGTAAAACCTACAACAAAGAGGACACTGAAGACACCCCACCTGTGAACATATGAGTGGTCCACGTCGTCCTTATGTTGAGAGTCATGGTGCAATAAAATGGTTTCATGGTGGTATGACCACGTTTCATAATGACTCTTTAAAAGAAAAACTCATTATATACACGTGTTTGTAAGTTTCTTATATTTTAATACTTCTGTAAGAAATTGTACTAATGTATTTCTTAGGAGTTCCATTATAAATACTTTTCTCAAAATGCATGTGATTTGTTCCGATTGTTATTGTTCCTCCATATTTTTCAATGTATATTATCATAGATATAGAATGTGGTGTGTCCAAGATGATTTAGTTTTTCTCCACTTATACTGTACAGTGTTCCCTGTCTTCTCGCCTTCTAATATTAAGGGATCCTGGGTACATGACAGAATATTCGGATAATATAAGGTAGACACATCAAAAATATTTTCAAATTTGTTTTCTTGGTGCTTTGTAGCAGTAGAAACTTTTAAGAAAATATTAAACTAGTTTCAGATATGAATTTGTGCTAAGAAAGAAAATATTTACGATTCATTTTTCAACAATTTATATGTTTTTGATTTATTATTGTATGTAGTTTCAGAACGTACTTAAAATATTTTCTAACATTTTCTGGTTTTCGCTGAGAAATATTTTAAATTCTGAATATTTTTCGTCATTACCACGATAACACCTACATTTTGAAATACATTTCTTTCTTCAACCTGTAAGCTTAAATACTAGAAATTTATTCCACAAATTTATTTGATGCTAGAAGTTTCCGTGTATTCTAAACTGGTTCCAACATACACAAACTTCTACCATCCCATGGATTTGTATAAATGAAATCAGGAAATTTTAACTCACAAGAGTTGGAAAACAGTGCAGTATGCATTTCCTTCAGTTTTGAAGAAAGAAATGTATTTCAAACTGTAGGTGTTATTGTGTAATGACGAAAAGTATTCTGAAAGAATTTAAAATATGTCTCTGTGAAAACTAGAAAATGTTAGAAAAATATTTTAAGTACGTTCTGAAACTACATACAATAATAAATCAAAAACATATAAATTGTTGAAAAATGAATCGTAAATATTTTCTTTCTTAGCACAAATTCATATCTGAAACTAGTTTAATATTTTCTTAAAAGTTTCTACTGCTACAAAACACCAAGAAAACTAATTTGAAAATATTTTTGATGTGTCTACCTTATATTATCCGAATATTCTGTAATGTACAGAAAATATTCTCTAAATATTTTGCCATATACAGAAAATATTCTCTATATTTTCAACAACAGCAATTGCTATTTGAAAAATGATTCGTAAATATTTTCTTAGTTATCACAAATTCATATCTGAAACTAGTTTAGTATTTTCTAAACATTTTCTACTTTTACAGAACACCAAGGAAACTAATTTGAAAATGTTTTTGATATGTCTACCCAATATTCTCTGAATATTTTCCGTCATGTACAGAAAATATTCTCTAAATATTTTGCCATTTACAGAAAATATTCTCTGTGATATACAGAAAATATTCACTAAATATTTTTTCATGTATGGAAAATATTTTTTGTTATGTATGGAAAACATTTTAAAATTATTATTTTACTGATCATTAATTTTTGTTAAAAATGAATTACAAACCTTCAGAAAATATTTCAACTAATGTACCCAATACATTTAAAAAAATATTTAGAAAACAATTTTCTTCATTCTTGACAAATTATTTTCTGTATTATTAGTAAATAATTTTAAAATATTCTATGCGAAACATTTTAAAAACCATTCCGTTAACATTGTATAAAATGTTTCAAATACATTTTCAGTAATGTTTGGAAATCGTACGGAAAACATTTTTTGGAAAACTTTTCTAACGGCGTATAAAATATTTCTACAACGTTTTTGAGTGTATTGCGAAAATATTTTCAGTGTTAATTGGAAAATGTTTTCAAGAACGTATGGAATATATTTCCTTAAGGGAAGTAGGATACATTTTCTGAAGGAAAATGATGGCACGTTTTAAAAACGTTTTGAAAATATTTCATTGCTGTGTGGGTACATTCTCTCCATTTTCTACACTTTTTCCTAGTCATTTTACACTCCTCAATTTTCTCTACCTCTTGTTCTGTTGAACTTGGCCTTCAGCCCCCTTTATCTGTTCGAAATTCTCTCCTTATTCTGACCCTTTCCTATTGTACCATACTTCTCTCCAAAAAATCACAGAAGAAACAATTAAAGAGAAAGCGCAGGAAAAGTGTTATGAAGAAGGTGTCAAGAAGAGCAGTTTGAAAGGAATATAAACATATAAAAGGCGTTATGAGAAAATAAATTATATGAACAATGATTTGCGAAGCATTTTTATTTTCAAAGCCAAGTCAGGGAGCCTTGAAACAGGGGCAAGATTGAAAAAAATTATAGAAGTGAACGAAAAATATCAATTATGTTTTAAAGAAGATGAAACATTAGAACACTTATTGTTAAAATGTGAAGAAACCGTAAAAATCAGGGAAAAATGGAAATGGATCGATGAAATGAAAAAGGAAGGAAATTTGGTTAAATTAGCTTGGAGGCTAGGCTTTATTGTAAATGGAAGGGAACTAAGTGAGAAAGAAATAGAAAGAAACAAAGAACTTCTTGAATTTTGGTGGAAAAAGAAAATGGTAACCTTTAAATGAAAAAAGGGCAGTACTTACTTTCTCCTTTTTTCTTTTTTTCAGGAATCAAACTTCCGAAGAGAAGGAAGGAGAATACCTTGAACCTAAACCTGAACCTGAAATTTGACTTTTTCCCGATTGCGACACTTCTTTTTTCACGTATTTTCACTTTATCATATTTACTACTTTCTATCTGTTTTATGACTTTGTACACATCTTTTTACTTTTTCATCATTTTTCAACTATTCTAATCTTTACATTTTACACGTTTAATTACCTTTCTAAATTGCCGATATTCTTGTTCAATACAGTGATAATGATACTATGCAAAACTTTTGTGATGCTTACTACAAACAAACAATCAATGGCCGAGAGAGGAGTAGTGGTTGATGAAGAAGAATAAGAGGAAGAAGAAGAATATTGGAAATAAAAAAGTTGCTTTTGTGAACGTACTTCTAATTCATTTCATTAACGCTGGCAGCGTAAAATATAAGGGGAGTATAAGAACAGTGTTAAATTCTTATTATATTTCAATTCACAATGGCTGGTAAGGCTACTGTTAAGTCGGAATTGATGTGCAAAGAAGAAATTGCTTATGACTTACCTAGTGATGATCCGCTCGAAGGGAGAGGGTGGACATACGAACTAATGAATGACAACAAAGAGTTAATATTATCTACAACGGAAGGAGATGTATCAGTGGACAAGGATAAAGCTATGTGCTCTTTGGATGTGAAACTAAACGTTGATAGGGTGAAACCAGAATTAGCACTAGAAGAAGATCCTGAATTTGAAAGTAATATAGTAACGCTAAGAAAAATTGTGGTTCAGGAGACTTGCGCGTCGTATTGTAATGACTCCCAACAATTAACAACAAAAAGTTTAAATTCAGTTCAGCCAGAAATGTAATGTTCAATTTTTCATTAACTAATTTGCTCAGATTGATAATACGGTTACATGGTTTCGGAAATTTTGTTGGTTAAAAGCAATACTTCACGAGAAATATTTAGGTATGGGAGATATCGTGAACGTAAGTTAGTAGCCTAAAATTTGGAAATGACATGGCACACATAGACAAGCTCTTTACCAAATAAAAATAATAACAAGATTGATACGACCCATACAATTCTTATGTAGTTCATATTTTGATAAAATAATTATTTCTTTATTATTGGTTACACATTTCTCACTAATTGTTTCACATATTTAAAATATGGGTGCTCGACGATATTGTTTTATTTATATAGAGACTTATGTAAAATACCAAATAATGAGAATGGTAATTATCCTAAAATTTTACAAATGAAAATCTGTAATGTAGCCTATTATATTCGAACATAAACTATGGACGTTTATGATTTTATTTTGATTTAGCTCAAATGGGTCTAGCTTGATTTTTCCGGCTGGCTTCGAAAGACATAAGTAAAATACAAGATAAAGAATATTTTAACCAACAATGGATGTTCATTATTTGTAGAGGTCCATACAACATCCATTTCATAACTACACTCATTTTTTCAAGGAAGTCGACTTTTTACATTCCCAGGAATCTTTTTTAGGGTATGGACTTGCATTTTTCAATTTGGGATCACTTTAGGGGCTTGGTGTACGTACATATTAATAATATATGAATTATTGTAAAAACAACGCTAATCAGCATGTACTAGATGGCCGATAAAAATAAGATTGCTATGCAGATTAGGGCATTACGCAGAATGTGGGTAAACAAGGATAGCGCAAAATTCTGTATTTAGGATGACTTACATGTCTTACGTGTTCAATGTGTTCTTGTACGTTCCTAAGTATTTTATAGGTAACATGATGAAATGCTTTCTTTGCTTGTATATTTGTGTTCCAAAGTAACACAATACATTACGGATGTAACTTCTTAATTATATGGATCCCTTCATTCCCAAACATTTTCATAGTTCCGTGTTATGATTTGCCACACTAAATTTTGATACTTCAGTTCGCTTACAATGGTTACTAGCTACCTTGACAAGCGGTTACTTTGCTAATCGGGCATTACTTCGCCAAAATATGAAGAGAGTTTCACAGTCCTCCGTCGGTTAAACTATGAACTGTATACACGAAGTTTCAACTACACTGTACGATAGAACATGTAACTTTATTTTGGTGTTAATGTTGGGGTCAGCATCAGTTCTAATTACAGGGAGGCTTTGTTGTTGTAGTGGCGTGAAAAACAGTCGCTGTAAGGACCGCCAAATTTTAAAAGAATTTCCGTCAATGTTAAGTCAGTTTCGTTATATTATACATTGTAACTTGCATTATACAACGTAACTAATAACCGTTTGAACATTTGATTACAAATAAATTAGTAAAACGGCGGTTAAGCCCTACGGAGCGCCATTCTGTGCGTAATTACTTGACAACAAAGGTTGTAAGTCATTCATTAAAAATACAGATTAATAAATTGGATCCTAAAACCAACGGTGCTGACAATCTCTTACAGTTGAAGCTTGCAGGGTCCCTGACGATTCGAATGAATAGCTTCTTCCCTAAGACCTTACATACCACCCTAGTTGCATGCCTTCGGTATTCAAGTCATGACAAATCAGGGTTAATTTCCGAACCCCAATTGGCCTGTCAACATTCAGGCCTTGAGGAGGCATTTTAAGAAAATAAATATAATGAAGAGGACGACAAGAAATACACCCTGGGAGGAGATTTAATGCTACAGCCTCACATTTCAATTCATCAATTTTTTAATCATTAGTATTACTTCAGGCTCGCTCGTACCTACAAAATTGGTAGGTTTACAAATGTAACCTTTTAAAGAGCGCTAGCTAATACTTATGTGTGGCTTACTAGCAATTGCACTTATCTTTATCGAGAACAAAGTCACATCCGAGAGCATTTGTCACAATAGTGAAACACAAGATAACAGTAATATTAACTTGTTCATTAAACATTATTCTTCTTCAGGGCCTACTCGTACGTAGCAATCTTAATATGTTCTCATAACATAAACCTTAATTTTACCATATACTGCGTAACTGACGTAGGAACTTCGTACTATCGATACATCATAGTATCCGGTGTTTATCGTAGTAAAGGGTAACGTGGAATCGTAAACGGGCTTCCCTTTTTCTTTTTCTCGAGATCGGTTTATGATTCCCGGCACAAGAATACAAGAGTTATTTTCAAATATCAAAAAGAATAACATTTAATTTACTTTCTCTAAATGCAAATCAAAACTCTAATTATTTTCTATAAATGCAAATCAAAACTAATTATTATATCAAAATCTAAAATCCGAGCATCAATTTTATTACTATTATACTTTTCTCTAATTATGCCAAACATTAAAAATTAGAACAAAATTTTGAAATTTTAGTCAATTGCCGAATCTGCACATTAGCGTCGAACTGGTTTCATCACTTTAATTTTATAACGAAAGTAGGGATGTCCCTAGGGGATGAACTATATTTTAACCTTCAACTCTTCTTAACTTATAATATCGCTTTGTCTGAAGTCAATTAACTTCAGCTATCATTAGTCACATTGAATGCACATTGACTTTTCATAGTAGACGGCATGTATATATCGAACGACGAACAAATCAAAGAGAAACTTTATCAAATTCAAGGTTATTGTCAATTACTTTCAATATTATACTAAATTGTGTTTAACTTACAGTATTTTGACGGCGACTTGATTTTACATTACAAATTTCGCTTATTTTCTCATTATACAATCACAACATCAGATGAAAAAGTTCACTATCTGAAGAGCACATTTTTTTAATTACCCAAAATTTTAACTTTATGATTAATTGTAGTTATTACTAGTACTTCTCTAATTATGTTCGTAATTTATCTAATTGCCTAACATGTCTCTAAATGCTTGATTGTATGGGGACAGTTAATGTTAATATAAACATAAAGGAGAATGATTAAAAACTCAAGCAAAATTTGATAATAAAATTTTATTATGAAGTATGGATCCCAAAACTGGAAAGACCTGAAAAAAAATACAAAACTTAAACATCCTAATAAGAATTCGATACTGAAAGTGCGCATTTAAAACGTGATAGCCATACTTTTCAAAAGTGGTGCGGTATTATTACAATTTCAAAGTCGGAAAACGCGTTCTAAATCAATTAAAATTTCCAATACTGTCTTTCCTCTCCTTTCAACATTCATCTTTCATCTCCAAATGCTGTAAGGAAACCATAAAATATGACATCTAAATAAACGTACCTAATTGTAAGGCGATATTGATGGTTTCTTGGACTGGTGCGTCAGTGGCGGTGGGCACACACTTTGTTTCTGAAAAGTAACCTTCGAAATTCGGGGAAATAATCAAATAAATAAACAATAATCCTTTTTTCATAATCTAAAAGTTTAAAAGTTCAAATTCGGTATTTCTGATCTCTCATCTCTTCCGGGGTTTAACCCGAGTTGGGGTGAAGTTCACGCTTTTTTTGTGCTAAGATTTTAATTTTCCATCTGTGCCGGTTACGCTTGTAAGCTGTAATTTAGCACGGTTACGTGTACTTTTCCAGTTAGTTTGTTTAATTTCGGAACTTTTCTCCTTTTTACAGCGTATTTACTAAACTTCCACGTAATGACACGCATTCCTTTGCGACGTTTGGATTTACGCTGCATTGCGATACCTGCCATAAATTTCTTTTTAGGTTTGCGCTTACTATTACTATATTTTGCCATGTAGTTTACTATACAATGTTCGTACGTGTTTTCGCTTAAGGTTTTTAGTGCTCTTCGGAGTCGATGTATACTTCTTCAGCATGTTTGACTCGAAATAACCTCGCCTACACCTCGACTTTAATTTGCATGTAGTTCGTCTTTGACCAAGTTTAGTGCGTTCCGAATTACGCTTACCAAGGCACTTTCCTTTTATTCTCAACATATTTCCTTCTGCACGCCTAATGTGTGGTTGTGCGTGCTGAGAATACGCTGTACGTGGAGGTCGACGCACATTGTTTTCATCATGAGCAATCAACATGTCTACATTTTGTGTAGCACTACACTTAAACTTTCGCTTTTTACAATTTCGCAATAGTGAAGTACTAGCTTGAAAATTCAAACATTTCGGCAACTGAAAATTAATAAATGTTGCATCTGATGTACTGATATGATCACATCTTCTCATTTTAATTCTACTGATTATGCTCCTCGATATCGAGTTTACGTTAATAATGTATTACGAAAACTCAACTGGGTATCATTGGCCATCTTATTTTACTTCTTAACTTTGGTGTTACATTTCGGTTCTATAACGGAAATATACTTTCGACTGCGTGTGCTTTATTGGTAGTGTTACGCTTGTTTACGGTAAACATTTCCGACCGATGTATTATCTACGAGACCTTCGCTACGTAAAACAGAATTCGCTTGGTGGGTCTATTGTGAATTTGAAGTCGTTTCCTTCTACAATACTCAAAGCTGATAAAGTCGGAATGGATTTGCAGCACTAAAATGCAACTTACGTTAGACATACACTAACGGCATTTATAGTAAGTGCGAATTGTGTGATGCATTCAAACAAGTGGATAATTAACATAATTACCTAAGTATCCAGCATGTAGAAATAATTTATATTTTAAACGTGTATTGTTTGACAAAGTTGTAGAGAAAAATATACTGTGTGTATGTTCGTATACAGTAAATGTTCAGTTTGTAAAAGGCATGCAGTGCAATGCTAGTATATACCTGCAGAAGACTTACTACACTCACTTGCTGAAGACCTGTTGTAGACTTGCAGAAGACTTACTACAAACTTGTTGTAGAGTTGCAGTGCAAGTGGTATCCTTGCAGACTTGCGTCAAACCTGCACTAACTTGCTGCCGACTTGCTGTGCATTTGCAGTGCAAGTGGAAACTTGCAGTAGACTTGCTGTGCAAGTAAACCCCGTTGCAGAAACTTGCTTTGCAAACTTACCATACACTTGTACGTCAGGCGTGCTGCAAGTTCGAAGAGCGTCAACTAGGAAGTTTGCATTAAACTTGCTTCAAACTTGCAGACTTGCATCACAAGTCTGCTGCTAGTTTGCCAGACTTGAATTGCAAATCTACTGCAAGTTTGTTGCATGTCATTTTTGCTATTTGGGACATGCTTAAAATGAAGAAGGGGTCCAGTATTTGGACATTTCCAGGTGAAATCAGTCACGTCACAACAAAAGACTGTGCAGAATAGTTACTTCACTCAGGCGACATAGCTGAAAAGTAATAGTGAAGAACTGACACAGCAAATACAAACACTATGTACAAAGTAATCTTCACAGAAGGAGCAATTGTGGACTGTCAAGGATGAAGTGCTTTTCATTCTTTTCGGAGGTCTTGTTACAGGCTTACAACCTGAAACGTGTCAAGCTAGAAAGGAACAGCAATATTAAGAGAAATTATATAGGTCACTTGTAACCATAGAAAACGGTTTACTGCTTCTAATTGTAATCAAAACTAGCTTGTAGTGGCCGCCTTTAACAAATTAGTATTTTTCGACATCTTGCACGCGTATACCCACCACAGCTAACGTGCCTCTTCTCTATGGACACACACGAGTTAGTGAATAGTACCCTAGTAATATATATATATATATATATATATATATATATATATATATATATAACAGTTCTAACATATTTGCATCAAATTTTGCCGTTTTTAACAGACGTCAGTCTGTCTTTTCTCTCTGACCCGAATTTCTGAAGAGGTACTCGAACTTACATGTGAATTCACGCATGGAATTTCGAGAAATAGGCAGGAAGAAAAGTCGTGTGTGGCAATGTTACATGCAAAATTAAAAAAAAATGGAAAGACATGCAAATATTGTGAACATACATATTTAAGCGCAAATGTTCACAAAATGGAGGGGTATCTGTGTTCTGGCAGTTATCCAACCTAATTTGTTTATAACATTTAGAAATTTAATCCGCCTTATGCAAAGTCGTTTTGACAAATGATTAGCGTCATGCTAAACGCCTGACATCTGAAGGAAGCATATATAAGTCGAACGATTTAGTATGGTACTAATCACAAACCAGAAGGACTCTGCATATGGCCCAGTTTTCTTAACATCTCTGACGAGTATGATCATTTCTAATTTATTTTCGTACTCATTGATAATTAAATTGCATCAAAGTGTTGCAAATCACTCATGTTCTGCTCCAACTGATATTTGATTCTTAAATCTGCGCCTTAGTTTGTCTTTTAACAATTCACTTACATGAAGGAGGTTAATGCCAGCAGCCCGCCCCATTTTTTCCACACTGACCTAACACTAATCCGAGCTTACTACGACACACTGGCCCGCCAGACTGATCGTCACTCAGCACCTATAACGAGGAATTTAACTGCTAGTGTTTCGAAGGATAGTTGGCGTTGTCGGCGGAAAACGACTTTTACACGGGGAATGACTTATCATACATTGTTCAATACTTAGTCCTGTATATGTATACCAAGTTTTATACCGATCATCGCGGTTTAACCGAATCATGTCCCTTGTTAGAAAAAATCATATGACTAGTTATATAAAATACAGTCAACGAATTTCAATTTTTGTAACCTCCAAATTGTTTAAAACCTAGAAGTATATCATAATAAATGAAAATAAAGTAATTTGTCATACTTTTCTTATAATTTGGAAAATAAAATAAAGAAATGGAAATAAATTCCTTCCCGGAAATTGATATGCAAGAGAACAACCCGGGAATATTCCCGTTTTTTTATTTTCCTTTCCACCGTAAATATTCCCACTGCCTATCACTATTCTTGAATGAGTTGACATTGGTAAAAGTTAACATTTTACAAATAGAATAAAGGAAAAAAATTACTAGTACAATTTAATTAACGGTGGAAAACAATAATGATATCAAAACAAAAGTACAAAGAAAACACACCAACCACTTTTCGTTTATTGTTATGCATATCATTATTATTATTAATAATAATAATATAAAGTCAGTGGTAGCTCATGCCTTCAACATGTTTACAACAGTGGCTTTAAACACATCATAAATTTCCAATGGTCTTTGTCAGGTCGGGCTTTATATTTGTGAAGAAGAAGAACTAATTTTTTCAATAAGCAATTATTCTGTATCATATTAAAACCTGATCGTACATTTGATTGCAAGTACCGTCTATAATTGCCGGGAGAGTATCCATGAAATATCGAGTAGAGTGGCCGTTATGGCGAGTGCATCGTGCTTTGTGCGTCCTGTCATGACGAGAGTTTTGTGGGGTTTTCTATACATATTTACTGAACTTACACATTTTTTCTTTCCTTTACACGTTCATACATTCTCTCCTTTTTCTACACTTTTTCCCAGTCATTTTACACTCCTCAATTTTCTCTACCTCTTGTTCTGTTGAACTTGGCCTTCAGCTCCCTTTATCTGTTCGAAATTCTCTCCTTATTCTGATCTTTTCCTATTGTACCACACTTCCCTCCAAAAAATCACAGAAGAAACCATTAAAGAGAAACCGCAGGAAAAGTGTCATGAAGAAGGTGTCAAGAAGAGCAGTTTGAAAGGAATATAAACATATAAAAGGCTTTATGAGAAAATAAATTATATGAACAATGATTTGCGAAGCATTTTTATTTTCAAAGCCAGGTCAGGGAGCCTTGAAACAGGGGTAAGATTGAAAAAAATTAAAGAAGTGAACGAGAAATATCAATTATGTTTTAAAGAGGATGAAACATTAGAACACTTATTGTTAAAATGTGAAGAAACCATAAAAATCAGGGAAAAATGGAAATGGATCGATGAAATGAAAAAGGAAGGAAATTTGGTTAAATTAGCTTGGAGGTTAGGCTTTAATGTAAATGGAAGGGAACTAAGTGAGAGAGAAATAGGAAAAAAAACAAAGAACTTCTTGAATTTTGGTGGAAAAAGAAAATGAAAAACTTTAAATGACAAAAGGGCAGTACTTACTTTCTCTTTTTTTCAAGAACCAAACTTCCGAAGAGAAGGAAGGAAAATACCTAGAACCGGAACCTGAAATTTGACTTTTTCCCGACTGCGACACTTCTTTTTTAACGTATTTTCGCTTTATCATACTTACTACTTTCTATCTGTTTTATGACTTTGTACACATCTTTTTACTTTTTTATTATTTTTCAACTATTCTAATCTTTACATTTTACACGTTTAGTTACCTTTCTAAATTGCCGATATTCTTGTTCAATACAGTGATAATGATACTATGCAAAACTTTTGTGATGCTTACTACAAACAAACAATCAATTGCCGAGAGAGGAGTAGTGGTTGATGAAGAAGAATAAGAGGAAGAAGAAGATTATTGGAAATAAAAAGTTGCTTTTGTGAACGTACTTGTAAACCATTTCATTAACGATGGCAGCGTAAAATATAAGGGGAGTATTGGCTGGTAAGGCGTCTGTTTAGTCGGAATTGATGTGCAAAGAAGAAATTGCTTATGACTTACCTAGTGATGATCCGCTCGAAGGGAGAGGGTGGACATACGAACTAATGAATGACAACAAAGAGTTAATATTATCTACAACGGAAGGAGATGTATCAGTGGACAAGGATAAAGCTATGTGCTCTTTGGATGTGAAACTAAACGTTGTTGGGGTGAAACCAGAATTAGCACTAGAAGAAGATCCTGAATTTGAAAGTAATATAGTAACGCTAAGAAAAATTGTGGTTCAGGAGACTTGCGC
Source organism: Thermobia domestica (assembly GCF_964235325.1). Taxonomy (NCBI): domain Eukaryota; kingdom Metazoa; phylum Arthropoda; class Insecta; order Zygentoma; family Lepismatidae; genus Thermobia; species Thermobia domestica. The sequence continues at coordinate 164,334,472 of NC_137471.1, read as the reverse complement.
GTCGTATTCTAATGACTCCCAACAATTAACAACAAAAAGTTTAAATTCAGTTCGGCCAGAAAGGTAATGTTCAATTTTTCATTAACTAATTTGCTCAGATTGATAATACGGTTACATGGTTTCGGAAACTTTATTGGTTAAAAGCAATACTTCACGAGAAATATTTAGGTATGGGAGATATCGTGAACGTAAGTTAGTAGCCTAAAATTTGGAAATGACATGGCACACATTGACAAGCTCTTTACCAAATAAAAATAATAACGAGATTGATACGATCCATACAATTCTTATGTAGTTCATATTTTGATAAAATAATTATTTCTTTATTATTGGTTACACATTTCTCACTAATTGTTTCACATATTTAAAATATGGGTGCTCGACGATATTGTTTTATTTATATAGAGACTTATGTAAAATACCAAATAATGAGAATGGTAATTATCCTAAAATTTTACAAATGAAAATCTGTAATGTAGCCTATTATATTCGAACATAAACTATGGACGTTTATGATTTTATTTTGATTTAGCTCAAATGGGTCTAGCTTGATTTTTCCGGCTGGCTTCGAAAGACATAAGTAAAATACAAGATAAAGAATATTTTAACCAACAATGGATGTTCATTATTTGTAGAGGTCCATACAACATCCATTTCATAACTGCACTCATTTTTTCAAGGAAGTCGACTTTTTACATTCCCAGGAATCTTTTTTAGGGTATGGACTTGCATTTTTCAATTTGGGATCACTTTAGGGGCTTGGTATACGTACATATTAATAATATATGAATTATTGTAAAAACAACGCTAATCAGCATGTACTAGATGGCCGGTAAAAATAAGATTGCTATGCAGATTAGGGCATTACGCAGAATGTGGGTAAACAAGGATAGCGCAAAATTCTGTATTTAGGATGACTTACATGTCTTACGTGTTCAATGTGTTCTTGTACGTTCCTAAGTATTTTATAGGTAACATGATGAAATGCTTTCTTTGCTTGTATATTTGTGTTCCAAAGTAACACAATACATTACGGATGTAACTTCTTAATTATATGGATCCCTTCATTCCCAAACATTTTCATAGTTCCGTGTTATGATTTGCCACACTAAATTTTGATACTTCAGTTCGCTTACAATGGTTACTAGCTAACTTGACAAGCGGTTACTTTGCTAATCGGGCATTACTTCGCCAAAATATGAAGAGAGTTTCACAGTCCTCCGTCGGTTAAACTATGAACTGTATACACGAAGTTTCAACTACACTGTACGATAAAACATGTAACTTTATTTTGGTGTTAAGTTGGGGTCAGCATCAGTTCTAATTACAGGGAGGCTTTGTTGTTGTAGTGGCGTGAAAAACAGTCGCTGTAAGGACCGCCAAATTTTAAAAGAATTTCCGTCAATGTTAAGTCAGTTTCGCTATATTATATATTGTAACTTGCATTATACAACGTAACTAATAACCGTTTGAACATTTAAATACAAATAAATTAGTAAAACGGCGGTTATGCCATACGGAGCACCATTCTGTGCGTAATTATTTGCCAACACAGGTTGTAGGTCATTCATTAAAATTACAGATTAATAAATTGGATCCTAAAACCAACAGTGCTGACAACCTCTTACAGTTGAAGCTTGCAGGGTCCCTCATGATTCGAATGAATCGCTTCTACCCTAAGACCTTACATACCACCCTAGTTGCATGCCTTCGGTATTCAAGTCGTGACAAATTAGGGTTAATTTCCGAACCTCAATTGGGCTGTCAACATTCAGGCCTTGAAGAGGCATTTTAAGAAAATAAATATAATGAAGAGGACGACAAGAAATACACCCTGGGAGGAGATTTAATGCTACAGCCTCACATTTCAATTCATCAATTTTTTAATCATTAGTATTACTTCAGGCTCGCTCGTACCTACAAAATTGGTAGGTTTACAAATGTAACCTTTTAAAGAGCGCTAGCTAATACTTATGTGTGGCTTACTAGCAATTGCACTTATCTTTATCGAGAACAAAGCCACATCCGAGAGCATTTGTCACAATAGTGAAACACAAGATAACAGTAATATTAACTTGTTCATTAAACATTATTGTTCTTCAGAGCCTACTCGTACGTAGCAATCTTAATATGTTCTCATAACATAATCCTTAATTTTACCATATACTACGTAACTGACGTAGGCACTCCGTACTATCGATACATCATAGTATCCGGTGTTTATCGTAGTAAAGGGTAACGTGGAATCGTAAACGGGCTTCCCTTTTTCTTTTTCTCGAGATCGGTTTATGATTCCCGGCACAAGAATACAAGAGTTATTTTCAAATATCAAAAAGAATAACATTTAATTTACTTTCTCTAAAAGAAAAATAAAACTCTAATTATTTTCTATAAATCCAAATCAAAACTAATTATTATATCAAAATCTTCTCTAATTATGCCAAACATTAAAAATTAGAACAAAATTTTGAAATTTTAGTCAATTGCCAAATCTGCACATTAGCGTCGAACTGGTTTCATCACTTTAATTTTATAACGAAAGTAGGGATGTCCCTAGGGGATGAACTATATTTTAATTTTCAACTCTTCTTAACTTATAATATCGCTTTCCCTGAAGTCAATTAACTTCAGCTATCATTAGTCACATTGAATGCACATTGACTTTTCATAGTAGACGGCATGTATATATCGAACGACGAACAAATCAACGAGAAACTTTATCAAACTCAAGGTTATTGTCAATTACTTTCAATATTATACTAAATTGTGTTTAACTTACAGTATTTTGACGGCGACTTGATTTTACATTACAAATTTCGCATATTTTCTCATTATGCAATCACAACATCAGATGAAAAACTTCACTATCTGAAGAGCACATTTTTTTAATTACCCAAAATTTTAACTTTATGATTAATTGTAGTTATTACTAGTACTTCTCTAATTATGTTCGTAATTTATCTAATTGCCTAACATGTCTCTAAATGCTTGATTGTATGGGGACGGTTAATGTTAATATAAACATAAAGGAGAATGATTAAAAACTCAAGCAAAATTTGATAAAAAATTTTATTATGAAGTATGGATCCCAAAACTGGAAAAACCTGAAAAAAAATACAAAACTTAAACATCCTAATAAGAACTCGATACTGAAAGTCCGCATTTAAAACGGGATAGCCATACTTTTCAAAAGTGGTGCGGTATTATTACAATTTCAAAGTCGGAAAACGCGTTCTAAATCAATTAAAATTTCCAATGCTGTCTTTCCTCTCCTTTCAACATTCATCTTTCATCTCCAAATGCTGTAAGGAAACCATAAAATATGACATCTAAATAAACGTACCTAATTGTAAGGCGATATTGATGGTTTCTTGGACTGGTGCGTCAGTGGCGGTGGGCACACACTTTGTTTCTGAAAATTAACCTTCGAAATTCGGGGAAATAATCAAATAAATAAACAGTAATCCTTTTTTTCATAATCTAAAAGTTTAAAAGTTCAAATTCGGTATTTCTGATCTCTCATCTCTTCCGGGGTTTAACCCGAGTTGGGGTGGAGTTCACGCTTTTTTTGTGCTAAGATTTTAATTTTCCATCTGTGCCGGTTACGCTTGTAAGCTGAAATTTAGCACGGTTACGTGTACTTTTCCAGTTAGTTTGTTTAATTTCGGAACTTTTCTCCTTTTTACAGCGTATTTACTAAACTTCCACGTAATGACACGCCTTCCTTTGCGACGTTTGGATTTACGCTGCATTGCGATACCTGCCATAAATTTCTTTTTAGGTTTGCGCTTACTATTACTATGTTTTGCCATGTAGTTTACTATACAATGTTCGTACGTGTTTTCGCTTAAGGTTTTTAGTGCTCTTCGGAGTCGATGTATACTTCTTCAGCATGTTTGACTCGAAATAACCTCGCCTACACCTCGACTTTAATTTGCATGTAGTTCGTCTTTGACCGAGTTTAGTGCGTTCCGAATTACGCTTACCAAGGCACTTTCCTTTTATTCTCAACATATTTCCTTCTGCACGCCTAATGTGTGGTTGTGCGTGCTGAGAATACGCTGTACGTGGAGGTCGACGCACATTGTTTTCATCATGAGCAATCAACATGTCTACATTTTGTGTAGCACTACACTTAAACTTTCGCTTTTTACAATTTCGCAATAGTGAAGTACCAGCTTGAAAATTCAAACATTTCGGCAACTGAAAATTAATAAATGTTGCATCTGATGTACTGATATGATCACGTCTGCTCATTTTAATTCTACTGATTATGCTCCTCGAAATCGAGTTTACGTTAATAATGTATTACGAAAACTCAACTGGGTATCATTGGCCATCTTATTTTTCTTCTTAACTTTGGTGTTACATTTTGGTTCTATAACGGAAATATACTTTCGACTGCGTGTGCTTTATTGGAAGTGTTACGCTTGTTTACGGTAAACATTTCCGACCGATGTATTATCTACGAGACCTTCACTACGTAAAAAAGAATTCGCTTGGTGGGTCTATTGTGAATTTGAAGTCGTTTCCTTCTACAATATTCAAAGCTGATAAAGTCGGAATGGATTTGCAGCACTAAAATGCAACTTACTTTAGACATACACTGTTACAAAGACAAATACGAATTTGTTAATTCGCGCAAAACCATTTGCCTGCGACACAAAAGCGACAACACTGTAACTTCGTTATCACACAAAATCATCAATTGAACTCTCAAGCCTTCCCTGGCTTTTTCGAGAGGGCGGATAAGCGCAACCAGAACGCTACCGCTTATTATGTGTGAAACATCGGTATCCGTTGCCGGCAAAACAATTACATTAGAAACAATTTTTTACAGGTACGCGTAACGATTCTTCTTTCTTGCTATCTCTACACTGCATATTTCCTTTTCCTGACTGTAATCGACTTTCTGGTTTATTTGGCACATATCTTTCACAACTTGGGCTGGCTCGAATTCAAGATGGTTTCTTTTCCGCCTTGCACTCTTTTATTTTGTTGGTTTGCCTACACTAAATCTGTGCCGTTCGCATGTATTCATAGAACACAGTGAGACCTTTCTTTCATTCCGCTACACTTTTTTTAAACTCAGCAGTTACTGAATCAACATCATTGGCCGCGTTAACTAATTCAGAGAGTACTTCAGTTAAGGAGTTGTTGGTTACGTTGATATTAATACGTAAGCTGTCTGCTTTGGCATTATATTCGCTCTTTCCTACGCTCCCAAATCGTTTCTGTTACAGGCTTTTGAAGTTCACCTACTGATTCATGTATTTTTTGTCCTAGGCATCCAATATTCATTACCATTTTTGAGCAATGGTTTCTAATTGTTTCTCTAATTTCTCTGTCAACATTGCTCGAAATTGTTCTAAAACACTAGCCTCCATATTGATATGAGATACGAGCAACTAATTCAAAGTACAAAAATATAAGTATCCGAGTTTAATACGAAAATAAGAAACATGCACTTAAAACGTGAAACACTAAGAATTTTGATATTACGACCATTAACAACCAATCCTTGTTTTTACAACTCAGGTTTCATTTTGCGAAGTGCTTCAATAAAAATTAACACAGATATAAACTAGTACCATATATAAAATAGTTTCTATAACTATTCTATCAGGCTTTGATTCCATTGTGTACAAATACACAATAACACATTCAGCAAGGCCGTGTGATAATATTTGAAAAACAGTATCACGTGACAGTTTCTACACAATAACTCTGTCTTCATCAGACTTCCACTCCTTCTGGTTGCTGGGAGTTGGTCATCACTTATATATACTGTCCGGAGGTCAATTTTAATTAGGTTCCGCCCCTTCTTTAAAAAATAACACTTGTCTGGTTTTCACTTTCACTTTTTAGCTGCACACGTGTCCAATTAGAGGTTTACTTTTTTCCGCTGGATGCGTCCTGTCCTCTAATTATCCTTATTATCCTTGTTATTTTGTTTCTCTTTCTTTCTTCTTCCTTTTTATTCCTTCTTCTTTAAGCAGAATCTTCTCTCACTCCTTATTTATCGAGAATCTTGCATTCCAGTTCACCTTGCGTCCTGCTTTCATAATCTCTCTGGCTTCCTTCCATTTTCTCACCAAAGTCCTGTTCTCTACTTCTGTGACCTCTGCTCCTTCCCACCCTATCCTGTGGTTTGTTTCTTTCTGATGCTTGTATATCGCATTGTTGTCCATTTTCAGTCTTATAACATCCTGGTGCTGCTTAATCCTTTTTTTTATATTTTTTTCTTTTCTCCTATGAAAATTTTGTTACACTCCTCGCACCCTACTCTATATACTACTCCCCTTGATCTTTGTTCGCTATTGCTTTTCTCTTTTTTCTTCTGACTAGTTTAATTATTCTTCTTCCTCTTTTCCTGTACGTCCTAATTCCTGCTTTCAGAAACATTCTCTATATGTTCTCTGTTTGTTTGCACAGTTACTGTGACAAAACTGTCACGTGATACTGTTTTCTTTTTACATATTATCACATAGCCTTGCTCAGTGTGTTATTGTGTATTAGTATTAAAACATTTACTCGTATTCATAAATGCACATGAAGGTGCATAGTGTAAAACATGTATGTATGTGTGTATACTCAATCAGCTGTTTGCTATCCACTCACATCTACATAGAATTAAAAATCAACAAGAAAAATTTTTATGAGCTACATTAATCTCTCCGTTGCTCTCAAGGTCAAAACATATTTACTTAACTTACATGAAAAATCTACATTACTCAGTTCTTGTTTCTATCTATCACTCTGCTTTATTTTTAATTAATTGTGTTCGCCGAGGATCTGATAGAAATTGACTGTCGACACTAGGCTAATCAGATCCAAACTCAACACGTAATCTGTATAACTAATGGTATTGTAAAAGCAGTTGTAAGAAGACTGCTATAATTTAATCCGGAAAACGGTCGCCATGTGGTTGAAATCGTGTTTTTTGGTAGTTGTTAGATTCTTGTAAATATAATCGTAACCTTCACATTGATTTTCGTGTTTTTCCCAAGATTTGTCACTTGTTTATTGCATTTATCCCAGCTTTGCTACGGCAGTGAGACGTAATATTGAGGTCTCAAATATTCAGTAATAATAATAGTATAGGTAACAAATTCCGTATGAGGACACATTGTATTAAAGCCTGTAAAATAACCCGTAGCGTAAGCCATAAGTTACAAAATAGTCGGGATTGGAGAGAAGTGTCAGCACCAACAGCACATACCCTCTCGATACGTTCCTACAACTAGCTACATGTTATAACGGAAAGTTTCCCTTCAACTAGCTAAATGTTCTAAAGGAAAGTTAAATGTTATAACGGAAAGTTTCGAGGTAATTTTGGTGTAGAAAGTAGGGATTCTGAACTCACAAGAGCCGTAATTACAGTTGTTTTTAAGTAATGGTTATGCTGGCTAAGCTACAGAAGATGTCGAAGGGATTTCGGGAAAGGGGTTCCGTACCATCATTAGACACCTCTAAAGCTACTCAAATTTAAACGACAGATTTCCGCTAATATTTCGTGTAGAATATATTGTACTGTACGTTTTCAGGAAAAAAGAACTGAATATAATTGAAAAATAAAGCTTGTCATAAACTAACTTGTGAAGTTTGCAGATGCAATTAAAAAAGCTTTGCTACAAAAATATATACACAGACCATAATTCAGTGAGCTCTGAAATCTTATCAAAATGATGTATAAGATTCAGTCTACAGAGCAATTGTTGCTTAAAGAGTGGCATACACTATTCCTAGAATCGAGATAAGATGAGAAATGTTTACGATAGTTTGGGTCTCGTCTCGATTCTCATCTCCAAAGCATGACTATAGTGTGAATTAACCTTGTCCCGTCTCGAATTAAAATGTTTCATCCCGATTTTGTTTGGTTTGTTTTAGAATCGAGATGAGAAATTCGTCTTTTCATGCGCAACATTACACAAAACCGAAACTTTTTTTTTGCCTAATATCACGTTTCTGCTTGTAATGGTACGACCTGAGCGATAATAAGTTTTTAAGTTTTAAATATTCTTCGAGATAATTGATAATATTATTAGCATTACTCCTGAAAATTTGATAGTTCAAGTGCTGAAACAAACAAGTATTCAAATATTTGAATGTAATGAAGCCTGTGTTATCGCCGATCTATTTCCATCAAAATTCCTAAAGGGAAAAAAATGCTTAACGTGTGTTTGATCGAAGAACCTCGAGATTACTGGTCAAGCCCCCAGACCACTGAACCACGATCACAACGCTGTAAATGATTCGTCTTTAGTCTTGTTACTCTAAGTTTCTCTGCCTCAGATTGGAAAGTTGTATGTAATTTTTTAATTTTTTTCAAAACGTCTTTCGTGTTCCTCTTATGATGATATAAGTGAATTATCTTCGGAACAGTTTCTATTAATACGTTGAGTTGTTCTTAAACCTTTGGATCGCAAGTTGGTTTTTTCTCCAGATGAAACTACAGATAAGACAGATTAAAATCTCATAGTGTGCATTTGTGTCAAGACAGCCGACAATACCTGGTCATAGACTTATGTCCGCCACGGTATAAATGATAGTTTAATTTGATATAGTGAAACAAACTACAGCAACTTATTTTGAGACTATAGTGATATGGTACTCCATTTCATATTTCTACAATATTTAATGGAATAAAACATGTAATATAGCGAATGATTACATGTTTTCTTGCTACTTAATCATTATGTCCATTTACATTTCATTGTTTCTTGAATTTGTTTCAGGCGCGATAACATATTTGCTTTCCACGGAGACGGGAATACATTTACTACATTAAATAAGACCATTTCTGATTCTTATGAGGAATCTGATACTTCGACGCAGTTTGGCAAAGGATTTCATCGATCACGTTTGACAGCAAATATGGTGACACAGGAAAGTGAAAAGCATCATACGTACCAAAATAGTTTTAAACGCTCTAGTCGAAGTTCAACTATGTCAAGTGGTGAGTTTGTGCATTCAGGTGCAAAATCTCACATATGTGGAGTATGTAGAAAGGAATTTAGAGTATGTTCAAGTTTGGCTACCCACATGGTGCTTCATACAAGTGGAAAACCTCACACGTGCCAAGAGTGTGGAAAGGCATTTAAACAACGTTCAACTTTGGCTACACACATATTAATCCACACAGGAGAAAAACCTCACCCGTGCCGAGAGTGTGATAAGGCATTTAATCAACGTTCGACTTTGGCTAGACACATGTTAATCCACACAGGAGATAAACCTCACATGTGCCAAGAGTGTGGTAAGGCATTTACTTATCGTTCAAATTTGGCTACACACATGTTAATCCACACAGGAGAAACACCTCACACGTGCAAAGAGTGTGATAAGGCATTTAATCAACGTTCGTCTTTAGCTAGACACATGTTAATCCACACAGGAGAAAAAGTTTACAAATGCCAAGAATGTGGTCAAGTATTCAAGCGACGTCCAAATCTGGCTACACACATGTTAACCCACACAGGAGAAAAAAATTACATATGCCAACAGTGTGGTAAGGCATTTAATCGTCGTTCGACTTTGGCTACACACATGTTAATCCACACCGGAGAAAAACCTCACACGTGCCAAGAGTGTGGTAAGGCATTTACTGATCGTTCAAGTTTGGTTAAACACACGTTAATTCACACAGGAGAAAAACCTCACACGTGCCAAGAGTGTGGTAAGGCATTTACTCAACGTTCCCATTTGGCTACACACATGTTAATCCACACAGGAGAAAAACGTCACATGTGCCAAGAGTGTGGTAAGGCATTTACTGAACGTTCAACTTTAAATAAACACATGTTAATCCACACAGGAAAAAAACCTCACATGTGCCAAGAGTGTGGTAAGTCATTTAATTATCGTTCGACTTTGGCTGCACACAGGAGAAAAACCTCACACGTGCCAAAAGTGTGGTAAGGTTATTACTCATCGTTCACATTTGGCTAGACACATGTTAACCCACACAGGAGAAAGAACTCACACGTGCCAAGAGTGTGGTAAGGCATTTTATCGACGTTCAAATTTGGCTACACACATGATAATCCACAAAGGAGAAAAACCTCACACGTGCTAAGAGTGTAATGAGGCATTTATTCGACGTTCGACTTTGGCCACATACATGTTCGTCCGCACAGGAGGAAAACCTCACACGTGCCAAAAGTGAGGTACGGCATTTACTCGTCGTTCGTATTTGGTTGTCGAGGTTCCAGTCATTAATGGCTAATCGAGGTTCCAGTTAGGCTGCACACATGTTAATCCTCAGAGGAAAAAGTATCACACATGCTACGAGTGTGATGGCGAATTTAAATATCGTTAAGTTTGGTTACACACATGATAATCCATACAGGAAAAAGAGGTCACGTATGCTAAGAGGATGGTTAGAAGTTTAATCGAAGTTCAACTCTGGCTACACATGTTAATATGCATTAATATGCCCTGAGTGTGGTATGTCATTTGATAAACGTTGATGTTTGGCTAGAGAAATGTTAACCCGCGCAGGAGTAAAACATCACACATGCCAAGAGTGTGGAGAATCTACGTTCGAAATTGGCTACACACATGTGAATCCATACAGTAGCAAAATCTCACCTTGCAAAAATCCTGGAATAGAATTTATTCAACGTTCATACGTGCTGAGCCACACAGGATCAAAACCTCACACGTGACAGGTGTAGAGGACGATATAGTCTACGTTCAAAGCTTGAAATGCAGTTGAACATACGACAATCACCAAAGAGATGCAAAGATCTTAGCAAGGCGTTTACTCAAGGTTCACATATTGCAAAGTAAATGATAATCCACAAAGGAAAAAAATCTCACACGTGCGGAGAGTTTATATGAGATGTAGAATTCTGTTGGAGGAATAGAGATGAAATAATCTACGCTGTTATTTTTACGCGTGCTATGAAAATTGTACTATCCCAAATTGATGCTTGATTAGAATAGTCGACAGAGGGATGTCATGTGTGTCTGACGTTATCCCATGTTTATTGTAGATCCATAACTAAGCTCAAGTTATAGTCACCAAAATGAGCAATTTTGTCACCTTCTCACAACATCTGGAAATGTTCGTGGCATCTTTCAAGTTAACTTTGAGCACTGTTCCTATATGGTCTGCAGAAACACCCCACGAAGACTGTTTTTGGACAGACTTACCTCTGCTCAAATAGTTTCACACTCACGTACGAGATCATTCTGTGCTCTGCTGCCCCATTTGTTTTAGTACTACAAACAATCCGCCTCTATGGTCTTGCGGTCTTATTTCTATGTAGAGAATTGGTTGAGAAACGACATTCCACTGTTCCTTATTGATATTTTCAGACATGTTTCGCTCACCACTAAACAGCCATATTTACGGCACAGTCTGTAAAATTGTTTGTTACACTTTGTACGTTTTTGTAGTATAGTTTAAAGGTGGTTTTCTGTTCACTGCACTTTTGAGCAGCATTCTACTGTACATCACCACATTAAACGCAGAATATAAAACGTAAGATTTGGCACACTTCTCTAGCGTGGGATTACGTTGTCCAAGTCACTCTTACTCATTTCTTGCTATCTGAGTTGAACATTGTAAATTATTTTAATTGAGTGTTCTCTACCAATAAATGATAACGATATTTCACTGCATCTCCAACTTCAAACGCAGACTCTAGCCGTAGACTTACTACTGGGTTCACAATGGAAATGATAAAGCATAGAGATAGCACAAATATTTTTCCTCGAACTTTAACTTTTCTGCGGTTTGATGCCGTCTTTCTGTATTTTATGCATAGACGATCCTAAGTACATACAAAGATTTGTTACTGCCAAACAACATACAGATTTACAGTGTGGATAACTTCATTATTCAAAATCTATAAAAAAACTGTTGACCTTCTAACGAAAAGTTTTCCACGTACCTTTCATTGTCCGGTTACGTAGTCCCACTCTGGAGCTATACCAATGAAAAACTTGTCCGTTTTACAGTAATATATCGAAAAAGTAAATATCACCTATATCAACAAACGCTTCTAAACTCAGCACCCTTTTATTCATGCAATATATACTACCTCACTTTAGACCCCAACCAAATCGCTATCAGCATACTCCTTGTCCCTAATGTTTACGCTCTGCCAGTACACTTTACCCATATGAGATTCATTGTTCTTAACCTTATAGTGGTAAGGTGAAAAACATTTTTATGAATGGTAACATTTTGTCTCTTGGACACAGGAACATTTTTGTCTGATAAGATGTGAACTAGGATTTAAATTTGTATTATATTTACAATATTAAATACAAACACCAGGCAGTGGATACGCTTTAAGCGAAACTATAGAATTTTATTGAGGTAATACCTTTCTTGTTAAAATGAAGTTCGATAATTATGTGACTTTTATTGCTTAGATACCGGTACTGAAAATAAAATATTTATTAACTAGAAAGAAGTAAACCAGGATTTCTCCTAATAGTGGTATATTCACGTTTCAATTCTGCAGCAGTCTCCACACATCATTTTTGCGTGACTTAGGCAAATCAACTTACAGCACTTTTGGCAAAATATCTATGTGTATAAACGTATAACATTACTATTAGTCGGTTCTACATTTTAGAAGTGATAAAATCACGTTATTTGCCATCGTGTAGTATTTCTTTCTTCGTCATATTCAGTAGGTATCTGGTCTACTATGTCCACCTCACCTTTAGTATCGTTGTAAAATGTGACGATATCTGGCTTCCTGTTATCTCTGATACTCTCATCTAATTTGACGTCATTGTGCATACTTGAGATCAGCACTAAACACAGATTTTTCTTAGATGCATAGGAACCAATGGTGCAGTTCTAATGAAAACCAAATACACTACTGTATTCTTTCCTCCGTTTCGCATTCACAAACGCGGGGGCAACTCTCTTGTTTTTACGAATTGTCCCTATAATAGTTAACTTACTGTCTCATTCCATTTATTTAACCAAATTGCAGCTTGTAAACCGATTATTGTAGAAAGGTCTCTTTGCAAGATGAACCATGAATCTGTTGACACAATCTCTTCACTACTTCTTCAGGTTTGTTATCTATCAGGAACGGGCCTTCTGGTTGTGTCCTCACATACACTTCTATATTTGTTTGTAGTATAATGTTTCACCAACAAGAATAAAAATTTTAATTCCACATTTTGGAGGTCTTTTAGGCATATCAATACGAAATCCACATCTTCCCCGCAAACCGACAAGTGTCTCACCCAAAGTTACTAACATACAAATTAAGAAAACTGTAGTTGCAGTTGTTTACAAATAATTCAAAAAAGTTACGAGTTGGGGCTAATCTGGGGCTGAAGGTTATATCTGATTATGTTATTCATTAGCATCTTCCACTTTTTCATCCATCCTATCCTGCACAGTAATCACTTTCTGCGCAGTTTGGCTTCTCCGGTTCCCATCATCACATAGAGATGACCCTACGCAAAAGACACATTCATTTGTCTGATTAACAATACACATGTGTTAACTTCTGCTTCGCACCTCCCCTCATTCTCCGTCCTCGTTATCCCTTTACACATTTTTTATTTTCTCTAATTGTATTGTATTTATATTGAATCAATCTGTCTATATTAAGTTCTGTTATATATATTTACTTACATTATAATGCTAAGGATCAAAGTTCCATACGCCCATTTTTCTTTTTCTTTTTGATTTTTTGTTAGTTTTTATACCGTATAATTGTAAAATTTCGATAGAGCACAGATCTCCACTTACACTTTGTAAATAAATTCTTTTCCATCACTCACGTTATAGAGGGCGTAACCTTCTCATAGGTTGCTAGCCACTTCGATTTGCCGGTAAAACGTAGTGCATTCACATACTTTCTCAGCTGGCGCACATGTAGTGAGGCGTAGCTGCCAAGTCTAGACTCTATTTATTGCACTCATGTGGGCGCACAGTGATGCTAATTCATTAACAGGCAACAGGTTGCAAGAAATTGAGAGTTTTCACGAGCGTAATTTGGCTGGAGTACACAAGTAGTATAATTTTTAATCATCATTATGATCATTTTCACTCTTATCCTGTTCTCATCACATCCGTATTCGGAACAATCAGGGACCAACGTACATAGTTCGAATTCTGAGAACATCACAGGATACTATCAACGACTTTTTGCATAAACAAATCTTAATTTTCAAGAAGAGATGCCGATTTGAACAATCTTGCTCATTACGACCAATTCCTCTCCCAGGTAAACGCTGTCAAGAAAACAAATTACATCCTACTAACAGGTGCAACCTATGAACCTGTAATCCTACAAAGAGGTGCACACTTTTCCTTTTCTTATGAAAACTGTCCGAATCTGCAACAAGTTCCAATCTGCAACACTTGGTATCAATTCCCGCCTCCGAGATACAGCTACAAGTGCAAGTCTCGGCTTGCTCCAGAAGAATTCAGGCCGAAACTTGTAGTACCACTATTGACTCATTATGTTCAAAATCGAAAAGGTGAGACTTCGAAAGACTAATCAGTTTCTTTATATGCATAAACTATTAGCATTTGTCACCCACACTCTTCAAAACGTTCGTCTTTTGCACAACCATTAATATTAAAACACGTTCAGCACGCAGCTCGCAACATTCTTCACCTCGATTTTCATGACACTTACAGTGGTTCGTACGTGCACTTTCATGTATCTCCACCCGAAACAACTATTTAACTTCATAGTGATTATGTATCTAGTTATTTGACTATGACTTTTATTTCTATTTCTCAACATTCTCTTGTACTTACCTCATAAACTCCTATTTTAACAACTGTCACCACGGAATGGCGCGTCCTCAGGTTGCGGATCGAGGAGAAGGCCTCTAGATATAGAGGTTAGCTGCGAATATACTGAATAAGCAGTCGCGGATAGACGACTAGGAGTGGTCCTCCAGCTTGGGGGTTTGGGTAAGGCTAACATCCTCATCCTGTAAAAAAAGGTACTTGTTCAGAAACATTCACAAAAGCCTCGGATAAGGACTGATAACTTGGCACGACATCAGCAAAAGAAAATGGACATGAGATTTGGAACATGGAATATTAGAAGTCTTTATAGGGCAGGCGCGTTAAAATCTGTAACGAATGAGTTAGAGAAATACAGGATGGACTTAGTAGGAATTCAGGAAGTTAGGTGGGAAGGAAATGGATCTGAGAATTCCGGAAATTTTACGTTCTTTTACGGGGAAGGAAATAAAAATCACCAGTTAGGAACAGGGTTTTTCGTTCACAAACGAATATTACCAGCAATTAAACGGGTTGAATTTGTTACTGACAGACTTTCTTTTATTACTCTTAAGGGATGGTGGTGTGATATTATTGTTTTAAATGTACATGCTCCAACTGAAGATAAGGGTGACGATATAAAAGATAGTTTTTACGAAGAAGTGGAACGGATATTTGACCACCTCCCGCGATACCATATGAAGATTCTATTAGGGGATTTCAATGCGAAGGTAGGACGAGAGGATATTTTCAAACCGATTATAGGGAACGAAAGTTTGCATAAGGAAAGTAATGACAACGGTGTTAGACTCGTGAACTTTGCAACATCCAAAAACCTAATCGTGAAGAGTACAAAATTCCCACATCGCGACGTTCATAAATACACTTGGACATCACCAGACGGGAAAACACATAATCAAATTGATCACGTTTTAGTAGATAGAAGAAGACAATCTAGCATAATTGACGTCCGGTCGTTTAGAGGGGCTGATTGTGACACTGATCACTACCTGGTAGTAGCGATAATACGGGAGAGATTATCGTTGAATAAAGTTAATATTCAATGTCCGAAAACGGAGAGATTTAATTTAAAGAAATTAGAAGAGAGCCAGGTAAGAGAGGAATACCAGATTGAAGTTTCGAATAGATTCGCGGTTTTAGAAGACTCGGAATGCACTAGTGTTGAGGATACTTGGATTGAAATTAGAGATAGTATTAAAAATTCAGCAATAGAAAAATTGGGACACGCGGAAATACGTAGGAACAAACCATGGTTCGACCAAGAATGCATTAAACTAGCAGAGAAGAGAAAACAGGAAATTACGGTGGCTACAAAATCCGAATGAAACAACTACACAAAATTTCGCAGATATCAGGCGGGAAACTTCCAAAACCTTTAGAACAAAGAAACGGGATTTTTTGAAAGCTAAAATTAAGGAACTTGAAGATAATAGTAAAAATAAAAATATTCGGGACATGTATAAGGGGATCAGCGAATTTAAGAAAGGCTATCAACCTCGTGCTTATATATTAAAGAAATCTGACGGAACAGTTCTCACCGATACGGATAGCCTCTTAAATAGATGGAAAGATTTCCTTGACGATTTGCTGAACACGCAGCCAAAAACTAATGTGCGTGGAGAAAAGGAGATACACACCGCAGAACCGTATATTCCAGAACACAATCGAATAGAAGTGGAAGCCGCTATAAAGAAATTGAAGAAACACAAATCTCCGGGTGTAGATGAAATTCCGGCTGAGTTAATTTTAGCTGGAGGCGAAAAATTGTGGAACAAGATACACAAACTCGTTCTCCTTATCTGGAACAAGGAAGAATTGCCACAAGAGTGGAAAGAATCAATCATTGTTCCAATTCACAACAAAGGCGACAAAACTGACTGTAATAATTATCGAGGCATTTCTCTTCTGTCAACATCCTATAAAATCCTTTCAAATATTCTGTTAGCAAGATTGACCCCATACGCAGATGAAATTATTGGAGATTATCAGTGCGGATTTAGACGAAATCGATCAACTATCGACCAAATATTTACCATTCGCCAAATACTCGAAAAGAAGTGGGAATACAATACCCCGGTACATTAGCTGTTTATTGATTTTAGAAAGGATTACGACTCGGTTAGGAGAGAAACATTATACAACGTTCTTACAGAACTTGGAATACCGAGAAAGCTAATTAGATTAACTAAGATATGTTTAAGTGAATCCCAAAGTAAAGTCCGGGTAGGAAAATTTTTATCCACGAGATTCCACGTCGAAAATGGCCTGAAACAAGGAGATGCGTTGTCGCCATTATTATTTAACATTGTGCTGGAATACGCCATAAGGAAAATCAAAGATAGCAACCAGGGCCTAGAGTTGAACGGTGTTCACCAGGTTATGGCATATGATGATGATGTAAATTTAATAGGGGATGATAGGAGAACAGTAGAAATAAATGCAGAGATCTTATTAAACGCTTGCAGGGACATGGGTTTAGAAGTAAATGCAGAGAAAACTAAATACATGGAAGTGCGTCGGGACCGTAATACGGCAAATTGTGGAGGCGTTAAAATATTAAATGATAAATTTTTTGATAAAGTAGATACTTTCAAATATTTAGGATCAATATTAACAGACGAAAATCATATTCACGAAGAAATTATATGTCGACTAAAAGCAGGGAATTCGTGTTACTATTCGGTTCAAAATCTCTTGTCGTCGCGAATTCTGTCGAGAAATTTGAAGCTTAAAATATATAAAACGATAATCATGCCTGTTGTTCTGTATGGTTGTGAAACATGGTCGCTTACTCTGAGGGAAGAACATAGACTGAAAGTATTTGAGAACAGGGTCCTGAGAAGAATATTCGGACCCAAGAGGAACGAGAATGGGGAATGGCGGAAGCTTCATAACGAGGAACTACATAGTTTATACGGTTTACCCAACATTGTTAGGGTCGTCAAGTCTAGGAGGCTTAGGTGGGCAGGTCATGTAGCTAGAATGGAAGAAAGTGGAAACGCTTTCAAAGTCTTGACTGGTAGACCCATAGGAAAACGACCATTAGGAAGACCTAGGCGCAGATGGGAGGACAATATTGAGATGGATCTCGCAGAGATAGGAATACAAAGTGGAAGCTGGATGCAGTTGGCTAAGGATAGAAGTCGGTGGAGAGCTTTTGTGAACGCGGCACTGAACCTCCGGGTTCCATAGGCCATGGAGTTAGTTAGTTAGTTAGTTAGTTATTACACGAGGAACAATTTGACACATTACTTATCAGTAAAACGCATCTCACTCCCAAACTTAATTGCAAATTTACCGGCTATCAACTCATTCCACACGATATGAAGCTTCCGGCTCGATGCGCCACTAGCGGCGTTACAATACTATTTTATCCTTACACCTGTAATATTTTCCATAAGTAGAAGCTTTGCTTTATATATACTTAAACACAAACAAAATATTTGCTGAGCAAAACAAAATATTACATACGTGTTACAGTTTCGTCAACTAACATTTTGGCTTCATCAGACACTATGTGATACATGAAAAACGTGCAGTCTTATATACACACAAGAGCTGAGATATCTTGCTTCTGATTGGCTCCTGGCAGCAGCCAATCCACTTCAAGTATTCTAATTCGTTTTTCCCTATACCGAGGCTTCCTATCTGTTGTAAATTACACACACACATCAAAAGGACGATCCTAGCACAACTAATCTAAACTAACAAATAATTGGCATAAATAATTAAATAATATTATAAATATATATAAATACACAGAAATAAATAATTATATACATAAACAGATAAACATACAATTACTCATACGCTTAAAAAGACGACACACACATACAGTATATACTAGTGGTAGGCGCAGAAACCGGTTTTTCTGTTTCCGGTTTCCAAGAAAAACCTAAACCTTTTTTCAAAATTTTAAAAAAACTTTTCACCGAAACCGGTTTTCTCCAAAAACCGGTTTCGGTTTTAAAAAACGGTATCGGTCTTCTTCAGAACCCAGTTTCGGTTTTCTTCGAAAAACCGGTTTCGTTTGGCCGAAACCGGTTTAGGTTTTCTTCATTTTCGGTTCGGTTTTCATCGAAACCGGTTTCGGTTTTCTCCAAAACCGGTTCTTGTATTCTTCAAAAACCGGTACGATTTTTGTACTGAAACCGATTTCGGTTTTCTTCAAAGCTGGTTCAGTTTTTCATCAAAACCTGTATCAGTTTTTCCAAAACTGGTTCTATTTCTGACTAGAAATTTTTTCGTTGTTCTCCGGAACCCATTTCCTTTCCACAGATAGTTTTATGTATTTTCCAGAACAGTTTTGAGTTTTAGTTTTTACTAAAACCATTGCGATGTTCACCGAATCCGGTATTGGTTCCTTGAGAATCTACATATGTCTTAGATCTTCAAATCGGCTTACTTTTCAATCAAAATTGGCTTCCGTTTTCATCAAGAACTACCTTTGAGCTTCTACTTAAATCCAGTTTGAACTTTCATCAAAACCCAGTTGGGATTTTTGTTATAACGGTACTTTATTATTATTATTATTATTATTATTATTATTATTATTAGTTACGCTTAAAAACATGTTTTTCCTTCGATTCAATATTCACTCTTCTGTAAATCTCTAGTTGTTTCGAATACAATTACTTTCCTTATTATCGATAGATTTTCAGAACCTGGATTTATTTTAATTAGACTAGCTTAACCTGCACTCTCTACACAGCGCATCATTCACATATGAGCATGAATCTCCTTGTCATTCCTCACAACATCTCTACATGTCCCCTTATAGACACAATAAATGAAAGACGTCTTGATAAAAATCGGCAAGGGGTACCACAAAGGAGAGATTTTTACGATTATTTTTTTCAATATCTCGCACCGTTTGCAAGCTGGTTGGAATTTCTAATTCATGTATGATCAGTGCTTTCTTTCTTCTTGCATGCAGTATGTAATAAGCAAATACATTACATACACAATTTATTACAATGCCACTGATATATGGTGTTCATTAGCAAAACATTCTAAATGTTAAAGATTCTCCATCACTCGAGAAATAGTTTTCTTCGATTTTCATTATCAATTGATCATGAAACAAACGCCTGAGAAATATACAACCACTGTATACAAACATGTTGTGTTGGAGTGTATAACTTATAGAATGTGTTATTTTTTAAAATGTCAACAGTTCCAGTGTACCCTAAAAAATGTATTAAAGAAATAATGGCCACGTTTTTTAAATATCCAATTAGAACTGGGCCAATCTACACAAAATTTGGAATCGACCAGCAAAAATGGCACGATTCTAGCACTTGCGGTTTTCGAGATCTCATTGTCAAAAGGATTGGAGACAAACATATAAACTTTTCTTTGCCCACAAACATATAAACCTAGCATTTTAATATATAGATATTTATAGTCATAAGTGATCAATTTATTGGGGAGAATACTGAAATTAAACACTATGCCCTGTATGATAGAGTTGCGTAATATTATGTAGTAGATAGAAGAAATGGTAATACTAGTACAAAAATTGCTTGATTTATTGTCTTCACGAATAAAGACAGACGGAGGCATTCCTATGGAGGCTCATCTACCGCCTTTTCAAAAATTACTGTGTACTGTTTCTTTGAAACAGCTCTTTCTTAGTACCGTCGTTGAATTAATCTACTATATCGAACTTTTTGGCTTGTTTGAGAACTGGATACCGAAAGTCCGGATAACTATTTACCAGTAAGAAATTGAAATGTATGTAGGCCTATTGGTGTTCATTTCCTGGACTCCGAGTACAAAATTATTGTGTAAATCAATTTTTTCAAGCGCTCTGAGCCCTCATTCACTAGCGGTTTTCGAGCTCGACACAACGTAATATTTGCGTTTAGTTTGCGGTAATGAAAAGAAGCATTAATAAATAGCTTTTTTCAGTTTTGTATTGTGCTGATGTACGCACATTTTGTTTTGCATGAACACAAATCGCTACCACGCAGTGGTGTCACGCAGTGACACACAAGAATCACAAACAGTGACATTTCTGAATTTTAAAATGCAAACAAAGATCCATAGATTGGTTGATGATATGCTCGTAGAATCTGTAGGATCAGAAGATGATTTATCACAGCAATCGTCTGGTGGGTCATCAGCATTAGACTATTTGCTTGGAATATTTCCATCGTGTTCAAAAAGTCCTAATGTAACAGATGAGCTTACTCTTTATAAATCAGATCAGTGTCTTTCGCAAAGTGGCAACAGCCTTGAATGGTGGAAACTTAACGAACATCGGCTTCAAAAATTAGCATGTCTTGCTAAAAGATTCACGGTGATTCCAGCAACTTCAGTCGAATCTGAACGAGTATTTGCACTTGCTGGTAATATCGTTACTGCCAGTAGATCTAGACTTCTCCCTGAAAATGCAGATATATTAATATTTTTGAACAAAAATCTAAAAACTCTCGCTTGCAAACTGCAATAGGTTGGCACAAGTTGCACTGGTGAATTAAATTTTAAATTAAAAAAACGTTACAAACGCTTACAATGCAATATGCAAACATTGACAATCAAACTCAACTCGTAAAATTTATGTTTAGTGAAAGTTTGATAGTTTTTCTTAAGCTATATCAATCAATACCATATTAAGTTTCCTTTCGGCATATTATCTTAAGTTTATTTTCTTGATTTGAATTGATAGAATTCACTAGTGATTATCTAATAAAAGTCGTTATCCTTAGGGTTTATTTTATGTAGGTTTAGTTACTGGCGTAAGTAAAGTATTCAATTTTAGGTGAATGAATATAATTATTTGATATCTTTGTTTAGATTTTGATAACATTCTATTATTTTCCAATTGAATGTTACTGAACATTTTTGAACTTGCTTCATTAAAAGAAAAAAAACTACAACTGTCCGTTAACTTATAACTTTCGCAAAATATGGAAATTTGAAGCATTGTAGTTTGACTTTCCCCATGTCAACTTAAGCAGTTTCGCAGATCGAGAAATTTCGTCAATTTCTGCATTGAATTTTAAGTTGACATGGGGAAAGTATGTATAAAATACAGAATGAATACGTTAATTTTCATAAAGTACAAATTAAACCCATAATAAATAATAATGTCCATCCATAACGTTTTCTTATTTCAATTAACTGTTTCTAACGCTTTCAATCTCAATGAATCAATGCATATACATGCAGTTTGTATTTGTTTTTGTTTGACTAGTATTAGCGGATGGAAAATGCTTCACCTGCCGATAAGTTTAGGGAGCTTATATCTCTAACTTTGGTTTAAGTTCAGGATGAGAACTGCAGCACCTTTTTTTCCGCTGCGTAAGTAAACAGAAGTGTAGTCCTTGGTTCTATTGACGTATGTGATGCATGTGACATATTTGCCTAGGGCTTTAATATTTCGCCGCATATACGGTACGTTAGTGGATGGTGAAGTAAGATAAGAGTAATATTAGTAATGTGACATTGTTATTGAAACTTGTAACAGAGGAGAGACGCTTTTGCTATTTTTGATCTAATGTTAAGAAGAATAAAGGTATGATATATCCATGAATCTGTGAGATGTATTTCACTTTCCTCTTTTGGTAAATTTTGGCAAATTTATGTAATTTATACATTATTTCAAATAATGACATTCCCAGGCTTGTGATCATAAATTTGCATGCAAACAAAAACATTTGTATATGTAAAGAAGCAGTTCTTGTTTTCGTTATCAGTGCATTTTTAGGACAAAAGCTCAGCTGTCTAAAAATGACTTTCAGAGCTTCATATTGTATCTTCGTGAGTGACTGTAAAATTTATTAAGAAATCTGGTTGCTGGACAGTACTTGAGTATAATTATCAATTTCTTGTAGCGTATTTTTTTCTGTGTGAAGTATTTTTAAAAATAAAATAACTAATTACATAGCACAGCATTAATATTTAGAAAGAAACTTTTTCATAAAATGAAATAACAACTTCATTTCTTTGTAATGAAAAAACTTGATGTATTTCGAGTTCTAGAAACTTGATGTATTTCGAGTTCACAAATTTTGTCAATGTCAACGCGTGTTCTTTCATCTTGCTTTGATTCTAGATGTAGAAAGTTTGTATTGATGTATATATCTATTACGTATGTATCTTCCTAATAAACTTCTAAAGTGTACCAACAGTATATATAAACATTTAAAAACAAAATAATTCAACTCTTTTATCTTTCAACACAAAAGTCCACAATTTGCAGACAAATAAAACCGGTTTTCAAGCTTCTAAATAGTTTTGTATTTATTTCGTACTTTCTTTCTACTTGTTTAAGAGCATGTAGATTAAGAGATAATATGAGCAGAAAATTTAAACGCATAAAGAAATATGAAGGTACTAGCAACCTACACAGCAAGGAATATTTTCTCAACCAAAAGAAAATATTTTCGTTGGTTTCCAAAAGTTTTTCTTTCTCTGGAGATTTCCATGCTGGTTTCCCCAATGTATTCCGAATATTTCCCGAAAAAAATTTTTCCAAAAATGTTTTGAAAACATTTTAGAAATTACCGAAAGTGCATTTTGAGAATGCTCACCGGAAAGTAAATCCAAGAAAATATTTACAAAATGTATTAGAAATATTGTATTGGATATAATGTAATATGTTTTCACTGTTAGAAGGAAAATATTTTCGAAATGATACTAAAAATGTTTTTCATATATGATATGGAAAACAATGAAATGAAATATATTCCATATATTCAAAATATGTGTTCCAATACGATATTTGCAATATTTTCTATTTTTACGACAAAACATATTGAATATATATTTTAAAAAACGTTTAAAATATTTTAAAAATAAATTATTTCGTAATGTAATAAATAATTTTCAGAAATGTTTTTAAAAAATTTACTTAATTTTACGAAAAAATTTTAGTAATCTTCTCTTATAACTTAAATAAAATATTTTCGTACAATATTTTATTATTACTTCCAGAATATTTTTTTCGAATTTTTAATATAAAACTTTAAAACAGGAAAAAGAAAACATGTTAAAAATGAATAGGAATTGTTTTCTGTTGTGTTTTGGAAAATATTTTGTGTTTTTAGTGGACAACATTTTCTGATATATTATAGAAACATTTTTACATTATTTTCAGAATATACTGAAAATAAACATATTCTTTGTTATATCTGAAAAGTACTCCAAATGTTTACCGGAAATGCTTTTCAAGAAATGTTTGGAAAACATTTTATGAAGTACAGGAAGTACATTTTAAGAGCGTTAGCAGGAAAATAATGTAAGGAAAATTTTCATAAATTGTACTACAAATTTTGGGCGTTATGCAGAGACATTCTGACGCGTGATTTTGCCATACTAAAGAGTTCGACTAACATATGGTTTCTGCAGTAGTCAGGCTTTTATTATGACGCTAAACATACGTCAAAACGCCTCTGCATAGGGCCTATTGTGTTAAATGTAATGTAATATGTTTTCAATGTTGAGAGGGAAAATGTTTTCAAAGTAATACTAAAAATGTCTTACATACATGATAAAAAAGGCAGAATAGGAAATGTAGTCCATGTAGCATGCCCATGTCCATGCTCTGCTACATTGAGTTGGAGCTGTCTCTTTTTTGGAACACTCTGTATATGCTGGTCTCTGGATGTGAAATGAAAATATGGACTAATGACAAGAAATGAAAGAAAGAAAGAAAAATGTATATCTGATTGTATAATTTACTCCTAATTTTTTATTTTTCTCGTTTGAGAGAATCTATTGTGTTTGCCTTTTTTTTAAAAAAAAGAAAAAGTAAAATCTTAGGTAATGAGAAGAGCGAAGGTTGTTGAAGCGAGTTTGTTTGTAACAAACTCAAGGTTAAATCGCGTGACGTAGTGTCTGGTCGTTTGCGCGTGGGCGGCTGCCTCGCTCGTGAGCGAAAGCCGTGAGCCAGGTTAGTTGCTGGGTCGAACGTCCATCTGGAAGTACCTGACTGTTGTATTTGGTCGAATGTTTAATGGAGTATGGAGGAATATAAAGTTTGAAGTCGAATTATTCTCTTCGTTTGAATTACCGGATCGGAATAATACGAAGTATTTATAAGTTATCTGTTTGGCGTTCTTTAGAATCATCCGATTTCCTACAAAGTTTTCTTCTTTTAACTGAACTAATTGGGAACAGTAGAATCGAGTAGAGGTGATTGAGGACAGACGAATCCAATGGCAGAATAGAGCAATTTGAAAATTGGTAAGTACAGACCTAGTTGTAGTTTCTAGGACTTAAACCCTGGTAACCTTGGATTGGTTAATTAACTAACAGTTGACTAATACATTTTTTCCTTCTAACACAAGTAGAAGTAGCTATTGTTATTAGATTTAAAACTTGGTATGAAAATAATTCGTAATTTGATATCGAAATAAAAATTGTATTTATCGTTCCATTATAGTCTTTTTGAGATTTCCATTGAGATATTAAATTTTGCGTCGAATTAAATTTTCTTGTTTCTTGCTTTGCGAGTTTGATAGTTTTTCGCGTTATATTGTAATTAAAATGTTTGGTCGAGTCGCGGTCGCTTTTGACAAAGTTTCGACACTTTCTATTCCGGTTATTTTTTATTAACTTTTGTAATTGATAATAGCGTTAGGATTGTTCTTGTTTGGAATTATTTATTTAATCAAAGTATATTTAACTATTTTTCAAGCAGTTTTCACCTATTATTCAGTTGCATTTAATAGTTTTGCGTTTGATAGTTTTTCGCGTTATATTGTAATTAAAATCTTTGGTCGAGTCGCGGTCGCTTTTGACTAAGTTTCGACACTTTCTATTGCGGTTATTTTTTATTAACTTTTGTAATTGATAATAGCGTTAGGATTGTTCTTGTTTGGAATTATTTATTTAATCAAAGTATATTTAACTATTTTTCAAGCAGTTTTCAACTATTATTCAGTTGCATTTAATAGTTTTGCGTTTGATAGTTTTTCGCGTTATATTGTAATTAAAATCTTTGGTCGAGTCGCGGTCGCTTTTGACTAAGTTTCGACACTTTCTATTGCGGTTATTTTTTATTAACTTTTGTAATTGATAATAGCGTTAGGATTGTTCTTGTTTGGAATTATTTATTTAATCAAAGTATATTTAACTATTTTTCAAGTAATTTTCACCTATTATTCAGTTGCATTTAAATTACTATTTTAATTTTCATAGTAAGAGGCTCATTCACAGAATTTAAATTGTTATTGTTAGTTTGTATTTTTTTTAAATAGTTATTTGATTGTAATAAAAAACCAATTGAATATTTTCTTTTATTTAAAATAATATTTAGTATTTGTAATCTTGATAACCTTGCATTTTCCTTTGGGAGATTTGAAGCCTGCATTAATTGGGGGATTCCTTTTTTTTATTTATGCCAGATATCATTACCGTGTCAAAAGATAGTTTGGCTAAACTTAATCTTTGCTTATTTGTCTTGAATAGAATTAAGGTAGGTGTCAAACAATCCTCGGCACAAGGTTCGTTACAAGTTCGCACAAGGTTCGCCAATATTTTACAAACGTTTTCCAACATGTTATTTGCAATCGTTTCTATTGTTACGAGAAAACATATGAAACATAAGTTTTAAAATGTTTCGAATATTCAAAAATAAATTCGTTCGTAATATAAGAAATATTTTTAAAACGTCTATTCATTTTGTATGGAAATGTTTTTGTTACTTTCTATTGTAACTTAAATGAAATATTTTCATACAATATTTTAGAATTATTTCCAGAATATTTTATTGAATGTTGAATAAAAATAATAAAACAGATATTAATAATGAATAGAAACTGTGTTCCGTCGTGTTTATGAAATATAGTTTGTGCTTTTAGCTAGTAATGTTTTATGAAGTGCTTAAACATTTTGGTGTTTAGAAAATATCCCGTATAAATAAGATGGAGAATATTTTTCAGTTCCCCATAAAACCACTCTAAAGTTGGACATTTTTATTTTATAGTGATTTATTTATGTAACGCTAACGAAACCATGCAAGCATACAGCATTTTAAGTTTGTATTCCAATTAAAAGTACCTAAAATATGAGATTATAGGTCCAAAAAAGACGCATTTAAATATCATGGGGCTATTAAGAATCTCCCCTTTAGACCCCTAAAAATTAAAAATATCCACTTTTGGCAATTTTTCTATCTGAAAAGCTACAATCATGTCAAATTTAATCATTGTAGCCCTACAGGAAGTGCCCAATAATTTTGGGAGGTAAAAGGTGTTCCATATAAATAAGATGGGAAAGATTATTCAGTTCCCCATTAAGCCACTCCAAAGTTGGAAAATTTTATTTTTAGTGATCTAGTTAGGTAATGCTAACGAAAACGAACAAACATACCGACTTTCAAGTTTTTACTCCGATTCCAAGTGCCTGAAACATGCGATTATAGGTAAAAAAAAAAAGACCCATTTAAATAACACGGGGAAATTCCTCGTTCCTTTTTAGACACTATAAAATTTAAAACGTTTGGCAATTTTCCTATCGGTTAGTCCAAGAAAGCTACAATCATGCCAAATTTCAACTTTCCACGTCAACGGGAAGTACCTCTTTAATTTATGTCAGTTCATGTAGTTTTATTTATAGTCAGGATGTGTCACTTGAATTGTTTCTTTCGTATGAATTTGTGTGTCTTCTTGTCTTAATTCATATAAATGTCGTGTTTTCAGGCTGAGCGTATTTAGGGTTTGTCTGCTGTTCGGGTGATTCTTCCGGGAGTTTGGAATACACCTTAGTCAAGTAGGGGGTCTGAGAGTTTCCCGCAGGGAATTGTTAATATAAAAGCTCGGTTTTTGAGCATTTTCGTGTACAATTCTGTATAATACAACATAAGAATATTTTTTTTTAGAATGGAATTGGCGAAGGATCAAAGTCTCTCAATACCCCCCCCCCCTAAGAAGGTCTTCGGTGGTTTTCAGCTATTATGTAAATAGCAGTGCAATCGTTCAGGCAACATACCGCCACTGTATTCCCAGCCGGTGTGTCGCGTTAAAATCGTAATATATGTATCCCTATCCACGGGTCGGCGCTTCAGGTAGGGCATTCGTTGAAACAAATATATTGAAATGTAAAGTAAGTCGAATGGAATTTATATGAAAGTAAAGAGTGAGTCAATAGGCGGTCGATATGAGCGCATTTTTCGACTCGGGAGAATGGCGGCACAATAGTGGTAAAGAAGTTGGCCAGCCGCCGACAGCTGCAAACCCTAATAGACGTTCTGGAGATGTCCCACCATAGCCCAGAGATGTCAGTGGTACACTCATGTGCAAAATTATTGTCGCATGTCTATAAATATATTGTTGTAGGAATATAATTTGATAACGAATTCGCCCGGTATTTCTTATAATAATAGTATGTGTATAATCGGCAAAAACGTGTATGTGGCGAACTTTGTCAAAAGAGCAGTCAATAAGAACAATAAAACGAAAATAAAACTTTCTTGTCAATTTAGCAACGTTTTGTTTCACTCATTCTAATTTTCGTATTTATAATATTTTTTTCTATGAAATTTACCACAAATATACATTTCCCGATTCTACATATAGTATCAGTATTAAAAGTACACTGCAAAATCATTATCCAAATATATTCTTACAAGAAGGCAGTTATAGATATACAACAATCACTTTGGACATGAGTGTACATTACTGAGAAATCTTAATGTTATTTTTTTCCAAAATAACAAATGGTACATATCTAAGACGTCTCTGTGATATCCCCAATTGTAGCCTACATCACAAATTTTCTCATGAGAATATCGTAGTGACATTAGCAATCATTGTACTAATTGTAGCAGCATCAAACAAATATATTTTGTTAAAAATCTGAAAATTATGTTATCCTGACTGATATCACACAGACATCTGTGTGGTTGCAAATTAGTATCGCCACAACAGCCGTCATTTGTTTATCAAAAGTACCAGCATTCCGCGCGCGCTACTTGTATTGGAGATGACTAACAACAAGAAAGGTCCGGGGCAATATTGCGTCTTTATAGGAGAGCCCATCTCGAACTCCAGTTTATTTTTCGACAAATGTTATTTTTTAGTTCTTGTTGGTGTGATACAAAGTTCTACAATGTCGTCCTGAAGTCGGAGGCACTCCTTCAACACTAATGATAGTGAAGAAGAAAGAAAGAAGTCGGTAAGTATAACGATCATAAAAATTTTAGTTTACTTTAACTCTCTGCGGTTAAAGTGAATGAGTGCATATTATATTTTGAATGAGTGAATGAGTGAATGAATTAAAGTGAATGAGTGAATGAGTGCATACAGGAATAGCGAATACCGTGTGAATTAAATATTGAACGTTTTTTGTAAGCTGCAGAACATTTGGAAAAGTATTGTGAATTAAATATTGAACGTTTTTTGTGAGCTGCTGAACATTTGGAAAAGTATTCTATCTCTTGTGCGTATGAGAGTGACTTCTCAATTCGGTATAAACGCCTATATTTTTTAAATTTGTATTTTTTCTTTATACATAAAATTCCGCGCAAGTTTACTTTTGGCTAACCACTCGAAATAATAGTTAAAAAATTGATTCTTTCGTGCAGTTTTAGTATACGGATCCATAGTGTAAGTAGTAATAGGAGTAGGGCTAAGGGGTAACAATAGGAGTGGGAAGGGGTTAGAAGCCCCGCATTGGTTCATTCGGTTCGGGAAGGTTTTAGGACACAGGTCCCCCCATATAGGTTAGTAGTAAGGTTGGTTCTTTTCTGTACCAAAGTTCAAATTTTAATTAAAAGCCTATTGCCGAGCTTGTGAAGGCGGGTTAGAGAAACGCAGGGCACGTCGTTTTCTGTCTTTATTACAACTAAATGGGAAGAGGGACCTGTGATCTAGAACTTTACCGTTGGGTTCTGTTCTCGACATAAAATGGAAAATTAGACTTCTCCAAGTTTTTTCGTGCAATCTACAATCTGTGGATCCGTATAGTAAAATTGCACCGATTCTTTTACTCATTTCCTTCTTGTCGCCTAAATGATTTGCGCTAGGCGACTTGAAATGTCTCACATGGCATAGATAAAATTCAAGAGGGGCATCGCAAGTAATTGTCAATAAATTATAATTATTCGGCAAGGCCCCCTTCCATTTTAGCTGTAATAAAGACTGGAAACAACGTGCCCTGCGGGGCTCTAACCGGCCTTCGCTCGCTCACGCTCACTCGGCAATACTGTTTCGATTAAATATTACATTTCACTACAGAAAAGAACCAACCTATGTGCTAACCTATATGTGTGGCTTGTGTTCTAGAACTTTCCCCAATTATTCTTTTATGATTTGCGTTTATATATACGAGGCCGGATGCATGGCATAAAGACTAGAGTGCAAAAAATACAAGCCAATCTCTAGTAGCTGGCCGCTAAAAAGCAGCAATGACATCTAACCGAGTCAGCGCAGGGCAAAGATGGGGGTTTCGAGCGAGAGCGAGGGGATGCTTTCAAAGAGAAAAGGAGAGTACATTACCATTTCAATGACATGTCATAAGAATTTGCATACAGTTTTACGTTTGGCGTGCCACTTGATATAATTAATGAAGTATTGTAATTATTAGGGTTCACTCCGGCAGACTGTTCTACCGAAAACAAAGTTTATAGGTAAAATACGATGTGAAACACTTTTCGTAAAAGAAGCAGGTGTGAATATAAATAATTTCTGTCAGTGGATATCATATTGAAATACATTTTAAACGGTAGTGAACGTATTCTGTATGTAACTATTTACTGAAGCAGAAGGGTGAAGAATGCAAGTATGCAAATAGGGTAGAAGCAAAAGGCGGGAATTTCCGGTTTATACGTCGATTATGAACATCTGCGATGGATGTAATACTAACACACTTTTTTTTTAATGTGTGATAAAGAGAGAAGGATTGTAAAGTTTCTGCAGAGTCATGGTATGATGAAGCGTAAAATCAAGTGTGTAATGTGTGGAAAAGAAGTAAAAATTAAGGACAAGGGCAGTAACCCTACATTCACTATTTTCTGTCGCAAAGGTACGAAAGGAAGACAATCTAACACTGGTGTATCACTTTGTTTAAAGGATCGAAATTATTTTTTCTTTTGTAGATAAGAATTATTACAGATATTTTAAGTGTTTTACCACATCCTCGTCTATGCCTATACTCCCTGTTCCTGACGTGCCTGCTACCTGCAGACGCACCCCTTTGCTGCCTCTCCGGGCCCCCCCTGCTGTGCTTCTGCCTTGACTGGGTGAGATAGCATTTGTACCTTTTAGTTGGTTCGTGATTTATGCACTGTAGTCTTTAGAGCTCCCCATTTAGTGCATGTTGTGCAAAAAGGAAACCGGAAAGTGGAAGGAATATGTCAAAATTTGGTAGAATCGTTTGCCTGTAGATCTTCCAAAATGTGGTGCGCCAATAGTAAATCAGCACCTAAAATTCAAAATTTTTAGTGACGACTGACTGATCCTCGCACAGGACAAACCGCTTAAGTTAAAAACTTGAAATTTGGACAGTACGTAGGATTTGTGACGTATGGTACCAGTAAGGGAGGATTTTTGAGAATTCTACAAGAAAGGGAGAATTCTACAAGAAGGAGGTGGAAAGTACCTTAATAATGTGGCCATATCTCTGAATCTCTTAGGCTTAGATACTTGAAGATTTATTTGTACTTGTCATTTAAAATAATTAGCCTCGTATTTCAGTTTTTACACTAGCCTAGAATGGAAGAAAATGAGTGGGACAGGGAATGAGGTGGGAGGTATTTTAATAAGATGTCCATTTCTCTGAATCCCATAAGCTTAGAAACTTGGTCTTTTGTGTTTAGGCTCATAATTTAAAATAATTTGAACGTCTTGCTGTGTTTTTAATATTTAATAAAAATCGGAAGTAATGAAGGGAAAAGAAAAAAGTTATGGTTTGAAGGTTAGAATCATGGAATTTGGTATTTGGATTTCTCATTTAAAATAGATACGAAATTAAGCGTTCTATTTTTTAAATATATGTCCTAGAAGGGAAGAAAAGAGGCTTTGATGGCGATGGAGGGAGAAAGGAGATCGGAAAAATAAACAGACACGTGTCCGAGTTTTAGAAACTTCCGTTTATTAAGATGAAAGGGGCTGAATTGTTGGTCTAATACCCTGAAACGAGTATGTTTAGCTAGTTCTAATTGTTACCCTGATGGGCGCATGGCCGAATATTTGCTTACAGATTCATAATAACCCACAGGGCATACGTTATGCACATACGTTTATTGTAAACGGCTAACTCAACTTTTGCTTCAACTATTCTTTTGTATTAGCTTGTCAAAAGTGGCCAGCACAGGACATTGGCAGAAGAACTGAATGCGAAATAAAGTGCCACATAATTTACTTATTTTGTTTTAGGTATTCTGTGTCACTTCAAATCTTCTAAGGTGAACTCACTATAACCAGTGGTGCTATTCAGCTGGTTCGTTAGAACCGGTTACAATATTTCGAGTTCCCAGAACCGTTTGTTATACATAAGGCCCGGATTTTTGTTTTCACATATTTTTTCCTTTGTATGTACGCTGGTGAAAATATGAAATGTTCGCAAATTACGAAGTAAGGAGCCATATAAACCAAAATCACGTTACATATTTTTACATATTTTGAAGTCTGTTACATATTTTC
The DNA here is from genome assembly GCF_964235325.1 of Thermobia domestica. Classification (NCBI taxonomy): domain Eukaryota; kingdom Metazoa; phylum Arthropoda; class Insecta; order Zygentoma; family Lepismatidae; genus Thermobia; species Thermobia domestica. The sequence goes on along the minus strand of NC_137471.1, from coordinate 164,302,126 downwards.
CATCTACTGTACATATTTTTACATGAATTCAGTTTCTTTGCTCCTTTCCGCTAATTTTCTTTAAATAATACGCAAATAAAAATAGGCCTATATATAGAAAAATAACTCAAAAAGTACTTTATTTAATTATCTGTATTTTTCTCTCACTTTGTTCAACCGATTTGAATTGCGGGAAAATTGGGTTAAAACAAATCGTGCAATATGCAACGAAACGTCGTCAGTTATCGCTTTCAATCCTGAAAAAAAGAAAGAAAAGGATGTTTTTTATATATAAAGAAAGAAAACAATATAAGGATTTTTGTGCTTATCGCCTTTGCAAGCAGACATCACTCGGATGTGTGCCGACAAAACAAACTAAAACGCACCTGGTCGTGTGCAGTGCTACAACAAAGCTACCAAATGTGTCGCTACCAGCACAGCCTGTACTGACACGATGGGGCACCTGGATACAGGCTGTTAACTCTACAATGAAAATTTTGATACTGTAAAGTCAGTTGTCACCACATTTCCTGCAGAGTCCAGTGCAGCAGTGGGTGATTCTCAAAGTGCGTTCAAAAATCATGTTTTTCAATGTTCACTAGCGTACATTGCAAATAATTTCGGGTGGATTGCAAACGTTATCGAGAAACTTGAAACATTAGGACTTACTTTGAAAGAAGCAATGACAACAATAGATGATGTGGAGAAGAAACTCAATATTGTGCAGGGAGAAACAGATGCGAAAATTGCCCGGAAGTTCCAGTCAGTTTTGAAGAGGAATCCAGGATACCTAACATTGAGGACTGCATGAAGGATATTGGATGGGGAAGAAACGAAGGGCCCTGAGGAAATCAGCCCTGGAAAATGTTCTTTGTTGAAGTTCGCGCCTGTCACTTCCTGCGACGTGGAGAGGTCTTTCTCAGCCTATAAAAGGATCCTGACTGACCAACGACTCTCTTTAACTCCTGAATACCTGGAAAAGTATGTAGTGGTTCATTGTGCATCAGCAAAGTAAGCACATTTTTTTGTAAGATTTTTTTCATCATATATAATAATGTGTTTTCATTTTTCTGAGACAATTTCATTTGTTACTAGTGAAAGCTTGAAGTATCTGTGGCAAGTCAGTGAATTTTTTTAATACCATCATATAAAATACGTAGTGCTCTGAAAGTAAGCGCTCGTTATTTTAAATATTTTTTTCTATTTCGATATTCAATACAGTGACTTTCATTTTCCTACTAGACAATTTCATTCTTTTTTTTTTTTTTTAATTTGGACGTATTTGTGCCAAGTTAGTGACACGAAGTGTTTGAATACGCAGTTTATTATATAAAAAATTTAGTGGTTTATTTTTCGTCTGGAAAGTAAGCGCTTTTTGTTTTGAAGATGTTTTCTATTTTGATATACAATAATGTGTTTACAAAGTCTATTTGTTCCTTGTTAAAGCTTGAACGTATCTATCGAAAGTTAGTGAAGTTTTCAATCGCGCAGTTATAAATTTCAAAGTACCAAAGGTAAGCATTCTTTCTCTTAAATATTTTTTCTCTTTTGATATTCAATAATGTGATTTTCATTTCTCCACGAGACAATTTTATTTGTTCTTAGTGAAAATTTGAACGTATCAGTGACAAGTTAGTGGCAAAGTTTTTCCATTGCGTAAACTTATTTAGTGGTTCATTGTTCGTCCCAAAAGTAAGTGCCTTTTGTTTAAATAAATATTTTTTATGTTTATATGTTCATTAATGTGATTTGTTACTTTCTTGATACATATTTTCATATGTTTCTCCTGAAAATTTGTACATATCTGTAAGAAGTTATTTACACTTGTTAAGCTTTTATTACATAAATATGTTACAGTATATTGATTAGCTAAGAAAATAGCACAGACACAAAATAAACACGAAAAAATATTTTTACATATTTTCATATTTTTTAACATATTTCTTACATATTTCATTGATTTTTGTTACATATTTATGTACATATTTCGTTACTTTGTACTACATAAAAATCCGGGCTTTAGCTTATACAGTGAACCCTCTGAATAATGGACACCAATGGGACGTGAATTTTTCTCCGCTATAGAGAAGTTACAGAAATTTTCACAACGGTTAATTGTATGCAGTAATATACAGTGAATGTATTATGTATGGAGGTAAATACATAAAATTGAATATGAAAATTCTCTATTTAGTACGTATTTGAATTGCTGGGAGGGCTGAATTAGAAATTCATATCTCTTAAATAATATTATTGCTGGGGAATGTGTTAATATATTCGTTCACATACCGCCTATCAACTGATTGAAAATATCCAAACATCTTTGGCATATTATTCTTCAATATGGGAGGGAAAGTGCTTTTCATTTATTTCAAATTCTCAGAACCTTCTCAAAAGATGCGTTCGGGAAAGATGCAAAGTCGAGAGGAAACAGGAATAAATTTATTATGGGCAGAAAGGTCTTTCACATAAAATTCTTGTCCATACGATTGACCCTGCATGAGTGTTATTGCTTATTGAAGGCTTTTTGGAGTTTTCACGAGAAGGCAGTTTATTAGGCAGAAAAAAGAATTTCAAGTTCAGGTCGAAGTGTTCTGTTTAATGGTTCACTAGGTCTAGACTGAGATACGCTTGTGGGGAAAATATTTTTCTGCCAACTGTAATATGTCGCAGAACCGAGAATATTTCTTGTCCGTTTTTAAGAGGTTATTGTAACTTTGAAAAAAATTCGCGTCCGTATCAGAGTGTCCGTAAAAGGGAGGGCTTTTGTTCCGTAGGAGAACATATATTTTTGCCGGGACAAGAAAATCTGTCCGTATTATAGAGGCGTCCATTAAGGGAGGTTTCACTGAACTGTGGCATAACAGAAACTTTTACCCAGTTATACCAAGGAACAATAAGTTTAGTTGAACTATGCTGCATGGGGTCCTTGGTTCGATTCCAGCTCACGCCAAGTGTGCTTTGTGGTGGAAAATTCAGGTGCATTTGTTTTGTTTTAAATTAATATATTTGGTGTTCATATTTGGCGAACGTCACTGAGACAGTGCCGTAGCTTAGATTTTTTCTGGGGATCAAGCATGAATACGTTTATTTTGGCCCCTAGAAAAAAGTTGTTTTACTAATTCTTGGGCCTCCTCTTTCGATCTTTCCTTTACTCTTTATAGGTCTCCCGATGCCTGTGGGCCCTCCTGCACAGCAAGATGTTTCCATCTTTATTGTTCATGATTTTACTCTTTGGAAAACAGTGAAAATGTGAGAATTTAGTGCCTCAAACAACTAGGATTCATTAATGCAATTGATTTCTAATATAAGTAAATAGTTATGTAATCATGGCGTTTAAAATATGTGTAGCTGGTTGACTTAAGTGGAAGCAAATACACTTTTACAGGTAAAGAAAATAACTTATAGGTTCATGCCTCTACTTGAAGAGGATCTTTCTATTCGTGTGGGCAGGAGCAAACATATCCACAATTTGTTAAAGATCAACGTTAAAGATTTAGCAATTCTCAATATAGAGTAACACTAAGTTTTTCAACCTATCATGAGTCATTGACTTGCGTATACAAGAGTAGTAGGGACCGGCGTTGGCGCGAATGACTCATCCTCACTCTCTTTTATGACCGGGGTAAAAGGTCAATGACCTGGCCCGGGGTCAATGACCTAGGGGTACCTAGGACCACCCCCTCTAAATTTTGCCAGGGGTACCTTGGCCCACCCCCTAAATTTTGGCAGGGGTACATAGGACCACCCCCCTTAAATTTTGGAAATTGCCAAATTTAAAAATTGGGTGTGGTAGCCTAGGACCATAGTATGTACCTCTATCAGTATTGGATGTCTATGTCGTTCCCTTTTATGAGTAAAAAATTGCCAAAAATTCAAATTTCGGGGTTTTTTGACCTAATTTATCCCCTTGGATGAGGTGTTAATACCTTATATAGTTATATGGGCGTATACAGGGGCCCATTACCTTTCATAAGACATGGGTATATTAATGCACCCTTTGAAAAATTTGGGAGGGGTACCTTGGCCCACCCTTAAATTTTGGAAATTGCCCAATTTAAACATTGGGTATTATAGTACAGGACCCTAATATGTATCATGATAAATTTGGGTGGTCCACCTCTTCCCTTTTTAGGGGTACAAAATTGCCAAAAATATAAACGTAAGCAATACGTTATACCACGTGCTTGGTTTTCGGCCTAATTTATCTCCTTGGATGAGGTCCTATTACCTTATATAGTTATATGGGCGTATACAGGGGTCCATTCCCTTTCATAAGACATAGGTATATTAATGCACCCCTTGAAAAATTTGCGAGGTGTACCTTGGCCCACCCCTTAAATTTTGGAAATTGCCAAATCTAAAAATTTGGTATAGTAGCCTAGGACCATAGTATGTACCTCTATCAGTATTGGGTGTTTATGTCGTTCCCTTTCATGGGTAAAAAATTGCCAAAAATTCAAATTTCGGGGTTTTTTGACCTAATTTATCCCCTTGGATGAGGTGTTATTACCTTATATAGTTATATGGGCGTATACAGGGGTCCATTACCTTTCATAAGATATGGGTATATTTGTGCACTCCTTTAAAAATTTGGGAGGGGTACCTTGGCCCACCCCTTAAATTTTGGAAATTGACCAATTTAAACATTGGGTATTATAGCACAGGACCCTAATATGTATCGTGATAAATTTGGGCGGTCCACCTCATTCCCTTCTAGGGTACAAAATTGCCAAAATATAAACGTAAGCAATACGTTATACCACGTGTTTGGTTTTTGGTCGATTTTATCCCCTTTGATGAGGTGTCTTTATCCTATATAGTTATATGGTCATGTATAGGGGTCCATTACCTTTCATAAGATATGGGTATATTTGTGCACTCCTTTAAAAATTTGGGAGGGGTACTTTGGCCCACCCCTTAAATTTCGGAAATTGCCCAATTTAAACATTTTGTATTATAGTACCGGATCCTAACATGTATTATGATAAATTTGGATGGTCCACCTCGTTTCCTTCTAGGGGTACAAAATTGTCAAAATATAAACGTAAGCAATACGTTGTACCACGTGTTTGCTCTTTTGGCCCAATTTATCCTCTTGGATGAGGTTCTATTACCTTATATGGTTATATGGTTATGTATAGGGGTCTATTCCCTATCATAAGACATAGGTACATTTGTGCACTCCTTTAAAAATTTGGGAGGGGTACTTTGGCCCACCCCTTAAATTTTAGAAATTGCTCATTTTATATATTTGGTATTATAGTACTGGACCCTAACATGTATTATGATAAATTTGGGTGATCCACCTCGTTCCCTTTTAGGGGTACAATTGCCAAAATATAAACGTAAGCAATACGTTGTACCACGTGTTTGGTTTGACCTAAGTTATCCCCTTGGATGAGGTTCCATTACCTTATATGGTTATATGGTTATGTATAGGGGTCTATTCCCTATCATAAGACATAGGTACATTTGTGCACTCCTTTAAAAATTTGGGAGGGGTACTTTGGCCCACCCCTTTAATTTTGGAAATTGCCCCTTTTACATGTTTGGTATTATAGTATAGAACCCTAATATATATTACTATAAATTTGGGTGGTTCACCACGTTTCCTTTGATGGGTACGAAATTGCCAAATTTTAGTACAACCACGTGTTTGGTTTTGGCTCAATGTATCCCCTTGGATGAGGTCCTATTACCTTATATGGTTATATGATCATGTATAGGGGTCCATTCCATATCCCCTTAAATTTTGGAAATTTTCCAATTTAAGCATTCGGTATCATAGTACATGACCTCAACATGTATCATGATAAATTTGGGTGGTCCATCTTGTTCCCTTTCATGGGTAAAAATTACTAAAATATAAACATAAGCAATATGTTGTACCATGCGTTTGGTTTTTGGCCCAATTTCTTCCCTTTGATGGGGTTCTATTACCTTATATGGTTATATGGTCATGTATATGGGTTCATTTCCTATCATAAGACATGGGTACATTGACGCACCCCTTGAAAAATTTGGGAGGGGTATCTTGGCTCATCCACTCGGTTTTAGAAATTGTTTTAATATAAGCATTTGGTATCATACTACAGGACTTCAATATGTACCACTATAAATTTGGATGGTCCACATCGTTCCCTTTCATAGGTAAAGAACTACCAAAAATCGAATTTCGGAGGTTATTGACACCTATTTAGCACGTTATATGGTTTATTACCTTTATATGTTTATGTTCCCTTTTAAATTTGGGGAATTATCAAATAACAAAATTCGGTAAACCTTTTTCTAGGACCCATTGGTGTTCCTCTTATGGCCAAATATTCAAAATTTAAAGGTTATTGACCGGCTTTATTATTGAATAAGTACAGGATTTATTACTTTTTCATAACACACAGGTGTATTTGGGTACCAATCTTAAATTTTGGGAGGGGGTACATTTCTTATTGTCATATCAATAATTGGTAATTGTTCTTTGGGTAAATCATTGTGATCACGTGATCAGTTATTGACCTATGATGGGATTAGGAGTCCAGGACATTGGTACATTGAAACTTTGTAGGATAATTTGAGAATGCGTCATTGGTATTGATTATTACAGCCAAATATAAACGTAAGCAAGACGTTGTACCACGTGATTGACCTTGATGAGGTAGTGTACAGGGATACATAGCTAACCTTATTGAAACTTATGACTCATAGTCTTAAGGGAATACATGCTACAACACTGGCAAAGTTATTGTTGATGCAATTTGATTGGCTGATCACTATCTTTCGTGCAATCTGATTGGTTGATGAGTTTTAAATCTTTGCTGTATTCAGTTTTTAAGTTTTGTTTTACATTTAAAAATCTTGTTTTCGTTCAACATTTTGCACTCAATGATAAATATGATCAAAACCGTTTATTTGTTAATCGAATAGTTAAAAACCGGATAAAGTTTGACGGTTAACCGTGAAACGTAAAAATTTTTTAGTTTGAATTTTTTTTTTTGCTTGAAACATTTTGTTTGAAAATTCTTGCTTTCAAATTTTTGTTTGAATTTTTTGTTTGAGAATTTTGTTTGAAATTTTTTTTGACAACTTTTGTTTCAAAATTTTTTGTTTAAAATTTTTTTGTTTGAAATTTTTTTCGTTTCAAAATTTCGTTTAAAATTGTTGTTTGAAATTTTTTCGTTTCCAAATTTTTTGTTTGAAAAAATTTTTGTTTGAAATTTTTTTTTGTTTTGAAATTTTACGTTTCCAAATTTTTTTTGTTTAATTTTTTTTAAGTTTGTGCACTTATTAGTGAAGAACCGAAACTGCTTAAAAGAAAATTTTGTTTGAATGTTTTTTCGTTTCAAAATTTTGTTTCAAAGATTTTTGTTTGAAATTTTTTGTTTCAAAGTTTGGTTTGACATTTTTAAAAGTTTGTGCACTCATTAGTAAAGAACCGGAACTGTTTAGAGCAAAAACCTCTGGCAACATGTGGTGCAATAGTACACGTCAGAACATGATAATGCAACGTCATCAGTTTTGCATCATATATAAGTATCGTTCGAGTTAGTATTCATGATAACATCATCATGGCTACTTGTCTGCAGTTTCTAAACACACGTGATGTGATGAAATCATTTACCAAGATTACTGATTTACAACAGAATGTACCTTATAGAATCTTAGCTAGCCAAATGATCCCTACAAAGTTTGGATTAAGAATCGTAGTGAAGCTTGAAAATGATAAGAATATAATTTTACCAGCAAGATATTTACCCATGGAAGCATCAAAACAAGAAGAACTGCTGCGTTTCTTAAATACTGGATCTGTATCTTTATGTTACAAAGGATTCTTGGGTCGAAGTCATCAACTTGAATTTAGTACACAGCCAGATTCGTCAGCCATTGTGATGAAATCATGAATTCAAACGTCAGCACATCAGCCGTAGTTGTATGAATATGGTTGGTCAGCATGACGTCAGCAACTGTGATGAAATCATGAATTCAAACGTCAGCACATTCTTTACCAATGACGTGAGCAATAACTATAAACCAGCAATAGAACCAGCATAATTTTATTACAGTGTCATCCCACGAAATCATTTGAGCAAGTGCTTTTCAGGAGGAAAGATGTGTACTTCTAACGATAAAGAGTTCATCTTCGCAAGCTATTATCCAATAAATATATTTCAAACAAAACATGGGATGATTTTTATCAGTGCTAGAACATTTGAACCTGTGATTCGATTGGGCAAAGCAGAACAATTTGGTGTACAACTGACCTGTGAAGAATGGCACGAATCGACCAAATGAACGATTATTTTCATGATGAGCTAAATGTGACCATAGTCAAATCATTAGGCTCAAATCATGAAGTGGTGCTGCGTACAATCCTCGAAGAGAAGATGGTGCTGTTACGTAAAAAGAGTACATTTCATGTCTCTCGCAATATGTTGTATCTAACGGAAACAGAATGGAACAAATTCATCAGCGTATTTCAGTGTGTGAAACATGCAGTGGAAGTGTGCAACAAAACAAGTATATTCCTGAAAAAGTACTATTTTGAAAAATGTGTTATGCATATTGTACAACATGTATCTAGATATTGTGATGGTTGTCAACATCGTTCGTGGGTGCATACCTGTATTGATAAACAGTTTATTTGTGATCAAATGGACATTGAGTTTCCACCAATTGATATTGCATTAGACCTTAAAAGACTTCAACTGGAATTAAAATTATACGCTAAAGACAAACTAGTGCAAGAAGTTCAAAATACATTGTATCGACAATATCCAGAACCACTATCTGGTATGGATGTATGTGGAGTGTAATAAAATGATCCATTTCAATGAATTGTGTTTTTTTATTTCAAGAACAAACCACATGTTCTGACGTGTACTATTGCCCCATAATGTTGCCAGAGGTTTTTGTTCTAAACAGTTCCGGTTCTTTACTAATGAGTGCACAAACTTTTAAAAATGTCAAACCAAACTTTGAAACAAAAAATTTCAAACAAAAATCTTTGAAACAAAATTTTGAAACGAAAAAACATTCAAACAAAATTTTCTTTTAAGCAGTTTCGGTTCTTCACTAATAAGTGCACAAACTTAAAAAAAATTAAACAAAAAAAATTTGGAAACGAAAAATTTCAAAACAAAAAAAATTTCAAACAAAAATTTTTTCAAACAAAAAATTTGGAAACGAAAAAATTTCAAACAAAAATTTTAAACAAAATTTTGAAACGAAAAAAATTTCAAACAAAAAAAATTTTAAACAAAAAATTTTGAAACAAAAGTTGTCAAAAAAAATTTCAAACAAAATTCTCAAACAAAAAATTCAAACAAAAAATTTGAAAGCAAGAATTTTCAAACAAAATGTTTCAAGCAAAAAAAATTTCAAACTAAAAAAGTTTTACGTTTCACGGTTAACCGTCAAACTTTATCCGGTTTTTAACTATTCGATTAACAAATAAACGGTTTTGATCATATTTATCATTGAGTGCAAAATGTTGAACGAAAACAAGATTTTTAAATGTAAAACAAAACTTAAAAACTGAATACAGCAAAGATTTAAAACTCATCAACCAATCAGATTGCACGAAAGATAGTGATCAACCAATCAGATTGCACGAAAGATAGTGATCAGCCAATCAAATTGCATCAACAATAACTTTGCCAGTGTTGTAGCATGTATTCCCTTAAGACTATGAGTCATAAGTTTCAATAAGGTTAGCTATGTATCCCTGTACACTACCTCATCAAGGTCAATCACGTGGTACAAAGTCTTGCTTACGTTTATATTTGGCTGTAATAATCAATACCAATGACGCTTTCTCAAATTATCCTACAAAGTTTCAATGTACCAATGTCCTGGACTCCTAATCCCATCATAGGTCAATAACTGATCACGTGATCACAATGATTTACCCAAAGAACAATTACCAATTATTGATATGACAATAAGAAATGTACCCCCTCCCAAAATTTAAGATTGGTACACAAATACACCTGTGTGTTATGAAAAAGTAATAAATCCTGTACTTATTCAATAATAAAGCCGGTCAATAACCTTTAAATTTTGAATATTTGGCCATAAGAGGAACACCAATGGGTCCTAGAAAAAGGTTTACCGAATTTTGTTATTTGATAATTCCCCAAATTTAAAAGGGAACATAAACATATAAAGGTAATAAACCATATAACGTGCTAAATAGGTGTCAATAACCTCCGAAATTCGATTTTTGGTAGTTCTTTACGTATGAAAGGGAACGATGTGGACCATCCAAATTTATAGTGGTACATATTGAAGTCCTGTAGTATGATACCAAATGCTTATATTAAAACAATTTCTAAAACCGAGTGGATGAGCCAAGATACCCCTCCCAAATTTTTCAAGGGGTGCGTCAATGTACCCATGTCTTATGATAGGAAATGAACCCATATACATGACCATATAACCATATAAGGTAATAGAACCCCATCAAAGGGAAGAAATTGGGCCAAAAACCAAACGCATGGTACAACATATTGCTTATGTTTATATTTTAGTAATTTTTACCCATGAAAGGGAACAAGATGGACCACCCAAATTTATCATGATACATGTTGAGGTCATGTACTATGATACCGAATGCTTAAATTGGAAAATTTCCAAAATTTAAGGGGATATGGAATGGACCCCTATACATGATCATATAACCATATAAGGTAATAGGACCTCATCCAAGGGGATACATTGAGCCAAAACCAAACACGTGGTTGTACTAAAATTTGGCAATTTCGTACCCATCAAAGGAAACGTGGTGAACCACCCAAATTTATAGTAATATATATTAGGGTTCTATACTATAATACCAAACATGTAAAAGGGGCAATTTCCAAAATTAAAGGGGTGGGCCAAATTACCCCTCCCAAATTTTTAAAGGAGTGCACAAATGTACCTATGTCTTATGATAGGGAATAGACCCCTATACATAACCATATAACCATATAAGGTAATAGAACCTCATCCAAGGGGATAACTTAGGTCAAACCAAACACGTGGTACAACGTATTGCTTACGTTTATATTTTGGCAATTGTACCCCTAAAAGGGAACGAGGTGGACCACCCAAATTTATCATAATACATGTTAGGGTCCAGTACTATAATACCAAATATATAAAATGAGCAATTTCTAAAATTTAAGGGGTTGGCCAAAGTACCCCTCCCAAATTTTTAAAGGAGTGCACAAATGTACCTATGTCTTATGATAGGGAATAGACCCCTATACATAACCATATAACCATATAAGGTAATAGAACCTCATCCAAGAGGATAAATTGGGCCAAAAGACCAAACACGTGGTACAACGTATTGCTTACGTTTATATTTTGACAATTTTGTACCCCTAGAAGGAAACGTTGATCACAAATAAACTTTTTATCAATACAGGTATGCACCCACGAACGATGTTGACAACCATCACAATATCTAGATACATGTTGTACAATATGCATAACACATTTTTCAAAATAGTACTTTTTCAGGAATATACTTGTTTTGTTGCACACTTCCACTGCATGTTTCACACACGGAAATACGCTGATGAATTTGTTCCATTCTGTTTCCGTTAGATACACCATATTGCGAGAGACATGAAATGTACTCTTTTTACGTAACAGCACCATCTTCTCTTCGAGGACTGTACGCAGCACCACTTCATGATTTGAGCCTAATGATTTGACTATGGTCACATTTAGCTCATCATGAAAATAATCGTTCATTTGGTCGATTCGTGCCATTCTTCACAGGTCAGTTGTACACCAAATTGTTCTGCTTTGCCCAATCGAATCACAGGTTCAAATGTTCTAGCACTGATAAAAATCATCCCATGTTTTGTTTGAAATATATTTATTGGATAATAGCTTGCGAAGATGAACTCTTTATCGTTAGAAGTACACATCTTTCCTCCTGAAAAGCACTTGCTCAAATGATTTCGTGGGATGACACTGTAATAAAATTATGCTGGTTCTATTGCTGGTTTATAGTTATTGCTCACGTCATTGGTAAAGAATGTGCTGACGTTTGAATTCATGATTTCATCACAGTTGCTGACGTCATGCTGACCAACCATATTCATACAACTACGGCTGATGTGCTGACGTTTGAATTCATGATTTCATCACAATGGCTGACGAATCTGGCTGTGTACTAAATTCAAGTTGATGACTTCGACCCAAGAATCCTTTGTAACATAAAGATACAGATCCAGTATTTAAGAAACGTAACAGTTCTTCTTGTTTTGATGGTTCCATGAGTAAATATCTTGCTGGTAAAATTATATTCTTATCATTTTCAAGCTTCACTACGATTCTTAATCCAAACTTTGTAGGGATCATTTGGCTAGCTAAGATTCTATAAGGTACATTCTGTTGTAAATCAGTAATCTTGGTAAATGATTTCATCACATCACGTGTGTTTAGAAACTGCAGACAAGTAGCCATGATGACGTAATCATGAATACTAACTCGAACGATACTTATATATGATGCAAAACTGATGACGTTGCATTATCATGTTCTGACGTGTACTATTGCACCACAACGTTGCCAGATGTTTTTGTTCTAAACAGTTCCAGTTCTTTACTAATAAGTGCACAAACTTTTAAAAATGTCAACTCAAACTTTGAAACAAAAATTTCAAACAAAAATCTTTGAAACAAAATTTTGAAACGAAAAAAATTCAAACAAAAAATTTCAAACGAAAAAAATTCAAACAAAATTTTGAAGCGAAAAAAATTTCAAACAAAATTTTGAAACAAAAAATTTCAAACAAAAAATTTGGAAACGAAAAATTTTAAGCAAAAAATTTTAAACAAAATTTTCGAACAAAAATTTTCAAAAAAAATTTCTAACGAAAAAAATTTCAAACAAAAATTTCAAACGAAAAAATTTCAAACAAAATTTTGAAACAAAAAATTTGGAAACGAAAAAATTTTCAAACAAAAAATTTCAAGCAAAAAAATTTCAAACTAAAAAAATTTTACGTTTCACGGTTAACCGTCAAACTTTATCCGGTTTTAACTATTCGATTAACAAATAAACGGTTTTGATCATATTTATCAGTGAGTGCAAAATGTTGAACGAAACCAAGATTTTTAAATGTTAAACAAAACTTAAAACTGAATACAGCAAAGATTTGAAAATCATCAACCAATCAGATTGCACGAAAGATAGTGATCAACCAATCAGATTGCAGGAAAGATAGTGATCAACCAATCAAATTGCATTAACAATAACTTTGCCAGTGTTGTAGCATGTATTGCCTTTCGTCTATGAGTCATAAGATTCAATAAGGTTAGCTATCAGATTTCAAATCAATCACCACCAATGATCTTAGACTATGAGCTGTGACTAAAGTTCAATGTATTGTTTCAAATTTCGCACCTTATGTTAAAATTCTGTTTATCACCATTCCCAAATGTAAAGAATACTTCTCTTGATATACCTAAGTCTTAGAGTTAATCATATCATTATATGTTCAATAATGTCAATAATGTCCGTCAATTGTTTACCTGAGTAGAACCAACTGTTTTCTAGAAGTGTGTGTGTACTCAAACTTAAGAAGTACCACAACAAAGGAAATGAATCCCTGTACACTACCTCATCAAGGACAATCACGTGGTACAACGTCTTGCTTACGTTTATATTTTGCGGGAATAATCAAAACCAATGACGCAATTTCATTTGACAATTCTCAAATTATCCTACAAAGTTTCAATGTTCCAATGAACTGGACTCCTAATTCCATCATAGGTCAATAACTGATTACGTGATCATACTCATATTTCACAATGATTTACACAATGAATGAGATACTATACAATTTTAAGAACCATTACCAATTATTGATATGACAATAAGAAATGTACCCCTCCCAAAATTTAAGATTGGTACACAAATACACCTGTGTGTTATGAAAAAAGTAATAAATCCTGTACTTATTCAATAATAAAGCCGGTCAATAACCTTTAAATTTTGAATATTTGGCCATAAGAGGAACACCAACATCTACAATGGGTCCTAGAAAAAGGTTTACCGAATTTTGTTATTTGATAATTCCCCAAATTTAAAAGGGAACATAAACATATAAAGGTAATAAACCTCTGTACATACCCATATAACATGTACCCATGAAAGAGAAACGAGGTAAACCACCCAAATTTATCATAATACATGTTAGGGTCCAGTACTATAATACCAAATATATAAAATGAGCAATTTCTAAAATTTAAGGGATGGGCCAAGGTACCCCTAACAAATTTTAAAGGGGTGCACAAATGTACCTATGTCTTATGATAGGGAATAGACCCCTATACATAACCATATAAACATATAAGGTAATAGGACCTCATCCAAGAGAGAAATTGGGTCAAAATGTCAAACACGTGGTACAACGTATTGCTTACGTTTATATTTTGGCAATTTCGTACCCATGAAAGTGGACGATGTGGACCATCCAAATTTATCATGATACATATTAAGGTCCTGTACTATAATACCGAATGCTTAAATCAAAAAATTCCAAAATTTAAGGGGCGGGCCAAGGTACGTACCTCTCCTAAAATTGAAAGGGATGCACCAATGTACCTATGTCTTATGATAGGAAATGAACACCTATACATTACAATATAACCATATAAGGTAATAGGACCTCATCCAAGGAGATAAATTAGGTCAAAAACCAAACACGTGGTACAACGTATTGCTTACGTTTATATTTTGGCAATTTTGTACCCCTAAAAAAGGAACGAGGTGGACCACCCAAATTTATAGTGATCCATATTAGGGTCCTATACTGTAATACCAAATGTTTAAATTGAACAATTTCCAAAATTAAAGGGGTGGGCGAAGGTACCTCTCCCAAAAATTTAAAGGTGTGCAAAAATGTACCTATGTCTTATGATAGGAAATGGACCCCCTATACATGACCATATAACCATATAAGGTAATATTACCTCATCCAAGGGAATAAATTAAATCAAAAACCAAACACGTGGTTGTACCTAAATTTGGCAATTTCATACCCATGAAAGGGAACGAGATGGACCATCCAAATTTATCATGATACATAATGAGGTCCTGTACTATAATACCAAATGCTTAAATTGGAGAATTTCTGAAATTGAAGGGGTGGGTCAGGGTACCCCTCCTAAAAATTTAAAGGGGTGCACCAATGTACCTATGTCTTATGATAGGGAATGAACACCTATACATGACCATATAACCATATAAGGTAATAGGACCTCATCCAAGGAGATAAATTAGGTTAAAAACCAAACACGTGGTTGTACTAAAATTTTGCAATTTTGTACCCCTAAAAGGGAACGAGGTGGACCACCCAAATTTATAGTGATACATATTAGGGGTCCTGTACTATAATACCCAATGTTTAATTTGGTCAATTTCCAAAATTTAATGGGTGGGCCAAGGTACCCCTCCCAAATTTTTCAAGGGGTGCATTAATATACTCATATGTTATGAAAGATAATGAACCCCTGTATACGCCCATATAACTATATAGGATAATAACACCTCATCAAAGGGGATAAAATCGACCAAAAACCAAACACGTGGTATAACGTATTGCTTACGTTTATATTTTGGCAATTTTGTACCCCTAGAAGGGAACGAGGTGGACCGCCCAAATTTATAATAATACATATTAGGGTCCTGTACTATAATACCCAATGTTTAATTTGGTCAATTTCCAAAATTTAAGGGGTGGGCCAAGGTACCCCTCCCAAATTTTTCAAGGGGTGCATTAATATACCCATATGTTATGAAAGGTAATGGACCCCTATACATGACCAAATAACCATATAAGGTAATAACACCTCATCAAAGGGGATAAATCGAACAAAAACCAAACACGT
This sequence comes from Thermobia domestica, assembly GCF_964235325.1. Taxonomy (NCBI): domain Eukaryota; kingdom Metazoa; phylum Arthropoda; class Insecta; order Zygentoma; family Lepismatidae; genus Thermobia; species Thermobia domestica. The sequence goes on along the minus strand of NC_137471.1, from coordinate 164,286,254 downwards.
GGTATAACGTATTGCTTACGTTTATATTTTGGCAATTTTGTACCCCTAGAAGGGAACGAGGTGGACCGCCCAAATTTATCATAATACATATTAGGGTCCTGTACTATAATACCCAATGTTTAATTTGGTCAATTTCCAAAACTTAAGGGGTGGGCCAAGGTACCCCTCCCAATTTTTTCAAGGGGTGCATTAATATACCCATATGTTATGAAAGGTAATGGACCCCTATACATGACCATTTAACCATATAAGGTAATAACACCTCATCAAAGGGGATAAATCGAACAAAAACCAACCACGTGGTATAACGTATTGCTTACGTTTATATTTTGGCAATTTTGTACCCCTAGAAGGGAACGAGGTGGACCGCCCAAATTTATCATAATACATATTACGGTCCTGTACTATAATACCCAATGTTTAATTTGGTCAATTTCCAAAATTTAAGGGGTGGGCCAAGGTACCCCTCCCAAATTTTTCAAGGGGTGCAGCAATATACCCATGTCTTATGAAAGGTAATGAACCCCTGTATACGCCCATACAACTATATAAGGTAATAATACCTCATCAAAGGGGATAAATTAGGTCAAAAACCCCCGAAATTTCAATTTTTGGCAATTTTTACCCATGAAAGGGAACGACATAGACACCCAATGCTGATAGAGGTACATACTATGGTCCTAGGCTACCACCCCCAATTTTTAGATTTGGCAATTTCCAAAAATTAAGGGGGGTGGTCCTATGTACCCCTGCCAAAATTTAGGGGGTGGGCCAAGGTACCCCTGCCAAAATTTAGAGGGGTGGTCCTAGGTACCCCTAGGTCATTGACCCCGGGCCAAGGTCATTGACCTTTGACCTATGACGTCACAAAAATTTTTGCTGACTCGGCGCAATATAACGGGACCCCTACTACTACTACAAGTCTTTAATTTTTTCAAAGAAGAGAATGACCTTTCACATGTAGCACTAGAAACTGATATAATCACAGAGATGATACCTAGCTTGTAGGTTTCTAGGAATGCGTTTTTGTAGACACAAAGAAGTTCAACGACATTCGTTAAGGAATCAGCTTTCGTTTTCTTCTCGTTTTCATACAACTTAATTGTTAGAGCAACCCACATTATGCTTTATTTCTTGTTTAATTATGCTTTTTTTTAAATTATGCTTTATTGTTAATATCAATGATTATTTTACATTAATCGTGTATAATGTATATTTATTATACATCAAATATTCTAAATATATTGATCTATTTATTGATATTTTTTGCAACTAGTTTCTCTCATATTTAATGAACTTTCTACTTAATTCATTGTAAAGAGATGTGCTTTGCTCGAATAATTTTTTTCTATCATTTGTGTGCGCCTTACAGGTACATATATACAGAAACGGAAAGTAAAAGATGCCACCAAAAAGTACAGAAAGTGCTTAAGTTCAAAAAGTAAACATAACAATACAGTGATGACGCCAGAGGGGGGCAAGGGGGCGAGTGCCCCCCTAGTAGCTACTTCTGCCCCCCTGACTGCCACCTAGACTGCCCCCCCAGACTCGTACAATCTTTAAACATTCTTCATGTAGTATTATATGTCAGTATCATAACCAATCTCATTGACAAATTATAGTCTTCTTTCAATGAATTTACTATGTGGCAAATTAATCCTCAAGCTTTCCTTGAGCGTCTGGGTATGCACGCATATTTCTGTTTTCTAATTTAGCCCGTTTTGAGGTAAATTTTAGTTATACTTCTTTCTTATGATTTTTAATAATTGTGCCTAGCGAACAAAAGTAGATTTGGTCGACTTGTTTTCTTCTCATTGGATCAACTTCGATTGGAAACAAAAGAAAGGTAAAACCAGTTACGTAACTTGTTTGTATTTGTCCAGGTTTGAAGTTTTCAGTTTCATATTTTGTTTTATTTAAAACTTCTTTTTTCTGAAATATTATTCTCGGCTTCCAATATTCAGAGGATGTGCTTATAACAGCTTAGTTTGCAACTACCAGGGCTTAATTTTTTGAAGGAGATAAAAAGAGTTGTGTTTTCCCTTCCTGCAAATGATAATAATAAAATTATGGAATGAAATTGATTCCCAATAAAATGTATTGTCAGAGTGCTGATCTTTAGTTAGTAATTGGTTTATACTAGTGCTCCTTTACTTATTTTGTTTCAAAGTACTAACGTGACGTCTACCATATTGACTAGGAACTGCTGAAAAATTCGTAGCCCAACCCAGAAGGAGTGCACGTGGATTGGTGAGGTTTTACTTCTTCTTCTCTTCCCCCGAGAGTCAATATACAACCTTGTACAGTGCTCCAGCTTCTGCAGAAAAGTTAAAAAAATCTAGATTTCCTCGCACCACTGTTCGTAGCACTACCCCTATCAGATCTAAAATGGCGTCTTTCAAGTGTTATTTAAGTTTGGGAAATAAGTACACGTAATAGTTAGACGGAGCTAAATCTGCAGAATAAGAATGATGATCTAGACATTGAAATCCTAGATTATGCAATGTCAGTTATGTTCGCAGGGGCTTGATGGGGCTGACAGGTGTATTCTCCTGAAGGAACAGAATTCCTTTCTTTTCATTTTCCGCAGCGTTGTACTTTGAATTTTTCTTTCAGTTTTGTAAGTAATGTAGAGATTCTGGATTAAATATCTCACCATTGAGGAGGTAGTCTACCACTCCATACTTATACCAGAAGAATGTTCCAAACAGTTTCTCAACCTACTTCTGTGTCTTAAACTTCTTGGGGCGATGAAGAAATGAGTGCTACTACTCCATTGACTGTTGTTCCGATTCAGGATCATAGTGGTACAACCATATTTCATCTATGGTTACTATTCGTAGGCGAAATTGATCAGCATTACGGTCAAGTTGGAAGAATACTTCTCTTAATGCCGTTACCCTTTTATTCTCCTGACATATATTTTGGGAACCCATTATGCCGAGAACTTGCGCATACCCAAGCCATTCTGAATTATGCTACCGACGAGTTCCAAAGAAATGCCCAGAATCCCTGACACAAGTTTTGCTGAGAAGGTAAAAACTGAGAAAGCGGGGTGCAGACCTCAGACTATAATAAAATAAAAATAGCTTAAATTATTTTTGTCACACAAAAACTGGGGTGGCCTAGGCCCTCCGGCCCCGGGCTATATCCAGCACTGGCTGAAATGCTGCAATTTTCAAGAATAATGTCACAAATTTCATCCATAATTTCAGGAAGAGTCGTTGCTTTTATTCATCCTGGATGTAAAGCATAATTTGTTGAGAAATTGCTACGTTTATACTAAGCCACTTACTTCTTCACCACTATATATAACGGAGGAGAGTCCCGTGGTGTTTCACTGATTTCCTAATTAATTTACTTCGGTGACTTTCCTTGGTGCCACAAAAATGTTATAACAGTAAGAATCTGGATGTTCGTGAAATTATCTGTTTGGGCACACATAATCACTTCAGAGGCCTGACAAGTAAACCTTACGTTTGGGTGAATCGAGTTGCTGACTGAGACATATCTGAAACAGTAGTAAAAAATGTGGTTAGTATTTCAGTGAAGTTGTAGGTGCGAAGCTCCAGGGGTTTAGGAGATACAGCTACCAGAACATCACATGGAAGTACAGAATAGTCTTTATACAGTTGGAGGTAAAAGCTCTGTAAGACCTCTTGTAACGACAAAAGGTGAATAACAAATATATGGGTACATATTAGGACTAGGGAGAAGTCATATAGTAAGGGTATACCTGACGGCGCCCATCTTGAAATCCGCCATTTTGAATTAAGGTTAAGTTTTTAAAATAGGAATAGGGTCATGTGATACATGATTTAAGGCGCAAATTTAACCAGAAGAACAATGGTGACGTTAATTTTTATTTACACGCAATTGGTAAAAAATTACAGGGAAATTAAATATTGTTACAGCATATGTATTAGTCCTTTAGCCCACCTTGTAAATTTTGTGTTAATGATAATAATTAAATAAAAAGCAGGTGGATAAATATTAGGTCTATGGTAAGAGTTGCCTTGATGGCGGCCATGTTCAAATCCGCCATTTTGAATCAGACAAAAGCTTTAAACAAAACGCATAACAGTGACACCTTATTAATAGCAAATTTTACCATAAATCCAACGCTATAACCATTTTTGCTTTATCATTAACCAGCATTTGTTACGCCACCACTGTATTTCTGATTAACTTCTAGCCCAAGTCATCCTTTGCATTACTCTATTCCCATTTAATTTTGTGCTGGTTAATGATAAAGCAAAAATGGTTATAGCGTTGGATTTATGGTAAAATTTGCTATTAATAAGGTGTCACTGTTATGCGTTTTGTTTAAAACTTTTGTCTGATTCAAAATGGCGGATTTGAACATGGCCGCCATTAAGGCAACTCTTACCATAGACCTAATATTTATCCACCTGCTTTTTATTTAATTACTATCATTAACACAAAATTTACAAGGTGGGCTAAAGGGCTAATACATATGCTGTAACAATATTAAAATTCCCTGTAACTTTTTACCAATTGCGCGTAAATCAAAATTAACGTCACCATTGTTCTTCTGGTTAAATTTGCGCCTTAAATCATGTATCACATGACCCTATTCCTATTTTGAAACCTTAATTCAAAATGGCGGATTTCAAGATGGCCGCCGTCAGGTATACTGTTACTATATGACTTCTCTCTAGTCCTAATATGTACCCATATATTTGTTATTAACCTGTTCGTCGTTACAAGAGGTCTTACAGAGATTTTACCTCCAACTGTATGAAGGCTGTTCCGTACTTCCATGTGATGTTCTGGTAGCTGTATCTCCTACACCCCTGGAGCTTCGCACCTACAACTTCACTGAAATACTAACCACATTTAGTACTACTTTCTCATATGTGTCTCAGTCAGCAACTCGATTCACCCAAACGTAAGGTTTACTTGTGAGAAACAATAAGAATTCCATTATTAATATGAAAATTTATATTTGTACAAACAGAGATATGTTTTTCTAAACTACGGTTTCATTTTTCTACCTAGTACCTACACTCCTTCTGGACTGGACTACGACATTTTCAGCAGCTCCTCGTAAATTCTCTCTCTCTACATATATATATATATATATATATATATATATATATATATATATATATATATAGAGAGAGAGAGAGAGAGAGAGAGAGAGAGAGAGAGAGATACGTAGCATATAGACGAATGTGTTACTTGTACCATACGCGAACGTAATACAATTTATGTTTAGGCTTCAAAAGTTTCATTGAAAAATATTTCATGTGCAGACGTTACTTATTTGTTAGTTACAAATTTTATTTGAAATAAGTTTAATTTATAATCATATAAATCTAACATAAAAACAGCAACGAAATACACAATGTAATGTAAAATAAGTCAAACGTAATAAATATGTCATTTTTGGTATGGCAAATAGCCGCCCCCGAAAATTTATCTGCCTCTCCTTTGCCCCCCTAAGAACTTAAAGCTGGCGTCGTCACTGTAACAATATAGTATGGAGTTCTTGCATACTATTGATTGTTGTCGGAAAAATTTCTTCTTTTACTTTCTTTTCTCCACATCAAAGGATTACACCGAAAAGTTTACAAGAAATGAAAATAAGCTTTTCATTGTTGCATTGTTATGTTCTCAATGATTTTGCATTGTAAATATTGGCTTTAAAAAATATTAACACAGTATGTTAAACTTTCAGTTAAAATGAATTTTTCAAGAATTGTGCTATATATTTTAAATTATGCTTTATGCTCTATTTTCTAAAATTATACTTTTAAAACTAGTTTCCCAATGTGAGTGCATTTTGGCGTTCAGCCAGTGTCGTGACAATAGTGCTCTCAAACGAGTCAGGTTGACCCGACCCGACCCGTGACCCGAACCGACCCGACTCGGTCGGGTCAACTCGGGTCGGGTCAGTTCGGGTCGGGTTGTCGGGTCAGGCTACTCAGGTCGGGTTGCGTCAGTCGGGCCAGTTCGGGTCGGGTTGTCGGGTCGGGTCGACCGGGTCAGCTCGGGTCAGGTTATCGGGTCAGGTCAATCAGATCGGATCACGGTTTGGGTCAGTCGGGTCGGGTCAGTCAATTCGGGTCACGGGTCGGGTCGGGTCGGTCTTCAACCCGACCCGTTGAGAGCACTACTCGTAGGTTTAAAGTTTCAGGGTACAAGCACGACACAATTCATTTCTTGTATATATTTGTCGGCATACCAACGTAAAATTTCAAAATGGATGTCATTTCTTTCAAAATAGCAGGTACGTTACAAAGCGCAAGTATGGTTTTTTAGGTTGAAATTTTCAGAGTACGAGCACGAAACACATTAAATTAGCTGTGTACATTTTGGCGGCGATCCAACGTAAAATTTCAAAATGGCGGCCATTTAAGAAAAATATCAGTGAATACAAAATTGTTGCAAGTTGTGACGATGATAGTCTTGAAATATAAATCACATTTTAACACTTTTTACCCCAAAGACATTGAAATATTTCGAAAAAACCCAATTAAACCCGAAAATACTTGAAAAATCCATATGGGCCCAGGTGGGTTAGGCTTTTTCAGAAAAACCCGGGTTTTTTCAAACCCTGCTCATTAATCACTAACACAATAATAGGTTAGTGATTATTGTACGTACTCTCCCTACTGTTCTATAGTCTCATTTTCAGAGTGTAAAAAGATGTAGAACTTGGCATTTGAAGAGGGACACTCTATGTTTAAACTATTGTGAGAAAAACGTTCTGATGCCCATTTTTTCACTTTAAATATATACTACACAATACTCTCGCTAATCCGGCGCACATCCAACCAAAAACACGTCCATAATGAAGGGGCCGTTATGGCTCAGTGGTAGAGCGTTCACCTCTGGTGCTTGGGGTTCCGAGTTCGATCCCATCCCCTGCCAAGTGAACTTTCTGGTGGACAAACACCGCGTGCGTGGATTCCCTCGGAGTTCTCCCGTTTCCTCCCTCTTTCTTCATTCCACCATTTCATTCATTACTCATCATCACAGTCTCCTTTAGCCTAACCGGCATACCTTGGATCGTAAAACGTGCACAATGTATTATTGTGCGCATGCGCAACAGTGCTTAGTTAAACAATGCTTCATATACCGTATGTATTTGAAATTCCACGTCGCATATCATCATTACGACGGTTAAAAATTAGGGGCACGTTTCATAGTGAGTGATACTACTCAAGGACTAAGGTTTCTTTGAAAATTAATGTATATTTGGATTTAATAAAGTATATCCTATGTTTTAAAAGTATATCCTTCGATTTAATAAAGTACAGTACACTATATCCCCTATTTTTTTAAAAAAAAATAAAAAACAAGATAAATAAATAAATCAAATACATGTTAGACACTCAATAATCCGGCACCCATATGTGCTAGGAATGGCCGGATTAGCGAGTCTAATGTATTGTGCCATGAATACTTGTCAACACCATCTTCCTGTAAACTTTATTTCCCAAAAGCATGTTATAACATTTAAAAGACGTTGGGAATCCTCATTTTCGCAAGATGTGCAATTTTCCCATCTTCAGTTGATACGTTAAGCGTCCATGGAAGAGAGAGAGCTGAATATGTATGTCGGCAATAGAGAGGTAAATATGTATGTAAAACTCAAAACGGCGCGAAGGTCTGACAGTTCATGAGTCAAATTTTTCCAACGTTACAAGGGTAAGCTATCTGCGATTGTCACCAGCTGACACAGGAAGATTGATTTGCTCTTTCCCTTAAAAAAAAAGTTACTTCTAAATCTTGATCTTACAGAAAAAAAAAATGTTTTACTTGTGTGCAAACTGTAGTACTTTCATCGCATTTGGACTGGTAATTTTCAGGTTGTGGATAATTCGCTCACGCCTAAAGTACATTTCAACCTTTTCTTGAACTGTTCTGCCATGTTGGTAGTTTTCTTGAGCATTTCATGAGTTATTCCTACTTTCACGATTTCTTGTATTCTTTGGAACGCAACGTTACTAAAATTATTCATTTGTATAAGGCAAAGTAGTATGTATGGCCTGCTCCGTGGGAAAGAAATTGAGGTAGGTAGCGGTGATCAAGGCCTTAGTAACCATCTGGGTATTCACCTGGTGCGACTCAGGTAAAAAGAATGACCGGGCCAAGATTTGAGATCGGAGCCTTGGGAATGGAACACTAGCTCTTCATCAATTGAAATGCTGCCACATGTTTTCACATTATTATTATTATTATTTAAATATTTTCTATTCTATGTTGCTAATTGATATTATAATTTGCCTCAGTTGTAATATTCTCATTTTTGACTTACGTAGTACGACTGAGAGAGTGAACCAGAAGTTTATTTTACAGCACAGTGTTAATTAAATATATTATGTAATTGTAATATTTATAAGAATCTTTACTTTTTAATAATAAAAGTGTGACTGCTTCAACATGTCATTTTCAGCTGTAGCTGTTGTCTTCCTTGCCCTTTACATTTTTTCAGTGTGTTACATTTTTGACACAATAGTGTTTTCAGAAGCTGATACAGGTCCTATGCAAACATTTTAAATATTTTTATAAGTTTAAGATGTAATAATTGATCCTTAATCATTCCCTTCTGTTATTATTTTATTAAACACTGCCTATTTTCTATTTTCAGAGACTGCGCCAACACAAGAGGAACGTAACTAACGGAATTATTGAGAATTGCCTTCAACACGCCAAACAGAGATGAACAAGAAAATCTGTTAAGAATTCAGCTGCAGTTCCATAGAACTTTAACTGTCAATACGCAGCGTCGAAATTAAATTTATTAATCAAAAGTAACATTATAAAGGAACAAATTTGTATTTCTGGTTACTCAGCAATGTGTATGTTCTTGAAAGTGACAAAAAGTGACATTTCTTGAAGCGCCTGAACTTATTTTTAACAACATACGTAAATATTTTTGTTTTTTATTATTATTTAATTAGCGTGTCACTGACATAATTTTCTAGAACAAGTGTTTAAAAATTAGAAGGTGAATTTCTGATATTTGAAAAGATTGTTCTTAATGTGTAGAAACAAGTAATATGAGCAGCATGAAGAAGATGCTACTGAAGAGAAGATAAAGAAATAAAGCTAGAATAATATACATTTATATTTTTATGTAACGACTAACCGAGATGAACTGATATATATGTATATATATTATAGTGGATAGTGTAAATTATGATCTACACTATCCTTGCTCTCATAATTTTAAGTATTTTTTAACTCAAAATCTTATTTATTTACAAAATGTTTTTCGGTGTTCCCTCCTACTGCTGGTGTGTGGCCGTGTCGTGCATGTATGTTGGGGTGTGTTATGTGATCTTACAAGGTTCAAACTACATATTAGTCTCTTCATAATCATCACTTACCAGTTTTGAAAGCGGCTGTATTGGATTTATTATCTTTAAAATAGGAAAACGATTGCTAACAATTGTTTCTTGAATTTGATGTCTAAACTTCAATCCTTTTCCTATTTTTTTTTTAAAAAAAAGAATCCAATATATCCGCTTTTAAAACTGGCAGGTGACGATTGTGAACACACTGGTATGCAGTTTGAATATCGTAACGTCACATAAGACACCCCAACATGCACGGCGTTGCCACACACCTGTAGTTCATAGTGCAACATCATTGCGACATGTCACAATTTTTTACAATGAGAACAGGGATATCCCTAGGATGTACTGACATTTGGAGATCCCAGCGACATCGCATGGGATGTAACCAGAGCGGACATTTGTTAGTCGCATTTACGTCGCATGGACTTCCTGTACCAGGCATTTTTTTATGCAATAGCCTTCCTTTTTAAACAAGCTGCCCTCAATTACCTGAGAGGTAATACATCAGGTAATTGAGAGATAATTAAGCACAGTATTTGAATACATCGAATTCTCTTCCATGCGATTTCGAGAACCTAAGATGTCCTCACTGGACTGTTATAAGCAGATGTACCTTGTATAATAAACTCTAGCGCGATTGTCACTATTATTGTTTTTTTTTTTAAGTTTGTGGGCCACAATGGTTCCTCGTGATGAAGACAGAGTGATGCAAAAGTGTCTAAGCAAGTAAAATTCTGCAGAAGAATCTTATGTTTTCTTCCAACTGCTGTGTCGTTGCCTGGCCGGTTTGTTTTCAGCCCACTATTTGTTCCCAGCAAGCAGGCGGTATATATACATGGTGACGCAAAAGTCCAGAGCCCATAGGCCAACTCGGTTACTATTCCAGATATGAAAACAAGGTAAGGATATTTTTAAATTCCAGCGACAGTTTTGTTGTGTACTAGTGCATCGTCCAATGAAGAAAATACCTTACCGTGCGTCATGTTGCACTACATGAATGAAAGAATGTGGCCTGAAATTAGCTACACCGAGAAGAATTGAAAGGAGACACAATAAAAGATAAACATGCGATTTCAATATCCACGCCAGTGGCGTAGCAACCACGGGGTTGGGGGAGAGATCAGATACGAAAGACACGAAATCGAGTCCTGGATTAAATATTTCATTGTGTCCTTCTTTCCGTTCTCTTTGGTCCAAATAATTTCAAACCATTCTTTGTTTCATTCAGTGTTGTCCAACCGTGGCAGCGTTGTACTTTTCGTTACTATTTGGCGGTATACTGATATATAAACAAAAATTGCTGGAATTTAAAAGTACCGTTAACTATCTTACCTTGTTTTGATATCTGCAATAGTAACCGAGTTGGCCTACGGGCTCTGGGTTCTATCATGTACAGAAAATATTTTCTGTGACATACAAAAAATATTCACTAAATATTTTTGTCATATAAAGAAAATATTTTGTCATATGTAAGAAAATATTGCCTAAATACTTTTTGTCATGTACGGAAAATATTTTAGAATTATTAGTTTATAGAACATTAATCTTTGTTAAGAATGAATTAGAAATGTTCAGAAAATATTTCAACTAATGTACCCAATACATTGTGAAAATATTTAGAAAAAATTGTCTTCACTCTTGAAAAATTATTTTCTGTGTTATTGGTAAATAATTTTAAAATATTCCATGCGAAACATTCAAATACATTTTCAGTAATGTTTGGAAATCGTACAGAAAAAATTTTTTGGAAAACTTTTCTAACGGCGTATAAAATATTTCTGCAACGTTTCTGAGTGTATTCAGAGAATATTTTCAGTATTATTTGGAAAATGTTTTCAAAAACATATGGAATATATTTCCTTAAGGGAAGTAGGATACATTTTCTGAAGGAAAATGATGGTACGTTTTAAAAACGTTTTGAAAATATTTCATTGCTGTGTGGGAAATGGCTCCACGACACCACGTATGGAGGATATATTAGCGAACCATTCTGACTTTTTTAAATCCCTTCTATGTAGCTAAAATCAAAGAACGCTGAAATACGTATTTGTTTATTTTAAATGAGAGGTTCAAATTACATGTGTGTAACCTTAAAAGTTTACCTCACATTTAGCGAAACTCACCGTATTTTTTATTTATTTATTTATTTATTTATTTATTGGTGAGGTTTAACTGGATTGTTGACGGAACTTGCACAATACAATATTTAAGTCTTTCTTTGCAAATAAACCTATATCTGTTTTATTTTTTGGTTATAATCACCATAATTTGCATGGTTGGTTTCTTGAGCAATGAAGAATTCGTATTTTCCATTGAACCGATGTTCAACGTAGTAGGACTTTGCTAGTAGTAGCTTGTAATTCCCATCTAAGCGCTTCACATCGTTTGGACTTAACAGTGGAAATTCTCAAGACAGCGTTTCGTTCAGTTTGACGAGCTGTCGTGATTGTCTAGTCAAGTTTTCAGCTTTTACTAGAACCTCAAAGCGATTGGGTTTATTTATCTTTACAAGCAATTCGTAAGGGGGGAATAGAGTTCGATTCCAAGACCTTTGGCATGCAGTACAACTGCATTTACCACTCGATCATCTGTCTTATGTGATAAGCAGCCTCTTATTGGGCTTTTATATTTAAAATATCAACTTGGTCCAAATTTGATTACCCGTAGTTCGCTGATGAAATATTTCCACAAGGCGAGTATAGGCTCCTTCTAAAAGTCTTACTAAATACTATTGAAAAATATAATAAAAACTCAAACATCGTGTTTTTTTTAAAAAAAACAAGTAAATTTTTGCATATTTGCGTACTTTTCCTGTAGACGATAATTCAATTTCAATTTTCCAAATTCAATTTTCGCGCCTCTATTTGCCCATTACCCAAAGTAATATATACAGAATTCGCGACGACTAGAGATTTTGATCTGAATAATAACACGAATTCCCTGCTTTTAATCAACATTTAACTTATTCGTGAATATGGTTTTCGTCTGTTAATATTGATCCCAGATATTTGAAAGTATTCACTTTATCAAAAGTATTTTTCCATATTTTTACGCATCCATAAGTTGCTGTGTTACGATCCTGACGAACTTCTATGTATTTAGTTTTCTCTGCATTTACTTCTAAACCTATGACCCTGTAAGCGTTTAATAAGACCTCTGCATTTCCTTCTACTGTTTTCCTATCATCCCCTATTAAATTTACATTATCATACGCCATAGCCTGGTGAATCCCATTTAACTCTAGGCCCTGCTTGCTATCTTGCAAAGTTGAATAATAATGGCGACAACGCATCTCCTTGTTTCAGGCCATTCTCGACGTGAAAGCTCGTGGATATAAATTTTCCTACCCGGACTTTACTTTGTCATTCATTTAAACATATCTTAATTAATCTAATTAGCTTCTTCGGTATTTCAAATTATGTAAGAATGTCGTACAATGCTTCTCTTCTAACCGGGTCGTAAGCCTTTCTAAAATCAATATAGAGATGATGTACCGGAATATTGACAGTGAGCTTATGTCCGGTTAACTTTTGTCCGCTTTTGCATTAATATAGGTGAACTTATGTTCGATGAGGTTATGTCCGCGACCCGCCACTACATGCAAGAAGAACATAAGGATGGAAAACCTGCTAACTTAATTTCAAATATCTATATGTTAATGATAAAAGATCACTTTGGAAGAACTGGGAAATAACGAAACAACCCCTTCCCCCCTCAACTCTGCCTTCCAGATGGTGGTGTGCAACGAACAAGCGCAAATGTGTCACCTGGGGCAGAATTCAAGAAATAGGGGTCTCCTTAGGAGAAAGCGAACTTTTCTGAATGTACAGCTGCCGACTTGCCCGAAGAACAACAAACACAGTACCAAAACTCTAGTATTAGTGATCATCTCATAAGTGGCCTTCCCTCCTCTCCCTCCATTTATTCATAAGCTGTGTGAGTGAAATCTCCTCGTGGTGTTGATAGAACAACAGCGAAAGGCAAGAATTAATCCCTCTCCCAGCACTCAACCATGTATCAGTCTTCGGCAACAAATTTCCAAGAAAAAGCGATGTACTTACCAAAATGAAACATCTCATTCCAGTAGAAATATTGATGACAAATAATGCAAGCAACGCTTGCATTAGGAAAGAATGTGCGGAAACAAGTAAAGGCGGTGGTCACGGTATTGAGGTATATATATATATATATATATACAGAGAGAGAGAGAGAGGGAGAGAGAGAGACAAGCCTATTTACATCAGCAGTGGTTTTTGTTTCGAGAGTGGCTTGAGGAACGGGTAAAAATATTTCTGTTGTGAGTGTAATGCGAAGAAATTATCACAAATTTATTTCGGGAGGAGGTTGAGTCCGATAACCACTCCTAAATACGCTACTGTACATGAGTCAACTGTTCCCATATTATCTAGCAGCAACGAAACAAAGTTTGAGTAAAAGCAATTTTAATAGCTATCAATATTCGAGACGAGACCGTTTTTTTCGAGACTGACGTATGTCTCGTCTCGATTTATGGAGGTCTATCTCGGTCTCTGTCTCGTCTCGGTATATAAAAGTCTTGGTCTCGGTACCATCACTACTTTATTTGCCATAGCATCTGCAAAGCGAATATAATTAACTTTTCTCCCTACTAGCTACTACGAAAATGTCATTTTCGGTGAAATACTTTTTTGGTGTTTCTTCTAAATATATAGGGTGTTTCAAAACAACATCGATAACGTTTGGGAGGTGATTCCTGACACCAAGATGAGACGAAAAGTATAGATCAACCTGGGTGCACAAATGCTTCCTTTCGGAGTTATAGGCTACCGAAAACATGAAAAAATGAATTTTAAAGGTCCATAGGTCCTAAACTATGGGACGTACCAGTGTCGGGTCATGACTTTACTTAGGCACTAATATGTGCACTATGCAAAAATGCATGTTTCAGAATCCTAAGGTACCCAACCAATAATTTTTATAGAGCGAGTTTGGCTACAGGCATATAAGTTCAAGTACTCACCAATTACCTCTATAAAAATTGTTGCGGATATGCCATAGGATTCTGAAACATGGATATTTGGATAGGCCACAAATTAGTTTCTAAGTGAAGTCTTGACCCGACTACAGGACGTCCCATATTTTATGACCTATGGACCTTTAAAGTTAATTTTTTCATGTTTTCGGCAGCCTATTACTCAGAAAGGAAGCATTTGTGCACCCAGGTTGGTTTACTATTCGTCTCATCTTGGTGTCAGGAGTCATCTCCCAAACGTTGTCGGTGTTGGTTTTAAAACCCTGTAGAAGTTGGTGAAAGGCAATATCTCTGTCAAACATCCTTCCAACTGTACTTCCCTCCGTCATTTCAACTCTTATTTGTTGGTTAATAAAAGGGCTCAATCATTAATGGATACTGTATTACACTTTGATTTTTTTTTCAAAGTGCAAAGCATTCTTACATTTTTTTTAAAAAAAGTGATTTACTTGGCGGAAGCGAATTCAAACCAACATATACTGCATTTTATCTTTCTCTTTACCCGATAACTTGAAGTAACATATCCATGTAGTATGTACTGTCTAATAAATTATTTTTTTTTATATAAGCATATATACACACACGTATATAGAGATAACTAATATGGACTAATAAATACATAAACACGTGTGAGACACTCAATATATATACCACAATATAATAGATATGTGTATTCATATCTTATACTTTAAGCTTTTTCAACAATCTATTCCACTGTTGGTCGATGATCAGTCCTGAGTTCCAGTTCATAGCTTTATTACCCTCCATTTCTATAAACCGTGGCTCTTTCCATTTCCTAACTATGCTTCTCTCTTCCTGGCCTAGAATTTTTACTTGATTCCAATTAACTGAATGTCCCGTGTCCCTTACGTGTTTGTAGACCGCATTTTTGTTCCTTTCTAGCCTAACGTCATCCTTATGTTGTCTTATACGCTCTCTTAATCTCTTTCCAGTTTCCCCAATATAACACATATCACACTTGCCGCACTGAATTTTATAAATCAGTCCTTTTTTCTCTGTTCATTACCTCTTGTTCTTCTTCTGTCTTCTTCCTTCTTTTTTTCCTTATTACATCCAGAAGCCTCTTGCTCCCTTTTCTCTAAGTTGAGATGCCCCCATCTTCTTAAGCATTCTTTTAATGATTTCTGTTTCTTCTCCCAAACTTTCTATCCCCCACCACATTTTTCTTCTTTCTTCTATTCCTCCTTCACTTTGCTCTCCTTCTCGGATTATTTCTTTTTCTTCGTTTATCTTCTCCCACCTCTTTCTGTATTTTAGCCTCTTTCTATCGTATCCATTATTCTCCACCTGCTTATGGAATGGCTGTATACTCTGTTCCGCCTTGTCTCTTTCACTGGTTATTTGCTTAATTCTATTCTCCATGTCAATGATGAAATTCCTCTTGGTCGAGTAATCTACATCACTTCGGGCGTGGCAATAGTTTCCCGACGTGCAACTTTTTTGATACCATTCTGTGTATATCACTCTTTGTTTCCTCCTTATTCACATATCCAGGATAACTATAGCCTCTTCCTTTTCTATCTCTAGCTCCAGTTGTATGCCTTTCTCTATATCCTCAATTTCTTTACAAACTTTTCCAATTGCCTTACAGTTCCTTTCCAAATCCCCAAGCAACTGTCAACATATCTAGCAAAAAACACTAATCTGTCACTTCCTTTCATCCTTACTTTCATCTCCCAGTCGTTCATAGTAATTTCTGCTAACACTGGACTCAACCTGGAACCTATGCTTAGTCCTTCCTTGATTTTCAATAAATTATCACCTATAACACAATAACTGTTATTCCATATAGTCTTCAGGGCCTCCTTCAGTCCTTCTCCACTCCAACCATTGATCTTCCTATCCTTCATCAATTCAGTGATGACTTTAACAATGTTGTTTCTTCTTAGACTTGGAAACATAGCCTTCACATCGACACTGAAAATGATTGTTTTAGCTTTGCTCTGTCCTACTTCCTTCAACCTTCTTCTTAACTCAACCGAATTTTTCACACTGCTACTGTCTTGTTGCCTCCTTAACATTTCCACAACCTTCTTTAACTCCTCCTCCAACGGTTCAAATATATTTCCTCGGGAATCTAATACTGGCCTCAGTTTTACCTCCTCCTTATGAACTTTTGGAAAATCTTTCATTACCGGTATCCTACCTTCTTTATTAAGACCTCTTTCAAAACCGGCTTTTGTTAGTGATACTAAAACTTTTTCTTTAATTTCCTCACAAACAGATCTTTCACCTATCACCTCATAAGTATCATCACAGATATCATTCAATGTTTCTTTGTATCATTGTTTTTCCATCACCACAATGGCACCAGCTTTGTCCGCTTGTTGCATACATATGTCTTTTCGCTTCTTTATATCCTTCAACACACTGTACTGGTGTTTTGAAAGGTTTCCCTTTGGCTTCTTTATGTTCCTTTCCACAATCACCTTAGCCTTTCTCCTTATCTTATCCCTTATCTCCTTGTCCTGAACTTGAACTATGGCTTGCTCTACCGAGTATATAACCTCTTCTGCGTCCAATCTTTGTTCTTTCACTTTAAACTTATAGGCTAAACTTAACACTTTCTTCTCATCATCCGACAACGTCACATCACCTATTACTACCACATTTTTGTCAATGTCCTCCTCCTGATTTGACTTCCACCCTAACCGCCTTCCCTTTTAAATTAATCTTTTCTTCACTTTAATATTAAATTCCTCTTCCCACACTTCTAGTCTCTTCATAACTATATCCCTAGTAAATATCAACAAACTATCACTAATGTCACTTTTTAACTGGTATACACATGGTATAGTATTGACTCTTCATCTAATATTCCAGAACATCTAATCATAACTATTTATTACAAATCTTTATGTGTCACAATGACATTCATGTATGTTCTACCAGGTCGTTCTATTCCCCTCCCATTCCAATATATTTCTAATAATTTCCGACATTACCTGATCTCTTCCAATATTAACATCCATAGCCGCTCAGACCGAGAGAAATTGCTTTTAACAATTTTACCACTGCCTCCACTACAGGCTTCATTCACCCATTACCAAAACCAATCCGTTCCTGATCTAACACTACTCCTGACATAGTGATCACATGATCTCTCGCCCACAGTATTTTCATCTACACTCTAGATCCTCTGGAATGTAGATCGCTACTAAACTTACTAAACTCATACAATGTCAGCGACCTATCCTCCTTTTGCTGAAAATGAATTTAACCCTTCGAATACCAAGACTGGATCAATTTGGCCCAGAAGATGTTTTATAAAGAAATGCTACAATATCAAAGAGAGGTAGTGGGCTAATGTTTTAGGTATTCCTTCATTAACCATTCCGCAAGGCACGTGATTCTTTACTCCGCAAAAGTATGTAATCTGTTACATGCTTGCTTTCAAAGCGCACTGCACTAGCAAACCGCTCTGCAAGGACTGTCAGGTGTAATCAAAATAGCATGTGTGACAGAATTTATTTCTATCAAAGACAGCGTATTTCTATGTATAAATTTCTAATGTTACCGTACTATAATTCAAGTATTGTTTGAAAGAATCACGAGCCGCCACTGACAGTGTATACTGCGTATAATATGTACTGTAATATAAAGAACAATCAGGTACATTACCCTTTTCATTGTACGTTAGAAATGTTAACTCCCTGAATGAAACTTGATATATATTTTTACAAGAAGCAGGAATGGGTCAAAATAACTCACTTTACCTAACATTGTAAGCTTGGTATTCTAAGGGTTAATCCACTCTAATCTTTACCACCAATCATTCAACTCGTAATTGAGCAGTTCATCTCTCAAACCGCATATATATCACCTCATCATCCTAAAACTCCTCCGCGCTACTTTCATCTAGTTAAACACTCACGTCAAATCTATACAGAATATGTTTGCAGTGGCAACCACGAAGCTCTTTAGCATCATAGAGCCCTCCACCGAACAGTGTTTAATTATCTTAAAGTATATAAATTACGACAATGGATTAAAATTTGAAACAATTTCTGCCATATCACACCCTTCGCAATATTAGATGCGTTTCAACGCATTAGCTGGTAAATTTACCCAAACCTCTTATCCTCTCTTAAATCACGATCAGGAATTGCACAGAGACCAAGAAGAAGCTAGAATCCTTTGTTTCCTAATTATAGGAGATTTTCACACCTCTATCATTCACTTAGCATTTTAATTATCATCCTGTAGACCATTTCAACTTCAATGCACCACATATTCATCTTCAACCCAACATATCTACTCACAAAGCACTCACTACCTTCATTTCTACCATGCAAATCACTAATGTCATCTATCATAAATGTTATAATGACCCTGAAATCAATAACAACTATCGACATGTAAGACTAAGTCCACCAATACTGCTCAATCTTAGAAATCATCCAAATTTCTCTTGTTTAAAATCAAGAATACCGTCCGATACAGCTCAACAGAATATTAACCAAATTATTAACCTAGGAAAAAATATCCTCAAATGACTTCATGTTCATCTTTCTCATTACAATCTTTACCACACCATCAAGCAGGCTCCCGCCCACAAATTAGCATCAACGATCAGCTTCTGCGTCTCCTCAACTGCATCCATAAGAAGTATAATACCACCAAACCATCCTGTCTGGTACTCTTTAATTTAGAAAAGGCATTTATTGACGTGTAGCGTTAGGGTTTGCTTTCAAAAATGCCACATTTTCGCTTTCTTATCGCATGTTTTATTTACAATTTCATGTTTGGCCACCGTACTTACGAATACATTAATCAACAGTCATATCAAGCCATATTTATGCACTCAGGCATATCTGAGGCTCTTTACTTTCACCCTTTTTATATCTACTTTATGTTGTTGATATGCCTCTTCCCTCACAAAATATTTAGTTATTTCCATACGCTGATGATACAGCTTTTCTTGCAATTTGCCGTAAAACCGTCTTAGAATCTCCAAAACCGTTAATACTTTAGACTCACCATAGAGAGATACCTCAGATGGAAGACTATGTCCAGGACATCAACAAAAAGGCATATAATCGACTCAATCTATTAAAACGTCTTACTGGCACAACCTGGAGTATTTCTGCAAAGCTACCCTTAAGCACTTATATAGTCATTCTTCGACCTGTGCTTAGTTACGGCCATACTGTTAGGTTTCGGCAGCTACCCACTTTTATCAAAAATTTAAGGTTCTCGAAGATCACACATTTAGAATTCTATACTACATCAAAAAAACGAGCTCTGCTCCAGAGTTCTATGCTCGCGTGACTTTTCCATACATTTGGTTACATGTAGAAAAACTTTGCCTCAAGTACGTCTGGAATGCTCAATCCTCATCATCCACTCCTCTCCGATTCCATCAACGCCCATATCAATTTTTATATCGTTCACAGCATCAGTCATTCTACCTCTTCCTCCTCTTTACAATGTATCATTATTCCTTACCACAGAATCATCAAGATCTCCCGCTAATCAGAAGGTTTCTTCTCTATCACCCTCCGCACAATATCATACAATCATATTCTACACAATAATTCCTTTGTCACTAACAGAGTTTCCCATTTCCTTTGCTTAATGCTTCAAGCTGCCCCCAAGAGAAAAGAATAACCTACATCCGTCATTTTACAACATCTTATAGTTTGTCTCGTCCAAATGCACTCATCTCATAGATATTCCACTCATCAACCCAATATTATGAAATTTAAATCCAAATACATTCATCATGATGTCTATAATTCAATGTATCCTTTCTCCACTGCCATTATGATTACGATTGTAAAGACCGTAATGTTCTATTTACTTACGTTATTTATGACATAAAGTTATTATAAAATGTTGAAAATCCCTTAGACTGTGTCCATCGCCTTTCTCGCAGTACCCTTGACTTCTATTTCTCCCATGGAGGGCATAACCCTCGAACGGGTGGTTAGCTAAAACAAATATGCGCCATACCTTTACGTTATAATTTCACTTATGTTGGTATTTCTAAATGGTGTTTTATAGGTAATTTGTGTCTTAAAGCAACGTAGAGTTCTTTGTTTTACACTTTTATCACAAGACTGAAGTCGCTGTGAGACCGAAAGTAAAATTTTGCTCAAATATGTACACCGTTGGCACTTTCAGATAATGAAATTTTTATAAAATTTCGTATCAGGGAGCCAACAAAAATATAGGGGAAAAGTGTGAGGTTTGGAAAGTTGGAGATGTGGGACAGTTATATATCTCTCCGGTAATTCGTGTTAAGTCATTGTGGTTGCTAGCAGATCTGGTGGCAACATTTAAAGAGCATTGCTACCGTGTTCTGAATGTGCACAAGGTTTTAGAAGCAAAGACAAATTTTCCTTCACCGCCGATAACTATTATGTGAGATGTATATTATAAAAAATATTTGACAATGTGAAGAGGTAGTAGAGAATTTAATATAAGAGTAGAGAATTAGCTATTGAAAGTATATTTAAAACATTTTTGTATGATTCTAATACCAGAGTTCGTGGCTTTATAGTGACAGTAGTAAAAGTGGGTATACAGGGAGGATTATGGCATGATGAATTGAGGAGGATTGGGACACTGTCCCACTCCTTTCTACTCACAAGTGTGAAAACATTAGGTAGCTTTATTATAACTCCTGTGTTTCCGCTTGGCTTACGCTATATTTATTTAGTATTTTTCACAATTGTTTCAGAAAAATGCCACGCAAGTGGAAGAAGATAAACCTAGACTACATACAAACAGCAAAGGGTGATATTCTGCAAACCGTAAAGATAGTAATAGAGAAAAAGAATAGTATACGAGAGGTAGCAAGAGAACACAACATATTGAAATCAGCCTTTGCTAGACATATTAAAAAGTACAAGGAAGACTCAAATAGAGATGCTGTAATATTTCAAGAAAATCTTTTTTGTGGGAAACTCTCCTTAGTGCAAGTAAGATGAACTATGTGCTTAGAACGAGGTTCGGTCGAACTTTGACTCACGCATACGAAAATGCCTTGAAGAAGAATATGCCGGAATCTTAAACTGTGCACAAAAGTGCGGGATATGACTGGCTTAATGGTTTTATGGAGCATCCCCCTCAGTTATGATCAACTGCGATCTCTGGAATGAAATGTTTATCAAGAGGTACCAGCTTCAATAAGCAGACTTTTTTAACAATTTGAAGTTAGCATATGAGAAATGTAACTTCACTCTGAAGTGTACTTTTAACTGTGATCAAACTGGATTTCGTAACGTACACACAACGCTACGTGTGATAGCTTCACGAGGACAGAAACAAGTCGGACAGGTAACTTGAGCGGAACGTGCTGAACAAGTGATAGTCCTATGTACCTTCAATGCAGTTAGGAATAGCATTCCTCCAATTTTTTATATTCGAGAGTATGGTGCAAGGATTTCTTCCTGAAGAAAATACCACCTCATAGCTTGACATTTGCAAGGATCACTGGATGGATGAATGCTGAATTGCTGAGATATTCGGTGTTTGTTTAGAACACATTATCCAAATTTCAAAATATTCGAAAGAAAATCCAATCATATTGCTCCTCTAACACCACAAAATCACGTAAATATCATGATTACCAAAATGGCGTGTTATGAACATTTTCTCCGAATTGCAGTCACAAACTGCAACTTTTGGAAGTTTCGGTTTGTGGACCTCTGAAGACCCATTACAATCGGGTGTGCAATGACTGGCTGATTAATAATCCAGGAATAAACTATTTCTCCTCGTTCTATTCATGAGTTTATAGGACGGGTATACCCCTGTGCTACGACACAATAGAATATCGTATCTGAATTTAAAAAAGCTGTATAATACCCTTTCAACAGTGTTCCTTTTACAGAAGACTAATACCTGATTTCTTCAGTAAATGACCGTCCAAATCCCTCGTTGAACAGAAACTCACCGTCTCATCAACGAAAATTATAGACAACCTTACCGCACGGAATGTTGCTGGCACATCTGAGGGTATGGATCATGGTTCATCAGAGCTTCTGCCGCAAATCTCGCTTACATTAACTATCCAAGAAACTACATTTGTTATATTTTGGAGCAATATCTTCCACTACGTTAGTAACCATTCAGAATATCCGTCCTTATCCGAAGGCTGCCTATCCCTCTTAATAAAACCAACCGTGGGAAAAAGAGTAGTGGTCGAACAAGAATACTAACACCAATTGCAGAAAAGATGAAACCAAACAAGAAGACTTTACAAAGCTAAAGCGAAAGAGATGTCGGTATTAGAATTCATTTGCAACAAGTAATAGGAAGATTGATACAAATTCAGAGTCCTCAATCGAAGACAGTATTTTCTCTCGAGAACACTGTGTTGATATATCCTTTAGTAATTCTGTTAGTGATGTAGAACTATCAATAAACGAAATAGGGTGGAAAAACATTAATGTGAATGTTGAAAACAGTAATATTATACTTCTTAAATTTTACGTCAAAAAGTGTGTAGTGTATTATGTAGGAATTGTCTAAAATGTTTAGAGCAGTGGATGCGAAGTGAAATTAATGCGTAACAAAGTCGGATGTTCTAAATTTGTTTCTCGTAAACAGCAAGATACTAGTTCGGTTGAGCTTCAAAATATAGTTCTGAAATTAACTTATCCTGTCATGGGTAAGGTAACAGTACGTGTGCAGTCTTCGTATTCGTTTTGCCTTAACCTCTCTGCATATAACATCCATTAAACAGTAACCTTTAGAACAGAGATTATTCTTGTCCTCTTGTAATTCAATTTATTTTCATATTCGCTGTATACTGTCCCAGAAGATTCGAACTCAACTACGATAACGTGTGCATTGCTTTGTTGGCGTATTTTCTTTTCTTTTTAATTCTAATTTTCGGCTTTAACCCTATTTTTGGATTTAATAAAAAAAAAAAGCAAAATTATTGTCACACAGGAAAGTGGTAAGATGCCTGCTTACCTTTATTGGCAGAACAATTTCACACCATTCGAACATTTGCACATTATAGGGCCAATTCTACACTATCCTGCTATCTTTTAATCGACAGATAAGGTAACACTGGCTGCAAGGTCATGTGTTATTTTGTGTAAGATGAGATATACTACCGCGACAAGGTTGGATCTTTCCGATAATTTATCTTTATCAGAGAATGGTGCAATCGACCCTAATGAATGTCATATTTTAGCGATTAGGAAACAATTATATCAATATATTTTCATCTCAGACACGCAAGTCGGAAAAAACACTATAGTGCAATAAGCAAATACTTCAAAAGCTATACTTCTCTTTAATTTTCCTTTTTCTTTTAATTGTTTTACTTTTCTTCCCTCTGCTCGCTGTTTTAGAATTTTCTGGTTTGCAACACTGATACTTCCCGAAGACCGAATGAAGAAGATGTGCCTTTCACTGTGTCTTCTGTCTGTGTGTATTGTGCTTTTTTCCAGTGACAAGAAGGAATAGAGAATTGAACCAGTGATACTGAACGAGAACAGAGGTCGAAAATACTACCAAGCTCATGACCGAAATGGGAGTATTGAAAGGCCATTTATTTTCCTCGATTACTGCGCCATGTTATGCATCGACGGAAAAGTGTTGGTGAAACTTTACATAGTTTTGGCCGTAGAATCCAAATCTGCAAGCAAAAATTCGGTTTCTATTTGAAATTTCAAAGTTGATCCCACCCCAACCCTCATGGGGTGGGTCTAGAGGGTCGAGTTTGGTTTCATCAGATAGTTCTTTTAATAGTACTGAACACGTGTTTTTTGGTTTTTCGATCCGAAGTTAAGTTCTCGAGTTATTCCACCGTGTTCAGACTTTTAATTCACTATATATATATATATATATATATATATATATATATATATATATATATATATATACATGGGCGGCGATTAGGGGGGGCAAGAGGGGGCAGTTGCCCCCCACTTTTTTGAAGTGTCCTTATTTATATAATTTCATTTGGAAATGTAAACAGGGTGTCCATACAATTTGGAGAAAAGATCTGACTTTTCCCTGACTTTCCATAACAAAAGTTGCAGATTTCCCTGAATAACTTAAAAATATAGAAAAAAGAAAGAAACACCAGCCTCCACATTACCCATAGTTGGCCTTGTTCTATTCATTCCATTTCTGTTTCTTTCTTTTTCAATTTTGTTTCCAAAGGAATGTAAATTTATAAATATGTGCATTAGGCCATTATTGATTAGGCGTACATATTGCACAAAATGTAAAGTTACAAACGAAAGTGTGCAGTATACAGAGTACTTAAGATATGAAAAAAAAATACACATTATAATACCAATTACACAGCATTATAATATTGCCTATAGCAATAAACAGTTCATACATGATTTTATTGATTATTAAAAAAAAGAACACACACACATTATGTAACACATACTTTTGCTGTTGCAGTTGTTAAATGCAGCAAATTTAGAAATTTATTTTCATATTTTCTCGCATAGTTGATCTGAATGTCCTTGTCTTCGCAGATTAATTTTATTTTCTTCCTCCAGCTCCTTTAGTTGCTGAATTTTCCGTTTCTCTCTCCTCTTCTCGTCTGCAGCATTTATTTCTCTTTTCTTTTCCAAATACACCGGATATTGTCTCATTGAACTTCTAACTGAATTTATCATGCCTCTTGTAATTATTAATCCTGATGATCCACCTATTCTCATCACAGAATCATATATGATCCGTTGAGCCACCAGAGAGATTCTTCTTGTAAATTGTCAACAATGAGAATTTTATTTATTGTGAAACGACTTTCAAAAAATGCGTTTCCGTAAAGGAAGATAAAACACATTTCATAACTGACCATAAATCAAAGAAGTTCTTCCCATTTCCTAAGACTAAGTAAAAAACTCATCAAGTCCAATACCTTCTCTGTCATTGGCTATGAATTCATTCTAGTGTTCCTTAAATTCTTCAGTCTGAGCTTTCACTGTGAGCTGGAGATACTATTTCTTCGCATTCTCGGCCACTTGTCCAGATATCCTCTTGGTACCATGCAATTCTTCTAGAACAGCGTCTACCCTTTTGAGCAAATATGCCAGGATGTAGTTAGATGTGTTTTTCGCAGAAAATTAGTTTCAACGACTATATCAGAGAACACTGACTCCTTCAATATCATCATTGAGAACACCTCATTTTGCATCCAGTAACAGTAAAGAAATCAACCCTATTTCATAAATTCAAAAATTGAACAATGGACCTAAATCGATTTTCTCCTGACTTTCCCTGACCACTCTGCCATTTCCCTGACTTCACCTGATACATTTTTACTTCCCTGACTTACACTTATTTTCCAGAATGTGGACACCCTGGTAAAGGGTTTGTATGTATTACCGTTTCATAGAAAAAAAATGGTGCCATATGATATTTGCTGTTGCGTGAGTACATATTGGTTATTTGTCTTCAAATGGAGTTAAGAAAGCTACAGGAATTGCGTTTTAATTGCAATTCAAAGCAATTAATATTGCAATTGCATATTTCTTTAAATGTCATAGCATATGCTTGCAGTACTTACTGTATTTCATTTTCTAAGACTAAAAACATTAATATAATGGCATGTGTGGAATTAAAAGTATAAATTGTTCATTAATTCCCAGTTTCAATTGCAAAAGAAGCGTCATTGTTCATTACTATTATGATTAATAGTATCCCTTCTATTTATTTATTTTGCAAATTTATTAGATAATCTGATCACACAATTTTCCAGACAGAATTTTAATATGTTCATGAGCAAGAACTCAAATCTCTTCTTACGCTTTCGTTGTTTAAGAGTATAAAGGGTTAGTACCTACCTGTATTGCTCTTATGAATTTACTTAATGAAATAGAAATACGATATACGGCATTTTAAGTGAAAAAAGATAGTATCCTATTAGTTATACAACCTTTCATGAAACAGTGTTAGAAACAATCAGGAAATCTAACATTGATATACAATTGTTCAGATCATGTCTTGCCCCCCACCTCTAACGTCCAACCGCCGCCACTGTATATATATATATATATATAATAATAACTATATTTTGTAGTTTATTTATATATTTAAATAAGTGTTACAAGCCCATGTCCCGCGAACTACACATCAAGAAAAATATTAGGAGTCAATGTACAATACAGAGGGGCCTAAGAAATGGGTCAAGCACGAGCTTCCCCCATTTTGTGGGAGGAGAATGTACGTGAAATGTTCAAATAGGGACATAGCTCGAGTGATACCTCGTCCGGAAGAGCTTGGAAAATTGAACAATTTTTGTAGGAAACATTTTTTGGTATGGGTCACCGTTTCGAAGATGGAACCGAAAAATGGTCTTGCGTCAAATAAAATTTCCAGTACGTATAAATCTGAAACATCTGACTAGAAACAGATGAAACAAAAAAGGAAAAAGGAAAAAGCCATAGTCAACGCGGAATGGTATTGTTGCGGTCTCCCCATTGCTCCCATCATGGGGCCCGGGGAGCAACTTGAAAAATTCAAATGAGAATAAAGATCGAGTGATATCTTCTTTGATAGATGGTGGAAAACCAAACAGCTTAGTACAAGACTTATTTTGTTGTCGGGCAAGCCTGTTTCAAAATGGCCGCTGAAAATGGTTCCCCATTCAAATACAAAGAGCAGTATTCAAATTGAATGTTACAAGCCAGTATCCAGCAAAGTGTGCATCAAATAAGAAATATGTTAAGAGTCAATGTACAGCTCGCGGCATAGAAATTGTTACAAAGTTCTAAGTCCAAATTAATAACTGACTCTTGCACCGTTTTCCTTTGCATCCAGAAATACATGTTTCGATAGATTAGTTATTTCTAGTATTCAATACAACTCCTCCCCCTTCTCCACGTCTCCTTGTCTAAAGCAGTGAGTGTGAAATAATTCACTCTTTCCATTCAGCTTGAAAAGAAACAGGAATCAAGTTTACAACGTTAAAACTTTAAAACAGTCTTTTCCATTCGTACGTTCTGAAATATTTTTAAGAGCTTAAATTTAAAAAAGTCTAACAATGTACCCAGAGCTTCATAAAGACCTTTAGTTTCATTCTTTCCCTTCTTTAAAGACTGCAAGCTAGTAAGATGCTCCTTAAGAAATCTATGGAAATTGGCAATATCGGCAGTAGGTTTTGTGCTTCCTAAAGTTGGTAATGCACGCACAGAGTTCTCAAATATCTACTGACAGAAATGAGTATTATTCAATGATTCATTTCATTTCAATAATTGCAAGGAAATGTTCCAGGGTGGTTATTTGGGCAGGACAGGAGGGTGTAATTCCCCATCCCTTGAGTTTCATAAATACGTATTGTTTGATCAAATGTATAGTAATACACTAATAAAAAGTGAAAATCTTATGTCGGCGGAGAAACCCCTCCACAAATAAATTCTAAAAGACACTGCTTTTAGCAAAAAGCCTATAGAGTTACGAAAGCACATTGCTAGAGTACTTACATTTGGTTTCAAGGGTCGAACGTTTGATCTCATGCATTATGAGTACCTGGGCGACATTGAGAGAGAGGGAGAGAGACAGAGTGATTCAAGTATGGAGACAGAGAGGGATGATTTATATACACAGATTTAGAATTGGGGGGAAATGATCGGATAGCATTCGTATTATGTGATTTTTTGAAACAAAGGAAGTGAAGGTTTCGAACTGCGAGAATCATATTAGGCAGTTGTCGAATTAAGTTAGAGATGACTTTTTTGAGCATCAGATGATTAGGAAGGCAGAGAAAAATCTTGGGAACTGATGAATGAAGAATTTAAAAAGTCTGAAACTTGCGAGACGAGTTTCGAACCACGAATCTTTTACTTATCGAACCATTTCTTTATCCATTCTGCTACGGACAACTCTATGTACTCGTTTACATACTATTCCTTAAGCTACGTTGAAAGCTAACTTAATGGAATATTCCAAAAGTTGACTCAGTGGATGCGCCGTTTTGATAGGATTTAAAACTCTTGTAACTTAGTTACAATGTATCGTGGCGGATATAAATCGTTGAGCAGGTAAAGGCGACTGCTTTGAAAGAAATGCAGAGCATGAGAATTAAATCAGTCATATCTGTGCTTTTTTGGGGGGGGGGATAAGAAACCAACTTGTGAACCAAAGGTTTAAGAACAACTCAAGTTATTAATATAAACTTTGCCGAATATTATTCAATTGTGTCATCATAAAAGGAATACGAAACACGTTCTGAAACAAAGAAATACAACTTTGCGAGCGGAGGCAAAGAAACCTAAAGTAACGAGACTAAAGACGAATCATTTACCGCGTAGTAATCGTGGTTCTGTGGTCAAGGCGCTGGATCAGTAATTTCGAGGTTCTTGGTTCGAATCCACGTCAGGCATTTTTTACTTTAGAATTTTTGATGGTGATATATTGACGATGACACACGTTTTCTTATATTCAGATATTTGAATACTCGGATGTTTCAATACTTGAACTATCAAATCTTCATGAATAATAACAGCAATAATAATAAACTAATAATAATTATT
Source organism: Thermobia domestica (assembly GCF_964235325.1). Classification (NCBI taxonomy): domain Eukaryota; kingdom Metazoa; phylum Arthropoda; class Insecta; order Zygentoma; family Lepismatidae; genus Thermobia; species Thermobia domestica. The sequence continues at coordinate 164,257,425 of NC_137471.1, read as the reverse complement.
ATTATCTCGTAGATGATTAAAAGCTAGGAGCTAATTATCGCTTAGTTCACACCATTACAAGCTGAAACTTGACATTTGGCAAGGTTATCTTGGTTTTTTAATGTTGCCCAGGAGAAGAGGAATTTTTTATCTCGTTCTTAACACAAACAAAATATTAGAATTAACATATTTCATTCAAAACGGGACAAGGCTAACTCAATTTATCGTCTCAGTTTGGAGATGAAAATCGAGACCAGCCTAAAAATATCGTAAACATTTCTCGTCTTGTCTCGATTCTTGAAATAGTGCGTGACCATTTTTTATGTAACAATTACTCTGTAGACTGAATCTTATTTTTTTTTTGTTACTTTGTATTTCAGAGCTCATTAAATTATGGTCTGTGTAGGTATTTTTATAGAGAAGCTTTTATAATTACCCCTGCATATCCTAAAAATTAGTTTGTTATATGCCTTACTTTTGAGGGATATTCAATTATTTTTATTACAGTAATTTTGATTAAAACATACAGTAGAATGCTTTCTGCATAAAACTTTAGTGCAAAGCTTTTGTTTAAAATGTGGGTAGTTGCAGCTCTGTGTCTTGAAGGTACGGAACTCCCTCTCGGAAATCCCTACTTTTAAGTAAGTTTTGCCAAGTTTTAGGGCAACTTTAAAATTTTAATACCATCGTTTATTGTTATTATTATTATTATTACTAAAGTGTTGTTAATTTAATAGCTCACCCTTTTCCACTCAACTCCCCGTAGTGGGCATTATGCTGAACAAACACCCTGTGTGTAGGTTTTCTCCGGGATCCGAGTCCTTCCTCTTTCTTTATTTCAATATTTCTTTCATTCTCATCATCGACGTCTTCTGTAGCTTAGCCGGCATAACCATTACTTAAAAACAAATTTTCTTATGGCTCTTGTACGGTCTGTATCCCTAGTTTCTACATGAAATTTACCTCGAAACTTTTCGCTATAACATTTAGCTAGTTGTAGGGACGTATGCAGAGGGTATGCCCTGATGGGCCTGACACTTCTCTTCAATCCCGGCTATTTTGTAACTTCTGCCTAACCCTACGAGCGATTTTACAGATTTTAATACAATGTGTCCCCATACAGTATTTGTCTTCTATATTATTATTATTATTATTATTATTATTATTATTATTATTATTATTATTATTATTATTATTATTATTATTATTATTATTATTATATTATTATTATTATTATCATTGTGAGAAAAATATACATAAAATTTGTAATATAAGCATCTGTACGTTGGTTTACTGACATTGAATTGGGAATTAACAATTTCATCCGTTTTCCCACTTAAAAGTATCGATAATTCAACAAGGAAATAATTAGACCATGATAATTTAATTAAAATTCTTCGTAATTTTACCCATGACAAACATTTTACCGTTTTATATCGTAAAGGTCAGATCCATCGTCATTGTAAGAGTGGTGGTTGAGCGATCGACGGTAGAAATTCAAACTCGGATTAGTTAGAATTTCACAACTTGAATGTATTACAAGTGTAAACTCCCGAGGAGGTAAAGAGGCCGTTCAACATGTGTCAGAGTTGATGATGTGTTTTGGAGAGTCAGTGCTTCATGGTGGATGGTGGGTCGGAGTGGGTCATTGTGGAAGGTGGGCCATAGTGGGTCACGGTGGGTTATGGATCAGACTGTTACGGTGGGTGCTGGGTCAGTGGGTTGTATGTCAAGGTTTCATTGACCCACGCCATCTCTGGGTTACCTGGTTTGGGTTCGGTTAAAACTTAAAACAGGTTTATTTCAGAAAACGAACCCTAGTTTGGTTGAGTTTTGTTTGAAAACAGACATTATATTGAAACTTTTCAGAATATCCGTATATATTTTGGAAAAGTTCCAAAAAATTTCATGTTTTCGTTTTAGGTTAGAGTATTATGAGTCTGCTGTTTGAATGGAATTACAACTTCCCATGTTTTATATATATAAATATATATAGTTTGTGAAAACACGTTAATGAGCAATAGAAAATACAACTGTTTTTCGATTCTAATTGGTTTGTTTTAACAGTTTGAATATGAAACCTTTACGTTTAATGTCCAACGAGTATGCCTGTTAAGTTCAGAAAGACTATGATTGAAGAAAGGGAATTATGATGGTCGAAATGGTGGAATGAGAAAGTGTGAGTGTCACAAGGAAAGCCAAGAACACGATGTTGTACGTATCAAGCTTACTTGACTTGGGAACGAACCAGTCTCCCCACCCATCAGATAGTTTAGTAGGCGGGGTCTCAGTTTAGATTCCCGGTGGGAGAGCCTTTGAAATATTAAATATCCTCGATGTCTGTGTTCGGGTCCCTGTCGGTCAAGCTTACTGGAAATAAATGTAAAACGAGAATAACCGAATATAATAAAGATAAGTTATGGAGTTACTTTCGGTCTTTTTCTAAAAAAATTAAACTTGAATTATCTGAACTATAGTATTTTATTATGACCGAAATCAGTCTTTCATCGTTAACAAAATACTGGAATCGTAAACGTTTGCAATTTGCTACATAGAGGAGTGTTTCTTGACTCTTACTTAAAAGAGCGATCTTAGGGTGGTGGCTTGAGCATTCGTTTCATGAGTTAGAGGTCCGCGGTTTGCGTCTCACCTAGGATATTCAGAAAATTTTTATAATTTAAAATGTAGATATTTCTGAAGCATAATAACATGAAAAATAGTCAATTTCTCTTGTTCTTACAAGTTAGAGTTGAAAAGATTTCCACCAAAGGGGTATAACTAAAAATATGGCGTCACAGTCTACAATATCGAATCCTACTCTCTGAAAAGTTTGCGTGTTTCGAAAACAATTCATGAATACAAACGGGCCATCCTTCAAGCCTAGTATGAGTCATAAATTTGTCTGAAACGTCATTTTGGAATTCTTATTAAGTTCTTCCACTCTAACTTGAAATAATAATAATATTTTCGTTCGCCATTTTCAACACGTTCCATATATTCGTTGAGCAAACTTTTTTATATTTGTTTCTATATTTTGTTAACATATCAATATGACGCATACATAATCCAATGTCTTTTACCCAAAGAAGGGGTGTTACTATGTATCGTGATGAAAACAAATCCTACTTAGTTTCTGTTAAGACATCCGAAGGTTCTATTTTCACATTGTCCACTAGCTGACACCTCCTTTTCCCCTTTTTTCTTTCCAAAGTATCTCTTGTAAGACAATTTATCCTTATAGAGGATCCAAAATATTTATTTTTATTTTTCTTAACTTGAATATGCTAATTTGCATTGGAATAGGACGTAATATTGAGATCTCAAATATACAGTAATAATAATAATAATAATAATAATAATAATAATAATAATAATAATAATAATAATAATAATAATACAGAAGACAAATACTGTATGAGGACACACTGTATTAAAATGTGTAAAATCGCCTGTAGCGTTAGGCGGAAGTTACAAAATAACCCAGATTGGAGAGAAGTGTCAGGACCATCAGGACACACCCACTCCATACGTCCCTACAACTTGCTAAATGTTATAACGGAAAGTTTCGAGGTAAATTTCATGTAGAAACTAGGGATAGAGACCGTACAAGAGCCATAAGAAAATTTTGTTTTTAAGTAATGGTTATGCCGGTTAAGTTACAGAAGACGTCGATGATGAGAATGAAAGAAATATTGGAATAAAGAAAGTGGGAGGAAGCTGAACCCGGAGAAAACCTACACACAGGGTGTTTGTTCAGCACAATGCCCACTAGGCGGGAGCTGGGTGGAACAGGGTGAACCATTAAATTAATAACACTTAAGTAATAATAATAATAATAATAATAATAATAATAATAATAATAATAATAATAATAATAATAATAATGGTATTAAAAGTTTTAAAGTTTTCCTAAAATTTGGCAAAACTTACTTGAAAGTAGGGATTTCAGAGAGGGGGTTCCACACCTGCAAAACGCGCTTCTGCAACTACCCACATTTTAAACAGAGGTTTCCACTAAAGTTTCATGTAGAAAGTATTCTACTGTATGTTTTAATTGAAATAACTGTAATAAAAATAACTGAATATCACTCAACAGTAAGGCATATAAGAAACTAATTTTAGGATATGCAGAGGTAATTATAAAAGCTTTGCTATAAAAATACCTACACAGACCATAATTTAATGAGCTCTGAAATGCAAAGTATCATAAAACTTATAAGATTCAGTCTACAAAGTAATTGTTACATAAAGAATGGTCATGCACTATTTCCAGAATCGAGACAAGACGAAAAATGTTTACGATACTTTTAGTCTCGACTCGATTCTCATCTCCAAAGTGAGACGATAATTTGAGTTAGCCTTGTCCCGTCTCGAATGTAAAATGTTAATTCTCATCTTTTTCTTTGTTATAGATAAAAATGAAAAATTCCTTTTCTCGTGGGCAACATTCAACAAAACCAATTCTGGCGTGTACGGTCTCTGAAAACATTCTTGCCAAGTGTAACGTTTCTGCTTGTAATGGTATGAACTAAGCGATAATTAGCTCCTAGCTTTTAATCTTCTACGAGATAATAATAATTATTATTAGTTTATAATTATTACTATTATTATTCTTGAAGATTTGACAGTTCAAGTATTGAAACATTCGAGTATTCAAATATCTGAATATAGTAAAACGTGTGTCATCATCGATCAAGCGCCATCAAAAATCCTAAACTAAAAAAATGTCCGATGTGGATTCGAACCACGAACCTCGAGATTACTGATCCAGCGCCATGACCATTGAACCACGATCACTGGGCGGTAAATGATTCGTCTTTAGTCTCGTTACTTTAGGATTCTTTGCCTCTGCTCGCAAAGTTGTATTTCTTCGTTTTAGAACATCTTTCGTATTCCTTTTATCATGATTTTTATAAGATCAAACCAAATGTAAGCTCTCTAGGAATGTGCTATCGTAATTCTATAGGTTTTTTTTTGCCAAAAGCAGTGTCTTTTAGATTTTATTCGGGGGGGGGGGGTGATTCTCCACCGATATAAGATTTTTATTTTTTATTAGTGTATTACTATACATTTGATCAAACAATACGTATTTATGAAGCTCAAGGGATGTCGGATTACACCCTCCTGTCCTGTCCAAATTACCCCCCTGGAACATTGCTTGCAATTATTGAAATGAAATGAAATGAATCATTGAATAATATTCATTTCTGTCAGTAGATATTTTAGAACTCTGTGCGTGCATTACCAACTTTAGGAAGCACAAAACCTACTGCCGATATTGCCAATTTCCATAGATCTCTTAAGGAGCATCTTACTAGCTTGCAGTCTTTAAAGAAAGGAAAGAATGAAACTAAAGGTCTTTATGGTTTTTTGACCAGCAGTATATTCTCCATCACCATCTCTACCTCTAATTTCAAAGGTTACATAAATATCAGCATAATAAGGATGTATGAAGCCATCACCCACGTCAATATCAAATTCAATAGACCTGTTTGGCTTATTTAAATTCTCGATTGTTTTTTGATTAGGTTTAAAGGATTGTAATTCATATGATTCTATCTTATCCATATTTATTATAAAAAATATTTATAATCGTTTTATGAATTAAGCCCATAAAATAAACCCATAAAAACTTAAATATAACTTCTCCAAATATCCTTATTCCTATTCACCTGACTAATTAATTTCTGAAAAACTATACCCATCTGTAAACATTTTTAACACTGTAATGCATAAATGTCCACAAATTACCTCGTTAAAATGTTGTATACGGCTGCTATTGTACTCTATATTATGACCAAGATATTTTACGAGTGTTTTTGGCGGATTAGCTCCAAATGAATCAAACACATACTTTCTATTTCCTTTTTTCCAATAACAAATCCAATGCGTTCCTATATTTTAGACGTATCAAAATTAACATTACCACACTCATTCTTCCTTGGTTGTTTAGGCAATTCATCACTCATAAATACACCTCTAAAGTTTCTTATCTTAAGTTTTTTAACAAGTTGTATTAGATCTAAATTATTTAAAGGTTTAATTTCTTCTTTTTCTTTACTGTTTTGGAGTTTACGTTTTTTGAAAGCTTACCACCTTGTTTTTCTTCCATTGCTAAGTTATGTCGTTTTTGTTCCTCTAATTCCATTTTATTCTTTCTTGCATCATCTACAGTCTTAGCAATAGCAGCCGCACCTCGAGCAACAGAACCTAGAGCACCTATTAAAGCTAAAATCGTTGGAATAGTAAATATAAAACCACCATAATGAACTTTATTATCATTTGCCTTCATTTCTTTGTTTATTTTCTTCAGTTGTGGTATAGAAAGAGATAGAGACATACATTGTCCTTTACTTAGTTTTGCTTCCTTTTGTTTGAGTTGTTTGTTAGTTAAAATGTGATCTATATTTAATTGTTTAAGTTCCTGATTAGGAATCGTAAATGTAAAACCTTTCAACTGCATATTTATTATATAATTAAAAGCTTTTTATGAAAAATTTCCATAAAAAGTACATATAAACCTAAATCTAAAAAATACTTATAAACCTAATCTTACTTTCATTACTTATAAACCTAAACCAAATCTTACTTTTGTATTCATCACTAAAGCAGTTCCAAGAGCAGGTAGTTTTTCAGTTATTAAATTAGCATCTTTAGCAAAAACTCTTTCCCAAGCTTTATTTTCTAATTCCTTATCTGCAATATGTCTTGATTCTGTATCTTTATTATCCCTATAGTATATATCATGTTCTTTACAAGCCTCATCTAATTTGTTAATACCTTCATCACCTCTTTCTAATCTTTCTTGAAGTTTTGTACCCGGACCACAATATTGAAATCCTGGAATATGTAACTCAAATTGAAGTTTATTAATCAAATCATTTACTAATCCTTTTCCATACTTTTCACTATTCCAAAATTTTGGTGGTAGCGTATTCAATATCTTTATCAAATAACCTATACCTTTTGGATCATTAGGTATAAATTGTGCAAGTTTAGAATTAATCATATCCATAATACCTACTTTCTCATTACAAAAGTTATCATTTCCAGATTTTTCTTCCCCATCAATAACAATCAAACGATCAATCAGTTTTCTCACATCATCCATCCATATGTATTCTTTTGATAATTCGTTATATACCTTTATTCCTTCTCCAGATTTTGGTGTCTTTTTTGAAGGTGTTGTTGGTTTTATATATTCATCCCAAATAGGTTTGATAATTTCTTTATATTTTTTACTTTTACTAGATTTTTGTTTTCTTGTACTTGGATCGTTATTATGAAATGCAACACTAGAATCAATTACTATTTGTTTATATTTTTCTAGATCATCATCATTATAATTTGTTGGATTATGTTTTGTCAATAATTCCCATAAACCTTCTGTTCCTGTATAATGTCGATTATTAATAACTAAATCATCACCATGAATTTTAACTTCCGCATTTCCTATCATATGTATAATTTTCCCATCTTCATAATATGGTTGTATTCCAAAACTTTTATCATCTCTAGTTGCATAATATCTTGAGGCAATATTACCAAAATGAGTTGTTGCTAAAGATTCTATTCCTTCTACTTTATATTTAATTTGTTTTTTCATGTGTTTTATTTCTTCTGTTATAGGCGCATCACTTTCATTTATAGAACTATCATATAAGGCGGTGTTTCTAATAAGCTTGAATCCACTCTAGCACTTTTATACGCAACTGGAACTAACTCGTGAATTAGATTTTTATTTTCTTCTGCTACTTTTGATATATCTTGCCCTAAATCTTTAATTGCATCAATAACAGGCTTATCTTGTTCTTTAAATTTTTCATACTTACTTCGATTACTTTGTTTAATTTCCTTAAATCTTTTAATAAGTTCTTCTTTTAACTTAATATACTTCTTAGCTTTATTAACATCCATTTATTATATAAAGAAAAAAAATTAAAACATAACATAACATAACATAATATATACGTTCACCTGCATTCATATACGTTTAGTTTGCACTTTTAGAAATTCTTTAATTTTATTTCTATATTTGCCATTATTCACCTTCCTAGTCATATCTATTGTTAAGAAACCATGTTCCTCACTCCAACACTTGCTACATAATGATTGTAATTTTTCAAACGACATATCAGATGCAACAAATTCATCATATATATGTTTTAAATTTACATTGTCCTGTCTAAATATACAAAGAAAGTTTAATTTGTCCCTAATTAATTGTTTTGGCACTTTAGAATATGTTTGTCCAAGATAGAAACAGTTCAAACCCTTATGACGACCTCGAGTAAAATATTCTCTAACGTGGTTTTGTTCTTCTAATATGAAATCATCAAATACTACCACAGAATAGTCCTCACATTCATCTAATGGAATAATCTCTTCATTGTTTCCTTTTATTATTGCTATTGTGTCTTTAATATTACGTTCTATATCTCGAAAAAGTTGTATTAAGTGTTGGTATTTAGGTTGATTTAAACTTTTAGAATATATATAAACATTTCCATATTTTAACCATTTAGGTGCCAACAAAAAATTATCAATCATTAACGTCGTTTTACCACAACCACTAGGCCCAACTATTAAACATCTTATATCATCAGGTAACAACTCTCCATTCCTCTTACTCTTCGCCGTTTCTTCTGTTAACCTTACTTTAATATCCCAATTATCCATATTAGTTATTTATTATATAATAAATGAAGGTATTTAATTTAAATGGTTATTCATCTGTATTAAACATGTCATTGCATTACCCATTTGAAAACGATTTAGAAGTAGCTGTTGCAGGATTTTACACAACATACTTAACTCCAAACATTACAGAAAAGAACAACAAATTAACGTTTTGTAATAGTAACTCAAAATTTACAAAACAACTCATAATTCAGCCTGGTCAATATAGTTTACAAGAATTAGAAGAATATATTAAATCAAACCTTCCATATACCAATGATCCTTTTAAAAATATTCAATTTACTGAGGATAGAAGGAAAAATAGAGTTAAAATATTTAGCCAGCAATGTAATATAACCTTAGATACCATTAATACTGTATTAGGTTTTAGTGAAAAGAACTTGGCTGAAAATATAGAACATGTTGGAGATAAGGTGCCAATGTTTCATCCGTTTGATACTATAAATATTCACTGTGATTTAGCAGAAGGTATGATTTTAAAACACAATGATACAACACACAACGAAACAGACTTAATTGCAACATTTAGAACAAATGCAGAGTTTAGAGAACCAATTATATATGAACCTAATGAAAAGATATTTTTCCCAATACATCACAATAAATTTAATAATTTCAAAGTTTCAATTAAAGATGAGAATGGTGATTTGATTGATTTTGGTGGAGCTCGTATAACTGTTTTACTTGCTGTTAAATAACTCAAATTATTATATAATAAATATGGATATTTTTGGTAATATTAAAAGTAAGGTAAGTGATATTAGTGAAGAGCAGTTAAGGAATTTAGATAATGTTGTTAAGAATGAAGAATTTGAAAAATATAAAAGAGACACACATGAAAATTTAATGAGTCGTACAAATTTTAAATCTGAACTAAATAAAATTTTCACAACAAATTATAGATCATGGATTGATTTTACACAAAAAAGATTAGTTAATATAACTAATGGTATTGATCAACAAGATGCTATTACGTTAAACCAGCTCGAGTCAGTGAAAACCGATATTAACAACCAATTAGAAAGTGATAGAAACAAATTTGAAGATGTATTAAAATCATTACAAGACACACATATAAAGAAAGATGATATTGAGGTTTTAAAAGGTGAATATATGGAAGAATTTAAAAAGACTAATAATAATGTTACTATTCTATTTAAAGCAAAAGTTCCTGTTTCAGAATTTAATCAATATAAGTCAGAAATATCATCCCTGTTAAATACACTTACAACAAAACAAGATTTCCAAATGATGAGGAAGGAAACTTTTAATCTAATTATGCAAAAAGAAACTATAAATTTATTATGTCGATTGAGAACTAGAAATGTTCCAAATCCAATCTTCAGAATATTTAATTTATCTAATGATTATGAGTTTCTCTACAATGGAAAAATAATGCATATGGAATTAAGTTTGGATAGATACTTTTTAGATATATTTTTGAACAATACTTTAGTGGTAAATTTGCCATTAAACATTAAAAAGGGTGATAAAATTGTTTCAAGCACAAAAAATTCAGCTATGGAAGAAGGAAAATTATTGGAAGTTATTATGTATATAGAAAGAGAACCTTAATTATTTTCTTTTAATAAATAATGATGTATTGTGTTAAGTGCAAGAAATCAACAGATACAAAAATAGATAACATTAGAATAGAACAGACAAAGAATGGGAGATATGTTAAGAAAGGTATATGTGTTGTATGTGGTACTAATAAATCCCAATTCATTAAAAAGCGCGATTGACTATATGAAGGTGAAGGTATTAGAGAAGATATTATAGAAGAAATTCATAAACCATCTAGAAAAAATTATCCTAGGTTAAGTATTATTGTTAAAGGTATAGATGATTTATGGCAAGCGGATCTTGTGGAAATGGATAGTGGTGTGTTAAAAGGTGTTTCAAAATTAAATAAAGGGTATAAGTATTTGCTAACGATTATAGATGTGTTTTCAAAATATGCATTTGCTGTTCCTGTTAAAGATAAGAGTGGAAAGAATGTTACAGAAGCATTTGAATCAATAATAATAATAATAATAATAATAATAATAATAATAATAATAATAATAATAATAATAATAATAATAATAATAATAATAATAATAAGACTATTCCAGCATAAAAGTTATCAATTTTATCACACTGGCAACAAGTGACGCATATTTTAACTTCATAAAAGTTAGTTTCTCACGATTTTCTGGAAAACTACGTATGATAACATCTTCATTATGTCAAGTTGTATATCTCAGTGTGATATATGTCTTACCTCTGGACAATATCACAGTAAAACAAAAATTAAATATTAGGAGTACATCGTACTTTTGGACTACATCTCATTAACCATGGGAAGATTGAGTAGTGTATACTTTAGGATGTAAGTTTCAGCTTAACTTGCATTATACATTCTTAGGATTACAGAAAGGAAATTTGTTCGTTTGCATTTGAACAAAATTCTTAGGATTACAAAAAGAAAAAATAATTTTTCCGAATTCCGCATTTTTTCTGAATTCCGGATTTTTTCCGAATCCCGTATCTTTTCCGAAATCCGGAATTTTTCCGAAATCCGGAATTTTTCTGAAATCCGGAATTTTTTCGAATTCCGGAATTTTTTCGAAATCCGGAATTTTTCCGAATTCCGGATTTTTTCCCAAGTCTGGAAATTTTCCGAATTCCGGATTTTTCCCGAAATCCGGAATTTTTCCGAATTCCGGAATTTTCCGATATTACTTTCCGGATTCCGGAAAGTAAAAATTCCGGAATTGGCCATCCCTAATCCCGGCTAACTTCGCGTCAAAATGGCCGGTACATGTGATGCGTTAATAGCGGCGTTATTTATTTAGTAGCAACTTTTATGTTCGGCCAGTTTTCAGCAGGAACGATTCACTTAGTCATATTGTGAAATTTTGAAAGTGTCCCGACCAACTTGACGCTTATAGTATTTGCTGCTCTCAAACCACGTCAATAACATGCTTCAATAGGGGGGGTGAAGAAATGAAGACTGAGGGGGCAATGACAAAGACATCAAAGAACAGCATAAAATTGTACATTTATCTATTATTTACAGAATCTGTGTTTAAGTAGATAGATAATGGGGATTCTGCAGACAAATTCATTATTAGCCCATTTAAACTATATGTCACCCTATCATCTCTAATAACTTCTAATCTACCCCCTAATAATTTGCAGCGCACTTCCTATCCCAAATAACTTCTATCACATCTCAAATAACTTCTATCTTACTCATAATAACTTCTAATGCATTCTATCAGTAAATTTAGTTACAAAAAATCACTAAATCTGGTTACAAAAAATCACTAAATCAAGTTACAAAAGCAAAAAAAAATCACTAAATTTAGTTATAAAAAATCACTAAATCTAGTAAAATAAACTTACAAAAACACTTTTATGATTTTACCATAAAAGTTAACTAAATTCTACATAATTACATAATAGTTACAAATTAGTATATTGATAGTTACACGTTCGGATACTGATAATGGAATCTTCTGCTAACCTCGTTCTCTATGGGAAACAATGACTTCTTAAACTCTGTCCACTGATCATAATTCAAACTGAATAGACAGCCGTTAATATCCAAAACAACTTGAACTTCGGTTTGCACATTTTTCACAATTACATTGAAGTTATTAGTAAGTATAAATTTCTTTTGAGGATCCATTCTATTCACTCCATTTTTTACTTCTGACGACATATTTTTTATCATTTTTTTGGATTCACAAAACCGATCATTATTTGAAATTTACATACAGAACTCAACAGTTGGATAATTATCTTTTAAACCAGTGTATTTGATTTTTATTCCATCTTTAACGATCTCATCAATCATTTTATCTGTTAAGTGTTTTGTAAATCTAGGTGGAAGAAATACCTTAAACTCTTCACATTCAACTAAAATGCTCTTTCCAAACTTAGTTTTAATCTTTTCCATTTTCACAGTCTTATATTCTGTATTTAATTCTAATTCTCTTAATCCAATAACCTGTTTTTGTTCAAGACTTCCAAGTTTATTTAAAAGTTCAATATGACTCGCCATCGTATTTATTATATAAAAACTTTTTAAAAATCAGTTTCTAATAGCCTCGAATTTCGTTAAGTATGTCATTGATTCTGTTAACAATATCTCTTACATTTTCATCTGTTAATTCACCATTCATGAGCTTAATTACATTAAGCTCATCTTTAAACAGCCGAATTCGATTCACCATATTTTTATAATATTCTTTCTTTGAAGCTATATTAAACCGTGTTGATAGGCCAGTGATAACAGCAGAAGACGAAGCAAATGCAGTTGTAATAATTGAATACACTGTAACAGGAATAAATACATTGATGAACCCTGTAGAAGCTGATAATAGAATTGATAACGTAATAAGAGTAATATAAACACATTTTATTCTCTTAAACTTCCTTTTGTTTTTCATTAATAACTTTTCAAGATTTAATATAGTATCTTCAATTAACACAATTAAATTCTCACGTGGAATGTTATCTGGAATAGTCATTTTATTAAATAAGTTTTTATGATATTATCATAAAACACTTACAAACTAAACAAATCTAATAAACATATTATATAATTGATTTATATCTTCTCAATTATTTTTTCTTTCTCAACATCATACTCTAAATTTTTCTTACCAATCATAACAACATAGCAAATTGTTTTATCTGGTACATCGCTTTCAAAATTAACAGTCAGTTTCAAATTAGTTCTATCAGTTACAGTTACTGATTTATGCTTGCTTGTGTTAATTACAAACATCGGCCTATTTTCTAAAAATTCTTTAGGATAATAAAACATCTCAGTATTTCCAATTGTAGCTCGCTTATATACCGTATACATTTCATAAACTTTCAAATACTTATGTTTTGCAAAATCTAAGTTTAAAGATTCTAATGGGAAAGATTCATTTCTAGAATTACGAAAATGGATATTCTGAACTTTACAATGATCAAAATAGCTTGAATCTCTTTCTTCATTTACATTTCTATCACTTTGGAAAAAGACAATCACAAAATTAGGCATATCAAATTCACTTGAGTTAAATTGTGTGGTTAAATCGAATTCTAAATACTTTCCACTAACAGTCTTCTGCAAACATTGATACGTGTTAAATGAAATAGGAATCTTACCTTCTTTTAACATATTTGATCTTAACAAGGTGGCATAGTTAGGTTCATAATTAACAATAGGCATTCTTAACTCCATATTTGTAATCTTAATTTTACCTGGATGTGGTTGATCATTCTCATATGTTCCATCCTGCTTTTTTGTTTTCCAAATAGCAAATGCATTATCATCAGAACCACTTCTTTTAAATGTATATTTCAATCCTCCTTTCCACATAATATCTTTAAAATCTGAACAATATCCTGGCAAAAGTCTGAGCAAAAACACTATTTCTTCATCTGTTCTTGCCCACGTAATTCCTTCCCATCCACATTCATCATAGTGATTTGCCTCTGGTTTTGAAATCGTACATGTGTTTACAGCTGTTGAAGTTAAACCAGGATAATCAATAATATCCAATATCTGACCATGCTTACTAACTTGAATTTGAGAAAACAAATGTGGAAAGAAATTATTAATAAGTCTAATATTTTGACCAGTAGTATATTCTCCATCACCATCTCTACCTCTAATTTCAAAAGTTACATAAATATCAGCATAATAAGGATGTATGAAGCCATCACCCACGTCAATATCAAATTCAATAGACCTGTTTGGCTTATTTAAATTCTCGATTGTTTTTTGATTAGGTTTAAAGGATTGTAATTCATATGATTATATCTTATCCATATTTATTATAAAAAATATTTATAATCGTTTTATGAATTAAGCTCATAAAATAAACCCATAAAAACTTAAATATAACTTCTCCAAATATCCTTATTCCTATTCACCTGACTAATAATTTCTGAAAAACTATACCCATCTGTAAACATTTTTAACACTGTAATGCATAAATGTCCACAAATTACCTCGTTAAAATGTTGTATACGGCTGCTATTGTACTCTATATTATGACCAATATATTTTGCGAGTGTTTTTGGCGGATTACCTCCAAATGAATCAAACACATACTTTCTATTTCCTTTTTTCCAAAAACAAATCCAATGCGTTCCTATATTTTTAGACGTATCAAAATTAACAATACCACACTTATTCTTCCTTGGTTGTTTAGGCAATTCATCACTCATAAATACACCTCTAAAGTTTCTTAAGTTTTTTAACAAGTTGTAATAGATCTAAATTACTTAAAGGTTTAATTTCTTCTTTTTCTTTACTGTTTTGGAGTTTACGTTTTTTGAAAGCTTACCACCTTGTTTTTCTTCCATTGCTAAGTTATGTCGTTTTTGTTCCTCTAATTCCATTTTATTCTTTTTTGCATCATCTACAGTCTTAGCAATAGCAGCCGCACCTCCAGCAACAGAACCTAGAGCACCTATTAAAGCTAAAATCGTTGGAATAGTAAATATAAAACCACCATAATGAACTTTATTATCATTTGCCTTCATTTCTTTGTTTATTTTCTTCAGTTGTGGTATAGAAAGAGATAGAGACATACATTGTCCTTTACTTAGTTTTGCTTCCTTTTGTTTGAGTTGTTTGTTAGTTAAAATGTGATCTATATTTAATTGTTTAAGTTCCTGATTAGGAATCGTAAATGTAAAACCTTTCAACTGCATATTTATTATATAATTAAAAGCTTTTTATGAAAAATTTCCATAAAAAGTACATATAAACCTAAATCTAAAAAATACTTATAAACCTAATCTTACTTTCATTACTTATAAACCTAAACCAAATCTTACTTTTGTATTCATCACTAAAGCAGTTCCAAGAGCAGGTAGTTTTTCAGTTATTAAATTAGCATCTTTAGCAAAAACTCTTTCCCAAGCTTTATTTTCTAATTCCTTATCTGCAATATGTCTTGATTCTGTATCTTTATCCCTATAGTATATATCATGTTCTTTACAAGCCTCATCTAATTTGTTAATACCTTCATCACCTCTTTCTAATCTTTCTTGAAGTTTTGTACCCGGACCACAATATTGAAATCCTGGAATATGTAACTCAAATTGAAGTTTATTAATCAAATCATTTACTAATCCTTTTCCATACTTTTCACTATTCCAAAATTTTGGTGGTAGCGTATTCAATATCTTTATCAAATAACCTATACCTTTTGGATCATTAGGTATAAATTGTGCAAGTTTAGAATTAATCATATCCATAATACCTACTTTCTCATTACAAAAGTTATCATTTCCAGATTTTTCTTCCCCATCAATAACAATCAAACGATCAATCAGTTTTCTCACATCATCCATCCATATGTATTCTTTTGATAATTCGTTATATACCTTTATTCCTTCTCCAGATTTTGGTGTCTTTTTTGAAGGTGTTGTTGGTTTTATATATTCATCCCAAATAGGTTTGATAATTTCTTTATATTTTTTACTTTTACTAGATTTTTGTTTTCTTGTACTTGGATCATTATTATGAAATGCAACACTAGAATCAATTACTATTTGTTTATATTTTTCTAGATCATCATCATTATAATTTGTTGGATTATGTTTTGTCAATAATTCCCATAAACCTTCTGTTCCTGTATAATGTCGATTATTAATAACTAAATCATCACCATGAATTTTAACTTCCGCATTTCCTATCATATGTATAATTTTCCCATCTTCATAATATGGTTGTATTCCAAAACTTTTATCATCTCTAGTTGCATAATATCTTGAGGCAATATTACCAAAATGAGTTGTTGCTAAAGATTCTATTCCTTCTACTTTATATTTAATTTGTTTTTTCATGTGTTTTATTTCTTCTGTTATAGGCGCATCACTTTCATTTATAGAACTATCATATAAGGCGGTGTTTCTAATAAGCTTGAATCCACTCTAGCACTTTTATACGCAACTGGAACTAACTCTTGAATTAGATTTTTATTTTCTTCTGCTACTTTTGATATATCTTGCCCTAAATCTTTAATTGCATCAATAACAGGCTGATCTTGTTCTTTAAATTTTTCATACTTACTTCGATTACTTAGTTTAATTTCCTTAAATCTTTTAATAAGTTCTTCTTTTAACTTAATATACTTCTTAGCTTTATTAACATCCATTTATTATATAACGAAAAAAAATAAAACATAACATAACATAACATAACATAACATAACATAACATAACATAACATAACATAACATAACATAACATAACATAATATATACGTTCACCTGCATTCATATACGTTTAGTTTACACTTTTAGAAATTCTTTAATTTTATTTCTATATTTGCCATTGTTCACCTTCCTAGTCATATCTATTGTTAAGAAACCACGTTCCTCACTCCAACACTTGCTACATAATGATTGTAATTTTTCAAACGACATATCAGATGCAACAAATTCATCATATATATGTTTTAAATTTACATTGTCCTGTCTAAATATACAAAGAAAGTTTAAGTTGTCCCTAATTAATTGTTTTGGCACTTTAGAATATGTTTGTCCAAGATAGAAACAGTTCAAACCCTTATGACGACCTCGAGTAAAATATTCTCTAACGTGGTTTTGTTCTTCTAATATGAAATCATCAAATACTACCACAGAATAGTCCTCACATTCATCTAATGGAATAATCTCTTCATTGTTTCCTTTTATTATTGCTATTGTGTCTTTAATATTACGTTCTATATCTCGAAAAAGTTGTATTAAGTGTTGGTATTTAGGTTGATTTAAACCTTTAGAATATATATAAACATTTCCATATTTTAACCATTTAGGTGCCAACAAAAAATTATCAATCATTAACGTCGTTTTACCACAACCACTAGGCCCAACTATTAAACATCTTATATCATCAGGTAACAACTCTCCAATCCTCTTACTCTTCGCCGTTTCTTCTGTTAACCTTACTTTAATATCCCAATTATCCATATTAGTTATTTATTATATAATAAATGAAGGTATTTAATATAAGTGGTTATTCATCTGTATTAAACATGTCATTGCATTACCCATTTGAAAACGATTTAGAAGTAGCTGTTGCAGGATTTTACACAACATACTTAACTCCAAACATTACAGAAAAGAACAACAAATTAACGTTTTGTAATAGTAACTCAAAATTTACAAAACAACTCATAATTCAGCCTGGTCAATATAGTTTACAAGAATTAGAAGAATATATTAAATCAAACCTTCCATATACCAATGATCCTTTTAAAAATATTCAATTTACTGAGGATAGAAGGAAAAATAGAGTTAAAATATTTAGCCAGCAATGTAATATAACCTTAGATACCATTAATACTGTATTAGGTTTTAGTGAAAAGAACTTGGCTGAAAATATAGAACATGTTGGAGATAAGGTGCCAATGTTTCATCCGATTGATACTATAAATATTCACTGTGATTTAGCAGAAGGTATGATTTTAAAACACAATGATACAACACACAACGAAACAGACTTAATTGCAACATTTAGAACAAATGCAGAGTTTAGAGAACCAATTATATATGAACCTAATGAAAAGATATTTTTCCCAATACATCACAATAAATTTAATAATTTCAAAGTTTCAATTAAAGATGAGAATGGTGATTTGATTGATTTTGGTGGAGCTCGTATAACTGTTTTACTTGCTGTTAAATAACTCAAATTATTATATAATAAATATGGATATTTTTGGTAATATTAAAAGTAAGGTAAGTGATATTAGTGAAGAGCAGTTAAGGAATTTAGATAATGTTGTTAAGAATGAAGAATTTGAAAAATATAAAAGAGACACACATGAAAATTTAATGAGTCGTACAAATTTTAAATCTGAACTAAATTAAAATTTCACAACAAATTATAGATCATGGATTGATTTTACACAAAAAAGATTAGTTAATATAACTAATGGTATTGATCAACAAGATGCTATTACGTTAAACCAGCTCGAGTCAGTGAAAACCGATATTAACAACCAATTAGAAAGTGATAGAAACAAATTTGAAGATGTATTAAAATCATTACAAGACACACATATAAAGAAAGATGATATTGAGGTTTTAAAAGGTGAATATATGGAAGAATTTAAAAAGACTAATAATAATGTTACTATTCTATTTAAAGCAAAAGTTCCTGTTTCAGAATTTAATCAATATAAGTCAGAAATATCATCCCTGTTAAATACACATACAACAAAACAAGATTTCCAAATGATGAGGAAGGAAACTTTTAATCTAATTATGCAAAAAGAAACTATAAATTTATTATGTCGATTGAGAACTAGAAATGTTCCAAATCCAATCTTCAGAATATTTAATTTATCTAATGATTATGAGTTTCTCTACAATGGAAAAATAATGCATATGGAATTAAGTTTGGATAGATACTTTTTAGATATATTTTTGAACAATACTTTAGTGGTAAATTTGCCATTAAACATTAAAAAGGGTGATAAAATTGTTTCAAGCACAAAAAAATCAGCTATGGAAGAAGGAAAATTATTGGAAGTTATTATGTATGTAGAAAGAGAACATTAATTATTTTCTTTTAATAAATAATGATGTATTGTGTTAAGTGTAAGAAATCAACAGATACAAAAATAGATAACATTAGAATAGAACAGACAAAGAATGGGAGATATGTTAAGAAAGGTATATGTGTTGTATGTGGTACTAATAAATCCCAATTCATTAAAAAGCGCGATTGACTATATGAAGGTGAAGGTATTAGAGAAGATATTATAGAAGAAATTCATAAACCATCTAGAAAAAATTATCCTAGGTTAAGTGTTATTGTTAAAGGTATAGATGATTTATGGCAAGCGGATCTTGTGGAAATGGATAGTGGTGTGTTAAAAGGGGTTTCAAAATTAAATAAAGGGTATAAGTATTTGCTAACGATTATAGATGTGTTTTCAAAATATGCATTTGCTGTTCCTGTTAAAGATAAGAGTGGGAAGAATGTTACAGAAGCATTTGAATCAGTGTTAAAAGTAAGAAAACCTAATAATTTACAAACTGATCAAGGTAAAGAGTTTTATAATAAAGAATTTGAAGATTTGATGGGAAAAAACAATATCAATCATTACTCAACATATAGTGGTAAAAAGCTTATGTTGTTGAAAGGTTTAACAAAACACTTAAACAAAATATGTGGAAAAAATTTACTGTTCAAGGTAATTATAAATGGTTAAAAATATTCTAAGGTTTGGTTGATTAATATAATAACAAAGTACATAGAACAATTGGTATGAAACCTGTAGAAGTGAATAAGAAAAATGAGCATGGGATATTGAAGAAAGTGTATAAGAAAGAATATAAGTCTGTTAAGTTAAAGTATAAGATTGGTGATTATGTTCGTATAAGTAAAATTAAAGGTTTGTTTGAGAAAGGTTATACACCAAATTGGTCAACAGAAGTGTTTGTTATTAATGAGGTTATACCATCTAATCCACCAACATATAAAATTAAAGATTTAAACAATGAAGAAGTTAGAGGAAGATTTTATGAACCAGAATTATTGAAAACTAAATATAAGGATGAGTATTTGGTTGAAAAAATATTGAGAAAGAAAGGTAATAAAGTGTTTCTTAAATGGTTAGGGTTTGATGATTCACATAATAGTTGGACAGATAAGAGTAATGTAATATTATAAATGTTATATTTTATGATTATTTCATAAAAGGTATAAATAGTTTATTAAATGGTTAGGGTTTAATAATTTGCACAATAATTAAATAAAAAAAGTAATATAATATTATAAATGTTATCTTTTATGATTATTTCATAAAAGGTATAAATTGTTTATTAAATGGTTAGGGTTTAATAATTTGCATAATAATTAATTAAATAAAAGTAATATAATATTATAAATGTTATCTTTTATGATTATTTCATTAAAGGTATAAATTGCTTATTAAATGGTTAGGATTTAATAATTTGTATAAAAATTAAATAAATAAAAGTAATATAATATTATAAATGTTATTTCATAAAAGGTATAAATTGTTTATTAAATGGTTAGTGTTTATTAAATGGTTATGGTTTAATAATTTGCATAATAAGTAATATAATATTATAAATTTTATCTTTTATGGTTATTTCATAAAAGGTAATAAAGTGTTTATTAAATGGTTAGGGTTTGTTAAATGGTTAGGATTTAACAATTTGTATAATAATTAAATAAATAAAAGTAATATAATATTATAAATGTTATCTTTTATAGTTATTTAATTAAAGGTAAATAGGATAAGAAGGTAAATGATAATTATGATGATGAGTGAGTTTATGAAAATGATTCAGTTTTTATCATATTAATAATGACTGATGAGGTAATCCCATAACAGCCCTATACTAACACAACACACTAATATATGTAGACAATTGCTGGAGTGTACAAGTATTAGCAGTTGTGTTAGGAAAAATAAGTATGCTAATGTTGGTATATATAACATGAGAAAAATATTATGAAAATGAACTAAAAAATTTGGTAAATATATAAATAAACGATACAGTATTTTTTCATATAAGATGAGTATAAATAATGTTAATTTTACTGGTGAGGAGATGAAGGAGATGTCGATTACAAAACTAAAACTAATATGTAAAGTCAAGAAAATCCGTAACTATAGTTCTTTAAATAAGAATGAATTAATCAAAAATCGAACAATATCAAAATGAACCAGATGAATTGAAAGTTATATACACAATGAAAGTTGATGAATTAAAAAACCATTGTAAAAGGAAAGGAATTAAAGGTTATTCTAAATTAAGAAAGGCTGAACTTATTGACCGTATTAAATAATATGAAGATGAAAAAAAACAGATCACAAATTAGAAACATATTTCCATTTAAACAAGATGTTTTTGAAGAATCGAAACCACAACAAATACCAATTAAATTAGAAACAAAGGAAACAGCAATACAGAAACGATTACAAACTATCACAATTGAAAACATAGGAGGATATAAAGATCAAGTGAAGTTTTTAAATATAAGTGGGAAAGTAGTTATTAACAAAATCAAGGAAGAATTAAAGCACCACCCATTAAAAGTCAACCTTGTATTCATTTGTGATTATATTAAAGATAAAGAATACAAGAACGCAATTTTAAAACTATGAATGAAAGAATATTACAATCAACTGACTTAGATGAATATATAACCTATGCTAAACAAAAACTATGTAGAGAGATGGAGGAATTTCAAGGTAGAGGATCAGGATGGACATTACATCAAATTAAACATTTAGAAATCAGACTAAATAAATATGTACCATTACGAGCTTCTTCATATATTGACCTTCCTAAACCAATTAAAGATAAGAAAGCAGTAATCAATATTAAAAATCAAGATAATAAATGTTTCTTATATTCAATTGCAAGTTATTTAAAACCTATTGATAGATGTTCTCAATATCAACGACCTTCACACTATACAGAAATTGTGAATGAGTTACAAGATAAATATTGTAATGGTATTGAATTTTCTGTACAATTAAAAGATATAGTAAAGTTTGAAAAGAGAAGTAACATATCTATTAACGTGTATAGTTATGATGATGAATATAATATATACCCACTTCAAATCGCAAAAAATAAGCAGGACAAACACGTTAATTTATTATATGTAAAAGATGAAAATAATAGTCATTTTTGTTGGATAAAGGATTTATCGAGATTAATAAGAAGTCAAGTAACAAAACATAAGGAAAAATTGTACTTTTGTGATAGATGCTTGGTAAGACATTTTAGAAATGAGATGCAATTACAAGAACATGAGCTATATTGTAAGGAGCATGAATCTGTTAGAATAGAACTTCCAAAACCATATGACAATCAAATACAGTTTCAAAATTATAATAGATCATTTAGAGTACCATTTACGATATATGCCGATTTTGAATGTTTGTTATGTAAAATGGAACTAGACCATAATTGTTCTAAAACTGTGAAGTATCAAAAGCATTTACCAATGAGTTTCTGTTATTATATTAAATACTCAAATGGTGTGTATAAAAGTCCTGTTAGTTATATTGGTTTAGATGCTGCAAAGGTGTTTGTGGAGAAGTTAAAACAAGAAGCAATAGAAATAAAGGAAATATATAACAAAAAAGTTGAAATGAATGGCCTAACTAAAGATGAAGAAAATAGATATAATAATTCGAATAGTTGTCATATATGTGAGAGAAACTTGAATGATTTACCACCAGCAATTGAAAAACAAATAAATATGTTAAATAAGAAAATACAATTCGCTAAAAATAATGATAGCATGATTGAAAAGTTAGAAGAATGGAAACATGAATTAGGAAAATGTTTAAAGGATATAAATAAAAATAAGGCAAAGGTAAGAGATCATGATCATTTAACTGGAAAGTTTAGATCATTTAACTGGAAGCAGCTCACAGTTATTGTAACTTAAGCTATCGAAATCCTAATTTTATTCCAGTATTTATTCACAACTTAAGTGGTTATGATACTCACCTGTTTGTTAAAGAACTTGCTTATGATAAGAATGAAATAAAACTAATTGCAAATAATGAGGAAAAATATATAACATACTCAAAATATGTGAAGGATGATAAAAAGAATGGAATTAATTTACGATTTCTAGATTCATTTAGGTTTATGCCAAGGAGTTTATCAGAACTAGCAAATAACCTTACAAAAGAACAATATAGAGAAACGTCAAAGTAGTTCCCTAATGATTTGTTAGATTTAGTAATTAAAAAAGGTGTGTACCCATATGATTATATTGACTCAATTGAAAGATTAGAAGAAACAAAACTACCTTCAAAAGAAATGTTCTTTAATAAACTTACTAATACCCACATCAGTGATGAAGATTATGAGCATGCGAAAAATGTTTGGAAGTCATTCAATATTAAAAATCTAGGTGAATATACAGAACTTTATAACAAGACAGATGTATTAATATTAGCTGATGTATTAGAAAGTTTTAGAGATGTGTGTTTAAAAGCATATGGTTTAGATCCTGCTTGGTATTTCACTGCTCCTGGTTTATCGTGGGATTCAATGTTAAAGCTGAGTAAGATCAAACTAGAAATGTTAACTGACTATGACAAAATATTAATGATAGAAAAAGGTATAAGAGGTGGAATTTTACAATGTAGTAAGAGATATGTAAAAGCAAATAATAAGTATATGAAAAATTATAACAAAGACGAACCTTCAAAGTATTTAGCTTATCTAGATGCAAATAATTTATATGGATGGGCTATGAGTCAGTACATGCCTTACGAAGACTTTAAATGGGTTCAACCTTACATGAACATAATGAATATTCCAGATGATTCAGAAACTGGCTACATATTAGAAGTTGATTTAGAATATCCAGAATACTTACATGATAAACATACAGATCTACCATTAGCTCCAGAAAATATGTGTCCACCAGGATCGAAACATTCAAAATTATTAACAACGCTTTATAATAAAGAAAGATATGTTATTCACTACAGAAACTTAAAACTATATATGTCACTTGGGATGATATTAAAGAAAATTCATAGAATATTGGAGTTCAAGCAATCAAACTGGTTAAAGGAATATATTGATCTAAATACAAATATGAGAACAAAAGCTAAGAATGATTTCGAGAAAGATTTTTACAAGTTAATGAACAATAGCGTATTTGGTAAAACAATGGAAGACATTAGAAAGAGGCCATCTATTACCTTAGAATGTGATCCAATGAGGGTGGAAAAGTTAATAGCGAAACCGAACTTTGATTACAGAACAATATTTACTGAAGATTTGTGTGCGATACATTTGAAAAAAGAAAAATTGACTTTCAACAAACCTATATATGTTGGTATGAGTGTGCTAGATTTGTCAAAACTATTAATGTATGACTTCCATTACAACATTATGAAACCTAAATATGATATTGAGATAGGCTTATGTTATATGGATACTGATAGTTTTATATATGAAATTAATACAGATGATTTCTACAAAGACTTAAAAGAAATGGTTGATTTATTTGATACAAGTGACTATGGAAAGGGTAATCAATATGGAATACCACTAGTAAACAAAAAAGTATTAGGAAAGATGAAGGATGAAAACAATGGTAAAATAATGACAGAATTTATCGGGTTAAGATCAAAGATGTATGCCTTTAAAGTTGAAAATAAAGAGAAGAAAAAAGCAAAATGAATAACAAAATGTGTAGTACCAAAAGAGTTACAATTTGATGATTATAAACAAACCCTATTCAATGATGTGAAAACATATAAAAATATAAATCTAATTCGAAGTTGTAAGCATGATGTATATACTATAGCTGTAAATAAGTTAGCATTAGATTCGAATGATGATAAAAGATATATACTGGAGGGTGGTATAAGTACATTAGCTTGGGGGCATTATAAGATATAGTTAAAATGTATTTATGTGTAGTTTAGTTTTAGGTCATATTTAATTAACTTTTATGTATAGTTTAGTTTAGTTTTAGGTCATATTTAATTAACTTTTATGTATAGTTTAGTTTTAGATAAAATTTAATTAACTTTTATGTATAGTTTAGTTTCAGGTAAATTTAATTAACTTTTATGTATAGTTTAGTTTTAGGTAAAATTTAATTAACTTTTATGTATAGTTTAGTTTTAGGTAAATTTAATTAACTTTTATGTATAGTTTAGTTTTAGATAAAATTTATATTTTTAAGTCATAAAAGTTTTTGTAATTTTATCCTTAGACATAGGTAACCAGTAATGCATGAAAATAATTGTTTTGTAGTCTAGTATTTATGTCCTGTTTAATTTCCTTAATACATTCTTACATAGTGAAGATTTTTGATTTTTTATAATTTTATCCTTAGACATAGACAACCAGTAACGAGTTAGAAAAAAATTATAAGAAAATAGAAACCATTTACCGTTTGAATTTTGAAAATCGGTTAATATTTGACGATGTTGCAGCTAGTTCAAAATTTCGGGATTTTTTACGGGTTTATTTTTGAGTTTTCGGGAAAATGTTATTCTTTAAAAAAGTCTTATAATTTTATTTGAATTATGATAGTATTTTTATTTTTTCGATTTGTTGAAATTTTGTGGAGATATTGAAAAAGGGAAAAGTATCGTTTGGGTTATTCAACCATCTATGCATTTTAAAAAATTGGTTATGTTATTAGTATTCATTTACCGTTTGAATTTTTGAAATCGGTTAATTAGGGACCGAGGTATTAAATAATAACGTTATTTGGGGGTAAGACTGCAAGTGTTGCCAACTCACTTTTAACAATTATCATATTTATTAGTAATGGAGTGAGTTCATCCCGATATGTTTTAAAGCGATATCTTGAAAAATTAAAATCCTGGAACGTTCCGAAAAAATATATTGAGTTGGCAACCCTTATATGAGTAATCTAACAGCTATTATACAATGTCATCGATATACAGCTCCATCTCTCACGAGTGCTAGCTAAAAAGTTCTGTTGAAGGAAGAGACTAATGCATATATATGTATGTTGGTGTGGGAAGAAGGAAAAAGAAAGAGACTATAAATCTCATGTACATATATGATCATGCTTCTCTCAAGCAAACTGAATTGTAAATGTGTGTGTGCACAAACCTTCTGTGTTGGGTGGTATAAATACAGGCGGCAAAATGCTAAATTCGTTTTTTATCCGATTTTGATAATTCAAACGGCATTTAAAAGAGTATGTATCAGAGTTTAAAATGCAATTGTTCATTCTTGTTAAATGTTGTTAGATTTAGTGATTTTTTTGTTTTTGTAACTAGATTTAATGATTTTTTGTAACCAAATTTGGTGATTTTTTGAAGTCAAAACCGGTTATAACCAGATTTTGTAACTAGATTTAGTGATTTTTGAAGTGAAAACCGGTTATAACTAGATTTTGTAACTAGATTTACTGATTTTTTTGTTTTTGTAACTAGATTTAGTGACTTTTTTGTAACTAGATTTAGTGATTTTTTATAACCAGATTTAGTGATTTTTTGTAACTAGATTTAGTGATAGAATGCATTAGAAGTTATTATGAGTAAGATAGAAGTTATTTGAGATGTGATAGAAGTTATTTGGGATAGGAAGTGCGCTGCAAATTATTAGGGGGTAGATTAGAAGTTATTAGAGATGATAGGGTGACATATAGTTAAAATGGGCTAATAATGAATTTGTCTGCAGAATCCCCATTATCTATCTACTTGTTTATTTTTAAATTATCACAAACTGTAATTTTTTGTTTCATTTTTGGAAGCGTAATACAAGCTCTTTGCGAGATACTTTGTTTCATATTAATATTGAAAATGGAAGTATTTATTTTTCTAACATTACAACAAAATTATATTAAATCAATTTTAGGTTATATCAATTCAAAATAGAAATATATGTTTTATTCAACGTTTGCACTAAATTTTCTACCCTCCAAAATAAGCGGGACACTGCAGTTTATTAATATTCACAACTAACATTATGGACTATGATACTGTTGTTTTGAAGTGCACCTGGTATCGTTGGATACTTGTCATGGTAGCAATAATAGGTTACTGTTTAAAAGTCATGAAATTGATAAAAACAATGAAAGATATTTGGGTCAAATAGCGAAAAACATATGATTTTACACAGAAATGAGTAGAATTTTTAAAGTTGAATTTAATTTTGTAAATATAATCGGAAGAATTTAATTGGTTTTGAGTCAGTTTGAAAATTCTTTCAGCGTCACTTTTAGAGGGGAAGAAAAATACTTTATGTGGGGACAGTACCCCCTCTAGCCCCTCCCTGGCTACAGGTCTGTTTCAAACAATCCGAGACTCAAGAACATTTCGAGAGTATCGAACACTTAGAGTGTCTCAAACATTTCCATAGTCTCCAACACTTCAAGTGTCTCGAACAGTTCGAGTCTCGAACAATTCAAGTGTTTGAAATTTTCGAGAATCTCGAACACTTCAAATTTATTGAAAATTTCGAAGGTCTCGAACACTTAGAATGTCGCAAATATTTCCAGTATTTAACACTTTAAGTGTCTCGAATATGTAGAATCCTGAACATTTCAAGTGTATTGAAAATTTAGCGAGCCTCGAACACTTAGTGTCTAAAACATTTACATAGTATCGATTCCTTCAAGTGTCTCGAACATTTCGAGTCTCGAACACTTCAAGTGTCTCCAACATTTCGATAAACTCAAACACTTCGAGTGTCTCGAACATTTCGATAGTCTCGAACCATCAGAGTGTCTAAAACATTTTCATAATCTCGAACACTTCAAGTGTCTTCAACATTTCGAGTCTCGAACACTTCAATGTATTCAAAATTTCGAAATTCTCGAACATTTCGGGTGCCTCGAACATTTCGTGAGTCTCGTACCATTAGAGTGTCTAAAACATTTTTATAGTCTCGAACTATTCAAGTGTCTTCCACATTTCGAGTCTCGAACACTTCAAGTGTATTGAACATTTCTAGAATCTGAAACACTTCCATTGTTTCGAACATTTCGAGAGTCTCGAACACTTCGAGTTTCTCAATCATTTCCAGTCTCGAGCCGAGTGACTTGAAAGTTTCTAAAATTTAGAACAGTTCAAATGTTTAACATTTCGAAAATTTGGAAAGTTCGATAAGTAGATAAAATTATTTTTTTAACCACGAAACGGTTTAGAATTTTTATTGAATTGTTATTTATTACTCGATTATCGGAACAGCCCTATTTAATGTGACATAATACATGTAGAAAATTTCACCCTTTGATGATCTTCTAGGGGCAACTATGGAATGGTAAAATCCTGCGTCCATGGTAGAATGAAATGCGTTCGTGATAATATTTTTAATTTACGGTAGTTATCAGGAGGCCCGGAACCAGCCACAGAGCTTTGGGGTGGACATGAATATGTTAGGGGGAGCAAAGTCATTAAAAATTCTATTACAAATATCTAAATTGTGTTTTTTGTATTGAGGTCTGGAGAGGCCATGAAAAGTGTCGGGGGGCCAGGCCCCCTAGCCCCTCTCTGATTTCGGGCTTGGTTATCAGTCAGTATAGTATAATGCAGGAATATTAAAGTTTCATTTAAAACTGTTATTTCATGTGCAGAAGTGTTTATTCTTCTTTTCTCTCATTCATGTAATAAAAATAGATATAGGTAATATTTAATGTGTTGGAAATTAACCAAACACTCATGTTGTTCTATCCTCAAGTAGCAAAATAAAGGAAGAAAGAAAACAACTCCTTCCCACAGCTTGGTGATGTAAATATGGAAAAACTGACCGCCAAAGAAACTGAGTGTAGTGGGGCGTGGTCAAAAGTGATTAGCAGCTAGCATTTTACTACATGAATCACACGGTCAGGTGGAATAAATTTCCTTCAACTTCCCCGAAAGAGAACTTAAACAAGGGAAAAAAGAAATGTATAGTTACATAAATCTATCAACCAAATGTCCAAATGTAGAAAATGAATTTGAATAGACAGCATAGACATCAATGTATACGGTTCACATAAAGAGGAATGAACAGCTGTAATTTTCAAGAGATTACATTGAATAGATAGATTCTTACTCCACCCCTCTCCCGCCGACTACTTACATCTACTGTGTTTCCTGATTCAAGAGCAGGGATGACAGTTGGAGGGAAATGTTATTTCAAATCGGCTGCGAAGAGGACATTCTCATCTATTCTATTATGTTTTGAAATTCATTCATTTTATCCAATGAAAATGCTCTTTCACGCACAATTCGTCCACTGACTCATCTCAAGGTTGACGAACTTCGCCTACATCTAAGCAGATAAGCGGCCCATACATGTACACAATTGCATGACCAACATTCATGAAAGATTTGTCTCATCATGTATGTTGGAAGAATTTTTTGCCCACACCCGCACCAACATGCTGTTCAACTTACTAGAAGTTGTTTGAGAAATGTGGAGGACGGAGACCGTGAAGAGTCGAATGGTAAGACAATAAGATTGCTACCAACTAGTAGTGACCATCGAGGTCTCTTAATTCTACATGCCAGTACACAGGAATAAGTGTGAAAATAAAACTAGTTGCAATAATATTTTATTTTAATTACCTGGGGAGATGACTCATCAGGTTCTTCATCACTGCTGTATTCATCTAGGTTGCTTTTGCTTACACGTGTTTCTTCC
Organism: Thermobia domestica; assembly: GCF_964235325.1. Classification (NCBI taxonomy): domain Eukaryota; kingdom Metazoa; phylum Arthropoda; class Insecta; order Zygentoma; family Lepismatidae; genus Thermobia; species Thermobia domestica. The sequence goes on along the minus strand of NC_137471.1, from coordinate 164,227,588 downwards.
TAATCCGATAAAAATTAAAGTTAATCGTAATATCACAGGGGTGTAGCCATGGGGAGGAGGGCGTCGGGGCCAGTCCCCTCAAATGATTTCCTGGACCCCCTAACGACCAGTTTTTAAAACATCATCGTAAAATTATATTGCTCAAGTCATTTAAATATAACAAAGTTTACATATAATTAATAATTTACGTTAAATTATTTACCGATTGAAAAATAATATCGTGTATCTTCTATGTAAGGAATGACCAAATGCACAGGTTGCTACCACATCTACTACAATCGATTGATCTAGTGCTCCTGTGCGGATCACTTCCAAATTGGTTGAGTTGATATTGAGTTTAACGTCCCGTTCAGCAGCGAGGCTATATGAGACGTGGACCTACTGATCAACGTGGAATCTGAACCACATTAGTTCCCACTGGGAATCGAAACCGGGCCTCCCACGCCAACATGTCCAAATTGGATGGTAATGGTTTAGATAATGGAATTAATTATTCCACATAAATTATAATATTTTGTGTAATTTTTCTTTAGATTTGTGTCAATATAAACTCATAACAAACAAATGGACTTCGAAATATATATATATATATATACTTATTTGTAACAGCAGATTACACGATTTACTGTGATTTTATATAAGAGGCTGATCCAGAGGGGCGATAACCCCCAGAAGATGAAGATTTCTTATTTTATATATCTATCTTAAGCTATATATAGCTTATATAAAAGCTCTTAAAGTTTTTGAAGCTTTTAAAGGTAGCTCTAAGTAGCAGTATTATAACCCACCGACCCCCAGAAGTCCGTCCTGGATCCGCCCCTGTTTTATATTTGACAGTTTGAAGACAAACGTTCAACAAGGTACTATAAATACTGCTACAAAACTATCGCCGTAAACTGAGTGTTTTAAAAAACACATTTTTTTATCAGTTGGAAAATATGGTGAAAAACAACGTTTTAATTCAGTTTATCAGTTTGAATTTTATTCGCTTTCTCTCCACTTGGTGTAAAACAGGAAGTGATATATATAGCTGTTAATAAAATAATTATAATGTTTTTTAGTCACGAATAATAAATAAATATTTTTGTCAGGAAATTTTAAAGAAATTAAATGAAATTTAAAAAAATCAGTCTTATGTAGATAGGTTCTGTGTACAAGGACTTGGATTGAAATAGTTTTACACAAAGGTATAAAACGGGGCAGTAGTTCTTGGTTAAGTATAATAAAAACTACTTGGTACATAATATTTTTGAAGAAAAAACTTAAAAACAACAGTGTGTTTAGATTTTCGGACGGAAACAAAAAAATTCCGTTTTTTCAGCCCTCAAAATCTCTAGCTGTAACACATTTTTTGGAGTTTTGTACATTGTAGCTGTCTCTCCTCAAAAACGACCCCCCTAAATAAGCCTGCTGGCTACATCCCTGTAGTACCATAACTTTGGCATGTAAATTTCATGAGCGGCAGAACCACTTAATTTCCTTTTTCTCACTTTGATGTGCTCTCTTCTGTAGTTAGAGCGCAACGTATTTATCCTTCTTTTAACAACTATCAAGTGAGGAGTGAGGTTGAAATTCTCTCAGTTTTTTCTATATTTTCAAATGTAGAATTCTTTACGTCATTCCCCACACAGTAGTTATTTTAATTTTTATTTTACCTTCCAAAAACATGGTACTTCTTTGTATACCTGAATAAATGCATGTACAGAATCCCTTGTCATGTAACGCATCTCTCTCTCTCTCTCTCTCTCTCTCTCTGTTTTGATGCTCCAGGAATAACGATCACCCATCTTGAACGACCTTGGCATGCGACGGAGGAGAGAGTCACGTGATTTCTTCCGCTGTCGTGATTGGCGGACCTAAATTTAAAACAGCCACCTTGCAGATACCCATACACGGTAAACATGCATGCAGAACGGCAAAAACATCAAGCATGTTTTCAGAAGATTTTGGAAACTTTCAACATGAATGTCCGCGGCCATACACGATCAACTTGCCTGTGGTTTTATCATTTTTCATACAAGTCGGGCTGTTTCTTCAGGCATGTGTTTACGTGTATGGGCCGCTATATAAGCGGCAAGTACATGCCATAAGGAAATGACGAGATAAAAGTCGGCAAAGACACAATAAAACAGATGGATCTGCTACCACGGATTCCTGCTGAGAATTGACCGTGAGAAGACAGCAAGTAATTTCCCTTTGCTACAAATTGACTAGCACCGTGACATGAATTTGATGTTTCAAAAACAAATATGTTGCTTTCATTATTCAATAAACAACATATTAGTAGTTATATAATAGTTTAATTGAAGGTCAATTCCGAACTCTCTTTTAACAACCTGTTCATCAATTTATACATTATAATTAGCATACACTCATCATATATTATTATACTATTTATATCTACTACATATTCATTTTCCATATTCCACTATTATTAAAAACCATCTTTATGCCATTGTAATTCGTAAAAAGCTGTTTTAATAATAGAAATTAGAATCTTCATCTCAATTCATATACATATAGGCAACATACAATAATCTATCAGACACGGTTTCATAAGACTGCACATTATGTTATCTGATATATTAATTTTACACAAAATATAAAAGTATAAACTACAATTGGTAGAGCTTCGACGTTTAATTCGAGGCACATATTTTAACGACACATTTTACTATAATCCATATTAACTAACTCACAAAATATATTCTTTACTATATAATTTATATCAGTTTCTTTATCCAATAACGATTTGAAAAATTTAAATTTCATGTATATTTTAATTTTAGTATCTGAGGATACAGACTAGTGTCAAAATTTCCTTTGTACGAATACTATGTAATGCGCTGAGGTGTAACAATACAATAGCGGCGCATTAGTATACAATTGGAGACACTTGAAGGGTTCGAGACTCGAAATGTTCGAGATACTTGAAGTATTCGATACTATATAAATGTTTTAGACACTCAAGCGTTCGAAACTCGCGAAATTTTCAATACACTTGAAATGTTCAGGATTCTACATATTCGAGACACTTAAAGTGTTAGATACTGGAAATATTTGATACACTCTAAGTATTCGAGACTTTCGAAATTTTCAATACATTTGAAGTGTTCGAGATTCTCGAAAAATTCAATACACTTGAATTGTTCGAGACTATGTAAATGTTTGAGACGCTCTAAGTGTTCGATACTCTCGAAATGTTCTTGAGTCTCGGATTGTTTGAAACAGACCCGTAGCCAAAGAGGGGCTAGAGGGAATACTACCCCCACATAAATTACCTTTCTTCCCCTTTAAAAGTGACGCTGAAGAGAATTTTCAAACTGACTCAAAACCAATTAAATTCTTTCGATTTTATTTACAAAATTAAATTCAACTTTACGAATTCTACTCATTTCTGTGTAAAATCATGTTTCTCGCTAGATGTCCTAAATATCTTTCATTGTCTTTATCAATTTCAAGACTTTCAAAGAGTAACCTATTATTGCTATCATGACAAGCATCCAATGATACCAGGTGCACTTCAAAACAACAGTATCATAGTCCATAATGTTAGTTGTGAATATTAATAAACTGCAGTGTCCCGCTTATTTTGGAGTGTACAAAATTTAGTGCAAACGTTGAAAAAACATATATTTCTATTTTGAATTGATATAACCTAAAATTGGTTTAATATAATTTTGTTGTAATGTTAGAAAAATAAATACTTCCATTTTCAATATTAATATGAAACAAAGCATCTCGCAAAGAGCTTGTATTACGCTTCCAAAAATGAAACCAAAATTACAGTTGCGATAATTTAAAAATAAACACAGATTCTGTAAATAATAGATAAATGTACAATTTTATGCTGTTATTTGATGTCTTTGTCATTGCCCCCGTCAGTCTTCATTTCTTCACCCTCCTAATGAAGCATGCTAGGGGCCTGGTTTGAGAGCAGCAAATACTATAAGCGTCAAGTTGGTCGGGACACTTTCAAAATTTCACAATCTGACTATGTGAATCGTTTCTGCTACGTTCCTGCTGCAAACTGCTCGAAATTTTACATTACTGCTAGGCAGGGGTGTAACCAGCAGGTTTATGTAGGAGGTGCCCGTCGTTCTTGAAGGGAGCGAGCTACAATGTACAAAAATAACGTGTTGTAGTTAGTATTTTTGAGGCCTGAAAAAAACCGGAAAATTTAGGTTTCCTTCCGGAAAAATAAGAACACTGCTTTTTAGCTTTTCTTCTTCTTCTTCTTCTTCTTCTTCTTCTTCTTATTATTATTATTATTATTATTATTATTATTATTTTATTTATTTATTTTTGCTTTTTCTCCATAAATTATATTCCAGGCAGTTTTTATCATGTTTAAACAAGAACAAACATTATACCTTTGTGCATAACTATTTCAATTTAAGCCCTTGTACACAGAACCTATATATAAAGGTAACCAAGGAAGTTATAACGCTTTCTCACCCACCCCCTTCGAACATCGATATGTCACCAAAGGGCTAAGACGTACCTAAAAGATCAAAAATACTCCCCATCAGCATGGATGATCTGCCAACGTTCTGGGAGGCCATGGATCCCATCGCGGTAGAGTTTGGTGGACCGTGAAGCGAAGATATCAAGTGCATTTTGCACCTCTACTAGGGATTTGAACTGGCGTTCTCTAGGGTGACTGTCCAAAGTTGGTGTGGTATCGAGACGAGACGAGACGAGACTGTGTACATTCTCAGTCTCGTCTCGGATGATAAGTAGCGATCTCGGTCTCGATCTAGTCTCGAGTCAAAATTCGCCGTCTCGGTCTTGGTCTCGTCTTGGTCAACAGATGCCTGTCTCGATCTCGGTCTCGGTCTCGAAGGCCAACTCTCGGTCTCGTCTCGAAAGTCTCGAAATAAATAGTATGAATTAAAATTGTGAAAGTAGTATTATCGTACAGTCTGTCGTTTCCGCTTCTTACTTTTTTGCCTTCATTCTTGGCTTAGAATTATGGTATGATGTACCACTTCGTAGCTAATTTGCTAGCGCAAATGCTTTCCATGTGTGTTTTCCAGGTTCAATCATCAGTTGGTATAAGATACTTGGGACAAAATCCTAATAGTAACTCATATTTCACTTTCAGCAATAGACTTCGTCTCAAATAGCCTCAGTACTGCCTATACAATTAAGCTCTATTAAATGAACTCCAGTACTATACAGTAGTTTATATCCTTCCTCTCAATCAGAATTGTTCAATACCTCCTAACGGATAACGCAACACGTAACAGCACGATTGTATTTAATCGCACCGAAATTGAAATTTTATAATTTCTCAGTTATTGTCAAAAACATTCTGCTTTGATTGCCATTTTAAAATCAGAATATAACTTTCATTATCTTAACAAATAGAGTAAATTATTACTACCATATATTTTGTTTCAAATTGATCAAATGCTTTATTACCGTTTCACATCTCAGTGTTTAGTTGACACTTTAAAACAGGCACTTCCTTAACCTTATGGTGGGAGCTACGGCACTTATCTTTGCTATCTGTGGTCTCGAGTTGGATCACCAAACAAGTTAGATTCAAAGTCTTATGTTTCGTATAGTTCGCGTCTCACTTTAAGTACATTCTGTTTCTTATACAAGTTTATAAGGTCGTAATGTATTATATAAGGATATATCCAGTGCCATAACATAGATTAAGCTTATTCCTGTGTTCTCAGCGGTGCGTGTGATCTTTATTCGAGAAAACTAATCATGCGTTCATTACGCTGAAATTTTATATTGCTTGAAAATTACTTGCGAAACATGGACATACATATTATGTAAGTATATAGGTAATTCGAGCTATATGTATCTATTTTCTCTGTCCCGGCAAAACAAGTAATTCTTAACTTCGTAGTTTTCTTTTGTATTTATTTATTTTTTTTTTTCGCTGTACGAGTTTCGTTAAATTTTGGATCTGTTTTCACCCTACCGTACCTAGTAAATTTATATATACGTATACATGAACTTTAGAGGTAGACTATGCTAAGTCATTTTTTGGTCGAAATTGAGTTAAGAATACGTTATTAATAGACTATGTTGTTTCTAGTGGTGAACAATGTAACTCTAAAAGCATCGTATTACTTTGTAACTACTTAGTATAGTTTGAAAACAGTCCAATAGGTCTTACTTAAGGAACTGGTTTTTCGCTTCTCTTGTAAAATTACGAAATTATTACTTGGTTTAGTTTATCTATGAGCTCCAAGCATAATAAAATTATAGCCATAATCATAATTAACCATTGTCAATCCACTGCTGGATGAAGGTCTTTCCAAGTCTTCTCCACAACTATCTATCTTGAGCAGTTCTTTTTCAGGTTATTCCCCAGTTGTTCTTGATTTCGTCAAATCTTCTAGTATAAGGACGTTTTCTAGGCTGTATTTATCTCGTGGTATCCTGTCTAGAATTATTTTTGTCTATCGATCATAATTTCTTGCACTATATCCAGCACATTTTCCAGCCCATGTTAAAAATTCTTCAATTAGTACCAGTCATGAGTTGCCAAATAATTCATTTCTATATATATTTTACCTACAAATAGTTCAAATCCGCTACTTTTGAAGCACAGATACGCTACTTTTTGATCTTCGAATCTGGCAACACTGACTCGATGATTTAAATCAACACAATGTGAGCACGCCTGACTTCGGTTCGGTGGTCCCGAATTCGATTTCCGGCGTGGGTACAGTTGAACGACCGAAGTGGTTCGGATTCCATTATTATCATTAGCTCCACGTCTCCTTTAGACGCCCTAGCATAATCATGGGACGTTAAACTGAAACAAAATAAACAAAAAATCAACACAACATGTATTACTAACTGTAAGTCCTTTATTGCATATAGCTATATGGTATGGATCGAGTTTGAGGTGGTCGGTGGTCAAACTAAAACAAGTGAAATGTAAGTAGGGTGTATTTAGAACTTTTAATTAAGTACGGTTTTAATGTAAAGTGTAGACCAAACCTAGGGCTTAGAGGGAACAACCAATATTACTGAAAAGTTATCAGTTACATTTAATTTCAGTTAGAATTTGCATTTACATGTATTGCTGGAACGAAAACTTCAACATTAACATTATAAATAGCCCAAATACTATGAAAAACGTCATCTTTTGAAAACATTCTTCACCATAAAACAAATTACGAGTTATTAAAATATCTTACATTTTAGTTACATAGTTACATTGTTTGCACTTATTTAGAATAATATTTAGCAATTTATTTAAGTTGGCAACACTGCTTAAAATAATGGATCTGCGACTTGTAATTAAAACCATCAAAAATATTGTTGTAATGTTATAGAAGCAACCGAAATACATTATTTTAAGCAGTATAACAATCACTATCCAAGTGTTTGGTATCTCTGAAACGGTTTGAAATAACAATTGTTGTAAATGACATCATGATCCCTTAAGTCTTTTGGAAGCATCTACATGATGAGAAGTGATATGTCAGCACGTTTTCGAAGTAAAGTCTTTAGATAAAGTTAAATTTTCCATTTCTTGTAACTTTGTTCCTTCATTCATTCAAAATACATTATACCATGATCATAGTATTTGACGCTAAGATACAAATCATTAGCATTGCACCGTCTATGCTATTTGAGTTATAAGAGGTCCCTAAAATGTTGATGTTAGTTATACTGTATTATCCTTTGTTACACTGAATAATGTATGTGGTATTGTGTTTTTATTTAATATCTAAATTAGAAATAGGTAATACCTTACATAGTGCAATTTGAGAAAATACAACTTTATTTTGAATTGGTAACACTACTTGTTTATATATACGCGTGGATAAAAGGGAAGGGCTATAGGGGCTATATCCCCCCTTAATGCTCAGGTATACACTGAATACAATGAGCTTCAATCCTGCTTTACATTGGATAAAGAGGCAAAGTATGGTGTTTAGCCCCTTCCTTGATCATATCCTGGATCCGCGCCTGTATATATATATATATATATATATATATATATATATATATATATATATATAAATACAGAGAGAGAGAGAGAAGATTATATACAACGGCAGTGGATTTTGTTTCGGGAGAGGTTTGAGGAACGGGTAGAAAACATTTGTGTCGTACGTGCAATGCGAAAAAATGATTACAAATTTATTTCGGGAGGGGCTTGAGCCCGATACTTACCCCCTAAATACGTTTCTGTACATCAGTCAACCGTTCACATATTATCTCATACAGCAAAGAAACAAATTTTGAGTAAAGGCAAAATAACTATCAATATTCGAGACGAGACAGAGACTGACCAAGGTCTCGTCTCGGTCTCGTCTCGATTTATAGAAGTTTGTCTCGGTCTCGGTCTGGTCTCGGTATGTAAAAGTCCGTCTCGGTCTCGTCTTGGTATATAAAAGTCCGTCTCGGTCTCGGTCTCGGTACCATCCCTAGTCCAAAGAATGGAACAGGTAATAAACGGACGTTACAATGTCCGTGAACTATGGCGAATGCAATACTGTTTCCCATCCAAAGCATAGAATGGTGTCACGGGTCATCCTAGCCACGTGGGGCTTAGCGTTGTCCTGTAACAGAAGGATCCTTTTGCGATTCAGAGGTGCTGGCTCCAGAGTTTTGAGTTTTTCTTGAACACGGCTCAACTGCTGACAGAACACAGACGCATTGATGCTCTGACTAGCTGATAGCAGTTCCTGATGCACGATGCCGCGAGCAGCTCACCAAACACACAGGAGGACCTTCTGGTGCGGTCAGGACAGTGCGACAGAAGGACAGTGCTAGTTTCGGCTGTTTTGGAAACTGTTAATGGGGTGCTAACTAATGATGACGGGGCCTTGGAGGTTCGTACAGGACCCACTTCTTATCAAATGTCAAACCTTGTCCACAAATAGCTCCTTCCTCAGAGGAAACACCAAAGAAACACAGGTGTCTGCTCGCGTTGCCTTCTGGCCCGGAGTTAAATCATGTCAGACCCATCGACAAAACTTGTAGTGTTTCCCAAGTTGATGGACTTGCTGCCGAATTTTTTCTCCACTCGTACTGAATTGTAGTTGCAATTCCTCACATGTCTGGTCATTGTTCGCTTCAATTGGTGTCTGAAGATCTTCATTTTGCACATGTGTTGTTCTTTCGGCACGCGGTGCATCTTCGAGAGTTTCGTCACCATCCTTAAACTAGTTAAACCACCGCTTCACTGTCCACGTAGTCACGACACCCTCGCCAAAGGCCTGGCATATCTTCCGCCCCGCTGCATGGCGTTTGATCCCAGTTTGAACTCGTACAGCATACACATCCTTATGACGCTATGTGGAGGTCCCATGTTCACTCATCCTTACGCAAATTCACGGTGTAACTGAACTGCCGGCAGTATTATTGGCAGGTAGTATATTGGATATACCCACACCAACAACTGGTCTTAACCTTATCTTCTGTCGCATTCAACTCACTCTGTGAAGGCCAATGGATCAGTTCAAAAAAAAAAAAAAAAAAACCTTGGTTACCTTTATACATAAGACTGATTTTCTTTGTAATTTCTCTTAATTTCTTTAAGACTTCCAGACAAAAATATTTATTTATTATTCTTGACTAAAAAGAACAATTATTTTATTATCAGGTGTATCTCACTTCCTGTTTTACACCAAGTAGCATTAGAAAGAGCGAATGAAATCCTAACTGAAAACTGAAAAAGAAAGTTTTTTACCAAATTTTCCATCTGATAAAAAATGTTTTTTAAAACAGTAGCTACTGTATATAAAACATATAACATTCTTACTAATTATTTTAGTACCATTGTTTTATGGTAGTATAAAGATAACCAAGAAAGTTCTGTCGCTTTCTGTGGAGGTCAGTATTCACTTGGCCCCTCACACCGTGAGATGAATGCGAATGAAGATATGGCAAAGTTCAGTTGTTGGTGTGGGTATATCCAACGTACTACCTGATTCTGGCAGTTCAGTTACACCGTAAACCTGCGTAAGGACAGAGTGAACAGAAGACCTCCACACCACGTCATAAGAGCGTTTATGCTGTACAACTTCTAACTGGGGTCAAACAGCGCTGCAATTGGGCGGAAGTTATGCCAGGCCTATGCTGAAGGTATCGTGACTACGTGGAAAGTGCAGCGGTGGTTTAAGAAGTTTAAGGACCATGACGAAACACTCCAAGACGCACCACGTCCAGGACGACAATACATGTACAAAAGAAGATCTTCATGCAGCAATTGAGGTGAACAGTGGCCAGACATGTGAGGAACTGGGGTTACAATTCAGTATGAGTGGAGAAAAAATTCGGCAGCACCTCCATCAACTTGGGAAGCACTATACGTTGGGTCGATGGGTCTGACATGATTTGACTCCGAGTCAGAAGACAACGCGAGCAGACACCTGTGTTTCTTTGCTGTTTCGTCTGAGGGAGGAGATATTTCTGGACAGGGTTTTGAGTGCGATAAGAAGTAGGTCCTGTACGAAGCTCTAGGTTCCCTCCATCGTTGGTTAGCATCTTATGAGCAGTTTCCAAAACAGCCAAAACTAGCACTGCACCAGAAGATTCTCCTGTTTGTTTGGTGGACTGCTCGCGGCATCGTGCATCGAGAACAGCTACCAGCTGGTCAGAGCATCAATGCGTCTGTGTACTGTCAGCAGTTGAGCACTGTTTAAGAAAAAACTAAAAACTCTGAAGTCAGCACTTCTGAATCGCAAAAATGTCCTCCTATTACATGACAACGCTAGGCCTCACGTGGCTAGGATGACCCGGGTCACCATTCTACGCCTTGGATGGGAAACACTATTGTATCTACCATATTCCCCGGACATTGCAGCGTCCGATTATCACCTGTTCCATTCATAGGAGAATCACGCCAGTTCAAATACCTAGTAGAAGAGCAATAAATGCACTTAGTATATCTTTCGCTACACGACCCACCAAGTTCTACGGCGATGGAATCCATGGCCTTCCAGAACGTTGGAAGAAGGTGTTCAATGCTGATGGGGACAATTTTGATCTTCCACGTACGCCCAAGTGGCATGAAAAAGTGACAGAACTTTCTTCTTTACCTTTATATTCATAGTACCTTGTCAAAACGTTTTTCAAATATACTGTCAAATATAAATCGTCAAATATAAATCGCATTGAATTGTGTAATCTGCTGTCACAAGAAAAAAGTATACCATACCATTTTCCGATCGGTATAGGGAAGATATATAACGTACTATTTTTCAATCGGTATGGTAAAATAGTACTTTTACATACAATTTTACCGTAAATTATTAATTATATGTAAACTTTGTCTTCTCTGAATAACTGAAGCGAGGCAATCTTACGATGATGTTACAAAAGTTTTCGTTTCGGGGGGCAAAAAATCATTTGGGGGGCTTGGCCCAGATGGGCCCCCGTGGTTACACCCCTGCTGCTATGTAACTAACGTCGTTATTAACGTTTCAAAAGCTCCGGCCAACTTGACGTCAATTTGGCCGGGACATAATTCTAAAATTTTAAAATTTTATAATCTCACTACGTCAATCGTTCCAGCTGAAAACTGCCCGAACATAAGAGTTGCTCCTAAATGCATAACACCGTTATTAACGTTTCAAATGTACCGGCCATTTTGACGTGGAGTTGGACCGGAAATAATCTAAAAATTTCCTAATCTGACTACAAAAATAGTTCCAGCTACGTTCCTGCTGAAAACTGCCCAAACATGAACGTTACTGCTAAATAAATAACTCCTGTTATTAATATTCCAAACGTTCCAGTCAACTTGATGTGAAGTTGGCCGGAACATAATCTTCACCTTTTAAAGTTTCGTATTCTGAATCTGTGAACTGTTTGAGTTGATTTTGAGTTTAACGCCCCGTTCAGCAGCGAGGGTATATGAGACGTGGACCAACTGATTAACGTGGAATCCGAACCACATGAGCTCCCACCCGGAGTCGAACCCGGGAGTCCCAAGCCAAAGACGAGTACGCTAACCCCATAGCCACGGAGGACCTCTGTGACTATTTTGAGTTTGAATATTTTGTTCTGATACGAGTTGCATTTCCCAGGAGAACAAAATTGTTGGTCACTATAATAATAATAATAATAATAATAATAATAATAATAATAATAATAATAATAATAATAATAATAATAATAATAATTATTATTATTATTATTATTATTATTATTATTATTATTATTATTATTATTATTATTATTATTATTATATAAGTTTTGGCACTCTACGTTTTTTAACTTCATTTGAGGGAATATTTTGTTCATCGTTATCCGAAAAATTAGTGTTCTTTCCTCGTACAAATTTTATAGAGATATACATATCCCACATTCATATGGTGATAAAGGGTAAGTGTAGATACTGAAGATGAATACAAAATTAATAGATTATTAATTTTAAAGTTGGCAATTTTCCTTTTTTTAGCTTCATGTGAAGGAATATTTTGCTCATCTTTATAAGAAAGATAGTGTCTTTTCCTCGTACATATTTTATAGAGATATATATAGCCGACTTTTATATGGTGATAAACTGTAAGTGAGGACCCTGTAGATGAACATAAAATTATTAGATTATTCATCTTAAGGTTTGCACAGCACGTTTTGAAGCTTTATTTGAGGGAATATTTTGCTAATCTTTATCTGAAAAATTAGTGCTTTTTCCTCGCACATATTTTATAGAGATATACCTATCCCACTTTTATATGGTGATGAACTGTAAGTGAGGACCCTGTAGATTAATGTAAAATTACTAGATTATTAATTTTAAAGTTGGCACTACACGTTTTTCAGCTTTATTTGAGGGAATATTTTGCTCATCTTTATCCGAAAAATACGTTCTTTTCTCGTACATATTTTATAGAAATATCCATATCCCACTTTCATAAGGTGATAAAGTGTAAGTGGGGAACCTGTAGATGAATATAAAATTATTAAGTTATTAATTTTAAAGTTGGCAATTTTCACTTTTGTAGCTTCATGTGAGGGAATATTTTGCTCTTCTTTATCCGAAAAACTCGTTCTCATTCCTCGTACATATTTTATAGAGATATATATAGCCCACTTTTATACGGTGATAAACTGTAATTGGGGACCCTGTAGATGGATATAAAATTATTAGATTATTTATTTTTAAAGTCGGCACTGGTCGTTTTCATCTTCATTTGAGGGAATATTTTGCCCATTTTTATCCGAAAAATTAGTGTTTTTCTTCGTACATGTTGTATAGAGATATGCATATCGCACTTCTATATGGTGATAAATTGTAAGTGGGGGCCCCGTAGATGGATATAAAAGTATTAGATTATTAATTTTAAAGTTGGCTCTGGTCGTGTTTCAGCTTTATTTGAGGGAATATTTTGCTCATCTTTATCCGAAAAATTTTTGCTATTTCCTCGTGCATATTTTATAGATATATATATAACCCACTTTTATATGGTGATAAACTACAAGTGGGGACCCTGTACATAAACAAAAAATATTACATTATTAATTTTAAAGTTGGCGCTGAACGCTTTTCAGCTTCATTTGAGCGAATATTTTGCTCATCTTTATCCGAAAAATTAGTGTTCTCTCCTCGTATATATTGTATAGATATATATAGATATCTAGCCCACTTTTATACGGTGATAAACTGTAATTGCGGACCCTGCAAATGAATATAAAGTTATTAGATTATTAATTTTAAAGTTGGCACTGGTCGTTTTTCACCTTGATTTTAGGGAATATTTTGCTCATCTTTATCAAAAAAAATTGTGTTTTTTCCTCGTAAATATTTTTTGGACATATGCATATCCCTCTTTTATATGGTAATAAACTGTAAGTGGAAACCCTGTAGATGAATATAAAATTATTAGGTTATTAATTTCAAAGTAGGCAATTTTCATTTTTTAGCTTCATGTGATGGAAATTTTACTCATCTTTATCCGAAAAATTAGTGTTCTTTCCCCGTAGATATTTTATAGAGATATACATATCCCACTTTTGTGTGGTGATAAATTGTAAGTGGTGGCCCTGTAGACGAACATAAAATTATTAGATTGTTAATTTTAAAGTTGGCACTGGTCGTTTTTCACGTTCATTTGAGGGAATGTATTGCTCATTTTTGTCCGAAGATTTAGTGTTCTCTCCTAGTACATATTTTATTGAGATATGCATATCCAACTTTTATATGGTGATAAACTGTAAGTGGGGACCCTTTAGATGAATATAAAATTATTAGATTATTAATTTTAAATTTGGCAATTTTTTTAGCTTTATTTGAGGGCATATTTTGCTCATCTTTATCCGAAAAATTAGTGTTCTTCCCTCGTACATATTTTAAAGAAATATATTTTATATAGCCCACTTTTATATGGTGACAAACTGTAAGTGGGGACCCTGTAGATGAATATAAAATTATTAGATTATTAATTTTAAAGTTGGCACTAGTCGTTTTTTTACCTTCATTTGAGGGAATATTTTACTCATCTTTATCCAAAAATTATTGTTTTTTCCTCATAGATATTTTGTAGAGATATAATAGCCCACTTTTACATGGTGATAAACTGTAAGTGGGGCGCCTGTAGATTAATGTAAAATTATTAAAATATTAATTTTGAAGTTGGCACAGGTCGTTTTTCACCTTCATTTGAGGGAATATTTGTGCTCATCTTTATCCGAAAAATTTTTGCTCTTTTCTCGTGCATATTTTATAGATATATATATAACCCACTTTTATATGGTGATAAACTACAAATGGAGACCCTGTAAATAAATAAAGAATATTACATTATTAATTTGAAAGTTGGCAATTATTTTTAGCTTCATTGGAGGGAATATTTTGCTCATCTTTATCCGAAAAATTATTGTTCTTTCCTCAAACATATTTTATAGAGATATATATAGCCCACTTTTACATGGTGATAAACTGTAAGTCGGGAGCCTGTAGATTAATGTAAAATTATTAGAATATTAATTTTGAAGTTGGCACAGATCGATTTTCACCTTCATTTGAGGGAATATTTTGCTCATCTTTACATGAAAAATTGGTGTTCTGTCCTCGTACATATTTTATAGAGATATACATATCCGACTTTCATATAGTGATAAAGTCTAAGTGGGGACCCTTTCGATGAATATATAAATATTGGATTATTAATTTTAAAGTTGGCAATTGTCTTTTTCTAACTTGATCGGAGGGAATATTTTGCTCCTTTTTTTCCGAAAAATTAGTGTTCTTTCCTTGTACATATCCCACTATTATATGGTGATAAACTATAAGTGGGGACGCTGTAGTTGAATATAAAATTATTAGATTATTAATTTTAAAGTTGGCACTGCTCGTTTTTCAGATTCATTTGAGAGAATATTTTCCTCATCTTTATCCGAAACATTATTGGTCTTTCCTCGTACATATTTTATAGATATATATATATAACCCACTTTTATATGGTGATAAACTATAAGTGAGGACCCTGTACATAAATATAAAATTATTAGAGTATTAATTTTAAAACTGGCACTTCTCGTTTTTCAGCTTCATTTGACGGAATATTTTGCTCATCTTTATCCGAAAAATTAGTGTTGTCTCCTCGTACATATTTTATAGAGATCTTTATAGACCACTTTTATAAGGTGATAAACTGTAATTGGGGACCCTGTAAATGAATATAAAATTATTAGATTATTAATTTTTAAGTCGGTACTGGTCGTTCTTCACCTTCATTTGAGGGAATATTTTGGTCATTTTTATCCGAAAAATTAATGTTCTTTCCTCGTATATATTTTATAGAGATATGCATATCCCATTTTTATATGGTGGTAAGCTGTAAGTGAGTATCATTTAGATGAATATAAAATTATTAGATTATTTATTTTTAAAGTTGGCACTGGTCGTTTTTCATCATTTGAGGGAATATTTTGCCCATCTTTATCCGAAAAATTAGTGTTCTTTCCTCGTACATGTTCTATAGAGATATGCATATCCCACATCTATATGGTGATAAACTGTAAGTGGGGGCCCTGTAGATGGATATAAAAGTATTAGATTATTATTTTAAAGTTGGCACTGGTCGTGTTTCAGCTTTATTTGAGGGAATATTTTGCTCATCTTTATCCGAAAAATTAGTGTTCTTTCCTCGTGCATATTTTATAGATATATATATAACCCACTTTTATATGGTGATAAACTACAAGTGGAGACCCTGTACATAAATAAAAAATATTACATTATTAATTTGAAAGTTGGCAATTATTTTTAGCTTCATTGGAGGGAATATTTTGCTCATCTTTATAGGAAAAATTAGTGTTCTTTCCTCGTACATGTTCTATAGAGATATGCATATCCCACTTCAATATGGTGATAAACTGTAAGTGGGGGCCCTGTAGATGGATATAAAAGTATTAGATTATTATTTTAAAGTTGGCACTGGTCGTGTTTCACCTTGATTTGAGGGAATATTTTGCTCATCTTTACCGGAAAATTTTTGCTTTTTCCTCGTGCATGTTTTATAGATATATATATATATATATCCCACTTTTATATGGTGATAAATTATAAGTGGGAACCCGGTACTTAAATATAAAATTATTTGAGTATTAACTTTAAAATTAGCACTGCTCGTTTTTCAGCATCATTTGACGGAATATTTTGTTCATCTTTATCCGAAAAAGTAGTGTTCTTTATCCGTACAAATTTCATAGAGGTATAAAAATCCCACTTTTGTATGGTGATAAACTGTGAGTGGGGACCATTTAAATGAATATAAAATTATTAGATTATTAATTTTAAAGTTTGCAATTTTTTTAGCTTCATTTGAGGGAATATTTTGTTCATCTTTATCCGATAAATTATTGTTCTTCCCTCGTACATATTTTAAAGAAATATATATAGCCCACTTTTATATGGTGACAAACTGTAAGTGGGTCCCTGTAGATGAATATAAAATTATTAGATTAATAATTTTAAAGTTGGCACTGGTCGTTTTTTACCTTAATTTGAGGGAATATTTTGCTCATCTTTATCCAAAAAATTATTGTTTTTTCCTCATACATATTTTATAGAGATATTTATAGCCCACTTTTACATGGTGATAAACTGTAAATGGGGAGCGTGTAGATTAATGTAAAATTATTAGAATAATAATTTTGAAGTTGGCACAGGTCGTTTTTTACCTTCATTTGAGGGAATATTTTGCTCATCTTTACCGGAAAATTTTTGATCTTTCCTCGTGCATATTTTATATATATATAAAACCCACTTTTATATGGTGATAAACTACAAGTGGAGACCCTGTACATAAATAAAAAATATTACATTATTAATTTTAAAGTTGGCACTGATCGTTTTTCAGAAACATTTGATTGAATATTTTGCTCATCTTTATCCGAAAAATTATTGCTCTTTCGTAGTACATATTTTATAGATATATATATAACCCACTTTTGTATGGTGATAAACTATTAGTGGGAACCCTGTACATAAATATAAAATTATTAGAGTATTAACTTTAAAATTAGCACTGCTCGTTTTTCAGCATCATTTGACGGAATATTTTGCTCATCTTTATCCGAAAAATTAGTGTTCTCTCCTCGTACATATTTTATAGAGATATATATAGCCCACTTTTATATGGTGATAAACTGTAAGTGGGGACCCTGTAGATGAATAGAAAATTAGTATATTATTAATATTAAAGTTGGCAATTTTCTTTTTTTAGCTTCATTTGAGGGAATATGTTGCTCATCTTTATCCGAAAAATTAGTGTTCTTTCCTCATACATATTTTATAGAGATAAATATAGCCCAATTTTACATGGTGATAAGCTGTAAGTGGGGAGCCTGTAGATTAATGTAAAATTATTAGAATATTAATTTTGAAGTTGGAACAGGTCGTTTTTCACCTTCATTTGAGGGAATATTTTGCTCATCTTTACCGGAAAAATTGGTGTTCTTTCCTCGTACATATTTTATAGAGATATACATATCCGACTTTCATATAGCGATAAAGCGTAAGCTGGGACCCTTTCGATGAATATAAAAATATTGGATTATTAATTTTAAAGTTGGCAATTCTTTTTTTTTAACTTCATCGGAGGGAATATTTTGCTCATCTTTATCAGAAAAATTAGTGCTCTTTCCTTGTACATATCCCACTATTATATGGTGATAAACTATAAGTGGGGACGCTGTAGTTGAATATAAAATTATTAGATTATTAATTTTAAAGTTGGCACTGCTCGTTTTTCAGATTCATTTGAGAGAATATTTTGCTCATCTTTATCCGAAAAATTATTGGTTTTTCCTCGTACATATTTTATAGATATATATATAACCCACTTTTATATCGTGAAAAACTATAAGTGGGGACCCTGTACATAAATATAAAATTTTTAGAGCATTAAGTTTAAAGTTGGCATTGATCGTTTTTCAGCTTCATTTGAGCGAATATTTTGCTCATTTTTATCCGAAAAATTAGTGTTCTCTCCTCGTACATATATTTTATAGATATATATATATATATAGCCCACTTTTATACGGTGATAAACTGTAATTATGGACCCTGCAAATGAATATAAAATTATTAGATTATTAATTTTAAAGTTGGCACTTGTCGTTATTCACCTTCATTTTAGGGAATATTTTGTTCATCTTTATCCGCAAAATTTGTGTTCTTTCATCGTAAATATTTTATAGAGATATTCATCTCCCTCTTTTTATGGTAATAAACTGTAAGTGGAGACCCTGTAGATGAATATAAAATTATTAGGTTATTAATTTCAAAGTAGGCAATTTTCATTTTTTAGCTTCATGTGATGGAAATTTTGCTCATCTTTATCCGAAAAATTAGTATTCTTTCCCCGTACAAATTTTATAGAGATATACAATTCCCACTTTTGTGTGGTGATAAACTGTAGGTGGGAGCCCTGTGGATGAATATAAAATTATTAGATTGTTAATTTTAAAGTTGGCACTGGTCGTTTTTTACCTTCATTTGAGGGAATATTTTGCTCGTCTTTGTCCGAAAACTTAGTTTTTCCTCGTACATATTTTATAGAGATATGCATATCCAACTTTTATATGGTGATAAACTGCAAGTGGGAACCCTTTAGATGAATATAAAATTATTAGATTATTAATTTTAAAGTTTGCAATTTTCTTTTTTTAACTTCATCGGAGGGAATATTTTGCTCATCTTTATCCGAAAAAATTGTGTTCTTTCCTTGTACATGTCCCACTATTATATGGTGATAAACTATAAGTGGGGACCCTGTAGTTGAATATAAAATTATTAGATTATTAATTTTAAAGTTGGCACTTGTCGTTATTCACCTTCATTTTAGGGAATATTTTGCTCATCTTTATCCGCAAAATTTGTGTTCTTTCATCGTAAATATTTTATAGAGATATTCATCTCCCTCTTTTTATGGTAATAAACTGTAAGTGGAGACCCTGTAGATGAATATAAAATTATTAGGTTATTAATTTCAAAGTAGGTAATTTTCATTTTTTAGCTTCATGTGATGGAAATTTTGCTCATCTTTATCCGAAAAATTAGTATTCTTTCCCCGTACAAATTTTATAGAGATATACAATTCCCACTTTTGTGTGGTGATAAACTGTAGGTGGGAGCCCTGTAGTTGAATATAAAATTATTAGATTATTAATTTTAAAGTTGGCACTGCTCGTTTTTCAGATTCATTTGAGAGAATATTTTGCTCATCTTTATCCGAAAAATTATTGTTTTTTCCTCATACATATTTTATAGAGATATATATAGCCCACTTTTCCATGGTGCTAAACTGTAAATGGGGAACTTGTAGATTAATGTAAAATTATTTGAATATTAATTTTGAAGTTGGAATAGGTCGTTTTCCACCTTCATTTGTGGGAATATTTTGCTCATCTTTACCGTTAAATTTTTGCTCTTTCCTCGTGCATATTTTATAGATATATATATATAACCCAATTTTATATGGTGATAAACTACAAGTGGAGACCCTGTACATAAATAAAAAATATTACATTATTAATTTTAAAGTTGGCACTGATCGTTTTTCAGATACATTTGAGGGAATATTTTGCTCATCTTTATCCGAAAAATTATTGCTCTTTTCTCGTACATATTTTATAGATATATATATAACCCACTTTTATATGGTGATAAACTATAAGTGGGGACCCTGTACATAAATATAAAATTATTAGAGTATTAATTTTAAAACTGGCACTGCTCGTATTTCAGCTTCATTTGACGGAATATTTTGCTCATCTTTATCTGAAAAATTAGTGTTCTCTCCTCGTACATATTTTATAGTTATCTTTATAGCCCACTTTTATACGGTGATAAACTGTAATTGGGGACCCTGTAGATGAATATAAAATTATTAGATTATTAATTTTAAAGTCGATACTGGTCGTTTTTCACCTTCTTTTGAGGGAATATTTTGCTCATTTTTATCCGAAAAATTAATGTTCTTTCCTCGTACATATTTTATAGAGATATGCATATCCCTTTTAATATGGTTATAAACTGTAAGTGGGTATCATTTAGATGAATATAAAATTATTAGATTATTTATTTTTAAAGTTGGCACTGGTCGTTTTTCATCATTTGTGGGAATATTTTGCCCATCTTTATCCGAAAAATTAGTGTTCTTTCCTCGTACGTGTTGTATAGAGATATGCATATCCCACTTCTATATGGTGATAAACTGTAAGTGGGGGCCCTGTAGATAAATATAAAGTATTAGATTAATAATTTTAAAGTTGGCATTGATCGTTTTTCAGCTTCATTTGAGCGAATATTTTGCTCATCTTTATCCGAAAAATTAGTGTTCTCTCCTCGTACATATATTTTATATATATATATATATATATAGCCCACTCTTATACGGTGATAAACTGTAATTAGGGACCCTGCAAATGAATATAAAATTATTAGATTATTAATTTTAAAGTTGGCACTTGTCGTCTTTCACCTTCATTTTAGGGAATATTTTGCTCATCTTTATCCGAAAAATTTGTGTTCTTTCATCGTAAATATTTTATAGATATGCATCTCCCTCTTTTTATGGTAATAAACTGTAAGTGGAGACCATGTAGATGAATATATAATTATTAGGTTATAATTTCAAAGTAGGCAATTTTCATTTTTTAGCTTCATGTGATGGAAATTTTGCTCATCTTTATCCGAAAAATTAATATTCTTTCCCCGTACAAATTTTATAGAGATATACAAATCCCACTTTTGTATGGTGATAAACTGTAGGTGGGAGCCCTGTAGATGAATATAAAATTATTAGATTGTTAATTTTAAAGTTGGCACTGGTCGTTTTTTAGCTTCATTTGAGGGAATATTTTGCTCCTCTTTATCCGAAAAATTATTGTTCTTTCCTCATACATATTTTATAGAGATATATATAGCCCACTTTTCCATGGTGCTAAACTGTAAATGGGGAACTTGTAGATTAATGTAAAATTATTTGAATATTAATTTTGAAGTTGGAATAGGTCGTTTTTCACCTTCATTTGTGGGAATATTTTGCTCATCTTTACCGTTAAATTTTTGCTCTTTCCTCGTGCATATTTTATAGATATATATATATAACCCAATTTTATATGGTGATAAACTACAAGTGGAGACCCTGTACATAAATAAAAAATATTACATTATTAATTTTAAAGTTGGCACTGATCGTTTTTCAGATACATTTGAGGGAATATTTTGCTCATCTTTATCCGAAAAATTATTGCTCTTTCCTCGTACATATTTTATAGATATATATATAACCCACTTTTATATGGTGATAAACTATAAGTGGGGACCCTGTACATAAATATAAAATTATTAGAGTATTAATTTTAAAACTGACACTGCTCGTTTTTCAGCTTCTTTTGACGGAAAATTTTTTTCATCTTTATCCGAAAAATTAGAGTTATCTCCTCGTACATATTTTATAGAGATCTTTATAGCCCACTTTTATATGGTGATAAACTGTAATTGGGGACCCTGTAGATGAATATAAAATTATTAGATTATTATATTTAAAGTCGGTACTGGTCGTTTTTCACCTTCATTTGAGGGATTATTTTGCTGATTTTTATCCAAAAAATTAATGTTCTTTCCTCGTACATATTTTATAGAGATATGCATATCCCTTTTTATATGGTGATAAACTGTAAGTGGGTATCATTTAGATGAATATAAAATTATTAGATTATTTATTTTTAAAGTTGTCACTGGTCGTTTTTCATCTTCATTTGAGGGAATATTTTGCCCATCTTTATCCGAAAAATTAGTGTTCTTTCCTCGTACATGTTCTATGGAGATATGCATATCCCATTTCTATATGGTGATAAACTATAAGTGGCTGCCTTGTAGATGGATATAAAAGTATTAGATTATTAATATGAAAGTTGGCACTGGTCGTGTTTGAGCTTTATTTGAGGGAATATTTTGCTCATCTTTATACGAAAAAATTTGGTCTTTCCTCGTGCATATTTTATATATATATATATATATATATATATATATATATATATATATATATATATATATATATATATATATATATATATAGGCCACTTTTATACGGTGATAGTAGATTGGTTACCTAACTTCTGGCCCACTTTGCCCCCACACCCCTAACTACCAAAAATTACATATCCGCCACTGACCATTACACTTTAACACAGAAGGATAGCATAAAGCGAGATTGGGTAATTGCACTGCGCATATGCTTTTATGACATTTAAAAATCATAAAAACTTACATCTAAAAGTTATAACTTATAGCGTCGTCTTTGATTGACAAAATAGTTTTTGTTTGATCGAAATCGGTTCAGAAATAGCTGAATTATAAGAAGATAAAGTTTAGTATGTCGCATAGGCTTTTATGACATTTAAAATCATAAATAATTTTTCAAAGTAAAAAGCAGCAAAACCTGTGCACAGGTGGACCTGAGAGGACTTACGCCTTTCTCTTATTTGTTTGTTTGGTTTGCTTTTGGCTGCCTCTCAGGCTCTTTTTTCTGTTTGTTTCTCTTTCTGCTGCTTCTGCTGCTGCTGCTTCTGTTGTGCCTCCGTTTCTCTTTCTGCTGCTGCTTCTGCTGCTGCTTCTCTTGTGCCTTCGTTTCCTTTTCCCGACTAGCGCTAGTCTCCATTCACGTCAACTCACTCTGATTTGCTTGGCTTATAGATGAGAGAGTGGAAATCCTTCTTCCGGCTTGGAGGCGACTCGAACCTGCGACGTCCACGCCGATAACTACTTACAGCTGGCCAGACTGCAAGCGAGCGAGCTCGGCTAACACTACGCTCAAGAAATCAAGTGAAAATCGGTCCTTATATATGAACAAATACTTCTACAAGCAACGCCATCTATTAGCAAAGTGATAAACTAAGTGATATGTAACGCCATCTATTGAGTAGGTGAGTAACTGCTTGAATATGTTCACCGGCCTGGCAAATTTAAAACGAAAAATAAGAAAATTGCGGATATCTTGGTTCCTATAAGAGATAGAGGGCTGATATTTAATTTTTGGCAATTAGTGTTTGGCTGACCCATAAGTGTTGCCAACCTATAAAATTAAAAAATCACTAAGTCTAGTAACAAATTTGACCCTAAGTTTGCAGCACTGCAAAATAAAAATTCAGATATTTGAAAAATAAAAAATACTAGCATAATCTACATAAAATTCTAAGACTTTTTAAAAGAATAACATTTTTCCGAAAACTCAAAAATAAACCCGTAAAAAATTCCCGAAATTTTGATTTTTTCTAAAATTCTCTGTAACTTCACCGAATATTAACCGATTTTCAAAATTTAAACGACATTCGACAGAGAAATAAATTTGCCATCTTTTGACTGTATTGTGGGTTGCATACCTCCAAGGATACTATTCCGAATTTGTTATATCTCCGTTGTTTATTAACCGATTTTCAAAATTCAAACGGCAATCAATAGACAAATAAATTTCCTATCTATCGAATGTCTTACAAATTGCATAACTCTAAGGATATAATGACAAAAATCTCAAATAAATCTCTTATTTATGTATGGATATTTAAAATTCGAATGACATTCAAAAGTACTGCTTCTCCTTATGCATTGTGTATATCCAAAGATCTCAGTTTTATGGCTTTATCACCATAAAACACTTAGAACATACTTAAAATTACAAGTTCGGATACTGATAGTGGAATCTTCTGTTAACCTCGTTCTCTATAGGAAACAATGACTTCTTAAACTCTGTCCACTGATCGTAATTCAAGCTGAATAGACAGCCGTTAATATCAAAAACCACTTGAACTTCGGTTTGCACATTTTTCACAATTACATTGAAGTTATTAGTAAGGATGAACTTCTTTTGAGGGTCCATTTCTAAACACTACATTTTTTGGTTCTGACGGCATATTTTTATTATTTTTCATTCACTTTTGGATTTACATACAGAACTCAACAGTTGGATAGTTTTCTTTTAGACCAGTGTATTTGATTTTTATTCCATCTTTAACGATCTCATCAATCATTTTATCTGTTAAGTGTTTTGTAAATCTAGGTGGAAGAAATATCTTAAACTCTTCACATTCAACTAAAATGCTCTTCCCAAACTTAGTTTTAATCTTTTCCATTTTCACAATCTTATATTCCGTATTTAATTCTAATTCTCTTAATCCAATAACCTTTTTTGTTCAAGACTTCCAAGGTTGTTTAAAAAATCAACGTGTTTTGCCATCGTGTTTATTATATAGAAAATCAACGGTCACTCTTCAATTTTTATCTTCACTCAAAAATATTTAATCATTTTCGTTTGATGGAAAAACTTCCATAAAACAATCGCTAATGAAAACAGTTTGAGGGTATCTTTTCGATACCCTTATGCCCGTTGATATTTTGCTAACTAACTAAAACTCTTCTACTACTTTTTCATTCTTGGGATCATATGTAAAGTTCTTTCGCCCAATTAAAATCGCATAACAAATAGTATTAGCAGTCACAGCTTCTGCAAAGTCTACAACAATCTTTATGTTTGTTCTTTCATTTACCGATACATTCTTCCTCTTACTACAATTAATCACATACATTGGTCTGTTATCTATAAACTCTTTAGGGTCATAGTATATTTCGGTGTTGCCACACGTTATTCTCTTAAACGCAGTATAATCTTCGTACATCTTGAAATAATCCTTGTTAGCAATATCTAAGTTTCTTGATTCTTTTGGAAATACCTCATTCCTCCCATTCTTAAGATAGATATTCTTTACCTTACAATGATCAAACTTACTTGCATCTGCTGTTTGTTTGCCACTTCTATCAGTTTGGAACATTACAACTACGAAATCAGGCATATCAAATTGTCTAGAATTAAATTGAGTTGTAACATCAAACTCTAAGAAAGAACCTACAACAGTCTTCTGAACACATTGATAAGTATGGAATGAAAACATGATTTTTGGTTCTTTAAGAATATTCAACTTTAACTTGTTTTCGTAATTAGATTCGTATTCAACAATAGGCATTCTTATCTCCATACTTTTTATTGTTATTTTTCCATCATGAGGAGCTGCTCCCGATCCAGTCCATTTGTACAAAACATCGTTATTGTTGTTAGCTTTTGTAAATGTTATTCTCAATCCACCTTTCCACATAACCTCTTTATAATCACTTAAGAAGCCTGGAATTAATCTTAATGGATACAAAACACTAAAGTTTTTTCTTAGGCCAAGTTTATCATCTGTTTCAAATCCTGCTTGTTTTAAATATTCAACTTCTGGCTTGGAAATCTTTAATGTTCCGACAGCTGTAGATGTAATTCCAGGTAGCTCAACCTTATCTATAACAACTCCATGTTTTCTAACCTCAATTTGAGAAAAGAAGAATGGGAAGAAGTTATCTACAAGTTTTATAGTATCGTTTGCGCCAAATGTTCCTCCAGCTGATGCACCAACAACTTCAAAAGTCATATGACAATCTGCTTTGTGTGGATGTATGAAACCATCCCCCACGTTGAAATCGAACTCAATATCTTTGTTAGCTTCATTCAAATTATTAAATGTTCTTGTGTTAGCTTTAAAACTTTGTAACTCGTAACTCTCAATATCCATTTATTATAAAGAAAATCTTGAAACAGCGCTTTATGGTAAACACCATCAAGCTATATAAATATTAGCATTGTCGTCGACCGAGGAAAAATTTTCTGAAACTTATAATCCCCATCCCAACTTAACCTTAGCATTCATAGCAGTACCAACCCCAAAAGCAGCTAATCGTTCACCAATTGGCGCATCACTACTAAATGCTCTTTTCCATGCTTTAGTTTCCAGTTCCTTATCTGCAATATGTCTCGACTCTGTATCTTTATTGTCTCTGTAGTATATATCGTGCTCTTTACAAGCCTCATCTAATGGGTTAATACCTTTATCACCTCTCTCTAACCTTTCTTGTAGCTTAGTCCCAGGCCCGCAAAATCTAAAACCTGGAATATGTAATTCAAATGGGAGTTTATTAATCAAATCATTTACTAATCCTTTTCCAAGCTTCTCATCATTCCAGAATCGTGGTGGTAACGTATTTATGATCTTAATCAAATAACCTATGCCTTTTGGATCATTAGGAATAAATTGTGAAAGCTTATTATTAATCATACTCACTATGCCTACTTTCTCATTGTAAAAGTTATGATTACCAGCCTTTTCTTCTCCATCTATAACTATTAGCCGATCAATTAACTTTCTCACATCATCCATCCATATATATTCTTTAGGTATCTCTGTATATTGTTTAATTCCTTCACCAGTCCTTTTAGGTGTCGTGTTCTTTTTAGGAGTTGGGGGTAAAGTTGGTTTAATATAATTATCCCAAATAGGCTTGATAATATTAATGTACTTTGAACCTCTACTAGATGCTACCTTTTTATCTCGATTATATTTTTGGAAGGCAGCATCTGAGTCTATTATTTTTCCTTGTACTGTTCAAAATCATCATCATCATAATCTTCAAATAGGTACGAAACTCAGGTTGCGTTGCTTCAACTACCCCAGTTTCAACTACCTCTTTACAAACACACTTACATATGCCAGTCTTTACAGTTACAGTCTACAGTTACATACAGTCTACAAATACATAAGTCTTCCTTTTATATAGAGCTTACAGTTACAGTTTACAGTTGTACATACAGTTTACAGTTACAGTTAAGAGGCTATACGAACAGATTTTTACGACTTCGCCTTTTATATACCTTACATTCTCCAGGTGTTTTGTAAACGGAAAAATTCGTCCTATTTTTGACTCCCTAGTTGTACACTTAAATATTTCGGCTTTACATTTGTACTTATACATAGAGCTTGTTATTGTTCCAAAAATGATTAATTTTTTTTTCTTATAATAAATATGGAGATGAATAATATGGTTTCGACTACCAATTACACAATTACAGAGCTACTCGGGAATGTTTCTAAGCCTACTGACGAGAGATTTAACCTATGGCTTTTACAGGAGAACTTATACAATAACAATTTACTAACAAACATTGGGGATTTAGTTTACACAGAAGGCGAACCAAGACTACAATCTTTACAACAAATTACAGAGCCCTTTTGCGATAATATTATGATCGTTAAACTTACAGACTTCCAACATTGCGAGGGAAAGTTAAATGGAAAATTCTTATTAAAAAAAGAAGCAACCGGTTCCTTTAACTATTTCCTTCGTTCTGTATTTTCTAATTAGGTTGTGGCTAAACATGGAGTTAAAGCGAAATTACCTTTCCTTTTGAATTCTAACACAAAGAGGGCTAAAGGTGTACGGCAGATAATACAGAGACATAGGAAAGACATTGCTAAGAGATACAAAACACCTGTGGTTGTCCCTTACAAAATCGAACTAGCTGATCTCCCCATTACTACCCTTTTGGAGCATTTACCAGACATTTTAGCAGACCTAGAGAAAGAGCATTATTTTTTGTTGGATTTCGATATTACCCAGGACTTTGCAGGCATATTTAACAAACCAGAGATGATCGAATATTTACTTGAGAATTATAACTTTTGTATGGAAGGTTGTGTGCCCGAGTATTTACAAGATGTGGAAGACAAAGATAAGTGCTTACAGACCTTAAAAGTAATAGTTAGGAATGATTCTACTGTTGGAAAGGATTGCCTACGCTGGAACACTAGAAACTCCTCTGTTAAAATCTACAACAAATTCGTTTGCCAAATCACAAGTCCAGGCGTAACAAAGCAACTTGGCAATCACCTTATTGACTTCTTGTGTTGTCCGGATAAGAGGCTTAAGCACACATTCGCCTCTACATTAGCCAAAGGAAACGGAATAACAAGGTTGGAAGCTACTATTTACAATTATTATGATGACTCGTATTCTTGTGCTAAGTCTTTCCATCCAATTACTGGTTGCTTAAAATTGTTATAGAAGAGTAAGAAATATTTACAAGATGCTCCTTTCTACAAAGTTCCAATTCGAAACATGTGGGTTAGGTTGTGTAATTCCTTAAAGAACAGTTGCTGCATAGTTAACAGAGAACAGAGGCTTTTGCATTTTGCTTATTGGGGAAACATACATACAGGGAAACTGACTGGTGTTCGAGTAAAGTTGTCCGATAATAAAGAGAAGCAAGATAAACTAATTTCTTATGTTCTTTCTGCATTTAGCTTTAACCTATTGCCCATTAACTATGTGGAAGTGATTCCGGATCTAGAAGACGAGAAGCAAGTTTCTATTGTACAGAAGTGCTTTCTTAAGAACGGGAAGACTCTTTTTTCCAATACCAACACGCCCTTCTCCTCGATTCCTGCCGATGTTGACATAGAAGAGGCTGGCTTAGTGCCTACAGATAACTTAGATCCAGATGTGTGTAGAAAGAGAATTAATATTACCCATGCTCTTTTACCATATCCTTTGCAAGAAATAGAACCAATTAACAAGGTATTTTTACAATCCCAACAGAAGAGAGAGCGTGAATTAGTAGAAATGGAAGATGCGAGAAAGGCTATAGACTACGAGAATTCCTTAAAGCATTTAAGACAAGAATACCTTAGCACTTTGGAGAGGAACACATTACGAGAAGAGAGAGAAAGTATTAACATCTCTGTTTAGTTCTCGTTGGCAAGATTTAAACTTAGAAGCTACTTACAACGTGCATGCATTTTTAGTTAATAATCGAAGCAAATTTACTTTTGTTGGTGTTCTTGTGGAGTTGGATGGCTTTAAGTCCGTTCGATACATTAAGGGATTGTTTAAAATGCATCTAGTCAATCTTTACAAGTACAATAAGAACGAATTGCTAAGCGATGGTTTTTGCTTGTTGCCGTATAACGAGATGGAGATAGTGTACTTTCCAAGTGAGAATCCTTTTGCAGTTCTTAAGACAGATGGTGTAGAAAGTTATAATGGCCATACGTTTCCAAAAGTTGTTAGCTTACGAGTAGACGAGAATGTTTTAAAGAATAAGGAAAACTACATTGATTACACACAAGAGATTTCGGTACAAGCGGAGGCAGTTAGAATGGAAGATGTCTTAGGATCTGTAAAAGTTTTGGAGTGTAAAAGATTAGAAGAGTTAGACTTTGGAACAGAATTGTTTGTAACTGCTTTGAGAACTATACAATACAGAGGTAAGGAAAGATACATTCTAAAATTCGAAAACATACAGGACTTGTTCGTTTCTAATTATTGGTTGCAGAAGAGTATTAAAGAGAGAGGTTTGGATTTATCCATTAAGTTTAGAATTAAGCTAGATAGAATTAAGGTGACACCAGCTAAGAATAAAGAGAGATTAGTGTTTTGTATGTAATTCCTAGCTTATAGATTCTTAGTTTGTTAGTTAGGTTTGTATATTATTTCGTTTAGCGTTAGTGCTTTTATGGACATTGTTTATAAAAGACCGTATGTGTGTGTGTGTGTAATGTTTGTGCATCTCTATCTAAATTCTATGTATTCTTCCAAGTGTGTGCCTATCTGAAACTCTAGTAACTAAATGCTTCTAGGTGTGTGTGTCCAAACCCTATTTAAATCTCTAAGTGCATGTATGCGTCGAAAACCCTAGTATTCTAAGTCTAAGATGTGTGTGTATGCCTATCGAAAAGAACAAAAATGAACAAACAAACGAAGAATTAATATAGTAAACAACAGATATGGATGATCTTGTTAACGAATTAAATGCTTGTTCCGTTTCTACCTATAACTTTATTCCTTTAAGAGAAGTTGCTTTAGGCGTTAGACATCGAGTTAGGTCCTTCGAACTAGTTAAAACAAAGTACGGAGATAAGGCTGTGTTACATGCCTCTAAGTTCTCTGTTTTCCTTCCTGATCGTTACACCAAACTACTCCAACCACAAACTTTAGAACGATTTAAGAACTCTACTGGCAAACTATATTTTTCTTATGATGGCAAGGAATCTATATCTGGTGGTAAGTCTAGGCACAAGTTGCTTTTCCATTCTAGTTTAGCGGAAGAAGAAGAGAAAGAAGACTTAAGCAATTGCGATGCGTCTAGTGTGGAGGACTTGTTAGTAGAAGAAACCAAGAACAAAGCTTTAAGGAAGAAACACTCTAGGAAGTAATTTTATTTTCTCTTAGTTCTTTATGGAGAAAATTCTGTAAAGGTCATTTGGGAACTATTCTTATACAATAAATGGACTCCAATGCAAAGCTAAGAACAAAACGTGTAGTACCCTTCTCCTATTTAACTCCGAACAAACCATACTTAATACACGACATTATATGTAACAAGGAGAGAACAGGATCTAGTACTAGTGTCTATGTGGAGTTATCTAACTTCTTTGTAGCTTTACCTAGTATGTATGCCGAAGATGTGATATTAGAGGCTTTACAGAGTGAACGATACAGATGTTTTTTATCTTATTCTTCTTCTTCCCAATCTCTATCTCTCTCCGTGGAGGTCTCGCAAGTTAGCCCAAAGTAAGTTTTGTTTAAGGCTTTATGTGTTTTTCACCTAAAGCCAATTTTAATAGAGCACAAGAGTAAAAGATCATTAGGGTGTGTGAGATGGATGCTAAACTTTCGAGAATTTTTTTTTCTTCGTTACGTTCTGTGGTGCAATCTAATTCCGGGAAAGTCAAGACGAATTACTTAGAGCGAGATAATTTCCTACGCAATGCGATGTAAGACAAGACAATGGATATGTGATTCTCCAATTCTTCTTAACAGTGGGTGTGGTTTCTCCAATTCTTAGAAGTTTACATATTATGGTGGGTGTGGAATGCAATTCTTAGAGGTTCACTATTGTAACGCAACTCTACACAAGGTCAAGCAAGCAAGATGTTAGTTTCTATCGTATGGTGCAATCTTTATCACGCAAGAAGTTGCAACCAAAACGAACTTTAACATTGGAAGTATAGCTATTGCGCAAGCTAACGTAAGAGAAATGATTTTTGTATTTGCAGGGGAAACCTAACATGGCTTGTGTAACTTAGCTGCAATAGCTTTCGTTTTAAAGAGCTAGTCGAAGAAAGAGAAAATTACGTTGTGTTCTAAAAATAGTTGTGGTTGTAATTACGAGCCAATAGCAGAGCAGAAGTTAAGGTGGTACAGCAAGCAAGAATTCTATTTAAACAGTTGCAGAGAAGCGAAATCCTCACTCGCCTTCCCAGCACGCTAGACAGAACAAACAGCAGAAGAGACAAGGCGGAAGTGTTTTGTTATTGTGTTTTGTCCCTCTGGCCCCAGCTAAATACCAACGCAGAAACTATAAAGAAACATAGAACGTAAACATATAACCTATACACAGAACGTAAACGTAGATCGTAAAACACAGAACATAAACGTAGAACGTAAACAAAGCATAACACGAACGTAAAACGTTTCCAAAACGTGCAAGAACGTAATATTTTAGTACGTTTTCCCACGTTTTCACGTTTTTTAAGTTCCCACCAGTTAATTTGCGATCACGCTGTATGTAACGTTTATTTTCGAACACCCTGTATTACGTTAATTCTTGGACACCCTGTGTTTACGTTCTAATTTGCAGATAACCTGTTACTTAAAGACTTCTGTATGTATATGTGTATGTATGTTAGATAAAGCCAATTAACAAGAAGGAAATGGAAAAATATGTTTAGAAGAATAACGGAAGGCTGTTTGCAACTTTCAATTTCGATTGCCTTGTCTGCTGTGCTCTATTCCTAATGCATACCAAGAAGACGAGCAAGAACCAGTTATTAGAGTGACCTTGGAGAACTGCCAACTAGAGTTCATTTGTCTTCTATAGCAGCTGTTAACCTTGAGCGAGTTCACTCTTACAGTACTGTTATGCAATACGTATACAGAAAGAAAAAAGAGGAAAATTTATGCATGCTTTTAGTAACAGGGAAAGTAAGAACGAGTTGGCTTTGCTTGCCTTTAAATATTAAAAGAAGGACAATAATTTTGTTCTAAGTTGATGGATTTCTCTTAACATACTTATTTAACCATGGAGATACCTTTTGAGCTTTTATTTGGAAGTTAATTTTCGCGTTCTCTATGGATGCTTCCTTTCCCTTCTGTACCTTTTCCAAAAACCGTTTGTCCAACCTAAATTTTATGCTTTCTTCTCGTGGCTCTGTTAAATCTCGAAGCAAGCTGTTCTGTGCCTCTGTTAGTATGCTAGTGTCCTGGGTTCGATTTGCAAGTAACAATTTTCTAAGCAGTATCTGTGTTCCTATTGGCATTGCCGCGATTATTTTGTGCTTCTTGACCAAGTGTTTTTGTAATGCGAATAAACCAGAAGAATTTCCCATGTAATATATAGGCAAACAGTATTGTATGTAGGAATTAACAAAAGCATGGTATACTTCCAATGTTAAAGTTCGTTTTGGTTGCAACTTCTTGCGTGATAAAGATTGCACCATACGATAGAAACTAACATCTTGCTTGCTTGACCTTGTGTAGAGTTGCGTTACAATAGTGAACCTCTAAGAATTGCATTCCACACCCACCATAATATGTAAACTTCTAAGAATTGGAGAAACCACACCCACTGTTAAGAAGAATTGGAGAATCACATATCCATTGTCTTGTCTTACATCGCATTGCGTAGGAAATTATCTCGCTCTAAGTAATTCGTCTTGACTTTCCCGGAATTAGATTGCACCACAGAACGTAACGAAGAAAAAAAAATTCTCGAAAGTTTAGCATCCATCTCACACACCCTAATGATCTTTTACTCTTGTGCTCTATTAAAATTGGCTTTAGGTGAAAAACACATAAAGCCTTAAACAAAACTTACTTTGGGCTAACTTGCGAGACCTCCACGGAGAGAGATAGAGATTGGGAAGAAGAAGAATAAGATAAAAAACATGTGTATCGTTCACTCTGTAAAGCCTCTAATATCACATCTTCGGCATACATACTAGGTAAAGCTACAAAGAAGTTAGATAATTCCACATAGACACTAGTACTAGATCCTGTTCTCTCCTTGTTACATATAATGTCGTGTATTAAGTATGGTTTGTTCGGAGTTAAATAGGAGAAGGGTACTACACGTTTTGTTCTTAGCTTTGCATTGGAGTCCATTTATTGTATAAGAATAGTTCCCAAATGTCCTTTACAGAATTTTCTCCATAAAGAACTAAGAGAAAATAAAATTACTTCCTAGAGTGTTTCTTCCTTAAAGCTTTGTTCTTGGTTTCTTCTACTAACAAGTCCTCCACACTAGACGCATCGCAATTGCTTAAGTCTTCTTTCTCTTCTTCTTCCGCTAAACTAGAATGGAAAAGCAACTTGTGCCTAGACTTACCACCAGATATAGATTCCTTGCCATCATAAGAAAAATATAGTTTGCCAGTAGAGTTCTTAAATCGTTCTAAAGTTTGTGGTTGGAGTAGTTTGGTGTAACGATCAGGAAGGAAAACAGAGAACTTAGAGGCATGTAACACAGCCTTATCTCCGTACTTTGTTTTAACTAGTTCGAAGGACCTAACTCGATGTCTAACGCCTAAAGCAACTTCTCTTAAAGGAATAAAGTTATAGGTAGAAACGGAACAAGCATTTAATTCGTTAACAAGATCATCCATATCTGTTGTTTACTATATTAATTCTTCGTTTGTTTGTTCATTTTTGTTCTTTTCGATAGGCATACACACACATCTTAGACTTAGAATACTAGGGTTTTCGACGCATACATGCACTTAGAGATTTAAATAGGGTTTGGACACACACACCTAGAAGCATTTAGTTACTAGAGTTTCAGATAGGTACACACTTGGAAGAATACATAGAATTTAGATAGAGATGCACAAACATTACACACACACACACATACGGTCTTTTATAAACAATGTCCATAAAAGCACTAACGCTAAACGAAATAATATACAAACCTAACTAACAAACTAAGAATCTATAAGCTAGGAATTACATACAAAACACTAATCTCTCTTTATTCTTAGCTGGTGTCACCTTAATTCTATCTAGCTTAATTCTAAACTTAATGGATAAATCCAAACCTCTCTCTTTAATACTCTTCTGCAACCAATAATTAGAAACGAACAAGTCCTGTATGTTTTCGAATTTTAGAATGTATCTTTCCTTACCTCTGTATTGTATAGTTCTCAAAGCAGTTACAAACAATTCTGTTCCAAAGTCTAACTCTTCTAATCTTTTACACTCCAAAACTTTTACAGATCCTAAGACATCTTCCATTCTAACTGCCTCCGCTTGTACCGAAATCTCTTGTGTGTAATCAATGTAGTTTTCCTTATTCTTTAAAACATTCTCGTCTACTCGTAAGCTAACAACTTTTGGAAACGTATGGCCATTATAACTTTCTACACCATCTGTCTTAAGAACTGCAAAAGGATTCTCACTTGGAAAGTACACTATCTCCATCTCGTTATAAGGCAACAAGCAAAAACCATCGCTTAGCAATTCGTTCTTATTGTACTTGTAAAGATTGACTAGATGCATTTTAAACAATCCCTTAATGTATCGAACGGACTTAAAGCCATCCAACTCCACAAGAACACCAACAAAAGTAAATTTGCTTCGATTATTAACTAAAAATGCATGCACGTTATAAGTAGCTTCTAAGTTTAAATCTTGCCAACGAGAACTAAACAGAGATGTTAATTCTTTTTCTCTCTCTTCTCGTAATGTGTTCCTCTCCAAAGTGCTAAGGTATTCTTGTCTTAAATGCTTTAAGGAATTTTCGTAGTCTATAGCCTTTCTCGCATCTTCCATTTCTACTAATTCACGCTCTCTCTTCTGTTGGGATTGTAAAAATACCTTGTTAATTGGTTCTATTTCTTGCAAAGGATATGGTAAAAGAGCATGGGTAATATTAATTCTCTTTCTACACACATCTGGATCTAAGTTATCTGTAGGCACTAAGCCAGCCTCTTCTATGTCAACATCGGCAGGAATCGAGGAGAAGGGCGTGTTGGTATTGGAAAAAAGAGTCTTCCCGTTCTTAAGAAAGCACTTCTGTACAATAGAAACTTGCTTCTCGTCTTCTAGATCCGGAATCACTTCCACATAGTTAACGGGCAATAGGTTAAAGCTAAATGCAGAAAGAACATAAGAAATTAGTTTATCTTGCTTCTCTTTATTATCGGACAACTTTACTCGAACACCAGTCAGTTTCCCTGTATGTATGTTTCCCCAATAAGCAAAATGCAAAAGCCTCTGTTCTCTGTTAACTATGCAGCAACTGTTCTTTAAGGAATTACACAACCTAACCCACATGTTTCGAATTGGAACTTTGTAGAAAGGAGCATCTTGTAAATATTTCTTACTCTTCTTTAACAATTTTAAGCAACCAGTAATTGGATGGAAAGACTTAGCACAAGAATACGAGTCATCATAATAATTGTAAATAGTAGCTTCCAACCTTGTTATTCCGTTTCCTTTGGCTAATGTAGAGGCGAATGTGTGCTTAAGCCTCTTATCCGGACAACACAAGAAGTCAATAAGGTGATTGCCAAGTTGCTTTGTTACGCCTGGACTTGTGATTTGGCAAACGAATTTGTTGTAGATTTTAACAGAGGAGTTTCTAGTGTTCCAGCGTAAGCAATCCTTTCCAACAGTAGAATCATTCCTAACTATTACTTTTAAGGTCTGTAAGCACTTATCTTTGTCTTCCACATCTTGTAAATACTCGGGCACACAACCTTCCATACAAAAGTTATAATTCTCAAGTAAATATTCGATCATCTCTGGTTTGTTAAATATGCCTGCAAAGTCCTGGGTAATATCGAAATCCAACAAAAAATAATGCTCTTTCTCTAGGTCTGCTAAAATGTCTGGTAAATGCTCCAAAAGGGTAGTAATGGGGAGATCAGCTAGTTCGATTTTGTAAGGGACAACCACAGGTGTTTTGTATCTCTTAGCAATGTCTTTCCTATGTCTCTGTATTATCTGCCGTACACCTTTAGCCCTCTTTGTGTTAGAATTCAAAAGGAAAGGTAATTTCGCTTTAACTCCATGTTTAGCCACAACCCAATTAGAAAATACAGAACGAAGGAAATAGTTAAAGGAACCGGTTGCTTCTTTTTTTAATAAGAATTTTCCATTTAACTTTCCCTCGCAATGTTGGAAGTCTGTAAGTTTAACGATCATAATATTATCGCAAAAGGGCTCTGTAATTTGTTGTAAAGATTGTAGTCTTGGTTCGCCTTCTGTGTAAACTAAATCCCCAATGTTTGTTAGTAAATTGTTATTGTATAAGTTCTCCTGTAAAAGCCATAGGTTAAATCTCTCGTCAGTAGGCTTAGAAACATTCCCGAGTAGCTCTGTAATTGTGTAATTGGTAGTCGAAACCATATTATTCATCTCCATATTTATTATAAGAAAAAAAAATTTAATCATTTTTGGAACAATAACAAGCTCTATGTATAAGTACAAATGTAAAGCCGAAATATTTAAGTGTACAACTAGGGAGTCAAAAATAGGACGAATTTTTCCGTTTACAAAACACCTGGAGAATGTAAGGTATATAAAAGGCGAAGTCGTAAAAATCTGTTCGTATAGCCTCTTAACTGTAACTGTAAACTGTATGTACAACTGTAAACTGTAACTGTAAGCTCTATATAAAAGGAAGACTTATGTATTTGTAGACTGTATGTAACTGTAGACTGTAACTGTAAAGACTGGCATATGTAAGTGTGTTTGTAAAGAGGTAGTTGAAACTGGGGTAGTTGAAGCAACGCAACCTGAGTTTCGTACCTATTTGAAGATTATGATGATGATGATTTTGAACAGTACAAGGAAAAATAATAGACTCAGATGCTGCCTTCCAAAAATATAATCGAGATAAAAAGGTAGCATCTAGTAGAGGTTCAAAGTACATTAATATTATCAAGCCTATTTGGGATAATTATATTAAACCAACTTTACCCCCAACTCCTAAAAAGAACACGACACCTAAAAGGACTGGTGAAGGAATTAAACAATATACAGAGATACCTAAAGAATATATATGGATGGATGATGTGAGAAAGTTAATTGATCGGCTAATAGTTATAGATGGAGAAGAAAAGGCTGGTAATCATAACTTTTACAATGAGAAAGTAGGCATAGTGAGTATGATTAATAATAAGCTTTCACAATTTATTCCTAATGATCCAAAAGGCATAGGTTATTTGATTAAGATCATAAATACGTTACCACCACGATTCTGGAATGATGAGAAGCTTGGAAAAGGATTAGTAAATGATTTGATTAATAAACTCCCATTTGAATTACATATTCCAGGTTTTAGATTTTGCGGGCCTGGGACTAAGCTACAAGAAAGGTTAGAGAGAGGTGATAAAGGTATTAACCCATTAGATGAGGCTTGTAAAGAGCACGATATATACTACAGAGACAATAAAGATACAGAGTCGAGACATATTGCAGATAAGGAACTGGAAACTAAAGCATGGAAAAGAGCATTTAGTAGTGATGCGCCAATTGGTGAACGATTAGCTGCTTTTGGGGTTGGTACTGCTATGAATGCTAAGGTTAAGTTGGGATGGGGATTATAAGTTTCAGAAAATTTTTCCTCGGTCGACGACAATGCTAATATTTATATAGCTTGATGGTGTTTACCATAAAGCGCTGTTTCAAGATTTTCTTTATAATAAATGGATATTGAGAGTTACGAGTTACAAAGTTTTAAAGCTAACACAAGAACATTTAATAATTTGAATGAAGCTAACAAAGATATTGAGTTCGATTTCAACGTGGGGGATGGTTTCATACATCCACACAAAGCAGATTGTCATATGACTTTTGAAGTTGTTGGTGTATCAGCTGGAGGAACATTTGGCGCAAACGATACTATAAAACTTGTAGATAACTTCTTCCCATTCTTCTTTTCTCAAATTGAGGTTAGAAAACATGGAGTTGTTATAGATAAGGTTGAGCTACCTGGAATTACATCTACAGCTGTCGGAACATTAAAGATTTCCAAGCCAGAAGTTGAATATTTAAAACAAGCAGGATTTGAAACAGATGATAAACTTGGCCTAAGAAAAAACTTTAGTGTTTTGTATCCATTAAGATTAATTCCAGGCTTCTTAAGTGATTATAAAGAGGTTATGTGGAAAGGTGGATTGAGAATAACATTTACAAAAGCTAACAACAATAACGATGTTTTGTACAAATGGACTGGATCGGGAGCAGCTCCTCATGATGGAAAAATAACAATAAAAAGTATGGAGATAAGAATGCCTATTGTTGAATACGAATCTAATTACGAAAACAAGTTAAAGTTGAATATTCTTAAAGAACCAAAAATCATGTTTTCATTCCATACTTATCAATGTGTTCAGAAGACTGTTGTAGGTTCTTTCTTAGAGTTTGATGTTACAACTCAATTTAATTCTAGACAATTTGATATGCCTGATTTCGTAGTTGTAATGTTCCAAACTGATAGAAGTGGCAAACAAACAGCAGATGCAAGTAAGTTTGATCATTGTAAGGTAAAGAATATCTATCTTAAGAATGGGAGGAATGAGGTATTTCCAAAAGAATCAAGAAACTTAGATATTGCTAACAAGGATTATTTCAAGATGTACGAAGATTATACTGCGTTTAAGAGAATAACGTGTGGCAACACCGAAATGTACTATGACCCTAAAGAGTTTATAGATAACAGACCAATGTATGTGATTAATTGTAGTAAGAGGAAGAATGTATCGGTAAATGAAAGAACAAACATAAAGATTGTTGTAGACTTTGCAGAAGCTGTGACTGTTAATACTATTTGTTATGCGATTTTAATTGGGCGAAAGAACTTTACATATGATCCCAAGAATGAAAAAGTAGTAGAAGAGTTTTAGTTAGTTAGCAAAATATCAACGGGCATAAGGGTATCGAAAAGATACCCTCAAACTGTTTTCATTAGCGATTGTTTTATGGAAGTTTTTCCATCAAACGAAAATGATTAAATATTTTTGATGAAGATAAAAATTGAAGAGTGACCGTTGATTTTCTATATAATAAACACGATGGCAAAACACGTTGATTTTTTAAACAACCTTGGAAGTCTTGAACAAAAAAAGGTTATTGGATTAAGAGAATTAGAATTAAATACGGAATATAAGATTGTGAAAATGGAAAAGATTAAAACTAAGTTTGGGAAGAGCATTTTAGTTGAATGTGAAGAGTTTAAGATATTTCTTCCACCTAGATTTACAAAACACTTAACAGATAAAATGATTGATGAGATCGTTAAAGATGGAATAAAAATAAAATACACTGGTCTAAAAGAAAACTATCCAACATTTGAGTTCTGTATGTAAATCCAAAAATGAATGAAAATGAATAAAAATATGCCGTCAGAACCAAAAAATGTAGTGTTTAGAAATGGACCCTCAAAAGAAGTTCATCCTTACTAATAACTTCAATGTAATTGTGAAAAATGTGCAAACCGAAGTTCAAGTGGTTTTTGATATTAACGGCTGTCTATTCAGCTTGAATTACGATCAGTGGACAGAGTTTAAGAAGTCATTGTTTCCTATAGAGAACGAGGTTAACAGAAGATTCCACTATCAGTATCCGAACTTGTAATTTTAAGTATGTTCTAAGTGTTTTATGGTGGTAAAGCCATAAAACTGAGATCTTTGGATATACACAATGCATAAGGAGAAGCAGTACTTTTGAATGTCATTCGAATTTTAAATATCCATACATAAATAAGAGATTTATTTGAGATTTTTGTCATTATATCCTTAGAGTTATGCAATTTGTAAGACATTCAATAGATAGGAAATTTATTTGTCTATTGATTGCCGTTTGAATTTTGAAAATCGGTTAATATTCGGTGAAGTTACAGAGAATTTTAGAAAAAATCAAAATTTCGGGAATTTTTTACGGGTTTATTTTTGAGTTTTCGGAAAAATGTTATTCCTTTAAAAAGTCTTAGAATTTTATGTAGATTATGCTAGTATTTTTTATTTTTCAAATATCTGAATTTTTATTTTGCAGTGCTGCAAACTTAGGGTCAAATTTGTTACTAGACTTAGTGATTTTTTAATTTTATAGGTTGGCAACACTTATGGGTCAGCCAAACACTAATTGCCAAAAATTAAATATCAGCCCTCTATCTCTTATAGGAACCAAGATATCCGCAATTTTCTTATTTTTTGTTTTAAATTTGCCAGGCAGGTGATCATATTCAAGCAGTTACTCACCTACTCAATAGATGGCGTTACATATCACTTAGTTTATCACTTTGCTAATAGATGGCGTTGCTTGTAGAAGTATTTGTTCATATATAAGGACCGATTTTCACTTGATTTCTTGAGCGTAGTGTTAGCCGAGCTCGCTCGCTTGCAGTCTGGCCAGCTGTAAGTAGTTATCGGCGTGGACGTCGCAGGTTCGAGTCGCCTCCAAGCCGGAAGAAGGATTTCCACTCTCTCATCTATAAGCCAAGCAAATCAGAGTGAGTTGACGTGAATGGAGACTAGCGCTAGTCGGGAAAAGGAAACGAAGGCACAAGAGAAGCAGCAGCAGAAGCAGCAGCAGAAAGAGAAACGGAGGCACAACAGAAGCAGCAGCAGCAGAAGCAGCAGAAAGAGAAACAAACAGAAAAAGGAGCCTGAGAGGCAGCCAAAAGCAAACCAAACAAACAAATAAGAGAAAGGCGTAAGTCCTCTCAGGTCCACCTGTGCACAGGTTTTGCTGCTTTTTACTTTGAAAAATTATTTATGATTTTAAATGTCATAAAAGCCTATGCGACATACTAAACTTTATCTTCTTCTGAACCGATTTCTATCAAACAAAAACTATTTTGTCAATCAAAGACGACGCTATAACTTATAAGTTTTAGATGTAGGTTTTTATGATTTTTAAATGTCATGAAAGCATATGCGCAGTGCAATTACCCAATCTCGCTTTATGCTATCCTTCTGTGTTAAAGTGTAATAGTCAGTGGCGGATATGTAATTTTTGGTAGTTAGGGGTGTGGGGGCAAAGTGGGCCAGAAGTTAGGTAACCAATCTACTGGTGATAAACTGTAAGTGGGAGCCCTGCAGATGAATATAAAATTATTAGATTGTTAATTTTAAAGTTGGCACTGGTCGTTTTTCACCTTCATTTGAGGGAATATTTTGCTCATCTTTGTCCGGAAATTTAGTGTACTTTCCTCGTACATATTTTATAAAGATATGCATATCCATCTTTTATATGGTGATAAACTGTAAGTGGGGACACTGTAGATGAATATAAAATTTTTAGATTATTAATTTGAAAGTTGGCAATTATTTTTAGCTTCATTGGAGGGAATATTTTGCTCATCTTTATCCGAAAAATTATTCTTTCCTCGTACATACTTTATAGATATATATATAACCCACTTTTATATGGTGATAAACTATAAGTGGGGACCCTGTACATAATTATAAAATTATTAGGGTATAAATTTTAAAATTGGCACTGCTCGTTTTTCAGCATCATTTGACGGAATATTTTGCTCATCTTTATCCGAAAAATTAGTGTTCTCTCCTCGTACATATTTTATAGAGATATATATAGCCCACTTTTATATTTTGATAAACTGTAAATGGGGGCCTTGTAGATGGATATAGAAGTATTAGATTATTATTATTAAAGTTGGCACTGGTCGTGTTTGAGCTGTATTTGAGGGAATATTTTGGTCATCTTTGTCCTAAAAATTTTTGCTCTTTCCTCGTGCATATTTTATAGATATATATATATAGCCCACTTTTATACGGTGATAAACTGTAATTGGGGACCCTGCAAATGAATATAAAATTATTAGATTATTAATTTTAAAGTTGGCACTGGTCGTTTTTCACCTTCATTTTAGGGAATATTTTGCTCATCTTTACCCGAAAAACTTGTGTTCTTAACTCCTAAATATTTTATAGAGATATGATATCCCTCTTTTATATGGTAATAAACTGTAAGTGGAGACCCTGTAGATGAATATAAAATTATTAGGTTAATAATTTCAAAGTAGGCAATTTTCATTTTTTAGCTTCATGTGATGGAAATTTTGTTCATCTTTATCCGAAAAATTAGTGTTTTTCCCCGTACATATTTTATAGAGATATACATATCCCACTCTTGTATGGTGATAAACTGTAAGTGGGAGCCCAGCAGATGAATATAAAATTATTAGGTTGTTAATTTTAAAGTTGGCACTGGTCGTTATTCACCTTCATTTGAGGGAATATTTAGATCATCTCTGTCCGAAAATTTAGTGTTCTTTCCTCGTACATATTTTATAGAGATATGCATATCCAACATTTATATGGTGATAAACTGTAAGTGGGGACCCTGTAGATGAATATAAAATTATTAGATTATTAATTTGAAAGTTGGCAATTATTTTTAGCTTCATTGGAGGGAATATTTTGCTCATCTTTATCCGAAAAATTATTGTTCTTTCCTCATACATATTTTATAGAGATATATACAGCCCACTTTTGCATAGTGATAAACTGTAAGTGGGCAGCCTGTAGATTAATGTAAAATTATTAGAATATTAATTTTGAAGTTGGCACAGCTCGTTTTTCAGATTCTTTTGAGAGAATATTTTGCTCATCTTTATCCGAATGTCTTTTTTTGGCTTTCCTCGTACATTTTTATAGATATATATATAACCCACTTTTATATGGTGATAAACTATAAGTGGGGACCCTGTACATAAATAAAAAACTATTAGAGTATTAATTTTAAAGCTGACACTGCTCGTTTTTCAGCTTCATTTGACGGAATATTTTGTTTATCTTTATCCGAAAAATTAGTGTTATCTCCTCGTACATATTTTATAGAGATCTTTATAGCCCACTTTTATACGGTGATAAACTGTAATTGGGGATCCTGTAGATGAATATAAAATTATTAGATGATTATATTTAAAGTCGGTACTGGTCGTTTTTCACCTTCATTTGAGGGAATATTTTGCTCATTTTTATCCAAAAAATTAATGTTCTTTCCTCGTACGTATTTTATAGAGATATGCATATCCCTTTTTATATGGTGATAAACTGTAAGTGGGTATCATTTAGATGAATATAAAATTATTAGAT
The DNA here is from genome assembly GCF_964235325.1 of Thermobia domestica. Classification (NCBI taxonomy): domain Eukaryota; kingdom Metazoa; phylum Arthropoda; class Insecta; order Zygentoma; family Lepismatidae; genus Thermobia; species Thermobia domestica. The sequence continues at coordinate 164,184,145 of NC_137471.1, read as the reverse complement.
TATTAATTTTTAAAGTTGTCACTGGTCGTTTTTCATCTTCGTTTGAGGGAATATTTTGCCCATCTTTAACCGAAAAATTAGTGTTCTTTCCTCGTACATGTTCTATAGAGATATGCATATCCCATTTCTATATGGTGATAAACTGTAAGTGGCTGCCTTGTAGATGGATATAAAAGTATTAGATTAATTATATGAAAGTTGGCACTGGACGTGTTTGAGCTTTATTTGAGGGAATATTTTGCTCATCTTTATCCGAAAAATTTTGGTCTTTCCTCGTGCATATTTTATATATATATATATATATATATATATATATATATATATATATATATATATATATATATATATATATATATATATATATATATAGATATATAGATATATAGGCAACTTTTGTACGGTGATAAACTGTAAGTGGGAGCCCTGCAGATGAATATAAAATTATTAGATTGTTAATTTTAAAGTTGGCACTGGTCGTTTTTCACCTTCATTTGAGGGAATATTTTGCTCATCTTTGTCCGTAAATTTAGTGTTCTTTCCTCGTACATATTTTATACAGATATGCATATCCATCTTTTATACGGTGATAAACTGTAATTGGGGACCCTGTAAATGAATATAAAATTATTAGATTATTAATTTTAAAGTTGGCACTTGTCGTTTTTCACCTTCATTTTAGGGAATATTTTGCTAATCTTTATCCGAAAAATTTGTGTTCTTTCATCGTAAATATTTTATAGAGATATGCATATCCCTCTTTTTATGGTAATAAACTGTAAGTGGAGACCCTGTAGATGAATATAAAATTATTAAGTTCTTAATTTCAAAGTAGGCAATTTTCATTTTTTAGCTTCATGTGATGGAAATTTTGCTCATCTTTATCCGAAAAATTAGTGTTCTTTCCCCGTACAAATTTTATAGAGATATACAAATTCCACTTTTGTATGGTGATAAAGTGTAGGTGGGAGCCCTGTAGATGAATATAAAATTATTAGATTGTTAAATTTAAAGATGGCACTGGTCGTTTTTTACCTTCATTTGAGGGAATATTTTGCTTGTCTTTGTCCGAAAACTTAGTGTTTTTCCTCGTACATATTTTATAGAGATATGCATATCCAACTTTTATATGGTGATAAACTGTAAGTGGGTACCCTTTAGATGAATATAAAATTATTAGATTATTATTTTTAAATTTTTGCAATTTTTTAGCTTCATTTGAGGGAATACTTTGCTCATCTTTATTCGAAAAATTATTGTTATTCCCTGGTACATATTTTAAAGAAATATATATACCCACTTTTATATGGTGACAAACTGTAAGTGGGTCATTGTAGATGAATATAAAATTATTAGATTATTAATTTTAAAGTTGGCACTGGTCGTTTTTTACCTTCATTTGAGGGAATATTTTGCTCATCTTTATCCGAAAAATTATTGTTCTTTTCCTCATAAATATTTTATAGAGATATATATAGCCCACTTTTACATGGTGATAAACTTTAAATGGGGAGCTTGTAGATTAATGTAAAATTATTAGAATATTAATTTTTAAGTTGGCACAGGTCATTTTTCACCTTCATTTGAGGGAATATTTTGCTCATCTTTACCGGAAACTTTTTGCTCTTTCCTCGTGCATATTTTATAGATATATATATAACCCACTTTTATATGGTGATAAACTACAAGTGGAGACCCTGTACATAAATAAAAATATCACATTATTAATTTTAAAGTTGGCACTGGTCGTGTTTGAGCTCTATTTGAGGGAATATTTTGCTCATCTTTGTCCTAAAAATTTTTGCTCTTTCCTCGTGCATATTTTATAGATATATATATATATAGCCCACTTTTATACGGTGAAAAACTGTAATTGGGGACCCTGCAAATGAATATAAAATTATTAGATTATTAATTTTAAAGTTGGCACTGGTCGTTTTTCACCTTCATTTTAGGGAATATTTTGCTCATCTTTATCCGAAAAATTTGTGTTCTTTCATCGTAAATATTTTATAGAGATATGCATATCCCATTTTTATATGGTGATAAACTGTAATTGGGTATCATTTAGATGAATATAAAATTATTAGATTAATTATTTTTAAAGTTGGCACTGGTCGTTTTTCATCATTTGTGGGAATATTTTGCCCATCTTTATCCGAAAAATTAGTGTTCTTTCCTCGTAAATGTTCTATAGAGATATGCATATCAAACTTCTATATGGTGATAAACTGTAAGTGGGGGCCCTGTAGATGGATATAAAAGTATTAGTTAATTAATTTCAAAGTAGACAATTTTCATTTTTTAGCTTCATGTGACGGAAAATTTGCTCATCTTTATCCGAAAAATTAGTGTTGTTTCCCCGTACAAATTTTATAGAGATATAAAAATCCCACTTTTGTATGGTGATAAACTGTAGGTGGGAGCTCTGTAGATGAATTTAAAATTATTAGATTATTAATTTTAAAGTTGGCACTCGTCGTTTTTTACCTTCGTTTGGGGGAATATTTTGCTCATCTTTATCCGAAAAATTATTGTTTTTTCCTCATACATATTTTATAGAGATATATATAGCCCACTTTTACATGGTGATAAACTGTAAGTGGGGACCCTGTAGATGAATAGAAAATTATTAGATTATTAATTTTAAAGTTGGCAATTTTCCTTTTTTAGCTTCATTTGAGGGAATACTTTGCTCATCTTTATCCGAAATTTTAGTGTTCTTTCCTCGTACATATTTTATAGAGTTATACATATCCCACGTTTATATGGTGATAAACTGTAAGTGGGTATCATTTAGATGAATATAAAATTATTAGATTACTTATTTTTAAAGTTATCACTGGTCGTTTTTCATCTTCATTTGAGGGAATATTTTGCCCATCTTTATCCGAAAAATTAGTGTTCTTTCCTCGTACATGTTCTATAGAGATATGCATATCCCACTTCAATATGGTGATAAACTGTAAATGGCTGACTTGTAGATGGATATAGAAGAATTAGATTATTTATATTAAAGTTGGCACTGGTCGTGTTTGAGCTTTATTTGAGGGAATATTTTGCTCATCTTTATCCGAAAAATTTTGGTCTTTCCTCGTGCATATTTTATAGATATATATATATATATAGCCCACTTTTATACGGTAATAAACTGTAAGTGGGAGCCCTGCACATGAATATAAATCTTTTAGAATGTTAATTTTAAAGTTGGCACTGGTCGTTTTTCACCTTCATTTGAGGGAATATTTTGCTCATCTTTGTCCGAAAATTTAGTGTTCTTTCCTCGTACATATTTTATACAGATATGCATAACCTACTATTATATGGTGATAAACTGTAAGTGGGGACCCTGTAGATGAATATTAAATTATTAGATTATTAATTTGAAAGTTGGCAATTATTTTTAGCTTCATTGGAGGGAAATTTTTCTCATCTTTATCCGAAAAATTATTGTTCTTTCCTCATACATATTTTATAAGGATATATATAGCCCACTTTTGCATAGTGATAAACTGTAAGTGGAGAGCCTGTAGATTAATGTAAAATTATTAGAATATTAATTTTGAAGTTGGCAGAGGTCGTTTTTCACCTTCATTTGAGGGAATATTTTGCTCATCTTTACCGGAAAAATTGGTGTTCTTTCCTCGTACATATTTTATAGAGATATGCATATTTCTTTTCATATGGTGATATACTGTAAGTGGGTATCATTTAGATGAATATAAAATTAATAGGTTATATATTTTTGAAGTTGGCACTGGTCGTTTTTCATCATTTGAGGGAATATTTTGCCCATCTTTATCCGAAAAATTAGTGTTTTTTCCTTTACATGTTCTATAGAGATATGCATATCCCACTTCTATATGGTGATAAACTGAAAGTGGGGGCCCTGTAGATGGATATAAAAGTATTAGATTATTAATTTTAAAGTTGGCACTGTCGTGTTTCAGCTTTATTTGAGGGAATATTTTGCTCATCTTTATCCGAAAAATTTTTGCACTTTCCTCGTGCACATTTTATGGATATATATATAACCCACTTTTATATGGTGATAAACTACAAGTGGGAATCCTGTGCATAATTAAAAAAATATTACATTATTAATTTTAAAGTTGGCACTGATCGTTTTACAGCTTCATTTGAGCGAATATTTTGCTCATCTTTATCCGAAAAATTAGTGTTCTCTCCTCGTACATATATTTATAGATATATATATATAAAGCCCACTTTTATACGGTGATAAACTGTAATTGGGGACCCTGCAAATGAATATATAATTATATGATTATTAATTTTAAAGTTGGCACTTGTCGTTTTTCACCTTCATTTTAGGGAATATTTTGCTCATCTTTATCCGAAAAATTTGTGTTCATTCATCGTAAATATTTTGTAGAGATATTCATATCCCTCTTTCTATGGTAATAAACTGTAAGTGGAGACCCTGTAGATGAATATAAAATTATTAGGTTATTAATTTCAAAGTAGGCAATTTTCATTTTTTAGCTTCATGTGATGGAAATTTTGCTCATCTTTATCCGAAAAATTAGTGTTCTTTCACCGTACAAATTTTATAGAGATATACAAATCCCACTTTTGTATGGTGATAAACTTTAGGTGGGAGCCATGTAGATGAATATAAAATTATTAGATTGTTAATTTTAAAGTTGGCACTGGTCCTTTTTACCTTCATTTGAGGGAACATTTTGCTCGTCTTTGTCCGAAAACTTAGTGTTTTTTCTCGTACATATTTTATAGAGATATGCATATCCAACTATAGAGATATGGTGATAAACTGTAAGTGAGGACCCTCTAGATGAATATAAAATTATTAGATTAATAATTTTAAAGTTTGCAATTTTTTTAGCTTCATTTGAGGGAATATTTTGCTCATCTTTATCCAAAAAAATTATTGTTTTTCCTTGGAACACATTTTAAAGAAATATATATAGCCCACTTTTATATTGTGGCAAACTGTAAGTGGGTCTCTGTTGATGAATATAAAATTATTAGATTATTAATTTTAAAGTTGGCACTGGTCGTTTTTATCTTCATTTGAGGGAATATTTTGCTCATCTTTATCCGAAAAATTACTGTTCTTTCCTCGTACATATTTTATAGATATATATATATAACCCACTTTTATACGGTGATAAACTGTAATTGGGGACCCTGTAAATGAATATAAAATTATTAGATTATTAATTTTAAATTTGCACTGGTCGTTTTTCACCTTCATTTTAGGGAATATTTTGCTTATCTTTACCCGAAAAATTTGTGTTCTTAACTCCTAAATATTTTATAGAGATATGCATATCCCTCTTTTATATAGTAATAAAGTGTAAGTTTAGACCCTGTAGATGAATATAAAAATATTAGGATATTAATTTGAAAGTAGGCAATTTTCATTTTTTAGCTTCATGTGATGGAAATTTTGTTCATCTTTATCCGAAAAATTAGTGTTCTTTCCCCGTACATATTTTATAGAGATATACATATCTGACTTTCATATACAGATAAAGTGTAGGTGTGGACCCTTTCGATGAATATAAATATATTGGATTATTAATTTTAAAGTTGGCAATTCTCTTTTTTTAACTTCATCGGAGGGAATATTTTGCTCATCTTTATCCGAAAAATTAGTGTTCTTTCCTTGTACATATCCCACTTTTATATGGTGATAAACTATAAGTGGGGACCCTGTACATAAATATAAACCTATTAGAGTATTAATTTAAAACTGACACTGCTCGTTTTTCAGCTTCATTTGACGGAATATTTTGCTCATCTTTATCCGAAAAATTAGTGTTCTCTCGTCGTATATATTTTATAGAGATCTTTATAGCCCACTTTTATACGGCGATAAACTGTAATTGGGGACCCTGTAAATGAATATAAAATTATTGGATTATTAATTTTAAACTCGGTACTGGTCGTTTTTCACCTTCATTTGAGGGAATATTTTGCTCATTTTTATCCGAAAAATTAGTTCTTTCCTCGTACATATTTTACAGAGATATGGATATCCCATTTTTATATGGTGATAAACTGTAAGTGGGTATCATTTAGATGAATATAAAATTATTGGTCTATTTATTTTTAAAGTTGGCACTGGTCATTTTTCTTCATTTGAGGGAATATTTTGCCCATCTTTATCCGAAAATTTAGTGTTCTTTCCTCGTAAATGTTCTATAGGGATATGCATATCAAACTTCTATATGGTGATAAACTGTAAGTGGGGGCCCTGTAGATGGATATAAAAGTATTAGATTATTAATTTTAAAGCTGGCACTGGTCGTGTTTCAGCATTATTTGAGGGAATATTTTGCTCATCTTTATCCGAATAATTTTTGCTCTTTCCTCGTGCATATTTTATAGATATATATAACCCACTTTTATATGGTGATAAACTACAAATGGGAACCCTGTGCATAAATAAAAAAATTATACATTATTAATTTTAAAGTTGGCACTGATCGTTTTACAGCTTCATTTGAGAGAATATTTTGCTCATCTTTATCCGAAAAATTAGTGTTGTCTTCTCGTACATATATTTTATATATATATATATATATATATATATATATATACATATATATATATATATATATATATATATATATATATATATATTTATATATATATATATATATATCCCTCTTTTATTCGGTGATAAACTGTAATTGGGGACCCTGCAAATGAATATAAAATTATTAGATTATTAATTTTAAAGTTGGCACTTGTCATTTTTCACCTTCATTTTAGAGAATATTTGGCTCATCTTTATCCGAAAAATTTGTGTTCTTCCATCGTAAATATTTTATAGAGATATGCATATCTCTCTTTTTATGGTAGTAAACTGTAAGTGGAGACCCAGTAGATGAATATAAAATTATTAGGTTATTAATTTCAAAGTAGGCAATTTTCATTTTTTAGCTTCATGTGACAGAAATTTTGCTCATCTTTATCTGAAAAATTAGTGTTCTTTCCCCGTACAAATTTTATAGAGATATAAAAATCCCACTTTTGTATGGTGATAAACTGTAGGTGGGAGCTCTGTAGATGAATATAAAATTATTCGATTTTTAATTTTAAGGTTGGCAATGGTCGTTTTTTACCTTCATTTGACAGAATATTTTGCTCGTCTTTGTCCGAAAAATTAGTGTTCTTTCCTCGTACATATTTTATAGAGATATGATATCCAACTTTTATATGGTGATAAACTGTAAGTGGGGACCCTTTAGATGGATATAAAATTATTAGATTATTAATTTTAAAGTTTGCAATTTTTTAGCTTCATTTGAGGGAATATTTTGCTCGTCTTTATCCGAAAAATTATTTTCCTTCCCTCGTACATATTTTAAAGAAATATATATAACCCACCTTTATATGGTACCAAACTGTAGGTGGGTCCCTGTAGATGAATTTAAAATTATTAGATTATTAATTTTAAAGTTGGCACTCGTCGTTTTTTACCTTCGTTTGGGGGAATATTTTGCTCATCTTTATCCGAAAAATTATTGTTTTTTCCTCATACATATTTTATAGAGATATATATAGCCCACTTTTACATGGTGATAAACTGTAAATGGGGAGCTTGTAGATTAATTTAAAATTATTAGAATATTAATTTTGAAGTTGGCACAGGTCGTTTTTCAGCTTCATTTGAGGGAATATTTTGCTCATCTTTACCGGAAAATATTTGCTCTTTCCTCGTGCATATTTTATAGATATATATATATATAACCCACTTTTATATGGTGATAAACTACAAGTGGAGACCCTGTAGATGAATAGAAAATTATTAGATTATTAATTTTAAAGTTGGCAAATTTCCTTTTTTAGCTTCATTTGAGGGAATATTTTGCTCATCTTTATCCGAAAAATTAGTGTTCTTTTCTCGTACATATTTTATAGAGTTATAAATGTCCCACTTTTATATGGTGATAAACTGTAAGTGGGTATCATTTAGATGAATATAAAATTATTAGATTACTTATTTTTAAAGTTATCACTGGTCGTTTTTCATCTTCATTAGAGGGAATATTTTGCCCATCTTTATCCGAAAAATTAGTGTTTTTCCTCGTACATGTTCTATAGAGTTATGCATATCCCACTTCTATATGGTGATAAACTGTAAGTGGCTGATATGTAGATGGATATAGAAGAATTAGATTATTAATATTAAAGTTGGCACTGGTCGTGTTTGAGCTTTATTTGAGGGAATATTTTGCTCATCTTTATCCGAAAAATTTTGGTGTTTCCTCGTGCATATTTTATATATATATATATATATATATATATATATATATATATATATATATATATATATATATATATATATAGCCCACTTTTATACGGTAATAAACTTTAAGTGGGAGCCCTGCTGATGAATATAAAATTATTAGAATGTTAATTTTAAAGTTGGTACTGGTCGTTTTTCACCTTCATTTGAGGGAATATTTTGCTCATCTTTGTCCGAAAATTTAGTGTTCTTTCCTCGTACATATTTTATACAGATATGCTTATCCAAATTTATATGGTGATAAACTGTAAGTGGGGGCCCTGTAGATGAATATTAAATTATTAGATTATTAATTTGAAAGTTGGCAATTATTTTTAGCTTCATTGGAGGGAATTTTTTCTCATCTTTATCCGAAAAATTATTGTTCTTTCCTCATATATATTTTATAAAGATATATATAGCCCACTTTTGCATAGTGATAAACTGTAAGTGGGGAGCCTGTAGATTAATGTAAAATTATTAGAATATTAATTCTGAAGTTGGCAGAGGTCGTTTTTCACCTTCATTTGAGGGAATATTTTGCTCGTCTTTACCGGAAAAATTGGTGTTCTTTCCTCGTACATATTTTATAGAGATATACATATCTCACTTTCATATAGAGATAAAGTATAAGTGGGGACCCTTTCGATGAATATAAAAATATTGGATTATTAATTTTAAAGTTGGCAATTCTCTTTTTCTTAACTTCATCGGAGGGAATATTTTGCTCATCTTTATCCGAAAAATTAGTGTTCTTTCCTTGTACATATCCCACTATTATATGGTGATAAACTATAAGTGGGGACCCTGTAGTTGAATATAAAAAATATTAGATTCTTAATTTTAAAGTTGGCACTGCTCGTTTTCAGATTCTTTTGAGAGAATATTTTGCTCATAATTATGCGAAAAATTATTGGTCTTTCCTCGTACATTTTTATAGATATATATATAACCCACTTTTATATGGTGCTAAACTGTAAGTGGGGGCCCTGTAGATGGATATAAAAGTATTAGATTATTAATTTTAAAGCTGGCACTGGTCGTGTTTCAGCTTTATTTGAGGGAATATTTTGCTCATCTTTATCCGAAAAATGTTTGCTCTTTCCTCGTGCATATTTTATAGATATATATATAACCCACGTTTATATGGTGATAAACTACAAGTGGGAACCCTGTGCATAAATAAAAAAATTATACATTATTAATTTTAAAGTTGGCACTGATCGTTTTACAGCTTCATTTAGGAGAATAATTTGCTCATCTTTATCCGAAAAATTAGTGTTCTCTCCTCGAACATATATTTTAAATATATATATATATATATATATATATATATATATGTATATATATATATATAGCCCACTTTTATACGGTGATAAACTGTGATTGGAGACCCTGCAAATGAATAAAAAATTATTAGATTATTAATTTTAAATTTGGGACTTGTCGTTTTTCACCTTCATTTTAGGGAATATTTTGCTCATCTTTATCCGAAAAATTAGTGTTCTTTCCCTGTACAAATTTTATAGAGATATAAAAATCCCACTTTTGTATGGTGATAAACTGTAGGTGGGAGCTCTGTAGATTAATATAAAGTTATTCGATTTTTAATTTTAAAGTTGGCAATGGTCGTTTTTTTAGCTTCATTTGACGGAATATTTTGCTCGTCATTGTCCGAAAACTTAGTGTTCTTTCCTCGTACATATTTTATAGAGATATGCATATCCAACTTTTATATGGTGATAAACTGTAAGTGGGGACCCTTTAGATGGATATAAAATTATTAGATTATTAATTTTAAAGTTTGCAATTTTTTAGCTTCATTTGAGGGAAATATTTTGCTCATCTTTATCCGAAAAATTATTGTTCTTCCCTCGTACATATTTTAAAGAAATATATATAGCCCACTTTTATATGGTACCAAACTGTAAGTGGGTCCCTGTAGATGAATTTAAAATTATTAGATTATTACTTTTAAAGTTGGCACTCGTCGTTTTTTACCTTCGTTTGAGGGAATATTTTCTCATCTTTATCCGAAAAATTATTGTTTTTTCCTCATACATATTTTATAGAGATATATATAGCCCACTTTTACATGGTGATAAACTGTAAGTGGGGACCCTGTAGATGAATAGAAAATTATTAGTTTATTAATTTTAAAGTTGGCAATTTTCCTTTTTTAGCTTCATTTGAGGGAATATTTTGCTCATCTTTATCCGAAAAATTTGTGTTCCTTCCTCGTACATATTTTATAGAGTTATACATATCCCACTTTTATATGGTGATAAACTGTAAGTGGGTATCATTTAGATGAATATAAAATTATTAGATTACTTATTTTTAAAGTTATCACTGGTCGTTTTTCATCTTCATTTGAGGGAATATTTTGCCCATCTTTATCCGAAAAATTAGTGTTCTTTCCTCGTACATGTTCTATAGAGATATGCATATCCCACTTCTATATGGTGATAAACTGTAAGTGGCTGACTTGTAGATGGATATAGAAGAATTAGATTATTAATATTAAAGTTGGCACTGGTCGTTTTTCACCTTCATTTGGGGGAATATTTTGCTCATCTTTACCGGAAAAATTGGTGTTCTTTCCTCGTACATACTTTATAGAGATATACATATCTTACTTTCATATAGAGATAAAGTGTAAGTGGGGACCCTTTCGATGAATATAAAAATATTGGATTATTAATTTTAAAGTTGGCAATACTCTTTTTCTTAACTTCATCGGAGGGAATATTTTGCTCATCTTTATCCGAAAAATTAGTGTTCTTTCCTTGTACATATCCCACTATTATATGTTGATAAACTATAAGTGGGGACCCTGTAGTTGAATATAAAAATTATTAGATTATTAATTTTAAAGTTGGCACTGCTCGTTTTTCAGATTCATTTGAGAGAATATTTTGCTCATCTTTATCCGAAAAATTATTGGTCTTTTCTCGTACATATTTTATAGATATATATATAACCCACTTTTATATGGTGATAAACTATAAGTAGGGACCCTGTACATAAATATAAAATTATTAGAGTATTAATTTTAAAACTGGCACTGCTCGTTTTTCAGCTACATTTGACGGAATATTTTGCTCATCTTTATCCGAAAAATTAGTGTTCTCTCCTCAAACATATTTTATAGAGATCTTTATAGCCCACTTTTATACGGTGATAAACTGTAATTGGGGACCCTGTAGATGAATATAAAATTATTAGATTATTAATTTTAAAGTCGGTACCGGTCGTTTTTCACCTTCATTTGAGGGAATATTTTGCACATTTTTATCCGAAAAATTAATGTTCTTTCCTCGTACATATTTTATAGAGATATGCATATCCCTTTTCATATGGTGATAAACTGTAAGTAGGTATCATTTAGATGAATATAAAATTAATAGGTTATATATTTTTAAAGTTGGCACTGGTCGTTTTTCATCATTTGAGGGAATAATTTGCCCATCTTTATCCGAAAAATTAGTGTTCTTTCCTCGTACATGTTGTATAGAGATATGCATATCCCACTTCTATATGGTGATAAACTGTAAGTGGGGGCCCTGTAGATGGATATAAAGGTATTAGATTATTAATTTTAAAGTTGGCACTGTCGTGTTTCAGCTTTATTTGAGGGAATATTTTGCTCATCTTTATCCGAAAAATTTTTGCTCTTTCCTCGTGCATATTTTATAGATATATATATATAACCCACTTTTATATGGTGATAAACTACAAGTGGGAACCCTGTGAATAAATAAAAAAAATACATTATTAATTTTAAAGTTGGCACTGATCGTTTTTCAGCTTCATTTGAGCGAATATTTTGCTCATCTTTATCCGAAAAATTAGTGTTCTCTCCTCGTGCATATATTTTGTAGATATATATATATATATATAGCCCTCTTTTATACGGTGATAAACTGTAATTGGGGACCCTGCAAATGAATATAAAATTATAAGATTATTAATTTTAAAGTTGGCACTTGTCGTTTTTCACCTTCATTTTAGGGAATATTTTGCTCATTTTTATCCGAAAAATTAATGTACTTTCCTCGTACATATTTTACAGAGATATGTATATCCCATTTTTATATGGTGATAACCTGTAAGTGGGTATCATTTAGATGAATATAAAATTATTAGATTATTTATTTTTAAAGTTGGCACTGGTCGTTTTTCATCATTTGAGGGAATATTTTGCCCATCTTTATCCGAAAATTAGTGTTCTTTCCTCGTAAATGTTCTATAGAGATATGCATATCAAACTTCTGTATGGTGATAAACTGTAAGTGGGGGCCCAGTAGATGGATATAAAAGTATTAGATTATTAATTTTAAAGCTGGCATGGTCATGTTTCAGCTTTATTTGAGGGAATATTTTGCTCATCTTTATCCGAAAAATGTTTGCTCTTACCTCGTGCATATTTTATAGATATATATATAACCCACTTTTATATGGTGATAAACTACAAGTGGGAACCCTGTGCATAAAGAAAAAAATTATACATTATTAATTTTAAAGTTGGAACTGATCGTTTTACAGCTTCATTTGAGAGAATATTTTGCTCATCTTTATCCGAAAAATTAGTATTCTCTCCTCGAACATATATTTTATATACATACATATATATATATATATATATATATATATATATATATATATATATATATATATATATATATTATATATATATATATATAGCCCACTTTTATACGGTGATAAACTGTAATTGGAGACCCTGCAAATGAATAAAAAATTATTTGATTATTAATTTTAAATTTGGCACTTGTCGTTTTTCACCTTCATTTGAGGGAATATTTTGCTCGTCTTTGTCCGAAAACTTAGTGTTTTTTTTCGTACATATTTTATAGAGATATGCATATCCAACTATAGAGATATGGTGATAAACTGTAAGTGGGGACCCTTTAGATGGATATAAAATTATTAGATTATTAATTTTAAAGTTTACAATTTTTCAGCTTCATTTGAGGGAATATTTTGCTCATCTTTATCCGAAAAATTATTATTCTTCCCTCGTACATATTTTAAAGAAATATATATAGCCCACTTTTATATGGTGATAAACTGTAAATGGGGAGTTTGTAGATTAATGTAAAATTATTAGAATATATAATTTTGAAGTTGGCACAGGTCGTTTTTCAGCTTCATTTGAGGGAATATTTTGCTCATCCTAACCGGAAAATATTTGCTCTTTCCTCGTGCATATTTTATAGATATATATATATAACCCACTTTTATACGGTGATGAACTACAAGTGGAGACCCTGTACATAAATAAAAAATATTACATTTTTAATTTTAAAGTTGGCACTGATCGTTTTTCAGATACATTTGATTGAATATTTTGCTCATCTTTATCCGAAAAATTATTGCTCTTTCCTCGTACATATTTTATAGGTATATATATAACCCACTTTTATATGGTGATAAACTATAAGTTGGGACCCTGTACATAAATATAAAATTATTAGGGTATTAATTTTAAAATTGGCACTGCTCGTTTTTCAGCATCATTTGACGGAGTATTTTGCCCATCTTTACCGGAAAAATTGGTGTTCTTTCCTCGTACATATTTTATAGAGATATACATATCTTACTTTCATATAAAGATAAAGTGTAAGTGGGGACTCTTTCGATGAATATAAAAATATTGGATTATTATTTTAAAGTTGGCAATTCTCTTTTTCTTAACTTCATCGGAGGGAATATTTTGCTCATCTTTATCCGAAAAATTAGTGTTCTTTCCTTGTACATATCCCAGTATTATATGTTGATAAACTATAAGTGGGAACCCTGTAGTTGAATATAAAAATTATTAGATTATTAATTTTAAAGTTGGCACTGCTCGTTTTTCAGCTTCATTTGACGGAATATTTTGCTCATCTTTATCCGAAAAATTAGTGTTCTCTCCTCGTACATATTTTATAGAGATCTTTATAGCCCACTTTTATACGGTGATAAACTGTAATTGGGGACCCTGTAGATGAATATAAAATTATTAGATTATTAATTTTAAAGTCGGTACCGGTCGTTTTTCACCTTCATTTGAGGGAATATTTTGCACATTTTTATCCGAAAAATTAATGTTCTTTCCTCGTACATATTTTATAGAGATATGCATATCCCTTTTCATATGGTGATAAACTGTAAGTGGGTATCATTTAGATGAATATAAAATTAATAGATTATATATTTTTAAAGTTGGCACTGGTCGTTTTTCATCATTTGAGGGAATATTTTGCCCATCTTTATCCGAAAAATTAGTGTTCTTTCCTCGTACATGTTCTATAGAGATATGCATATCCCACTTCTATATGGCGATTAACTGTAAGTGGGGGCCCTGTAGATGGATATAAAAGTATTAGATTATTAATTTTAAAGTTGGCACTCATCGTTTTACAGCTTCATTTGAGAGAATATTTTGCTCATCTTTATCCGAAAAATTAGTGTTCTCTCCTCGTACATGTATTTTATATATATATATATATATATACACATATATATATATAGCCCACTTTTATACGGTGATAAACTGTAATTGGGGACCCTGCAAATGAATATAAAATTATTAGATTATTAGTTTTAAAGTTGGCACTTGTCGTTTTTCATCTTCATTTTAGGGAATATTTTGCTCATCTTTATCCGAAAAATTTGTGTTCTTTCATCGTAAATATTTTATAGAGATATGCATATCTCTCTTTTTATGGTAGTAAACTGTAAGTGGAGACCCAGTAGATGAATATAAAATTATTAGGTTATTAATTTCAAAGTAGGCAATTTTTATTTTTTAGCTTCATGTTACGGAAATTTTGCTCATCTTTATCCGAAAAATTAGTGTTCTTTCCCCGTACAAATCTTATAGAGATATAAAAATCCCACTTTTGTATGGTCATAAACTGTAGGTGGGAGCTCTGTAGATGAATATAGAATTATTCGATTTTTAATTTTAAGGTTGGCAATGGTCGTTTTTTACCTTCATTTGACGGAATATTTTGCTAGTCTTTGTCCGAAAACTTAGTGTTCTTTCCTCGTACATATTTTATAGAGATATGATATCCAACTTTTATATGGTGATAAACTGTAAGTGGGGACCCTTTAGATGGATATAAAATTATTAGATTATTAATTTTAAAGTTTACAATTTTTTAGCTTCATTTGAGGGAATATTTTGCTCATCTTTATCCGAAAAATTTTTGTCCTTCCCTCGTACATATTTTATAGAGATATATATAGCCCACTTTTACATGGTAATAAACTGTAAATGGGGAGCTTGTAGATTAATGTAAAATTATTAGAATATTAATTTTGAAGTTGGCACAGGTCGTTTTTCAGCTTCATTTGAGGGAATATTTTGCTCATCTTTACCGGAAAATATTTGCTCTTTCCTCGGGCATATTTTATAGATATATATATAACCCACTTTTATATGGTGATAAACTACAAGTGGAGACCCGGTACATAAATAAAAAATATTACATTTTTAATTTTAAAGTTGGCACTGATCGTTTTTCAGATGCATTTGATTGAATATTTTGCTCATCTTTATCCGAAAAATTACTGCTTTTCCTCGTACATATTTTATAGAGATATATATAGCCCACTTTTATATGGTGATAAACTATAAGTGGGTATCATTTAGATGAATATAAAATTATTAGATTACTTATTTTTAAAGTTATCACTGGTCGTTTTTCATCTTCATTAGAGGGAATATTTTGCCCATATTTATCCGAAAGATTAGTGTTCTTTCCTCGTACATGTTCTATAGAGATATGCATATCCCACTTCTATATGGTGATAAACTGTAAGTGGCTGACTTGTAGATGGATATAGAACAATTAGAATATTAATATTAAAGTTGGCACTGGTCGTGTTTGAGCTTTATTTGAGGGAATATTTTGCTCATCTTTATCCGAAAAATTTTGGTCTTTCCTCGTGCATATTTTATATATATATATATATATATATATATATATATATATATAGCCCACTTTTATACGGTAATAAACTGTAAGTGCGAGACCTCCAGATGAATATAAAATTATTAGAATGTTAATTTTAAAGTTGGCACTGGTCGTTTTTCACTTTCATTTGAGGGAATATTTTGCTCATTTTTGACCGAAAATTTAGTGTTCTTTCCTCGTACATATTTTATACAGATATGCATATCCAACTTTATATGGTGATAAACTGTAAGTGGGGACCCTGTAGATGAATATTAAATTATTAGATTATTAATTTGAAAGTTGGCAATTATTTTTTGCTTTATTGGAAGGAATTTTTTCTCATCTTTATCCGAAAAATTATTGTTCTTTCCTCATATATATTTTATAAAGATATATATAGCCCACTTTTGCATAGTGATAAACTGTAACTGGGGGCCTGTAGATTAATGTAAAATTATTAGAATATTAATTTTGAAGTTGGCAGAGGTCGTTTTCCACCTTCATTTAAGGGAATATTTTGCTCATCTTTACCGGAAAAATTGGTGTTCTTTCCTCGTACATATTTATAGAAATATACATATCTCACTTTCATATAGAAATAAAGTATAAGTGGGGACCCTTTCGATGAATATAAAAAAATTGGATTATTAATTTTAAAGTTGGCAATTCTCTTTTTCTTAACTTCATCGGAGGGAATATTTTGCTCATCTTTATCCGAAAAATTAGTGTTCTTTCCTTGTACATATCCCACTATTATATGATGATAAACTATAAGTGGGGACCCTGTAGTTGAATATAAAAATTATTAGATTCTTAATTTTAAAGTTGGCACTGTTCGTTTTTCAGATTCTTTTGAGAGAATATTTTGCTCATCTTTATGCGAAAAATTATTGGTCTTTCCTCGTACATTTTTTATAGATATATATATAACCCACTTTTATATGGTGATAAACTATAAGTGGGGACCCTGTACATAAATATTAAATTATTAGTGTATTAATTTTAAAACTGACACTGCTCGTTTTTCAGCTACATTTGACGGAATATTTTGCTCATCTTTATCCGAAAAATTAGTGTTTTCTCCTCGTACATATTTTATAGAGATCTTTATAGCCCACTTTTATACGGCGATAAACTGTAATTGGGGACCCTGTAAATGAATATAAAATTATTGGATTATTAATTTTAAAGTCGGTACTGTTCGTTTTTCACCTTCATTTGAGGGAATATTTTGCTCATTTTTATCCGAAAAATTAATGTACTTTCCTCGTACATATTTTACAGAGATATGCATATCCCATTTTTTTTATGGTGATAAACTGTAAGTGGGTATCATTTAGATGAATATAAAATTATTAGATTATTTATTTTTAAAGTTGGCACTGGTCGTTTTTCATCATTTGAGGGAATATTTTGCCCATCTTTATCCGAAAAATTAGTGTTCTTTCCTCGTAAATGTTCTATAGAGATATGCATTCCAAACTTCTATATGGTGATAAACTGTAAGTGGGGGCCCTGTAGATGGATATAAAAGTATTAGATTATTAATTTTAAAGCTGGCACTGGTCGTGTTTCAGCTGTATTTAAGGGAATATTTTGCTCATCTTTATCCGAAAAATTTTTGCTCTTTCCTCGTGCATATTTTATAGATATATATATAACCCACTTTTATATGGTTTTAAACTACAAGTGGGAACCCTGTGCATAAATAAAAAAATTATACATTATTAATTTTAAAGTTGGCACTGATCGTTTTACAGCTTCATTTGAGAGAATATTTTGCTCATCTTTATCCGAAAAATTAGTGTTCTCTCCTCGAACATATAATTTATATATATATATATATATATATATATAGCCCACTTTTATACGGTGATAAACTGTAATTGGAGACCCTGCAAATGAATAAAAAATTATTAGATTATTAATTTTAAAGTTGCCACTTGTCGTTTTTCACCTTCATTTTAGGGAATATTTTGCTCATCTTTATCCGAAAAATTAGTGTTCTTTCCCTGTACAAATTTTATAGAGATATAAAAATCCCACTTTTGTATGGTGATAAACTGTAGGTGGGAGCACTGTAGATGAATATAAAATTATTCGATTTTTAATTTTAAAGTTGGCAATGGTCGTTTTTTACATTCATTTGACGGAATATTTTGCTCGTCTTTGTCCGAAAACTTAGTGTTCTTTCCTCGTACATATTTTATAGAGATATGCATATCCAACTTTTATATGGTGATAAACTGTAAGTGGGGACCCTTTAGATGGATATAAAATTATTAGATTATTAATTTTAAAGTTTGCAATTTTTTAGCTTCATTTGAGTGAATATTTTGCTCATCTTTATCCGAAAAATTATTGTTCTTCCCTCGTACATATTTTAAAGAAATATATATAGCCCACTTTTATATGGTACTAAACTGTAAGTGGGTCCCTGTAGATGAATTTAAAATTATTAGATTATTAAATTTAAAGTTGGCACTCGTCGTTTTTTACCTTCGTTTGAGGGAATATTTTGCTCATCTTTATCCGAAAAATATTGTTTTTTCCTCATACATATTTTATAGAGATATATATAGCCCACTTTTCCATGGTGATAAACTGTAAATGGGGAGCTTGTAGATTAATGTAAAATGATTAGAATATATAATTTTGAAGTTGGCCCAGGTCGTTTTTCAGCTTCATTTGAAGGAATATTTTGCTCATCTTTACCGGAAAATATTTGCTCTTTCCTCGTGCATATTTTATAGACATATATATAACCCTTTTTATATGGTGATAAACTACAAGTGGAGACCCTGTACATAAATAAAAAATATTACATTTTTAATTTTAAAGTTGGCACTGATCGTTTTTCAGATACATTTGATTGAATATTTTGCTCATCTTTATCAGAAAAATTATTGCTCTTTCCTCGTACATATTTTATAGATATATATATATAACCCACTTTTATATTGTGATAAACTATAAGTGGGGTCCCTGTACATAAATATAAAATTATTAGGGTATTAATTTTAAAATTGGCACTGCTCGTTTTTCAGCATCATTTGACGGAGTATTTTGCCCATCTTTATCCGAAAAATTAGTGTTCGCTCCTCGTACATATTTTATAGAGATATATATAGCCCACTTTTATATGGTGATAAACTGTAAGTGGGGACCCTGTAGATGAATAGAAAATTATTAGATTATTAATTTTAAAGTTTGCCATTTTCCTTTTTTTAGCTTCATTTGAGGGAATATTTTGCTCATCATTATCCGAAAAATTAGTGTTCCATCCTCGTACATATTTTATAGAGTTATACATATCCTATTTTTATATGGTGATAAACTGTAAGTGGGTATCATTTAGATGAATATAAAATTATTAGATTATTAATTTTTAAAGTTATCACTGGTCGTTTTTCATCTTCATTTGAGGGAATATTTTGCTCATCTTTATCCGAAAAATTTTGGTCTTTCCTCGTGCATATTTTATAGATATATATATATATATAGCCCACTTTTTACGGTAATAAACTGTAAGTGGGAGCCCTGCAGATGAATATAAAATTATTAGAATGTTAATTTTAAAGATGACACTGGTCGTTTTTCGCCTTCATTTGAGGGAATATTTTGCTCATCTTTGTCCGAAAATTTAGTGTTCTTTCCTCGTACATATTTTATACAGATATGCATATCCAACTTTATATGGTGATAAACTGTAAGTGGGGACCCTGTAGATGAATATTAAATTATTAGATTATTAATTTGTAAGTTGTCAATTATTTTTAGCTTCATTGGAGGGAATTTTTTCTCATCTTTATCCGAAAAATTATTGTTCTTTCCTCATATATATTTTATAAAGATATATATAGCCTACTTTTGCGTAGTGATAAACTGTAAGTGGGGAGCCTGTAGATTAATGTAAAATTATTAGAATATTAATTTTGAAGTTGGCAGAGGTCGTTTTTCCCCTTCATTTGGGGGAATATTTTGCTCATCTTTACCGGAAAAATTGGTGTTCTTTCCTCGTACATATTTTATAGAGATATACATATCTTACTTTCATATAGAGATAAAGTGTAAGTGGGGACCCTTTCGATGAATATAAAAATATTGGATTATTAATTTTAAAGTTGGCAATTCTCTTTTTCTTAACTTCATCGGAGGGAATATTTTGCTCATCTTTATCCGAAAAATTAGTGTTCTTTCCTTGTACATATCCCACTATTATATGTTGATAATTTATAAGTGGGGACCCTGTAGTTGAATATAAAAATTATTAGATTATTAATTTTAAAGCTGGTACTGCTCGTTTTTCAGATTCATTTGAGAGAATATTTTGCTCATCTTTATCCGAAAAATTATTGGTCTTTTCTCGTACATATTTTATAGATATATATATAACCCACTTTTATATGGTGATAAACTATAAGTGGGGACCCTGTACATAAATATAAAATTATTAGAGTATTAATTTTAAAACTGGCACTGCTCGTTTTTCAGCTTCATTTGACGGAATATTTTGCTCATCTTTATCCGAAAAAATTGTGTTCTCTCCTCGTACATATTTTATAGAGATCTTTATAGCCCACTTTTATACGGTGATAAACTGTAATTGGGGACCCTGTAGATGAATATAAAATTATTAGATTATTAATTTTAAAGTTGTTACCGGTCGTTTTTCACCTTCATTTGAGGGAATATTTTGCACATTTTTATCCGAAAAATTAATGTTCTTTCCTCGTACATATTTTATAGAGATATGCATATCCCTTTTCATATGGTGATAAACTGTAAGGGGGTATCATTTAGATGAATATAAAATTAATAGATTATATATTTTTAAAGTTGACACTGGTCGTTTTTCATCATTTGAGGGAATATTTTGCCCATCTTTATCCGAAAAATTAGTGTTCTTTCCTCGTACATGTTCTATGAGGATATGCATATCCCACTTCTATATGGTGATAAACTGTAAGTGGGGGCCCTGTAGATGGATATAAAAGTATTAGATTATTAATTTTAAAGTTGGCACTGTCGTGTTTCAGCTTTATTTGAGGGAATATTTTGCTCATCTTTATCCGAAAAATTTTTGCTCTTTCCTCGTGCATATTTTATGGATATATATATATATAACCCACTTTCATATGGTGATAAACTACAAGTGGGAACCCTGTGAATAAATAAAAAATATTACATTATTAATTTTAAAGTTGGCACTGATCGTTTTTCAGCTTCATTTGAGCGAATATTTTGCTCATCTTTATCCGAAAAATTAGTGTTCTCTCCTCGTACATATATTTTATAGATATATATATATATATATATAGCCCACTTTTATACGGTAATAAACTGTAATTGCAAATGAATATAAAATTATTAGATTATTATTTTAAAGTTGGCACTTGTAGTTTTTCACCTTCATTTTAGGGAATATTTTGCTCATCTTTATCCGAAAAATTTGTGTTTTTTCATCGTAAATATTTTATAGAGATATGCATATCCCTCTTTCTATGGTAATAAACTGTAAGTGGAGACCCTGTAGATGAATATAAAATTATTAGGTTTTTAATTTCAAAGTAGGCAATTTTCATTTTTTAGCTTCATGTGATGGAAATTTTGTTCATCTTTATCCGAAAAATTAGTGTTCTTTCCCCGTACATATTTAATACAGATATACAAATCCCACTCTTGTATGGTGATAAACTGTAAGTGGGAGCCCAGCAGATGAATATAAAATTATTAGATTGTTAATTTTAAAGTTGGCACTGGTCGTTTTTCACCTTCATTTGAGGGAATATTTAGCTCATCTTTGTCCGAAAATTTAGTGTTCTTTCCTCGTACATATTTTATAGAGATATATATAGCACACTTTTGCATAGTGACAAACTGTACGTGGGCAGCCTGTAGATTAATGTAAAATTATTAGAATATTAATTTTGAAGTTGGCAGAGGTCGTTTTTCACCTTCATTTGAGGGAATATTTTGCTCATCTTTACCGGAAAAATTGGTGTTCTTTCCTCGTACATATTTTATAGAGATATACATATCTGACTTTCATATAGAGATAAAGTGTAGGTGGGGACCCTTTCGATGAATATAAATATATTGGATTATTAATTTTAAAGTTGGCAATTCTCTTTTTTTAACTTCATCGGAGGGAATATTTTGCTCATCTTTATCCGAAAAATTAGTGTTCTTTCCTTGTACATATCCCACTTTTATATTGTGATAAACTATAAGTGGGGACCCTGTACATAAATATAAAATTATTAGAGTATTAATTTTAAAACTGACACTGCTCGTTTTTCAGCTTCATTTGACGGAATATTTTGCTCATCTTTATCCGAAAAATTAGTGTTCTCTCGTCGTAAATATTTTATAGAGATCTCTATATCCCCTTTTTATACGGCGATAAACTGTAATTGCGGACCCTGTAAATGAATATAAAATTATTGGATTATTAATTTTAAACTCGGTACTGGTCGTTTTTCACCTTCATTTGAGGGAATAATTTGCTCATTTTTATCCGAAAAATTAATGTTCTTTCCTCGTACATATTTTACAGAGATATGATATCCAACTTTTATATGGTGATAAACTGTAAGTGGGGACCCTTTAGATGGATATAAAATTATTAGATTATTAATTTTAAAGTTTGCAATTTTTTAGCTTCATTTGAGGGAATATTTTGCTCGTCTTTATCCGAAAAATTATTGTCCTTCCCTCGTACATATTTTAAAGAAATATATATAACCCACTTTTATATGGTACCAAACTGTAAGTGGGTCCCTGTAGATGAATTTAAAGCTATTAGATTATTAATTTTAAAGTTGGCACTCGTCGTTTTTTACCTTCGTTTGAGGGAATATTTTGCTCATCTTTATCCGAAAAATTATTGTTTTTTCCTCATACATATTTTATAGAGATATATATAGCCCACTTTTACATGGTGATAAACTGTAAATGGGGAGCTTGTAGATTAATGTAAAATTATTAGAATATTAATTTTGAAGTTGGCACAGGTCGTTTTTCAGCTTCATTTGAGGGAATATTTTGCTCATCTTTACCGGAAAATATTTGCTCTTTCCTCGTGCATATTTTATAGATATATATATAACCCACTTTTATATGGTGATAAACTACAAGTGGAGACCCTGTACATAAATAAAAAATATTACATTTTTAATTTTAAAGTTGGCACTGATCGCTTTTCAGATACATTTGATTGAATATTTTGCTCATCTTTATCAGAAAAATTATTGCTTTTTCCTCGTTCATATTTTATAGACATATATAGCCCACTTTTATATGGTGATAAACTGTAAGTGGGGACTCTGTAGATGAATAGAAAATTATTAGTTTATTAATTTTAAAGTTGGCAAATTTACTTTTTTTAGCTTCATTTGAGGGAATATTTTGCTCATCTTTATCCGAAAAATTAGTGTTCTTTCCTCGTACATATTTTATAGAGTTATAAATATCCCACTTTTATATGGTGATAAACTGTAAGTGGGTATCATTTAGATGAATATAAAATTATTAGATTACTTATTTTTAAAGTTATCACTGGTCGTTTTTCATCTTCATTAGAGGGAATATTTTGCCCATCTTTATCCGAAAAGTTGGTGTTTTTCCTCGTACATGTTCTATAGAGTTATGCATATCCCACTTCTATATGGTGATAAACTGTAAGTGGCTGATATGTAGATAGATATAGAAGAATTAGATTATTAATATTAAAGTTGGCACTGGTCGTGTTTGAGCTTTATTTGAGGGAATATTTTGCTCATCTTTATCCGAAAAATTTTGGTCTTTCCTCGTGCATATTTTATAGATATATATATATATATATATATATATATATAGCCCACTTTTATACGGTAGTAAACTTTAAGTGGGAGCCCTGCAGATGAATATAAAATTATTAGAATGTTAATTTTAAAGTTGGCACTGGTCGTTTTTCACCTTCATTTGAGGGAATATTTTGCTCATCTTTGTCCGAAAATTTAGTGTTCTTTCCTCGTACATATTTTATACAGATATGCATATCCAACTTTATATGGTGATAAACTGTAAGTGGGGACCCTGTAGATGAATATTAAATTATTAGATTATTAATTTGAAAGTTGGCAATTATTTTTAGCTTCATTGGAGGGAATTTTTTCTCATCTTTATCCGAAAAATTGTTGTTCTTTCCTCATATATATTTTATAAAGATATATATAGCCCACTTTTGCATAGTGATAAACACTAACTCGGGAGCCTGCAGATTAATGTAAAATTATTAGAATATTAATTATGAAGTTGGCAGAGGTCGTTTTTCACCTTCATTTGAGGGAATATTTTGCTCATCTTTACCGGAAAAATTGGTGTTCTTTCCTCGTACATATTTTATAGAGATATACATATCTCACTTTCATATAGAGATAAAGTATAAGTGGGGACCCTTTCGATGAATATAAATATATTGGATTATTAATTTTAAAGTTGGCAATTCTCTATTTCTTAACCTCATCGTAGGGAATATTTTGCTCATCTTTTTCCGAAAAATTAGTGTTCTTTCCTTGTAAATATCCCACTATTATATGGTGATAAACTATAAGTGGGAACCCTGTAGTTGAATATAAAAATTATTAGATTCTTAATTTTAAAGTTGGCACTGCTCGTTTTTCAGATTCTTTTGAGAGAATATTTTGCTCATCTTTATGCGAAAAATTATTGGTCTTTCCTCGTACATTTTTATAGATATATATATAACCCACTTTTATATGGTGATAAACTGTAAGTGGGGGCCCTGTAGATGGATATAAAAGTATTAGATTATTAATTTTAAAGCTGGCACTGGTCGTGTTTCAGCTTTATTTGAGGGAATATTTTGCTCATCTTTATCGGAAAAATTTTCGCACTTTCCTCGTGCATATTTTATACATATATATATAACCCACGTTTATATGGTGATAAACTACAAGTGGGAACCCTGTGCATAAATAAAAAAATTATACATTATTAATTTTAAAGTTGGCACTGATCGTTTTACAGCTTCATTTGAGAGAATATTTTGCTCATCTTTATCCGAAAAATTAGTGTTCTCTCCTCGAACATATAATTTATATATATATATATATATATATATATATATATATATATATATATATATATATATATATAGCCCACTTTTATACGGTGATAAACTGTAATTGGAGACCCTGCAAATGAATAAAAAGTTATTAGATTATTAATTTTAAAGTTGGCACTTGTCGTTTTTCACCTTCATTTTAGGGAATATTTTGCTCATCTTTATCCGAAAAATTAGTGTTCTTTCCCCGTACAAATTTTATAGAGATATAAAAATCCCAGTTTTTTATGGTGATAAACTGTAGGTGGGAGCTCTGTAGATGAATATAAAATTATTCGATTTTGAATTTTAAAGTTGGCAATGGTCGATTTTTACCTTCATTTGACGGAATATTTTGCTCGTCTTTGTCCGAAAACTTAGTGTTCTTTCCTCGTACATATTTTATAGAGATATGCATATCCAACTTTTATATGGTGATAAACTGTAAGTGGGGACCCTTTAGATGGATATAAAATTATTAGATTATTAATTTTAAAGTTTGCAATTTTTTAGCTTCATTTGAGGGAATATTTTGCTCATCTTTATTCGAAAAATTATTGCTTTCCCTCGTACATATTTTAAAGAAATATATATAGCCCACTTTTATATGGTACCAAACTGTAAATGGGTCCCTGTAGATGAATTTAAAATTATTAGATTATTAATTTTAAAGTTGGCACTCGTCGTTTTTTACCTTCGTTTGAGGGAATATTTTGCTCATCTTTATCCGAAAAATTATTGTTTTTTCCTCATACATATTTTATAGAGATATATATAGCCCACTTTTACATGGTGATAAACTGTAAATGGGGAGCTTGTAGATTAATGTAAAATTATTTGAATATATAATTTTGCAGTTGGCACAGGTCGTTTTTCAGCTTCATTTGAGGGAATATTTTGCTCATATTTACCGGAAAATATTTGGTCTTTCCTCGTGCATATTTTATAGATATATATATAACCCACTTTTATATGGTGATAAACTACAAGTGGAGACCCTGTACATAAATAAAAAATATTACATTTTTAATTTTAAAGTTGGCACTGATCGTTTTTCAGATACATTTGATTGAATATTTTGCTCATCTTTATCCGAAAAATTATTGCTCTTTCCTCGTACATATTTTATAGATATATATATAACCCACTTTTATATGGTGATAAACTATAAGTGGGGACCCTGTACATAAATATAAAATGATTAGGGTATTAATTTTAAAATTGGCACTGCTCGTTTTTCAGCATCATTTGACGGAGTATTATGCCCATTTTTATCCGAAAAATTAGTGTTCTCTCCTCGTACATATTTTATAGAGATATATATAGCCCACTTTTATATGGTGATAAACTGTAAGTGGGGACCCTGTAGATGAATAGAAAATTATTAGATTATTAATTTTAAAGTTGGCAATTTTCCTTTTTTTAGATTCATTTGAGGGAATATTTTGCTCATCTTTATCCGAAAAATTAGTGTTCCTTCCTCGTACATATTTTATAGAGTTATACATATCCCACTTTCATATGGTGATAAACTGTAAGTGGGTATCATTTAGATGAATATAAAATTATTAGATTACTTATTTTTAAAGTTATCACTGGTCGTTTTTCATCTTCATTTGAGGGAATATTTTGCCCATCTTTATCCGAAAAATTAGTGTTCTTTCCTCGTACATGTTTTATAGAGATATGCATATCCCACTTCTATATGGTGATAAACTGTAAGTGGCTGACTTGTAGATGGATATAGAAGAATTAGATTATTAATATTAAAGTTGGCACTGGTCGTGTTTGAGCTTTATTTGAGGGAATATTTTGCTCATCTTTATCCGAAAAATTTTGGTCTTTCCTCGTGCATATTTTATATATATATATATATATATATATATATATATATATATATATATATATATATATATATATATATATATATATAGCACACTTTTATACGGTAATAAACTGTAAGTGGGAGCCCTGCAGATGAATATAAAATTATTAGAATGTTAATTTTAAAGTTGGCACTGGTCGTTTTTCACCTTCATTTGAGGGAATATTTTGCTCATCTTTGTCCGAAAATTTAGTGTTCTTTCCTCGTACATATTTTATACAGATATGCATATCCAACTTTATATGGTGATAAACTGTAAGTGTGGACCCTGTAGATGAATATTAAATTATTAGATTATTAATTTGAAAGTTGGCAATTATTTTTAGCTTCATTGGAGGGACTTTTTTCTCATCTTTATCCGAAAAATTATTGTTATTTCCTCATATATATTTTATAAAGATATATATAGCCCACTTTTGCGTAGTGATAAACTGTAAGTGGGGAGCCTGTAGATTAATGTAAAATTATTAGAATATTAATTTTGAAGTTGGCAGGGGTCGTTTTTCACCTTCATTTGGGGTAATATTTTGCTCATCTTTACCGGAAAAATTGGTGTTCTTTCCTCGTACATACTTTATAGAGATATACATATCTTACTTTCATATAGAGATAAAGTGTAAGTGGGGACCCTTTCGATGAATATAAAAATATTGGATTATTAATTTTAAAGTTGGCAATTCTCTTTTCCTTACTTCATCGGAGGGAATATTTTGCTCATCTTTATCCGAAAAATTAGTGTTCTTTCCTTGTACATATTCTACTATTATATGTTGATAAACTATAAGTGGGGACCCTGTAGTTGAATATAAAAATTATTAGATTATTAATTTTAAAGTTGGCACTGCTCGTTTTTCAGATTCATTTGAGAGAATATTTTGCTCATCTTTATCCGAAAAATTATTGGTCTTTTCTCGTACATATTTTATAGATATATATATAACCCACTTTTATATGGTGACAAACTATAAGTAGGGACCCTGTACATATATATAAAATTATTAGAGTATTAATTTTAAAACTGGCACTGCTCGTTTTTCACCTTCATTTGAGGGAATATTTTGCACATTTTTATCCGAAAAATTAATGTTCTTTCCTCGTACATATTTTATAGAGATATGCATATCCCTTTTCATATGGTGATAAACTGTAAGTAGGTATCATTTAGATGAATATAAAATTAATAGATTATATATTTTTAAAGTTGGCACTGGTCGTTTTTCATCATTTGAGGGAATATTTTGCCCATCTTTATCCGAAAAATTAGTGTTCTTTCCTCGTACATGTTCTATAGAGATATGCATATCCCACTTCTATATGGTGATAAACTGTAAGTAGGGGTTCAGTAGATGGATATAAAAGTATTAGATTATTAATTTTAAAGTTGGCACTGTCGTGTTTCAGCTTTATTTGAGGGAATATTTTGCTCATCTTTATCCGAAAAATTTTTGCTCTTTCCTCGTGCATATTTTATGGATATATATATATAACCCACTTTTCTATGGTGATAAACTACAAGTGGGAACCCTGTGAATAAATAAAAAAATATTACATTATTAATTTTAAAGTTGGCACTGATCGTTTTTCAGCTTCATTTGAGCGAATATTTTGCTCATCTTTATCCGAAAAATTAGTGTTCTCTCCTCGTACATATATTTTATAGATATATATATATATATAGCCCACTTTTATACGGTGATAAACTGTAATTGGAGACCCTGCAAATGAATATAAAATTATTAGATTATTAATTTTAAAGTTGGCACTTGTCGTTTTTCACCTTCATTTTAGGGAATATTTTGCTCATCTTTATCCGAAAAATTTGTGTTTTTTCATCGTAAATATTTTATAGAGATATGCATATCCCTCTTTCTATGGTAATAAACTGTAAGTGGAGACCCTGTAGATGAATATGAAATTATTAGGTTTTTAATTTCAAAGTAGGCAATTTTCATTTTTTAGCTTCATGTGATGGAAATTTTGCTCATCTTTATCCGAAAAATTAGTGTTCTTTCGCCGTACACATTTTATAGAGATATACAAATCCCACTTTTGTATGGTGATAAACTGTAGGTGAGAGCCCTGTAGATGAATATAAAATTATTAGATTGTTAATTTTAAAGTTGGCACTGGTCCTTTCTACCTTCATTTGAGGGAATATTTTGCTCGTCTTTGTCCGAAAACTTAGTGTTTTTTTTCGTACATATTTTATAGAGATATGCATATCCAACTATAGAGATATGGTGATAAACTGTAAGTGGGGACCCTCTAGATGAATATAAATTATTAGATTATTAATTTTAAAGTTTGCAATTTTTTTAGCTTACGTATTTTGCTAATCTTTATCCAAAAAAAATTATTGTTCTTCCCTGGAACACATTTTAAAGAAATATATATAGACCACTTTTATATGGTGACAAACTGTAAGTGGGTCACTGTAGATGAATATAAAATTATTAGATTATTAATTTTAAAGTTGGCACTGGTCGTTTTTTACCTTCATTTGAGGGAATATTTTGCTCATCTTTATCCGAAAAATTACTGTTCTTTCCTTGTACATATTTTATAGAAATATATATAGCCCACTTTTATATGGTAATAAACTGTAAGTGAGGACCCTTTAGATGAATATAATTTTATAGTTAATTAATTTTAAAGTTGGCACTGATCGTTTTTCAGATACATTTGAGGGAATGTTTTGCTCATCTTTATCCGAAAAATTAGTGTTCTTTCCTCGTACATATTTTATAGAGATATATATAGCCCAGTTTTATATGGTGATAAACTGTAAGTGGGGATCATGTAGATGAATAGAAAATTATTAGATTAATTATTTTAAAGTTGGCAATTTTCCTTTTTTTTAGCTTTATTTCAGGGAATATTTTGGTCATCTTTATCCGAAAAATTAGTGTTCTTTCCTCGTACATATTTTATAGAGATATATATAGCCCACTTTTATATTGTAACAAACTGTAAGTGGGGATCATGTAGATGAATAGAAAATTATTAGATTAATTATTTTAAAGTTGGCAATTTTCCTTTTTTTTAGCTTTATTTCAGGGAATATTTTGGTCATCTTTATCCGAAAAATTAGTGTTCTTTCCTCGTACATATTTTATAGAGATATATATAGCCCACTTTTATATTGTAACAAACTGTAAGTGTGGGCCATTTAGATGAATATAAAATTATTAGATTATTAATTTTAAAGTTGGCATTGGTCGTTTTTCACCTTCATTTTAGGTAATATTTTGCTAATCTTTATCCGAAAAACTCGTGTCTTTTCCTCGTACATTTTTTATAGATATATGCATATCCCACTTTTATATGGTGATAAACTGTAAGTGAGGACTCTTTAGATGAATATAAAATTATTAGTTACTTAATTTTAAAGTTGGCGATTTTCCTCTTTTTGGCTTCATGTAAGGGAATATTTGCAACATCTTTATCTGAAAATTTTTTGTTCTTTCCTCGTACATATTTTAAAGAAATATACATAGCCCACTTTTATATGGCGATAAACTTTAAGTGGGGACCCTGTGGGTGAACATAAAATTATTAGATTATCAATTTTAAAGATGGCACTGACTGTTTTTTACCTTTATTTAAGGGAATATTTTGCTCATCTTTATCCGAAAAATTACTGTTCTTTCCTCGTACATGTTTTATAGAGTTATACATATCCCACTTTTATATGGTGGTAAAGTGTAAGTGGGGAACCTGTAGATAAATATAAAATTATTAGATTTTTAATTTTAAAGTTGGCACTGGTCGTTTTTCATCTTCATTTTAGGGAATATTTTGCTAATCTTTATCCGAAGAACTAGTGTTCTTTCCTCGTACATATTCTATTGATATATGCAAATCCCACTTTTATATGGTGATAAACTGTAAGTGGGGACCCTGTAGATGACAAGAAAATTATTAGATTATAAATTTTAAAATTGGCAATTTTCCTTTTTTTAGCTTCATTTGAGGGAATATTTTGGTCATCTTTATCCGAAAAATTAGTGTTTTTTCCTCGTACATATTTTATAGAAATATACATAGCCCACTTTTATATTGTAATAAACTGTAAGTGAGGGCCATGTAGATGGATATAAAATTATTATATTATTAATTTTAAAGTTGGCACTGCACGTTTTTCAGCTTTATTTGACGGAATATTTTGCTCGTCTTTATTCGAAAAATTAGTGTTCTTTCCTCGTACATATTTTGTTGAGATATACATATCCCACTTTTATATGGTGATAAACTGTAAGTGGGTACCCTATAGATGAATATAAAATTATTAGAGTATTAATTTTAAGGTTGGCATTCGTCGTTTTTTACCTTCATTTGAGGAAATATTTTGCTCACCTTTATCCGAAAAATTAGTGTTCTTTCCTCGTACATATTTTATAGAGATATATATAGCCCAGTTTTATATGGTGATAAACTGTAAGTGGGGACCATGTAGATGAATAGAAAATTATTAGATTAATTATTTTAAAGTTGGCAATTTTCCTTTTTTTAGCTTTATTTCAGGGAATATTTTGGTCATCTTTATCCGAAAAATTAGTGTTCTTTCCTCGTACATATTTTATAGAGATATATATAGCCCACTTTTATATTGTAACAAACTGTAAGTGTGGGCCATTTAGATGGATATAAAATTACTAGATTATTAATTTTAAAGTTGGCACTGCACGTTTTTCAGCTTTATTTGACGAAATATTTTGCTCATCTTTATCCGAAAAATTAGTGTTCTTTCCTCGTACATATTTTATAGACTTATACATATCCCACTTTTATATGGTGGTAAAGTGTAAGTGGCGACTCTTTAGATGAATATAAAATTATTAGATTATTAATTTTAAAGTTGCAAATTTCTTTTCTTTAGCTTCATGTGAGGGAATATTTTGCTCATCTTTATCCGAAAAATTATTGCTCTTTCCTCGTACATATTTTATAGAGATATACATATCCCACTTTTATATGATGATAAACTGTAAGTGGGGACCCTGTAGATGAATATAAAATTGTTAGATTATTAATTTAAAGTTGGCACTGCTCGTTTTTCAGCATCATTTGAGGGAATATTTTGCTCATCTTTATCCGAAAAATTAGTGTTCTTTCCCCGTACAAATTTTATAGAGATATAAAAATCCCACTTTTGTATGGTGATAAACTGTAGGTGGGAGCTCTGTAGATGAATATAAAATTAATCGATTTTTTATTTTAAAGTTGGCAATGGTCGTTTTTTACCTTCATTTGACGGAATATTTTGCTCGTCTTTGTCCGAAAACTTAGTGTTCTTTCCTCGTACATATTTTATGGAGATATGCATATCCAACTTTTATATGGTGATAAACTGTAAGTGGGGACCCTTTAGATGGATATAAAATTATTACATTATTAATTTTAAAGTTTGCAATTTTTTAGCTTCATTTGAGGGAATATTTTGCTCATCTTTATCCGAAAAATTATTGTTCTTCCCTCGTACATATTTTAAAGAAATATATATAGCCCACTTTTATATGGTACCAAACTGTAAGTGGGTCCCTGTAGATGAATTTAAAATTATTAGATTATTAATTTAGAAGTTGGCACTCGTCGTTTTTTACCTTCGTTTGAGGGAATATTTTGCTCATCTTTATCCGAAAAATTATTGTTTTTTCCTCATACATATTTTATAGAGATATATATAGCCCACTTTTACATGGTGATACACTGTAAATGGGGAGCTTGTAGATTATTGTAAAATTATTAGAATATATAATTTTGAAGTTGGCACAGGTCGTTTTTCAGCTTCATTTGAGGGAATATTTTGCTCATCTTTACCGGAAAATATTTGGTCTTTCCTCGTGCATATTTTATAGATATATATATAACCCACTTTTATATGGTGATAAACTACAAGTGGAGACCCTGTACATAAATAAAAAATATTACATTTTTAATTTTAAAGTTGGCACTGATGGTTTTTCAGATACATTTGATTGAATATTTTGCTCATCTTTATCCGAAAAATTATTGCTCTTTCCTCGTACATATTTTATAGATATATATATAACCCACTTTTATATGGTGATAAACTATAAGTGGGGACCCTGTACATAAATATAAAATGATTAGGGTATTAATTTTAAAATTGGCACTGCTCGTTTTTCAGCATCATTTGACGGAGTATTTTGCCCATCTTTATCCGAAAAATTAGTGTTCTCTCCTCGTACATATTTTATAGAGATATATATAGCCCACTTTTATATGGTGATAAACTGTAAGTGGAGACCCTGTAGATGAATAGAAAATTATTAGATTATTAATTTAAAAGTTGGCAATTTTCCTTTTTTTAGCTTCATTTGAGGGAATATTTTGCTCATCTTTATCCGAAAAATTAGTGTTCCTTCCTCGTACATATTTTATAGAGTTATACATATCCCACTTTTATATGGTGATAAACTGTAAGTGGCTGACTTGTAGATGGATATAGAAGAATTAGATTATTAATATTAAAGTTGGCACAGGTCGTGTTTGAGCTTTATTTGAGGGAATATTTTGCTCATCTTTATCGGAAAAATTTTGGTCTTTCCTCTTGCATATTTTATAGAGATATATATATATAGCACACTTTTATACGGTAATAAACTGTAAGTGGGAGCCCTGCAGATGAATATAAAATTATTAGAATGTTAATTTTAAAGTTGGCACTGGTCGTTTTTCACCTTCATTTGAGGGAATATTTTGCTCATCTTTGTCCGAAAATTTAGTGTTCTTTCCTCGTACATATTTTATACAGATATGCATATCCAACTTTATATGGTGATAAACTGTAAGTCTGGACCCTGTAGATGAATATTAAATTATTAGATTATTAATTTGAAAGTTGGCAATTATTTTTAGCTTCATTGGAGGGACTTTTTTCTCATCTTTATCCGAAAAATTATTGTTCTTTCCTCATATATATTTTATAAAGATATGTATAGCCCACTTTTGCGTAGTGATAAACTGTAAGTGGGGAGCCTGTAGATTAATGTAAAATTATTAGAATATTAATTTTGAAGTTGGCAGAGGTCGTTTTTCACCTTCATTTGGGGGAATATTTTGCTCATCTTTACCGGAAAAATTGGTGTTCTTTCCTCGTACATACTTTATAGAGATATACATATCTTACTTTCATATAGAGATAAAGTGTAAGTGGGGACCCTTTCGATGAATATAAAAATATTGGATTATTAATTTTAAAGTTGGCAATTCTCTTTTTCTTAACTTCATCGGAGGGAATATTTTGCTCATCTTTATCCGAAAAATTAGTGTTCTTTCCTTGTACATATTCTACTATTATATGTTGATAAACTATAAGTGGGGACCCTGTAGTTGAATATAAAAATTATTAGATTATTAATTTTAAAGTTGGCACTGCTCGTTTTTCAGATTCATTTGAGAGAATATTTTGCTCATCTTTATCCGAAAAATTATTGGTCTTTTCTCGTACATATTTTATAGATATATATATAACCCACTTTTATATGGTGACAAACTATAAGTAGGGACCCCATACATAAATATAAAATTATTAGAGTATTAATTTTAAAACTGGCACTGCTCGTTTTTCAGCTCATTTGACGGAATATTTTGCTCATCTTTATCCGAAAAATTAGTGTTCTCTCCTCGTACATATTTTATAGCGATCTTTATAGCCCACTTTTATACGGTGATAAACTGTAATTGGGGACTCTTTAGATGAATATAAAATTATTAGATTATTAATTTTGAAGTCGGTACCGGTCGTTTTTCACCTTCATTTGAGGGAATATTTTGCACATTTTTATCCGAAAAATTAATGTTCTTTCCTCGTACATATTTTATAGAGATATGCATATCCCTTTTCATATGGTGATATACTGTAAGTAGGTATCATTTAGATGAATATAAAATTAATAGATTATATATTTTTAAAGTTGGCACTGGTCGTTTTTCATCATTTGAGGGAATATTTTGCCCATCTTTATCCGAAAAATTAGTGTTCTTTCCTCGTACATGTTCTATAGAGATATGCATATCCCACTTCTATATGGTGATAAACTGTAAGTGGGGGTTCTGTAGATGGATATAAAAGTATTAGATTATTAATTTTAAAGTTGGCACTGTCGTGTTTCAGCTTTATTTGAGGGAATATTTTGCTCATCTTTATCCGAAAAATTTTTGCTCTTTCCTTGTGCATATTTTATGGATATATATATATAACCCAGTTTTCTATGATGATAAACTACAAGTGGGAACCCTGTGAATAAATAAAAAATATTACATTATTAATTTTAAAGTTGGCACTGATCGTTTTTAAGCTTCATTTGAGCGAATATTTTGCTCATCTTTATCCGAAAAATTAGTGTTCTCTCCTCGTACATATATTTTATAGATATATATATATAGCCCACTTTTATACGGTGATAAACTGTAATTGGAGACCCTGCAAATGAATATAAAATTATTAGATTATTAATTTTAAACTTGGCACTTGTCGTTTTTCACCTTCATTTTAGGGAATATTTTGCTCATCTTTATCCGAAAAAATTGTGTTTTTTCATCGTAAATATTTTATAGAGATATGCATATCCCTCTTTCTATGGTAATAAACTGTAAGTGGAGACCCTGTAGATGAATATAAAATTATTAGGTTTTTAATTTCAAAGTAGGCAATTTTCATTTTTTAGCTTCATGTGATGGAAATTTTGCTCATCTTTATCCGAAAAATTAGTGTTCTTTCGCCGTACACATTTTATAGAGATATACAAATCCCACTTTTGTATGGTGATAAACTGTAGGTGGGAGCCCTGTAGATGAATATAAAATTATTAGATTGTTAATTTTAAAGTTGACACTGGTCCTTTTTACCTTCATTTGAGGGAATATTTTGCTCGTCTTTGTCCGAAAACTTAGTGTTTTTTTTTCGTACATATTTTATAGAGATATGCATATCCAACTATAGAGATATGGTGATAAACTGTAAGTGGGGACCCTCTAGATGAATATAAAATTATTAGATTATTAATTTTAAAGTTTGCAATTTTCTTAGCTTCATTTGAGGGAATATTTTGCTCATCTTTATCCAAAAAAATTATTTTTCTTCCCTGGAACACATTTTAAAGAAATATATATAGACCACTTTTATATGGTGACAAACTGTAAGTGGGTCTCTGTAGATGAATATAAAATTATTAGATTATTAATTTTAAAGTTGGCACTGGTCGTTTCTTACCTTCATTTGAGGGAATATTTTGCACATCTTTATCCGAAAAATTACTGTTCTTTCCTTGTACATATTTTATAGAAATATATATAGCCCACTTTTATATGGTAATAAACTGTAAGTGAGGACCCTTTAGATGAATATAATTTTATAGTTAATTAATTTTAAAGTTGGCACTGATCGTTTTTCAGATATATTTGAGGGGATGTTTTGCTCATCTTTATCCGAAAAATTATTGCTCTTTCCTCGTACATATTTTTTAGATATATATATAACCCACTTTTATATGGTGATAAACTTTAAGTGGGATCGCTGTACATAAATATAAAATTATTAGAGTATCAATTTTGAAATTGTCACTGCTCATTTTTCAGCATCATTAGACGGAATATTTTGCTCATCTTGATCCGAAAAATTAGTGTTCTCTCCTCGTACATATTTTATAGAGATACATATAGCCCACTTTTATATGGTGATAAACTGTAAGTGGGGACCCAGTAGATCAATAGAAAATTATTAGATTGTTAATTTTAAAGTTGGCACTGGTCGTTTTTCACCTTCATTTGAGGGAATATTTTGCTCATCTTTGTCCGAAAATTTAGTGTTCTTTCCTCGTACATATTTTATACAGATATGCATATCCAACTTTTATATGGTGATAAACTGTAAGTGGGGACCCTGTAGATGAATATAAAATTATTAGATTATTAATTTGAAAGTTGGCAATTATTTTTAGCTTCATTGGAGGGAATATTTTGCTCAACTTTATCCGAAAAATTATTGTTCTTTCCTCATACATATTTTATAGAGATATATATAGCCCACTTTCACATGGTGATAAACTGTAAGCGGGCAGCCTGTAGATTAATGTAAAATTATTAGAATATTAATTTTGAAGTTGGCAGAGGTCGTTTTTCACCTTCATTTGGGGAAATATTTTGCTCATCTTTACCGGAAAAATTGGTGTTCTTTCCTCGTACATATTTTATAGAGATATACATATCTTACTTTCATATAGAGATAAAGTGTAAGTGGGGACCCTTTCGATGAATATAAAAATATTGGATTTTTTATATTAAAGTTGTCAATTCTCTTTTTCTTAACTTAATCGGAGGGAATATTTTGCTCATCTTTATCCGAAAAATTAGTGTTCTTTCCTTGTACATATCTCACTACTATATGGTGATAAACTATAAGTGGGGACCCTGTAGTTCAATATAAAATTATTAGATTATTAATTTTAAAGTTGGCACTGCTCGTTTTTCAGATTCATTTGAGAGAATATTTTGCTCATCTTTATCCGAAAAATTTATGGTCTTTCCTCGTACATATTTTATAGATATATATATAACCCACTTTTATATGGTGATGAACTATAAGTGGGGACCCTGTACATAATTATAAAATTATTAGAGTATTAATTTTAAAACTGGCACTGCTCGTTTTTCAGTTTCATTTGGCGGAATATTTTGATCATCTTTATCCGAGAAATTAGTGTTCTCTCCTCGTACATATTTTATAGAGATCTTTATAGCCCACTTTTATACGGTGATAAACTATAATTGAGGACTCTGTAGATGAATATAAAATTATTAGATTATTAATTTTAAAGTCGGCACTGGTCGTTTTTCACCTTCATTTGAGGGAATATTTTGCTCATTTTTATCCGAAAAATTAATGTTCTTTCCTCGTACATATTTTATAGAGATATGCATATCCAACTTTTATATGGTGATAAACTGTAAGTGCGGACCCTTTAGATGAACATAAAATTATTAGATTATTAATTTTAAAAATTGCAATTTTTTTAGCTTCATTTGACGGAATATTTTGCTCATCTTTGTCCGAAAAATTATTGTTCTTCCCTCGTACATATTTTAAAGAAATATATATAGCCCACTTTTATATGGTGACAAACTGTAAGTAGGGAGCTTGTAGATTAATGTAAAATTATTAGAATATTAATTTTGAAGTTGGCAGAGGTCGTTTTTCACCTTCATTTGGGGGAATATTTTGCTCATCTTTACCGGAAAAATTGGTGTTCTTTCCTCGTACATACTTTATAGAGATATACATATCTTACTTTCATATAGAGATAAAGTGTAAGTGGGGACCCTTTCGAAGAATATAAAAATATTGGATTATTAATTTTAAAGTTGGCAATTCTCTTTTTCTTAACTTCATCGGAGGGAATATTTTGCTCATCTTTATCCGAAAAATTAGTGTTCTTTCCTTGTACATATTCTACTATTATATGTTGATAAACTATAAGTGGGGACCCTGTAGTTGAATATAAAAATTATTAGATTATTAATTTTAAAGTTGGCACTGCTCGTTTTTCAGATTCATTTGAGAGAATATTTTGCTCATCTTTATCCGAAAAATTATTGGTCTTTTCTCGTACATATTTTATAGATATATATATAACCCACTTTTATATGGTGACAAACTATAAGTAGGGACCCCGTACATAAATATAAAATTATTAGAGTATTAATTTTAAAACTGGCACTGCTCGTTTTTCAGCTACATTTGACGGAATATTTTGCTCATCTTTATCCGAAAAATTAGTGTTCTCTCCTCGTACATATTTTATAGCGATCTTTATAGCCCACTTTTATACGGTGATAAACTGTAATTGGGGACCCTGTAGATGAATATAAAATTATTAGATTATTAATTTTAAAGTCGGTACCGGTCGTTTTTCACCTTCATTTGAGGGAATATTTTGCACATTTTTATCCGAAAAATTAATGTTCTTTCCTCGTACATATTTTATAGAGATATTCATATCCCTTTTCATATGGTGATAAACTGTAAGTAGGTATCATTTAGATGAATATAAAATTAATAGATTATATATTTTTAAAGTTGGCATTGGTCGTTTTTCATCATTTGAGGCAATATTTTGCCCATCTTTATCCGAAAAATTAGTGTTCTTTCCTCGTACATGTTCTATAGAGATATGCATATCCCACTTCTATATGGTGATAAACTGTAAGTGGGGGTTCTGTAGATGGATATAAAAGTATTAGATTATTAATTTTAAAGTTGGCACTGTCGTGTTTCAGCTTTATTTGAGGGAATATTTTGCTCATCTTTATCCGAAAAATTTTTGCTCTTTCCTCGTGCATATTTTATGGATATATATATATATAACCCAGTTTTCTATGATGATAAACTACAAGTGGGAACCCTGTGAATAAATAAAAAATATTACATTATTAATTTTAAAGTTGGCACTGATCGTTTTTAAGCTTCATTTGAGCGAATATTTTGCTCATCTTCATCCGAAAAATTAGTGTTCTCTCCTCGTACATATATTTTATAGATATATATATATATATAGCCCACTTTTATACGGTGATAAACTGTAATTGGAGACCCTGCAAATGAATAGAAAATTATTAGATTATTAATTTTAAACTTGGCACTTGTCGTTTTTCACCTTCATTTTAGGGAATATTTTGCTCATCTTTATCCGAAAAAATTGTGTTTTTTCATCGTAAATATTTTATAGAGATATGCATATCCCTCTTTCTATGGTAATAAACTGTAAGTGGAGACCCTGTAGATGAATATAAAATTATTAGGTTTTTAATTTCAAAGTAGGCAATTTTCATTTTTTAGCTTCATGTGATGGAAATTTTGCTCATCTTTATCCGAAAAATTAGTGTTCTTTCGCCGTACACATTTTATAGAGATATACAAATCCCACTTTTGTATGGTGATAAACTGAAGGTGGGAGCCCTGTAGATGAATATAAAATTATTAGATTGTTAATTTTAAAGTTGACACTGGTCCTTTTTACCTTCATTTGAGGGAATATTTTGCTCGTCTTTGTCCGAAAACTTAGTGTTTTTTTTTCGTACATATTTTATAGAGATATGCATATCCAACTATAGAGATATGGTGATAAACTGTAAGTGGGGACCCTCTAGATGAATATAAAATTATTAGATTATTAATTTTAAAGTTTGCAATTTTCTTAGTTTCATTTGAGGGAATATTTTGCTCATCTTTATCCAAAAAAATTATTTTTCTTCCCTGGAACACATTTTAAAGAAATATATATAGACCACTTTTATATGGTGACAAACTGTAAGTGGGTCTCTGTAGATGAATATAAAATTATTAGATTATTAATTTTAAAGTTGGCACTGGTCGTTTCTTACCTTCATTTGAGGGAATATTTTGCTCATCTTTATCCGAAAAATTACTGTTTTTTCCTTGTACATATTTTATAGAAATATATATAGCCCACTTTTATATGGTAATAAACTGTAAGTGAGGACCCTTTAGATGAATATAATTTTATAGTTAATTAATTTTAAAGTTGGCACTGATCGTTTTTCAGATATATTTGAGGGGATGTTTTGCTCATCTTTATCCGAAAAATTATTGCTCTTTCCTCGTACATATTTTTTAGATATATATATAACCCACTTTTATATGGTGATAAACTTTAAGTGGGATCGCTGTACATAAATATAAAATTATTAGAGTATTAATTTTGAAATTGGCACTGCTCATTTTTCAGCATCATTAGACGGAATATTTTGCTCATCTTGATCCGAAAAATTAGTGTTCTCTCCTCGTACATATTTTATAGAGATATATATAGCCCACTTTTATATGGTGATAAACTGTAAGTGGGGACCCAGTAGATCAATAGAAAATTATTAGATTGTTAATTTTAAAGTTGGCACTGGTCGTTTTTCACCTTCATTTGAGGGAATATTTTGCTCATCTTTCTCCGAAAATTTAGTGTTCTTTCCTCGTACATATTTTATACAGATATGCATATCCAACTTTTATATGGTGATAAACTGTAAGTGGGGACCCTGTAGATGAATATAAAATTATTAGATTATTAATTTGAAAGTTGGCAATTATTTTTAGCTTCATTGGAGGGAATATTTTGCTCAACTTTATCCGAAAAATTATTGTTCTTTCCTCATACATATTTTATAGAGATATATATAGCCCACTTTTACATGGTGATAAACTGTAAGCGGGCAGCCAGTAGATTAATGTAAAATTATTAGAATATTAATTTTGAAGTTGGCAGAGGTCGTTTTTCACCTTCATTTGGGGGAATATTTTGCTCATCTTTACCGGAAAAATTGGTGTTCTTTCCTCGTACATATTTTATAGAGATATACAT
Organism: Thermobia domestica; assembly: GCF_964235325.1. Lineage (NCBI taxonomy): Eukaryota > Metazoa > Arthropoda > Insecta > Zygentoma > Lepismatidae > Thermobia > Thermobia domestica. The sequence goes on along the minus strand of NC_137471.1, from coordinate 164,142,504 downwards.
ATCTTACTTTCATATAGAGATAAAGTGTAAGTGGGGACCCTTTCGATGAATATAAAAATATTGGATTTTTAATATTAAAGTTGTCAATTCTCTTTTTCTTAACTTAATCGGAGGGAATATTTTGCTCATCTTTATCCGAAAACTTAGTGTTTTTTTTCGTACATATTTTATAGAGATATGCATATCCAACTATAGAGATATGGTGATAAACTGTAAGTGGGGACCCTCTAGATGAATATAAAATTATTAGATTATTAATTTTAAAGTCGGCACTGGTCGTTTTTCACCTTCATTTGAGGGAATATTTTGCTCATTTTTATCCGAAAAATTAATGTTCTTTCCTCGTACATATTTTATAGAGATATGCATATTCCTCTTTTATATGGTAATAAACTGTAAGTGGAGACCCCGTAGATGAATATAAAATTATTAGGTTATTAATTTCAAAGTAGGCAATTTTCATTTTTTAGCTTAATGTGATGGAAACTTTGCTCATCTTTATACGAAAAATTAGTGTTTTCCCCCGTACATATTTTATAAAGATATAAAAATCCAACTTTTGTATGGTGATAAACTGTAAGTGGGAGCCCTGTAGATGAATAAAAATTAATAAATTGTTAATTTTAAAGTTGGCACTGGTCGTTTTTTACCTTCATTTGCGGGAATATTTTGCTCATCTTTGTCCGAAAACTTAGTGTTCTTTCCTCGTACATATTTTATAGAGATATGCATATCCAACTTTTATATGGTGATAAACTGTAAGTGCGGACCCTTTAGATGAATATAAAATTATTTGATTATTAATTTTAAAAATTGCAATTTTTTTAGCTTCATTTGACGGAATATTTTGCTCATCTTTGTCCGAAAAATTATTGTTCTTCCCTCGTACATATTTTAAAGAAATATATATAGCCCACTTTTATATGGTGACAAACTGTAAGTGGGTCCCTGTAGATCAATATAAAATTATTAGATTATTTATTTTAAAGTTGGCACTGGTCGTTTCTTTACCTTCATTTGAGGGAATATTTTGCTCATCTTTATGCGAAAAATTATTGTTCTTTCCTCATACATAATTTATAGATATATATATAGCCCACTTTTACATGGTGATAAACCGTAAGTAGGGAGCTTGTAGATTAATGTAAAATTATTAGAATATTAATTTTGAAGTTGGCACAGGTCGTTTTTCACCTTCATTTGAGGGAATATTTTGGTCATCTTTACCGGAAAAATTGGTGTTCTTTCCTCGTGCACATTTTATAGAGATATACATATCCGACTTTCATATAGTGATAAAGTGTAAGTGGGGACCCTTTCGATGAATATAAAAATATTGGATTATTAATTTTAAAGTTGGCAATTCTCTTTTTTTCCTTCATCGGAGGGAATATTTTGCTCTTCTTTATCCGAAAAATTAGTGTTCTTTCCTTGTACATATCCACTATTATATGCTGATAAACTATAAGTGGGGACCGTATAGTTGAATATAAAATTATTAGATTATTAATTTTAAGGTTGGCACCTCTCGTTTTTCAGATTCATTTGAGGGAATATTTTGCTCATCTTTATCCGAAAAATTATTGCTCTTTCCTCGTACATATTTTGTAGATATATAGAACCCACTTTTTTATGGTGATAAACTATAAGTGGGGACCCTGTACATAAATATAAAATTATTAGAGTGTTAATTTTAAAATTGGCACTGCTCGTTTTTCAGCATCATTTGATGGAATATTTTGCTCATCTTTATCAAAAAAATTAGTGCTCTCTCCTCGTACATTATTTATAGAAATATTTATAGCCCACTTTTATACGGTGATAAACTGAAACTGGGGACACTGTAGATGAACATAAAATTATTAGATTATTAATTTTAAAGTTTACACTGGTCGTTTTTTACCTTCATTTTAGGGAATATTTTGCTCATCTTTATCCGAAAAATTAGTTTTTTTTCCTCGTACATATTTTATAGAGATATGCATATCCTACATCTATATGGTGATAAACTGTAAGTGAGTACCCTGTAGATGAATATAAAATTATTAGGGTATTAATTTCAAAGTTGGCAATTTTCATTTTTTTAGCTTCATGTGATGGAATATTTTGCTCATCTCTATCCGAAAAATTAGTCTTCTTTCCTCGTACATATTTTATAGAGATATACATATCCCACTTTTATATGGTGATAAACTGTAAGTGGGAGTACTGTAGATGAATATAAAATTATTAGATTATTAATTTTAAAGTTGGCATTGGTCGTTTTTCACCTTCATTTTAGGTAATATTTTGCTAATCTTTATCCGAAAAATTCGTGTCTTTTCCTCGTACATTTTTTATAGATATATGCATATCCCACTTTTATATGGTGATAAACTGTAAGTAGGGACTCTTTAGATGAATATAAATTTATTAGTTACTTAATTTTAAAGTTGGCGATTTTCCTCTTTTTGGCTTCATGTAAGGGAATATTTGCATCATCTTTATCCGAAAATTTTTTGTTCTTTCCTCGTACATATTTTAAAGAAATATACATAGCCCACTTTTATATGGCGATAAACTTTAAGTGGGGACCCTGTGGGTGAACATAAAATTATTAGATTATCAATTTTAAAGATGGCACTGAATGTTTTTTACCTTTATTTAAGGGAATATTTTGCTCATCTTTATCCGAAAAATTAGTGTTCTCTCCTCGTACATATATTATAGAGATACATATAGCCCACTTTTATATGGTGATAGAGTGTAAGTGCGGACCCTGTAAATGAATATAAAATTATTGGATTATTAATTTTAAACCCGGTACTGGTCGTTTTTTCACCTTCATTTGAGGGAATAATTTGCTCATTTTTATCCGAAAAATTAATGTTCTTTCCTCGTACATATTTTACAGAGATATGATATCCAACTTTTATATGGTGATAAACTGTAAGTGGGGACCCTTTAGATGGATATAAAATTATTAGATTATTAATTTTAAAGTTTGCAATTTTTTAGCTTCATTTGAGGGAATATTTTGCTCGTCTTTATCCGAAAAATTAATGTCCTTCCCTCGTACATATTTTAAAGAAATATATATAACCCACTTTTATATGGTACCAAACTGTAAGTGGGTCCCTGTAGATGAATTTAAAGTTATTAGATTATTAATTTTAAAGTTGGCACTCGTCGTTTTTTACCTTCGTTTGAGGGAATATTTTGCTCATCTTTATCCGAAAAATTATTGTTTTTTCCTCATACATATTTTATAGAGATATATATAGCCCACTTTTACATGGTGATAAACTGTAAATGGGGAGCTTGTAGATTAATGTAAAATTATTAGAATATTAATTTTGAAGTTGGCACAGGTTGTTTTTCAGCTTCATTTGAGGGAATATTTTGCTCATCTTTACCGAAAAATATTTGCTCTTTCCTCGTGCATATTTTATAGATCTATATATAACCCACTTTTATATGGTGATAAACTACAAGTGGAGACCCTGTACATAAATAAAAAATATTACATTTTTAATTTTAAAGTTGGCACTGATCGCTTTTCAGATACATTTGATTGAATATTTTGCTCATCTTTATCCGAAAAATTATTGCTTTTTCCTCGTACATATTTTATAGAGACATATATAGCCCACTTTTATATGGTTATAAACTGTAAGTGGGGACTCTGTAGATGAATAGAAAATTATTAGATTATTAATTTTAAAGTTGGCAAATTTCCTTTTTTTAGCTTCATTTGAGGGAATATTTTGCTCATCTTTATCCGAAAAATTAGTGTTCTTTCCTCGTACATATTTTATAGAGTTATAAATATCCCACTTTTATATGGTGATAAACTGTAAGTGGGTATCATTTAGATGAATATAAAATTATTAGATTACTTATTTTTAAAGTTATCACTGGTCGTTTTTCATCTTCATTAGAGGGAATATTTTGCCCATCTTTATCCGAAAAGTTAGTGTTTTTCCTCGTACATGTTCTATAGAGTTATGCATATCCCACTTCTATATGGTGATAAACTGTAAGTGGCTGATATGTAGATGGATATAGAAGAATTAGATTATTAATATTAAAGTTGGCACTGGTCGTGTTTGAGCTTTATTTGAGGGAATATTTTGTTCATCTTTATCCGAAAAATTTTGGTCTTTCCTCGTGCATATTTTATAGATATATATATATATATATAGCCCACTTTTATACGGTAATAAACTTTAAGTGGGAGCCCTGCAGATGAATATAAAATTATTAGAATGTTAATTTTAAAGTTGGCACTGGTCGTTTTTCACCTTCATTTGAGGGAATATATTGCTCATCTTTGTCCGAAAATTTAGTGTTCTTTCCTCGTGCATATTTTATACAGATATGCATATCCAACTTTATATGGTGATAAACTGTAAGTGGGGACCCTGTAGATGAATATTAAATTATTAGATTATTAATTTGAAAGTTGGCAATTATTTTTAGCTTCATTGGAGGGAATTTTTTCTCATCTTTATCCGAAAAATTGTTGTTCTTTCCTCATATATATTTTATAAAGATATATATAGCCCACTTTTGCATAGTGATAAACACTAACTGGGGAGCCTGTAGATTAATGTAAAATTATTAGAATATTAATTTTGAAGTTGGCAGAAGTCGTTTTTCACCTTCATTTGAGGGAATATTTTGCTCATCTTTACCGGAAAAATTGGTGTTCTTTCCTTGTACATATTTTATAGAGATATACATATCTCACTTTCATATAGAGATAAATTATAAGTGGGGACCCTTTCGATGAATATAAAAATATTGGATTATTAATTTTAAAGTTGGCAATTCTCTTTTTCTTAACTTCATCGGAGGGAATATTTTGCTCATCTTTATCCGAAAAATTAGTGTTCTTTCCTTGTACATATCCCACTATTATATGGTGATAAACTATAAGTGGGGACCCTGTAGTTGAATATAAAAATATTAGATTCTTAATTTTAAAGTTGGCACTGCTCGTTTTCAGATTCTTTTGAGAGAATATTTTGCTCATAATTATGCGAAAAATTATTGGTCTTTCCTCGTACATTTTTATAAATATATATATAACCCACTTTTATATGGTGCTAAACTGTAAGTGGGGGCCCTGTAGATGGATATAAAAGTATTAGATTATTAATTTTAAAGCTGGCACTGGTCGTGTTTCAGCTTTATTTGAGGGAATATTTTGCTCATCTTTATCCGAAAAATTTTTGCTCTTTCCTCGTGCATATTTTATAGATATATATATAACCCACGTTTATATGGTGATAAACTACAAGTGGGAACCCTGTGCATAAATAAAAAAATTATACATTATTAATTTTAAAGTTGGCACTGATCGTTTTACAGCTTCATTTAGGAGAATAATTTGCTCATCTTTATCCGAAAAATTAGTGTTCTCTCCTTGAACATATAATTTAAATATATATATATATATATATATATATATATATATATAGCCCACTTTTATACGGTGATAAACTGTAATTGGAGACCCTGCAAATGAATAAAAAATTATTAGATTATTAATTTTAAATTTGGGACTTGTCGTTTTTCACCTTCATTTTAGGGAATATTTTGCTCATCTTTATCCGAAAAATTAGTGTTCTTTCCCTGTACAAATTTTATAGAGATATAAAAATCCCACTTTTGTATGGTGATAAACTGTAGGTGGGAGCTCTGTAGATGAATATAAAATTATTCGATTTTTAATTTTAAAGTTGGCAATGGTCGTTTTTTTAGCTTCATTTGACGGAATATTTTGCTCGTCATTGTCCGAAAACTTAGTGTTCTTTCCTCGTACATATTTTATAGAGATATGCATATCCAACTTTTATATGGTGATAAACTGTAAGTGGGGACCCTTTAGATGGATATAAAATTATTAGATTATTAATTTTAAAGTTTGCAATTTTTTAGCTTCATTTGAGGGAATACTTTGCTCATCTTTATCCGAAAAATTATTGTTCTTCCCTCGTACATATTTTAAAGAAATATATATAGCCCACTTTTATATGGTACCAAACTGTAAGTGGGTCCCTGTAGATGAATTTAAAATTATTAGATTATTACTTTTAAAGTTGGCACTCGTCGTTTTTTACCTTCGTTTGAGGGAATATTTTCTCATCTTTATCCGAAAAATTATTGTTTTTTCCTCATACATATTTTATAGAGATATATATAGCCCACTTTTACATGGTGATAAACTGTAAGTGGGGACCCTGTAGATGAATAGAAAATTATTAGATTATTAATTTTAAAGTTGGCAATTTTCCTTTTTTAGCTTCATTTGAGGGAATATTTTTCTCATCTTTATCCGATAAATTAGTGTTCCTTCCTCGTACATATTTCATAGAGTTATACATATCCCACTTTTATATGGTGATAAACTGTAAGTGGGTATCATTTAGATGAATATAAAATTATTAGATTACTTATTTTTAAAGTTATCACTGGTCGTTTTTCATCTTCATTTGAGGGAATATTTTGCCCATCTTTATCCGAAAAATTAGTGTTCTTTCCTCGTACATGTTCTATAGAGATATGCATATCCCACTTCTATATAGTAATAAACTGTAAGTGGCTGACTTGTAGATGGATATAGAAGAATTAGATTATTAATATTAAAGTTGGCACTGGTCGTTTTTCACCTTCATTTGGGGGAATATTTTGCTCATCTTTACCGGAAAAATTGGTGTTCTTTCCTCGTACATACTTTATAGAGATATACATATCTTACTTTCATATAGAGATAAAGTGTAAATGGGGACCCTTTCGATGAATATAAAAATATTGGATTATTAATTTTAAAGTTGGCAATACTCTTTTTCTTAACTTCATCGGAGGGAATATTTTGCTCATCTTTATCCGAAAAATTAGTGTTCTTTCCTTGTACATATCCCACTATTATATGTTGATAAACTATAAGTGGGGACCCTGTAGTTGAATATAAAAATTATTAGATTATTAATTTTAAAGTTGGCACACCTCGTTTTTCAGATTCATTTGAGAGAATATTTTGCTCATCTTTATCCGAAAAATTATTGGTCTTTTCTCGTACATATTTTATAGATATATATATAACCCACTTTTATATGGTGATAAACTATAAGTAGGGACCCTGTACATAAATATAAAATTATTAGAGTATTAATTTTAAAACTGGCACTGCTCGTTTTTCAGCTACATTTGACGGAATATTTTGCTCATCTTTATCCGAAAAATTAGTGTTCTCTCCTCAAACATATTTTATAGAGATCTTTATAGCCCACTTTTATACGGTGATAAACTGTAATTGGGGACCCTGTAGATGAATATAAAATTATTAGATTATTAATTTTAAAGTCGGTACCGGTCGTTTTTCACCTTCATTTGAGGGAATATTTTGCACATTTTTATCCGAAAAATTAATGTTCTTTCCTCGTACATATTTTATAGAGATATGCATATCCCTTTTCATATGGTGATAAACTGTAAGTAGGTATCATTTAGATGAATATAAAATTAATAGGTTATATATTTTTAAAGTTGGCACTGGTCGTTTTTCATCATTTGAGGGAATATTTTGCCCATCTTTATCCGAAAAATTAGTGTTCTTTCCTCGTACATGTTGTATAGAGATATGCATATCCCACTTCTATATGGTGATAAACTGTAAGTGGGGGCCCTGTAGATGGATATAAAGGTATTAGATTATTAATTTTAAAGTTGGCACTGTCGTGTTTCAGCTTTATTTGAGGGAATATTTTGCTCATCTTTATCCGAAAAATTTTTGCTCTTTCCTCGTGCATATTTTATAGATATATATATATAACCCACTTTTATATGGTGATAAACTACAAGTGGGAACCCTGTGAATAAATAAAAAAAAATACATTATTAATTTTAAAGTTGGCACTGATCGTTTTTCAGCTTCATTTGAGCGAATATTTTGCACATCTTTATCCGAAAAATTAGTGTTCTCTCCTCGTACATATATTTTGTAGATATATATATATATATATAGCCCTCTTTTATACGGTGATAAACTGTAATTGGGGACCCTGCAAATGAATATAAAATTATAAGATTATTAATTTTAAAGTTGGCACTTGTCGTTTTTCACCTTCATTTTAGGGAATATTTTGCTCATTTTTATCCGAAAAATTAATGTACTTTCCTCGTACATATTTTACAGAGATATGTATATCCCATTTTTATATGGTGACAACCTGTAAGTGGGTATCATTTAGATGAATATAAAATTATTAGATTATTTATTTTTAAAGTTGGCACTGGTCGTTTTTCATCATTTGAGGGAATATTTTGCCCATCTTTATCCGAAAATTAGTGTTCTTTCCTCGTAAATGTTCTATAGAGATATGCATATCAAACTTCTGTATGGTGATGAACTGTAAGTGGGGGCCCAGTAGATGGATATAAAAGTATTAGATTATTAATTTTAAAGCTGGCACTGGTCATGTTTCAGCTTTATTTGAGGGAATATTTTGCTCATCTTTATCCGAAAAATGTTTGCTCTTACCTCGTGCATATTTTATAGATATATATATAACCCACTTTTATATGGTGATAAACTACAAGTGGGAACCCTGTGCATAAATAAAAAAATTATACATTATTAATTTTAAAGTTGGAACTGATCGTTTTACAGCTTCATTTGAGAGAATATTTTGCTCATCTTTATCCGAAAAATTAGTATTCTCTCCTCGAACATATATTTTATATACATACATATATATATATATATATATATATATATATATATATATATATATATATATATATATATTATATATATATATATATATAGCCCACTTTTATACGGTGATAAACTGTAATTGGAGACCCTGCAAATGAATAAAAAATTATTAGATTATTAATTTTAAATTTGGCACTTGTCGTTTTTCACCTTCATTTTAGGGAATATTTTGCTCATCTTTATCCGAAAAATTAGTGTTCTTTCCCCGTACAAATTTTATAGAGATATAAAAATCCCACTTGTATGGTGATAAACTGTAGGTGGGAGCTCTGTAGATGAATATAAAATTATTCGATTTTTAATTTTAAAGTTGGCAATGGTCGTTTTTTACCTTCATTTAACGGAATATTTTGCTCGTCTTTGTCCGAAAACTTAGTGTTCTTTCCTCGTACATATTTTATAGAGATATGCATATCCAACTTTTATATGGTTATAAACTGTAAGTGGGGACCCTTTAGATGGATATAAAATTATTAGATTATTAATTTTAAAGTTTACAATTTTTCAGCTTCATTTGAGGGAATATTTTGCTCATCTTTATCCGAAAAATTATTATTCTTCCCTCGTACATATTTTAAAGAAATATATATAGCCCACTTTTATATGGTGATAAACTGTAAATGGGGAGTTTGTAGATTAATGTAAAATTATTAGAATATATAATTTTGAAGTTGGCACAGGTCGTTTTTCAGCTTCATTTGAGGGAATATTTTGCTCATCCTAACCGGAAAATATTTGCTCTTTCCTCGTGCATATTTTATAGATATATATATATAACCCACTTTTATACGGTGATGAACTACAAGTGGAGACCCTGTACATAAATAAAAAATATTACATTTTTAATTTTAAAGTTGGCACTGATCGTTTTTCAGATACATTTGATTGAATATTTTGCTCATCTTTATCCGAAAAATTATTGCTCTTTCCTCGTACATATTTTATAGGTATATATATAACCCACTTTTATATGGTGATAAACTATAAGTTGGGACCCTGTACATAAATATAAAATTATTAGGGTATTAATTTTAAAATTGGCACTGCTCGTTTTTCAGCATCATTTGACGGAGTATTTTGCCCATCTTTATCGGAAAAATTAGTCTTCTCTCCTCGTACATATTTTATAGAGATATATATAGCCCACTCTTATATGGTGATAAACTGTAAGTGGGGATCCTGTAGATGAATAGAAAATTATTAGATTATTAATTTTAAAGTTGGCAATTTTCCTTTTTTTAGCTTCATTTGAGGGAATATTTTGCTCATCTTTATCCGAAAATTTAGTGTTCCTTCCTCGTACATATTTTGTAGAGTTATACATAACCCACTTTTATATGGTGATAAACTGTAAGTGGGTATCATTTAGATGAATATAAATTTATTAGATTACTTATTTTTAAAGTTATCACTGGTCGTTTTTCATCTTCATTTGAGGGAATATTTTGTCCATCTTTATCCGAAAAATTAGTGTTCTTTCCTCGTACATGTTCTATAGAGATATGCATATCCCACTTCTATATGGTGATAAACTGTAAGTGGCTGACTTGTAGATGGATATAGAAGAATTAGATTATTAATATTAAAGTTGGCACTGGTCGTGTTTGAGCTTTATTTGAGGGAATATTTTGCTCATCTTTATCCGAAAAATTTTGGTCTTTCCTCGTGCATATTTTATAGATATATATATATATAGCCCACTTTTATACGGTAATAAACTGTAAGTGGGAGCCCTGCAGATGAATATAAAATTATTAGAACGTTAATTTTAAAGTTGGCACTGGTCGTTTTTCACCTTCATTTGAGGGAATATTTTGCTCATCTTTGTCCGAGAATTTGTGTTCTTTCCTCGTACATATTTTATACAGATTTGCATATCCAACTTTATATGGTGATAAACTGTAAGTGGGGACCCTGTAGATGAATATTAAATTATTAGATTATTAATTTGAAAGTTGGCAATTATTTTTAGCTTCATTGGAGGGAAATTTTTTCTCATCTTTATCAGAAAAATTATTGTTCTTTCCTCATATATATTTTATAAAGATATATATAGCCCACTTTTGCGTAGTGATAAACTGTAAGTGGGGAGCCTGTAGATTAATGTAAAATTATTAGAATATTAATTTTGAAGTTGGCAGAGGTCGTTTTTCACCTTCATTTGGGGGAATATTTTGCTCATCTTTACCGGAAAAATTGGTGTTCTTTCCTCGTACATATTTTATAGAGATATACATATCTTACTTTCATATAAAGATAAAGTGTAAGTGGGGACTCTTTCGATGAATATAAAAATATTGGATTATTATTTTAAAGTTGGCAATTCTCTTTTTCTTAACTTCATCGGAGGGAATATTTTGCTCATCTTTATCCGAAAAATTAGTGTTCTTTCCTTGTACATATCCCAGTATTATATGTTGATAAACTATAAGTGGGAACCCTGTAGTTGAATATAAAAATTATTAGATTATTAATTTTAAAGTTGGCACTGCTCGTTTTTCAGCTTCATTTGACGGAATATTTTGCTCATCTTTATCCGAAAAATTAGTGTTCTCTCCTCGTACATATTTTATAGAGATCTTTATAGCCCACTTTTATACGGTGATAAACTGTAATTGGGGACCCTGTAGATGAATATAAAATTATTAGATTATTAATTTTAAAGTCGGTACCGGTCGTTTTTCACCTTCATTTGAGGGAATATTTTGCACATTTTTATCCGAAAAATTAATGTTCTTTCCTCGTACATATTTTATAGAGATATGCATATCCCTTTTCATATGGTGATAAACTGTAAGTGGGTATCATTTAGATGAATATAAAATTAATAGATTATATATTTTTAAAGTTGGCACTGGTCGTTTTTCATCATTTGAGGGAATATTTTGCCCATCTTTATCCGAAAAATTAGTGTTCTTTCCTCGTACATGTTCTATAGAGATATGCATATCCCACTTCTATATGGCGATAAACTGTAAGTGGGGGCCCTGTAGATGGATATAAAAGTATTAGATTATTAATTTTAAAGTTGGCACTCATCGTTTTACAGCTTCATTTGAGAGAATGTTTTGCTCATCTTTATCCGAAAAATTAGTGTTCTCTCCTCGTACATGTATTTTAAATATATATATATATATATATTTGGTCTAGGAATTAATTCGTGCGGTTGGTACGCACACATTGAAGCTGTAGTACAAACACAAAATACATAAATACCTTAAGAAAAATATTGTCCATCGCTAGCCACCACTTTCGCCCATCTGTCAGGCAATGTACGGATTCCGTGGCGAAAGAAGTCCTCATCCTTGGAAGCGATCCAGTCAGAGACCCATGTTTCGATATCTTCTGAAGAAGTAAACCGCTGTCCAATCAAATCGTTGTTCATGCAATCGAACAAGTAGTAGTCCGAAGGAGCAACGTCTGGTGAATACGGCGGGTGGGGTAAAACTTCCCATCCGACATTTTCTAAATAGGTTTTGACCGGTTTTGCGACATGTGGGCGAGCGTTATCATGTTGAACAATAAGTTTATCATGTCTGTTCTCCCATTTTGGTCGTGTTCTGGCCAGAGCTTGCTTCAAACGCATTAATTGTCGTCGATAACGTTCTCCATTCATAGTTTCACCCGGTTGCAGCAGCTCATAGTACACCACACCTTTCATATCCCACCATATGCACAGCATAACCTTTGCACAGTGAATATCTCGTTTTGGTTGTGATGGACCTGGTTCACCTGGTTTCACCCAGGCCTTTTTTCGTTTAGGGTTCTCGTAATGGATCCACTTCTCATCACCCGTAATAATTCGATGCAGAAACCCCTTTCTGCTCTGTCGTTGAAGCAGCAATTCGCAAATGGTTTTTCGTCTTTCAACGTCTCTGTCTTTCAATTCATGTGGAACCCAATGTGACATCTTTTGAATCATTCCCATGGCTTTCAAGCGTTTGGAGACTGTTGTTTGATCAACGCCTAATGCTGCTGCAAGTTGTTCCTGCGTTTGACACGAATCCTGCTCGAGCAATGCTGTCAATTCTTCGTCTTGAAATTTTTTTTGGCTGTCCAGCTCGCTCTTGGTCTGCCAAGCCGAAATCACCACTTCTAAACCGTGCAAACCACTTCTGACACATTCGCTCAGCTAGAGCATGGTCACCATACACTTCCACCAAAATACGATGACTTTCAGTCGCACTTTTCTGCATGTTAAAGTAATGCAGCAGGACACCCCGCAAAAACACTTTATCAGGCACAAATTGCGCCATGTTCACTTAACTACAAACTGGTGTTGTTGACGCTTTAATCCACTGCCCTATACTACGAACGATACGCGATGACAGGGGTTTGCAACACATGTGTGGATACACGGAACTGTGGGACGCTCCGTTCGTTGCGCCATCTCTTGTCCACCCGCACGAATTAATTCCTAGACCAAATATATACACATATATATATATAGCCCACTTTTATACGGTGATAAACTGTAATTGGGGACCCTGCAAATGAATATAAAATTATTAGATTATTAGTTTTAAAGTTGGCACTTGTCGTTTTTCATCTTCATTTTAGGGAATATTTTGCTCATCTTTATCCGAAAAATTTGTGTTCTTTCATCGTAAATATTTTATAGAGATATGCATATCTCTCTTTTTATGGTAGTAAACTGTAAGTGGAGACCCAGTAGATGAATATAAAATTATTAGGTTATTAATTTCAAAGTAGGCAATTTTTATTTTTTAGCTTCATGTTACGGAAATTTTGCTCATCTTTATCCGAAAAATTAGTGTTCTTTCCCCGTACAAATTTTATAGAGATATAAAAATCCCACTTTTGTATGGTCATAAACTGTAGGTGGGAGCTCTGTAGATGAATATAGAATTATTCGATTTTTAATTTTAAGGTTGGCAATGGTCGTTTTTTACCTTCATTTGACGGAATATTTTGCTAGTCTTTGTCCGAAAACTTAGTGTTCTTTCCTCGTACATATTTTATAGAGATATGATATCCAACTTTTATATGGTGATAAACTGTAAGTGGGGACCCTTTAGATGGATATAAAATTATTAGATTATTAATTTTAAAGTTTACAATTTTTTAGCTTCATTTGAGGGAATATTTTGCTCATCTTTATCCGAAAAATTTTTGTCCTTCCCTCGTACATATTTTATAGAGATATATATAGCCCACTTTTACATGGTAATAAACTGTAAATGGGGAGCTTGTAGATTAATGTAAAATTATTAGAATATTAATTTTGAAGTTGGCACAGGTCGTTTTTCAGCTTCATTTGAGGGAATATTTTGCTCATCTTTACCGGAAAATATTTGCTCTTTCCTCGGGCATATTTTATAGATATATATATAACCCACTTTTATATGGTGATAAACTGCAAGTGGAGACCCGGTACATAAATAAAAAATATTACATTTTTAATTTTAAAGTTGGCACTGATCGTTTTTCAGATGCATTTGATTGAATATTTTGCTCATCTTTATCCGAAAAATTATTGCTTTTCCTCGTACATATTTTATAGAGATATATAGCCCACTTTTATATGGTGATAAACTGTAAGTAAGGACCCTGTAGATGAACAGAAAATTATTAGGTTATTAATTTTAAAGTGGCAAATTTCCTTTTTTTAGCTTCATTTGAGGGAATATTTTGCTCATCTTTATCCGAAAAATTAGTGTTCTTTCCTCGTACATATTTTATAGAGTTATACATATCCCACTTTTATATGGTGATAAACGGTAAGTGGGTATCATTTAGATGAATATAAAATTATTAGATTACTTATTTTTAAAGTTATCACTGGTCGTTTTTCATCTTCATTAGAGGGAATATTTTGCCCATCTTTATCCGAAAGATTAGTGTTCTTTCCTCGTACATGTTCTATAGAGATATGCATATCCCACTTCTATATGGTGATAAACTGTAAGTGGCTGACTTGTAGATGGATATAGAACAATTAGAATATTAATATTAAAGTTGGCACTGGTCGTGTTTGAGCTTTATTTGAGGGAATATTTTGCTCATCTATATTCGAAAAATTTTGGTCTTTCCTCGTGCATATTTTATATATATATATATATATATATATATATATATATATATATATATATATATATATATAGCCCACTTTTATACGGTAATAAACTGTAAGTGGGAGACCTGCAGATGAATATAAAATTATTAGAATGTTAATTTTAAAGTTGGCACTGGTCGTTTTTCACTTTCATTTGAGGGAATATTTTGCTCATTTTTGACCGAAAATTTAGTGTTCTTTCCTCGTACATATTTTATACAGATATGCATATCCAACTTTATATGGTGATAAACTGTAAGTGGGGACCCTGTAGATGAATATTAAATTATTAGATTATTAATTTGAAAGTTGGCAATTATTTTTTGCTTCATTGGAAGGAATTTTTTCTCATCTTTATCCGAAAAATTATTGTTCTTTCCTCATATATATTTTATAAAGATATATAGAGCCCACTTTTGCATAGTGATAAACTGTAACTGGGGGCCTGTAGATTAATGTAAAATTATTAGAATATTAATTTTGAAGTTGGCAGAGGTCGTTTTCCACCTTCATTTGAGGGAATATTTTGCTCATCTTTACCGGAAAAATTGGTGTTCTTTCCTCGTACATATTTATAGAAATATACATATCTCACTTTCATATAGAAATAAAGTATAAGTGGGGACCCTTTCGATGAATATAAAAAAATTGGATTATTAATTTTAAAGTTGGCAATTCTCTTTTTCTTAACTTCATCGGAGGGAATATTTTGCTCATCTTTATCCGAAAAATTAGTGTTCTTTCCTTGTACATATCCCACTATTATATGATGATAAACTATAAGTGGGGACCCTGTAGTTGAATATAAAAATTATTAGATTCTTAATTTTAAAGTTGGCACTGTTCGTTTTTCAGATTCTTTTGAGAGAATATTTTGCTCATCTTTATGCGAAAAATTATTGGTCTTTCCTCGTACATTTTTTATAGATATATATATAACCCACTTTTATATGGTGATAAACTATAAGTGGGGACCCTGTACATAAATATTAAATTATTAGTGTATTAATTTTAAAACTGACACTGCTAGTTTTTCAGCTTCATTTGACGGAATATTTTGCTCATCTTTATCCGAAAAATTAGTGTTTTCTCCTCGTACATATTTTATAGAGATCTTTATAGCCCACTTTTATACGGCGATAAACTGTAATTGGGGACCCTGTAAATGAATATAAAATTATTGGATTATTAATTTTAAAGTCGGTACTGGTCGTTTTTCACCTTCATTTGAGGGAATATTTTGCTCATTTTTATCCGAAAAATTAATGTACTTTCCTCGTACATATTTTACAGAGATATGCATATCCCATTTCTTTATGGTGATAAACTGTAAGTGGGTATCATTTAGATGAATATAAAATTATTAGATTATTTATTTTTAAAGTTGGCACTGGTCGTTTTTCATCATTTGAGGGAATATTTTGCCCATCTTTATCCGAAAAATTAGTGTTCTTTCCTCGTAAATGTTCTATAGAGATATTCATTCCAAACTTCTATATGGTGATAAACTGTAAGTTCGGGCCCTGTAGATGGATATAAAAGTATTAGATTATTAATTTTAAAGCTGGCACTGGTCGTGTTTCAGCTGTATTTAAGGGAATATTTTGCTCATCTTTATCCGAAAAATTTTTGCTCTTTCCTCGTGCATATTTTATAGATATATATATAACCCACTTTTATATGGTTTTAAACTACAAGTGGGAACCCTGTGCATAAATAAAAAAATTATACATTATTAATTTTAAAGTTGGCACTGATCGTTTTACAGCTTCATTTGAGAGAATATTTTGCTCATCTTTATCCGAAAAATTAGTGTTCTCTCCTCGAACATATAATTTTTATATATATATATATATATATATATATATATATATATATATATATATATATATATATATATATAGCCCACTTTTATACGGTGATAAACTGTAATTGGAGACCCTGCAAATGAATAAAAAATTATTAGATTATTAATTTTAAAGTTGCCACTTGTCGTTTTTCACCTTCATTTTAGGGAATATTTTGCTCATCTTTATCCGAAAAATTAGTGTTCTTTCCCTGTACAAATTTTATAGAGATATAAAAATCCCACTTTTGTATGGTGATAAACTGTAGGTGGGAGCTCTGTAGATGAATATAAAATTATTCGATATTTAATTTTAAAGTTGGCAATGGTCGTTTTTTACATTCATTTGACGGAATATTTTGCTCGTCTTTGTCCGAAAACTTAGTGTTCTTTCCTCGTACATATTTTATAGAGATATGCATATCCAACTTTTATATGGTGATAAACTGTAAGTGGGGACCCTTTAGATGGATATAAAATTATTAGATTATTAATTTTAAAGTTTGCAATTTTTTAGCTTCATTTGAGGGACTTTTTTCTCATCTTTATCCGAAAAATTATTGTTCTTCCCTCGTACATATTTTAAAGAAATATATATAGCCCACTTTTATGTGGTACTAAACTGTAAGTGGGTCCCTGTAGATGAATTTAAAATTATTAGATTATTAATTTTAAAGTTGGCACTCGTCGTTTTTTACCTTCGTTTGAGGGAATATTTTGCTCATCTTTATCCGAAAAATATTGTTTTTTCCTCATACATATTTTATAGAGATATATATAGCCCACTTTTCCATGGTGATAAACTGTTAATGGGGAGCTTGTAGATTAATGTAAAATTATTAGAATATATAATTTTGAAGTTGGCCCAGGTCGTTTTTCAGCTTCATTTGAAGGAATATCTTGCTCATCTTTACCGGAAAATATTTGCTCTTTCCTCGTGCATATTTTATAGACATATATATAACCCACTTTTATATGGTGATAAACTACAAGTGGAGACCCTGTACATAAATAAAAAATATTACATTTTTAATTTTAAAGTTGGCACTGATCGTTTTTCAGATACATTTGATTGAATATTTTGCTCATCTTTATCAGAAAAATTATTGCTCTTTCCTCGTACATATTTTATAGATATATATATATATAACCCACTTTTATATTGTGATAAACTATAAGTGGGGACCCTGTACATAAATATAAAATTATTAGGGTATTAATTTTAAAATTGGCACTGCTCGTTTTTCAGCATCATTTGACGGAGTATTTTGCCCATCTTTATCCGAAAAATTAGTGTTCTCTCCTCGTACATATTTTATAGAGATATATATAGCCCACTTTTATATGGTGATAAACTGTAAGTGGGGACCCTGTAGATGAATAGAAAATTATTAGATTATTAATTTTAAAGTTTGCAATTTTCCTTTTTTTAGCTTCATTTGAGGGAATATTTTGCTCATCATTATCCGAAAAATTAGTGTTCCATCCTCGTACATATTTTATAGAGTTATACATATCCCATTTTTATATGGTGATAAACTGTAAGTGGGTATCATTTAGATGAATATAAAATTATTAGATTATTAATTTTTAAAGTTATCACTGGTCGTTTTTCATCTTCATTTGAGGGAATATTTTGCTCATCTTTATCCGAAAAATTTTGGTCTTTCCTCGTGCATATTTTATAGATATATATATATATAGCCCACTTTTTACGGTAATAAACTGTAAGTGGGAGCCCTGCAGATGAATATAAAATTATTAGAATGTTAATTTTAAAGATGACACTGGTCGTTTTTCACCTTCATTTGAGGGAATATTTTGCTCATCTTTGTCCGAAAATTTAGTGTTCTTTCCTCGTACATATTTTATACAGATATGCATATCCAACTTTATATGGTGATAAACTGTAAGTGGGGACCCTGTAGATGAATATTAAATTATTAGATTATTAATTTGTAAGTTGTCAATTATTTTTAGCTTCATTGGAGGGAATTTTTTCTCATCTTTATCCGAAAAATTATTGTTCTTTCCTCATATATATTTTATAAAGATATATATAGCCCACTTTTGCGTAGTGATAAACTGTAAGTGGGGAGCCTGTAGATTAATGTAAAATTATTAAAATATTAATTTTGAAGTTGGCAGAGGTCGTTTTTCCCCTTCATTTGGGGGAATATTTTGCTCATCTTTACCGGAAAAATTGGTGTTCTTTCCTCGTACATATTTTATAGAGATATACATATCTTACTTTCATATAGAGATAAAGTGTAAGTGGGGACCCTTTCGATGAATATAAAAATATTGGATTATTAATTTTAAAGTTGGCAATTCTCTTTTTCTTAACTTCATCGGAGGGAATATTTTGCTCATCTTTATCCGAAAAATTAGTGTTCTTTCCTTGTACATATCCCACTATTATATGTTGATAATTTATAAGTGGGGACCCTGTAGTTGAATATAAAAATTATTAGATTATTAATTTTAAAGCTGGCACTGCTCGTTTTTCAGATTCATTTGAGAGAATATTTTGCTCATCTTTATCCGAAAAATTATTGGTCTTTTCTCGTACATATTTTATAGATATATATATAACCCACTTTTATATGGTGATAAACTATAAGTGGGGACCCTGTACATAAATATAAAATTTTTAGAGTATTAATTTTAAAACTGGCACTGCTCGTTTTTCAGCTTCATTTGACGGAATATTTTGCTCATCTTTATCCGAAAAAATTGTGTTCTCTCCTCGTACATATTTTATAGAGATCTTTATAGCCCACTTTTATACGGTGATAAACTGTAATTGGGGACCCTGTAGATGAATATAAAATTATTAGATTATTAATTTTAAAGTTGTTACCGGTCGTTTTTCACCTTCATTTGAGGGAATATTTTGCACATTTTTATCCGAAAAATTAATGTTCTTTCCTCGTACATATTTTATAGAGATATGCATATCCCTTTTCATATGGTGATAAACTGTAAGGGGGTATCATTTAGATGAATATAAAATTAATAGATTATATATTTTTAAAGTTGACACTGGTCGTTTTTCATCATTTGAGGGAATATTTTGCCCATCTTTATCCGAAAAATTAGTGTTCTTTCCTCGTACATGTTCTATAAGGATATGCATATCCCACTTCTATATGGTGATAAACTGTAAGTGGGGGCCCTGTAGATGGATATAAAAGTATTAGATTATTAATTTTAAAGTTGGCACTGTCGTGTTTCAGCTTTATTTGAGGGAATATTTTGCTCATCTTTATCCGAAAAATTTTTGCTCTTTCCTCGTGCATATTTTATGGATATATATATATATAACCCACTTTCATATGGTGATAAACTACAAGTGGGAACCCTGTGAATAAATAAAAAATATTACATTATTAATTTTAAAGTTGGCACTGATCGTTTTTCAGCTTCATTTGAGCGAATATTTTGCTCATCTTTATCCGAAAAATTAGTGTTCTCTCCTCGTACATATATTTTATATATATATATATATATATATAGCCCACTTTTATACGGTAATAAACTGTAATTGCAAATGAATATAAAATTATTAGATTATTATTTTAAAGTTGGCACTTGTAGTTTTTCACCTTCATTTTAGGGAATATTTTGCTCATCTTTATCCGAAAAATTTGTGTTTTTTCATCGTAAATATTTTATAGAGATATGCATATCCCTCTTTCTATGGTAATAAACTGTAAGTGGAGACCCTGTAGATGAATATAAAATTATAAGGTTTTTAATTTCAAAGTAGGCAATTTTCATTTTTTAGCTTCATGTGATGGAAATTTTGTTCATCTTTATCCGAAAAATTAGTGTTCTTTCCCCGTACATATTTTATATAGATATACAAATCCCACTCTTGTATGGTGATAAACTGTAAGTGGGAGCCCAGCAGATGAATATAAAATTATTAGATTGTTAATTTTAAAGTTGGCACTGGTCGTTTTTCACCTTCATTTGAGGGAATATTTAGCTCATCTTTGTCCGAAAATTTAGTGTTCTTTCCTCGTACATATTTTATAGAGATATATATAGCCCACTTTTGCATAGTGATAAACTGTACGTGGGCAGCCTGTAGATTAATGTAAAATTATTAGAATATTAATTTTGAAGTTGGCAGAGGTCGTTTTTCACCTTCATTTGAGGGAATATTTTGCTCATCTTTACCGGAAAAATTGGTGTTCTTTCCTCGAACATATTTTATAGAGATATACATATCTGACTTTCATATAGAGATAAAGTGTAGGTGGGGACCCTTTCGATGAATATAAATATATTGGATTATTAATTTTAAAGTTGGCAATTCTCTTTTTTTAACTTCATCGGAGGGAATATTTTGCTCATCTTTATCCGAAAAATTAGTGTTCTTTCCTTGTACATATCCCACTTTTATATTGTGATAAACTATAAGTGGGGACCCTGTACATAAATATAAAACTATTAGAGTATTAATTTTAAAACTGACACTGCTCGTTTTTCAGCTTCATTTGACGGAATATTTTGCTCATCTTTATCCGAAAAATTAGTGTTTTCTCGTCGTACATATTTTATAGAGATCTCTATATCCCCTTTTTATACGGCGATAAACTGTAATTGGGGACCCTGTAAATGAATATAAAATTATTGGATTATTAATTTTAAACTCGGTACTGGTCGTTTTTCACCTTCATTTGAGGGAATAATTTGCTCATTTTTATCCGAAAAATTAATGTTCTTTCCTCGTACATATTTTACAGAGATATGATATCCAACTTTTATATGGTGATAAACTGTAAGTGGGGACCCTTTAGATGGATATAAAATTATTAGATTATTAATTTTAAAGTTTGCAATTTTTTAGCTTCATTTGAGGGAATATTTTGCTCGTCTTTATCCTAAAAATTATTGTCCTTCCCTCGTACATATTTTAAAGAAATATATATAACCCACTTTTATATGGTACCAAACTGTAAGTGGGTCCCTGTAGATGAATTTAAAGCTATTAGATTATTAATTTTAAAGTTGGCACTCGTCGTTTTTTAGCTTCGTTTGAGGGAATATTTTGCTCATCTTTATCCGAAAAATTATTGTTTTTTCCTCATACATATTTTATAGAGATATATATAGCCCACTTTTACATGGTGATAAACTGTAAATTGGGAGCTTGTAGATTAATGTAAAAATATTAGAATATTAATTTTGAAGTTGGCACAGGTCGTTTTTCAGCTTCATTTGAGGGAATATTTTGCTCATCTTTACCGGAAAATATTTGCTCTTTCCTCGTGCATATTTTATAGATATATATATAACCCACTTTTATATGGTGATAAACTACAAGTGGAGACCCTGTACATAAATAAAAAATATTACATTTTTAATTTTAAAGTTGGCACTGATCGCTTTTCAGATACATTTGATTGAATATTTTGCTCATCTTTATCAGAAAAATTATTGCTTTTTCCTCGTTCATATTTTATAGAGACATATATAGCCCACTTTTATATGGTGATAAACTGTAAGTGGGGACTCTGTAGATGAATAGAAAATTATTAGTTTATTAATTTTAAAGTTGGCAAATTTACTTTTTTTAGCTTCATTTGAGGGAATATTTTGCTCATCTTTATCCGAAAAATTAGTGTTCTTTCCTCGTACATATTTTATAGAGTTATAAATATCCCACTTTTATATGGTGATAAACTGTAAGTGGGTATCATTTAGATGAATATAAAATTATTAGATTACTTATTTTTAAAGTTATCACTGGTCGTTTTTCATCTTCATTAGAGGGAATATTTTGCCCATCTTTATCCGAAAAGTTGGTGTTTTTCCTCGTACATGTTCTATAGAGTTATGCATATCCCACTTCTATATGGTGATAAACTGTAAGTGGCTGATATGTAGATAGATATAGAAGAATTAGATTCTTAATATTAAAGTTGGCACTGGTCGTGTTTGAGCTTTATTTGAGGGAATATTTTGCTCATCTTTATCCGAAAAATTTTGGTCTTTCCTCGTGCATATTTTATAGATATATATATATATATATATATATATATATATATATATATATATATATATATATATATATAGCCCACTTTTATACGGTAGTAAACTTTAAGTGGGAGCCCTGCAGATGAATATAAAATTATTAGAATGTTAATTTTAAAGTTGGCACTGGTCGTTTTTCACCTTCATTTGAGGGAATATTTTGCTCATCTTTGTCCGAAAATTTAGTGTTCTTTCCTCGTACATATTTTATACAGATATGCATATCCAACTTTATATGGGGATAAACTGTAAGTGGGGACCCTGTAGATGAATATTAAATTATTAGATTATTAATTTGAAAGTTGGCAATTATTTTTAGCTTCATTGGAGGGAATTTTTTCTCATCTTTATCCGAAAAATTGTTGTTCTTTCCTCATATATATTTTATAAAGATATATATAGCCCACTTTTGCATAGTGATAAACACTAACTGGGGAGCCTGCAGATTAATGTAAAATTATTAGAATATTAATTATGAAGTTGGCAGAGGTCGTTTTCCACCTTCATTTGAGGGAATATTTTGCTCATCTTTACCGGAAAAATTGGTGTTCTTTCCTCGTACATATTTTATAGAGATATACATATCTCACTTTCATATAGAGATAAAGTATAAGTGGGGACCCTTTCGATGAATATAAAAATATTGGATTATTAATTTTAAAGTTGGCAATTCTCTATTTCTTAACCTCATCGTAGGGAATATTTTGCTCATCTTTATCCGAAAAATTAGTGTTCTTTCCTTGTAAATATCCCACTATTATATGGTGATAAACTATAAGTGGGAACCCTGTAGTTGAATATAAAAATTATTAGATTCTTATTTTTAAAGTTGGCACTGCTCGTTTTTCTGATTCTTTTGAGAGAATATTTTGCTCATCTTTATGCGAAAAATTATTGGTCTTTCCTCGTACATTTTTATAGATATATATATAACCCACTTTTATATGGTGATAAACTGTAAGTGGGGGCCCTGTAGATGGATATAAAAGTATTAGATTATTAATTTTAAAGCTGGCACTGGTCGTGTTTTAGCTTTATTTGAGGGAATATTTTGCTCATCTTTATCGGAAAAATTTTCGCACTTTCCTCGTGCATATTATATATATATATATATATAACCCACGTTTATATGGTGATAAACTACAAGTGGGAACCCTGTGCATAAATAAAAAAATTATACATTATTAATTTTAAAGTTGGCACTGATCGTTTTACAGCTTCATTTGAGAGAATATTTTGCTCATCTTTATCCGAAAAATTAGTGTTCTCTCCTCGAACATATAATTTATATATATATATATATATATATATATATATAGCCCACTTTTATACGGTGATAAACTGTAATTGGAGACCCTGCAAATGAATAAAAAGTTATTAGATTATTAATTTTAAAGTTGGCACTTGTCGTTTTTCACCTTCATTTTAGGGAATATTTTGCTCATCTTTATCCGAAAAATTAGTGTTCTTTCCCCGTACAAATTTTATAGAGATATAAAAATCCCACTTTTTTATGGTGATAAACTGTAGGTGGGAGCTCTGTAGATGAATATAAAATTATTCGATTTTGAATTTTAAAGTTGGCAATGGTCGTTTTTTACCTTCATTTGACGGAATATTTTGCTCGTCTTTGTCCGAAAACTTAGTGTTCTTTCCTCGTACATATTTTATAGAGATATGCATATCCAACTTTTATATGGTGATAAACTGTAAGTGGGGACCCTTTAGATGGATATAAAATTATTACATTATTAATTTTAAAGTTTGCAATTTTTTAGCTTCATTTGAGGGAATATTTTGCTCATCTTTATCCGAAAAATTATTGCTTTCCCTCGTACATATTTTAAAGAAATATATATAGCCCACTTTTATATGGTACCAAACTGTAAATGGGTCCCTGTAGATGAATTTAAAATTATTAGATTATTAATTTTAAAGTTGGCACTCGTCGTTTTTTACCTTCGTTTGAGGGAATATTTTGCTCATCTTTATCCGAAAAATTATTGTTTTTTCCTCATACATATTTTATAGAGATATATATAGCCCACTTTTACATGGTGATAAACTGTAAATGGGGAGCTTGTAGATTAATGTAAAATTATTAGAATATATAATTTTGAAGTTGGCACAGGTCGTTTTTCAGCTTCATTTGAGGGAATATTTTGCTCATATTTACCGGAAAATATTTGGTCTTTCCTCGTGCATATTTTATAGATATATATATAACCCACTTTTATATGGTGATAAACTACAAGTGGAGACCCTGTACATAAATAAAAAATATTACATTTTTAATTTTAAAGTTGGCACTGATCGTTTTTCAGATACATTTGATTGAATATTTTGCTCATCTTTATCCGAAAACTTATTGCTCTTTCCTCGTACATATTTTATAGATATATATATAACCCACTTTTATATGGTGATAAACTATAAGTGGGGACCCTGTACATAAATATAAAATGATTAGGGTATTAATTTTAAAATTGGCACTGCTCGTTTTTCAGCATCATTTGACGGAGTATTTTGCCCATTTTTATCCGAAAAATTAGTGTTCTCTCCTCGTACATATTTTATAGAGATATATATAGCCCACTTTTATATGGTGATAAACTGTAAGTGGGGACCCTGTAGATGAATAGAAAATTATTAGATTATTAATTTTAAAGTTGGCAATTTTCCTTTTTTTAGATTCATTTGAGGGAATATTTTGCTCATCTTTATCCGAAAAATTAGTGTTCCTTCCTCGTACATATTTTATAGAGTTATACATATCCCACTTTTATATGGTGATAAACTGTAAGTGGGTATCATTTAGATGAATATAAAATTATCAGATTACTTATTTTTAAAGTTATCACTGGTCGTTTTTCATCTTCATTTGAGGGAATATTTTGCCCATCTTTATCCGAAAAATTAGTGTTCTTTCCTCGTACATGTTTTATAGAGATATGCATATCCCACTTCTATATGGTGATAAACTGTAAGTGGCTGACTTGTAGATGGATATAGGAGAATTAGATTATTAATATTAAAGTTGGCACTGGTCGTGTTTGAGCTTTATTTGAGGGAATATTTTGCTCATCTTTATCCGAAAAATTTTGGTCTTTCCTCGTGCATATTTTATAGATATATATATATATATATATATATATATAGCACACATCTATACGGTAATAAACTGTAAGTGGGAGCTCTGCAGATGAATATAAAATTATTAGAATGTTAATTTTAAAGTTGGCACTGGTCGTTTTTCACCTTCATTTGAGGAAATATTTTGCTCATCTTTGTCCGAAAATTTAGTGTTCTTTCCTCGTACATATTTTATACAGATATGCATATCCAACTTTATATGGTGATAAACTGTAAGTGTGGACCCTGTAGATGAATATTAAATTATTAGATTATTAATTTGAAAGTTGGCAATTATTTTTAGCTTCATTGGAGGGACTTTTTTCTCATCTTTATCCGAAAAATTATTGTTCTTTCCTCATATATATTTTATAAAGATATATATAGCCCACTTTTGCGTAGTGATAAACTGTAAGTGGGGAGCCTGTAGATTAATGTAAAATTATTAGAATATTAATTTTGAAGTTGGCAGAGGTCGTTTTTCACCTTCATTTGGGGTAATATTTTGCTCATCTTTACCGGAAAAATTGGTGTTCTTTCCTCGTACATACTTTATAGAGATATACATATCTTACGATAAAGTGTAAGTGGGGACCCTTTCGATGAATATAAAAATATTGGATTATTAATTTTAAAGTTGGCAATTCTCTTTTCCTTACTTCATCGGAGGGAATATTTTGCTCATCTTTATCCGAAAAATTAGTGTTCTTTCCTTGTACATATTCTACTATTATATGTTGATAAACTATAAGTGGGGACCCTGTAGTTGAATATAAAAATTATTAGATTATTAATTTTAAAGTTGGCACTGCTCGTTTTTCAGATTCATTTGAGAGAATATTTTGCTCATCTTTATCCGAAAAATTATTGGTCTTTTCTCGTACATATTTTATAGATATATATATATAACCCACTTTTATATGGTGACAAACTATAAGTAGGGACCCTGTACATATATATAAAATTATTAGAGTATTAATTTTAAAACTGGCACTGCTCGTTTTTCACCTTCATTTGAGGGAATATTTTGCACATTTTTATCCGAAAAATTAATGTTCTTTCCTCGTACATATTTTATAGAGATATGCATATCCCTTTTCATATGGTGATAAACTGTAAGTAGGTATCATTTAGATGAATATAAAATTAATAGATTATATATTTTTAAAGTTGGCACTGGTCGTTTTTCATCATTTGAGGGAATATTTTGCCCATCTTTATCCGAAAAATTAGTGTTCTTTCCTCGTACATGTTCTATAGAGATATGCATATCCCACTTCTATATGGTGATAAACTGTAAGTAGGGGTTCAGTAGATGGATATAAAAGTATTAGATTATTAATTTTAAAGTTGGCACTGTCGTGTTTCAGCTTTATTTGAGGGAATATTTTGCTCATCTTTATCCGAAAAATTTTTGCTCTTTCCTCGTGCATATTTTATGGATATATATATATAACCCACTTTTCTATGGTGATAAACTACAAGTGGGAACCCTGTGAATAAATAAAAAAATATTACATTATTAATTTTAAAGTTGGCACTGATCGTTTTTCAGCTTCATTTGAGCGAATATTTTGCTCATCTTTATCCGAAAAATTAGTGTTCTCTCCTCGTACATATATTTTATAGATATATATATATATATATAGCCCACTTTTATACGGTGATAAACTGTAATTGGAGACCCTGCAAATGAATATAAAATTATTAGATTATTAATTTTAAAGTTGGCACTTGTCGTTTTTCACCTTCATTTTAGGGAATATTTTGCTCATCTTTATCCGAAAAATTTGTGTTTTTTCATCGTAAATATTTTATAGAGATATGCATATCCCTCTTTCTATGGTAATAAACTGTAAGTGGAGACCCTGTAGATGAATATGAAATTATTAGGTTTTTAATTTCAAAGTAGGCAATTTTCATTTTTTAGCTTCATGTGATGGAAATTTTGCTCATCTTTATCCGAAAAATTAGTGTTCTTTCGCCGTACACATTTTATAGAGATATACAAATCCCACTTTTGTATGGTGATAAACTGTAGGTGAGAGCCCTGTAGATGAATATAAAATTATTAGATTGTTAATTTTAAAGTTGGCACTGGTCCTTTCTACCTTCATTTGAGGGAATATTTTGCTCCTCTTTGTCCGAAAACTTAGTGTTTTTTTTCGTACATATTTTATAGAGATATGCATATCCAACTATAGAGATATGGTGATAAACTGTAAGTGGGGACCCTCTAGATGAATATAAAATTATTAGATTATTAATTTTAAAGTTTGCAATTTTTTTAGCTTCATTTGAGGGAATATTTTGCTCATCTTTATCCAAAAAAATTTATTGTTCTTCCCTGGAACACATTTTAAAGAAATATATATAGACCACTTTTATATGGTGACAAACTGTAAGTGGGTCTCTGTAGATGAATATAAAATTATTAGATTATTAATTTTAAAGTTGGCACTGGTCGTTTTTTACCTTCATTTGAGGGAATATTTTGCTCATCTTTATCCGAAAAATTATTGCTCTTTCCTCGTACATATTTTTTAGATATATATATAACCCACTTTTATATGGTGATAAAGTTTAAGTGGGATCGCTGTACATAAATATAAAATTATTAGGGTATTAATTTTGAAATTGGCACTGCTCATTTTTCAGCATCATTAGACGGAATATTTTGCTCATCTTGATCCGAATAATTAGTGTTCTCTCCTCGTACATATTTTATAGAGATATATATAGCCCACTTTTATATGGTGATAAACTGTAAGTGGGTATCATTTAGATGAATATAAAATTATTAGATTACTTATTTTTAAAGTTATCACTGGTCGTTTTTCATCTTCATTAGAGGGAATATTTTGCCCATCTTTATCCGAAAAGTTGGTGTTTTTCCTCGTACATGTTCTATAGAGTTATGCATATCCCACTTCTATATGGTGATAAACTGTAAGTGGCTGATATGTAGATAGATATAGAAGAATTAGATTATTAATATTAAAGTTGGCACTGGTCGTGTTTGAGCTTTATTTGAGGGAATATTTTGCTCATCTTTATCCGAAAAATTTTGGTCTTTCCTCGTGCATATTTTATATATATATATATATATATATATATATATATATATAGCCCACTTTTATACGGTAGTAAACTTTAAGTGGGAGCCCTGCAGATGAATATAAAATTATTAGAATGTTAATTTTAAAGTTGGCACTGGTCGTTTTTCACCTTCATTTGAGGGAATATTTTGCTCATCTTTGTCCGAAAATTTAGTGTTCTTTCCTCGTACATATTTTATACAGATATGCATATCCAACTTTATATGGTGATAAACTGTAAGTGGGGACCCTGTAGATGAATATTAAATTATTAGATTATTAATTTGAAAGTTGGCAATTATTTTTAGCTTCATTGGAGGGAATTTTTTCTCATCTTTATCCGAAAAATTGTTGTTCTTTCCTCATATATATTTTATAAAGATATATATAGCCCACTTTTGCATAGTGATAAACACTAACTGGGGAGCCTGTAGATTAATGTAAAATTATTAGAATATTAATTTTGAAGTTCGCAGATGTCGTTTTTCACCTTCATTTGATGGAATATTTTGCTCATCTTTACCGGAAAAATTGGTGTTCTTTCCTTGTACATATTTTATAGAGATATACATATCTCACTTTCATATAGAGATAAAGTATAAGTGGGGACCCTTTCGATGAATATAAAAATATTGGATTATTAATTTTAAAGTTGGCAATTCTCTTTTTCTTAACCTCATCGGAGGGAATATTTTGCTCATCTTTATCCGAAAAATTAGTGTTCTTTCCTTGTAAATATCCCACTATTATATGGTGATAAACTATAAGTGGGGACCCTGTAGTTGAATATAAAAATTATTAGATTCTTAATTTTAAAGTTGGCACTGCTCGTTTTTCAGATTCTTTTGAGAGAATATTTTGCTCATCTTTATGCGAAAAATTATTGGTCTTTCCTCGTACATTTTTATAGATATATATAACCCACTTTTATATGGTGATAAACTGTAAGTGAGGGCCCGGTAGATGGATATAAAAGTATTAGATTATTAATTTTAAAGCTGGCACTGGTCGTGTTTCAGCTTTATTTGAGGGAATATTTTGCTCATCTTTATCGGAAAAATTTTTGCACTTTCCTCGTGCATATTTTATATATATATATATATAACCCACGTTTATATGGTGATAAACTACAAGTGGGAACCCTGTGCATAAATAAAAAAATTATACATTATTAATTTTAAAGTTGGCACTGATCGTTTTACAGCTTCATTTGCGAGAATATTTTGCTCATCTTTATCCGAAAAATTAGTGTTCTCTCCTCGAACATATAATTTATATATATATATATATATATATATATATATATATATATATATATATATATAGCCCACTTTTATACGGTGATAAACTGTAATTGGAGACCCTGCAAATGAATAAAAATTATTAGATTATTAATTTTAAAGTTGGCACTTGTCGTTTTTCACCTTCATTTTAGGGAATATTTTGCTCATCTTTATCCGAAAAATTAGTGTTCTTTCCCCGTACAAATTTTATAGAGATATAAAAATCCCACTTTTGTATGGTGATAAACTGTAGGTGGGAGCTCTGTAGATGAATATAAAATTAATCGATTTTTTATTTTAAAGTTGGCAATGGTCGTTTTTTACCTTCATTTGACGGAATATTTTGCTCGTCTTTGTCCGAAAACTTAGTTTTCTTTCCTCGTACATATTTTATGGAGATATGCATATCCAACTTTTATATGGTGATAAACTGTAAGTGGGGACCCTTTAGATGGATATAAAATTATTACATTATTAATTTTAAAGTTTGCAATTTTTTAGCTTCATTTGAGGAATATTTTGCTCATCTTTATGCGAAAAATTATTGTTCTTCCCTCGTACATATTTTATAGAGATATATATAGCCCACTTTTATATGGTGATAAACTGTAAGTGGGGACCCTGTAGATGAATAGAAAATTATTAGATTATTAATTTTAAAGTTGGCAATTTTCCTTTTTTTAGCTTCATTTGAGGGAATATTTTGCTCATCTTTATCCGAAAAATTATTGTTTTTTCCTCATACATATTTTATAGAGATATATATAGCCCACTTTTACATGGTGATAAACTGTAAATGGGGAGCTTGTAGATTATTGTAAAATTATTAGAATATATAATTTTGAAGTTGGCACAGGTCGTTTTTCAGCTTCATTTGAGGGAATATTTTGCTCATCTTTACCGGAAAATATCTGGTCTTTCCTCGTGCATATTTTATAGATATATATATAACCCACTTTTATATGGTGATAAACTACAAGTGGATACCCTGTACATAAATAAAAAATATTACATTTTTAATTTTAAAGTTGGCACTGATGGTTTTTCAGATACATTTGATTGAATATTTTGCTCATCTTTATCCGAAAAATTATTGCTCTTTCCTCGTACATATTTTATAGATATATATATAACCCACTTTTATATGGTGATAAACTATAAGTGGGGACCCTGTACATAAATATAAAATTATTAGGGTATTAATTTTAAAATTGGCACTGCTCGTTTTTCAGCATCATTTGACGGAGTATTTTGCCCATCTTTATCCGAAAAATTAGTGTTCTCTCCTCGTACATATTTTATAGAGATATATATAGCCCACTTTTATATGGTGATAAACTGTAAGTGGGGACCCTGTAGATGAATAGAAAATTATTAGATTATTAATTTTAAAGTTGGCAATTTTCCTTTTTTTAGCTTCATTTGAGGGAATATTTTGCTCATCTTTATCCGAAAAATTAGTGTTCCTTCCTCGTACATATTTTATAGAGTTATACATATCCCACTTTTATATGGTGATAAACTGTAAGTGGCTGACTTGTAGATGGATATAGAAGAATTAGATTATTAATATTAAAGTTGGCACTGGTCGTGTTTGAGCTTTATTTGAGGGAATATTTTGCTCATCTTTATCGGAAAAATTTTGGTCTTTCCTCTTGCATATTTTATAGATACATATATATATATAACACTTTTTTACGGTAATAAACTGTAAGTGGGAGCCCTGCAGATGAATATAAAATTATTAGAATGTTAATTTTAAAGTTGGCACTGGTCGTTTTTCACCTTCATTTGAGGGAATATTTTGCTCATCTTTGTCCGAAAATTTAGTGTTCTTTCCTCGTACATATTTTATACAGATATGCATATCCAACTTTATATGGTGATAAACTGTAAGTGTGGACCCTGTAGATGAATATTAAATTATTAGATTATTAATTTGAAAGTTGGCAATTATTTTTAGCTTCATTGGAGGGACTTTTTTCTCATCTTTATCCGAAAAATTATTGTTCTTTCCTCATATATATTTTATAAAGATATGTATAGCCCACTTTTGCGTAGTGATAAACTGTAAGTGGGGAGCCTGTAGATTAATGTAAAATTATTAGAATATTAATTTTGAAGTTGGCAGAGGTCGTTTTTCACCTTCATTTGGGGGAATATTTTGCTCATCTTTACCGGAAAAATTGGTGTTCTTTCCTCGTACATACTTTATAGAGATATACATATCTTACTTTCATATAGAGATAAAGTGTAAGTGGGGACCCTTTCGATGAATATAAAAATATTGGATTATTAATTTTAAAGTTGGCAATTCTCTTTTTCTTAACTTCATCGGAGGGAATATTTTGCTCATCTTTATCCGAAAAATTAGTGTTCTTTCCTTGTACATATTCTACTATTATATGTTGATAAACTATAAGAGGGGACCCTGTAGTTGAATATAAAAATTATTAGATTATTAATTTTAAAGTTGGCACTGCTCGTTTTTCAGATTCATTTGAGAGAATATTTTGCTCATCTTTATCCGAAAAATTATTGGTCTTTTCTCGTACATATTTTATAGATATATATATAACCCACTTTTATATGGTGACAAATTATAAGTAGGGACCCCGTACATAAATATAAAATTATTAGAGTATTAATTTTAAAACTGGCACTGCTCGTTTTTCAGCTACATTTGACGGAATATTTTGCTCATCTTTATCCGAAAAATTAGTGTTCTCTCCTCGTACATATTTTATAGCGATCTTTATAGCCCACTTTTATACGGTGATAAACTGTAATTGGGGACCCTGTAGATGAATATAAAATTATTAGATTATTAATTTTAAAGTCGGTACCGGTCGTTTTTCACCTTCATTTGAGGGAATATTTTGCACATTTTTATCCGAAAAATTAATGTTCTTTCCTCGTACATATTTTATAGAGATATGCATATCCCTTTTCATATGGTGATAAACTGTAAGTAGGTATCATTTAGATGAATATAAAAGTATTAGATTATTAATTTTAAAGTTGGCACTGTCGTGTTTCAGCTTTATTTGAGGGAATATTTTGCTCATCTTTATCCGAAAAATTTTTGCTCTTTCCTTGTGCATATTTTATGGATATATATATATAACCAAGTTTTCTATGATGATAAACTACAAGTGGGAACCCTGTGAATAAATAAAAAAATATTACATTATTAATTTTAAAGTTGGCACTGATCGTTTTTAAGCTTCATTTGAGCGAATATTTTGCTCATCTTTATCCGAAAAATTAGTGTTCTCTCCTCGTACATATATTTTATAGATATATATATATATATAGCCCACTTTTATACGGTGATAAACTGTAATTGGAGACCCTGCAAATGAATATGAAATTATTAGATTATTAATTTTAAACTTGGCACTTGTCGTTTTTCACCTTCATTTTAGGGAATATTTTGCTCATCTTTATCCAAAAAATTGTGTTTTTTCATCGTAAATATTTTATAGAGATATGCATATCCCTCTTTCTATGGTAATAAACTGTAAGTGGAGACAATGTAGATGAATATAAAATTATTAGGTTTTTAATTTCAAAGTAGGCAATTTTCATTTTTTAGCTTCATGTGATGGAAATTTTGCTCATCTTTATCCGAAAAATTAGTGTTCTTTCGCCGTACACATTTTATAGAGATATACAAATCCCACTTTTGTATGGTGATAAACTGTAGGTGGGAGCCCTGTAGATGAATATAAAATTATTAGATTGTTAATTTTAAAGTTGACACTGGTCCTTTTTACCTTCATTTGAGGGAATATTTTGCTCGTCTTTGTCCGAAAACTTAGTGTTTTTTTTTTCGTACATATTTTATAGAGATATGCATATCCAACTATAGAGATATGGTGATAAACTGTAAGTGGGGACCCTCTAGATGAATATAAAATTATTAGATTATTAATTTTAAAGTTTGCAATTTTCTTAGCTTCATTTGAGGGAATATTTTGCTCATCTTTATCCAAAAAAATTATTTTTCTTCCCTGGAACACATTTTAAAGAAATATATATAGACCACTTTTATATGGTGACAAACTGTAAGTGGGTCTCTGTAGATGAATATAAAATTATTAGATTATTAATTTTAAAGTTGGCACTGGTCGTTTCTTACCTTCATTTGAGGGAATATTTTGCTCATCTTTATCCGAAAAATTACTGTTCTTTCCTTGTACATATTTTATAGAAATATATATAGCCCACTTTTATATGGTAATAAACTGTAAGTGAGGACCCTTTAGATGAATATAATTTTATAGTTAATTAATTTTAAAGTTGGCACTGATCGTTTTTCAGATATATTTGAGGGGATGTTTTGCTCATCTTTATCCGAAAAATTATTGCTCTTTCCTCGTACATATTTTTTAGATATATATATAACCCACTTTTATATGGTGATAAACTTTAAGTGGGATCGCTGTACATAAATATAAAATTATTAGAGTATTAATTTTGAAATTGGCACTGCTCATTTTTCAGCATCATTAGACGGAATATTTTGCTCATCTTGATCCGAAAAATTAGTGTTCTCTCCTCGTACATATTTTATAGAGATATATATAGCCCACTTTTATATGGTGATAAACTGTAAGTGGAGACCCAGTAGATCAATAGAAAATTATTAGATTGTTAATTTTAAAGTTGGCACTGGTCGTTTTTCACCTTCATTTGAGGGAATATTTTGCTCATCTTTGTCCGAAAATTTAGTGTTCTTTCCTCGTACATATTTTATACAGATATGCATATCCAACTTTTATATGGTGATAAACTGTAAGTGGGGACCCTGTAGATGAATATAAAATTATTAGATTATTAATTTGAAAGTTGGCAATTATTTCTAGCTTCATTGGAGGGAATATTTTGCTCAACTTTATCCGAAAAATTATTGTTCTTTCCTCATACATATTTTATAGAGATATATATAGCCCACTTTCACATGGTGATAAACTGTAAGCGGGCAGCCTGTAGATTAATGTAAAATTATTAGAATATTAATTTTGAAGTTGGCAGAGGTCGTTTTTCACCTTCATTTGGGGAAATATTTTGCTCATCTTTACCGGAAAAATTGGTGTTCTTTCCTCGTACATATTTTATAGAGATATACATATCTTACTTTCATATAGAGATAAAGTGTAAGTGGGGACCCTTTCGATGAATATAAAAATATTGGATTTTTAATATTAAAGTTGTCAATTCTCTTTTTTTTAACTTAATCGGAGGGAATATTTTGCTCATCTTTATCCGAAAAATTAGTGTTCTTTCCTTGTACATATCTCACTACTATATGGTGATAAACTATAAGTGGGGACCCTGTAGTTCAATATAAAATTATTAGATTATTAATTTTAAAGTTGGCACTGCTCGTTTTTCAGATTCATTTGAGAGAATATTTTGCTCATCTTTATCCGAAAAATTTATGGTCTTTCCTCGTACATATTTTATAGATATATATATAACCCACTTTTATATGGTGATAAACTATAAGTGGGGACCCTGTACATAATTATAAAATTATTAGAGTATTAATTTTAAAACTGGCACTGCTCGTTTATCAGTTTCATTTGGCGGAATATTTTGATCATCTTTATCCGAGAAATTAGTGTTCTCTCCTCGTACATATTTTATAGAGATCTTTATACCCACTTTTATACGGCGATAAACTATAATTGAGGACTCTGTAGATGAATATAAAATTATTAGATTATTAATTTTAAAGTCGGCACTGGTCGTTTTTCACCTTCATTTGAGGGAATATTTTGCTCATTTTTATCCGAAAAATTAATGTTCTTTCCTCGTACATATTTTATAGAGATATGCATATCCAACTTTTATATGGTGATAAACTGTAAGTGCGGACCATTTAGATGAATATAAAATTATTAGATTATTAATTTTAAAAATTGCAATTTTTTTAGCTTCATTTGACGGAATATTTTGCTCATCTTTGTCCGAAAAATTATTGTTCTTCCCTCGTACATATTTTAAATAAATATATATAGCCCACTTTTATATGGTGACAAACTGTAAGTGGGTCCCTGTAGATCAATATAAAATTATTAGATTATTTATTTTAAAGTTGGCACTGGTCGTTTCTTTACCTTCATTTGAGGGAATATTTTGCTCATCTTTATGCGAAAAATTATTGTTCTTTTCTCATACATAATTTATAGATATATATATATAGCCCACTTTTACATGGTGATAAACCGTAAGTAGGGAGCTTGTAGATTAATGTAAAATTATTAGAATATTAATTTTGAAGTTGGCACAGGTCGTTTTTCACCTTCATTTGAGGGAATATTTTGGTCATCTTTACCGGAAAAATTGGTGTTCTTTCCTCGTGCACATTTTATAGAGATATACATATCCGACTTTCATATAGTGATAAAGTGTAAGTGGGGACCATTTCGATGAATATAAAAATATTGGATTATTAATTTTAAAGTTGGCAATTCTCTTTTTTTCCTTCATCGGAGGGAATATTTTGCTCTTCTTTATCCGAAAAATTAGTGTTCTTTCCTTGTACATATCCACTATTATATGCTGATAAACTATAAGTGGGGACCGTATAGTTGAATATAAAATTATTAGATTATTAATTTTAAGGTTGGCACCTCTCGTTTTTCAGATTCATTTGAGGGAATATTTTGCTCATCTTTATCCGAAAAATTATTGCTCTTTCCTCGTACATATTTTTTAGATATATAGAACCCACTTTTTTATGGTGATAAACTATAAGTGGGGACCCTGTACATAAATATAAAATTATTAGAGTGTTAATTTTAAAATTGGCACTGCTCGTTTTTCAGCATCATTTGACGGAATATTTTGCTCATCTTTATCAAAAAAATTAGTGCTCTCTCCTCGTACATATTTTATAGAAATATTTATAGCCCACTTTTATACGGTGATAAACTGAAATTGGGGACACTGTAGATGAACATAAAATTATTAGATTATTAATTTTAAAGTTTACACTGGTCGTTTTTTACCTTCATTTTAGGGAATATTTTGCTCATCTTTATCCGAAAAATTAGTTTTTTTTCCTCGTACATATTTTATAGAGATATGCATATCCTACATCTATATGGTGATAAACTGTAAGTGAGGACCCTGTAGATGAATATAAAATTATTAGGGTATTAATTTCAAAGTTGGCAATTTTCATTTTTTTAGCTTCATGTGATGGAATATTTTGCTCATCTCTATCCGAAAAATTAGTCTTCTTTCCTCGTACATATTTTATAGAGATATACATATCCCACTTTTATATGGTGATAAACTGTAAGTGGGAGTACTGTAGATGAATATAAAATTATTAGATTATTAATTTTAAAGTTGGCATTGGTCGTTTTTCACCTTCATTTTAGGTAATATTTTGCTAATCTTTATCCGAAAAATTCGTGTCTTTTCCTCGTACATTTTTTATACATATATGCATATCCCACTTTTATATGGTGATAAACTGTAAGTGGGGACTCTTTAGATGAATATAAAATTATTAGTTACTTAATTTTAAAGTTGGCGATTTTCCTCTTTTTGGCTTCATGTAAGGGAATATTTGCATCATCTTTATCCGAAAATTTTTTGTTCTTTCCTCGTACATATTTTAAAGAAATATACATAGCCCACTTTTATATGGCGATAAACTTTAAGTGGGGACCCTGTGGGTGAACATAAAATTATTAGATTATCAATTTTAAAGATGGCACTGACTGTTTTTTACCTTTATTTAAGGGAATATTTTGCTCATCTTTATCCGAAAAATTAGTGTTCTCTCCTCGTACATATATTATAGAGATACATATAGCCCACTTTTATATGGTGATAGAGTGTAAGTGCGGACCCTGTAAACGAATATAAAATTATTGGATTATTAATTTTAAACTCGGTACTGGTCGTTTTTCACCTTCATTTGAGGGAATAATTTGCTCATTTTTATCCGAAAAATTAATGTTCTTTCCTCGTACATATTTTACAGAGATATGATATCCAACTTTTATATGGTGATAAACTGTAAGTGGGGACCCTTTAGATGGATATAAAATTATTAGATTATTAATTTTAAAGTTTGCAATTTTTTAGCTTCATTTGAGGGAATATTTTGCTCGTCTTTATCCGAAAAATTAATGTCCTTCCCTCGTACATATTTTAAAGAAATATATATAACCCACTTTTATATGGTACCAAACTGTAAGTGGGTCCCTGTAGATGAATTTAAAGTTATTAGATTATTAATTTTAAAGTTGGCACTCGTCGTTTTTTACCTTCGTTTGAGGGAATATTTTGCTCATCTTTATCCGAAAAATTATTGTTTTTTCCTCATACATATTTTATAGAGATATATATAGCCCACTTTTACATGGTGATAAACTGTAAATGGGGAGCTTGTAGATTAATGTAAAATTATTAGAATATTAATTTTGAAGTTGGCACAGGTTGTTTTTCAGCTTCATTTGAGGGAATATTTTGCTCATCTTTAACGGAAAATATTTGCTCTTTCCGCGTGCATATTTTATAGATCTATATATAACCCACTTTTATATGGTGATAAACTACAAGTGGAGACCCTGTACATAAATAAAAAATATTACATTTTTAATTTTAAAGTTGGCACTGATCGCTTTTCAGATACATTTGATTGAATATTTTGCTCATCTTTATCCGAAAAATTATTGCTT
Organism: Thermobia domestica; assembly: GCF_964235325.1. Taxonomy (NCBI): domain Eukaryota; kingdom Metazoa; phylum Arthropoda; class Insecta; order Zygentoma; family Lepismatidae; genus Thermobia; species Thermobia domestica. Next base: position 164,103,546 of record NC_137471.1, on the reverse strand, counting down.
TTTCCTCGTACATATTTTATAGAGACATATATAGCCCACTTTTATATGGTTATAAACTGTAAGTGGGGACTCTGTAGATGAATAGAAAATTATTAGATTATTAATTTTAAAGTTGGCAAATTTCCTTTTTTTAGCTTCATTTGAGGGAATATTTTGCTCATCTTTATCCGAAAAATTAGTGTTCTTTCCTCGTACATATTTTATAGAGTTATAAATATCCCACTTTTATATGGTGATAAACTGTAAGTGGGTATCATTTAGATGAATATAAAATTATTAGATTACTTATTTTTAAAGTTATCACTGGTCGTTTTTCATCTTCATTAGAGGGAATATTTTGCCCATCTTTATCCGTAAAGTTAGTGTTTTTCCTCGTACATGTTCTATAGAGTTATGCATATCCCACTTCTATATGGTGATAAACTGTAAGTGGCTGATATGTAGATGGATATAGAAGAATTAGATTATTAATATTAAAGTTGGCACTGGTCGTGTTTGAGCTTTATTTGAGGGAATATTTTGCTCATCTTTATCCGAAAAATTTTGGTCTTTCCTCGTGCATATTTTATAGATATATATATATATATATATATATATATAGCCCACTTTTATACGGTAATAAACTTTAAGTGGGAGCCCTGCAGATGAATATAAAATTATTAGAATGTTAATTTTAAAGTTGGCACTGGTCGTTTTTCACCTTCATTTGAGGGAATATTTTGCTCATCTTTGTCCGAAAATTTAGTGTTCTTTCCTCGTGCATATTTTATACAGATATGCATATCCAACTTTATATGGTGATAAACTGTAAGTGGGGACCCTGTAGATGAATATTAAATTATTAGATTATTAATTTGAAAGTTGGCAATTATTTTTAGCTTCATTGGAGGGAATTTTTTCTCATCTTTATCCGAAAAATTGTTGTTCTTTCCTCATATATATTTTATAAAGATATATATAGCCCACTTTTGCATAGTGATAAACACTAACTGGGGAGCCTGTAGATTAATGTAAAATTATTAGAATATTAATTTTGAAGTTGGCAGAAGTCGTTTTTCACCTTCATTTGAGGGAATATTTTGCTCATCTTTACCGGAAAAATTGGTGTTCTTTCCTTGTACATATTTTATAGAGATATACATATCTCACTTTCATATAGAGATAAATTATAAGTGGGGACCCTTTCGATGAATATAAAAATATTGGATTATTAATTTTAAAGTTGGCAATTCTCTTTTTCTTAACCTCATCGGAGGGAATATTTTGCTCATCTTTATCCGAAAAATTAGTGTTCTTTCCTTGTAAATATCCCACTATTATATGGTGATAAACTATAAGTAGGGACCCTGTAGTTGAATATAAAAATTATTAGATTCTTAATTTTAAAGTTGGCACTGCTCGTTTTTCAGATTCTTTTGAGAGAATATTTTGCTCATCTTTATGCGAAAAATTATTGGTCTTTCCTCGTACATTTTTATAGATATATATAACCCACTTTTATATGGTGATAAACTGTAAGTGGGGGCCCTGTAGATGGATATAAAAGTATTAGATTATTAATTTTAAAGCTGGCACTGGTCGTGTTTCAGCTTTATTTGAGGGAATATTTTGCTCATCTTTATCGGAAAAATTTTTGCACTTTCCTCGTGCATATTTTATATATATATATATAACCCACGTTTATATGGTGATAAACTACAAGTGGGAACCCTGTGCATAAATATAAAAATTATACATTATTAATTTTAAAGTTGGCACTGATCGTTTTACAGCTTCATTTGAGAGAATATTTTGCTCATCTTTATCCGAAAAATTAGTGTTCTCTCCTCGAACATATAATTTATATATATATATATATATATATATATATATATATATATATATAGCCCACTTTTATACGGTGATAAACTGTAATTGGAGACCCTGCAAATGAATAAAAATTATTAGATTATTAATTTTAAAGTTGGCACTTGTCGTTTTTCACCTTCATTTTAGGGAATATTTTGCTCATCTTTATCCGAAAAATTAGTGTTCTTTCCCCGTACAAATTTTATAGAGATATAAAAATCCCACTTTTGTATGGTGATAAACTGTAGGTGGGAGCTCTGTAGATGAATATAAAATTAATCGATTTTTTATTTTAAAGTTGGCAATGGTCGTTTTTTACCTTCATTTGACGGAATATTTTGCTCGTCTTTGTCCGAAAACTTAGTGTTCTTTCCTCGTACATATTTTATAGAGATATGCATATCCAACTTTTATATGGTGATAAACTGTAAGTGGGGACCCTTTAGATGGATATAAAATTATTACATTATTAATTTTAAAGTTTGCAATTTTTTAGCTTCATTTGAGGGAATATTTTCCTCATCTTTATCCAAAAAATTATTGTTCTTCCTTCGTACATATTTTAAAGAAATATATATAGCCCACTTTTATATGGTACCAAACTGTAAGTGGGTCCCTGTAGATGAATTTAAAATTATTAGATTATTAATTTTAAAGTTGGCACTCGTCGTTTTTTACCTTCGTTTGAGGGAATATTTTGCTCATCTTTATCCGAAAAATTATTGTTTTTTCCTCATACATATTTTATAGAGATATATATAGCCCACTTTTACATGGTGATAAACTGTAAATGGGGAGCTTGTAGATTAATGTAAAATTATTAGAATATATAATTTTGAAGTTGGCACAGGTCGTTTTTCAGCTTCATTTGAGGGAATATTTTGTTCATCTTTACCGGAAAGTATTTGGTCTTTCCTCGTGCATATTTTATAGATATATATATAACCCACTTTTATATGGTGATAAACTACAAGTGGAGACCCTGTACATAAATAAAAAATATTACATTTTTAATTTTAAAGTTGGCACTGATGGTTTTTCAGATACATTTGATTGAATATTTTGCTCATCTTTATCCGAAAAATTATTGCTCTTTCCTCGTACATATTTTATAGATATATATATAACCCACTTTTATATGGTGATAAACTATAAGTGGGGACCCTGTACATAAATATAAAATTATTAGGGTATTAATTTTAAAATTGGCACTGATCGTTTTTCAGCATCATTTGACGGAGTATTTTGCCCATCTTTATCCGAAAAATTAGTGTTCTCTCCTCGTACATATTTTATAGAGATATATATAGCCCACTTTTATATGGTGATAAACTGTAAGTGGGGACCCTGTAGATGAATAGAAAATTATTAGATTATTAATTATAAAGTTGGCAATTTTCCTTTTTTTAGCTTCATTTGAGGGAATATTTTGCTCATCTTTATCCGAAAAATTAGTGTTCCTTCCTCGTACATATTTTATAGAGTTATACATATCCCACTTTTATATGGTGATAAACTGTAAGTGGCTGACTTGTAGATGGATATAGAAGAATTAGATTATTAATATTAAAGTTGGCACTGGTCGTGTTTGAGCTTTATTTGAGGGAATATTTTGCTCATCTTTATCCGAAAAATTTTGGTCTTTCCTCGTGCATATTTTATAGATATATATATATATAGCACACTTTTATACGGTAATAAACTGTAAGTGGGAGCCCTGCAGATGAATATAAAATTATTAGAATGTTAATTTTAAAGTTGGCACTGGTCGTTTTTCACCTTCATTTGAGGGAATATTTTGCTCATCTTTGTCCTAAAATTTAGTGTTCTTTCCTCGTACATATTTTATACAGATATGCATATCCAACTTTATATGGTGATAAACTGTAAGTGTGGACCCTGTAGATGAATATTAAATTATTAGATTATTAATTTGAAAGTTGGCAATTATTTTTAGCTTCATTGGAGGGACTTTTTTCTCATCTTTATCCGAAAAATTATTGTTCTTTCCTCATATATATTTTATAAAGATATGTATAGCCCACTTTTGCGTAGTGATAAACTGTAAGTGGGGAGCCTGTAGATTAATGTAAAATTATTAGAATATTAATTTTGAAGTTGGCAGAGGTCGTTTTTCACCTTCATTTGGGGGAATATTTTGCTCATCTTTACCGGAAAAATTGGTGTTCTTTCCTCGTACATACTTTATAGAGATATACATATCTTACTTTCATATAAAGATAAAGTGTAAGTGGGGACCCTTTCGATGAATATAAAAATATTGGATTATTAATTTTAAAGTTGGCAATTCTCTTTTTCTTAACTTCATCGGAGGGAATATTTTGCTCATCTTTATCCGAAAAATTAGTGTTCTTTCCTTGTACATATTCTACTATTATATGTTGATAAACTATAAGTGGGGACCCTGTAGTTGAATATAAAAATTATTAGATTATTAATTTTAAAGTTGGCACTGCTCGATTTTCAGATTCATTTGAGAGAATATTTTGCTCATCTTTATCCGAAAAATTATTGGTCTTTTCTCGTACATATTTTATAGATATATATATAACCCACTTTTATATGGTGACAAACTATAAGTAGGGACCCCGTACATAAATATAAAATTATTAGAGTATTAATTTTAAAACTGGCACTGCTCGTTTTTCAGCTACATTTGACGGAATATTTTGCTCATCTTTATCCGAAAAATTAGTGTTCTCTCCTCGTACATATTTTATAGCGATCTTTATAGCCCACTTTTATACGGTGATAAACTGTAATTGGGGACCCTGTAGATGAATATAAAATTATTAGATTATTAATTTTAAAGTCGGTACCGGTCGTTTTTCACCTTCATTTGAGGGAATATTTTGCACATTTTTATCCGAAAAATTAATGTTCTTTCCTCGTACATATTTTATAGAGATATGCATATCCCTTTTCATATGGTGATAAACTGTAAGTAGGTATCATTTAGATGAATATAAAATTAATAGATTATATATTTTTAAAGTTGGCACTGGTCGTTTTTCATCATTTGAGGGAATATTTTGCCCATCTTTATCCGAAAAATTAGTGTTCTTTCCTCGTACATGTTCTATAGAGATATGCATATCCCACTTCTATATGGTGATAAACTGTAAGTGGGGGTTCTGTAGATGGATATAAAAGTATTAGATTATTAATTTTAAAGTTGGCACTGTCGTGTTTCAGCTTTATTTGAGGGAATATTTTGCTCATCTTTATCCGAAAAATTTTTGCTCTTTCCTCGTGCATATTTTATGGATATATATATAACCCAGTTTTCTATTTTGATAAACTACAAGTGGGAACGCTGTGAATAAATAAAAAAATATTACATTATTAATTTTAAAGTTGGCACTGATCGTTTTTAAGCTTCATTTGAGCGAATATTTTGCTCATCTTTATCCGAAAAATTAGTGTTCTCTCCTCGTACATATATTTTATAGATATATATATATATATATATATAGCCCACTTTTATACGTTGATAAACTGTAATTGGAGACCCTGCAAATGAATATAAAATTATTAGATTATTAATTTTAAACTTGGCACTTGTCGTTTTTCACCTTCATTTTAGGGAATATTTTGCTCATCTTTATCCGAAAAATTTGTGTTTTTTCATCGTAAATATTTTATAGAGATATGCATATCCCTCTTTCTATGGTAATAAACTGTAAGTGGAGAACCTGTAGATGAATATAAAATTATTAGGTTTTTAATTTCAAAGTAGGCAATTTTCATTTTTGATCTTCATGTGATGGAAATTTTGCTCATCTTTATCCGAAAAATTAGTGTTCTTTCGCCGTACACATTTTATAGAGATATACAAATCCCACTTTTGTATGGTGATAAACTGTAGGTGGGAGCCCTGTAGATGAATATAAAATTATTAGATTGTTAATTTTAAAGTTGGCACTGGTCCTTTTTACCTTCATTTGAGGGAATATTTTGCTCGTCTTTGTCCGAAAACTTAGTGTTTTTTTTCGTACATATTTTATAGAGATATGCATATCCAACTATAGAGATATGGTGATAAACTGTAAGTGGGGACCCTCTAGATGAATATAAAATTATTAGATTATTAATTTTAAAGTTTGCAATTTTTTTAGCTTCATTTGAGGGAATATGTTGCTCATCTTTATCCAAAAAAATTATTTTTCTTCCCTGGAACACATTTTAAAGAAATATATATAGACCACTTTTATATGGTGACAAACTGTAAGTGGGTCTCTGTAGATGAATATAAAATTATTAGATTATTAATTTTAAAGTTGGCACTGGTCGTTTCTTACCTTCATTTGAGGGAATATTTTGCTCATCTTTATCCGAAAAATTACTGTTCTTTCCTTGTACATATTTTATAGAAATATATATAGCCCACTTTTATATGGTAATAAACTGTAAGTGAGGACCCTTTAGATGAATATAATTTTATAGTTAATTAATTTTAAAGTTGGCACTGATCGTTTTTCAGATATATTTGAGGGGATGTTTTGCTCATCTTTATCCGAAAAATTATTGCTCTTTCCTCGTACATATTTTTTAGATATATATATAACCCACTTTTATATGGTGATAAACTTTAAGTGGGATCGCTGTACATAAATATAAAATTATTAGAGTATTAATTTTGAAATTGGCACTGCTCATTTTTCAGCATCATTAGACGGAATATTTTGCTCATCTTGATCCGAAAAATTAGTTTTCTCTCCTCGTACATATTTTATAGAGATATATATAGCCCACTTTTATATGGTGATAAACTGTAAGTGGGGACCCAGTAGATCAATAGAAAATTATTAGATTGTTAATTTTAAAGTTGGCACTGGTCGTTTTTCACCTTCATTTGAGGGAATATTTTGCTCATCTTTGTCCGAAAATTTAGTGTTCTTTCCTCGTACATATTTTATACAGATATGCATATCCAACTTTTATATGGTGATAAACTGTAAGTGGGGACCCTGTAGATGAATATAAAATTATTAGATTATTAATTTGAAAGTTGGCAATTATTTTTAGCTTCATTGGAGGGAGTATTTTGCTCAACTTTATCCGAAAAATTATTGTTCTTTCCTCATACATATTTTATAGAGATATATATAGCCCACTTTTACATGGTGATAAACTGTAAGCGGGCAGCCTGTAGATTAATGTAAAATTATTAGAATATTAATTTTGAAGTTGGCAGAGGTCGTTTTTCACCTTCATTTGGGGGAATATTTTGCTCATCTTTACCGGAAAAATTGGTGTTGTTTCCTCGTACATATTTTATAGAGATATACATATCTTACTTTCATATAGAGATAAAGTGTAAGTGGGGACCCTTTCGATGAATATAAAAATATTGGATTTTTAATATTAAAGTTGTCAATTCTCTTTTTCTTAACTTAATCGGAGGGAATATTTTGCTCATCTTTATCCGAAAAATTAGTGTTCTTTCCTTGTACATATCTCACTATTATATGGTGATAAACTATAAGTGGGGACCCTGTAGTTCAATATAAAATTATTAGATTATTAATTTTAAAGTTGGCACTGCTCGTTTTTCAGATTCATTTGAGAGAATATTTTGCTCATCTTTATCCGAAAAAATTATGGTCTTTCCTCGTACATATTTTATAGATATATATATAACCCACTTTTATATGGTGATAAACTATAAGTGGGGACCCTGTACATAATTATAAAATTATTAGAGTATTAATTTTAAAACTGGCACTGCTCGTTTTTCAGTTTCATTTGGCGGAATATTTTGATAATCTTTATCCGAGAAATTAGTGTTCTCTCCTCGTACATATTTTATAGAGATCTTTATAGCCCACTTTTATACGGTGATAAACTATAATTGAGGACTCTGTAGATGAATATAAAATTATTAGATTATTAATTTTAAAGTCGGCACTGGTCGTTTCTCACCTTCATTTGAGGGAATATTTTGCTGATTTTTATCCGAAAAATTAATGTTCTTTCCTCGTACATATTTTATAGAGATATGCATATTCCTCTTTTATATGGTAATAAACTGTAAGTGGAGACCCTGTAGATGAATATAAAATTATTAGGTTATTAATTTCAAAGTAGGCAATTTTCATTTTTTAGCTTAATGTGATGGAAACTTTGCTCATCTTTATACGAAAAATTAGTGTTTTCCCCCGTACATATTTTATAAAGATATAAAAATCCAACTTTTGTATGGTGATAAACTGTAAGTGGGACCCCTGTAGATGAATATAAAATGATTAGATTGTTAATTTTAAAGTTGGCACTGGTCGTTTTTTACCTTCATTTGCGGGAATATTTTGCTCATCTTTGTCCGAAAACTTAGTGTTCTTTCCTCGTACATATTTTATAGAGATATGCATATCCAACTTTTATATGGTGATAAACTGTAAGTGCTTACCCTTTAGATGAATATAAAATTATTAGATTATTAATTTTAAAAATTCCAATTTTTTTAGCTTCATTTGACGGAATATTTTGCTCATCTTTGTCCGAAAAATTATTGTTCTTCCCTCGTACATATTTTAAAGAAATATATATAGCCCACTTTTATATGGTGACAAACTGTAAGTGGGTCCCTGTAGATCAATATAAAATTATTAGATTATTTATTTTAAAGTTGGCACTGGTCGTTTCTTTACCTTCATTTGAGATAATATTTTGCTCATCTTTATGCGAAAAATTATTGTTCTTTCCTCATACATAATTTATAGAGATATATATATAGCCCACTTTTACATGGTGATAAACCGTAAGTAGGGAGCTTGTAGATTAATGTAAAATTATTAGATTATTAATTTTAAAGTTGGCACTGGTCGTTTTTCACCTTCATTTTAGGGAATATTTTGCTCATCTTTACCCGAAAAATTTGTTCTTAACTCCTAAATATTTTATAGAGATATGATATCCCTCTTTTATATGGTAATAAACTGTAAGTGGAGACCCTGTAGATGAATATAAAATTATTAGGTTAATAATTTCAAAGTAGGCAATTTTCATTTTTTAGCTTCATGTGATGGATGCGTTAAAATACTAAATAATACTTTTGATAAAGTGGATACTTTCAAATATCTAGGATCAATATTAACAGAGGAAAATCATATTCACGGAGAAATTAAATGTCGACTAAAAGCAGGGAATTCGTGTTACTATTCGGTTCAAAATCTCTTGTCGTCGCGAATTCTGTCGAGGAATTTGAAACTTAGAATATACAAAACGATAATCATGCCTGTGGTTCTGTATGGCTGCGAAACATGGTCACTTACTCTGAGGGAAGAACATAGACTGAAAGTATTTGAGAACAAGATCCTGAGACGAATATTCGGACCCAAGAGGAACGGGAATGGGGAATGGCGGAAACTTGATAACGAGGAACTACATAATTTATATGGTTTACCCAACATTGTTAGGGTCGTCAAGTCTAGGAGGCTTAGATGGGCGGGTCATGTAGCTAGAATGGAAGAAAGTAGAGACGCTTTCAAAGTTTTGATTGGAAGACCAATCGGAAAACGACCATTAGGAAGACCTAGGCGCAGATGGGAGGACAATATTAAGATGGATCTCGCAGAGATTGGAATACAGAGTAGAAACTGGATGCAGTTAGCTAAGGATAGAAGTTAGTGGAGAGCTTTTGTGAATGCGGCATTGAACCTTCGGGTTCCATAGGCCATAGAGTTAGTTAGTTAGTTAGCTTCATGTGATGGAAATTTTGTTCATCTTTATCAGAAAAATTAGTGTTCTTTCCTCGTACATATTTTATAGAGATATGCATATCCAACATTTATATGGTGATAAACTGTAAGTGGGGACCCTGTAGATGAATATAAAATTATTAGATTATTAATTTGAAAGTTGGCAATTATTTTTAGCTTCATTGGAGGGAATATTTTGCTCATCTTTATCCGAAAAATTATTGTTCTTTCCTCATACATATTTTATAGAGATATATACAGCCCACTTTTGCATAGTGATAAACTGTAAGTGGGCAGCCTGTAGATTAATGTAAAATTATTAGAATATTAATTTTGAAGATGGCAGAGGTCGTTTTTCACCTTCATTTGAGGGAATATTTTGCTCGTCTTTGTCCGAAAACTTAGTGTTTTTCCTCGTACATATTTTATAGAGATATGCATATCCAACTTTTATATGGTGATAAACTGTAAGTGGGTACCCTTTAGATGAATATAAAATTATTAGATTATTATTTTTAAATTTTTGCAATTTTTTAGCTTCATTTGAGGGAATACTTTGCTCATCTTTATTCGAAAAATTATTGTTATTCCCTGGTACATATTTTAAAGAAATATATATAGCCCACTTTTATATGGTGACAAACTGTAAGTGGGTCTTTGTAGATGAATATAAAATTATTAGATTATTAATTTTAAAGTTGGCACTGTCGTGTTTCAGCTTTATTTGAGGGAATATTTTGCTCATCTTTATCCGAAAAATTTTTGCACTTTCCTCTTGCACATTTTATGGATATATATATAACCCACTTTTATATGGTGATAAACTACAAGTGGGAATCCTGTGCATAAATAAAAAAATATTACATTATTAATTTTAAAGTTGGCACTGATCGTTTTACAGCTTCATTTGAGCGAATATTTTGCTCATCTTTATCCGAAAAATTAGTGTTCTCTCCTCGTACATATATTTATAGATATATATATATAAAGCCCACTTTTATACGGTGATAAACTGTAATTGGGGACCCTGCAAATGAATATAAAATTATAAGATTATTAATTTTAAAGTTGGCACTTGTCGTTTTTCACCTTCATTTTAGGGAATATTTTGCTCATCTTTATCCGAACAATTTGTGTTCTTTCATCGTAAATATTTTGTAGAGATATGCATATCCCTCTTTCTATGGTAATAAACTGTAAGTGGAGACCCTGTAGATGAATATAAAATTATTAGGTTATTAATTTCAAAGTAGGCAATTTTCATTTTTTAGCTTCATGTGATGGAAATTTTGCTCATCTTTATCCGAAAAATTAGTGTTCTTTCACCGTACAAATTTTATAGAGATATACAAATCCCACTTTTGTATGGTGATAAACTGTAGGTGGGAGCCATGTAGATGAATATAAAATTATTAGATTGTTAATTTTAAAGTTGGCACTGGTCCTTTTTACCTTCATTTGAGGGAATATTTTGCTCGTCTTTGTCCGAAAACTTAGTGTTTTTTCTCGTATATATTTTATAGAGATATGCATATCCAACTATAGAGATATGGTGATAAACTGTAAGTGAGGACCCTCTAGATGAATATAAAATTATTAGATTAATAATTTTAAAGTTTGCAATTTTTTTAGCTTCATTTGAGGGAATATTTTGCTCATCTTTATCCAAAAAAATTATTGTTTTTCCTTGGAACACATTTTAAAGAAATATATATAGCCCACTTTTATATTGTGACAAACTGTAAGTGGGTCTCTGTTGATGAATATAAAATTATTAGATTGTTAATTTTAAAGTTGGCACTGGTCGTTTTTCACCTTCATTTGAGGGAATATTTAGCACATCTTTGTCCGAAAATTTAGTGTTCTTTCCTCGTACATATTTTATAGAGATATATATAGCCCACTTTTGCATAGTGATAAACTGTACGTGGGCAGCCTGTAGATTAATGTAAAATTATTAGAATATTAATTTTGAAGTTGGCAGAGGTCGTTTTTCACCTTCATTTGAGGGAATATTTTGCTCATCTTTACCGGAAAAATTGGTGTTCTTTCCTCGTACATATTTTATAGAGATATACATATCTGACTTTCATATACAGATAAAGTGTAGGTGTGGACCCTTTCGATGAATATAAATATATTGGATTATTAATTTTAAAGTTGGCAATTCTCTTTTTTTAACTTCATCGGAGGGAATATTTTGCTCATCTTTATCCGAAAAATTAGTGTTCTTTCCTTGTACATATCCCACTTTTATATGGTGATAAACTATAAGTGGGGACCCTGTACATAAATATAAAACTATTAGAGTATTAATTTTAAAACTGACACTGCTCGTTTTTCAGCTTCATTTGACGGAATATTTTGCTCATCTTTATCCGAAAAATTAGTGTTCTCTCGTCGTACATATTTTATAGAGATCTTTATAGCCCACTTTTATACGGCAATAAACTGTAATTGGGGACCCTGTAAATGAATATAAAATTATTGGATTATTAATTTTAAACTCGGTACTGGTCGTTTTTCACCTTCATTTGAGGGAATATTTTGCTCGTTTTTATCCGAAAAATTAGTTCTTTCCTCGTACATATTTTACAGAGATATGGATATCCCATTTTTATATGGTGATAAACTGTAAGTGGGTATCATTTAGATGAATATAAAGTTATTGGTCTATTTATTTTTAAAGTTGGCACTGGTCATTTTTCTTCATTTGAGGGAATATTTTTCCCATCTTTATCCGAAAATTTAGTGTTCTTTCCTCGTAAATGTTCTATAGGGATATGCATATCAAACTTCTATATGGTGATAAACTGTAAGTGGGGGCCCTGTAGATGGATATAAAAGTATTAGATTATTAATTTTAAAGCTGGCACTGGTCGTGTTTCAGCATTATTTGAGGGAATATTTTGCTCATCTTTATCCGAATAATTTTTGCTCTTTCCTCGTGCATATTTTATAGATATATATAACCCACTTTTATATGGTGATAAACTACAAATGGGAACCCTGTGCATAAATAAAAAAAATATACATTATTAATTTTAAAGTTGGCACTGATCGTTTTACAGCTTCATTTGAGAGAATATTTTGCTCATCTTTATCCGAAAAATTAGTGTTCTCTCCTCGTACATATATTTTATATATATATATATATATATATATATACACACACACATATATATATATATATATATATATATATATATATATATCCCTCTTTTATACGGTGATAAACTGTAATTGGGGACCCTGCAAATGAATATAAAATTATTAGATTATTAATTTTAAAGTTGGCACTTGTCATTTTTCACCTTCATTTTAGGGAATATTTGGCTCATCTTTATCCGAAAAATTTTTGTTCTTCCATCGTAAATATTTTATAGAGATATGCATATCTCTCTTTTTATGGTAGTAAACTGTAAGTGGAGACCCAGTAGATGAATATAAAATTATTAGGTTATTAATTTCAAAGTAGGCAATTTTCATTTTTTAGCTTCATGTGACAGAAATTTTGCTCATCTTTATCTGAAAAATTAGTGTTCTTTCCCCGTACAAATTTTATAGAGATATAAAAATCCCACTTTTGTATGGTGATAAACTGTAGGTGGGAGCTCTGTAGATGAATATAAAATTATTCGATTTTTAATTTTAAGGTTGGCAATGGTCGTTTTTGACCTTCATTTGACAGAATATTTTGCTGGTCTTTGTCCGAAAAATTAGTGTTCTTTCCTCGTACATATTTTATAGAGATATGATATCCAACTTTTATATGGTGATAAACTGTAAGTGGGGACCCTTTAGATGGATATAAAATTATTAGATTATTAATTTTAAAGTTTGCAATTTTTTAGCTTCATTTGAGGGAATATTTTGCTCGTCTTTATCCGAAAAATTATTGTCCTTCCCTCGTACATATTTTAAAGAAATATATATAACCCACTTTTATATGGTACCAAACTGTAGGTGGGTCCCTGTAGATGTATTTAAAATTATTAGATTATTAATTTTAAAGTTGGCACTCGTCGTTTTTTCCCTTCGTTTGAGGGAATATTTTGCTCATCTTTATCCGAAAAATTATTGTTTTTTCCTCATACATATTTTATAGAGATATATATAGCCCACTTTTACATGTTGATAAACTGTAAATGGGGAGCTTGTAGATTAATTTAAAATTATTAGAATATTAATTTTGAAGTTGGCACAGGTCGTTTTTCAGCTTCATTTGAGGGAATATTTTGCTCATCTTTACCGGAAAATATTTGCTCTTTCCTCGTGCATATTTTATAGATATATATATAACCCACTTTTATATGGTGATAAACTACAAGTGGAGACCCTGTAGATGAATAGAAAATTATTAGATTATTAATTTTAAAGTTGGCAAATTTCCTTTTTTTAGCTTCATTTGAGGGAATATTTTGCTCATCTTTATCCGAAAAATTATTGTTCTTTCCTCATATATATTTTATAAAGATATATATAGCCCACTTTTGCATAGTGATAAACTGTAAGTGGGGAGCCTGTAGATTAATGTAAAATTATTAGAATATTAATTCTGAAGTTGGCAGAGGTCGTTTTTCACCTTCATTTGAGGGAATATTTTGCTCGTCTTTACCGGAAAAATTGGTGTTCTTTCCTCGTACATATTTTATAGAGATATACATATCTCACTTTCATATAGAGATAAAGTATAAGTGGGGACCCTTTCGATGAATATAAAAATATTGGATTATTAATTTTAAAGTTGGCAATTCTCTTTTTCTTAACTTCATCGGAGGGAATATTTTGCTCATCTTTATCCGAAAAATTAGTGTTCTTTCCTTGTACATATCCCACTATTATATGGTGATAAACTATAAGTGGGGACCCTGTAGTTGAATATAAAAAATATTAGATTCTTAATTTTAAAGTTGGCACTGCTCGTTTTCAGATTCTTTGAGAGAATATTTTGCTCATAATTATGCGAAAAATTATTGGTCTTTCCTCGTACATTTTTATATATATATATATAACCCACTTTTATATGGTGCTAAACTGTAAGTGGGGGCCCTGTAGATGGATATAAAAGTATTAGATTATTAATTTTAAAGCTGGCACTGGTCGTGTTTCAGCTTTATTTGAGGGAACATTTTGCTCATCTTTATCCGAAAAATTTTTGCTCTTCCCTCGTGCATATTTTATAGATATATATATAACCCACGTTTATATGGTGATAAACTACAAGTGGGAACCCTGTGCATAAATAAAAAAATTATACATTATTAATTTTAAAGTTGGCACTGATCGTTTTACAGCTTCATTTAGGAGAATATTTTGCTCATCTTTATCCGAAAAATTAGTCTTCTCTCCTCGAACATATAATTTAAATATATATATATATATATATATATATATATATATATATATATATATATATATATATATATATATATATATATCCCACTTTTATATGGTGATAAACTGTAATTGGAGACCCTGCAAATGAATAAAAATTATTAGATTATTAATTTTAAATTTGGCACTTGTCGTTTTTCACCTTCATTTTAGGGAATATTTTGCTCATCTTTATCCTAAAAATTAGTGTTCTTTCCCCGTACAAATTTTATAGAGATATAAAAATCCCACTTTTGTATGGTGATAAACTGTAGGTGGGAGCTCTGTAGATGAATATAAAATTATTAGATTATTACTTTTAAAGTTGGCACACGTCGTTTTTTACCTTCGTTTGAGGGAATATTTTCTCATCTTTATCCGAAAAATTATTGTTTTTTCCTCAATTATTCGATTTTTAATTTTAAAGTTGGCAATGGTCGTTTTTTTAGCTTCATTTGACGGAATATTTTGCTCGTCATTGTCCGAAAACTTAGTGTTCTTTCCTCGTACATATTTTATAGAGATATGCATATCCAACTTTTATATGGTGATAAACTGTAAGTGGGGACCCTTTAGATGGATATAAAATTATTAGATTATTAATTTTAAAGTTTGCAATTTTTTAGCTTCATTTGAGGGAATATTTTGCTCATCTTTATCCGAAAAATTATTGTTCTTCCCTCGTACATATTTTAAAGAAATATATATAGCCCACTTTTATATGGTACCAAACTGTAAGTGGGTCCCTGTAGATGAATTTAAAATTATTAGATTATTACTTTTAAAGTTGGCACACGTCGTTTTTTACCTTCGTTTGAGGGAATATTTTGCTCATCCTAACCGGAAAATATTTGCTCTTTCCTCGTGCATATTTTATAGATATATATATATATATATATAACCCACTTTTATACGGTGATGAACTACAAGTGGAGACCCTGTACATAAATAAAAAATATTACATTTTTAATTTTAAAGTTGGCACTGATCGTTTTTCAGATACATTTGATTGAATATTTTGCTCATCTTTATCCGAAAAATTATTGCTCTTTCCTCGTACATATTTTATAGGTATATATATAACCCACTTTTATATGGTGATAAACAATAAGTTGGGACCCTGTACATAAATATAAAATTATTAGGGTATTAATTTTAAAATTGGCACTGCTCGTTTTTCAGCATCATTTGACGGACTATTTTGCCCATCTTTATCGGAAAAATTAGTCTTCTCTCCTCGTACATATTTTATAGAGATATATATAGCCCACTCTTATATGGTGATAAACTGTAAGTGGGGATCCTGTAGATGAATAGAAAATTATTAGATTATTAATTTTAAAGTTGGCAATTTTCCTTTTTTTTAGCTTCATTTGAGGGAATATTTTGCTCATCTTTATCCGAAAATTTAGTGTTCCTTCCTCGTACATATTTTGTAGAGTTATACATAACCCACTTTTATATGGTGATAAACTGTAAGTGGGTATCATTTAGATGAATATAAAATTATTAGATTACTTATTTTTAAAGTTATCACTGGTCGTTTTTCATCTTCATTTGAGGGAATATTTTGTCCATCTTTATCCGAAAAATTAGTGTTCTTTCCTCGTACATGTTCTATAGAGATATGCATATCCCACTTCTATATGGTGATAAACTGTAAGTGGCTGACTTGTAGATGGATATAGAAGAATTAGATTATTAATATTAAAGTTGGCACTGGTCGTGTTTGAGCTTTATTTGAGGGAATATTTTGCTCATCTTTATCCGAAAAATTTTGGTCTTTCCTCGTGCATATTTTATAGATATATATATATATAGCCCACTTTTATACGGTAATAAACTGTAAGTGGGAGCCCTGCACATGAATATAAAATTATTAGAACGTTAATTTTAAAGTTGGCACTGGTCGTTTTTCACCTTCATTTGAGGGAATATTTTGCTCATCTCTGTCCGAAAATTTGTGTTCTTTCCTCGTACATATTTTATACAGATTTGCATATCCAACTTTATATGGTGATAAACTGTAAGTAGGGACCCTGTAGATGAATATTAAATTATTAGATTATTAATCTGAAAGTTGGCAATTATTTCTAGCTTCTTTGGAGGGAAATTTTTTCTCATCTTTATCAGAAAAATTATTGTTCTTTCCTCATATATATTTTATAAAGATATATATAGCCCACTTTTGCGTAGTGATAAACTGTAAGTGGGGAGCCTGTAGATTAATGTAAAATTATTAGAATATTAATTTTGAAGTTGGCAGAGGTCGTTTTTCACCTTCATTTGGGGGAATATTTTGCTCATCTTTACCGGAAAAATTGGTGTTCTTTCCTCGTACATATTTTATAGAGATATACATATCTTACTTTCATATAAAGATAAAGTGTAAGTGGGGACTCTTTCGATGAATATAAAAATATTGGATTATTATTTTAAAGTTGGCAATTCTCTTTTTCTTAACTTCATCGGAGGGAATATTTTGCTCATCTTTATCCGAAAAATTAGTGTTCTTTCCTTGTACATATCCCAGTATTATATGTTGATAAACTATAAGTGGGAACCCTGTAGTTGAATATAAAAATTATTAGATTATTAATTTTAAAGTTGGCACTGCCCGTTTTTCAGCTTCATTTGACGGAATATTTTGCTCATCTTTATCCGAAAAATTAGTGTTCTCTCCTCGTACATATTTTATAGAGATCTTTATAGCCCACTTTTATACGGTGATAAACTGTAATTGGGGACCCTGTAGATGAATATAAAATTATTAGATTATTAATTTTAAAGTCGGTACCGGTCGTTTTTCACCTTCATTTGAGGGAATATTTTGCACATTTTTATCCGAAAAATTAATGTTCTTTCCTCGTACATATTTTATAGAGATATGCATATCCCTTTTCATATGGTGATAAACTGTAAGTGGGTATCATTTAGATGAATATAAAATTAATAGATTATATATTTTTAAAGTTGGCACTGGTCGTTTTTCATCATTTGAGGGAATATTTTGCCCATCTTTATCCGAAAAATTAGTGTTCTTTCCTCGTACATGTTCTATAGAGATATGCATATCCCACTTCTATATGGTGATAAACTGTAAGTGGGGGCCCTGTAGATGGATATAAAAGTATTAGATTATTAATTTTAAAGTTGGCACTCATCGTTTTACAGCTTCATTTGAGAGAATATTTTGCTCATCTTTATCCGAAAAATTAGTGTTCTCTCCTCGTACATGTATTATATATATATATATATATATATATATATATATATATATATATATATATATATATATATATATATATCACATATATATATATAGCCCACTTTTATACGGTGATAAACTGTAATTGGGGACCCTGCAAATGAATATAAAATTATTAGATTATTAGTTTTAAAGTTGGCACTTGTCGTTTTTCATCTTCATTTTAGGGAATATTTTGCTCATCTTTATCCGAAAAATTTGTGTTCTTTCATCGTAAATATTTTATAGAGATATGCATATCTCTCTTTTTATGGTAGTAAACTGTAAGTGGAGACCCAGTAGATGAATATAAAATTATTAGGTTATTAATTTCAAAGTAGGCAATTTTTATTTTTTAGCTTCATGTTACGGAAATTTTGCTCATCTTTATCCGAAAAATTAGTGTTCTTTCCCCGTACAAATTTTATAGAGATATAAAAATCCCACTTTTGTATGGTGATAAACTGTAGGTGGGAGCTCTGTAGATGAATATAGAATTATTCGATTTTTAATTTTAAGGTTGGCAATGGTCGTTTTTTACCTTCATTTGACGGAATATTTTGCTAGTCTTTGTCCGAAAACTTAGTGTTCTTTCCTCGTACATATTTTATAGAGATATGATATCCAACTTTTATATGGTGATAAACTGTAAGTGGGGACCCTTTAGATGGATATAAAATTATTAGATTATTAATTTTAAAGTTTACAATTTTTTAGCTTCATTTGAGGGAATATTTTGCTCATCTTTATCCGAAAAATTTTTGTCCTTCCCTCGTATATATTTTATAGAGATATATATAGCCCACTTTTGCATGGTAATAAACTGTAAATGGGGAGCTTGTAGATTAATGTAAAATTATTAGAATATTAATTTTGAAGTTGGCACAGGTCGTTTTTCAGCTTCATTTGAGGGAATATTTTGCTCATCTTTACCGGAAAATATTTGCTCTTTCCTCGGGCATATTTTATAGATATATATATAACCCACTTTTATATGGTGATAAACTACAAGTGGAGACCCTGTACATAAATAAAAAATATTACATTTTTAATTTTAAAGTTGGCACTGATCGTTTTTCAGATGCATTTGATTGAATATTTTGCTCATCTTTATCCGAAAAATTATTGCTTTTCCTCGTACATATTTTATAGAGATATATATAGCCCACTTTTATATGGTGATAAACTGTAAGTGGGGACCCTGTAGATGAACAGAAAATTATTAGGTTATTAATTTTAAAGTTGGCAAATTTCCTTTTTTTAGCTTCATTTGAGGGAATATTTTGCTCATCTTTATCCGAAAAATTAGTGTTCTTTCCTCGTACATATTTTATAGAGTTATACATATCCCACTTTTATATGGTGATAAACTGTAAGTGGGTATCATTTAGATGAATATAAAATAATTAGATTACTTATTTTTAAAGTTATCACTGGTCGTTTTTCATCTTCATTTGAGCGAATATTTTGCCCATCTTTATCCGAAAAATTAGTGTTCTTTCCTCGTACATGTTCTATAGAGATATGCATATCCCACTTCTATATGGTGATAAACTGTAAGTGGCTGACTTGTAGATGGATATAGAAGAATTAGATTATTAATATTAAAGTTGTCACTGGTCGTTTTTCACCTTCATTTGGGGGAATATTTTGCTCATCTTTACCGGAAAAATTGGTGTTTTTTCCTCGTACATACTTTATAGAGATATACATATCTTACTTTCATATAGAGATAAAGTGTAAGTGGGGACCCTTTCGATGAATATAAAAATATTGGATTATTAATTTTAAAGTTGGCAATACTCTTTTTCTTAACTTCATCGGAAGGAATATTTTGCTCATCTTTATCCGAAAAATTAGTGTTCTTTCCTTGTACATATCCCACTATTATATGTTGATAAACTATAAGTGGGGACCCTGTAGTTGAATATAAAAATTATTAGATTATTAATTTTAAAGTTGGCACTGCTCGTTTTTCAGATTCATTTGAGAGAATATTTTGCTCATCTTTATCCGAAAAATTATTGGTCTTTTCTCGTACATATTTTATAGATATATATATAACCCACTTTTATATGGTGATAAACTATAAGTAGGGACCCTGTACATAAATATAAAATTATTAGAGTATTAATTTTAAAACTGGCACTGCTCGTTTTTCAGCTACATTTGACGGAATATTTTGCTCATCTTTATCCGAAAAATTAGTGTTCTCTCCTCAAACATATTTTATAGAGATCTTTATAGCCCACTTTTATACGGTGATAAACTGTAATTGGGGACCCTGTAGATGAATATAAAATTATTAGATTATTAATTTTAAAGTCGGTACCGGTCGTTTTTCACCTTCATTTGAGGGAATATTTTGCACATTTTTATCCGAAAAATTAATGTTCTTTCCTCGTACATATTTTATAGAGATATGCATATCCCTTTTCATATGGTGATAAACTGTAAGTAGGTATCATTTAGATGAATATAAAATTAATAGGTTATATATTTTTAAAGTTGGCACTGGTCGTTTTTCATCATTTGAGGGAATATTTTGCCCATCTTTATCCGAAAAATTAGTGTTCTTTCCTCGTACATGTTGTATAGAGATATGCATATCCCACTTCTATATGGTGATAAACTGTAAGTGGGGGACCTGTAGATGGATATAAAGGTATTAGATTATTAATTTTAAAGTTGGCACTGTCGTGTTTCAGCTTTATTTGAGGGAATATTTTGCTCATCTTTATCCGAAAAATTTTTGCTCTTTCCTCGTGCATATTTTATAGATATATATATATAACCCACTTTTATATGGTGATAAACTACAAGTGGGAACCCTGTGAATAAATAAAAAAAATACATTATTAATTTTAAAGTTGGCACTGATCGTTTTTCAGCTTCATTTGAGCGAATATTTTGCTCATCTTTATCCGAAAAATTAGTGTTCTCTCCTCGTACATATATTTTGTAGATATATATATATATATATAGCCCTCTTTTATACGGTGATAAACTGTAATTGGGGACCCTGCAAATGAATATAAAATTATAAGATTATTAATTTTAAAGTTGGCACTTGTCGTTTTTCACCTTCATTTTAGGGAATATTTTGCTCATTTTTATCCGAAAAATTAATGTACTTTCCTCGTACATATTTTACAGAGATATGTATATCCCATTTTTATATGGTGATAACCTGTAAGTGGGTATCATTTAGATGAATATAAAATTATTAGATTATTTATTTTTAAAGTTGGCACTGGTCGTTTTTCATCATTTGAGGGAATATTTTGCCCATCTTTATCCGAAAATTAGTGTTCTTTCCTCGTAAATGTTCTAAAGAGATATGCATATCAAACTTCTGTATGGTGATAAACTGTAAGTGGGGGCCCAGTAGATGGATATAAAAGTATTAGATTATTAATTTTGAAGCTGGCACTGGTCATGTTTCAGCTTTATTTGAGGGAATATTTTGCTCATCTTTATCCGAAAAATTAGTATTCTCTCCTCGAACATATATTTTATATACATATATATATATATATATATATATATATATATATATATATATATATATATATATATATATATATATATATATATATATATATATATATATATATATATATATATATATAGCCCACTTTTATACGGTGATAAACTGTAATTGGAGACCCTGCAAATGAATAAAAAATTATTAGATTATTAATTTTAAATTTGGCACTTGTCGTTTTTCACCTTCATTTTAGGGAATATTTTGCTCATCTTTATCCGAAAAATTAGTGTTCTTTCCCCGTACAAATTTTATAGAGATATAAAAATCCCACTTGTATGGTGATAAACTGTAGGTAGGAGCTCTGTAGATGAATATAAAATTATTCGATTTTTAATTTTAAAGTTGGCAATGGTCGTTTTTTACCTTCATTTAACGGAATATTTTGCTCGTCTTTGTCCGAAAACTTAGTGTTCTTTCCTCGTACATATTTTATAGAGATATGCATATCCAACTTTTATATGGTTATAAACTGTAAGTGGGGACCCTTTAGATGGATATAAAATTATTAGATTATTAATTTTAAAGTTTACAATTTTTCAGCTTCATTTGAGGGAATATTTTGCTCATCTTTATCCGAAAAATTATTATTCTTCCCTCGTACATATTTTAAAGAAATATATATAGCCCACTTTTATATGGTGATAAACTGTAAATGGGGAGTTTGTAGATTAATGTAAAATTATTAGAATATATAATTTTGAAGTTGGCACAGGTCGTTTTTCAGCTTCATTTGAGGGAATATTTTGCTCATCCTAACCGGAAAATATTTGCTCTTTCCTCGTGCATATTTTATAGATATATATATATAACCCACTTTTATACGGTGATGAACTACAAGTGGAGACCCTGTACATAAATAAAAAATATTACATTTTTAATTTTAAAGTTGGCACTGATCGTTTTTCAGATACATTTGATTGAATATTTTGCTCATCTTTATCCGAAAAATTATTGCTCTTTCCTCGTACATATTTTATAGGTATATATATAACCCACTTTTATATGGTGATAAACAATAAGTTGGGACCCTGTACATAAATATAAAATTATTAGGGTATTAATTTTAAAATTGGCACTGCTCGTTTTTCAGCATCATTTGACGGAGTATTTTGCCCATCTTTATCGGAAAAATTAGTCTTCTCTCCTCGTACATATTTTATAGAGATATATATAGCCCACTCTTATATGGAGATAAACTGTAAGTGGGGATCCTGTAGATGAATAGAAAATTATTAGATTATTAATTTTAAAGTTGGCAATTTTCCTTTTTTTAGCTTCATTTGAGGGAATATTTTGCTCATCTTTATCCGAAAATTTAGTGTTCCTTCCTCGTACATATTTTGTAGAGTTATACATAACCCACTTTTATATGGTGATAAACTGTAAGTGGGTATCATTTAGATGAATATAAAATTATTAGATTACTTATTTTTAAAGTTATCACTGGTCGTTTTTCATCTTCATTTGAGGGAATATTTTGTCCATCTTTATCCGAAAAATTAGTGTTCTTTCCTCGTACATGTTCTATAGAGATATGCATATCCCACTTCTATATGGTGATAAACTGTAAGTGGCTGACTTGTAGATGGATATAGAAGAATTAGATTATTAATATTAAAGTTGGCACTGGTCGTGTTTGAGCTTTATTTGAGGGAATATTTTGCTCATCTTTATCCGAAAAATTTTGGTCTTTCCTCGTGCATATTTTATAGATATATATATATATAGCCCACTTTTATACGGTAATAAACTGTAAGTGGGAGCCCTGCAGATGAATATAAAATTATTAGAACGTTTATTTTAAAGTTGGCACTGGTCGTTTTTCACCTTCATTTGAGGGAATATTTTGCTCATCTTTGTCCGAAAATTTGTGTTCTTTCCTCGTACATATTTTATACAGATTTGCATATCCAACTTTATATGGTGATAAACTGTAAGTGGGGACCCTGTAGATGAATATTAAATTATTAGATTATTAATTTGAAAGTTGGCAATTATTTTTAGCTTCATTGGAGGGAAATTTTTTCTCATCTTTATCAGAAAAATTATTGTTCTTTCCTCATATATATTTTATAAAGATATATATAGCCCACTTTTGCGTAGTGATAAACTGTAAGTGGGGAGCCTGTAGATTAATGTAAAATTATTAGAATATTAATTTTGAAGTTGGCAGAGGTCGTTTTTCACCTTCATTTGGGGGAATATTTTGCTCATCTTTACCGGAAAAATTGGTGTTCTTTCCTCGTACATATTTTATAGAGATATACATATCTTACTTTCATATAAAGATAAAGTGTAAGTGGGGACTCTTTCGATGAATATAAAAATATTGGATTATTATTTTAAAGTTGGCAATTCTCTTTTTCTTAACTTCATCGGAGGGAATATTTTGCTCATCTTTATCCGAAAAATTAGTGTTCTTTCCTTGTACATA
The DNA here is from genome assembly GCF_964235325.1 of Thermobia domestica. Classification (NCBI taxonomy): domain Eukaryota; kingdom Metazoa; phylum Arthropoda; class Insecta; order Zygentoma; family Lepismatidae; genus Thermobia; species Thermobia domestica. The sequence goes on along the minus strand of NC_137471.1, from coordinate 164,079,370 downwards.
TCCCAGTATTATATGTTGATAAACTATAAGTGGGAACCCTGTAGTTGAATATAAAAATTATTAGATTATTAATTTTAAAGTTGGCACTGCTCGTTTTTCAGCTTCATTTGACGGAATATTTTGCTCATCTTTATCCGAAAAATTAGTGTTCTCTCCTCGTACATATTTTATAGAGATCTTTATAGCCCACTTTTATACGGTGATAAACTGTAATTGGTGACCCTGTAGATGAATATAAAATTATTAGATTATTAATTTTAAAGTCGGTACCGGTCGTTTTTCACCTTCATTTGAGGGAATATTTTGCACATTTTTATCCGAAAAATTAATGTTCTTTCCTCGTACATATTTTATAGAGATATGCATATCCCTTTTCATATGGTGATAAACTGTAAGTGGGTATCATTTAGATGAATATAAAATTAATAGATTATATATTTTTAAAGTTGGCACTGGTCGTTTTTCATCATTTGAGGGAATATTTTGCCCATCTTTATCCGAAAAATTAGTGTTCTTTCCTCGTACATGTTCTATAGAGATATGCATATCCCACTTCTATATGGTGATAAACTGTAAGTGGGGGCCCTGTAGATGGATATAAAAGTATTAGATTATTAATTTTAAAGTTGGCACTCATCGTTTTACAGCTTCATTTGAGAGAATATTTTGCTCATCTTTATCCGAAAAATTAGTGTTCTCTCCTCGTACATGTATTTTATATATATATATATATATATATATATATATATATATATATATATACACATATATATATATAGCCCACTTTTATACGGTGATAAACTGTAATTGGGGACCCTGCAAATGAATATAAAATTATTAGATTATTAGTTTTAAAGTTGGCACTTGTCGTTTTTCATCTTCATTTTAGGGAATATTTTGCTCATCTTTATCCGAAAAATTTGTGTTCTTTCATCGTAAATATTTTATAGAGATATGCATATCTCTCTTTTTATGGTAGTAAACTGTAAGTGGAGACCCAGTAGATGAATATAAAATTATTAGGTTATTAATTTCAAAGTAGGCAATTTTTATTTTTTAGCTTCATGTTACGGAAATTTTGCTCATCTTTATCCGAAAAATTAGTGTTCTTTCCCCGTACAAATTTTATAGAGATATAAAAATCCCACTTTTGTATGGTGATAAACTGTAGGTGGGAGCTCTGTAGATGAATATAGAATTATTCGATTTTTAATTTTAAGGTTGGCAATGGTCGTTTTTTACCTTCATTTGACGGAATATTTTGCTAGTCTTTGTCCGAAAACTTAGTGTTCTTTTCTCGTACATATTTTATAGAGATATGATATCCAACTTTTATATGGTGATAAACTGTAAGTGGGGACCCTTTAGATGGATATAAAATTATTAGATTATTAATTTTAAAGTTTACAATTTTTTAGCTTCATTTGAGGGAATATTTTGCTCATCTTTTTCCGAAAAATTTTGGTCCTTCCCTCGTACATATTTTATAGAGATATATATAGCCCACTTTTACATGGTAATAAACTGTAAATGGGGAGCTTGTAGATTAATGTAAAATTATTAGAATATTAATTTTGAAGTTGGCACAGGTCGTTTTTCAGCTTCATTTGAGGGAATATTTTGCTCATCTTTACCGGAAAATATTTGCTCTTTCCTCGGGCATATTTTATAGATATATATATAACCCACTTTTATATGGTGATAAACTACAAGTGGAGACCCTGTACATAAATAAAAAATATTACATTTTTAATTTTAAAGTTGGCACTGATCGTTTTTCAGATACATTTGATTGAATATTTTGCTCATCTTTATCCGAAAAATTATTGCTTTTCCTCGTACATATTTTATAGAGATATATATAGCCCACTTTTATATGGTGATAAACTGTAAGTGGGGACCCTGTAGATGAACAGAAAATTATTAGGTTATTAATTTTAAAGTTGGCAAATTTCCTTTTTTTAGCTTCATTTGAGGGAATATTTTGCTCATCTTTATCCGAAAAATTAGTGTTCTTTCCTCGTACATATTTTATAGAGTTATACATATCCCACTTTTATATGGTGATAAACTGTAAGTGGGTATCATTTAGATGAATATAAAATTATTAGATTACTTATTTTTAAAGTTATCACTGGTCGTTTTTCATCTTCATTAGAGGGAATATTTTGCTCATCTTTATCCGAAAAAATTTGGTCTTTGCTCGTGCATATTTTATATATATATATATATATATATATATATATATATATATATAGCCCACTTTTATACGGTAATAAACTGTAAGTGGGAGACCTGCAGATGAATATAAAATTATTAGAATGTTAATTTTAAAGTTGGCACTGGTCGTTTTTCACTTTCATTTGAGGGAATATTTTGCTCATTTTTGTCCGAAAATTTAGTGTTCTTTCCTCGTACATATTTTATACAGATATGCATATCCAACTTTATATGGTGATAAACTGTAAGTGGGGACCCTGTAGATGAATATTAAATTATTAGATTATTAATTTGAAAGTTGGCAATTATTTTTTGCTTCATTGGAAGGAATTTTTTCTCATCTTTATCCGAAAAATTATTGTTCTTTCCTCATATATATTTTATAAAGATATATATAGCCCACTTTTGCATAGTGATAAACTGTAACTGGGGGGCCTGTAGATTAATGTAAAATTAGTAGAATATTAATTTTGAAGTTGGCAGAGGTCGTTTTCCACCTTCATTTGAGGGAATATTTTGCTCATCTTTACCGGAAAAATTGGTGTTCTTTCCTCGTACATATTTATAGAAATATACATATCTCACTTTCATATAGAAATAAAGTATAAGTGGGGACCCTTTCGATGAATATAAAAAAATTGGATTATTAATTTTAAAGTTGGCAATTCTCTTTTTCTTAACTTCATCGGAGGGAATATTTTGCTCATCTTTATCCGAAAAATTAGTGTTCTTTCCTTGTACATATCCCACTATTATATGATGATAAACTATAAGTGGGGACCCTGTAGTTGAATATAAAAATTATTAGATTCTTAATTTTAAAGTTGGCACTGTTCGTTTTTCAGATTCTTTTGAGAGAATATTTTGCTCATCTTTATGCGAAAAATTATTGGTCTTTCCTCGTACATTTTTTATAGATATATATATAACCCACTTTTATATGGTGATAAACTATAAGTGGGGACCCTGTACATAAATATAAAACTATTAGTGTATTAATTTTAAAACTGACACTGCTAGTTTTTCAGCTTCATTTGACGGAATATTTTGCTCATCTTTATCCGAAAAATTAGTGTTTTCTCCTCGTACATATTTTATAGAGATCTTTATAGCCCACTTTTATACGGCGATAAACTGTAATTGGGGACCCTGTAAATGAATATAAAATTATTGGATTATTAATTTTAAAGTCGGTACTGGTCGTTTTTCACCTTCATTTGAGGGAATATTTTGCTCATTTTTATCCGAAAAATTAATGTACTTTCCTCGTACATATTTTACAGAGATATGCATATCCCATTTTTTTATGGTGATAAACTGTAAGTGGGTATCATTTAGATGAATATAAAATTATTAGATTATTTATTTTTAAAGTTGGCACTGGTCGTTTTTCATCATTTGAGGGAATATTTTGCCCATCTTTATCCGAAAAATTAGTGTTCTTTCCTCGTAAATGTTCTATAGAGATATGCATTCCAAACTTCTATATGGTGATAAACTGTAAGTGGGGGCCCTGTAGATGGATATAAAAGTATTAGATTATTAATTTTAAAGCTGGCACTGGTCGTGTTTCAGCTGTATTTAAGGGAATATTTTGCTCATCTTTATCCGAAAAATTTTTGCTCTTTCCTCGTGCATATTTTATAGATATATATATAACCCACTTTTATATGGTTTTAAACTACAAGTGGGAACCCTGTGCATAAATAAAAAAATTATACATTATTAATTTTAAAGTTGGCACTGATCGTTTTACAGCTTCATTTGAGAGAATATTTTGCTCATCTTTATCCGAAAAATTAGTGTTCTCTCCTCGAACATATAATTTATATATATATATATATATATATATATATATATAGCCCAATTTTATACGGTGATAAACTGTAATTGGAGACCCTGCAAATGAATAAAAAATTATTAGATTATTAATTTTTAAGTTGCCACTTGTCGTTTTTCACCTTCATTTTAGGGAATATTTTGCTCATCTTTATCCGAAAAATTAGTGTTCTTTCCCCGTACAAATTTTATAGAGATATAAAAATCCCACTTTTGTATGGTGATAAACTGTAGGTGGGAGCTCTGTAGATGAATATAAAATTATTCGATTTTTAATTTTAAAGTTGGCAATGGCCGTTTTTTACATTCATTTGACGGAATATTTTGCTCGTCTTTGTCCGAAAACTTAGTGTTCTTTCCTCGTACATATTTTATAGAGATATGCATATCCAACTTTTATATGGTGATAAACTGTAAGTGGGGACCCTTTAGATGGATATAAAATTATTAGATTATTAATTTTAAAGTTTGCAATTTTTTAGCTTCATTTGAGGGAATATTTTGCTCATCTTTATCCGAAAAATTATTGTTCTTCCCTCGTACATATTTTAAAGAAATATATATAGCCCACTTTTATATGGTACTAAACTGTAAGTGGGTCCCTGTAGATGAATTTAAAATTATTAGATTATTAATTTTAAAGTTGGCACTCGTCGTTTTTTACCTTCGTTTGAGGGAATATTTTGCTCATCTTTATCCGAAAAATATTGTTTTTTCCTCATACATATTTTATAGAGATATATATAGCCCACTTTTCCATGGTGAAAAACTGTAAATGGGGAGCTTGTAGATTAATGTAAAATTATTAGAATATATAATTTTGAAGTTGGCCCAGGTCGTTTTTCAGCTTCATTTGAAGGAATATTTTGCTCATCTTTACCGGAAAATATTTGCTCTTTCCTCGTGCATATTTTATAGACATATATATAACCCACTTTTATATGGTGATAAACTACAAGTGGAGACCCTGTACATAAATAAAAAATATTACATTTTTAATTTTAAAGTTGGCACTGATCGTTTTTCAGATACATTTGATTGAATATTTTGCTCATCTTTATCAGAAAAATTATTGCTCTTTCCTCGTACATATTTTATAGATATATATATATAACCCACTTTTATATTGTGATAAACTATAAGTGGGGACCCTGTACATAAATATAAAATTATTAGGGTATTAATTTTAAAATTGGCACTGCTCGGTTTTCAGCATCATTTGACGGAGTATTTTGCCCATCTTTATCCGAAAAATTAGTGTTCTCTCCTCGTACATATTTTATAGAGATATATATAGCCCACTTTTATATGGTGATAAACTGTAAGTGGGGACCCTGTAGATGAATAGAAAATTATTAGATTATTAATTTTAAAGTTTGCAATTTTCCTTTTTTTAGCTTCATTTGAGGGAATATTTTGCTCATCATTATCCGAAAAATTAGTGTTCCATCCTCGTACATATTTTATAGAGTTGTACATATCCCATTTTTATATGGTGATAAACTGTAAGTGGGTATCATTTAGATGAATATAAAATTATTAGATTATTAATTTTTAAAGTTATCACTGGTCGTTTTTCATCTTCATTTGAGGGAATATTTCGCCCATCTTTATCCGAAAAATTAGTGTTCTTTCCTCGTACATGTTCTATAGAGATATGCATATCCCACTTCTATATGGTGATAAACTGTAAGTGGCTGACTTGTAGATGGATATAGAAGAATTAGATTATTAATATTAAAGTTGGCACTGGTCCTGTTTGAGCTTTATTTGAGGGAATATTTTGCTCATCTTTATCCGAAAAATTTTGGTCTTTCCTCGTGCATATTTTATAGATATATATATATATAGCCCACTTTTTACGGTAATAAACTGTAAGTGGGAGCCCTGCAGATGAATATAAAATTATTAGAATGTTAATTTTAAAGATGACACTGGTCGTTTTTCACCTTCATTTGAGGGAATATTTTGCTCATCTTTGTCCGAAAATTTAGTGTTCTTTCCTCGTACATATTTTATACAGATATGCATATCCAACTTTATATGGTGATAAACTGTAAGTGGGGACCCTGTAGATGAATATTAAATTATTAGATTATTAATTTGTAAGATGTCAATTATTTTTAGCTTCATTGGAGGGAATTTTTTCTCATCTTTATCCGAAAAATTATTGTTCTTTCCTCATATATATTTTATAAAGATATATATAGCCCACTTTTGCGTAGTGATAAACTGTAAGTGGGGAGCCTGTAGATTAATGTAAAATTATTAGAATATTAATTTTGAAGTTGGCACAGGTCGTTTTTCCCCTTCATTTGGGGGAATATTTTGCTCATCTTTACCGGAAAAATTGGTGTTCTTTCCTCGTACATATTTTATAGAGATATACATATCTTACTTTCATATAGAGATAAAGTGTAAGTGGGGACCCTTTCGATGAATATAAAAATATTGGATTATTAATTTTAAAGTTGGCAATTCTCTTTTTCTTAACTTCATCGGAGGGAATATTTTGCTCATCTTTATCCGAAAAATTAGTGTTCTTTCCTTGTACATATCCCACAATTATATGTTGATAAACTATAAGTGGGGACCCTGTAGTTGAATATAAAAATTATTAGATTATTAATTTTAAAGCTGGCACTGCTCGTTTTTCAGATTCATTTGAGAGAATATTTTGCTCATCTTTATCCGAAAAATTATTGGTCTTTTCTCGTACATATTTTATAGATATATATATAACCCACTTTTATATGGTGATAAACTATAAGTGGGGACCCTGTACATAAATATAAAATTATTAGAGTATTAATTTTAAAACTGGCACTGCTCGTTTTTCAGCTTCATTTGACGGAATATTTTGCTCATCTTTATCCGAAAAATTTGTGTTCTCTCCTCGTACATATTTTATAGAGATCTTTATAGCCCACTTTTATACGGTGATAAACTGTAATTGGGGACCCTGTAGATGAATATAAAATTATTAGATTATTAATTTTAAAGTTGGTACCGGTCGTTTTTCACCTTCATTTGGGGGAATATTTTGCACATTTTTATCCGAAAATTTAATGTTCTTTCCTCGTACATATTTTATAGAGATATGCATATCCCTTTTCATATGGTGATAAACTGTAAGGGGGTATCATTTAGATGAATATAAAATTAATAGATTATATATTTTTAAAGTTGGCACTGGTCGTTTTTCATCATTTGAGGGAATATTTTGCCCATCTTTATCCGAAAAATTAGTGTTCTTTCCTCGTACATGTTCTATAGAGATATGCATATCCCACTTGTATATGGTGATAAACTGTAAGTGGGGGCCCTGTAGATGGATATAAAAGTATTAGATTATTAATTTTAAAGTTGGCACTGTCGTGTTTCAGCTTTATTTGAGGGAATATTTTGCTCATCTTTATCCGAAAAATTTTTGCTCTTTCCTCGTGCATATTTTATGGATATATATATATATAACCCACTTTCATATGGTGATAAACTACAAGTGGGAACCCTGTGAATAAATAAAAATATTACATTATTAATTTTAAAGTTGGCACTGATCGTTTTTCAGCTTCATTTGAGCGAATATTTTGCTCATCTTTATCCGAAAAATTAGTGTTCTCTCCTCGTACATATATTTTATAGATATATATATATATATATATATAGCCCACTTTTATACGGTAATAAACTGTAATTGGGGACCCTGCAAATGAATATAAAATTATTAGATTATTATTTTAAAGTTGGCACTTGTAGTTTTTCACCTTCATTTTAGGGAATATTTTGCTCATCTTTATCCGAAAAATTTGTGTTTTTTCATCGTAAATATTTTATAGAGATATGCATATCCCTCTTTCTATGGTAATAAACTGTAAGTGGAGACCCTGTAGATGAATATAAAATTATTAGGTTTTTAATTTCAAAGTAGGCAATTTTCATTTTTTAGCTTCATGTGATGGAAATTTTGTTCATCTTTATCCGAAAAATTAGTGTTCTTTCCCCGTACATATTTTATATAGATATACAAATCCCACTCTTGTATGGTGATAAACTGTAAGTGGGAGCCCAGCAGATGAATATAAAATTATTAGATTGTTAATTTTAAAGTTGGCACTGGTCGTTTTTCACCTTCATTTGAGGGAATATTTAGCTCATCTTTGTCCGAAAATTTAGTGTTCTTTCCTCGTACATATTTTATAGAGATATATATAGACCACTTTTGCATAGTGATAAACTGTACGTGGGCAGCCTGTAGATTAATGTAAAATTATTAGAATATTAATTTTGAAGTTGGCAGAGGTCGTTTTTCACCTTCATTTGAGGGAATATTTTGCTCATCTTTACCGGAAAAATTGGTGTTCTTTCCTCGTACATATTTTATAGAGATATACATATCTGACTTTCATATAGAGATAAAGTGTAGGTGGGGACCCTTTCGATGAATATAAAATTATTAGATTATTAATTTTAAAGTTTGCAATTTTTTAGCTTCATTTGAGGGAATATTTTGCTCGTCTTTATCCGAAAAATTATTGTCCTTCCCTCGTACATATTTTAAAGAAATATATATAACCCACTTTTATATGGTACCAAACTGTAAGTGGGTCCCTGTAGATGAATTTAAAGTTATTAGATTATTAATTTTAAAGTTGGCACTCGTCGTTTTTTACCTTCGTTTGAGGGAATATTTTGCTCATCTTTATCCGAAAAATTAGTGTTCTTTCCTTGTACATATCCCACTTTTATATTGTGATAAACTATAAGTGGGGACCCTGTACATAAATATAAAGCTATTAGAGTATTAATTTTAAAACTGACACTGCTCGTTTTTCAGCTTCATTTGACGGAATATTTTGCTCATCTTTATCCGAAAAATTAGTGTTCTCTCGTCGTACATATTTTATAGAGATCTCTATATCCCCTTTTTATACGGCGATAAACTGTAATTGCGGACCCTGTAAATGAATATAAAATTATTGGATTATTAATTTTAAACTCGGTACTGGTCGTTTTTCACCTTCATTTGAGGGAATAATTTGCTCATTTTTATCCGAAAAATTAATGTTCTTTCCTCGTACATATTTTACAGAGATATGATATCCAACTTTTATATGGTGATAAACTGTAAGTGGGGACCCTTTAGATGGATATAAAATTATTAGATTATTAATTTTAAAGTTTGCAATTTTTTAGCTTCATTTGAGGGAATATTTTGCTCGTCTTTATACGAAAAATTATTGTCCTTCCCTCGTACATATTTTAAAGAAATATACATAACCCACTTTTATATGGTACCAAACTGTAAGTGGGTCCCTGTAGATGAATTTAAAGTTATTAGATTATTAATTTTAAAGTTGGCACTCGTCGTTTTTTACCTTCGTTTGAGGGAATATTTTGCTCATCTTTATCCGAAAAATTATTGTTTTTTCCTCATACATATTTTATAGAGATATATATAGCCCACTTTTACATGGTGATAAACTGTAAATGGGGAGCTTGTAGATTAATGTAAAATTATTAGAATATTAATTTTGAAGTTGGCACAGGTCGTTTTTCAGCTTCATTTGAGGGAATATTTTGCTCATCTTTACCGGAAAATATTTGCTCTTTCCTCGTGCATATTTTATAGATATATATATAACCCACTTTTATATGGTGATAAACTACAAGTGGAGACCCTGTACATAAATAAAAAATATTACATTTTTAATTTTAAAGTTGGCACTGATCGCTTTTCAGATACATTTGATTGAATATTTTGCTCATCTTTATCCGAAAAATTATTGCTATTTCCTCGTACATATTTTATAGAGACATATATAGCCCACTTTTATATGGTGATAAACTGTAAGTGGGGACTCTGTAGATGAATAGAAAATTATTAGTTTATTAATTTTAAAGTTGGCAAATTTCCTTTTTTTAGCTTCATTTGAGGGAATATTTTGCCCATCTTTATCCGAATAATTAGTGTTCTTTCCTCGTACATGTTGTATAGAGATATGCATATCCCACTTCTATATGGTGATAAACTGTAAGTGGGGGCCCTGTAGATGGATATAAAGGTATTAGATTATTAATTTTAAAGTTGGCACTGTCGTGTTTCAGCTTTATTTGAGGGAATATTTTGCTCATCTTTATCCGAAAAATTTTTGCTCTTTCCTCGTGCATATTTTATAGATATATATATATAACCCACTTTTATATGGTGATAAACTACAAGTGGGAACCCTGTGAATAAATAAAAAAAAATACATTATTAATTTTAAAGTTGGCACTGATCGTTTTTCAGCTTCATTTGAGCGAATATTTTGCTCATCTTTATCCGAAAAATTAGTGTTCTCTCCTCGTACATATATTTTGTAGATATATATATATATAGCCCTCTTTTATACGGTGATAAACTGTAATTGGGGACCCTGCAAATGAATATAAAATTATAAGATTATTAATTTTAAAGTTGGCACTTGTCGTTTTTCACCTTCATTTTAGGGAATATTTTGCTCATTTTTATCCGAAAAATTAATGTACTTTCCTCGTACATATTTTACAGAGATATGTATATCCCATTTTTATATGGTGATAACCTGTAAGTGGGTATCATTTAGATGAATATAAAATTATTAGATTATTTATTTTTAAAGTTGGCACTGGTCGTTTTTCATCATTTGAGGGAATATTTTGCCCATCTTTATCCGAAAATTAGTGTTCTTTCCTCGTAAATGTTCTATAGAGATATGCATATCAAACTTCTGTATGGTGATAAACTGTAAGTGGGGGCCCAGTGGATGGATATAAAAGTATTAGATTATTAATTTTAAAGCTGGCACTGGTCATGTTTCAGCTTTATTTGAGGGAATATTTTGCTCATCTTTATCCGAAAAATGTTTGCTCTTTCCTCGTGCATATTTTATAGATATATATATAACCCACTTTTATATGGTGATAAACTACAAGTGGGAACCCTGTGCATAAATAAAAAAATTATACATTATTAATTTTAAAGTTGGAACTGATCGTTTTACAGCTTCATTTGAGAGAATATTTTGCTCATCTTTATCCGAAAAATTAGTATTCTCTCCTCGAACATATATTTTATATACATACATATATATATATATATATATATATATATATATATATATATATATATATATATATATATATATATAGCCCACTTTTATACGGTGATAAACTGTAATTGAAGACCCTGCAAATGAATAAAAAATTATTAGATTATTAATTTTAAATTTGGCACTTGTCGTTTTTCACCTTCATTTTAGGGAATATTTTGCTCATCTTTATCCGAAAAATTAGTGTTCTTTCCCCGTACAAATTTTATAGAGATATAAAAATCCCACTTGTATGGTGATAAACTGTAGGTGGGAGCTCTGTAGATGAATATAAAATTATTCGATTTTTAATTTTAAAGTTGGCAATGGTCGTTTTTTACCTCCATTTAACGGAATATTTTGCTCGTCTTTGTGCGAAAACTTAGTGTTCTTTCCTCGTACATATTTTATAGAGATATGCATATCCAACTTTTATATGGTTATAAACTGTAAGTGGGGACCCTTTAGATGGATATAAAATTATTAGATTATTAATTTTAAAGTTTACAATTTTTCAGCTTCATTTGAGGGAATATTTTGCTCATCTTTATCCGAAAAATTATTATTCTTCCCTCGTACATATTTTAAAGAAATATATATAGCCCACTTTTATATGGTGATAAACTGTAAATGGGGAGTTTGTAGATTAATGTAAAATTATTAGAATATATAATTTTGAAGTTGGCACAGGTCGTTTTTCAGCTTCATTTGAGGGAATATTTTGCTCATCCTAACCGGAAAATATTTGCCCTTTCCTCGTGCATATTTTATAGATATATATATATAACCCACTTTTATACGGTGATGAACTACAAGTGGAGACCCTGTACATAAATAAAAAATATTACATTTTTAATTTTAAAGTTGGCACTGATCGTTTTTCAGATACATTTGATTGAATATTTTGCTCATCTTTATCCGAAAAATTATTGCTCTTTCCTTGTACATATTTTATAGGTATATATATAACCCACTTTTATATGGTGATAAACAATAAGTTGGGACCCTGTACATAAATATAAAATTATTAGGGTATTAATTTTAAAATTGGCACTGCTCGTTTTTCAGCATCATTTGACGGAGTATTTTGCCCATCTTTATCGGAAAAATTAGTCTTCTCTCCTCGTACATATTTTATAGAGATATATATAGCCCACTCTTATATGGTGATAAACTGTAAGTGGGGATCCTGTAGATGAATAGAAAATTATTAGATTATTAATTTTAAAGTTGGCAATTTTCCTTTTTTTAGCTTCATTTGAGGGAATATTTTGCTCATCTTTATCCGAAAATTTAGTGTTCCTTCCTCGTACATATTTTGTAGAGTTATACATAACCCACTTTTATATGGTGATAAACTGTAAGTGGGTATCATTTAGATGAATATAAAATTATTAGATTACTTATTTTTAAAGTTATCACTGGTCGTTTTTCATCTTCATTTGAGGGAATATTTTGTCCATCTTTGTCCGAAAAATTAGTGTTCTTTCCTCGTACATGTTCTATAGAGATATGCATATCCCACTTCTATATGGTGATAAACTGTAAGTGGCTGACTTGTAGATGGATATAGAAGAATTAGATTATTAATATTAAAGTTGGCACTGGTCGTGTTTGAGCTTTATTTGAGGGAATATTTTGCTCATCTTTATCCGAAAAATTTTGGTCTTTCCTCGTGCATATTTTATAGATATATATATATATATAGCCCACTTTTATACGGTAATAAACTGTAAGTGGGAGCCCTGCAGATGAATATAAAATTATTAGAACGTTAATTTTAAAGTTGGCACTGGTCGTTTTTCACCTTCATTTGAGGGAATATTTTGCTCATTTTTATCCGAAAAATTAATGTTCTTTCCTCGTACATATTTTACAGAGATATGATATCCAACTTTTATATGGTGATAAACTGTAAGTGGGGACCCTTTAGATGGATATAAAATTATTAGATTATTAATTTTAAAGTTTGCAATTTTTTAGCTTCATTTGAGGGAATATTTTGCTCGTCTTTATCCGAAAAATTATTGTCCTTCCCTCGTACATATTTTAAAGAAATATACATAACCCACTTTTATATGGTACCAAACTGTAAGTGGGTCCCTGTAGATGAATTTAAAGTTATTAGATTATTAATTTTAAAGTTGGCACTCGTCGTTTTTTACCTTCGTTTGAGGGAATATTTTGCTCATCTTTATCCGAAAAATTATTGTTTTTTCCTCATACATATTTTATAGAGATATATATAGCCCACTTTTACATGGTGATAAACTGTAAATGGGGAGCTTGTAGATTAATGTAAAATTATTAGAATATTAATTTTGAAGTTGGCACAGGTCGTTTTTCAGCTTCATTTGAGGGAATATTTTGCTCATCTTTACCGGAAAATATTTGCTCTTTCCTCGTGCATATTTTATAGATATATATATAACCCACTTTTATATGGTGATAAACTACAAGTGGAGACCCTGTACATAAATAAAAAATATTACATTTTTAATTTTAAAGTTGGCACTGATCGCTTTTCAGATACATTTGATTGAATATTTTGCTCATCTTTATCCGAAAAATTATTGCTTTTTCCTCGTACATATTTTATAGAGACATATATAGCCCACTTTTATATGGTGATAAACTGTAAGTGGGGACTCTGTAGATGAATAGAAAATTATTAGTTTATTAATTTTAAAGTTGGCAAATTTCCTTTTTTTAGCTTCATTTGAGGGAATATTTTGCCCATCTTTATCCGAAAAATTAGTGTTCTTTCCTCGTACATGTTGTATAGAGATATGCATATCCCACTTCTATATGGTGATAAACTGTAAGTGGGGGCCCTGTAGATGGATATAAAGGTATTAGATTATTAATTTTAAAGTTGGCACTGTCGTGTTTCAGCTTTATTTGAGGGAATATTTTGCTCATCTTTATCCGAAAAATTTTTGCTCTTTCCTCGTGCATATTTTATAGATATATATATATAACCCACTTTTATATGGTGATAAACTACAAGTGGGAACCCTGTGAATAAATAAAAAAAAATACATTATTAATTTTAAAGTTGGCACTGATCGTTTTTCAGCTTCATTTGAGCGAATATTTTGCTCATCTTTATCCGAAAAATTAGTGTTCTCTCCTCGTACATATATTTTGCAGATATATATATATATATAGCCCTCTTTTATACGGTGATAAACTGTAATTGGGGACCCTGCAAATGAATATAAAATTATAAGATTATTAATTTTAAAGTTTGCACTTGTCGTTTTTCACCTTCATTTTAGGGAATATTTTGCTCATTTTTATCCGAAAAATTAATGTACTTTCCTCGTACATATTTTACAGAGATATGTATATCCCATTTTTATATGGTGATAACCTGTAAGTGGGTATCATTTAGATGAATATAAAATTATTAGATTATTTATTTTTAAAGTTGGCACTGGTCGTTTTTCATCATTTGAGGGAATATTTTGCCCATCTTTATCCGAAAATTAGTGTTCTTTCCTCGTAAATGTTCTATAGAGATATGCATATCAAACTTCTGTATGGTGATAAACTGTAAGTGGGGGCCCAGTGGATGGATATAAAAGTATTAGATTATTAATTTTAAAGCTGGCACTGGTCATGTTTCAGCTTTATTTGAGGGAATATTTTGCTCATCTTTATCCGAAAAATGTTTGCTCTTTCCTCGTGCATATTTTATAGATATATATATAACCCACTTTTATATGGTGATAAACTACAAGTGGGAACCCTGTGCATAAATAAAAAAATTATACATTATTAATTTTAAAGTTGGAACTGATCGTTTTACAGCTTCATTTGAGAGAATATTTTGCTCATCTTTATCCGAAAAATTAGTATTCTCTCCTCGAACATATATTTTATATACATATATATATATATATATATATATATATATATATATATATATATATATATATATATATATAGCCCACTTTTATACGGTGATAAACTGTAATTGGAGACCCTGCAAATGAATAAAAAATTATTAGATTATTAATTTTAAATTTGGCACTTGTCGTTTTTCACCTTCATTTTAGGGAATATTTTGCTCATCTTTATCCGAAAAATTAGTGTTCTTTCCCCGTACAAATTTTATAGAGATATAAAAATCCCACTTGTATGGTGATAAACTGTAGGTGGGAGCTCTGTAGATGAATATAAAATTATTCGATTTTTAATTTTAAAGTTGGCAATGGTCGTTTTTTACCTTCATTTAACGGAATATTTTGCTCGTCTTTGTCCGAAAACTTAGTGTTCTTTCCTCGTACATATTTTATAGAGATATGCATATCCAACTTTTATATGGTTATAAACTGTAAGTGGGGACCCTTTAGATGGATATAAAATTATTAGATTATTAATTTTAAAGTTTACAATTTTTCAGCTTCATTTGAGGGAATATTTTCTCATCTTTATCCAAAAAATTATTATTCTTCCCTCGTACATATTTTAAAGAAATATATATAGCCCACTTTTATATGGTGATAAACTGTAAATGGGGAGTTTGTAGATTAATGTAAAATTATTAGAATATATAATTTTGAAGTTGGCACAGGTCGTTTTTCAGCTTCATTTGAGGGAATATTTTGCTCATCCTAACCGGAAAATATTTTCTCTTTCCTCGTGCATATTTTATAGATATATATATATATCCCACTTTTATACGGTGATGAACTACAAGTGGAGACCCTGTACATAAATAAAAAATATTACATTTTTAATTTTAAAGTTGGCACTGATCGTTTTTCAGATACATTTGATTGAATATTTTGCTCATCTTTATCCGAAAAATTATTGCTCTTTCCTTGTACATATTTTATAGGTATATATATAACCCACTTTTATATGGTGATAAACAATAAGTTGGGACCCTGTACATAAATATAAAATTATTAGGGTATTAATTTTAAAATTGGCACTGCTCGTTTTTCAGCATCATTTGACGGAGTATTTTGCCCATCTTTATCGGAAAAATTAGTCTTCTCTCCTCGTACATATTTTATAGAGATATATATAGCCCACTCTTATATGGTGATAAACTGTAAGTGGGGATCCCGTAGATGAATAGAAAATTATTAGATTATTAATTTTAAAGTTGGCAATTTTCCTTTTTTTAGCTTCATTTGAGGGAATATTTTGCTCATCTTTATCCGAAAATTTAGTGTTCCTTCCTCGTACATATTTTGTAGAGTTATACATAACCCACTTTTATATGGTGATAAACTGTAAGTGGGTATCATTTAGATGAATATAAAATTATTAGATTACTTATTTTTAAAGTTATCACTGGTCGTTTTTCATCTTCATTTGAGGGAATATTTTGTCCATCTTTGTCCGAAAAATTAGTGTTCTTTCCTCGTACATGTTCTATAGAGATATGCATATCCCACTTCTATATGGTGATAAACTGTAAGTGGCTGACTTGTAGATGGATATAGAAGAATTAGATTATTAATATTAAAGTTGGCACTGGTCGTGTTTGAGCTTTATTTGAGGGAATATTTTGCTCATCTTTATCCGAAAAATTTTGGTCTTTCCTCGTGCATATTTTATAGATATATATATATATATAGCCCACTTTTATACGGTAATAAACTGTAAGTGGGAGCCCTGCAGATGAATATAAAATTATTAGAACGTTAATTTTAAAGTTGGCACTGGTCGTTTTTCACCTTCATTTGAGGGAATATTTTTCTCATCTTTGTCCGAAAATTTGTGTTCTTTCCTCGTACATATTTTATACAGATTTGCATATCCAACTTTATATGGTGATAAACTGTAAGTGGGGACCCTGTAGATGAATATTAAATTATTAGATTATTAATTTGAAAGTTGGCAATTATTTTTAGCTTCATTGGAGGGAAATTTTTTCTCATCTTTATCAGAAAAATTATTGTTCTTTCCTCATATATATTTTATAAAGATATATATAGCCCACTTTTGCGTAGTGATAAACTGTAAGTGGGGAGCCTGTAGATTAATGTAAAATTATTAGAATATTAATTTTGAAGTTGGCAGAGGTCGTTTTTCACCTTCATTTGGGGGAATATTTTGCTCATCTTTACCGGAAAAATTGGTGTTCTTTCCTCGTACATATTTTATAGAGATATACATATCTTACTTTCATATAAAGATAAAGTGTAAGTGGGGACTCTTTCGATGAATATAAAAATATTGGATTATTATTTTAAAGTTGGCAATTCTCTTTTTCTTAACTTCATCGGAGGGAATATTTTGCTCATCTTTATCCGAAAAATTAGTGTTCTTTCCTTGTACATACCCCAGTATTATATGTTGATAAACTATAAGTGGGAACCCTGTAGTTGAATATAAAAATTATTAGATTATTAATTTTAAAGTTGGCACTGCTCGTTTTTCAGCTTCATTTGACGGAATATTTTGCTCATCTTTATCCGAAAAATTAGTGTTCTCTCCTCGTACATATTTTATAGAGATCTTTATAGCCCACTTTTATACGGTGATAAACTGTAATTGGGGACCCTGTAGATGAATATAAAATTATTAGATTATTAATTTTAAAGTCGGTACCGGTCGTTTTTCACCTTCATTTGAGGGAAAATTTGGCACATTTTTATCCGAAAAATTAATGTTCTTTCCTCGTACATATTTTATAGAGATATGCATATCCCTTTTCATATGGTGATAAACTGTAAGTGGGTATCATTTAGATGAATATAAAATTAATAGATTATATATTTTTAAAGTTGGCACTGGTCGTTTTTCATCATTTGAGGGAATATTTTGCCCATCTTTATCCGAAAAATTAGTGTTCTTTCCTCGTACATGTTCTATAGAGATATGCATATCCCACTTCTATATGGTGATAAACTGTAAGTGGGGGCCCTGTAGATGGATATAAAAGTATTAGATTATTAATTTTAAAGTTGGCACTCATCGTTTTACAGCTTCATTTGAGAGAATATTTTGCTCATCTTTATCCGAAAAATTAGTGTTCTCTCCTCGTACATGTATTTTATATATATATATATATATATATATATATATACACATATATATATATAGCCCACTTTTATACGGTGATAAACTGTAATTGGGGACCCTGCAAATGAATATAAAATTATTAGATTATTAGTTTTAAAGTTGGCACTTGTCGTTTTTCATCTTCATTTTAGGGAATATTTTGCTCATCTTTATCCGAAGAATTTGTGTTCTTTCATCGTAAATATTTTATAGAGATATGCATATCTCTCTTTTTATGGTAGTAAACTGTAAGTGGAGACCCAGTAGATGAATATAAAATTATTAGGTTTTTAATTTCAAAGTAGGCAATTTTTATTTTTTAGCTTCATGTTACGGAAATTTTGCTCATCTTTATCCGAAAAATTAGTGTTCTTTCCCCGTACAAATTTTATAGAGATATAAAAATCCCACTTTTGTATGGTGATAAACTGTAGGTGGGAGCTCGGTAGATGAATATAGAATTATTCGATTTTTAATTTTAAGGTTGGCAATGGTCGTTTTTTACCTTCATTTGACGGAATATTTTGCTAGTCTTTGTCCGAAAACTTAGTGTTCTTTCCTCGTACATATTTTATAGAGATATGATATCCAACTTTTATATGGTGATAAACTGTAAGTGGGGACCCTTTAGATGGATATAAAATTATTAGATTATTAATTTTAAAGTTTACAATTTTTTAGCTTCATTTGAGGGAATATTTTGCTCATCTTTATCCGAAAAATTTTTGTCCTTCCCTCGTACATATTTTATAGAGATATATAGCCCACTTTTACATGGTAATAAACTGTAAATGGGAGCTTGTAGATTAATGTAAAATTATTAGAATATTAATTTTGAAGTTGGCACAGGTCGTTTTTCAGCTTCATTTGAGGGAATATTTTGCTCATCTTTACCGGAAAATATTTGCTTTTTCCTCGGGCATATTTTATAGATATATATATAACCCACTTTTATATGGTGATAAACTACAATGGAGACCTGTACATAATTAAAAAATATTACATTTTTAATTTTAAAGTTGGCACTGATCGTTTTTCAGATGCATTTGATTGAATATTTTGCTCATCTTTATCCGAAAAATTATTGCTTTTCCTCGTACATATTTTATAGAGATATATATAGCCCACTTTTATATGGTGATAAACTGTAAGTGGGGACCCTGTAGATGAACAGAAAATTATTAGGTTATTAATTTTAAAGTTGGCAAATTTCCTTTTTTTAGCTTCATTTGAGGGAATATTTTGCTCATCTTTATCCGAAAAATTAGTGTTCTTTCCTCGTACATATTTTATAGAGGTATACATATCCCACTTTTATATGGTGATAAACTGTAAGTGGGTATCATTTAGATGAATATAAAATTATTAGATTACTTATTTTTAAAGTTATCACTGGTCGTTTTTCATCTTCATTAGAGGGAATATTTTGCCCATCTTTATCCGAAAGATTAGTGTTCTTTCCTCGTACATGTTCTATAGAGATATGCATATCCCACTTCTATATGGTGATAAACTGTAAGTGGCTGACTTGTAGATGGATATAGAACAATTAGAATATTAATATTAAAGTTGGCACTGGTCGTGTTTGAGCTTTATTTGAGGGAATATTTTGCTCATCTTTATCCGAAAAATTTTGGTCTTTCCTCGTGCATATTTTATATATATATATATATATATATATATATATATATATATATATATATATATATATATATATATATATATATATATATATAGCCCACTTTTATACGGTAATAAACTGTAAGTGGGAGACCTGCAGATGAATATAAAATTATTAGAATGTTAATTTTAAAGTTGGCACTGGTCGTTTTTCACTTTCATTTGAGGGAATATTTTGCTCATTTTTGTCCGAAAATTTAGTGTTCTTTCCTCGTACATATTTTATACAGATATGCATATCCAACTTTATATGGTGATAAACTGTAAGTGGGGACCCTGTAGATGAATATTAAATTATTAGATTATTAATTTGAAAGTTGGCAATTATTTTTTGCTTCATTGGAAGGAATTTTTTCTCATCTTTATCCGAAAAATTATTGTTCTTTCCTCATATATATTTTATAAAGATATATATAGCCCACTTTTGCATAGTGATAAACTGTAACTGGGGGGCCTGTAGATTAATGTAAAATTATTAGAATATTAATTTTGAAGTTGGCAGAGGTCGTTTTCCACCTTCATTTGAGGGAATATTTTGCTCATCTTTACCGGAAAAATTGGTGTTCTTTCCTCGTACATATTTATAGAAATATACATATCTCACTTTCATATAGAAATAAAGTATAAGTGGGGACCCTTTCGATGAATATAAAAAAATTGGATTATTAATTTTAAAGTTGGCAATTCTCTTTTTCTTAACTTCATCGGAGGGAATATTTTGCTCATCTTTATCCGAAAAATTAGTGTTCTTTCCTTGTACATATCCCACTATTATATGATGATAAACTATAAGTGGGGACCCTGTAGTTGAATATAAAAATTATTAGATTCTTAATTTTAAAGTTGGCACTGTTCGTTTTTCAGATTCTTTTGAGAGAATATTTTGCTCATCTTTATGCGAAAAATTATTGGTCTTTCCTCGTACATTTTTATAGATATATATATAACCCACTTTTATATGGTGATAAACTATAAGTGGGGACCCTGTACATAAATATAAAACTATTAGTGTATTAATTTTAAAACTGACACTGCTAGTTTTTCAGCTTCATTTGACGGAATATTTTGCTCATCTTTATCCGAAAAATTAGTGTTTTCTCCTCGTACATATTTTATAGAGATCTTTATAGCCCACTTTTATACGGCGATAAACTGTAATTGGGGACCCTGTAAATGAATATAAAATT
This sequence comes from Thermobia domestica, assembly GCF_964235325.1. NCBI lineage: Eukaryota > Metazoa > Arthropoda > Insecta > Zygentoma > Lepismatidae > Thermobia > Thermobia domestica. The sequence continues at coordinate 164,058,303 of NC_137471.1, read as the reverse complement.
ATTGGATTATTAATTTTAAGGTCGGTACTGGTCGTTTTTCACCTTCATTTGAGGGAATATTTTGCTCATTTTTATCCGAAAAATTAATGTACTTTCCTCGTACATATTTTACAGAGATATGCATATCCCATTTTTTTATGGTGATAAACTGTAAGTGGGTATCATTTAGATGAATATAAAATTATTAGATTATTTATTTTTAAAGTTGGCACTGGTCGTTTTTCATCATTTGAGGGAATATTTTGCCCATCTTTATCCGAAAAATTAGTGTTCTTTCCTCGTAAATGTTCTATAGAGATATGCATTCCAAACTTCTATATGGTGATAAACTGTAAGTGGGGGCCCTGTAGATGGATATAAAAGTATTAGATTATTAATTTTAAAGCTGGCACTGGTCGTGTTTCAGCTGTATTTAAGGGAATATTTTGCTCATCTTTATCCGAAAAATTTTTGCTCTTTCCTCGTGCATATTTTATAGATATATATATAACCCACTTTTATATGGTTTTAAACTACAAGTGGGAACCCTGTGCATAAATAAAAAAATTATACATTATTAATTTTAAAGTTGGCACTGATCGTTTTACAGCTTCATTTGAGAGAATATTTTGCTCATCTTTATCCGAAAAATTAGTGTTCTCTCCTCGAACATATAATTTATATATATATATATATATATATATATATATATATATAGCTCACTTTTATACGGTGATAAACTGTAATTGGAGACCCTGCAAATGAATAAAAAATTATTAGATTATTAATTTTTAAGTTGCCACTTGTCGTTTTTCACCTTCATTTTACGGAATATTTTGCTCATCTTTATCCGAAAAATTAGTGTTCTTTCCCCGTACAAATTTTATAGAGATATAAAAATCCCACTTTTGTATGGTGATAAACTGTAGGTGGGAGCTCTGTAGATGAATATAAAATTATTCGATTTTTAATTTTAAAGTTGGCAATGGTCGTTTTTTACATTCATTTGACGGAATATTTTGCTCGTCTTTGTCCGAAAACTTAGTGTTCTCTCCTCGTACATATTTTATAGAGATATGCATATCCAACTTTTATATGGTGATAAACTGTAAGTGGGGACCCTTTAGATGGATATAAAATTATTAGATTATTAATTTTAAAGTTTGCAATTTTTTAGCTTCATTTGAGGGAATATTTTGCTCATCTTTATCCGAAAAATTATTGTTCTTCCCTCGTACATATTTTAAAGAAATATATATAGCCCACTTTTATATGGTACTAAACTGTAAGTGGGTCCCTGTAGATGAATTTAAAATTATTAGATTATTAATTTTAAAGTTGGCACTCGTCGTTTTTTACCTTCGTTTGAGGGAATATTTTGCTCATCTTTATCCGAAAAATATTGTTTTTTCCTCATACATATTTTATAGAGATATATATAGCCCACTTTTCCATGGTGAAAAACTGTAAATGGGGAGCTTGTAGATTAATGTAAAATTATTAGAATATATAATTTTGAAGTTGGCCCAGGTCGTTTTTCAGCTTCATTTGAAGGAATATTTTGCTCATCTTTACCGGAAAATATTTGCTCTTTCCTCGTGCATATTTTATAGACATATATATAACCCACTTTTATATGGTGATAAACTACAAGTGGAGACCCTGTACATAAATAAAAAATATTACATTTTTAATTTTAAAGTTGGCACTGATCGTTTTTCAGATACATTTGATTGAATATTTTGCTCATCTTTATCAGAAAAATTATTGCTCTTTCCTCGTACATATTTTATAGATATATATATATAACCCACTTTTATATTGTGATAAACTATAAGTGGGGACCCTGTACATAAATATAAAACTATTAGGGTATTAATTTCAAAATTGGCACTGCTCGTTTTTCAGCATCATTTGACGGAGTATTTTGCCCATCTTTATCCGAAAAATTAGTGTTCTCTCCTCGTACATATTCTATAGAGATATATATAGCCCACTTTTATATGGTGATAAACTGTAAGTGGGGACCCTGTAGATGAATAGAAAATTATTAGGTTATTAATTTTAAAGTTTGCAATTTTCCTTTTTTTAGCTTCATTTGAGGGAATATTTTGCTCATCATTATCCGAAAAATTAGTGTTCCATCCTCGTACATATTTTATAGAGTTATACATATCCCATTTTTATATGGTGATAAACTGTAAGTGGGTATCATTTAGATGAATATAAAATTATTAGATTATTAATTTTTAAAGTTATCACTGGTCGTTTTTCATCTTCATTTGAGGGAATATTTCGCCCATCTTTATCCGAAAAATTAGTGTTTTTTCCTCGTACATGTTCTATAGAGATATGCATATCCCACTTCTATATGGTGATAAACTGTAAGTGGCTGACTTGTAGATGGATATAGAAGAATTAGATTATTAATATTAAAGTTAGCACTGGTCGTGTTTGAGCTTTATTTGAGGGAATATTTTACTCATCTTTATCCGAAAAATTTTGGTCTTTCCTCGTGCATATTTTATATATATATATATATATAGCCCACTTTTTACGGTAATAAACTGTAAGTGGGAGCCCTGCAGATGAATATAAAATTATTAGAATGTTAATTTTAAAGATGACACTGGTCGTTTTTCACCTTCATTTGAGGGAATATTTTGCTCATCTTTGTCCGAAAATTTAGTGTTCTTTCCTCGTACATATTTTATACAGATATGCATATCCAACTTTATATGGTGATAAACTGTAAGTGGGGACCCTGTAGATGAATATTAAATTATTAGATTATTAATTTGTAAGTTGTCAATTATTTTTAGCTTCATTGGAGGGAATTTTTTCTCATCTTTATCCGAAAAATTATTGTTCTTTCCTCATATATATTTTATAAAGATATATATAGCCCACTTTTGCGTAGTGATAAACTGTAAGTGGGGAGCCTGTAGATTAATGTAAAATTATTAGAATATTAATTTTGAAGTTGGCAGAGGTCGTTTTTCCCCTTCATTTGGGGGAATATTTTGCTCATCTTTACCGGAAAAATTGGTGTTCTTTCCTCGTACATATTTTATAGAGATATACATATCTTACTTTCATATAGAGATAAAGTGTAAGTGGGGACCCTTTCGATGAATATAAAAATATTGGATTATTAATTTTAAAGTTGGCAATTCTCTTTTTCTTAACTTCATCGGAGGGAATATTTTGCTCATCTTTATCCGAAAAATTAGTGTTCTTTCCTTGTACATATCCCACTATTATATGTTGATAAACTATAAGTGGGGACCCTGTAGTTGAATATAAAAATTATTAGATTATTAATTTTAAAGCTGGCACTGCTCGTTTTTCAGATTCATTTGAGAGAATATTTTGCTCATCTTTATCCGAAAAATTATTGGTCTTTTCTCGTACATATTTTATGGATATATATATAACCCACTTTTATATGGTGATAAACTATAAGTGGGGACCCTGTACATAAATATAAAATTATTAGAGTATTAATTTTAAAACTGGCACTGCTCGTTTTTCAGCTACATTTGACGGAATATTTTGCTCATCTTTATCCGAAAAATTAGTGTTCTCTCCTCGTACATATTTTATAGCGATCTTTATAGCCCACTTTTATACGGTGATAAACTGTAATTGGGGACCCTGTAGATGAATATAAAATTATTAGATTATTAATTTTAAAGTCGGTACCGGTCGTTTTTCACCTTCATTTGAGGGAATATTTTGCACATTTTTATCCGAAAAATTAATGTTCTTTCCTCGTACATATTTTATAGAGATATGCATATCCCTTTTCATATGGTGATAAACTGTAAGTAGGTATCATTTAGATGAATATAAAATTAATAGATTATATATTTTTAAAGTTGGCACTGGTCGTTTTTCATCATTTGAGGGAATATTTTGCCCATCTTTATCCGAAAAATTAGTGTTCTTTCCTCGTACATGTTCTATAGAGATATGCATATCCCACTTCTATATGGTGATAAACTGTAAGTGGGGTTCTGTAGATGGATATAAAAGTATTAGATTATTAATTTTAAAGTTGGCACTGTCGTGTTTCAGCTTTATTTGAGGGAATATTTTGCTCATCTTTATCCGAAAAATTTTTGCTCTTTCCTCGTGCATATTTTATGGATATATATATATAACCCAGTTTTCTATGATGATAAACTACAAGTGGGAACCCTGTGAATAAATAAAAAAATATTACATTATTAATTTTAAAGTTGGCACTGATCGTTTTTAAGCTTCATTTGAGCGAATATTTTGCTCATCTTTATCCGAAAAATTAGTGTTCTCTCCTCGTACATATATTTTATAGATATATATATATATAGCCCACTTTTATACGGTGATAAACTGTAATTGGAGACCCTGCAAATGAATATAAAATTATTAGATTATTAATTTTAAAGTTGGCACTGATGGTTTTTCAGATACATTTGATTGAATATTTTGCTCATCTTTATCCGAAAAATTTTTGCTCTTTCCTCGTACATATTTTATAGATATATATATAACCCACTTTTATATGGTGACAAACTATAAGTGGGGACCCTGTACATAAATATAAAATTATTAGGGTATTAATTTTAAAATTGGCACTGCTCGTTTTTCAGCATCATTTGACGGAGTATTTTGCCCATCTTTATCCGAAAAATTAGTGTTCTCTCCTCGTACATATTTTATAGAGATATATATAGCCCACTTTTATATGGTGATAAACTGTAAGTGGGGACCCTGTAGATGAATAGAAAATTATTAGATTATTAATTTTAAAGTTGGCAATTTTCCTTTTTTTAGCTTCATTTGAGGGAATATTTTGCTCATCTTTATCCGAAAAATTAGTGTTCCTTCCTCGTACATATTTTATAGAGTTATACATATCCCACTTTTATATGGTGATAAACTGTAAGTGGATGACTTGTAGATGGATATAGAAGAATTAGATTATTAATATTAAAGTTGGCACTGGTCGTGTTTGAGCTTTATTTGAGGGAATATTTTGCTCATCTTTATCCGAAAAATTTTGGTCTTTCCTCGTGCATATTTTATAGATATATATATATATAGCACACTTTTATACGGTAATAAACTGTAAGTGGGAGCCCTGCAGATGAATATAAAATTATTAGAATGTTAATTTTAAAGTTGGCACTGGTCGTTTTTCACCTTCATTTGAGGGAATATTTTGCTCATCTTTGTCCGAAAATTTAGTGTTCTTTCCTCGTACATATTTTATACAGATATGCATATCCAACTTTATATGGTGATAAACTGTAAGTGTGGACCCTGTAGATGAATATTAAATTATTAGATTATTAATTTGAAAGTTGGCAATTATTTTTAGCTTCATTGGAGGGACTTTTTTCTCATCTTTATCCGAAAAATTATTGTTCTTTCCTCATATATATTTTATAAAGATATGTATAGCCCACTTTTGCGTAGTGATAAACTGTAAGTGGGGAGCCTGTAGATTAATGTAAAATTATTAGAATATTAATTTTGAAGTTGGCAGAGGTCATTTTTCACCTTCATTTGGGGGAATATTTTCCTCATCTTTACCGGAGAAATTGGTGTTCTTTCCTCGTACATACTTTATAGAGATATACATATCTTACTTTCATATAGAGATAAAGTGTAAGTGGGGACCCTTTCGATGAATATAAAAATATTGGATTATTAATTTTAAAGTTGGCAATTCTCTTTTTCTTAACTTCATCGGAGGGAATATTTTGCTCATCTTTATCCGAAAAATTAGTGTTCTTTCCTTGTACATATTCTACTATTATATGTTGATAAACTATAAGTGGGGACCCTGTAGTTGAATATAAAAATTATTAGATTATTAATTTTAAAGTTGGCACTGCTCGTTTTTCAGATTCATTTGAGAGAATATTTTGCTCATCTTTATCCGAAAAATTATTGGTCTTTTCTCGTACATATTTTATAGATATATATATAACCCACTTTTATATGGTGACAAACTATAAGTAGGGACCCCGTACATAAATATAAAATTATTAGAGTATTAATTTTAAAACTGGCACTGCTCGTTTTTCAGCTACATTTGACGGAATATTTTGCTCATCTTTATCCGAAAAATTAGTGTTCTCTCCTCGTACATATTTTATAGCGATCTTTATAGCCCACTTTTATACGGTGATAAACTGTAATTGGGGACCCTGTAGATGAATATAAAATTATTAGATTATTAATTTTAAAGTCGGTACCGGTCGTTTTTCACCTTCATTTGAGGGAATATTTTGCACATTTTTATCCGAAAAATTAATGTTCTTTCCTCGTACATATTTTATAGAGATATGCATATCCCTTTTCATATGGTGATAAACTGTAAGTAGGTATCATTTAGATGAATATAAAATTAATAGATTATATATTTTTAAAGTTGGCACTGGTCGTTTTTCATCATTTGAGGGAATATTTTGCCCATCTTTATCCGAAAAATTAGTGTTCTTTCCTCGTACATGTTCTATAGAGATATGCATATCCCACTTCTATATGGTGATAAACTGTAAGTGGGGGTTCTGTAGATGGATATAAAAGTATTAGATTATTAATTTTAAAGTTGGCACTGTCGTGTTTCAGCTTTATTTGAGGGAATATTTTGCTCATCTTTATCCGAAAAATTTTTGCTCTTTCCTCGTGCATATTTTATGGATATATATATATAACCCAGTTTTCTATGATGATAAACTACAAGTGGGAACCCTGTGAATAAATAAAAAAATATTACATTATTAATTTTAAAGTTGGCACTGATCGTTTTTAAGCTTCATTTGAGCGAATATTTTGCTCATCTTTATCCGAAAAATTAGTGTTCTCTCCTCGTACATATATTTTATAGATATATATATATATATATAGCCCACTTTTATACGGTGATAAACTGTAATTGGAGACCCTGCAAATGAATATAAAATTATTAGATTATTAATTTTAAACTTGGCACTTGTCGTTTTTCACCTTCATTTTAGGGAATATTTTGCTCATCTTTATCCGAAAAAATTGTGTTTTTTCATCGTAAATATTTTATAGAGATATGCATATCCCTCTTTCTATGGTAATAAACTGTAAGTGGAGACCCTGTAGATGAATATAAAATTATTAGGTTTTTAATTTCAAAGTAGGCAATTTTCATTTTTTAGCTTCATGTGATGGAAATTTTGCTCATCTTTATCCGAAAAATTAGTGTTCTTTCGCCGTACACATTTTATAGAGATATACAAATCCCACTTTTGTATGGTGATAAACTGTAGGTGGGAGCCCTGTAGATGAATATAAAATTATTAGATTGTTAATTTTAAAGTTGACACTGGTCCTTTTTACCTTCATTTGAGGGAATATTTTGCTCGTCTTTGTCCGAAAACTTAGTGTTTTTTTTCGTACATATTTTATAGAGATATGCATATCCAACTATAGAGATATGGTGATAAACTGTAAGTGGGGACCCTCTAGATGAATATAAAATTATTAGATTATTAATTTTAAAGTTTGCAATTTTCTTAGCTTCATTTGAGGGAATATTTTGCTCATCTTTATCCAAAAAAATTATTTTTCTTCCCTGGAACACATTTTAAAGAAATATATATAGACCACTTTTATATGGTGACAAACTGTAAGTGGGTCTCTGTAGATGAATATAAAATTATTAGATTATTAATTTTAAAGTTGGCACTGGTCGTTTCTTACCTTCATTTGAGGGAATATTTTGCTCATCTTTATCCGAAAAATTACTGTTCTTTCCTTGTACATATTTTATAGAAATATATATAGCCCACTTTTATATGGTAATAAACAGTAAGTAAAGGACCCTTTAGATGAATATAATTTTATAGTTAATTAATTTTAAAGTTGGCGCTGATCGTTTTTCAGATATATTTGAGGGGATGTTTTGCTCATCTTTATCCGAAAAATTATTGCTCTTTCCTCGTACATATTTTTTAGATATATATATAACCCACTTTTATATGGTGATAAACTTTAAGTGGGATCGCTGTACATAAATATAAAATTATTAGAGTATTAATTTTGAAATTGGCATTGCTCATTTTTCAGCATCATTAGACGGAATATTTTGCTCATCTTGATCCGAAAAATTAGTGTTCTCTCCTCGTACATATTTTATAGATATATATATAGCCCACTTTTATATGGTGATAAACTGTAAGTGGGGACCCAGTAGATCAATAGAAAATTATTAGATTGTTAATTTTAAAGTTGGCACTGGTCGTTTTTCACCTTCATTTGAGGGAATATTTTGCTCATCTTTGTCCGAAAATTTAGTGTTCTTTCCTCGTACATATTTTATACAGATATGCATATCCAACTTTTATATGGTGATAAACTGTAAGTGGGGACCCTGTAGATGAATATAAAATTATTAGATTATTAATTTGAAAGTTGGCAATTATTTTTAGCTTCATTGGAGGGAATATTTTGCTCAACTTTATCCGAAAAATTATTGTTCTTTCCTCATACATATTTTATAGAGATATATATAGCCCACTTTTACATGGTGATAAACTGTAAGCGGGCAGCCTGTAGATTAATGTAAAATTATTAGAATATTAATTTTGAAGTTGGCAGAGGTCGTTTTTCACCTTCATTTGGGGGAATATTTTGCTCATCTTTACCGGAAAAATTGGTGTTCTTTCCTCGTACATATTTTATAGAGATATACATATCTTACTTTCATATAGAGATAAAGTGTAAGTGGGGACCCTTTCGATGAATATAAAAATATTGGATTTTTAATATTAAAGTTGTCAATTCTCTTTTTCTTAACTTAATCGGAGGGAATATTTTGCTCATCTTTATCCGAAAAATGAGTGTTCTTTCCTTGTACATATCTCACTATTATATGGTGATAAACTATAATTGAGGACTCTGTAGATGAATATAAAATTATTAGATTATTAATTTTAAAGTCGGCACTGGTCGTTTTTCACCTTCATTTGAGGGAATATTTTGCTCATTTTTATCCGAAAAATTAATGTTCTTTCCTCGTACATATTTTATAGAGATATGCATATTCCTCTTTTATATGGTAATAAACTGTAAGTGGAGACCCCGTAGATGAATATAAAATTATTAGGTTATTAATTTCAAAGTAGGCAATTTTCATTTTTTAGCTTAATGTGATGGAAACTTTGCTCATCTTTATACGAAAAATTAGTGTTTTCCCCGTACATATTTTATAAAGATATAAAAATCCAACTTTTGTATGGTGATAAACTGTAAATGGGAGCCCTGTAGATGAATATAAAATGATTAGATTGTTAATTTTAAAGTTGGCACTGGTCGTTTTTTACCTTCATTTGCGGGAATATTTTGCTCATCTTTGTCCGAAAACTTAGTGTTCTTTCCTCGTACATATTTTATAGAGATATGCATATCCAACTTTTATATGGTGATAAACTGTAAGTGCGGACCCTTTAGATGAACATAAAATTATTAGATTATTAATTTTAAAAATTGCAATTTTTTTAGCTTCATTTGACGGAATATTTTGCTCATCTTTGTCCGAAAAATTATTGTTCTTCCCTCGTACATATTTTAAAGAAATATATATAGCCCACTTTTATATGGTGACAAACTGTAAGTGGGTCCCTTTAGATCAATATAAAATTATTAAATTATTTATTTTAAAGTTGGCACTGGTCGTTTCTTTACCTTCATTTGAGGGAATATTTTGCTCATCTTTATGCGAAAAATTATTGTTCTTTCCTCATACATAATTTATAGAGATATATATAGCCCACTTTTACATGGTGATAAACCGTAAGTAGGGAGCTTGTAGATTAATGTAAAATTATTAGAATATTAATTTTGAAGTTGGCACAGGTCGTTTTTCACCTTCATTTGAGGGAATATTTTGGTCATCTTTACCGGAAAAATTGGTGTTCTTTCCTCGTGCACATTTCATAGAGATATACATATCCGACTTTCATATAGTGATAAAGTGTAAGTGGGGACCCTTTAGATGGATATAAAATTATTAGATTATTAATTTTAAAGTTTGCAATTTTTTAGCTTCATTTGAGGAAATATTTTGCTCGTCTTTATCCGAAAAATTATTGTCCTTCCCTCGTACATATTTTAAAGAAATATATATAACCCACTTTTATATGGTACCAAACTGTAAGTGGGTCCCTGTAGATGAATTTAAAGTTATTAGATTATTAATTTTAAAGTTGGCACTCGTCGTTTTTTACCTTCGTTTGAGGGAATATTTTGCTCATCTTTATCCGAAAAATTATTGTTTTTTCCTCATACATATTTTATAGAGATATATATAGCCCACTTTTACATGGTGATAAACTGTAAATGGGGAGCTTGTAGATTAATGTAAAATTATTAGAATATTAATTTTGAAGTTGGCACAGGTCGTTTTTCAGCTTCATTTGAGGGAATATTTTGCTCATCTTTACCGGAAAATATTTGCTCTTTCCTCGTGCATATTTTATAGATCTATATATAACCCACTTTTATATGGTGATAAACTTTAAGTGGGGACCCTGTGGGTGAACATAAAATTATTAGATTATCAATTTTAAAGATGGCACTGACTGTTTTTTACCTTTATTTAAGGGATAATTTTGCTCATCTTTATCCGAAAAATTAGTGTTCTCTCCTCGTACATATATTATAGAGATACATATAGCCCACTTTTATATGGTGATAGAGTGTAAGTGCGGACCCTGTAAATGAATATAAAATTATTGGATTATTAATTTTAAACTCGGTACTGGTCGTTTTTCACCTTCATTTGAGGGAATAATTTGCTCATTTTTATCCGAAAAATTAATGTTCTTTCCTCGTACATATTTTACAGAGATATGATATCCAACTTTTATATGGTGATAAACTGTAAGTGGGGACCCTTTAGATGGATATAAAATTATTAGATTATTAATTTTAAAGTTTGCAATTTTTTAGCTTCATTTGAGGAAATATTTTGCTCGTCTTTATCCGAAAAATTATTGTCCTTCCCTCGTACATATTTTAAAGAAATATATATAACCCACTTTTATATGGTACCAAACTGTAAGTGGGTCCCTGTAGATGAATTTAAAGTTATTAGATTATTAATTTTAAAGTTGGCACTCGTCGTTTTTTACCTTCGTTTGAGGGAATATTTTGCTCATCTTTATCCGAAAAATTATTGTTTTTTCCTCATACATATTTTATAGAGATATATATAGCCCACTTTTACATGGTGATAAACTGTAAATGGGGAGCTTGTAGATTAATGTAAAATTATTAGAATATTAATTTTGAAGTTGGCACAGGTCGTTTTTCAGCTTCATTTGAGGGAATATTTTGCTCATCTTTACCGGAAAATATTTGCTCTTTCCTCGTGCATATTTTATAGATCTATATATAACCCACTTTTATATGGTGATAAACTACAAGTGGAGACCCTGTACATAAATAAAAAATATTACATTTTTAATTTTAAAGTTGGCACTGATCGCTTTTCAGATACATTTGATTGAATATTTTGCTTATCTTTATCCGAAAAATTATTGCTTTTTCCTCGTACATATTTTATAGAGACATATATAGCCCACTTTTATATGGTTATAAACTGTAAGTGGGGACTCTGTAGATGAATAGAAAATTATTAGATTATTAATTTTAAAGTTGGCAAATTTCCTTTTTTTAGCTTCATTTGAGGGAATATTTTGCTCATCTTTATCCGAAAAATTAGTGTTCTTTCCTCGTACATATTTTATAGAGTTATAAATATCCCACTTTTATATGGTGATAAACTGTAAGTGGGTATCATTTAGATGAATATAAAATTATTAGATTACTTATTTTTAAAGTTATCACTGGTCGTTTTTCATCTTCATTAGAGGGAATATTTTGCCCATCTTTATCCGAAAAGTTAGTGTTTTTCCTCGTACATATTCTATAGAGTTATGCATATCCCACTTCTATATGGTGATAAACTGTAAGTGGCTGATATGTAGATGGATATAGAAGAATTAGATTATTAATATTAAAGTTGGCACTGGTCGTGTTTGAGCTTTATTTGAGGGAATATTTTGCTCATCTTTATCCGAAAAATTTTGGTCTTTCCTCGTGCATATTTTATAGATATATATATATATATATATATATATATATATATATATATATATATATATATATATATATATATAGCCCACTTTTATACGGTAATAAACTTTAATGGGAGCCCTGCAGATGAATATAAAATTATTAGAATGTTAATTTTAAAGTTGGCACTGGTCGTTTTTCACCTTCATTTGAGGGAATATTTTGCTCATCTTTGTCCGAAAATTTAGTGTTCTTTCCTCGTACATATTTTATACAGATATGCATATCCAACTTTATATGGTGATAAACTGTAAGTGGGGACCCTGTAGATGAATATTAAATTATTAGATTATTAATTTGAAAGTTGGCAATTATTTTTAGCTTCATTGGAGGGAATTTTTTCTCATCTTTATCCGAAAAATTGTTGTTCTTTCCTCATATATATTTTATAAAGATATATATAGCCCACTTTTGCATAGTGATAAACACTAACTGGGGAGCCTGTAGATTAATGTAAAATTATTAGAATATTAATTTTGAAGTTGGCAGAAGTCGTTTTTCACCTTCATTTGAGGGAATATTTTGCTCATCTTTACCGGAAAAATTGGTGTTCTTTCCTTGTACATATTTTATAGAGATATACATATCTCACTTTCATATAGAGATAAATTATAAGTGGGGAACCTTTCGATGAATATAAAAATATTGGATTATTAATTTTAAAGTTGGCAATTCTCTTTTTCTTAACCTCATCGGAGGGAATATTTTGCTCATCTTTATCCGAAAAATTAGTGTTCTTTCCTTGTAAATATCCCACTATTATATGGTGATAAACTATAAGTGGGGACCCTGTAGTTGAATATAAAAATTATTAGATTCTTAATTTTAAAGTTGGCACTGCTTGTTTTTCAGATTCTTTTGAGAGAATATTTTGCTCATCTTTATGCGAAAAATTATTGGTCTTTCCTCGTACATTTTTATAGATATATATAACCCACTTTTATATGGTGATAAACTGTAAGTGGGGGCCCTGTAGATGGATATAAAAGTATTAGATTATTAATTTTAAAGCTGGCACTGGTCGTGTTTCAGCTTTATTTGAGGGAATATTTTGCTCATCTTTATCGGAAAAATTTTTGCACTTTCCTCGTGCATATTTTATATATATATATATAACCCACGTTTATATGGTGATAAACTACAAGTGGGAACCCTGTGCATAAATAAGAAAATTATACATTATTAATTTTAAAGTTGGCACTGATCGTTTTACAGCTTCATTTGAGAGAATATTTTGCTCATCTTTATCCGAAAAATTAGTGTTCTCTCCTCGAACATATAATTTATATATATATATATATATATATATAGCCCACTTTTATACGGTGATAAACTGTAGTTGGAGACCCTGCAAATGAATAAAAATTATTAGATTATTAATTTTAAAGTTGGCACTTGTCGTTTTTCACCTTCATTTTAGGGAATATTTTGCTCATCTTTATCCGAAAAATTAGTGTTCTTTCCCCGTACAAATTTTATAGAGATATAAAAATCCCACTTTTGTATGGTGATAAACTGTAGGTGGGAGCTCTGTAGATGAATATAAAATTAATCGATTTCTTATTTTAAAGTTGGCAATGGTCGTTTTTTACCTTCATTTGACGGAATATTTTGCTCGTCTTTGTCCGAAAACTTAGTGTTCTTTCCTCGTACATATTTTATAGAGATATGCATATCCAACTTTTATATGGTGATAAACTGTAAGTGGGGACCCTTTAGATGGATATAAAATTATTACATTATTAATTTTAAAGTTTGCAATTTTTTAGCTTCATTTGAGGGAATATTTTGCTCATCTTTATCCGAAAAATTATTGTTCTTCCCTCGTACATATTTTAAAGAAATATATATAGCCCACTTTTATATGGTACCAAACTGTAAGTGGGTCCCTGTAGATGAATTTAAAATTATTAGATTATTAATTTTAAAGTTGGCACTCGTCGTTTTTTACCTTCGTTTGAGGGAATGTTTTGCTCATCTTTATCCGAAAAATTATTGTTTTTTCCTCATACATATTTTATAGAGATATATATAGCCCACTTTTACATGGTGATAAACTGTAAATGGGGAGCTTGTAGATTAATGTAAAATTATTAGAATATATAATTTTGAAGTTGGCACAGGTCGTTTTTCAGCTTCATTTGAGGGAATATTTTGCTCATCTTTACCGGAAAATATTTGGTCTTTCCTCGTGCATATTTTATAGATATATATATAACCCTCTTTTATATGGTGATAAACTACAAGTGGAGACCCTGTACATAAATAAAAAATATTACATTTTTAATTTTAAAGTTGGCACTGATGGTTTTTCAGATACATTTGATTGAATATTTTGCTCATCTTTATCCGAAAAATTATTGCTCTTTCCTCGTACATATTTTATAGATATATATATAACCCACTTTTATATGGTGATAAACTATAAGTGGGGACCCTGTACATAAATATAAAATTATTAGGGTATTAATTTTAAAATTGGCACTGCTCGTTTTTCAGCATCATTTGACGGAGTATTTTGCCCATCTTTATCCGAAAAATTAGTGTTCTCTCCTCGTACATATTTTATAGAGATATATATAGCCCACTTTTATATGGTGATAAACTGTAAGTGGGGACCCTGTAGATGAATAGAAAATTATTAGATTATTAATTTTAAAGTTGGCAATTTTCCTTTTTTTAGCTTCATTTGAGGGAATATTTTGCTCATCTTTATCCGAAAAATTAGTGTTCCTTCCTCGTACATATTTTATAGAGTTATACATATCCCACTTTTATATGGTGATAAACTGTAAGTGACTGACTTGTAGATGGATATAGAAGAATTAGATTATTAATATTAAAGTTGGCACTGGTCGTGTTTGAGCTTTATTTGAGGGAATATTTTGCTCATCTTTATCCGAAAAATTATTGTTCTTTCCTCATATATATTTTATAAAGATATGTATAGCCCACTTTTGCGTAGTGATAAACTGTAAGTGGGGAGCCTGTAGATTAATGTAAAATTATTAGAATATTAATTTTGAAGTTGGCAGAGGTCGTTTTTCACCTTCATTTGGGGGAATATTTTGCTCATCTTTACCGGAAAAATTGGTGTTCTTTCCTCGTACATACTTTATAGAGATATACATATCTTACTTTCATATAGAGATAAAGTGTAAGTGGGGACCCTTTCGATGAATATAAAAATATTGGATTATTAATTTTAAAGTTGGCAATTCTCTTTTTCTTAACTTCATCGGAGGGAATATTTTGCTCATCTTTATCCGAAAAATTAGTGTTCTTTCCTTGTACATATTCTACTATTATATGTTGATAAACTATAAGTGGGGACCCTGTAGTTGAATATAAAAATTATTAGATTATTAATTTTAAAGTTGGCACTGCTCGTTTTTCAGATTCATTTGAGAGAATATTTTGCTCATCTTTATCCGAAAAATTATTGGTCTTTTCTCGTACATATTTTATATATATATATATAACCCACTTTTATATGGTGACAAACTATAAGTAGGGACCCCGTACATAAATATAAAATTATTAGAGTATTAATTTTAAAACTGGCACTGCTCGTTTTTCAGCTACATTTGACGGAATATTTTGCTCATCTTTATCCGAAAAATTAGTGTTCTCTCCTCGTACATATTTTATAGCGATCTTTAGAGCCCACTTTTATACGGTGATAAACTGTAATTGGGGACCCTGTAGATGAATATAAAATTATTAGATTATTAATTTTAAAGTCGGTACCGGTCGTTTTTCACCTTCATTTGAGGGAATATTTTGCACATTTTTATCCGAAAAATTAATGTTCTTTCCTCGTACATATTTTATAGAGATATGCATATCCCTTTTCATATGGTGATAAACTGTAAGTAGGTATCATTTAGATGAATATAAAATTAATAGATCATATATTTTTAAAGTTGCCACTGGTCGTTTTTCATCATTTGAGGGAATATTTTGCCCATCTTTATCCGAAAAATTAGTGTTCTTTCCTCGTACATGTTCTATAGAGATATGCATATCCCACTTCTATATGGTGATAAACTGTAAGTGGGGGTTCTGTAGATGGATATAAAAGTATTAGATTATTAATTTTAAAGTTGGCACTGTCGTGTTTCAGCTTTATTTGAGGGAATATTTTGCTCATCTTTATCCGAAAAATTTTTGCTCTTTCCTCGTGCATATTTATGGATATATATATATAACCCAGTTTTCTATGGTGATAAACTACAAGTAGGAACCCTGTGAATAAATAAAAAAATATTACATTATTAATTTTAAAGTTGGCACTGATCGTTTTTAAGCTTCATTTGAGCGAATATTTTGCTCATCTTTATCCGAAAAATTAGTGTTCTCTCCTCGTATATATATTTTATAGATATATATATATATAGCCCACTTTTATACGGTGATAAACTGTAATTGGAGACCCTGCAAATGAATATAAAATTATTAGATTATTAATTTTAAACTTGGCACTTGTCGTTTTTCACCTTCATTTTAGGGAATATTTTGCTCATCTTTATCCGAAAAATTTGTGTTTTTTCATCGTAAATATTTTATAGAGATATGCATATCCCTCTTTCTATGGTAAAAAACTGTAAGTGGAGACCCTGTAGATGAATATAAAATTATTAGGTTTTTAATTTCAAAGTAGGCAATTTTCATTTTTTAGCTTCATGTGATGGAAATTTTGCTCATCTTTATCCGAAAAATTAGTGTTCTTTCGCCGTACACATTTTATAGAGATATACAAATCCCACTTTTGTATGGTGATAAACTGTAGGTGGGAGCCCTGTAGATGAATAAAAAATTATTAGATTGTTAATTTTAAAGTTGGCACTGGTCCTTTTTACCTTCATTTGAGGGAATATTTTGCTCGTCTTTGTCCGAAAACTTAGTGTTTTTTTTCGTACATATTTTATAGAGATATGCATATCCAACTATAGAGATATGGTGATAAACTGTAAGTGGGGACCCTCTAGATGAATATAAAATTAATAGATTATTAATTTTAAAGTTTGCGATTTTTTTAGCTTCATTTGAGTGAATATTTTGCTCATCTTTATCCAAAAAAAATATTTTTCTTCCCTGGAACACATTTTAAAGAAATATATATAGACCACTTTTATATGGTGACAAACTGTAAGTGGGTCTCTGTAGATGAATATAAAATTATTAGATTATTAATTTTAAAGTTGGCACTGGTCGTTTCTTACCTTCATTTGAGGGAATATTTTGCTCATCTTTATCCGAAAAATTACTGTTCTTTCCTTGTACATATTTTATAGAAATATATATAACCCACTTTTATATGGTAATAAACTGTAAGTGAGGACCCTTTAGATGAATATAATTTTATAGTTAATTAATTTTAAAGTTGGCACTGATCGTTTTTCAGATATATTTGAGGGGATGTTTTGCTCATCTTTATCCGAAAAATTATTGCTCTTTCCTCGTACATATTTTTTAGATATATATATAACCCACTTTTATATGGTGATAAACATTAAGTGGGATCGCTGTACATAAATATAAAATTATTAGAGTATTAATTTTGAAATTGGCACTGCTCATTTTTCAGCATCATTAGACGGAATATTTTGCTCATCTTGATCCGAAAAATTAGTGTTCTCTCCTCGTACATATTTTATAGAGATATATATAGCCCACTTTTATATGGTGATAAACTGTAAGTGGGGACCCAGTAGATCAATAGAAAATTATTAGATTGTTAATTTTAAAGTTGGCACTGGTTTTTTTTCACCTTCATTTGAGGGAATATTTTGCTCATCTTTGTCCGAAAATTTAGTGTTCTTTCCTCGTACATATTTTATACAGATATGCATATCCAACTTTTATATGGTGATAAACTGTAAGTGGGGCCCTGTAGATGAATATAAAATTATTAGATTATTAATTTGAAAGTTGGCAATTATTTTTAGCTTCATTGGAGGGACTTTTTTCTCATCTTTATCCGAAAAATTATTGTTCTTTCCTCATATATATTTTATAAAGATATGTATAGCCCACTTTTGCGTAGTGATAAACTGTAAGTGGGGAGCCTGTAGATTAATGTAAAATTATTAGAATATTAATTTTGAAGTTGGCACAGGTCGTTTTTCACCTTCATTTGGGGGAATATTTTGCTCATCTTTACCGGAAAAATTGGTGTTCTTTCCTCGTACATACTTTATAGAGATATACATATCTTACTTTCATATAGAGATAAAGTGTAAGTGGGGACCCTTTCGATGAATATAAAAATATTGGATTATTAATTTTAAAGTTGGCAATTCTCTTTTTCTTAACTTCATCGGAGGGAATATTTTGCTCATCTTTATCCGAAAAATTAGTGTTCTTTCCTTGTACATATTCTACTATTATATGTTGATAAACTATAAGTGGGGACCCTGTAGTTGAATATAAAAATTATTAGATTATTAATTTTAAAGTTGGCACTGCTCGTTTTTCAGATTCATTTGAGAGAATATTTTGCTCATCTTTATCCGAAAAATTATTGGTCTTTTCTCGTACATATTTTATAGATATATATATAACCCACTTTTATATGGTGACAAACTATAAGTAGGGACCCCGTACATAAATATAAAATTATTAGAGTATTAATTTTAAAACTGGCACTGCTCGTTTTTCAGCTACATTTGACGGAATATTTTGCTCATCTTTATCCGAAAAATTAGTGTTCTCTCCTCGTACATATTTTATAGCGATCTTTATAGCCCACTTTTATACGGTGATAAACTGTAATTGGGGACCCTGTAGATGAATATAAAATTATTAGATTATTAATTTTAAAGTCGGTACCGGTCGTTTTTCACCTTCATTTGAGGGAATATTTTGCACATTTTTATCCGAAAAATTAATGTTCTTTCCTCGTACATATTTTATAGAGATATGCATATCCCTTTTCATATGGTGATAAACTGTAAGTAGGTATCATTTAGATGAATATAAAATTAATAGATTATATATTTTTAAAGTTGGCACTGGTCGTTTTTCATCATTTGAGGGAATATTTTGCCCATCTTTATCCGAAAAATTAGTGTTCTTTCCTCGTACATGTTCTATAGAGATATGCATATCCCACTTGTATATGGTGATAAACTGTAAGTGGGGGTTCTGTAGATGGATATAAAAGTATTAGATTATTAATTTTAAAGTTGGCACTGTCGTGTTTCAGCTTCATTTGAGGGAATATTTTGCTCATTTTTATCCGAAAAATTAATGTTCTTTCCTCGTACATATTTTATAGAGATATGCATATTCCTCTTTTATATGGTAATAAACTGTAAGTGGAGACCCTGTAGATGAATATAAAATTATTAGGTTATTAATTTCAAAGTAGGCAATTTTCATTTTTTAGCTTAATGTGATGGAAACTTTGCTCATCTTTATACGAAAAATTAGTGTTTTCCCCCGTACATATTTTATAAAGATATAAAAATCCAACTTTTGTATGGTGATAAACTGTAAGTGGGAGCCCTGTAGATGAATATAAAATGATTAGATTGTTAATTTTAAAGTTTGCACTGGTCGTTTTTTACCTTCATTTGCGGGAATATTTTGCTCATCTTTGTCCGAAAACTTAGTGTTCTTTCCTCGTACATATTTTATAGAGATATGCATATCCAACTTTTATATGGTGATAAACTGTAAGTGCGGACCCTTTAGATGAATATAAAATTATTAGATTATTAATTTTAAAAATTGCAATTTTTTTAGCTTCATTTGACGGAATATTTTGCTCATCTTTGTCCGAAAAATTATTGTTCTTCCCTCGTACATATTTTAAAGAAATATATATAGCCCACTTTTATATGGTGACAAACTGTAAGTGGGTCCCTGTAGATCAATATAAAATTATTAGATTATTTATTTTAAAGTTGGCACTGGTCGTTTCTTTACCTTCATTTGAGGGAATATTTTGCTCATCTTTATGCGAAAAATTATTGTTCTTTCCTCATACATAATTTATAGAGATATATATAGCCCACTTTTACATGGTGATAAACCGTAACTAGGGAGCTTGTAGATTAATGTAAAATTATTAGAATATTAACTTTGAAGTTGGCACAGGTCGTTTTTCACCTTCATTTGAGGGAATATTTTGGTCATCTTTACCGGAAAAATTGGTGTTCTTTCCTCGTGCACATTTTATAGAGATATACATATCCGACTTTCATATAGTGATAAAGTGTAAGTGGGGACCCTTTCGATGAATATAAAAATATTGGATTATTAATTTTAAAGTTGGCAATTCTCTTTTTTTCCTTCATCGGAGGGAATATTTTGCTCTTCTTTATCCGAAAAATTAGTGTTCTTTCCTTGTACATATCCACTATTATATGCTGATAAACTATAAGTGGGGACCGTATAGTTGAATATAAAATTATTAGATTATTAATTTTAAGGTTGGCACCTCTCGTTTTTCAGATTCATTTGAGGGAATATTTTGCTCATCTTTATCCGAAAAATTATTGCTCTTTCCTCGTACATATTTTTTAGATATATAGAACCCACTTTTTTATGGTGATAAACTATAAGTGGGGACCCTGTACATAAATATAAAATTATTAGAGTGTTAATTTTAAAATTGGCACTGCTCGTTTTTCAGCATCATTTGACGGAATATTTTGCTCATCTTTATCAAAAAAATTAGTGTTCTCTCCTCGTACATATTTTATAGAAATATTTATAGCCCACTTTTATACGGTGATAAACTGAAATTGGGGACCCTGTAGATGAACACAAAATTATTAGATTATTAATTTTAAAGTTTACACTGGTCGTTTTTTACCTTCATTTTAGGGAATATTTTGCTCATCTTTATCCGAAAAATTAGTTTTTTTTCCTCGTACATATTTTATAGAGATATGCATATCCTACCTCTATATGGTGATAAACTGTAAGTGAGGACCCTGTAGATGAATATAAAATTATTAGGGTATTAATTTCAAAGTTGGCAATTTTCATTTTTTTAGCTTCATGTGATGGAATATTTTGCTCATCTCTATCCGAAAAATTAGTCTTCTTTCCTCGTACATATTTTATAGAGATATACATATCCCACTTTTATATGGTGATAAACTGTAAGTGGGAGCACTGTAGATGAATATAAAATTATTAGATTATTAATTTTAAAGTTGGCATTGGTCGTTTTTCACCTTCATTTTAGGTAATATTTTGCTAATCTTTATCCGAAAAACTCGTGTCTTTTCCTCGTACATTTTTTATAGATATATGCATATCCCACTTTTATATGGTGATAAACTGTAAGCGGGGACTCTTTAGATGAATATAAAATTATTAGTTACTTAATTTTAAAGTTGGCGATTTTCCTCTTTTTGGCTTCATGTAAGGGAATATTTGCATCATCTTTATCCGAAAATTTTTTGTTCTTTCCTCGTACATATTTTAAAGAAATATACATAGCCCACTTTTATATGGCGATAAACTTTAAGTGGGGACCCTGTGGGTGAACATAAAATTATTAGATTATCAATTTTAAAGATGGCACTGACTGTTTTTTCCTTTATTTAAGGGAATATTTTGCTCATCTTTATCCGAAAAATTACTGTTCTTTCCTCGTACATATTTTATAGAGTTACACATATCCCACTTTTATATGGTGGTAAAGTGTAAGTGGGGAACCTGTAGATAAATATAAAATTATTAGATTTTTAATTTTAAAGTTGGCACTGGTCGTTTTTCATCTTCATTTTAGGGAATATTTTGCTAATCTTTATCCGAAGAACTAGTGTTCTTTCCTCGTACATATTCTATTGATATATGCAAATCCCACTTTTATATGGTGATAAACTGTAAGTGGGGACCCTGTAGATGACAAGAAAATTATTAGATTATAAATTTTAAAATTGGCAATTTTCCTTTTTTTAGCTTCATTTGAGGGAATATTTTGGTCATCTTTATCCGAAAAATTAGTGTTTTTTCCTCGTACATATTTTATAGAAATATACATAGCCCACTTTTATATTGTAATAAACGGTAAGTGAGGGCCATGTAGATGGATATAAAATTATTAGATTATTAATTTTAAAGTTGGCACTGCACGTTTTTCAGCTTTATTTGACGGAATATTTTGCTCGTCTTTATTCGAAAAATTAGTGTTCTTTCCTCGTACATATTTTGTTGAGATATACATATCCCACTTTTATATGGTGATAAACTGTAAGTGGGTACCTTGTAGATGAATATAAAATTATTAGAGTATTAATTATAAGGTTGGCATTCGTCGTTTTTTACCTTCATTTGAGGAAATATTTTGCTCACCTTTATCCGAAAAATTAGTGTTCTTTCCTCGTACATATTTTATAGAGATATATATAGCCCAGTTTTATATGGTGATAAACTGTAAGTGGGGACCATGTAGATGAATAGAAAATTATTAGATTAATTATTTTAAAGTTGGCAATTTTCCTTTTTTTAGCTTTATTTGAGGGAATATTTTGGTCATCTTTATCCGAAAAATTAGTTTTCTTTCCTCGTACATATTTTATAGAGATATATATAGCCCACTTTTATATTGTAATAAACTGTAAGTGTGGGCCATGTAGATGGATATAAAATTATTAGATTATTAATTTTAAAGTTGGCACTGCACGTTTTTCAGCTTTATTTGACGAAATATTTTGCTCATCTTTATCCCAAAAATTAGTGTTCTTTCCTCGTACATATTTTATAGAGTTATACATATCCCACTTCTATATGGTGGTAAAGTGTAAGTGGCGACTCTTTAGATGAATATAAAATTATTAGATTATTAATTTTAAAGTTGCAATTTTCTTTTCTTTAGCTTCATGTGAGGGAATATTTTGCTCATCTTTATCCGAAAAATTATTGCTCTTTCCTCGTACATATTTTATAGAGATATACATATCCCACTTTTATATGATGATAAACTGTAAGTGGGGACCCTGTAGATGAATATAAAATTGTTAGATTATTAATTTTAAAGTTGGCACTGCTCGTTTTTCAGCATCATTTGAGGGAATATTTTGCTCATCTTTATCCGAAAAATTAGTGTTCTCTCCTCGTACATATATTATAGAGATACATATAGCCCACTTTTATATGGTGATAGAGTGTAAGTGCGGACCCTGTAGATGAATATAAAATTATTGGATTTTAAAGTTGGCACTGTACGTTTTTTACCTTTTATGAAGGCAATATTTTGCTATTATTTTCTGAAAAATTAATCGCTATATATATGAAAATTAAATTAGATAGTGCACATGTTAGCATATTATGTGCAAATTAACTTAAAGACGTGAATCGTCTTTGACATTGCACTAGAAGTGCCGTGATTTGTTTTGATAGTACACATTTAAAATGTATACTGGCAACCCTGGGAGATTTCGTTTTGTCTGCGGACAAATGTCTGCTAAAATCACCGCGGTAAAATTGAACATTGTGGTTGATGGCGCGAAAGATGGCATTAGGTAGTCATCATGAACTCAACGAACAACTAGGCAAACCGAATGCAATGAAAATCTGCATAGAAATTGTTCATCTCTTATAGTGTTGTGGAATTAATATTCTAAAATATTTGGAGAGTGAACATAGTTTCAAGATATAAATGGTTTGTGAAAATTAGAGAACAAATGCCAATTTTATGCAAATTACCTAAAATGACATGGACGCACGTCGTAAAAACCAGTTACATTCACGTTCCTTTAATAAGACAATTTAATCTTCGTAGTAGATTACGTTCATATACGTTGCAAGATGGTATAAGTTATCTCAAAGAATAAATCCATTTGATGTACCATCAATCTATCGAATATTTAGTGATTTTACCATAAACTTCGCAATGGGAAGATGAAAGCCGAAGTAACCAGAATGGAATCGCGAAATCGTCATCAGTATAAGAAAACGGAATTAGATTCCTTTTCAATGGAATAACACCAAATCCTCCCTAAATCCTCAGTAATTAAAGTGTAGTGCAGAAAAGTGTTTAGTGAACCAACGTGTGCTAAGTGGTCATATATTACCAACCTCAAAATAAGCAGCCTACGACAATATATCATATCATTTTAAATTAACCTTTCGCTCTTTTTTAATTTTTTTCGTATAAAGTGAAATGGGCTAAAAATTAAAAGGAAGGTATTTAAAGAATATCAAAGTAAACGTATCAACGAAATTATACTCACAAAAGGTGCACGTAAGTAAATGTGAAGTGTACAATACCTTTTGTTCAAGTAAAATTTATTCTGTGTATTTGTTTGTTTCCAATAATCTTTGCCATGTTTCATACATGAATCACCACAGGAATTCCTGGCAATAGGTACAGGTACTTGGAAGCATAATAGACAGACACGTCAAGGATGGTGTGTACGCGCAAGCGCAACCTCAACATGAGTTTATGTAACGCTAACGCTAACGGTGGAGTGTGTTGGTGATTAAAATATTAA
The DNA here is from genome assembly GCF_964235325.1 of Thermobia domestica. Classification (NCBI taxonomy): domain Eukaryota; kingdom Metazoa; phylum Arthropoda; class Insecta; order Zygentoma; family Lepismatidae; genus Thermobia; species Thermobia domestica. The sequence goes on along the minus strand of NC_137471.1, from coordinate 164,033,695 downwards.
ACAAATTTTTAATAACCTCCCGTTATCCGGAATCTCGGTAGCAGGAGCGCACGCTCGGAATACAGTGTATCAAGAGATAGTGAACTCAAATAATAATACGAATATTAATACTACAACACCCTTGGGTCGTAATCGACAACTCACCATTTAAGCCTTCAATATAAACGCCCACACTGATGTTATTCACGAAGTTGTTAGACGTAGCGTGGACGTAGAGAGATGATGCAAGACTAACAATTTTTAGAATACACTTGCGTAAACTTGTTATTGAAAACCATGTGAATTTATTTCTTATATTTGTTTCTATATTACCACATTCTATCACAAAACAGTATTCATATACACAACGGATAATACTCACCACAAATGAACAATATTTGGACGTAAACAGTCGCTTCAATAATGACTTGGTAACATCCCTAACATTAATTATTGATATAGTTCAACATAAAACAGAGATTGGTAAGTACTGAAATAAATAAGATATATAAAACAAAGAAACATACAAAATACTATATACAACAAAAATAATAATAGTAAATGCAATAAGGTTTCGCTACTATATTTCTAAAAGTCTTTTCTGAGTAAACGAAAGTCCAGACGACAGTAGCAAATTATGTTATTTCAGATGTCTAGAAAGAATTGTTTCAAAGAAGTTTGACCTCTGGTTTATATACGTATTTATTACGTATTTATTATTTTTAATTATTTCCTTTTTACGGATGCACTGAACTACTATGTTATACTTGCCACTTGGTATAATTGTTTCCAGTCCAGCTTGTCCAGCTATACATTGAAATTTAACTCGAAAAACATTTACCTCACTCCAACACTCATACTCACGTACACATAAAGGACCATATACATCACTATACACTTCCTCAGGTATATCCTCACTTACACTTTTCTCATGGGTCTTCTCACAACACAAGTCGTACCTACCTTTGACCCGCGAGGTGGATACTTCATTTAGTTTTTTGAATCTGGACTTCCTCGAGGATCCCAGCGGTACTGAATATCCTCTTCGGAAGATCTCGGATCATCTCTTTCGTATCCTTCGTGTGTGTACCATTTCCTTCCTGGCCGACTATTTCCCCTCCAAGAACGTGCACGACCGCCTCGTCTGCCGCGCCGATAGTTCCCTCGTCCTCGTGCACCATCTCGTCCTTCGTCCGGTGATTCTTGTCTTGGATTCACAGGCTCTGTCTTGTTGTCCACCTGGTTCTTCGATATAGCTCCTACTTTAGCTTTACGAGTGATCAACTCTTCTTCGTTCTCCCACCTTCTAGCGGCATCTCTTCCTGTTTTCCGACTTGCTTCCCATGTGTCGTGAATCAGTTCAAGTCGTCGGACTGTTTCAAGAATTTCTGCTAACTCCTGGCCTCGTGATGAAACCAACTGTCTCTGATACTGAACTGGTAGCAAAGTTATGACGGTGTTACAAATCTGGGCTTCACTGCTCTGGGAATCCACGTCCCTAATCTGACAAAATCTATTCGTAACAAAACGTTCAACATTCCCATCAACCTTAGGGTTGAATGATACAGTCTTAAGGCGCGTTAGCCTAGCACATGTCGCGTCTTCTGAATGATAATGTCTTAAAAACATTTGCTTAAAGTCGACATACGTGATGAATTTATTCACATTTGAAAAATACATGACAGCACTGCGTCTCTTAGTATTAACGGTAATACCTTAAGCGCCTGACTAGGTCGCACACCCATTAGAGCACACTCTCGTTCAAATTGCATTATAAATGCTTAAGCTGACAAATCACCTCTCTCTGGCGGATATTGCGTGAACGATTTTATATCCGTTAATCGCAATTTCAAATCCTCTTCGTCTTCTTCCTTTTCCATTTCCTCCCTATAGTCCTGAGCTACTTCCGAGTAGGCTCCGCGACGGTTCGTTAGTCTTCTGGCGTTTCCATTCTCGTTCCCATTAGAAGGAAGCTGTCTTTGTCGGTTCCTTCTTCTTTCCGTCTTCGGGGGCCATCCATCTTCTTCTGAATACTCGCTCTCATCGGACGAACTGTTCTTGATCCGTCTTCTCCGATAACTTGGGTGCACTTTAGGTTCCTTGCTCCGAGAAGCCACCGTACTATTGAGGGCACTTCTTCCATAGTAGGTACCGCTGGAATCACTTTTGTTGCGCCTTCCATCTAAGCTTGGTGATTGAGCAGAATTGTATGGCCGCTTCAGTTCTGTTTCCTCTTCTACGCCTGAACTATGTCTTCGCCATTCCTCCTCGATCTTTTGTTGAAGTGACGCTTTTGCTACCTCCTGACAAGCCAAATTTTCTTGTACTTTCCACAGTTCCGAAGTGTTTTGCCACATGACAGCCTTCGACTGACTCACTTCCGCGCGACACTCTTGCAGTTGATTATTCATCACCGCGTTGGCTCTAATCATTCTTCCAGAAACCTCTTCTATCACCTTTCTACATTCATCAGTCTTCTGCAGGACTTTTAACTCTTCTTTGGCTAAACGATTTTCTATCTGTGCCGTAGTCATCTACAACACCTCATGCTTCACATCTGCAATCTCATCCTGCATCCTGTCCTGGCATTGTGCCATACCTGCTACACAGCTTTTCGATACCTGATCGATTCTTCTATTTACTTCTTCAAATTGCTGACTCACCTTTTTCTCTGTTAGTATTGCAACTTCCTCAAGTTTACAGACGGTATTCTTCAAACCTTGATTCTCCTGCTGAGTTCCGTTAATCTTTCGTGAAAATTCATTTACCTGTTGAGTTAACGAGGCGTTCGTCCTGTCACACTTCTTGCTAACTTCTTCAATCTTGTTCTCCAATTGCTCTCTACTATCCCGTAAATCTTTCTGAATGACCTTCATCTCAATCTGATAATCTTTTTTGATTTTCGATCTGAGCTCACATTGTCCCTTTTCATTATACTTCTCAAACATCCGGATAAGCATCTGCTCCATTGCATCCAAAGACAAACTTCGATCTGCCGTCTCCATCGACTTATCTGGGTTGCACTGTCCACACTTCCATAACGACTCAACGGGTGCATCATCCTCGAGTTCATTTTGAGCATTCCATTGTTCTTTTGTCATTTGACTACACACGCGGTGATACCAGCGATCACAGAGACAACATTGTACATGATACTCATCTCTAGCTCTCAGTCTGACATGGCCGCACCAGCAGATTCACTTGCACTGTCTCTTCGTCGATTACGCCGATTTCCACCCACTACGTAACTAACAGTCCACGAAATTCACCCTCTTGATTGCAACTATTCTTCACAAGCGTCTGAGTCAGTTCCATACCTGTACTCAGGACCATACTTATGTGATCGCAAGCCAAGTCTTAAGGTTGTGGAGCTGATTGATCCAAACAGTGGGAAATTGATACGACACCGATCCGAACATCAATGTAAATTGTGGAAGCCCACTAAGGAAGAATACTGGAAATGGCGGAAGAAGGCAGAAGAGAATTGTGCCAGTCAACTTTTGAATGACTTGCCTGATGAATACTACGAATAGATTGCAGGCTGTACATATTTCGAAATATTGTGTATATATGTATATAAGTGTATGTGTCCTGTTTCATTTGTTTGTGTATTACCTTTTTTTTATAAGTATCTGCGGAACTAAGTGAAAGTTAATCTTTGAGTGCTTAGTGACGGCGCAGGGATCAACCTATTCGGACGCCATATGTGACAGGACACGCTGCCCCATCAGCATTTGTGCACCCGTTGGTTTCGCAAGATTTGCGTTTCGCTCACTTCGAGCGGTGTGACTGAGCGCCCCGCTCAGTAATCTTCTGAACTCCACCTTAGCTGTCTAGACTTGACTGGCAACATTGACAACAAAGGATCAGCAGCAGCAGTATAAAAAGTAAAAACAAGTGGGAAGGTATAAAGAGAAGAATAAAATAAAAATGCAACTATGAAGAATTATTTGTAAGTGAATTAATAATAGAACAACAAACTTTTAAGGACTAGTTTTAACCTGCCGGTCAAGGTAAGAAAAACAGAACATGTTTAAAGCTAACAAGTAAGCCGTATTTATGAAGAAGCAAGACTCTGCAAGTAAACATCACATATTAGTTTTGGAGAGTATCGTACTTGAAATACTTGGATTCTATACTTAGTTTGCATGAGTAAAATAAAAGACATATTTGAGCAATTGAATTTAACGTGAATTCACGTACTAACTTCAACGAAAAGAAATAAACCAAGTGATATGTGTATATGGTATACGACACACTAAAGCATGCTTTGCACTCGCAACCTTAAAGAATTCTTTTGATATAACCGTAAAAACATATGCGCATATGAAAAGTAAATCTAAAATATTGATACATTATTTATGTAAGCCGATATAATAATATATATTTCAAATACTTCACTCGTAACCTAACCTATTTTATTGGATACTGCATATCAGTGCTACAAAAAGAAAATGTAAAGTTTCTTGCGCCAGACAATATTAGTAGAAATTATAATTTGTATACACTCTAGAGGATCAGTAAATATAGAACGTCGTGTATATAATTAGCGCACAATATGAACGCATTACTTTGCATTGAATTCTTGTAGTCTTAAGCTCAAATTTGGAGCATGTATCCAGAAAAGGCGCTTGAAAGAAAGTCAATCTATATTTGATATAGTCCTATATAATAGCATAAGTTCAATTTATAGCTATAAAAATATCTAACAACTACAGTAGTGATATAACATCGTTAGATAAATCTATTATTTCTGAAAACTGTGCTAACTAACCTATTTATCTGTGAAGAATATTTGAAGTATCAGTACCAAATTGAATTCAATCTAAATAAAAGTTTTCCAGTCGCGACCATCAAGTGTCATTTAGTTAGTCACTTTGTATGTAAAGCAGTATTGCCTGTTCGGATAAAGACAGAACTGAAGATATAAACAATTATACCAAAGTGGCCAGTACAATATAATAGTTCAGTGCATCAGTAAAAAGGAATTAATTATAAATAATAAATATAAAAATAAATAAAAGATTAAGCTTCTCTAAAACAATTCTTTCTAGACATATGAAATAACATAATTTGCTACTGTCGTCTGGACTTCCATTTATTCTGAAAAGACTTTTAGAAGTATCGTAGAGGACCCTTATTGCATATATTATTATTATCTTTGTTGTATATAGTATTTTGTTTGTTTCCTAGTTTTATATATCTTATTTCTTTTGAGTACTTGTCAATCTGTTTTATGTTGAACTGTATCAATAATTAAAGTTAGGGATGTTACCAAGTCATTATTGAAGCGACTGTTTACGTCAAAATATTGTTCACTTGTGGTGAGGATTATCCGTTGTGTATATGAATACCGTTTTGAGATAGAATGTGGTAATATAGAAATAAATATAATAAATAAATACACATGGTTTTCAATAACAAGTTTACGCAAGTGTATTCTGAAAATTCTGCGTCTTGCATCATCTTTCTACGTCCACGCTTCGTCTAACAACTTCGTGAATAACATCGGTGTGGGGATTTATATTGAAGGCTTAAATGGTAAGTTGTCGAATACGACCCAAGAGTGTTGTAATATTAATATTGGTATTATTATTTGAGTTCACTATCTCTTGATACACTGTTTTCGGAGCGTGCGCTCCTGCTACCGAGATTCCGGATAACGGGAGGTTATTAAAAATTTGTTTAATATTTTAATCACCAACACCCTCCACCGTTACCGTCACCGTCACTGATATTATTATATACCGTTTTTAAACTCGAAGTGGCAATACTAACAGAGAAAAAGGTGAGTCAGCAATTTGAAGAAGTAAATAAAAGCTATCGAATAGCTGTGTAGCACGTATGGCAAAATGTCAGGACAGGATGCAGGATGAGATTGCAGAAGTGAAGCATGAGGTGTTACAGATGACTACGGCACAGATAGAAGATCGTTTAGCCAACGAAGAGTTAAAAGTCCTGCAGAAGACTGATGAACGTAGAAAGGTGATAGAAGAGGTTTCTGGAAGAATGATAAGAGCCAACGCGGTGATGAATAATCAACTGTCAGAGTGTCGCGCGGAAGTGAGTCAATCGAAGCTTGTCATGTGGCAAAACACTTCGGAACTGTGGAAAGTACAAGAAAATATTGGCTAGTCAGGAGGTAGCAAAAGCGTCACTTCAACAAAGGATCGAGGAGGAATGGCGAAGACATAGTTCAGGCGTAGAAGAGGAAACAGAAGTAAAGCGGACATACAATCCTGCTCAATTTCCAAGCCTAGATGGAAGGCACAATAGAAGTGATTCCAGTGGTACCTGCTGTGGAAGAAGTGCCCTCAAAAGTACGGCGGCTTCTTGGAGCAAGGAACCTTAGGTGCACCAAATTTATCGGAGAAGACGGATGAGACAGATTAAGAACAGTTCCTCTGATGAGAGCGGGCATTCAGAAGAAGATGGATGGCCCCCGTAGACGGAAAGAAAAAGAAACCGAAAAAGAAGACAGCTTTCCTCTAATGGCAACGAGAATGGAAACGCCAGAAGACTAACGAACCGTCGCGGAGCGTATTCGGAAGCAGCTCAGGACTATAGGGAGGAAATTGGAAATGAAGAAGCCGAACACGAATTGAAATTGCGATTAACGGATATAAATTCGTTCACGCATTATCCACCAGAGAGAGGTGATTTGTCAGCTCAAGCGTTTATTGTACAGTTTGAACGAGAGTGTGCTCTAATGGGTGTGCGACCTAGTCAGGCGCTTATGGTATTACCGTTCATACTAAGAGACGCAGTGCTGTCATGTATTATTCCAATGTCAACAAATTCCTCACGTATGCCGACTTCAAGCAAATGTTTTTAAGACATTATCATTCAGAAGACGTGACATGTGCTAGGCTAACGCGCCTTAACCTCTTCGGTCCCAGGAATTTAAAAAAAATTAGCTCATTTTGTTCCAATGTCTTCTCGAGGCGACATGAGATTTTGAAGTCCTTCAGTCCCAAGGAAAAAAAGTTTTGAAAAGACTACTTCCTCCATTAAAATTTACATAACTACATTTGTCTTAGTAAGAAAATAGATCTTTTTACTTTTTAGGTCACGTGGTTTGCGGAGAACTTAATGTATCCTGGAGGAGACATTGGGACTCTAAAGTACGAAAGCACACTTAAAATTAATACTAAAGTATTTTTCGATTTTTCACATAGAACTAATGCTGTTTCCTTGTACAACATTTTATTGGTGTTAAAAACAATTTGCTTTTAGTATAAACATGTTACAGTATATGTTATGCACCATTTGTGCTAGAATTTTGCAGTCTGTGTTTAGTGCACTAAGTAAACCCACAATTTTTTACCCTTGTTTAGAGGAGATGATAGAGTTGAGAACAATTTCTTGATTCCTGCAAACAAAGAAATACTTTACACGTAGAGCATCTTATTCTAGCTGAGTTTGAAGAGCAACCTGGTAAGCGACATCGGTTCTTTTTAACTAAAGGAGGAAATTCAGGAAGATGGAGAACGCTTTTTCTTCGTACCTCGTCAGATGGATGCGGTACGATGGCTCGTGGATGTCTTGATTCTGAATGAGGAGGAACGTATTCGGGATCAGTAGTATCTTCCTGTCCATCATCTTGAATAAGCCATTCTTCTATCTTCTGCCTGAAATCTAGGTAATCTAAAATATCTTTCATCGGAGTTTGTAATGCTATTTGGTCTCGCCTATATTCAATCCAGGAAGCTGCGATGGAGAAATCAAGAAAGTGCATCAATACTCGAACCGTCCATTTTTTAGTACGTGCAGATATTCTGTACATGCCAATTATTCTATCAAGAAGATCCACACCTCCCATACTTCTGTTATATGATTTAATAACTGCAGGTCGCTGAATTTCTTCATATCGTTTCTCTTTCTTTGACCATCGTTTACACATATCGATTGGATTTGAAGCCTCTTTTGATGATACGAGAGTCACTGGTCTATTATCGTACCATTTTACGACAGCAATTTGACCATCATTTCTCACAACTTGGTCGATCGACCCTCTATTTTTCTTCATAACTTGATCTGGTTTCAAAGAACAATTGGTCGGTATTCTTCCTTTCTGAATGGTGCCTGTACCTTGGCATTCCGCATGGGAGTGCAACACGTCAAGAAGTGGAACTGAAGAAAAAAACGGTCCATGTAAATGGTGACACCTTTAGGTAGAGTTTCACAGAGCTTGATTACCGATTTTCCACCGATATCTAAATAACTGAATTTGTCATCATCAAGAATTTTGTCACCTTTGCCCTGGTATAAGAAAAAGTCCAAAGGAAGGCCATCTGGTGCTGTTGCAACAAAGTTTTTTATACCACAAGGATTTGGTTTACCTTTCACATATTGGCGAGTAGATACATGCCCCCAAAATGGTATCATTTGTTCATCTATTGATATGTCTCTTGATCTTGGATTTAACCTACAACCTGTTTGCACTGATTGAATTATAGGTTGAACCTTCCAAAACTTATTTGCACATTTTTCCTCCTGTAACACTGAAGAATCGTCTCTGATTTTCAAATTACGCCTCAACTGAAAATATCGTTTTTTTGTAATTTTACTAGCTACAGCTTCTACTCTAGTTTTTCCAGACCAATACATTTTTATTCTGGGATGTTTTAGATAAGACATGATAATGGTTACGCCAATAAATGTTTTCATTTCTTCAACCGTGCATTTTAGTTCCTTACCTGTATCACTCAAATATCGCTGGTTAGTGTAGGTGCACATATCAATAAAAATTTGCTCAGGTATGTACTTACTGAAATAGTCATAAGGAGAAATATTTACCGGGTTTTGTTCATCTTCAATATGTTCGGGTGCTGGTGGCAGTGGATTGAAGTCCTCAGTTCTCTTCCAAAAATTTCTCCGTTTTGAATCAGGAACACTGAAATATGTTTCACTTTCACTTCCATCTTGATCTTTGCCATCTTCTTCTTCAGAAGCACTTCTACTCTCTATTTCACTATGTGGCTGGACGTAAGTTGGATCATTATATTCATCATCCGTAAGATCATAGTCTGATACATCACCATCAAGCTCATCCATTACCCAGTCAACGAATTTCTTAGAATCTGGAAAGAAATAAAAAGTAATTAATACCATGTAGAGATGTAAAGGCAGTTTATCAAATTTAAAAACAAAACAATAATGATTACAGAGATATATAGAGAGAGTGATCACAAACTAACTTTACAGATTGGGCCCTAAATGGCGAATAATGCGAGGACTCAGGTTCGATTTTCGTTTCGGCCATCCCGATCGAGAGTTTTTCTGTTTAAATTCTGTCACACCATTTAAATACTGGGATCATACCTTCAATAAGGCAAGGCTTGATTTCTTCAGATAGACCTATATTTCCTATCCACTTTCCCAACCCGTATTTTAAAATATTAGACCTTTAATAAAAGTTCAAAATTCCAAAATTAAATAGATGGTGAATTTAAGAGTTCATAAAGAAAATCGGAATAATACTAGTTCATGATTGAAGTCGTAAACTGCAAAACAATGTTCCGAACATTATTAGTAGTGAATGTAGATAAAATAAATATGAAAAATGAATTTATTGTTGCCTGAAGTTCCCTAAATGCAAGTGCAAGAATTGAAAGAATAATGTCCTCTTCATTTCCGTGTTTCAAGCTTGGGTCCCAATGTCGCCTATAGAAGACACGAAAACTTGCAACATGATTCTGGATACTTTTAGTAATATTTTTGATCTTTTGATTCTTTGTAAATATACTATGAACATTTAACTACAATGTCGTGAGAAAATCATGCAATTGCAGAATTAATTAAATCTCGAAATAATAGCTTACCAATGTCTGCTTGAGGCAAAACTTCTGTCTTCACCAGGAGTCAACTTCTCACTATGTTTTCTGAGGTAAAAACAAATGCGACGTTGCCAAATCTTTTTTCTAAATAATTCCAACCATGATCTAATAATAGAAACAGCCAACAACAATAAGTTTCGTTACAAATTTATAAACTAATTGTTGGAAAATGTAGTGTTTCATGTCGTCGTGAGGAGACGCTGGGACTAAAGGCTTCTTTTTTTATTATTCCTGGGACTGAAGGACTACTAAATTTCATGTCGCCTGGAGGCGACGCAGGGACCGAAGAGGTTAAGACTGTACCACTCAACCCTAAGGTTGATGGGAGTGTTGAACGTTTGGTAAAAATAGATTTTGCCAGATTAAGGACTTGGATTTACAGAGCAGTGAAACCCAGATTTGTAACACTATCATAACTTTACTACCAGTTCAGTATCAGAGACAGTTGGTTTCGACACGAGGCCAGGAGTTAGCGGATATTCTTGAAACAGTCCGACGACTTGAACTGATTCACGACACATAGGAAGCAAGAGGGAAGACAGGAAGAGATGCTGCTAGAAGATGGGAGGACGGTGAAGATGTGGTTACTCGTAAAGCTAAAGTAGCAGCTATATCGAAGGACCAGGAGGAAAAAGACAGAGCCTGCGAACACAAGAGAAGAATCACCGTACAAAGGACGAGATGGTGCACGAGGACGCGAAAACTATCGACGAGGCAGACTACGTGGTGGTGCACGTTCTTGGAGGACAAGTAGACGGCCAGGTAGGAAATCGTACAGACGCTAAGAATATGAAAACGATGACCCGAGATCCTCCCAAGAGGATATTCAACACCGTTGGGATCCTCGAGGAATATCACATTTAAAAAAACTAAATGAAGTATCCACCTCGCGGGTCGGAGGTAGGTACGACTTGTGTTGTGAGAAAACCCATGAGAAAAGTGTAAGTGAGGATATACCTGAGGAAGTGTATAGTGATATATATATAGTCCTTTATGTGAACGTGAGTATGAGTGTAGGGGTGAGGTAAATGTTTTTCGAGTTAAATTTCAATGTATAGCTGGACAAGAGTGAGAGTATAACACATGTTGTGAGAATATTGATGACGTGAAGACTGACTTTGAACGAATAAAAGAATGGTCTGGTATCATACGAGTGTGTACGTTGGATGAAGTTTTGCAAGCACTTGTTGATAGCGGTGCGGAGGTTACGTTGTGTAGTTTAGAGTTATGGAGAAATGTTACGAATATTATATCAGATCCGAAATTGAAACCAGCACCCCACGTATTTCTTGTCGATTATAGTGGAACCAGGAAGAAAATGGTGAAAGGCGAAGTATATCTTCCTGTGACGATTAAGGGAATACAAACGGATGTTCGAGCTTTTGTAGTCGACGGGCTCAACCAAGGGTCATGATTACATGAGCAAGTTTCAAGACAGAATGAATTTTGGAAGTGGCATGGTAACCATTCAAACTGGGGAGCAAGAAGTCGTAGTACCCATGGTTGAAGCGAAGGAGAAAGAAAATACATGTAATAATATGATTAATGAGTTGAGTGTGGATTACCATCTCTCTGTAACCGTCATAGAAGAAGAATGGAGTGAATGCGAATGCCATCCAGAGGAAGTATGCGGCTCACAGCTATATGGATGCGATTATGAAAATCTGAAAGAAGTTTTAAATCAGTGGAACAGCGTATTGATTCAACAAGAAGATTCGTATAATGAAGTTAGGTCAAGGCAAAGAGAAGATTGCAACCTTAAACGAATTACGCTGGCACAAACAAAGCTCTTGTGGAATCTTTGTATGACCCGCTTGTTCAGGAGATTCAATGTTCGGCTTGTTGTCCAAAGAGAATGGAAGTCAGGGAAAAAGCGACTGAAGAGTCTCTACGCTACCCTAGAAGAAGTGAGAGAAGTGATGCAGAAAACTCCTATTGCTCCGGAATACAAGGAAATGTTGTTCAATGTGCTGATGAAAAGAAGAAAAGTTTTCGCTCATTTCCTAGGAAAATATAACAAGTTTAAGTATACAATCCAGGTTACCACTGAAGATCCAATTGTGAAACGACATTACCCAGTTCCACTGTGTTATCGAGATAAGGCGAGGGAGGAGATCCAAAAATGGTTGCGTCAAGGTATCATTCAGCCTGCAGTGTCAAAACATCACCATCCCCTGGTAATAGTCAGAAAGAAGAACTCAGATGATGTTAGAGTCTGTCTTGATTTGTTCCATCTTAATAAATTCGTATCTTTGACAAATTTGAAGGTCGAACGCCTCGATGACCTCTTTACGAGATTTAATGGGATGACCTGTGCAACGTCCCTTGACCTGGTGCATTCCTACTGCCAGATCGAGTTAACTGAAGATTGTAGGGATCTTGTAGCATTCTCTTTTGAAGGCCAGATGTATCGTCGTTGCAGAGTACCCTTTGATTACAAGAATGGTGGACCTTGTTTAATGGCAGCGTTGCAGAGAGTGTTGGGAGTTGCTGTTCTTGAAAAGATCTGGGTATATGTTCCAGATCTGCATATATGTTCCAAATTTGAGCTTAAGGTTGAAAGAATTCAACACAAAGTAATGCGTTCGTATTGTGCGCTCATTATATACATGACGTTCTATATTTACTGATCCTCTAGAGTGTATACAAGTGATTGACTTCTACTAATACTTACTGGCGCAAGAATCTTAATTATATTTAATCCTTGTACCACTGATATGCTGTATTCAATAAAATAGATTAGGTTATGAGTAAAGTATTTGAAATGAATATTATTATATTCCTCTAGGTAAATACTATATCAATGTTTTAAATTTACTTTTTATATGCGCATATGTTTCAACGATTATATCAAAAGAATTCTATAAGGTTACGAGTACAAAGCATGCTTTAATGTGTCGTATACCGTATACACATATCACTTGTTTTAATCCTTTTCGTAGACATTAGTACGTGAATCCGTGCTAAATTCAATTGCTTAAATATATATATCTTTTTTACTATGACGAATGCAAACAAACTATATAATGCAAGTGTTTTCAATACGATGATGCTCAATAGAAATGTGCGATGTTTTCTTGCAGTGTCTTTCTTCTTTACGAATACGGCCCACTTGTTAGTTTCTAACCTTGACTTGCAGGTTAACACGAAACAAGTCTTTAAATGTTTCTTGTTCCATTATTATTTCAGTTACAAATAATTCTTCATAGTTGCATTTTTATTTTATTCTTTTCTTTATACCTTCCCACCTGTTCTTACTTTCTACACTGCTGCTGCTCATCCTGTGTTGTCAATGTTGCCAGTGAAGTTTAGACAACATTGGTAGAGTTCAGAAGATTACTGAGCGGAGCGCTCAGTCACACCGCTCGAAGTGAGCGAAACGCAAAACTCGCGGAAACAACACGTATGCAAATGCTGATGGGGCAGCGTGTCCTGTCACATTTATTTTGATTTGTTATTTAACTTGGAGGCTTGCATGATATTTACTCTAACCACGCCCACCTCCAGCGTGAAGTACTTATTCCCTCAACCACTAAGTCGGCTTTATATATAAAATTAACTGCCCGAACATGACAATCAAACGCCAGTTGTGTTACAAAATAGAGAACATGTAAGTCGTATGTAGAGATAAAAACAGCGTAAAAAATGTAGTTAAATACTATGGAGTCATAATACAAAGCTACCTATTTGAACAAGTACCACAAGTTAGTCCTTAGATTTCACATTTCTTTTTCTTTATGCGTATATCCATCATCACTGACGTTCGTGTTCGAGAAGGACGCGCGAGCAGGTCGTTCAAGCTCGCTTTGCTCTGATTCGGAGTAGATGTAATGCTACCTTGTGCAGGTCACGTAGCACAGGTTGGTACAGCCTTTGCACTTGTCTTTTTCAATTTATAACAAGTTTGCAAGTGTACTATAAGTCCGTGTGCAGTTAGTGGGTAGGCACCAAGAAAATAAAAGAGTAGAAAGTATTAGGAGCTAAATAGTGAAAGGCTTGTAATCAATGGCGAACGTTGAGGGAAGTTACAGCAGTAAAAAATAAATTTTTATCACTTCAAACTAAGATAAGAAAATGTACCCAACTTACTAACCATTATATAGTACACGTAATCAATACATTAGCAAGTTTGTTAAGTTGAACTGAATTGATGGAACTAATTTTAACCAATGTGACTTCCTTCTAAATGCACCATTGCCTATAACTTTTGTTGGCGGCTTTCATCATAACCTGTTCCTAGTAGGGTATTGGCATACGCCAAGAAAAGATGTTCATGACGCATGATGACACTATTCCCTTGAAGGAGTGAGTCACTCTTATATCAACTTCACCGTATATTCTTAATCTGTACGAAAATAAATGATATAATGTCACGGTCGTATAATCTACCCAATGTGCTGCAAGTTCATTACTTACTCCAATATGTTTATGAGTAAAAGTGTTGACAACAAAAAGCGCCCGCATCTGTCCTTCTGCGCCCCCTAAGGATGTCTGACTACTTTTATAGCATCATCTACCCAGTAGGTTAGGTAATAGCCCATAGCTAAAGACTACTAATAAAATAAGGCATTAGAATACAAACTTTAGGTGATCTACACTAAAAATTGGTCGCACCACTTTCGCGATGAAGAAAATTGACATTTGGTCGACTGTTCGTTTTTGTAACTGGAAAAGAAGTGTTTTTCTTGAAAACTGTATATAGAACAATGCGTAAACGTCGTTTGAAGTAGTGGGTTTTTATTCAATTTAATACAAATCAATGCATATATAAGTAATCACGTAAGGAACTATTTTAAAAGCTAAATAAAACTGTCCAAACTTAAGGGCAAAAAAAGTAATCCAGTTCGTATGCATTACTGAGCTAAATATGTACGCAGCAGCTGTAGACACCGAACTCAAAACATGTTAGTAAGTATACAGATAAAGGAAGTTATTTGCAAGTGTCAGGTAGTCTAAAAATATCGAGCATTTGTAGGGTAGAATTGACAGTGTGTTAGTTGTGATTAGAAAATATTATGAACCATATTTGCACCAGTTTAGTCAATGACTTTTTGTCACTTCTTCGACAACTCCATAATCCCGTTGCTAGAGACCTTCTGTAGTTTCCGGTCAAAAATTGTGACACACGGTTTCAAGGGATTTCTTTTTAAATCTTAAGTTACACTGCTCAAGGAGTTTTCCAGACATCGAAACAAGCACTAGTCTAACAGTGCTATGTCCGTGCTATACGGTAGCAAGACAGCTTTCGGCCATTTGGTGCGTGTGTGGCTTTAGGCTTTCTACGCTTGCTGTATTAACACTTGCTTTCATACAATTTGCCTTTTGTTGTGCTTGCATACAATATTTTAGATGATTCGCAGAGCGTCATAGCATCACTGGTAGTTCATTGGCTTATTGGCTTGCTGCCAGCGTAAAACTCTTGAGTCAAGCTGGAATGGAACACTGAATGCAAGGTTGCACCCATGCAACTTTGTTACTGGAATCCAGTTTGCGGTATGCTTGCACGCTTTCCAACCAAGCTGGATGCAAGCTTACAGTATGCAGTTTGCAAGTTGTCTCTGCTCGTATGGTCATCTATTCTGAACCGAGTTCTCTCAGTTTCTGACAGGTCAAGTATGTAAGCGCACTAATGATGTTAGCATGGTTTACCACACTCTTGCTGTTGATAAGTTCCAGCCGTTTAATTTGAATTCCTAGGCACACTCGCATTAAGTGTCGACAATTCAGGTCCGAGTCTGTCGTTGTGCCCGACATCATCAGTTGGTGGTGCAAGATACTCTTTCAATTCCACCAAACGCACAGCTTAATCTACCGTGGTGATGTGTAAGCTTTGCCAGAGATTGTAGAACTTCTGGTCTCTTCGACTTCAATCTTTCCCGTATATTGATGTAGGTTATCTGCTTGTCATCGCTTGTGATCAACTGTATTAAAAATGGCTCGAATTCGTTACGTTTCAGTAAGGTTTTCAGATAAAATTTAATCGTGTATAATTCTTTGAGTCAGCTCATATGCTACTAAAGTGTCGTGCTCTTTTTTCTACCTAGCTTTATCCAAATGACTTAATACTATTTGATGATGGACATTAGGTCATTGGTAATGTCATTAGTGCCGATCATATTTCTGGACTTTTCCTAGAATATCATCCACTTTTTCTGTGGTTGGTCGCTCACAGCGAGTTGCATTCTGGACATCAAAATTTCTGGAACGAAAGCGACTGAATTGTGTTTTTGCTGTTTTTCAACGTATCTTGTTCATAAACAACATTAATTTCGTTGCAGACCTTCGCAGCATTTATATCTTTATCGCAATAAAATCGTAAGATGTAATGCAGCTTTGCCGAAAGCACACATATTTTCACGACATATCTTACGTCTGAATGCGAGAATTTCGATACATTTTCCATATACTTGCTTCAACCGTCGGCTAACGAATGATGTTAAGCCTTACTCGCTGAGACTCATATAATCTGACATTAGGGATACTCACACCATCTTTTGTGCAAAAGGCTCACTACTTTTGAACTACCTGATAGTGAAAAAGTGCCTCTGTTGCATCTTCGTACTTGAGATTCATAACAGCAAATTATTTAGGTCTTCTCTTGTCCCTTCATCAATGCATTTACCACTACTATACCGCACACTAAAACGTTTTTTATAGGAGGAAATGGGAGTACCCCGAGAAATACCCACGGACACCATGTTCTCCACGACAAGGTTACTTGGTCGGGGATAGAGCCAAGGACCCTATGCACCAGAGGTAAGTGCTCTACCGCTGTGTTTTCCTGTCCCTCATAGCCATGTTCTAGTGATCAATGTAGTAGTAGAATAAACATTGATATGTTTCTCCAGGAGTGCCTGAAGTACATTGCTTAATAAATCTCAAGTGATGTCATGCAAAGTACATTCAATTTTCAAATATTTAATTTTTTGAAAATATGAAATTCTATGTATCATATTACTTTTGTACTCAAAATGTGAATTATATCTTTTTCATTCCTTTCAGGCAGTGGGGAATTTCGGAATGGATACCATGGACAGTATTGCATGTATCTCAATAACATGCGTGACAGCAGTTTTCCAAAAGAGTACTGTAAAAGAAAGTTGGAAGAAGATTGGATGCGGTGTCCTCTACTCTGTGACTATGAGTATCCGTGTAGAACACTCACGCCCATCGTTAAATCCGAGAGAGAGAGGCTTAGTGGAGATATAAATAGTTATTCACAAGAGAACAACAAATGTAGCTGTGTGATTATTTGGGATGTGAAAAGTAAATCTTCGTGTTTTAAGAAGGAGTTGTCTGTATCAGTAGAAACAGTAATTGTAAAGTTTTACATTGTACTAACTTTATAGACTGAAATTGATTTAAACTAGTCGCAGAGTAAAACAATACGCTTATTGAAAAAATATTAACGTGTAACAGATTCGCACTCTTGGCTTCATAGCAAAATATATTATTGTACATTAATTACAACTTGGTAGTGGTGATGATAATGATGAGGCCATAGAAATTGAACGTTTTATGTGAAATATTTTTGGATTGTAAAATAAAAAAAGAAATAAAAAAATAGTCTATCGAAATGTATGTAAATGTTATTTTGAATTTTCGAAGTTTGACCTTTTAAATGGCATTATTTTATTTGATTGTATTGCATATTTAGTATTCTCATTCTATTCTTCTATCACGCCGGCTAAGTAAGACGATGGGATATAATGTGAAATAAATGTTCAGAGGCATTACATGGTATGCATATTCTATCCTGCAGTTGCTTTAGCTAGCTTTAACATGTTAGACGGCTTTATTTTATTCACACTACTCTTAGGAGAGTGAAATTCTAAATATATATCACAGGCTATTATTAACTACATACAGAACTCTCTGGAATTGTCCATATAGATATCAATATAGGTTTTTTCATATAAATATTTTGAGTTTTGGTTGTATGTCATATACGGTGCATTGAGAGCACAAAAGAATCAAGTACTTTGGTTTTTGTTCCTTTCAGATGCAATTCATGTTTGAGATATTTAATTGAGATTCATTTCATTGTTTATAGATTCATACGAAGATATTGTAAATACCTTTTGAATAAAAAAGTTTTGGTTCTAACCATGTATTTTCTGTCAGGAAAGTAATTGTACACTTATTTTTCGAGTCTGGCATTCCTTCGCTCCATCCGTGGAGAGTATGAGAATTAAATCAATCAAATGTTTACTGAGGGGCAAAAAGAAAAGTTCAATCTGAATAAGACACTGCAGAGGTGCACAAGCTGTGAATACGAATAGTGCATAGTGTAAATTAAGGACGACACCGAAAGAGAAAGCCAGAAACAGCTGTTAAACTTATAAAAAAAGAGTAAAAATTGTCGAAGTGGAAACAAAACATAAATACAACAAATACGCCGACAACTAAATGTTCACCACGCCGTGATCTTGGTGTAGTGGTTAAGGTGCTTGCTTACAAATGCAAAGGTCGCCAGTTCGAATCTTCGGTGGGGACATTTTTAAAAATTTTTGTTAATAATACATGCAGCTCGTGAGAGATGGTAAAAGAGGTCGTATTTAGTTTTTCGTAGCAATTATTATTGGTAATGTTTAGTACTGATAATACTTTTTGTCTTTGCGTATTGCTTTTATTCTTGTCTTAATTTTGAAAGAGAAGAAAATCCGAACAAATGCCACCAAAATTCCTTATATTTTGAATGTAAACGCCATTTGCAATTAGTAAAGAATAAAATTGGAACGTTCCGATGTAGCTGAAAAAAGTAAAAAGAAAAACATGGAAGTGGAGTGTTCGAATCCATACTCATGGTTATTAAAAATACAATTTCTACATACCTTACACCTCCCGACTGTAAGAAGTTTCTGTTTAGATTAGGCTGCTCAATAAGTTTTGCAAAGGGGCCCGGTTTAGCTCCGACGCACCACAGGTGCGAGAAGGGAGCAAAACACTTTTTCTCTCTTCCTCTGTGTGTCTATTTATCTATCTATCTGTATATATATATAAATATATATATATATATATATATATATATATATATATATATATATATATATATATAACGCTATTTGTGAATGCATTAACCACCCTAATTTTCAGCGGATTGAGACGGAACTTGGCACAAACATTAATTGCTGATATATCTTGAGTTCGTATACCAGAATAATCAGACGAAAATGATCAAAGTGGCGGCCCTTCAAACTCTTAAAAACTTCAAAGGGAACCAAATTTTCCCCATAAATAGGTATTCAGAAAGTTTGAATAACTTTTCCTTTTTTACGGAAATATTTGTGTGCAGAGACTTATTGAAATATTGGACCCGATTAATCGCATAAAGAAGGTTCACACCCTTTCGCTAGGGTCGGGCTTTTTTTTGTAGGAGGGGGTTATTTTCGTATCGAAACAATTGATTGTTAGTGATGATATGAAATTACACATTGAAAGTGAAGTAACTTGTTAAACGTGTTATTTGGAATAATAATATAATAAATGTGCTTTCCCCTAACACAGAGAACTGTAAATCATGTATTTCGAGTTCGGTAGCGTGAACAGCGAGGAGTGTTATTTGATTTGCTTTTTAGTAGCACATTGCATTGCAAATAAGGGTAGGGAACATTAGTGGTAAGTAAAATAATAATAATAATAATAATAATAATAATAATAATAATAATAATAATAATAATAATAATAATAATAATAATAGGTGTTGTTTGTGGCAAGGCAATATCTTTTTCAATTCTTCTTCAAACGAAATGATTGTAACGCCATATCTCCCTTACAAACAAAATGTTAGCAATTTATATCGAGAGAACGGGAAATTGTAGAGTGATGGGAGCAACGTTGGACAGTATGCACTCATAGTACTCAGAAAAATAAGCGATTTCATTGCAAAATGAACGAAGAGTCATTGTCATGAACTTATATCGAGAGAACAGGAGGCGTTAGTGAGATGGGACCAACGTTGGACATCGTGGACCCATAAGGCGCATCGAAAAAAATTAGGGGGGGAGCCAGCATTACTTATTTCCACATAATAATATAAAATTATATTGTCGAAATACACACACGAGTTAGCTAGTAATATTTCATATTATTATTATTATCAACAGCGTCTTTTCATTACGTGTGCATGTTTGACATGAAGCCAAAGAGAAGATCCATCATTCGTAGAAAAAATAAGAATAGTCAGTTACTTTAACTGTGAACGACTTAGAAAAATACGAAAAGAGTGGCTACCTGTAGCGAAAACAAACAATACTTTCAATCAAATAGAAAAAAATCAAGCCGAGATAGATTCGAACTCGCATGGACGACGCGAAATGTCAGTGCTTTGTCCAGTTTTTTTTTTTTAGCTGACTCACCGAACGTGTTTCAGTAACTTACTTATTGCTAGTTTTACTTGCTTCACTCGTTTAACTTGCTTTTTCTAATAACTTACAACGACAGGGACACGAACACAGAATCATCGAGGACAGTTAAAAAGTAAGAGATGCTCTCACGCCGGGAATCGAACCCGGGACACAATACACCATACATCCGGCGCACGTGCTAGCCACTAGACCAGCGAGGAGGGCACTGCTCACTCCCTGTGTCGTTAGGGATTACGACCACTGTATTTCCAGCTATCACTTCTGTGGGTTGTATACTATGATCACATGTTTCTTCTTTGCTGGAAGAGTTAAACCTACATTCTATGCAATACATGAGGTATTTAGCCTAGGGATGGTATCGAGACGAGACTTTATACTGTCTCGGTCTCGTCTCGGTTGATAAGTAGCGGTCTCGGTCTCGATTTCGTCTCGAGTCAAAAATCGTCGTCTCGGTCTCGGTCTCGTCTTGGTTAACAGATGCCAGTCTCGATCTCGGTCTCAGTCTCGTCTCGAAAGTCTCGAAATATATAGTGTGAAATTAAAAGTGTGAAAGTATTATTATTGTAAGTCTGTCGTTTCCGCTTCTTATTTTTTGCCTTCATTCTTGACTTAGAATTATGGTATGATATATCTCTTCGTAGCTAATTTGCTAGCGCTAATACTTTCCATGTGTGTATTCCAGGTTCAATCATCAGTGGGTATAACATACCCGGGATGAAACCCTAATAGTAACTCATATTTCACTTTCAGCAATAGACTTTGTCTCAAATAGTTTTAGTACTGCCTATACGATTAAACTATTAAATTAACCCCAGTACTATACAGTAGTTTATTTCCTTCCTTTAAATCAGAATTGTTCAATACCTCCTAACGGATAACGCAACACATAGCAGCACGAATGTATTTAATCGTACCGAAATTGAAATTTTACAATTTCTCAGTTATTATCCAATACATTCTGCTTTGGCTGTCATTTTAAAAACAGAATATAATATTCATTATCTTAACAAATACAGTAAATTATTACTACAATATATTTTGTTTCAAATTGATCAAATGCTTTATTACCGTTTCACATCTCAGTGTTTAATTGACGCTTTAAAACAGAAACTTCCTTAACCTTGTGGTGGGAGCTATGGCACTCATCTTTGCTATCTGTGGTCTCGGGTTCGATCACCAAACAAGTTACATTCAAAGTCCGATGTTTCGTATAGTTCGCGTCTCACTTTAAGTACATTCTGTTTCTTATACAAGCTCATAAGGTCGTAATGTATTACATAAGCATGTATCCAGTGCCGTAACATAGATTAAGCTTATTCCTGAACTCTCAGCGGTGCATGCGATCTTTATTCGAGAAAACTAATCGTGCGTTCATTATGTTGAAATTTTATATTGACTGAAAATTACTTGAGAAACATGAACATACATATTATATAAGTGTATAGGTAATTCGAGCTATATGTATCTATTTTCTCTGTCCCGGTAATACGAGTGATTCTTAACTTTCTAGTTTTCTTTTCTATTAATTTTCGTAGTTTTGCTGCAATATGAAGAGTCAACAATGTATGTATTTTTTTTTATCGCTGTACGAATTTCGTTAATTTTTGGATCCCTTTTTACCCTACCTTACCCAGTAAAAGTTTATATATATATATATGAATTTTAGAGGTAGACTATGCTGTCACTTTTTGGTCGAAACAGATTTAATAATACTTTTTAATAGATTATGTTCTTTCTAGTGGTGTAATAATATAAGTCTAAAAGCATCCTATTACATTGTATCTACTTAGTATAGTTTGAAAAACAGTACTATAGATCTTACTTAAGGAACTGGTTTTTCGCTTCTATTGTAAAATTACGAAATTATGACTTGGTTTAGTCTAACTCTGAGGTCCAGATATAATAAAATCTTAATCAACCATTATCAACCCACTCCTAGATGAAGGTCTTTCCAAGTCTTCTCTACAAATATTTATCTTGAGCAATTCTTTCTTTTTCAGGTTACTCCCCAGTTGTCCTTGATTTCGTCAAACCTTATGTACAAGAACGTTTTCTAGGCTGTTTATAGATTGTGGTATCCTGTCTAGAATTGTTTTTGTTCATTGATCATAATTTCTTGCAATATGTCCAGCACATTTTCCAGCCCATATTAAAAATCATTTCATTAGTACTAGTCATTAGTTGCCAAATAATTCATTTCTACTGTATATATTTGTCCTACAAATAGTTCAAATCCGCTACTTTTGGGGCACAGACACGCTAGTTTTTGATCTTCGAATCAGACAACACTGACTCAATGCTTAAAGTCAACACAATGTGAGGACTCCATTTGGTCTAGTGGCTAGCACGCTTGACTTCGGTTCGCGTGGTCCCGAATTCGATTTCCGGTGGGAGTACAGTTGAACGACCGAAGTAGTTCGGATTCCATTATTATCATTAGCTCCACGTCTCCTTTAGACACCCTAGCACAATTGTGAGACTAAAACAACCAAAACCAAAAATCAACACAATGTGTATTACTAACTGTAAGTCCTTGAATAACTGCATACAGCTATGGTATGGATCGAGTTTGAGGTGGTCGGTGGTCAAACTAAAACAAGTGAAATGTAACTAGGGTGTAATTATAACTTTTCATTACCCATGGTTCTGTGTATATCACGATTAAGGCTTAGGGAAACAACCAGGATTACTAAAAAATTATCAGTTACATTTAATTTCAGTTACAATTTGCATTTACGTGTATTGCTGGAACCAAAACTTTGACATTAACATTAACATTATAAAGACTACGAAAAACATCGTCTTTTGAAAACATTCTTGCACCATAAAATAAATTACGAGTAATTTAAAAATATTTTGCAGTTTAGCTACGTTATTTGCAATAGAAATATATATTTAAAATAATATTGGCAACACTACTTAAAATAATGGAACTGCGACTTGTAATTAAAACCACTAAAAACTATTGTTGTAATGTTATAGAAGCAAACTAAAGCAACAATCATTATAAAAATTTAACACAAATACGTTATTTTAAGCAGTACAACAATCACTATCCATGTGTTTGGTATCTCTGAAACGGTTTGAAATAACAATTGTTGTAAATGACATTATGATGACTTAAGTCTTTTGGAAGCATCTACATGATGAGACGTGATATGTCAGCACGTTTTCGAAGTCAAGTCTTTAGAAAAAGTTATTTTTTTCATTCCTTGTAACTTTGATCCTTCATTCATTCGAAATACATTATACCATGATCATAGTATTTGACGCTAAGATACAAATGATGCACATTGCACCGTCTATGCCATTTGAGTTATTAGAGATCTCCAAAATGTTGATGTTGGTGATACTGTATTGCCCTTTGTTACAATGAATAATGTATGTGGTATTGTGGTTTTATTTAATATCTAAATTAGAAGTAGGTAATGCCTTACATAGTGCAATTTGAGAAAATACAACTTTATTTTGCGTTACCAACACTGCTTGTTTATCTAGTGGTATTGCAGAGTATCTAGAATAATTTTCCCTTCAATATTTCACACAACATGGTACAAATTTTCAGTATTCAAGATCCAAGGGAAGAGCTATAGGGGCCATATCCTCCCTTAACGCTCAGGTATACACGGAATAAAATGAACTTCAACCCTGCTTTACACTGGATAAAGAGGCAAAGTATGGTTTAACCCCTCCCTTGATCATATCCTGGATCCGCTCCTGTATATATATATATATATATATATATATATATATATATATATATATAGAGAGAGAGAGAGAGAGAGAGAGAGAGAAGATTATATACAACAGCAGAGGATTTTGTTTCGGGAGAAGCATGAGGAACGGGTAAGAAACATTTGTGTTGTACGTGCAGTGCGAAAAAGTGATCACAAATTCATCTCGGGAGGGGCTTCAGCCCGACACCTACCCCCTAAATACGCCACTGTACATCAGTCAACCGTTCACATATTATCTCACACAGCATTGAAACAAATTTTGAGTAAAGGCAAAATAGCTGTCATAATTCGAGACGAGACTGAGACTTTCAAGACTGACCAAGGTCTCGTCTCGGTCTTGTCTCTATTCATAGATTTCTGTCTCGGTCTCCGTCTCGTCTCGGTATGTAAGTTCCGTCTCGATCTCGGTTTTGTCTCGGTATATAAAAGTCCGTCTCGGTCTCGGTTTCGTCTCGAATTATCGAGACGAGACCGAGACTAGGTACCATCTCTAATTTAGACCTACATGCTCTTCATATAATGTAATAAAAGGGTCATGCTGGGAATAAGAAAAAGAACATTCCTTGGAAAAAACGGAAACTATTGGCATCAGAAATATTTATCTAGGAGGCATGCACAGAAAATATATTTCAGAATAGTTACTGTTTAGTTCAGTAAACGAAGAAAGGGGTATAAAAATGCAAATATGTCGCGTCAACGAAATCGACCAACGAAATCGAAATTGACAGAGGCAGATGTGTAGTAATACAACAACTTGGTTAAATTGATAATTGGTTCTTTATTCTGTAGTAGATCGTATCACAACTTTACGGGAGAGCAGAGATAGACTTACTTACGCTGTCATATAGAAAGCTTTAGTAACACGATCATATAGACACAAATGGATGTAACTGTGAGTACAACAACTTGGATTTAACGAAAGCCGTTTAGATATTCAGTGGTTTGCAGGGTTGTATAAGACACAAAAGGATAAGACAATACAATTCTTCATACCTCAGCTTCCAGTAGCTAGATACGTGCAATTTCTGGATAGATACTGAAACTGCGGTCGGATTTTAATACATGACGTATTGCAGGATACAAAATGCTTAGCACTACTTGTTTGTTTGTAGACAGCTACTAGCTTAGTGTTCTGAAAGGTTGTGTATAAACTAGGGATAGCCAATTCCGGAATTATTACTTTCCGGACTCCCGAAGGTCAAACCGGACAAATTCCGGAATTCGGAAAATTCCGATTTTGGAATAATTCCGGAATTCGGAAAAATCAGATTTTTTTCGAAATCCGGAGTTTTCTCAATTCCGGAATTTTCTAAATTCCGGATTGTTTCTGAGGTCCGGAATTCTTCTGAATTCTATAATTTTCCGAAATCCGAAAAGTGGAAGTCCCGCTTCCGAAAAATGAATTTATTTTGGTTAATATGAATCGTGGCGAGAATAAGTCTTTCACCAGGTAATGGCGACTGCTTTGAAAGAAATGGGGTGTATGAGAATTCAATCTGTCATATTTGTAGTTTCGTATGGAGAAAAAGCAAACTTGTGAACCAGCGGTTTAAACAACTTAAGTTATTAATGTAAACTTTTCCGACTTCATAAAAGAAATACGAAAGACATTTTCAATCGAAGAAATATAACATACAAGTTTGCAAGCGGAGACAAAGAAACCTAACGTAACTAGACTAAAAACGAATCTTTTACCGCGTAGCGATCGTGGTTCAGTGGTCATGGTGCTTGTGCGAATGCACATTGTATTTTTTTTTACTTTAGGATTTTTGCTGACGATTGATCGGTGATAACATATGTTTTATTATATTCAGATATTTGAATACTCGGATGTTTCAATACTTGAACTATCAAATTTTCAGCAATAATAATAGTAATAATAATAAACTAAAAATAATTATTATTATCTCATAGAAGATTAAAAGCTAGGAGCTAATTATCGCTCAGGCTAATTATCGTTCCCTTACAAGCAGAAACGTGACATTTGGAAAGAATATTTTGGTTTGGTTTAATGTTGCTCACGAGAAGAGGAGTTTCTCATCTCGTTTCTAAAACAAATAAAATAACATGAGAATTAACGCCTTACGATATATATATTCCTTGTAAAGAATACTTCTTATGGATATTTTTAAAATAATCTTCTGTCGTGACTGGCGCAAACTTACTGACGCTTAGTCTGAAAGGCGCGAGGGTGTGCTTGGTGATGATGGCTTCATAGACTGTCCTGCATATGTTGCGTCCATCGAAAAATCTAAGATTTCGTTAACCATCGTTGAAAATGTCGTAAATTTAGTTATGTGAAAACGAAGTAAAACCGGAATAACTGCTTAAACGTAAAATTTTCACGAAACCAATGATCGTATGCTAAAACATCGCCTGATATCGAAAACAATGAAAACCCACGATTTATGTGCAAGGAATCCATGCAGGTAAAAGGTTGATTACGTTCACAGTTGAGGAGCAATAACGAGATCGGAGCCTAAATCATGACCATTGGACGGACAACGATAATCAATAAGAAATTTCATTACTGTGAATAACTACATGACCACCCCCCAAATCCATCAATTTACAGTGCAGTAAAGTGTAGTGCGAAAAAATACCGTGTGTTGAATGTTAATGCATCGTGTAATGTAAAATCTAGCCGGCATCTACAGTGCGTTATTTTCTTCAAAGAAAGAAAGAAATCAATCATTCATTATTACTTCTTCGTATAAATTCTAAATGAGTATAAATATGGGCTTATAGTGTGTTAGTACATGTTGAGTAAATTTCTCAATAAAATGTAATGTTATACACGTAAGTATTATACATTACCTGTGTTAATTGAATAAAAGTTACATATTGTACATGTTTTGTTTGCAATTATCTTTACTGTATTTACTACACGAATCACTACTGGAATGGTGGATATTATATCTGACCACTTGTGTCTATACTGTTGATGTCAGCAGGCGTGGCGAGGACGGTGGGCACCCGAAGTCGCAACCTCAATTGAAAGTTATATTGGTTCAAGATCCAACTTGGAGGTTTGCGCATTCTTCACTTTGGTATTGTCAGCTGTGGAGCGAATGTCCTTTTCCCGCCAACTACTAGAATCCACCATAGGACAGGCGTACCGAACAAGAGTCAAACCCAGTGGGGTCATAAGAACTACTTATCCCGAACAGGAATACAAACCCTACCGGTTATAAAAATGGCACTCCGAAACAGAGACAGAACTCCTGCACCGTACATGCAAAAAGTAGTGATTCGTGTGAAGAAACGTAAAGGTACAAGGTAAGTTTCTGACTCGTATTTAGAATTTTTACATAATTGTGAAAAATGGATGCAAGTAACGTTAAGTCATTGTTAGATGCAATTAAAGCTGAAATGCAAATGTTGCATGAGTCATTAGAAACTAAAAGTGCTGCTTCTAATAAAGAAATGCAGAATTTACGCGAATCTTTAGAAAATAAAATAGAAAAAAGTAATGGATCTTTAGAAAACAAAATAGAAAAAAGTAATGAGTCTCTAGAAAATAAAATACTTGAAGTGAATGAATCTTTAGAAAATAAGATAGCTGAAGTCAGCGACCAAACCAATAAAGTGCGTGAGTCTTTAGAAAATAAGATGTTAGAAATATCAGAGGTAACAAAAAAGCAGATCGACGATAAACTTGAGGTGCAATTAGAAATAATCAGAAAAGAATGTGTAAGTAGATATGAACTAATATCCAAAGAAATTGACGAGAAATGTGAAAAGGTAAATGATAAATGTGAGAAAATATGGGGGAAAACAGTACAGAATTATCAAGGACTCGAGAACATTACGGTCGATTTGGGTAAATGTGAAGAAAAGGTGGACCGAGCATTCGAGAAATTTGAAGCAATTGAGGAATCGGTAAATAAAATTGAAGGTAATTTAGAAAACAAAGAAAAAATGATAGTGGGATTAAATGTTACAACTCATAAGTTAGAAAGAAATGTTGCAATATTGCACTCTGTCACAGAACACTATCCCTCCCGGTTTTGATAATCAATATGAATCAGAACATTGCTTTAATAAGCGATAGGTTGTCAGGTTTAGAAATAAAGGTAGATGAAACCCTAACGAAGTTAACCTCATTAACTGAAAATGCCAGCAGAGAGGGGAGTGAACGTAGTTGGCGTAGATCAAGTATATCCGGTGACGATAGGAGGAGCCATAAGTTAAAATATAGTAGTAAGGAAGAATTTAGTAGTGCCAACCAAACGGATTGTAGTTCTTCGACAGCAAGAGAGACAACAAAATTAAAGAAGCGAATTAAAGTAAGAAAATCAGACAGGGATGTCGTAAAAAGGGCTAAACGACGAATATTGCGTCATGGTGACATCGAAATGTTCCCAAAGTTTTCAGGTTTAGAAGATGATGAGTCACCAACTTCTTTTTTAGAGCAGTTTAAGATTGCAGCGCACGCTGTAGATGTACCTGAATCCCAATATTTAGATGTATTAGGGTTTGTTTTTACCGGTAACGCTCGCGAGTGGTACAAGTCAAAATTAGGTACATTTCGTTCATTTAAAGGTTTCACTAAAGAATTTAAAGCTCAATTTGCTTCTGAGCAAGTCATTGCAAGTAAACGTTCGGTGTTGCAATCGCAAGCGTTCAACCCAAAAACTGATGGTACTGTCACCGACTTTGTTCACAAAAGATTCAATAAGATACGTGGTTTGTCACCTGATATACCGGATACTTTCATTGTGAACACGATTAAACAGTTGATCCCTATCTCTTACCGGCGACAATTAGCATTGTTCCCAAATTTAGATTTCAGTTCATTTTTAACCGCTATACAAAATCTAGAAGCACTGTATTATGATAGCCGAAATATTAAAGATAGGGACAACTTTCATGGTAGAACTGTACGTGTCAATGAGGTAGATGAAGTGCCTGGGAATTATGAAAATTTTAATAAAAGGTGAAATTATGGCAATGAAAACCGCAAAAATTCAGGTAAAGGTAAGTTTGACGGACCCAAAAGGAAGGGGAGTCCGAATAAGAGAAAGTTCCATTGGAACAAAGGTAAGAATAGGTATGCTAGAAATAATGATCGCAGCGAGGGCCAAGGTAATAATCGTAGTAATTACGAAGATGATCACGAGTATGAAAATTCAAATCAAAACGAAAGAGTGAACTTTGTAAATAGTAACCATGATGAAGGTATGAACCGAGTACAGCCAATGCCCACATATGCTCAATCTGCACCACAATTTCCGTATTATAGTCCAAGGGTTATGTTTCCAAAAAATAAAGTTCAAAATTTAAACTAAAAGTGCTCTCCAATGCGAGTGCGGTTGGCAGAGTTGGTAATGTAAATGGTAATTTTGGTACTGAAATCAAAATGCACTCAAAAATGATTCGCAATGCGAGCTTGTTGTAATTTAAAAGAACGTAGTTAATGTTGTAAGCTGGGACACCGATTCATCTGAAAGCAGTGATGAAGACCAAAAATTTAATAGTCAATCTAGGTCAGCTGAGATAAAGGTACAGATTTTAAATCAACCAACAGTAACCTTGTGTGACTCTGGAGCATCAGTTAGCCTTTTGTCTTTAGAGACATGGAAACGAGTAGCGTCTATTATTTCCCATCCTAACTTGCGACCAGCTCCACATATTTTGTTGGTGGATTTTTTAGATAAGAAAAAGAAACAGCTGCAAGGTGAAACAATAATGTGTATTGAAATAGGGAAAGTTAGTTTTGACGTACGTGAGTTAGTTGTCTCTGACTTAAATACTGAGTGCTTGTTGGGTAGAAATTTCCTTACTCAATCCAAGGCAAAGATAGATTTTGGTGATAATTCTATTACGGTTAAAAAGGAAGGAGAAATTGTTAACGTACCTATGCTAGGTGGTCAAGTTGACAATACTAAGGTTACGAAAATTCTGACTAAAGATGATGTACAGGAAAAGGTAAATTTTGTGTCTCAGGTTGGTATTGAAACTAAAATGAATGTTACTAGCGACAGTGATGATGAATCGGAAATTTTATTTGAGATTGGAAAAGTGAATGTTTAATGTCCCATATAAATAATTTGGTAAGTGAAAAGCAAAAATTAGAAAAAAAATGGGTTAATCATGTTTTTCTTTCCGATCAAGATTATAATAAAATTCGTAATTCTTGTAGTAATGAAAAGGAAATGAAAGTGTTAAATTTAGAAGTTCCTAATGAAGATAAATTTTTGTTTGATTACTATTCACAACAAATGTCAGAAATTGATTGTGAGATCGAAAAATCGCATTATAAATCGTTAAATAGAGCTGCAGTCTGTAATACATTTGATAGTAAAATAGAAAGTGAATTTGTTTCGATTTCAGAAATACGGGAAAAGGTTAGGGAAGCTCAATTGTCTGATTTTGAGAAAGAGAAATTGTTCAAATTGTTGTTGAAACATTGGAAAATCTTTAAAAATATTCCCGGACGTTGTACCAAATTTGAGTATGAAATTGAGGTAGATACTGACCAACCTTTGGTTAAAAGGCAATATACATTACCATATAAATTCAAAGAACATATTGATTCGCAAATTGATGAGTGGTTACAATGTGGTATAATAGAATCTTGTGTATCAATCCATTCACACCCAATCTTCTGCGTGCCGAAGAAAAATACTAGTAAAATGCGAGTAGTAGTGGATCTGACAGTTTTGAACAAGCACCTAAAAATAAAACAATTAAAGGTAAACAAAATTGATGATTTTTTGTTAAAGTTTCAGGGTGCAAAGTACGTATCAAATATTGATTTAATAGAAAGTTATACACAAATTCTAATTTCTGAAAGTATTAGAGATTACACAGCATTCTCGTGGAATGGTAAAATGTATAGATTTACATCTATCCCTTTTGGATACGCAAACGGAGGCGTAGGATTAATGGCTTGTCTTTTGGTTGTGTTAGGTCATGCATTGTTTGATAAATTAGTTACGTATATTGTAGACATTTCTGTACCAACTTTTCTTTTGATGAACAGTTAGAAATTTTGAATTTATTGTTTACGAAATTAGAAGAAGCTAATATGACTGTAAATTTAAAGAAATCCTCATTTTGCAATACGAGTTTTCAATTTCTTGGTTTCGTAGTCACACCTGAAGGCGTGAAAAAGGATCCGTCGTATGTAGAAACAATTCGAACATTGCCTCGTCCCAAAAATGTAAAGGAACTTAAGCGAGTGCTAGGTTTGTACTATCACGGAGTTAGAGGCGTATGCAATCGTTACAGCCATACGTAAATGGGGACATTATTATATGGCCATCACGTGAAAGTTTACACAGACCATAACTCACTAGTGTTTTTGAATAAAATTCGCCATTGGAACTCTCGTTTGGCTCGGTGGAGTCTCGGACTACAGGGATTTAATTTAGAAATAAAGCACATTTCAGGGAGTGAAAATGTTGCCAGTGATGCATTGTCCAGGATAGTTCTAGCCCATCCTAGTGACATTTTGAACATAAACAACTTAGAAGTTCTCCCATCATTTTTCAGAAACCTCACACCAGGAGAGTTAACCGAAAAACAAAAAGAGCATCCTGAGTACAGTAAAATTATTAAATTTTTAGAGAAACCAAACGATCCCTACAGTAAGATGCAAAATAGAAATGTAGAGAAATTCTACAAACTTGAAAACGGTATATTGTTGTATAAGAACTTGCATTTCCCTAATAGTTGGAGAATTTGCATCCCACCATCTTTAGTAAATATGGTAATTGAAGAAATGCATAACAACTGTGGACATTTCGGGTGTGAAAGAACTGTAAGCTTCATCAGCGAGAGCTGTTATTGGAAATCGATGCGGCGAGACGTGATGAACTATATTAACGATTGTCTCGAGTGCAAACGAACTAAAGTTGATACTCGACCCCCAGCTAGACCTTTAGAAACCATACAGGTGAAAGGCCCCAGGAGATTGATTTCGATTGACGTCATCGGACCTCTTGTGCCATCTCCCTCAAAGTGTAAATTTATACTCTCGGTTTTGGATGTTTTTACTCTTTACCTTGTTCTTTATCCGA
This sequence comes from Thermobia domestica, assembly GCF_964235325.1. Taxonomy (NCBI): domain Eukaryota; kingdom Metazoa; phylum Arthropoda; class Insecta; order Zygentoma; family Lepismatidae; genus Thermobia; species Thermobia domestica. The sequence continues at coordinate 164,001,746 of NC_137471.1, read as the reverse complement.
TCCGGAACGCTACTACAAAGTGTGTAGTTAAATATTTGGAATCATTGTACTTTGTGCACTTAGGAATACCTTCAGCTATATTGGCGGACAATGGTAGTTGTTTTATTTCTAAAAACTTCAAGCAGAAAATGGAAGAATATGGTGTTAAAATATGTTATTCAACGCCTTACCATCCGGCGTTGAACGCAGTTGAGAGGATCCACTGGGAGACGAACAGATTATTTAGACTGTTTTGTAAAGATGATCATGGTTCTTGGGAGAAATTTATACCACAAGTTGTTGTGTTGCTGAACTATTCTATATCTAGCAGTCTTGGCGCGAGTCCAGCTAGTTTACATTTGAATAATCAGGCTGAAAAACCTATCGTCGAACATTTTGGCATTTTTACAAATGATACAAATGAAAATGACAATGAAAGTTGGGACAATAAATTGGTAATGGCAGATTTTAAAAGAAAAGAGGTGATTCAAAAGCGAAATGAGAGGTACAACTCACAACAGGAGAGTAAACACAAAATACAGGTGAATGACTTAGTTTTTCTGAAACAGACGAACTTAAGTTCCGCATCAGACAAGAAAATCTCAAAATTCTTCAATGTGTTCAAAGGACCCTATCTCTGTGTTAATAAACCGTCAAATTCAGAAAAGGTGTTCGAATTGTTAGATCCTTTAACTGGTAAATCAATTGGTTCACATTCAGTAGATAGACATAAGGTGTGGAAACCCACGAAACAAACTCGTAAAATTTGGTTAGACTTAGCTGTAAAACATAGTTGTGAGAAATACCATGACATTATTTCAAATGAATTTAAAAATTCAGATTTAGAAAGTAGTGTTGAAACGGTTCTTTGCAACGCATTAACTACAGTACCAGTATGTTTGTCTCAAAGTGTTCAATCAAGAAGTAATAACCAAGGAATACATAAAATTTTGGAAAAAATATTATATGTTGACAAATATTTGAATTTTCTGTACTGTAAAAATCTGTGTTCTTCTGATGTGTTGGAATTTGCGTTGGTAAACCTACAAAATCCTTATGTGTTATTGAATGAGAGAGTACAAGGAATGTAAGAAAAAAAAGGTTGTTTCATATGATATATGCAGGCATCTGTGATCAGCTATGCGACTTCCAGATGGCCGTTGATCCTTTCTTTTCCAATGTGAAGGAAAAACCAGGAAAGATATGGAGATGAGATTCTCCTCCCTTATATATGTTGGGTAATGTAATATTTCTTTAACGCTCGGAGTAAGCTATTTTGGTAAATCCCATTCTTTATGATTTTGAATTTTTAACCTTGTATTCTAAAATTCGGCCTCATCTCGGGGTGGTAAAACAAATAATTCGTTGTGGGTAGGTATCTTCAAAATTTAGCCAGGCAGATCCTGTCGAGTGATCAGAGAGAATCATAACTGAATCATTACGTTGTAAAAATTTAGCCGTGAATCTTAAAGGCGCCGATAAATTTTATTAAATCTCGACAAAAACGTATATTATTCAATACTGTGTGAAATAAAGTTTTTAATATGTGATATGTTTTGAAAAATTGTTTACTAATGAGAGAATTCATTTCATATATTCGTGTTACCGTATTATTGCATTGTGTTTGAAGTTAACTAATCAGTTAATAGTGTTGTTTAAATGTTGTATTTTAAAGGTTTGAATAATGAAAACATTACATTATTAAGAGTTATTTTATAATTAGTTATAAGGAAGTATATACGTATAAAAAGGTTATTTTTGCATTTTATGTGTGATTTTTCCCAAAATATTGAAAATTTGGTATATCCAGTGTAGTATAATAAGGATATTTAGTGTAAAATGTAATAATACGAGTCAGATACTTACAAAAAAATGGGAAGGTTGAAATTTTACGATTTATGTAATGGTATAAGAAATATATTAGTTGTTTGATGTGAATATGAATAATATATATGATATAAAATGAATACATAATAGATAATCAATATGTTATTCAACTCATATTCAAACATTGTATTATGAAGATAAATGTAATCTTATATTTATAGAAAAGAAGAGAGCCCATTTAAAGTTTATAGCCCATAAAATAAGAAGCCCATTTACGTTTGTGGAAAGTGTTAGTGAACTATAATAAATCAAATATTAATAGTGGAAGAAAGAAGAGGAATAATAACCGGAGAAATAAACTTTTGGGAAGAGGATAATTTCAAAGTTCCAGGATTCTGATAATCTTCAAAGAAGATCATCGTCCCTTCCGCACGCCATTTGTAAGAGTGTAGCCCCACTCACTCCCATTCCATTTTAATTTTCCCAGTTCTTCTTGGCTGAATTGGAATAAGGCTCCATGCACTGTACGTCGACGCAAACTGTGTTATAGTTTTATCTTTTTCTATGAGTTGGCAGTCCTGTGAGTGGTGACTTGTACTTCCTGTTCACCGAACAAAAGGGGTGTGATGTGGTCGTGACGTTATAAAATATAATACGATCGAATCAAACTTAATCGAAGAATATTTTTATTATTTTTAATATTTTAATTATCACATGTTAATGGTGAACTCATTTAACGCCTTACGATATATATATTCCTTGTAAAGAATACTTCTTATGGATATTTTTAAAATAATCTTCTGTCGTGACTGGCGCAAACTTACTGACGCTTAATCTGAAAGGCGCGAAGGTGTGCTTGGTGATGATGGCTGCATAGACTGTCCTGCATATGTTGCGTCCATCGAAAAATCTAAGATTTCGTTAACCATCGTTGAAAATGTCGTGAATTTAGTTATGTGAAAACGAAGTAAAACCGGAATAACTGCTTAAACGTAAAATTTTCACGAAACCAATGAACGTATGCTAAAACATCGCCTGATATCGAAAACAATGAAAACCCACGATCTATGAGCAAGGAATCCATGCAGGTAAAAGGTTGATTACGTTCACAGTTGAGGAGCAATAACAAGAACGGAGCCTAAATCATGACCATTGGACGGACAACGATAATCAATAAGAAATTTCATTACTGGGAATAACTACATGACCACCCCCCAAATCCATCAATTTACAGTGCAGTAAAGTGTAGTGCGAATAAATACCGTGTGTTGAATGTTAATGCATCGTGTAATGTAAAATCTAGCCGGCATCTACAGTGCGTTATTTTCTTCAAAGAAAGAAAGAAATCAATCATTCATTATTACTTCTTCGTATAAATTCTAAATGAGTATAAATATGGGCTTATAGTGTGTTAGTACATGTTGAGTAAATTTCTCAATAAAATGTAATGTTATACACGTAAGTATTATACATTACCTGTGTTAATTGAATAAAAGTTACATATTGTACATGTTTTGTTTGCAATTATCTTTACTGTATTTACTACACGAATCACTACTGGAATGGTGGATATTATATCTGACCACTTGTGTCTATACTGTTGATGTCAGCAGGCGTGGCGAGGACGGTGGGCACCCGAAGTCGCAACCTCAATTGAAAGTTATATTGGTTCGAGATCCAACTTGGAGGTTTGCGCATTCTTCACTTTGGTATTGTCAGTTGTGGAGCGAATGTCCTTTTCCCACCAACTACTAGAATCCACCATAGGTAAGGCGTACCGAACAAGAGTCAAACCCAGTGGGGTCATAAGAACTACTTATCCCGAACAGGAATACAAACCCTACCGGTTATAGCTGCTAATATCTCTAACACCTTCTCATTCGTTTTAAGGTTCAACACAGCAAATTCTCTCCTTTTTTCTCCATGCCCACATTTCGAAAGCATGCATTTTCTTATTCGCTTTTGCGTAATGTCCATGTTTATGCCCCATAGAGTACATATTGGAATCATTAAAACAAAATCTCAATATTTAATTAGAGTTTTGTTTAACACAAGGATTAGCTAATCGTGGTTGAAAAGAAAAATCTGACACTTTTAAAGTGTAAGAATAATTTTGCAATTCATGGCATTTCAATAATCTGCGCCGTCTTGATTTTCTTTCATGTGACTCAGGGGTAGCCTCCCCAGTTTGGGAACCACTGGAGTGTTGGATCTGTTAAAAAATATAAACAGATTACGAAACGTTGTGATTTAGGCATATCTTATAAGTAGTAAAGCGTGGGCACCCATTAAAAAAATAAAGGTCATCACCTATGTTGTACACTATCATCATACTTACACAAAGTTGAACTATATTACATTTAGAAATATACATTGTATCTCCGTTACTATTGGCGCATTACAGAATTTATTATCCCTTATATCCATAGTAAAATTTACCTACGAAAAGCTTCAGATTTCTTAAATGCAAGACTTGCAAGACTCTTGCATGCAAGACCAAGACCAAGACCAATACTGTGTGTGCAAGACCAAGACCAAGATCAAGACCACCCCTGTCTTGGTCTTGGTCTTGCATTTGCTCATCACTACTTATGGGTCCACGGTGTCCAACGTTGGTACCATCTCACTATCACCTCCTGTCTTCTCGATATACGTTATTGACATTTTGCCTAAAGAGGGCTCTGTCTTGGCCCCATGACTACCCATAAGAATGACTCTTCGTTCATTTTGCATTGAAATCGCTTATTTTTCTAAGTAATATGAGTGCATACTGTCCAACGTTGCTCCCATCACTCTACAATTTCCCGTTCTCTCGATATAAATTGCTAATATTTTGTTTGTAAGGGAGATATGGCGTTGCAATCATTCCGTTTGAAGAAGAATTGAAAAAGATATTCCCTTGCAACAAACAACACCTATTATTATTATTATTATTATTATTATTATTATTATTATTGTTTTACATACCACTAATGTTGCCTACCTTTATTTGCAATGCAATGTGTTACAAAAGCAAATCAAATAACACTCCTCGCCATTCAGGCTCCCGAACTCGAAATACATGATTTACAGTTCTCTGTGTTAGAGGAAAGCACATTTATTATATTATTCTTTCAAATAACACGTTTCACAAGTTACTTTACTCTCAATGTGTAATTCCATATCATCACTAATAATCATCTTGTTCCGAAAGGAAAATAACCCTCCTCCTGCCAAAAAAAGCCTACCGTAGCGAAAGGGCGTGAAAAACTTTGTGAATACCTATTTATGGGCGAAATTTGGTTCCCTTGGAAGTTTTTAAAAGTTGGAAGGGGCACCATTTTGAACATTTTCATCTGATTATTCTGGTTAACGAACTCATCAAGATATTTCAACAATTAATGTTTGTGCCAAGTTTCATGTCAATCCGCTGAAAACTAGGGTGGTTAATGCATTCACAAATAGCGTTATATATATATATACAGATAGATAGAAAAATAGACACACAGAGGAAGAGAGAAAAAATGTTTTGCTCCCTTCTCGCACCTGTGGTGCGTCAGAGCTAAACCGGGCCCCTTTGCGAAACTTATTGAGCAGACTAACCTAAACAGAAACCTCTTACTTGCTAACGTGGTAGATACGTGGTCAGGAGGTGTAAGGCATGTAGAAATTGTATTTTTAATAACCATGAGTATGGATTCGAACACTCCACTTCCATGTTTTTCTTTTTACTTTTTGCAGCTACATCGGAACGTTCAATTTTTTTTTTACTAACTGCAAATGGCGTTTACATTCATAATATGAGGAATTTTGGTGGCATTTGTTCGGATTTTCTTCTCTTTCAAAATTAAGACAAGAATAAAAGCAATACGCAAAGACAAAAAGTATTATCAGTACTAAACATTACCAATAATAATTGCTACGAAAAACTAAATACGACCTCTTTTACCATCTCTCACGAGCTGCATGTATTATTAACAAAAATTTTTAAAAACGTCCCCACCGAAGATTCGAACTGGCGACCTTTTCATTTGAAAAGCAGCACCTTAACCACTACACCAAGATAACGGCATGGTGAACGTTTAGTTGTCGGCGTATTTGTTGTATTTATGTTTTATGTTCCTACTTCGACAATTTTTACTCTTTTTTTCTAAGTTTAACAGCTGTTTCTGGCTTTCTCTTTTGGTGTCGTCCTTTATTTACACTATGCTATATTCGTATTCACAGCTTGTGCCCATCTGCAGTGTCTTATTCAGATTGAACTTTTCTTTTTGCCCCTCAGTAAACATTTGATTGATTTAATTCTCATACTCTCCACGGAAGGAGTGCAGGAATGCCAGACTCGAAAAATAGGTGTACATTTACTTTGCTGACAGATAATACATAAAAGTACCTACAAACAGGTTTCTCACTTTCTCAGCTTTCTGAAGACGTGATTCCGTTATGCTCTGAAAGCCTCATGATATTCGTAAGAGATCACCAAAAACCAATAAATTTATTTATTCACGAATTATTGTCATAATGATTTGTTTTGGTTAGTGCATGTCCATAACAAAGGTTCAATGATAGCACCAGAAAGTTCACTGATTATCTTCTGATATATTCTGCTCTCTTATTTTTTTGAGTATTGTGGATCTATTGTGAACAAATGTATAGTATGCATGCTTATACACTTAGCTATATAGCATGAAGACGTCAAGAGCGAAAATCATGCACACGACTGCAAAATGCCCAGAAGTGTTTATTATTATTATTATTATTATTATATCTAGTTCAATTTAAAGCAAAGGAAATTTGAGGAACTGAGCTCGGGTGTAATCCTGGGAGTAGGCGAGATGACAATGGTAGGTTTATGTGGAAAGTAACAAGAGTTTGAGAAACACACCTATACCCTATGGTAGGTGCTCCCAACAAGTAGCTTTGAGTCACAATCGCGTAGGAATGGATCGCACTGCATAAAACCGTTTTTACGATATCAGATGACACATGCTTAAAATGAAGAAGGGGTCCAGTATTTGGACATTTCCAGGTGAAATCAGTCACGTCACAACAAAAGACTATGCAGAATAGTTACTTCACTCAGGCGGCATAGCTGAGAAGTAATAGTGAAGAACTGACACAGCAAATACAAACACTATGTACAAAGTAATCTTCACAGAAGGAGCAATTGTGGACTGTCAGGGATGAAGTGCTTTTCATTCTTTTCGGAGGTGCTGTTACAGGCTTACAACTTGAAACGTGTCAAGCTAGAAAGGAACAGCAATATTAAGAGCAATTATATAGGTCACTTGTAACCATAGAAACGGTTCACTGCTTCTAATTGTAATCAAAACTAGCTTGTAGTGGCCACCTTTAACAAATTAGTATTTTTCGACATCTTGCACGCGTATACCCACCACAGCTAACGTGCCTCTTTTCTATGGACACACACGAGTTGGTTAGTATCACCCTAGTAATATATATATATATATATATATATATATATATATATACAGAAAGTCCGAGAAGTCCTTCCCTGATTACAGAAATTGATAACTCAGGCTAGAAATAAGATAGAAATATGAAACTGGTGTTGAATTGTTTACAAACTATAAAAGTTTTTGTCTGTGTTAGGTTTGTTCTGTTTTACCAAGTCTCAATTTTTTTGTTTTAGGTTTGTACTACGTAAGTAAGAAATCCAAGAAGCCATGCCAACCAAGCAGGAGAAGGAACAGTGTGTCCTGTGGTACCATGAGACACGATCACCAACCACGGTACAGAGACAGTTCCAGACAACATTTGGGAGGACTCCACCTTATGTCAAGAGTATTAAAGCCTGGTATGAGAAGTTGAAGAACACAGGGTCGGTTGCTGACCTTCCGAGGTCTGGTCGACCAAGAATCTCAGCAGACACGGTGGAGGCTGTGCAGCAGTCTTTACTGAGAAGTCCTGATAAATTGGTGCGCAGGGCCTCACGTGAATTACAGATGCCAAAAAGCTCTATCCATGACATTTTACACAAACGTTTATTGTTTCGTGTTTACAAAGTGCAACTCGTTCAGGCCTTGTTGCCCGACGACAGTACACGTCGATATGACTTTGCGGTCGAAATGCTATCACGTATTGAGGAAGATAATGGTTATCTCAGACGAATTGCCTTTTCAGACGAAGCGACATTCTTTGTCAGTGGAGTAGTGAATCGCCATAATGTGCGCATTTGGGGTTCAGAACCCCCCAGGGAGGTCAGGGAGTTCACCAGAGGCAGTCCAAAGGTGAATGTTTGGTGCGCGATATTGCACGATCGAATTATCGGGCCATTCTTCTTCGCTGAGGATACCATCACATCTGCTGTGTACCTGGATATGTTGCAGCTGTATGCTTTTCCTCAGCTGCTTCAGTATCGCCCCGATGTCGTTTTTCAGCAAGACGGTGCACCACCTCATTGGGGTTTGGACGTCCGTGCCTATCTCGATAGAACATTTCCTGGGAGATGGATTGGTCGTGATGGACCAACAGCTTGGCCTCCACGCTCTCCTGACATAACCCCATTGGACTTCTTTTTATGGGGTTATGTTAAGGATGAGGTCTACCGAACACGTGTACCTGATCTTGAAACCCTGCAGCAACGAATAACCACAGTCGTTGCACCGATCCCTCCAGTGATATTGGCTAATGTGTGGATGGAAATTGAATATCGCCTAGATGTGCTACGTGCTACCAAGGGTGCTCATGTGGAGTGTACTGATGTGACCAAAACTTTTATAGTTTGCAAACAATTCTACACCAGTTTCATATTTCTATCTTATTTCTAGCCTGAGTTATCAATTTCTGTAATCAGGGAAGGACTTCTCGGACACCCTATATATATATATATATATATATATATATATATATATATATATATATATATATATATATATATATATATAACATTTCTCAGATATTTGCATCAAATTTTGCCGTTTTTAATAGACGTCGGTCTGTCTCCTCTCTCTGACTCGAAATTCTGAAGAGGTACTCGAACTTACATGTGAATTCACGCATGGAATTTCGAGAAATAGGCAGGAAGAAAAGTCGTGTGTGGCAATGTTACATGCAAAATTAAAAAAAAAGGAAGGACATGCAAATATTTTGAACATACATATTTAAGCGCAAATGTTGACAAAATGGTGGGGTATCTGTGTTCTGGCAGTTACCCAACCTGATTTGTTTATAACATTTAGAAATTTATTCCGCCTTATGCATAGTCGTTTTGACAAATGATTAGCGTCATGCTAAACGCCCGACATCTGAAGGAAGCATATGTAAGTCGAACGCTTTAGTATGGTACTAATCACAAGCCAGATGAACTCTGCATATGGCCCAGTTTTCTTTATCATCTCTGACGAGTATGATCACTTCTAATTCATTTTCATACTCATTGATAATGAAATTGCATAAAGGTGTTGCAAATCACTGATCTTCTGCTCCAACTGATATTTGATTCTTAAATCTGCGCCTTAGTTTGTCTTTTAACAATTCACTTACATGAAGGAGGTTAATGCACGCAGCCCGCCCATTTTTTCTACACTGACCTAACAACAACTCGAGCTTACTACGACACACTGGCCCCCCAGACTGATCATCACTCAGCACCTATAACGAGGAATTTAACTGCTAGTGTTTCGAAGGATAGATGGCGTTGTCGGCGGAAAACGAGTTTTACACGGGAATGACTTATCATACAGTGTTCAGTAATTAGTCCTGTATATGTATACCAAGTTTTATACCGATCATCGCGTCCTAACCAAAACATGTCCCTTGTTAGAAAAAATCATATGACTAGTTATATAAAATACAGTCAACGAATTTTAATTTTTGTAACCTCCAAATTGTTTAAAACCTAGAAGTATATCATAATAAATGAAAATAAAATAATTTGTCATACTTTTCGTATAATTTGGAAAATAAAATAAAGAAATGGAAATAAATTCCTTCCCGGAAATTGATATGCAAGAGAACAACCCGGGAGTATTCCCGTTTTTTATTTTCCTTTCCACCGTAAATATTCCCACTGCCTATCACTACTCTTGAATGAGTTGACATTGGTAAAAGTTAACATTTTACAAATAGAATAAACGAAAAGAATAACTTGTGCAATTTAATTTACGGTGGAAAACAATAATGATATCAAAACAAAAGTACAAAGAAAACACACCAACCACTTTTCGTTCATTGTTATGCATATCATTATAATAATAATAATAATAATAATAATAATAATAATAATAATAATAATAATAATAATAATAATAATAATAATAATAATAATAATAACAATAATAATAATATATAAAGTCAGCGGTAGCTCATGCCTTCAACATGTATACAACAGTGGCTTGAAACACATTATAAATTTCCATTGGTCTTTGTCAGGTCGGGCTTTATATTTGTGAAGAAGAAGAAGAAGAACTAATTCTTTCAATGAGCAAGTATTCTGTATCATATTAAAACCTGATTGTATATTTGATTGCAACAGCCGTCTATAATTGCCGGGAGAGTATCCATGAAATTTCGAGTAGAGTGGCCGTTATGGCGAGTGCATCGTGCTTTGTGTGTCCTGTGATGACGAGAGTTGTGTGGGGTTTTCTATACATATTTACTAAACTTACACACGTTTTCTTTCCTTTACACCTTCATACATTCCCTCCTTTTTCTACACTTTTTCCCAGTCATTTTACACTCCTCAGTTTTGTCTACCTCTTGTTCTGTTTAACTTGGCCTTCAACCCGTTTATCTGTTCGAAATTCTCTCCTTATTCTGATCTTTCCCTATTGTACCATACTTCTTTCCAAAAAATCACAGAAGAAACAATTAAAGAGAAATCGCAGGCAAAGTGGTATGAAAAAGGTGTCAAGAAGAGCAGTTTGAAAGGAATATACACATATAAAAGGCGTTATGAGAAAATAATTTATATGAACAATGATTTGCGAAGCATTTTTATTTTCAAAGCCAGGTCAGGGAGCTATGAAACAGGGGTAAGATTGAAAAAAATTTAAAGAAGTGAAAGAAAAATGTCAATTATGTTTTAAAGAAGATGAAACATTAGAACACTTATTGTTAAAATGTGAAGAAACCCTAAAAATCAGGGAAGAATGGAAATGGATCGATGAAATGTAAAAGGAAGGAAATTTGGTTAAATTAGCTTGGAGGCTAGGCTCTAATGTAAATGGAAGGGAACTAAGTGAGAAAGAAATATAAAAAAACAAAGAACTTCTTGAATTTTGGTGGAAAAAGAAAATGGAAAACTTTAAGTGAAAAAAGGGCAGTACTTACTTTCTCTTTCTTTCAAGAACCAAACTTCCGAAGAGAAGGAAGGAAAATACCTTGAACCTGAACCTGAAATTTGACTTTTCCCGATTGCGACACTTCTTTTTTCACGTATTTTCGCTTTATCATACTTACTACTTTCTATCTGTTTTATGACTTTGTACACATCTTGTTACTTTTTATCATTTTTCAACTATTTTAATCTTTACATTTTACACGTTTAATTACCTTTCTAATTTGCCGATATTCTTGTTCAATACAGTGATAATGATACTATGCAAAACTTTTGTAATGCTTACTACAAACAAACAATCAATTGCCAAGAGAGCAATTGTAGTTGATGAAGAAGAATAAGAGGAAGAAGAAGAAGATTGGAAATATAAAGTTGCTGTGAGCGTACTTGTAAATCATTTCATTAACACTGGCAACGTAAAATATAAGGGGAGTATAAGAATAGTGTTAAATTCTTATTATATTTCAATTCACAATGGCTGGTAAGGCGTCTGTTAAGTTGGAATTGATGTGCAAAGAAGAAATTGCTTATGACTTATCTAGTGATGATCCGCTCGAAGGGAGAGGGTGGACATACGAACTAATGAATGACAACAAAGAGTTAATATTATCTACAATGGAAGGAGAGGTATCAGTGGACAAGGATACAGCTATGTCCTCTTTGGATGTGAAACTAAACGTTGATAGGGTGAAACCAGAATTAGCACTAGAAGAAGATCCTGAATTTGAAAGTAATATAGAAACGCTCAGAAAAATTGTGGTTCAGGAGACTTGCGCGTCGTATTCCAATGACTCCCAACAATTAACAACAAAAAGTTTAAATTCAGTTCGGCCAGAAAGGTAATGTTCAATTCTTCATTAACTAATTGGCTCAGATTGATAATACGGTTACATGGTTTCGGAAATTTTGTTGGTTAAAAGCAATACTTCACGAGAAATATTTAAGTATGGGAGATATCATGAACGTAAGTTAGTAGCCTACAATTTGGAAATGACATGGCACACATAGACAAGCTGTATACGAAATAAAAATAATAACAAGATTGATACGATCCATACAATTCTTATGTAGTTCTTATCTTGATAAAATAATTATTTCTTTATTATTGGTTACACATTTCTCACTAATTGTTGCACATATTTCAAATATGGGTGCTCGACGATATTGTTTTGTTTATATAGAGACATATGTAAAATAACAAATAATGAGAATGGTAATTATCCTAAAATTTTACAAATGTAAACCTGTAATGTATTATATTCGAACATAAACTATGGACGTTTGTGATTTTGATTTAGCTTGATTTTTCCGGCGGGCTCCGAAAAACATAAGTAAAATGCAAGATAAAGAATATTTACAAGATAAATACAAGGTAAAATATCTTGCTCCTAGACAGTTTGGCCGATCTCAATCAAACAACACGTTGATAGAGTATGTCGTGCTGAGTAAAAACATAGGTCAAAATCAAAAATCCGATGTACCATCGAGGAATAATCACCGAAAAACGCTTGCTCCTAGAACGTTTGGATTCTACGTAGTTTAAGCTCGCTCAGCTCATTTCATTGCAACCGGGTATATCCATTGCATTCCTAGTTATTTGTAGAGGTCCATACAACAGTCCATTTCATAGCTGCACTCATTTTTTCAAGGAAGTCGACTTTTTACATTCCCAGGAATCTTTTTTAGGGTATGGACCTACATTTCTCAATATGGGGTCACTTTATGGGCTTGGTGTACGTACATAATATATGAATTATTGTAAAAACAACGCTAATCAGCATGTGCTAGATGGCCGGTAAAAATGAGATTGCTATGCAGATTAGGGCATTACGCAGAATGTGGGTAAACAAGGATAGCGCAAAATTCTGTATTTATGATGACTTACATGTCTTACGTGTTGAATGTGTTCTTGTACGTTCATAAGTATTTTATAGGTAACATGCTGAAATGCTTTCTTTGCTTGTATATTTGTGTTCCAAAGTAACACAATACATTAGAGACGTAACTTTTTAATTATATGGATCCCTTCATTCCCAAACATTTTCATAGTTCCGTGTTATGATTTGCCACACTAAATTTTGATACTTCATTTCGCTTACAGTGGCACATCGGGCATTACTTTGCACAAAATATGAATAGAGTTTTACAGTCCTCCGTCGGTAAAACCATAAACTGTATACACGAAGTTTCAACTACCTCCTACGATAGAACATGTAACTTTATTTTGGTGTTAATGTTGGGGTCAGCATCAGTTCTAATTACAGGGAGGGTTTGTTGTTGTAGTGGCGTGGAAAACAGTCACTGTAAGCACCGCCAAATTTTAAAAGAATTTCCGTCAATGTTAAGTCAGTTTTGTTATATTATACAACGTAACTGATAACCGTTTGAACATTTTAATACAAATAAAATAGTTAAACGGCGGTTAAGCCCTACGGAGCGCCATTCTGTGCGTAAATATTTGAAAACACAGGTTGTAAGTCATTCATAAAAAATACAGATTAATGAATTGGATCCTAAAACCAACGGTGCTGACAATCTCTTACAGTTGAAGCTTGCAGGTCCCTGACGATTCGAATGAATCGCTTCTGCCATAAGACCTTACATACCACCCTATTTGCATGCCTTCGGTATTCAAGTCATGACAAATCAGGGTTAATTTCCGAACCCCAATTGGGCTGTCAACATTCAGGCCTTGAAGAGGCATTTTAAGAAAATAAATATAATGAAAAAGACGACAAGAAATACACCCTGGGAGGAGATTAAATGCTACAACATCACATTTTAATTCATCAATTTTTTTATCATTAGTATTACTTCAGGCCCGCTCGTACCTACAAAATTGGTAGCTTTACAAATGTAACCTTTTCAAGAGCGATTACTAATACTTATGTGTGGCTTACTAGCAATTGCACTTATCTTATTGAGAATAAAGTCACATCCGAGAGCACTTGTCACAATAGTGAAACACAAGATAACAGTAATATTAACTTGTTCATTAAACGTTATTGTTGTTCAGGGCCTACTCGTACGTAGCAATCTTAATATGTTCTCATAACATAAACCTTAATTTTACCATATACTGCCTAACTGACGTAGGCACTCCGTACTATCGATACATCATAATATCCGGTGTTTATCGTAGTAAAGGGTGAAATCGTAAACGGGTTTCCCTTTTTCTTTTTCTCGAGATCGGTTAATGATTTCCGGCACAAGAATACAAGAGTTATTTTCAAATATCAAAAAGAATAATATTTAATTTACTTTCACTAAATGCAAATCAAAACTCTAATTATTTTCCATAAATCCAAATCAAAACTAAATATTATAACCAAATCAAAAAACCGAACATCAATTTTATTACTATTATACTTCTCTCTAATTATGCCAAACATTAAAAATTAGAACAAAATTTAAAAATTTAGTCAATTGCCAAATCTGCACATTAGCTGGGACCCAACCGGGCGTCGGACTGGTTTCATCACTTTAATTTTATAACGAAAGTAGGGATGTCCCTCGGGGATGAACTATATTTTAACCTTCAACTCTTCTTAACTTATAATATCGCTTTCTCTGAAGTCAATTAACTTCAGTTATCATTAGTCAGATTGAATGCACATTGACTTTTCATAGTAGACAGCATATATATATCGAACGACGAACAAATCAACGAGCAACTTTATCAAATTCAAGGTTATTGTCAATTACTTTCAATATTATACTAAATTGTGTTTAACTTACAGTATTTTGACGGCGGCTTGACCTTACATTACAAATTTCGCATATTTTCTCATTATACAATTACAACATCAGATGAAAAAGTTCACTATCTAAAGAACACATTTTTTTAATTACCCAAAATTTTAACTTTATGATTAATTGTAGTTATTACTAGTACTTCTCTAATTATGTTCGTAATTATATTTAATTGCCTAACATGTCTCTAAATGCTTGATTGTATGGGGACAGTTAATGTTAATATAGACATAAAGAAGAATGATTAAAAACTCAAGCAAAATTTGATAATAAAATTTTATTGTGGAGTATGGTTCCCAAAACTGGAAAGACCTGAAAAAAAATACAAAACTTAAACATCCTAATAAGAATTCGATACTGAAAGTCCGCATTCAAAACGGGATAGCCATACTTTTCACAAGTGGTGCGGTATTATTACAATTTCAAAGTCGAAAGTCGCGTTCTAAATCAATTACCTGTTTAAAATTTCCAATGGTGTCTTTCTTCTCCTTTCCACATTCATCTTTTATCTCCAAATACTGTAAGGAAACTATAAAACATGTCATCTAAGTAAACGTACCTGATTGTAGAGCGATAATGATGGTTTGTTGGACTGGTGCGTCAGTCTCGGTGGGCACACACTTTGATTCTGAAAAGTAACCTTCGAAATTCGGGGAAATAATCAAATAAATAAACAATAATCCTTTTTTCATAATCTAAAAGTTTAAAAGTTGAAATTCGGTATTTCTGATTTCTCATCTCTTCTGGGGTTTAACCCTTGTTGGGGTGAAGTTCACGCTTTTTTTGTGCTAAGAGTTTAATTTTCCATATGTGCCGGTTACGCTTGTAAGCTGTAATTTAGCACGGTTACGTGAACTTTTCCAGTAAGTTTGTTTAATTTCGGAACTTTTTTCCTTTTTACAGCGTATTTACTAAACTTCCACGTAATGACACGCCTTCCTTTGCGACGTTTAGATTTACGCTGCATTGCGATACCTGCCATAAATTTCTTTTTAGGTTTGCGCTTACTATTACTATATTTTGCCATGTATTTTACTATACAATGTTCGTACGTGTTTTCGCTTAAGCTTTTTAGTGCTCTTCGGAGTCGATGTATACTTCTTCCGCATGTTTCACTCGAAATAACCTCGCCTACAGCTCGACTTTAATTTGCATGTAGTTCGTCTTTGACCGAGTTTAGTGCGTTTCGAATTACGCTTACCAAGGCACTTTCTTTTTATTCTCAACTTATTTCCTTCTGCACGCCTAATGTGTGGTTGAGCGTGCTGAGAATACGCTGTACATGGAGGTCGACGCACATTGTTTTCATCATGAGCAATCAACATGTCAACATTTTGTGTAGCATTACCCTTAAACTTTCGCTTTTTACAATTTCGCAATAGTGAAGTACTAGCTTGAAAATTCAAACATTTCGGCAACTGAAAATTAATAAATGTTGCATGTGATGTACTGATATGATCACGTCTGCTCATTTTAATTCTACTGATTATGCTCCTCGGAATCGAGTTTACGTTAATAATGTATTACGAAAACTCAACTGGGTATCATTGGCCATCTTATTTTTCTTCTTAACTTAGGTGTTTCATTTCGGTTCCTTAACGGAAATATACATTCGACTACGTGTGCTTTATTTGAAGTGTTACGAGACCTTCACTACGTAAAACAGAATTCGCTTGGCGGGTCTATTGTGAATTTTAGGTCGTTTCCTTTTACGATACTCAAAGCTGTAAAAGTCGGAATGGATTTGCAGCACTAAAATGCAACTTACGTTAGACATACACTGTTACAAAGACAAATTTGAATGTGTTAATTCGCGCAACACCATTTGCCTGTGACACAAAATGACAACACTGTAACTTCGTTATCACACAAAATCATCAATTGAACTCTCAAGCCTTCCTTGGCTTTTTTGAGAGGGCGGATACGCGCAACCTGAACGCTACCGCTTATCATGTGTGAAACATCGGTATCCCTTGCCGGCAAAACAATTACATTAGGAACAATTTTTTACAGGTACGCGTAACAATTCTTCTCTTTTGCTATGTCTACACTGCATATTTCCTTTTCCTGATTGTAATCGACTTTCTGGTTTATTTGGCACATATCTTTCATAACTTGGGCCGGCTCGAATTCAAGAAAGTTTCTTTTCCGCCTTGCACTCTTTTATTTTGTTGGTTTGCCTACACTCAAACTGTGCCGTTCGCATGTATTCATAGAACACAGTGAGACCTTTCTTTCATTCCGCTACACTATTTTTAAACTCAGCAGTTACTGAATCAACATGATTGGCCGCGGTAACTAATTCAGAGAGTACTTCAGTAAAGGAGTTATTGGCTACTTTGATATTATTACGTAAGCTGTCTCCTTTGGCATTCAATTCGCTCTTTCCTACGCTCCCAAATCGTTTCTGTTACAGGCTTTTGAAGTTCACCTACTGATTCATGTATTTTTTGTCCTAGGCATCCAATATTCATTACCATTTTTGAGCAATGGTTTTTATTTTTTTCTCTAATTCCTCTGTCAACATTGCTTGAAATTGTTCTAAAACACTAGCCTCCATATTGATATGAGTTACGAGCAACTAATTCAAAGTACAAAAATATAAATGTCTGAGTTTAATACGAAAATATGAAACATGCACTTAAAACATGAAACACTAAGAATGTTGATATTACGACCATTAACAACCAATCCTTGTTTTTACAACTCAGGTTTCACTTTGCAAAGTGCTTCAATATAAAATTAACACAGATATAAACTAGTACCATATATAAAATATTTTCTATAACTATTCTATCAGGCTTTGATTCCATTTTGTACTAATACACAATAACACACTCAGCAAGTCCATGTGATAATATTTGAAAAACAGTATCACGTGACAGTTTCTACACAATAACTGTGTCTTCATCAGACTTCCACTCCTTCCGGTTGCTGGGAGTTGGTCATCACTTATATATACTGTCCGGAGATCAATTTTAATTAGGTTCCATCCCTTCTTTAAAAAGTAACACTTGTGTGACTTTCACTTTTTAGCTGCATACGTGTCCAATTAAAGGTTTACTTTTTCCGCTGGATGCGTCCTGTCCTCTAATTATCCTTATTTTCCTTGTTATTTTGTTTCTATTTCTTTCTTCTTCCTTTTTATTCCTTCTTCTTTAAGCAGAATCTTCTCTCACTCCTTATTTATCGAGAATCTTGCATTCCAGTTCATCACCTTGCGTCCTGCTTTCATAATCTCTCTGGCTTCTTTCCATTTTCTCACGAAAGTCCTGTTCTCTACCTTTGTGACCTCTGCTCCTTCCCACCCTCTCCTGTGGTTTGTTTCTTTCTGGTGTTTGTATATCGCATTGTTGTCCATTTTCAATCTTTCATCATCCTTGTGCTGGTTAATCCTTTTTTTGCATTTTTTTTGTTTCTCCTATGTAAATTTTGTTACACTTCTCGCATCCTACTCTATATTTTACTCCCCCTTGATCTTTGTTCGCTATTGCTTTTCTCTTTTTTCTTCTGACTAGTTCAATTATTCTGCTTCCTCCTTTTTCTGTACGTTCTAATTCTTGCTTTCCGAAACATTCTCTATATGTTTACTGTTTGTTTGCACAGTTATTGTGTTGAAACTGTCACGTGATACTGTTTTCTTTTTACATATAATCACATAGCCTTGCTCAGTGTGTTATTGTGTATTAGTATTAAAACATTTACTCTTATTCATAAATGCACATGAAGGTGCATAGTGTAAAACATGTATGTAAGTGTGTATACTCAATCAGCTGTTTGCTATCCACTCACATCTACATGGAATTAAAAATCAACAAGAAAAATTTTTATGATCTACATTAATCTCTGTTGCTCTCAAGGTCAAAACATATTTACTTAACTTATATGAAAAATCTATATTACTCAGTTCTTGTTTTTATCTATCACTTTGCTTTATTTTTAATTAATTGTGTTCGCCGAGGTTCTGATGGAAATTGACTGTCGACGCTAGGTTAATCAGATCCAAACTCAACACGTTATCTGTATAACTAATTTTATTGTAAAAGTAGTTGTAGAAGATTGCTATAATTTAATCCGGAGAACGGTCGCCATGTGGTTGAAATCGTGTTTTTTGGTAGTTGTTAGATTCTTGTAAATATAATCGTAACCTTCACATTGATTTTCGTTTTTTTCCCAAGATTTGTCACTTGTTTATTACATTTATCCCAGCTTTGCTACGGCAGTGTGACGTAATATTGAGATCTCAAATATTCAGCAATAATAATAATAATAATATTAACAGTATAGGTAACAAATTTCGTATGAGGACACATTGTATTAAAGCCTGTAAAATAACCCGTAGCGTAAGCCACAAAATACAAAATAGTCGGGATTGGAGAGAAGTGTCAGGACCAACAGCACATACCCTCTCGATACGTTTCTACAACTAGCTACATGTTATAACGGAAAGTTTCCCTACAACTAGCTAAATGTTATAAAGGAAAGTTAACTGTTATAACGGAAAGTTTCGAGGTAATTTTGGTGTAGAAAGTAGGGATTTTAAACTCACAAGAGCCGTAATTACAGTTGTTTTTAAGTAATGGTTATGCTGGCTAAGCTACAGAAGATGTTGAAGGGGTTTCGGGAAAGGGGTTCCATACCATCATGAGACACCTCTACAGCTACTCAAATTTAAACGAAAGATTTCCGCTAATATTTCGTGTAGAATATATTCTACTGTACGTTTTCAGGAAAAAACTAAAAAAAAAAGAACTGAATATAATTGAAAACTAAAGCTTGTAATTAACTAACTTGTGAAGTTTGCAGATGTAATTAAAAAACTTTTGCTACAAAAATATATACACAGACCATAATTCAGTAAGCTCTAAAATACAAACTATCAAAATGATGTATAAGTTTCAGTCTACAGAGCAATTGTTGCTTAAAAAGTGGCATACACTATTTCTAGAATCGAGATAAGATGAGAAATGTTTACGATAGTTTTGGTCTTGTCTCGAATCTCATCTCCAAAGCATGATTATAGTGTGAGTTAACCTTGTCCCGTCTCGAATTAATATGTTTCATCCCGATTTTGTTTGGTTTGTTTTAGAATCAAGATGAGAAATTCGTCTTTTCATGGGCAACATTACACAAAACCGAAATATTTTTTTGCCTAATATCACGTTTTTGCTTGTAATGGTACGACCAGGGCGATAATAGGTTTTTAATTTTTAAATATTCTTCGAGATAATTGTTATTGTTATTAGTATTACTCCTCAAAATTTGATAGTTCAAGTGCTGCAACAAACGAGTATTCAAATATTTGAAAGTAATGAAGCGTGTGTTATCGCCGATCTATTTCCATCAAAATTCCTAAAGTAAAAAAAAAATGTTTGACGTGTATTTGATCGAAGAACCTCCAGATTACTGGTCAAGCCCCTAGACCACTGAACCACAATTACAACTCTGTAAATGATTCATCTTTAGTCTTATTACTCTAAGTTTCTCTGCCTCAGTTTGGAAAGTTGTATGTAATTTTTTAATTAGTTTCAAAATGCCTTTCGTGTTCCTCTTATGATGATATAAGTGAATTATCTTCGGTAAAGTTTCTATTAATACGTTGATTTGTTATTAAACATTTGGTTCGCAAGTTGGTGTTTTCTCCACACGAAACTACAGATAAAACAGATATAACTCTCATACTGTTCATTTGTGTCAAGACAGCCGACAATACTTGGTCATAGACTTATGTCCGCCACGATATAAATTATAGTTCAATTTGAGATAGTGAAACCAACTACAGCAACTTATTTTGAGACAATAGTGAAATGGTACTCCATTTCATATTTCTACAATATTTATTTTAATAAAACATGAAATATAGCGTAACTTTATCATGTAATATAGCGAATGATTACATGTTTTCTTCCTACTTAATCATTATCTCCATTTACATTTCATTGTTTGTTGAATTTGTTACAGGCGCGATAAAATCTTTGCTTTCCACGGAGAAGGGAGTACGTTTACTACATTAAATAAAGCCATTTCTCATTCTTATGAGGAATCTGATACTTCGACGCAGTTTGCCAAAGGATATCATCGTTCACGTTTAACTAAAAATATGGTGACACAGGAAAGTGAAAAGCGTCATACGTACCAAAATAGTGATAAACGCTCTAATCAAAGTTCAACTGTGTCAAGTGGTGAGTTTGTGCATTCAGGTGAAAAATCTCCCATTGGTGAAGTATGTGGATATGAATTTAGAGGATGTTCAAGCTTGGCTACGCACATGGTAATTCATACAGGAGGAAAGCTACACACGTGCCAAGAGTGTGGTAAGGCATTTAATCAACGTTCACATTTGGCTAGACACATGTTAATCCACACAGGAGAAAAACCTTACACCTGCCAAGAGTGTGGTAAGGCATTTACTGATCGTTCGAATTTGGCTAGACACATCTTAATCCACACAGGAGAAAAACCTCACACGTGCCAAGAGTGCGGTAGGGCATTTACTCTTCGTTCAAGTTTGGCTACACACATGTTAATCCACACAGGAGAAAAAGCTCACACGTGCCAAGAGTGTGGTAAGGCATTTACTCAACGTGCATATATGGCCACACACAAGTTAATCCACACAGCAGAAAAACCTTACACATGCCAAGAGTGTGGTAGAGCATTTACTCATCGTTCGACTTTGGCTAAACACATGTTAATCCACACAGGAAAAAATCCTCACATGTGCCAAGAGTGTGGTAAGGCATTTACTCAACGTTCAGATTTGGCTAAACACATATTAATCCACACAGGAGAAAATCCTCACACGTGCCAAAAGTGCGGTAAGGCATTTACTCGTCGTTCACATTTGGCTACACACATGTTAATCCACACAGTAGTAAAACGTCATCTGTGCCACGAGTGTGGTAGGGCATTTACTGAACGTTCAAGTTTGACCAGACACATGTTAATCCACACAGGAAAAAAACCTCACACGTGCCAAAAGTGTGGTAAGGCATTTACTCGTCGTTCAAGTTTGGTTAAACACATGTTAATCCACACAGGTGAAAAACCTCACACGTGCCAAGAGTGTGGTGAGGCATTTACTCGTCGTTCAAGTTTGGCCAGACACATGTTAATCCACACAGGAGAAAAACCTCACACGTGCCAAGAGTGTGGTAAGGCATTTACTCATCGTTCATATTTGGCTACACACATTTCAATTCACACAGGAGAAAAACCTCACACGTGCCAAGAGTGTGGTAAGGCATTTACTCAACGTTCACATTTGGCTACACACATGTTAATTCACAAAGGAGAAAAACATCACCTGTGTTAAGAGTGTGGTAAGGCATTTAATGATCGCTCGACTTTGGCTACATACACGTTAATGCACAGAGGTGAAAAAGTTTACACATGCAAACAGTGTGGTAAAACATTTTATCGACGTTCAAAATTGGTTACACACATGTTAATCCATACTGGAGAAAAACCTCACACGTGCCAAGAGTTTGGTAAGGCATTTGCTCATCGTTCACATTCGGCTACACACATGTTAATCCACACAGGAGAAAAACCTTACACGTGCTAAGAGTGTGGTGAGGCATTTACTCGACGTTCGATTTTGGCTACACACATGTTAGTCCGCATAGGAGGAAAACCTGAAATAGCTGACATTCTTCTCTTGGAGATATCAGTGACTGATAAATCGTAAGGGCGAGATTGAATGGAATCTCCTTTTTAATGGAGGATATTTGCCCTTCTCTGATAACTAATTACAACGATGCTGGTTACCAGAACGCCATCCGGTTTCCCACCACCCTAATTTCACGACAGCGGAAGTACGAACAAATCTCCTGAGGCAAATTTGTCAAAACAACTGTTACATGCATACCTGTTAGTGGCTTGATGAGTCAAATAATAATACACTGAAACAAGTTTCAATGCTTATATTCATAATTTCTTTGCTTTTGTCTTTAAAATAAGTTTTTATTTAATTTGTTCTTAGAATTACATTGTGATTTTGCTTAAACATAAATTTATGTCATTTTTTTTAACAGTACCTTTGTGGAAGCTTCCTATTCGGATAGTTCTGAAGATTCTCCTGGAGTTTCAGACTGTGTTGAGACCACAAATATATCAGAAGATACTACTGTGAAAGTTTCCTTTGAAACTGTCACCAATGACGAAACGCGTGATGAGGTAATTAGAGTTCCTCAAACACACAATAAAAAGCGAACGTATAAACAAAGATCAATAGTAAAGTATCTTAAAAATAG
The DNA here is from genome assembly GCF_964235325.1 of Thermobia domestica. Taxonomy (NCBI): domain Eukaryota; kingdom Metazoa; phylum Arthropoda; class Insecta; order Zygentoma; family Lepismatidae; genus Thermobia; species Thermobia domestica. The sequence continues at coordinate 163,978,652 of NC_137471.1, read as the reverse complement.
CCGGCCGTGCACACCAGAACATGAAGAACAGATTGCGAAAAGGATTGCAAACATGATAGTAACAGATCTACTCCCAGGAAAGGGTTTCAAGAGTTAATATCCTTTCTTGAACCAAATTATAGCGTACCGTCTAGGCGGACACTATGGAGATGCTTGCAGCTTTTTTATTCTGAACTGAAAGTGCAAGTACAACAGAGGTTACAAAAAGCAGAAGTAGTTGCTTTAACGACAGATATATGGACGTCTCGAGCAACAGGTTCTAACAATTGGAAAAGTTTGTAAAGAAATTGAGGATATAGAGAAAAGCATACAACTGGAGATAGAGGTAGAAAAGGAAGAGGCTATAGTTTTCCTGCATATGAGAATAAGGAGGAAACAAGGAGTGATATACACAGAATGGTATCAAAAAAGTTGCGCGTCGGGAAACTATTGCTACGCCCGAAGTGATGTAGATTACTCGACCAAGAGAAATTTCATCATTAACATCGAGAATAGAATTAAGCAAATAACCACTGAAGGAGAAAAGGCGGAACAAAGTATACAGTCATTCCATAAGCAGGTGGAGAATAATGGCTACGATAAAAAGAGGGTAAAATTCAGAAGGAGATGGGAGAAGATAAACGAAGAAAAAGAAATAAGCCAAGAAGGAGAGCAAAGTGAAGGAGGAATAGATAAAAGAAGAAAAATGTGGTGGGAGAGAGAAAGTTTGGGAGAAGAAACAGAAATCATTAAAAGAATGCTTAATAAGATGGGGGGCACCTCAACTTACAGAAAAGGGAGCAAGAGGCTTCTGGATGCAATAAGGGGAAAAAGAAGGAAGAAGACAGAAGAAGAACAAGGGGTAATGATGGAGAAAAAAGGACTCCTTTATAAAATTCAGTGCGGCAAGTGTGATATGTGTTATATTGGGGAAACTGGAAAGAGACCAAAAGAGTGTATAAGACAACATAAGACTGACGTTAGACTAGAAAGGAACAAAAATGCGGTCTACCAACACGTAAGGGCACGGGACATTCAGTTAATTGAAATGAAGTAAAAATTTTAGGCCAGGAAGAAAGAAGCATAGTTAGGAAATGGAAGGGGGCACGTTTTATAGAAATGGAGGGTAATAAAGCTATGAACTGGAACTCAGGACTGATCATCGACCAACAGTGGAATAGGTTGTTGAAAAAGCTTAAAGTATAAGATATGAATACACATATCTATTATATTGTGGTATATATATTGATTGTCTCACACGTGTTTATGTATTTATTAGTCCATATTAGTTATCTCTATATACGTGTGTGTATGTATGTATATATGTTATAGTATATGTATTTATATATAGAAATATATGTGGTTGTATAGTATATCAGTATATACTAGGGATAGGCAAAACCGGTTTTATATAAAAACCGGAAACCGGTTTCTAAAACATCGAAATCCGAAATACCGACATTTCGGTTTTCTTCAAAAACTGGTTCGATTTTTCGCCGAAACCGGTTTCGGTTTTCTCCAAAACCGGTTCGTTTTTACGCTGAAACCGGTTTCAGTTTCCTTCAAAAATCGGTTCGGTTTTCACCGGGACCGGTTCGGTTTTTCTCCGGAACCGGTTTCGTTTTTTTCAGGAACAGTTACGTTTTTCCAAAAAAACCGGTTCGGCTTTTTCTTCAAGCCCGGTTTCTGTTTTCTCCAAAAACGGTTCGGATTGCTAAAAAAACGGTTCGGATTTAGGCGAAACTGGTCTCAAGTTTCTTCAAACCCAGTTTCGTTTCTCACCAGAGTGAAGTTTCGTTGTTCTCCGTAAACCGGATCCGTTTACAACAAAAGCAGTTTTTTTCAAAGATATTAATTTTTAAGCTTTTTCTGTGTTCTTCAAGTTATTTTAAAAAGCCATGCCACAAAAAAGCATGAAGTTTGAAATCAGTGTTACTACGAGTAGAATCCAACCCGCGGCTACAGATAGACGTTATGTATGCTAGCTTTAGCCTTCGGTTCACTGATCAGGAATATTAATTGCTATACCTAAAATAAATATACAATTAATATTATATATAAATATATATATATATATATATATATATATATATATATATATATATATATATATATAATATTAATTGTATATATAAACAATTTAATTAATTAGACAGTACATATTACGTGGGTTTGTTACTTCAAGTTATCGGTAAAGAAAAAGATAAAATGCTGTATATGTTGGTTTGAGTTCGCCTCCGCCAAGTAAATCATTGTTTTTAAATATAAGAATGCTTTGCACTTTGAAAAAAATCAAAGTGTAATACAGTATCCACTAATGAACGAACCCTTTTATTAACCAACAAATAAGAGTTGAAATGACGGAGGCAAGTACAGTTGGAACGAAGTTTGACAGAGATATTGCCTTTCACCAACTTCTACAGGGTTTTCAAACCAACACCCACAACGTTTTGGAGATGACTCCTGACACCAAGATGAGACGAATAGTAGACCAACCTGGGTGCACAAATGGTTCCTTTCGGAGTTATAGGCTGCCGAAAACGAAAAAAATGAATTGAAAGGTCCATAGCTCCTAAACTATGGGACGTCCTGTAGTCGGGTCATAACTTCACTTAGGAACTAATATGTGACCTATCCAAATATCCATGTTTCATAATCCTCGGGCATTTCCGCAACAATTTTTATAGAGGTAATTTGTGAGTACTTGAACTCATATGCCTGTAGCCAAACTCCCTCTATAAAAATTATTGGTTGAGTACATTAGGATTCTGAAACATGCATTTTTGCATAGGGCACATATTAGTGCCTAAGTAAAGTCTTGACCCGACAACGGTACGTCCCATAGTTTAGGACCTATGGACCATTAAAGTTCATTTTTTCATGTTTTCGGTAGCCTATAACTCTGAAAGGAAGCATTTGTGCACACCAGTTGATCTATACTTTTTGTCCCATCTTGGTGTCAGGAATGACCTCCCAAACGTTATCGATGTTGTTTTGAAACACCCTATATATTTAGAAGAAACACCAAAAAAGTATTTCACCGAAGATGACATTCTCGTAGTAGCTAGTAGGTAGGAAACTTAATTATATTCGCTTTGCAGATGCTATGGCAAATAAAGTAGTGATGGTACCGAGACCAAGACTTTTATATACCGAGACGAGACAGAGACCGAGATAGACCTCTGTAAATCGAGACGAGACTTAGGTCAGTCTTGGAAAATCGGTCTCGTCTCGAATATTGATAGCTATTAAAATTGCTTTTACTCAAAATTTGTTTCGTTGCTGCTAGATAAAATGGGAACAGTTGACTCATGTACAGTAGCGTATTTTGGAGTGGTTATCGGACTCAACCCCCTCCCGAAATAAATTTGTGATAATTTCTTCGCATTACACTTACAACACAAATATTTTTACCCGTTCCTCAAGCCTCTCTCGAATCAAAATCCACTGCTGATGTAAATAGGATTTTCTCTCTCTCTATCTATCTATCTATACCTCAATACCGTGACCATTGCCTTTGCCTTTACTTGTTTCCGCACATTCTTTCCTAATGCAAGCGTTGCTTGCATTGTTTGTCATCAACATTTTTACTGGAATGAGATGTTTCATTTAGGCAAGTACATCGCTTTTTCTTGGCAATTTGTTGCCGAAGACTGACGCATGGTTGAGTGCTGGGAGAGGGATGAATTCTTGCCTTTCGCTGTTGTTCTGTCAACACTACGAGGAGATTTCACTCACAGAGCTTATGAATAAATGGAGGGAGAGGAGGGAAGGTCACCTATGAGATGATCACTAATACTAGAGTTTTGGGACTGTGTTTGTTGTTCGTCTGGCAAGTCGGCAGCTGTACATTCAGAAAAATTCGCTTTCTCCTAAGAAGACCCCTATTTCCTGAATTCTGCCCCAGGCGACACATTTGCGCTTGTTCGTTACACACCACCATCTGGAAGGCAGAGTTGAGGGGGGAAAGAGGTTGTTTCGTTATTTCCCAGTTCTTCCAAAGTGATCTTTTATCATTAACATATAGATATTCGAAATTAAGTTAGAAAGTTTTCCATCCTTATGTTCTTCTTGCATGTAGTGGCGGGTCGCGGACATAACCTCACCGAACATAAGTTCACCTATATTAATGCAAAAGCGGACAAAAGTTAACCGGACATAAGCTCACTGTAAATATTTCGGTACATCATCTCTATATTGATTTTAGAAAGGCTTACGACCCGGTTAGAAGAGAAGTATTGTACGACATTCTTACATAATTTGAAATACCGAAGAAGCTAATTAGATTAATTAAGATATGTTTAAATGAATAACAAAGTAAAGTTTAAGTAGGAAAATTTACATCCACGAGCTTTCACGTCGAGAAGGCCTGAAACAAGGAGATGCGTTGTCGCCATTATTATTCAACTTTGCGAGATAGCAACCAGGGCCTAGAGTTAAATGGGATTCACCAGGTTATGGCGTATGATGATGTAAATTTAATAGGGGATGATAGGAAAACAGTAGAAGGAAATGCAGAGGTCTTATTGAACGCTTACAGGGTCATAGGTTTAGAAGTAAATGCAGAAAAAACTAAATACATGGAAGTTCGTCGGGATCGTAATACGGCAACTCATGGATGCGTAAAAATATGGAATAATACTTATTCCGAGATTTTGATAAAGTGAATACTTTCAAATATCTGGGATCAATATTAACTGACGAAAACCATATTCACGAATAAATTATATGTCGATTAAAAGCAGAGAATTCGTGTTACTATTCAGATCAAAATCTCTTGTCGTCGCGAATTCTGTATATATTACTTTGGGTAATGGGCAAATAGAGGCGCGAAAATTGAATTTGGAATAAACATTATCATCTACGGGAAAAATACGCAAATATATTCAAAAATTTACTGTTTTTTTTAAAACACGATGTTTTGAGTTTTTATTATATTTTTCAATAGTATTTAGTAAGACCTTTAGAAGGAGCCTATACTCGCCTTGTGGAAATATACCATTAGCAAACTACAGGTAATAAAATTTGGACCAAGTTGATATTTTAAATATAAAAGTCTAATAAGGGGCTGCTTATCACATAAGACAGATGATCGAGTGGTAAACGCAGTTGTACTGCATGCCAAAGGTCTTGGAATCGACCTCTATTCCCCCCTTACGAATTGCTTGTAAAGATAAATAAACCCAATCGTTTAGAGGTTCTAGTAAAATCTGAAAACTTGACTAGACAATCACGACAGCTCGTCAAACTGAACGAAACGCAAACTTGAGAATTTCCACTGTTAAATCCAAACGATGTGAAGCGCTTAGATGGGAATTACAAGCTACTACTAGCAAAGTCCTACTACGTTGAACATCGGTTCAATGGAAAATACGAATTCTTCATTGCCCAAGAAACCAACGATGCAAATTATGGTGATTATAACCAGAAAATAAAACAGATGTAGGTTTATTTGCAAACAAAAACTTAAAATATTGTATTGTGCAAGTTCCGTCAACAATCCAGTTAAACCTCACCAAAAAACAAAAAACAAAAATAAAAAATAAATAAATAAAATAAAAAAATACTGTGAGATTCGCTAAATGTGAGGTAAACTTTTAAGGTACCTTAATTAATTTGAACCTCTGATTTAAGGTTACATGTAATTTGAACCTCTGATTTAAAATAAACAAATACGTATTTGAGCGCTCTTTGATTTTAGCTACGTAGAAAGAATTAAAAAAAAAGTCAAAGTGGTTCGCTAAGATATCCTCCATACGTGGTGCCGTGGAGCCATTTGCTAGTACCTTCATACTTCTTTATGAGTTTAAATTTGCTGCTCGTATTATCTCTTAACCTACATGCTCTTAAACAAGTAGAAAGAAAGTACGAAATAAATTACAAAACTATTTAGAAGCTTCAAAACCGGTTTTATTTGTCTGTAAATTGTGGAGTTTTGTGTTGAAAGATACAAGAGTTGTATTATTTTGTTTTTAAATGTTTATATATACTGTTGGTACACTTTAGAAGTTTATTAGGAAGATACATACGTAATAGATATATACTTCAATTCAAACTTTCTACATCTAGAATCACAGCAAGATAAAAGAACACGCGTTGACATTGACAAAATTTGTGAACTCCAAATACATCAAGTTTCTAGAATTCGAAATACATCAAGTTTCTTCATTACAAAGAAATGAAGTTGTTATTTCATTTTATGAAAAAGTTTCTTTCTAAATATTGATGCTGTGCTATGTAATTAGTTATTTTATTATCAAAAATACTTCACACAGAAAAAAATACACTACAAGAAATTGATAATTATACACAAGTAGTGTCCAGCAACCACATTTCTTAATAAATTTTACAGTCACTCACGAAGATACAATATGAAGCTCTGTAAGTCATTTTTAGACAACTGAGCTTTTGTCTTAAAAATGCACTGATAATGAAAACAAGAACTGCTTCTTTACATATACAAATGTTTTCGTTTGAATGCAAATTTATGATCACAAGCCTGGGAATGTCATTATTTGAAATAATGTATAAATTACATAAACTTACCAAAATTCACCAATAGAGAAAACTGAAATACATCTCACAGATTCATGGATATATCATACCTTTATTCTTCTTAACGACATTAGATCAAAAATAGCAAAAGCGCCTCTCCTCTGTTACAAGTTTCAATAACAATGTATCATTACTAATATTACTCTTATCTTACTTCATTATCCACTAACGTACTGTATATGCGGCGAAATAATAAAGCCCTATGCAAATATTTCACATGCATCACATACGTCAATAGAACCAAGGACTACACTTCTGTTTACTTACGCAGTGAAAAGAAAAAGGTGCTGCAGTTCTCACCCTGAGCTTAAACCAAAGTTTGAGATATAAGCTCTCTAAACTTATATTAATATATGCAGGTGAAGCATTTGCCATCCGTCAATACTAGTCAAAAAAATACAAACCGAAACTGCATGTATATGCATTGATTCATTGAGATTGAAAGCGTTAGAAACAGTTAATTGGAATAAGAAAACGTTATGGATGGATATTATTATTTATTATGGGTTTAATTTGTACTTTATATGAAAATTACAGTATTCATTCTGTATTTTATACATACTTTGTCCCATGTAAACTTAAAATTCAATGCAGAAATGAAGAAATTTCTCGATCTGCGACACTGCTTAAGTAGCATCAATCAAACTACATGCTTCAAATTTCCATATTTTGCGAAAGTTAGAAGTTAACGGACAGTTGTAGTTTTTTTTTTTTTAATGAAGCAAGTTCAAAAATCTTCAGTAACATTCAATTGGAAAATAATAAAATGTTATCAAAAACTAAAGAAAGATATCAAATAATTATATTCATTCACCTAAAATTGAATACTTTACTTACGCCAGTAACTAAACCTACATAAAATAAACCCTAAGGACAAAGACTTTTATTAGATAAACACTAGTGAATTCTATCAATTCAAAACGAGAAAAGAAAAGTAAAAAATATACAGAAAGAAAACTTAAAATGGTATTGATTGATATAGCTTAAGAAAAACTATCAAACTTTTACTAAACATAAATTTTACGAGTTGAGTTTGATTGTGAAATCGTGTTTGAATATTGCATTTTAAGCGTTTGTAGCAATTTTTAATTTAAAATTTAATTCACCAGTGCAACTTGTGCCAATCTATTGCGGTTTGCAAGCGAGAGGTTTTAGATTTTTGTTCAAAAATATTAATATATCTGCATTTTCAGGGAGAAGTCTAGATCTACTGGCAGTAACGATATTACCAGCAAGTGAAAATACTCGTTCAGATTCGACTGAAGTTACTAGAATCACCATGATTTTTTTTAGCAAGACATGCTAATTTTTGAAGCCCATGTTCGTTAAGTTTCCACCGTTAAGTTTCGCTGTTGCCACTTTGCAAAAGACACTGATCTGATTTATAAAGAGTAAGCTCATCTGTTACATTAGGACTTTTTGAACACGATGGAAATATTCCAAGCAAATAGTCTAATGCTGATGACCCACATTACGATTGCTGTGATAAATCATCTTCTGATCCTTCAGATTCTACGAGCATATCATGAACCAATCTATGGATCTTTGTTTGTATTTTAAAATTCAGAAATGGTAATGATTTGTACTTTGGGTCCAAGAATGTTCCTAAGAGGTAACATTTCAGAACACTATTTGACAAAAAATCTGATGATTCAGAATCGCATAATGATCGAGCTGAAGACGCTTTCCTAAGTCAACTGATATTGAAGATTTCAAGTTCTTAACAATTTCAGAATCTGAAGGACATTCCTTCAGGTAGTTAGAAATAAGACCATGGCCTAATGGTAAAGCAAAAGAAATGGAACACTTTTGATCACACATAACTGTTGTAGCCATTTGCAGTGGCTTCAGTACTCGAACGATATCTTCCATGATTTGCCACTTGTCTTCAGTTAATTGTAAATTCCTTGCATCCATAGGTTAATGACATTTCTATCAGAGAACACTGCAATTATTGCTTCTCTTTTTTCCAGCAACCGTTCGATCATCGAATATACACTGTTCCAGCGAGTCTTTGTATATTGAATAAGGCGATGCTTTGGTAACTTCAGAATTTCTTGTTTCTTTGCACGCGCGACTGAAGAAGTGGTGCTATGTTTGAAGTGCCCTAGCACTTTGCTACAGATTGAAATTATATTTGTTACCTCGCTTTTCTCTAAACTGGTCAGTATGGATCGCTGCAATGTATGTGCCAAATATGATACATTGTAAACCGGCAACAAACATCCAGCATTAATCATATTCGATGCATTGTCGTGAACTAATGCAACTACTTTGTCTTTGATGCACCATTCCTCCATACACAGATTAATAGCATTAGCTACATTTTCAGTTTTATGTCGTTCTTCTAGTTCAATTGTCTTGAGAATAAAATCTCCTGTACAGAAGTTCTTATACAGAGCATGACATGTCACTGTAATATAAGAATCTGTTGCTCGAGACGTCCATATATCTGTCGTTAAAGCAACTACTTCTGCTTCCTGTAGCCTCTGTTGTACTTGTTCTTTCAGTTCAGAATAAAAAAGCTGCAAGCGTCTCCATAGTGTCCGCCTAGACGGTACGCTATAATTTGGTTCAAGAAAGGGCATTAACTCCCAAAACCCTTTCCTGGGAGTAGATCTGTTACTATCATGTTTGCAATCCTTTTCACAATCTGTTCTTCATGTTCTGGTGTGCACGGCCGGGTATTTTTAAGATACTTTACTATTGATCTTTGTTCATACGTTCGCTTTTTATTGTGTGTTTGAGGAACTCTAATTATATCATCACGCGTTTCGTCATTGGTGACAGTTTCACAGGAAACTTTCACAGTAGTATCTTCTGACATATTTGTGGCCTCAACGCAGTCTGATGGTCCAGGAGAATCTTCAGAACTATCCGAATAGGAAGCTTCCATAAAGGTACTGTTGAAAAAGAAAATGACACAATATTATGTTTAAGAAAAATCACAATGTAATTCTATGAACAAATTAAACATAAACTTATTTTAAAGACAAGAGCAAAGAAATTATGAATATAAGCATTGAAACTTGTTTCAGTGTATTACTATTTGAATCATCAAGCCACTAAGTGGGTATGCATGCAACAGTTGTTCTGACAAATTTGCCTCAGGAGATTTGTTCGTACTTCCGCTGTCTTGAAATTAGGGTGGTGGGAAACTGGATGGCGTTCTGGTCACCAGCATCCGTGTAGTAAGTTATCAGAGAAGGAAAAATATCTTCCCTAGAAAAAGAGATTCCATTCCATCTCGCCTAACGATTTATCAGTCACTGATATCTCCAAGAGAAGAATGTCAGCTATTTTAGGTGAGATGGGAATTCACATCCTGCCTAATCCGTTCTCGCCTAAAATGGCAGTAAGATACAAGGAGGGAATTTCTGCACTAAAGAGAGAATTCCTCTACTAGCATTTTAACCAGATATTTTAATTAATATTTTCAATTTCTGTCAACTGCAATATAAATATTTAATAAGTACTATACAACAAGAAAGCATGGGGGGACTATGAAGTAGATGTAGTTCACTTTTGGTTGGTTTTGGGAAAACCGGAAGGGGCTTAGAAGACAGAAGCTAATCAAAAACAGGATAGAAATATACAGTGTTTCAAAACAACACCGATAATGTTTGGGAGCAGATTCCTGACACCAAGATAAGACAAAAAGTATAGACCAACCTGGGTGTACAAATACTTCCTTTCAGTACTATGACCAGCCAAAAATCTGTCGGAAGATGAAAAAAATGCCATAACTTGAGAACAAAATGTCGGATCGAAGTTGGGGGAAAGGGAATGTTTATTATTTTTAGCCGTAGTTTCCATTAATACACAACTCGATGTGGTACAGGGCGGGGGCAAGGGTCACCCCAAAGAAATTGAAGAAATCTTGGGATATTTTATTAAACGTTGAGTATAATGACATACGATTAAACTAACTAAAACTAAAGACGATGTTTCAACTAACAAAAGTCTTAGGACGTGGTCCAAGTTACAAGAACCTCGTTAGAATTCGAAAAAGGAAAGATACGTATATGATTGATCTACTTTGTCTCAGTACAGAATTGGCTATCGAGGAAGAACTGAAATTATATGAAATCCAAAACGTTTAAATATTATGCCTTCTAGGCTAATGAAGACAGAGAAATCACTCACGGCTATGTGGGTAGCATACGGGACTTTGGCATAGGAGACCCGGCTCCGATTCCCGGCAGGAACGAAAGCGGTTTGAATCTCACGTTAATTCGTAGCTCCATGGCTCATGCAACTTTGCTACCGAAGGAATGCTAAACTTAAATCCGATCTAATAATACAGACAGGTAATAGATGGAAGCTAATTAAGTTATTGGAAAATAATTCGTGAAATGAGAATGTAAGTGAAAACAGATAATCCCGAGAAGACTCACTGGTACGATGGTATTCACCACGAACTTTTATAACCTGGGATCGAACGAGGTCCATCTCGCACCAGAAGTAAGCGCTCTATCACTAAGCCATCGTGACCCTACTTTGGAGAAAGCACTATGATTCTGACCGAAGTATCGGTCTAGAAAATATTGTGTGTGATAAACCAATGTAACTTACTAGAAGTACAAACAGTCAGAATGTGGAACTTCTTTCGTTCGGGTCGAATGGTTTTCGATAAGTACCTCGCATATGATAAATAATACAAAATAGCAGCAACATGAGAACAGCAGCCAACAGTTCTGTTCACGAAAACCGAAATTGTTCCAATATTGGACGGAAACAGTGATGAGGATTAATTTCTTTCTATTCATTCTTTATTTGATCATATTAAACACACATATACAGTAATACCATCGAAACAAACTAAACACATGAATAGCTATTAACAACAGGCATATTATTAACCAACTGTTACAAAAAAAAAAAAAGATCTATATGTATTGTTCGTTCACTCTAGGATGGAAAATTGTTTACAAACAACAATTGTAGTGCGAGCGTCAACACCTTGCTTTTCACCCCTACATGGTTAATTCATGGTTGCCAGGCACGTGAATCGCTAACCCGAATGTACCTACTTCTACACAGTCATAGAACAATTATTATTACTACATAAATTGCTGCTTTTGAGATGACTGAGATATTAACGTTATGACAAATCGAGTTAGTTATTATGTAATACAATCTTACATATAATGCACACTCAATCTCGTACAAGTGTTCTTGTTCGAAAGTGTGTGAAAACCTTGTACGCCTGGCAATATTGGAAGCATGCAGTTCGTATTGTAAACAATAAACAGAGATCGCGAAGACTGTTAGGTTCGCTGGACAGCGGTGTTTTCATGATAAGGCGACAGAAACACCTTGTACTGATTGTAAATAGAGGCTGGGAATTTCGATGCGAGTATAGGTGGAAATACTCTCGCCACACTATTGCCTGTTGGTGAAGATTTGCAATGTTGCAAACTGCCAAGTCTAGAATTTCATACTAATTGAACGAGCTTTGAGAAGGATTAGTATGGTGCAATAATTATAAATACTAACAACCATAGATGTAAAGTATTAGGAAATAAAGCATGCTGCTGTAAGAAGAATATAATACACATTGAACTACGTGTTCAAAGTACAGTATAAAGCGAATTTTAATATGTAAATATTTTAAAGCAGTACGCATTTACCCTGTTTGGGTGCCCTTACCAGACACTGTCCAACACAAAAAAAGGCATTAAAATAGGTAGATCGAGCGTGGGCATGAAACCAGTTCTGGCTGGTATTCCTTATTAAGGTTTTCCTCAGTCCCGCGAGGTGAATGCTTAGACGATAGCTTCTGTAAGACAGCGGCGGATTCAGGACTGACTTCTGGGGGAGGTTTAGTACTGCTACTTAGAGCGACTTTTAAGAGCTCCAAACTCTGGGATGGGTTTTATATAAATATATTAAATAAGAAAGTTTTCTCTCCGGGGGTTCCCGATCGTCCCCTGGACCCGCCACTGCTGTAAGGCCCGAATTGGGCCAAACACTGAGGTCCCAGAATTGGCGGGAAATATATTACGCCAGAATGTTGCCAAAACTTCCACAAATATTATGGTGGTGGGTTCCGATATCCCTTTTTTATTTATATGTGTTTAAATTCATTATGAAGTAAATAAAGAAGTGTTTCTTTCATTCTCTGTTTTTCTTTCTTCTCATCTTTCTCATCCTCGCTTTCTTTTCCTCACCTTCTTAAAACCTGAATACTATCCTCCTGTAAGATTGGTTCTCTCCACGACCCAAGGTTTAAAGAGATCAACCTGATATAGTTAACTATTAGCAGAATTGTACCAATATATTCACATTAGAGACAGCGCCGTAACTTAGATTTTTTCTGGGGGGCAAGCATGTATTTGGGCCTCCTAGAAAAAGTTTTTTTCTCATTCTAGGGCCCTCCTCTTTCTATCTTTCTCTTACTATTTATGTCCCCCCGGAGCATGTGACCCTCCCACACGGCAAGGTCTGTGGGGCCGTAACTTGCGCCCCCGGGGCCCCTTCCACACATGGCAACTTAATTCAGGGGACAATATTGAAAAATCTCAAAACCATACGAATAAATGTTATTTCTAGGGCCCCTAATAGTACACATTTTTTACCGAAGTGGGCCCACGACTCACTTTTGTTTTATTTACCTTTTGTGCGCTGCTTTATGTAATGTAGTGAAACTGTTTGATGCTTCATTTATAATTTCATGTTCGTATCGTATATGGATTAAGAAAATTTTGCCGCAAAATGGGCCCCTTAGAACGGCGGGGAACCTCCCTGGGGGGCATTTGCCCCTCCCCTGCCCACACAAGTTACGGGCCCTGATTAGAGAAGAAGTAAACTGTTTCGAAATTTACGCAACTTGCAAATACCAAACCCTACTAGTGCTAAAGTTGATAAGTTAGTGCCACTGTTACCACTGCGATAAGGGGAAAGAAGGGGAAGGACTGCTAAGATTCGCTAGCCAGTTTTTGTGTCAAAACACAGCGCCAAGCTACAGTAAACGTTTAATATCACAGAACATGGATTATGTGCACAATTCACACAAAATGCGGGAATGTATAATTTCAGCTGGTGTAGCCAAAGGAGGTGTGAACATGGTCGACAATCCCCTTCATCCTCAGAGACCAATTACCGTTAATATTAAAAATACTTGTTATCATAAGATTCCAATGTTATAAAAACCTCATCTCCTCCCCCATTCAAAGGTATTGGTTATCCTAGTGATGTACAGTGTGTATCATACGTATACCACATAGATGCTGACCTATGTACATTTGCCTTTTTTCACTATGAGGTACACTTGCGAACAAAATGAAAACAATATATGTTGTTAGGGACCCTCTCAAGAAAAAGCTGGCAAAAAATTGTGGGTGTCCCAGTTAGTCTTCTACTAATTTTTTTGAAAATTTCAAAAAAAAAAAAAAACAATTTTCAACCTCAAAATATTAAAAAAATACATTTTCCGATTTTTCTCTTGTTGAGAACACCTAACATCTTTTTTTCATGCAAATGAGTTGAGCCGTTAGGAGAGAAAAAAATTCAATTTTCCTTCCCCCGTCCTAACACCCCTCCAAAAGCGCTTGGGGGGCTGAATCTTTTGGAAACCGAGTTTCTCATAAATGTTAATAGATACTGTAAATTTGGTGCGGATATGCTTGTGGAAGCTTTCACATCGTTATTCCGCTAAGCCCTTTTTTCCAAAGTAACTGTAACGGTAACGCGTTACAAATTTCTAAGGAATACACATAGTTTGCTTTAGTTTCCTTTGCGTTACATTTCGGACGAGTAACTATAATATGTATGTTTTCCGGAAACAAATCTTTGTTTTCTTTCCTGTTGTAAATCTCTTAGAATGGAGCAATGGAGCATGAACTGTCAGTGACCAACAGTCACCGACACACAAAGAAACAGATAAGATCTTAGGGCCACTTCCTGGTTTCAGAAGGGGAGTATAACCTCAGGGAAATCACGTGTACTGATTGCAGGCCAAGCACCTGGAAGATTTTGTAGTAGATTTTTACAGTTCTAAATCAATACATTCAGTGAGTGAACTGCAAGTGCAATGATAGTCTACCTTTCCTTAACGAAAATATTTGAAAAAATATTTTTTTCTTAAAAGCTGAGAATGAGGACATAATTTAAAAGTAAAATGTCTGAAGTGTACCGGCGGGAAATATTTATCAATAGGCAGGACTTCGTCTACATATTTGAAGAAACATCTGAAGTTTTTTAAATTATTATTATTATTTCTAGAGTATACCGAAACAGTACCCACACAAGCATTGCGGATTAAGCTATTGTCCAAATGTTAATAATTTCTTTACACGTTCTCTTACAAATACTATATTAATACTTTCTTCAATACTCCACACTTGCTTAGTGCTATTCTGATTATACTTATAGAGATTTGTTTATATTTATGGAGATAAAAAGAAAAAAGATTTCATTTTCGCAAGAGATTAAAAAAACGAAATGTATATTGAGTGTAGGTGAAGTAGGAAGTGTAGAAGTAGGTGAAGTAATATGTCGATTGGTTATCGTGATAATAATATAGTGATTTTCTACTATATACTCTTTCAACTTGAATAAATAGGTTTTAAGTTAATCATCTAAACGTAAAACTTTGACGTAAAAAATATTCTAAAATGTTTTATAGGATATGATTATCCTTATAAATTATTAATTAAGAATCGCGGTTAATATATACAGTGGCGTATTTACGATTTTGTTTCGGGGGGCTTTGCCTGAAAATGTGAAAATTCTGCAAGATATTACATATACTTTACAATAGTAAGTAAGATTTCGGGGGGTCTTAAGCCTGGAAGCCCCCCTAAATACGCCACTGTATATTGTAGAGGTATATGATTTTGTTATATTATTTTTGGGTGATGGAAATTCATATTTATTCGAAGTCAAATTAAAAGACTGAATTGTAGTAATAATGAAATGTTGTTGTGTTGTACAAACACGTGTATTTGTTTATTTGTTTACTTATGTCAATGGTTAGTAAATGTGTTGAATGTAATTAGTGAATGTTATGGCTAGACGCTAAGTCGTCATTTTATGTGTTTGTTGTGATTTGTAACATTGTGTACGAAATATGAAAAGTCATCAATGTGAAATGATGTATGTAACATTGACACACTTTGACTGTGGCATAACTCTCAGATTTGCTGAAAATTGTTGGTCTGGGAATTTGGTCACGATGTAATTCGGGTTGAAACCAATGTTTCACCAATAGCTGAGATAAACAGAAAAATCAACGAAACGAATTCCAGTGTGTCTGGAAAGGAGAACAAAAACCTCTCGTCGGAGAGGATTGTGATCAGAAGGTGAGATATGATCAGAAGTGGAGGATCATAAGAGAGAACCACCTGAGAGCCATTGTAGCTAAGGAGTGAGCTGCAATCCATTCCAGATCGAATAGATCAAGGGAGATCTATTCTTCAACAACTACAACCATAGACTTGGAGTATGGTTGGCATCTAGTCGGTCACTACAGACTACCGGCTATCCAAGCAGAGAGATCCTACATCGTGAAGTATAATCATCCAGTCCAGACACTCATCATAATCAAAGGTATGTGTATCTCAGCTATGTGCGGATTATTCGTGACAGAATTTCTAGATGTTAGCGATATGTGATCTAACTAGTTATACTCAGTCATAGATGAACATAGACACAAACACTTTGATAATATTTGAAATAATACATTTCTTAAATGAAGTTCAACTGTGTAATTTTTCCTCTGAATTCACTTCAACCTACTCATTTCAGACAATGAGTAGTAGTAATCTCCGATCGTTTTAAGTTCGTCATCCCTATGCAATTTAGGCACAACGTGAGGAGGTTGTTATGGTGGAGGTGCGTTTGGTTCGATCCCTGGTGTGTGCATAAAGCTTGTAGTAATATTATTCACCATTGTTATAGTTAAGTAATTAGTATGATAAGTAATATTCAAGTTCATTTTACGTTCACCATTGGAATAATGCAAAGTTTTGGTTCGGATCTCGACAGGCTTAAAAGTGACTCAATTATTATTTAAGTTAAACAGGTTAACCCTCACCACCCTCTTACACTACGTTATTAAATATAAGTTGTTATAAGTTATTATGTATATTAATAACTGACAGAGAATACAGTGTTAACGAGGGCACACAAAGCAAGTAAAGGTATTCAGATAGAAGTCAATGATTTGTTTGGTGTGAGGACGCCTGAGAGACGAAGATAATTTAGTAGTCAGGAAAAAGCCGTGGAACCTGCGAGTCCAAAAATAGTGATAAGCAAAGAATCTGTATTTAATTTTCCGAGCAGTCCTGTGGTAAAATCATTTTCGGAAGATTTTCCTTCCATTTTGAACATAGATAAGAGCTTGATAAAAACTAAAAACGTAAAAATGGCGTCAAATGTAACGTTCTATGCAGATATAAATAAGTTACCTAAATTTGATTTAAAGAACGATGGCGATATTGTTTCTTTCTTCGATGAATTCGACGATGCATGTCAGATGGCAGGTATCTCTGAAAAAAGAGGAAAGAACTTATCCCGAATATTTTTAAAGGAGTTGGGAGACAGTGGATTAAGCTGTTCCTTAAACGTAAGAACGTGTCAGAAATTCAGTACAAAGAGTTACAGGCCGAAATCGTGGAAGAGTTTACGAAGTCAAATGTAACACTTGATATTGAGGACCGAATAAAACAGCGATTGCAACACGAGGACGAAGCAGTCATAAATTATGTGTATGATATGCTTGTCCTATGCGAAAGATTGGATACTAATATGTCGGACAAGAAGGTCGGGATAATTGTGAGTGGTTTGCACCCGTACTACATGGAAAAAGTAGGGACGGTGGCCTACTCGAGCTTGGATAAATTTGTAGAAGACCTACAAAAAATTGAAAGAAACAAGTGTAAAATTGCAAAACGTGTTAAACGGGAAACAGGGAAAGTGATGATCAAGGATTTAGTTAAAAAGATTCGTGAGCAAGTTGAGGTCGGGGAGAGTGAGTCCGAATTAGATCAAGTAATAGTACGGAAAAGTAAAAATGAGCATAAAGTGAAACAAGAACCGCATAGTTTGACACAGATTGCGGAATTAGAAAAGAAGATTGATAAACTCCAGATTGCGTTGTCAGCGAAAACGCAGGAGGATGAAAAACGGGAAAATCAGAGTAGTAAACAATCGAAAATTCAAAGCTTTAGGAATAATAAGCAATACAGAGGAAATGGTAGGGCCAATTACCGTGGTAATAATAATAGATATTGGACAAATAATAATAACGCAAGAGGTCAGAATAATTTTCGGAATAATAGAGGAAACAACGGATTTCAGAATAGACGAGGAAATCGAAGCGGGTACTGGCGTGGTAACCGTGGTCGAAGTCAACAGGGAAACTGGCAAAGAGATAGTCATTGTCAGCATTCTTGTTGCCATCAAAATCAGTACTCGAATGATCAAAATTCGCAAAGATTCGTGCAAGTTGTACCTGCATAGGTTAATGGTACAACGTATTACCAACCATTAGGGGCAAGTAATTAAAATAGATAGATCTGTAAATGAGCGAGGCACATTTACAGGTAGTAGAAATTATAGGACACGTGACGTAATAGCCTCAGTATTATTAGAGACCAATATGGATATTTACCATTGGAAATTGAGAATAAACAACTTAAAGCATTGCTGGATAGTGGATCACAAATATCCATTATCAATGAGAAATTACTCCCGCCGAATGCTAGAGTTATACCTAAACAGACGAAAATACGGGGAATAACACAGAATGTACTGGTGATTAATAAATTGGCAATAGTAAAATTTAAAAATTCTAATCAGACATTCCATCAGGAATTTGGAGTAATAAAAGATTTTCCTTATCAGATGTTGATAGGGAATGATTTTCTAAAGTCGCAAAATTGTCAGATAGATTATGGGAATGGTAAAATTTTAGTACAAAGTTTCGGAAGACCGACACGGAGAAGTGAAATTGATGAGGAACCGAGATCAGTTTCTGATAACATTGCTATTAATGTCAAATCTAGTTTAAGACCAAAATGTGTGTTGGATCATAAAGTAAGATTGTTACCGAGGACTAGAACGACTGTAGAAGCCAATCTAGTAAATTCTTCGGCTAGTAATGAATATCTGTTAGAACCTGATAGGCAATTAAAAAAGCAGTACAATGTGTTTATACCTAGAGCAATCTTATCTAAAGGCAATCAAATGTTAGAGTTAATTAACCCCTCCAACAAAAATATTATGTTGAAAAGAAATTTGAAAATTGGCGATGCTGAAGAATGCGTAAGTGTGAGTGAGTTAAGACAGGAAGGTCAGACGGAGGATGAGATAGAGGAAGTGTTAGAGGCACGAAGAAATTATGATAAGGCTAGATTGAAATTTGGTGATAAGACAAGACCCGAAATTAAGAAGAAATTAGAAAAGTTGTGTTTTGATCATGCGGACGTGTTCGCATGGAAAGAAAACGATCTAGGTCGGGTGAAAGGTGTGGAACATAAGATAGAATTAGAGACGGAAGTTCCTTTCAGGAGACAACAATATCCAATCCCCATTACACCGAAAGAAAAAGTCAAGGAGCAGATAAACATCTTACTTGAACAGAATATTATAGAGGAAAGTAACAGTTCTTATAATTACCCTATGCTGTTTGTTAAAAAACCCTCTGGTGCGATAAGAGCTGTACTCTACTGCCGCCATCTTAACCGCCATGTTAGCTTCCATTCAGTGGCGTTACCACCCATATATCAAATCTTAACATGTATGGGGAGTCACAAATTTTTCAGTGTCCTGGATATTAAAAGTGCTTACCATACGGTGTCTATATCGAAGGATTGTAGAAAATACACGGCGTTTAACATCCCTGGCGTCGGTGCTTATCAATATAAGGTTTTGCCTATGGGATACATCCAATCGCCCGCAGTATACACTAAAATCATGGCTATGACACTAGCTAACGTTAGTCCGGAGGCGGTGTCATATTACATGGATGATGTGTTCATTTATGTAAATGAGCAAGAGAAAATGGTGTCAGTTTTGAAGTCCATCTCTCAAAGACTGCGGAAATATGGTTTGAAATTATCCGTCGAGAAATGCCATTTCATGGAAGAAAAAGTTTTGGCACTAGGTCATATAACGAGCGAAGCCGGATATGAGATTAATCCGAAAGTAATCCAAGCCATAAAAGCATGTAAACCACCGAAAAGCGCAAAAGAACTCAAGTTATTCCTAGGTTTAACGAATTATGTACGGAAATTCTGCAAGGATTATGCAGAAATCTCAGCAATTTTCCAGCCATTGCTGAGAAAGAATCATAAGTTCGTCTGGACTGAGGAACACCAGAAAAGCTTTGAGAGATTGAAGAATGCGTTGTTGGATGAACCCTTGCTGGCTCCGTTTCGAGAAAATTTGGAAACCAGAGTGTATACGGATGCTTCGACCAAGTCCATAAGAGCAGTGTTAATGCAAAAACAAACGAATGAGGAATGGACTCCGATCGCGTACTATAGTAGGGTATTGCGACCTCAGGAAGCAAAAAGACACATCGTGGAACTAGAAATCCTAGCCGTAGTAAGTGCGTTTAAAGCATTTAATTACTATCTTTATAATAAAGAGTTTGAACTGTTTACAGATTGTCGATGTATAAAGTATTTGCAAACAACACCGAAATTATTAAGTTATAGTTTAGAAATGGCTCAATATCAGTATACACCCGTTCATTGTCCTGGAGAGAAAAATCCCCGATGTGCTTTCTCGGAACACGAATATTCAACCAACAGTAGAAGATATAGATTTAGACGCTTTGCCGATTAATACCGAAGATCTTGAAGTGAACATTACATTTGATGATAATGTAGATGTAGCCGAACTTCAAAGAAAAGACTCATTCTTTGAACAAATTATGAATGCGATCGAACATCCGGAAGTAGCTGATGCTAAGGCAGAGAAGCAGGCACGTTGGTATGTTGTTAAAGAAGGAAAACTGTATAGGACACAAAGAATGGCAAGTGGAAAGAAGTTTCTCTTGTGCATTCCTTTCGCGTTAAGAGAGCAAGTTTTCAAAAAATTTCATTGCTCAATTTACGGTGGAGGTCATTACTCCTACACCAAATGTTACAATAGAGCACTCAAGTCAATCTATTTCCCTAACATGAAGAAGTTTTTCCAGGAGAAGGTCAGCCAATGTGTAAGCTGCCAGATTCAAAAACGAAAGGCAGGTCGGACGCCATTACACCCGCAAACACCCAAGTTATATGCCGTTCCAATACGTAACGATGGACGAGATCGGGCCATTTAAACGTTCGAAGAACCATCGAAACAAGTATGTCATTGTGTTTGTTGACAGTGTGACGAGGTATGTGATTGCGAAAGCAGTTCCAGCAATAACATCTGAGATCATAGCGGAGGTAATTTTCGAGGAATCAATCACTAAGCATGGGATTCCCGAAGTTTTAGCTATGGATAGGCATAGCACCCACCGAAGCAAAGTGATGGAGGAACTGGCTGAACGTTTTGGAATGAAATTAAACTTCGCCAAAACTAATGCACATTATAGTATAGGGACAACGGATCGCGCCATAGGATCCATACAACAGGTGATGAAACACTACATAGACAGAGTTCACGAATTGGGATGAGATTCTCCCTTGTATAGTATTCACTATGAACACTCAAGTTCATGATGGGACAAGACATTCGCCATATTATCTACTGACAGGACGTGAACCCAGAACGTTCCTAGAACAAGATCTGGGCATTCCCTGTGAGTACATTGAGAACGATGTGCGAATTAAGGCTGTCAAGGAAGAAAGGAAAGTAGCATATCAAAATTTACAGAAACGTTTCAGGTCACAGAAGAAGCAGATTGAGAAGAAATTTTCTCAACCCAACTTCGACATTGGACAAAAAGTGTGGATAAGAGAAATGCCAAGAGCTGGCATTCCTGCATGTTTTGGAGGAAGGTTCAACACTCGTGGTATTATTTTGGAGCGGATGAATAATAATTCTTATAAAGTAAAGTACGAGACAAAAAAGGGTCAAGAAAAAGTGCATACGGTTGACATCCGACGTTTAGAACCGTTTTTGGACCAAACGATGGAGAGTCTGACAAGGAAGGGTATGGTTTGAATTCAGACAGCGACGTCTAAGAAAAAAAACACGTGAAAATGAACCGTAGGTTTTACTGACTCAAGTACCACAATAGTTAACGATTGTTGAGACGAAAACGAAAATAAAATAAAATAAAGTTTTATAAGTTTAATTTTTTTAATAGGTGATCTGTAAGCAAAATGTTTCTGGCAGTGGACGGCGAGTTGGAGCGCCGTTTATCATTCAAAGTCCATCCGAAACCGAAGGAAATGTCGGTTTCAATCAGAAAACCCTCAACTGGTAAACATGTTTTATTTACAGAATTTAAAGTTGTTAGGAATATAGAGTATTTTTTTAATTAGAGATTTCATAAGTATATTTGTATAGTAAATTGTCCAAGGTACGTATACAACATAAATAAAGTAAATTAAAACACGATAAAAAAATCAATAAATGAACATAAGTAATATCTAAATAAAAGATTTAAAATTTATTATAATAAATAAAATAAATTCAATATGTAGAAAAGAATAAGTAATTTTAGGTTTCAATTATTTACAGTAAACACCATGTTGAAGATTATAATTTTGGGATTGCTAATGATGAACATGTGCATAGCAGAAGATAATCATCAGCAGATTACGTTGCCGGAGATTGGGTTAGCGTTAATGCAGAACGCATATGCCGTGCACGCAACAAACATGGTATACACAACTGTAACATTACATTTAAATGTTCAAGAATCTGTGCCGGTACATGATAAGTGTACCGATGCATACAACATTCTTAATGAATATGCAATGAAAGAAAAAGAATTTAGGCGAAATATTGTGAATTTGTTACCTTGTCATTTTGTGTATGAAAATGGCAAGACTAGCTGTAGTCATAATCATATTAGAACTAGTAATACTAACTAAACAAATAGTGCAAATTCGGAATAAATACATTAAATTAATTGGTAATTGAACAGAGAAACAAGTTAATTTTTCTTTACATACACAAGAGTTGAATGGATTAACGGAAAAGCTATTGAAATTAAAAGTCGATACAACAATCGCTGAGCTACATTTAAATACGGATTATATTCTGTATGTAATAGATGGGATCATTATAGTTTTAATATCAACAACTACATTGCTTATAATATTGTATTGTAGACTTGCAGCCAATTCGCAATATAAAATTCAAAATCAATAATAATAATAATAATAATAATAATAATAATAATAATAATCAACAATTAATAATAAAGTAAAGTGTATGATGTAAAACCATGTTGTATGTGCTTTGGGTTGGAAAAAAAGTTTTACATTTAGTGGTATGGAGAAGAAAACTATTAAAAAAAAGAAATTCAATGTGGGAATGAAAACCTGGAAAAGAATCACTTTATTAGTGTATTAAACAATTGGTAAATGAGTATAAATACTTAACAAGCGAATGTGGTAGACATGAGTCGATAAGCCTAGGTAATAGATTCCTAGACTAACTAGGGTCAGACTATCCATTGGTGAAACGAAGAAATTATTTTAACGGAAAATGTCACGCGCGAAAGTAGAACGACAAAACTCGGTATTTTGGTAATGCAAGAAATGCAAGAAGAATAAAAATAGTAATAGGATATCATAGATAAAAAATAGATAACATGCAAATTGATAATGACTAAGCTCAATAACATCAAAACATCAGTGAGATCAATAGCTGAAAGCTATATGAACATCGAAAACAAGAAATTAATGTCTATTAAAAAAAGGTAAAAGCTAGATAAATAGATAAATAAACAATATTATAAATACTATTAGCGTCAAACATCGAGAAGGAAAAAGTAAAAATAATATATAAAAGAATAGTTAATAGACGTGAAATAATCAAAAGAGAATACATACGTGGTGCATCTTGTCTAGAATAGTCGAACGTGGTATGTAAACAAGGAATTTTGAACTAAATTTGTTTTCTAAATTCAAGTATTTTTAAAAAAAGAGAAAGAAAGAGTGAAAATAATTGATACTTAATAATCTATATAATAATCAATTGGCATATCGATAGTTATTAATAATAAATGAAGTATTAATTTCACTAGTTATTTAAATGTACATGTAAGGAGAGAATCAATAAGTTCCATCTTCGATGTTGTACGAGCGAGCGAGGATGCATTTCTTGCGCTCCTCACTTCTCACTGAGCGGCTGTACTCCGTATCTAAGGGGCGGAGTCAGGCGGCCATTATGGTTACTGTTTGGCAACAAGCAACTCCCACATACAAGAAATACCACAATTTCACGCGAATTTTGATGCAATACGTATGATTTCTTAAATAAAGCTTTGTAGCGTTATAGAAAGGTAGAAGAAACATTAATAAAGTCATTAGTACCTAAATATAGCTGTAAAAGCAGTCATAAAGTATATTTAAGCACGTAAATATGAGTGAAAATGTATAGTTGAGTTGAGTTGATTTTAGTTTAGCGTCCCTTTCAGCAGCGGGGCTATATGAGACGTGGACCTACTGATTAACGTGGAATCCGAACCACATGGAAAATGTATAGCTGCTACGACTTTAAAAAAATGATAAAAGCGACGAAAAGAGAATTAATATGTAACGAGAGTAAGGTTTAGTGCTCGAATAAGTTACATGAGACTAGGAACATGATTCATTGTTAAAAAATATGCATCATTTGTGCATTTTAGAGCGAACAATGTAGAGTTTTAGCACATTAACAGTAGGCCTATGGTAATATAACGTAAGATTTTACAAAAAGTAACCATAGACACAGATATAGAAATATAAGAGCGTAAAACAAACAAAAATTGAATCTCACGTTTAGTCGTTTATATTTTGCAGAGATATGGAGGAGAAGACTATGCTATTAATTATAATGTTAACGGGTTTATTATTAGTTGTAGTAGGAACCCTGATAATTATAGTATATTTAGTATGTAGATTACGAAAATTAAATGAGCAGAGAGAAAAGATAAGTAACGTAGAAAACAAGAACACAATCTACGAAGATGCCACACACACAACACATTATGCAAGTACACCTATTTATTCACTTGTGCACAAAAATAACACTGAAAAACACAAAAATAGCACTGAGAATAATTCGGATCACTATCGTGGACATATGGAATTTCCACGACATAACACAAGCGTAGAAGATACACAGATAGCACGTCACACTACCAAAATCCAGAGTATTGTAAACGAAAACACGAATTTGGAGAACACCGAGACCTTAAAAACGGACGAATATTTTACTACGAATCCAAATAGTGAAAAAGTTTATTTCTATCCGTGTGAAGTTGGTCTTTTCTGGAAAAACTCCAAATTTTCGACGAAAATATTCACAGACACGAATTTCACGGTCAAGTGCAATTATCGAAGCGACGCAACTGAGGATGCGACGTGGAGGATTCTCAAGGTCTAGGTCTCAAAAACTGCTGAATAAACATTCTATGGCATGGTTTTGAAACATAGTTGATATCTACAGGAACGAAAATGGTTACAGTAGTGAAGTGATTTTTATTTTTATTAAATTTTTAATCACGCTTTAAAATGAAACAACGCAAACGAACGTTGATACTAAGTGTATAAGTGCATTATTAGGAAGTGAATAGTGGTTAATAAAGTGAATATCTTTTTGAAATAAATCAGTGTTGAAGACACTGACATTCACGATAGAAGTGTTGTAGTAAGTAACAATGTTTTGAACGTTGATACTGAATGCAGAGGAAAATTACAGGAACGAGATATAAAAAGTATATGTATGTGCGTTTGAAAGAGCACAAAGTAGAATGTAGTTACATGTAAAAAATAATAGATGGTAGAAGCCGACACTTCAACAGAGACTCTTGTCAAAGATATAAAAAAATTAAATCAAGAGAAATTAATGTAAATAAATTTATATATCACAGAGTTTGTATTAATAATAAATGATTATAGGAATATATTGATAAATCGATACATGCATATATACAGGTGAGGAAAAATATGTACAATTATTTTACTGTTTGTATTTTTATATTAAATGTCTTGCCAATTTCTATCTAGAAATTTAGGCGAGAACGTAGTTCCCTCGTTTTGAAGGAGGGGCATGTAGAGGTATACGATTTTGTTATATTATTTTTGGGTGATGGAAATTCATATTTATTCAAAGTCAAATTAAAAGACTGAATTGTAGTAATAATGAAATGTTGTTGTGTTGTACACACACGTGTATTTGTTTATTTGTTTACTTATGTCAATGGTTAGTAAATGTGTTGAATGTAATTAGTGAATGTTATGGCTAGACGCTAAGTCCTCATTTTATGTGTTTGCTGTGATTTGTAACATTGTGTACGAAATATGAAAAGTCATCAATATGAAATGATGTATGTAACATTGACACACTTTGACTGACATAACTGTCAGATTTGCAGAAAATTGTTGGTCTGGGAATTTGGTCACGATGTAATTCGGGTTGAAACCAATGTTTCACCAATAGCTGAGATAAACAGAAAAATCAACGAAACGAATTCCAGTGTGTCTGGAAAGGAGAACAAAAACCTCTCGTCGGAGAGGATTGTGATCAGAAGGTGAGATATGATCAGAAGTGGAGGATCATAAGAGAGAACCACCTGAGAGCCATTGTAGCTAAGGAGTGAGCTGCAATCCATTCCAGATCGAATAGATCAAGGGAGATCTATTCTTCAACAACTACAACCATAGACTTGGAGTATGGTTGGCATCTAGTCGGTCACTACAGACTACCGGCTATCCAAGCAGAGAGATCCTACATCGTGAAGTATAATCATCCAGTCCAGACACTCATCATAATCAAAGGTATGTGTATCTCAGCTATGTGCGGATTATTCGTGACAGAATTTCTAGATGTTAGCGATATGTGATCTGACTAGTTATACTCAGTCATAGATGAACATACACACAAACACTTTGATAATATTTGAAATAATACATTTCTTAAATGAAGTTCAACTGTGTAATCTTTTCCTCTGAATTCACTTCAACCTACTCATTTCAGACAATGAGTAGTAGCAATCTCCGATCGTTTTAAGTTCGTCATCCCCATGCAATTTAGGCACAACGTGAGGAGGTTGTTAATATATATATATATATATATATATATATATATATATATATATATATATATATATATATATATATATATATATATATATATATACTTTTCAATAATTTTTATTTGTAAATAAACAAGTTTACAATATCCTATAGCAACTATTAATAGTGCAACACAAACACTGTAAAAAAAACCTCACAATTTTTTGATCTAAATATCCAATATATTTAAATCGAAAATTTTCTTGTATGCCTTATATCTGGAGAACTACATGCAGTATAGACATACCCAAACTATCTCTTAACTTATTAAAATGTGCTCATTCCGCAAAAGAGGGGCCCAGTGGTAGAGTGTTCACCTCTGGTGTTTGGGGTCGCGGGATGATCCCAAAAGCCCGCCAAGTGAACTTTGTGGTGGACAAACACCGTGTGCGTGGGTTCTCTCAGGGTTTTCCCGTTTCCTCCCACTTTCTTCACTCCACGACTTCATCCACTACTCATCATCCCCGTCTCGATTAGCCTAACCGGCATAACCTTGGGAAGTAAAACTCAAAGATTTCATTTTTCTTCATTCCGTAAAAAAATACGAAAACTCAATTTAGGGTCCGTTCAAAAGTTTTGTAGGCCCTGATCCAACTAGCCCAAAAGATCCAATATATTACAATCAAAAATTTTCTTCTATGCCTTACATCAGGTGAACTACATATAACTAACTAACTAACTCTATGGCGTATGGAACCCGGAGGTTCAATTCCACGTTCACAAAAGCTCTCCATTGATTTTATCCTTAGCCAATTGGATCCAATTGAACCCAAACTACCTCTAAACTCAGGATGATGTGCTCATTCCGTAAAAAATACGAAAACTTAATTTAGAGACCGTTCAAAAATTTTGTGATCCCTGATCCTAAAACTAATTATTAGCCAAGATCGCAATCCTTTGATGCATTTTTTTAATCATTCTTAAAGTTCTTGCACAAGATCGCAATCTTTTGATCATGTTTGGGATAATCCCTAAAAGTCATGGACGCGTAAACTGCAACGACATTTAATTACTTCTTTTCATATATATATATATATATATATATATATATATATATATATATATATGCGTGCAACAGGAGTGCAATTGTGACAAAATGTGTGGGAAATGTGCAGAAACTTCCTAGAGTGCAAGTCGTGCACATTTCTCACACGTTTTGTCACGCTTCTCACTCCTTCTGTTGCACAAATATATAAATGTAAAAGAAGTGATAAAAAGTTGCAGATTACGCATACAATTATTTTTACAGTGCAATATTGCATTTCAATAATAGCGTATTGTTTATTGTTGCTATTAGTGTAGATATTTTTGATGGGTGCCATAATTAACGCTGATGAACAAGCCTAAACTGTCCGCATGAAGGGATATAACAGCGCTACTATTATCAACCTACAGTTCTAAACATTTATTACGATCGGGAAAAATCAGAATGTGTAATAATAATAATAATAGTGATAGTAGTAGGAAAAATTTAATGAAAAGAATGTTTTTTGTATATGATTATATTCAAAGTTCCGGCCAAAAATGTAACGCGTTACTTGTCTTGCTTTCGAAGTAGGGTAACAGTTACTTTTCTAGGGGAAGTAACGTTCCCTTACTGTTAACGATATGCAGTAAGGGAAAGTAAACTAACTTATAGCGCGTTACATTTTTACAAGTAATTTACCCAACACTACCTCAAAGCCTCAACAAGTCTTCGATGGGTACCTGAAACAAGCTTTCGGAAAACTGATTCCATGCTATTTTCCAAAAGTTGAAGGGACAAATGCATTTACATGAGTGTGTTTCATGCATAGTGTAAATAAAATTTTGTGCGAATAGCGTTCTATAATAAAATGAGCCTTGTAACTATTTGAATGACCTTCGATCTTTTTCCCCTCACAACTGATGATATATGCCCAAACACACACACCCATACACATTGACGATTTAAGAAGAGTCTCCCCGGAGAAACTGAATAAGCAACGAGTGTAAGTAGTACAGTACTACTAAAATACTGGTTTCCCAGAGGTTAAGCCCAATCAGAGAAATGCCCACGGAAATTTCGTCGTTCTGGTGCAGTATCCTCAGGCCACACCATGAAATCACTGCTCACACAATATTAACCACCAGTAGTTTAAGCAGTAACGCCCGCGGGGTTTTTCCAGGGAGGGAGGCTGACATACAAGCAAAATTGCAAATACAAGCCCCTTGAAACACACAATATAAGTTCTACTGCATGTAAAACAATTACTTACGCTCATGGCGTAAGTTTACAAGAGTAATGTATGTGAACAAGCAAATTTGTTTTCATATGTATTTTGAGGAATCGAACCAATTTTGATAATCCAGGGGGCAAAGTCCTCCTTGACTCCCGTTGCAGGTGGGCATGAAAGTAAGGATATAATTTTTGGGTAAGGTATACGCGCAACTGTTTTCAAACATATAATGTTACCCATCATCCCCATATATGCTTCTTCTTTCGTAAAATTAAAATGGGTGAGTATTATGGTTACCAACTCTGAAAAAAAATTACCGGCACCCGCTCAAAATTTCCTGTGATATAGGCCTAAGTGAAAAGTCTCTCTCTTCGAACCCATCCATGGGAAGGAAATGTACTATCCTGGACAAAATGCATTAGGATTTAGATTTCTGGGCTATCTGCATTTAAGGCCATTTAGCCCTTCACGTTTTGAGGGATGACGTCCCTCGGCGAGCACACAATCCGGGAAATGGAAAGGAAGAAAGGATTGGGAAAGGAAGGAAGTGGCCTGGGACTTAAAGTTAGGTACCACACTGGCATTTGCCTGGTGTGAATGAGGAAAACCCAGGAAAGCCTTTTTCAGGATGGCTGGCATGAAAAAGCTTTTTTACACTTTTTCGACAGTGCCCCCACCAGGAATCGAACCCGGGACCGCTCACACCGAAGGCGAAAGCGTTAGCTACTTCGCTACGCGGGGCCAACAAAATACATTAGGACCCGTATTCTGCATATCCTTAATGCATGCACTTATAAGCGTAATATAAACATTGTGTTTTGAAGTCGTATCGATCATTTTCTTCTATTTACCAGTAACTGCTACTTCTTTAAAATTATCGAGAGATGAAAAAATAGTATCTTAATCTGTACGTGTCAATTTTGGACAAATCCTCACGCTATATTTATGCCGCACAATTATGACAAATTAAACACTTCTGTATCCAGGGGCGGATCCAGGGAAGGGGGCGATCGCTCCCCCACAAGAGAAAACTTTCTTATTTTATATATATAAATAAAACCCTTCCAAAGTTTGGAGCCTTTAAAAGTAGCAGTATGAAAACCCACCGCCACCCAGAAGTCGGTTCTGGATACGCCCCTGTCTGTGTCTATTGTCGGAAACAATGTTTCACAATAAAATTTAATTTTCAAATTTGTTGTTAAATAAATGAAAAGAACACTCATAAGCATCTCTGCTAAAAGGGACGTTAAACTCAAAATGAAAATCATGAAAAGAACTGCCCTAGGATTTTTAAAAAATCACCGAATGTATAATACAATGAAAATTTGTATTTGCAAATAAGACACTGTTCAAGAATTAGGATGTTTAATGTTTTATTCTAGATTATAAATTTCAAAATAATGGTCATAAAGAGGCTGGTAAGAAGTTTATAGTTTGTACTGGTCACCAACCTTAATAAAAATAACCGCAATATATAATAACGGGCTGTTGGCAACCCTAGTTAGTATGCACAGGGCTATAACAATATAAGAAGCCTCAAACTTTTATGTACAGTAAGGAACACTTCTGAATGGTAAACCCATATGGAAATTTACGGCAAAAGTGTACCATCCAGAATTGTCCCTCCAGAGGCTCACCGCGGCTCAGCCCCGGTACTGTTTTGGTTTCAGCCCCGGATTTTTTCTCTTTACTTTTTTAAAAATTTTCTCCGCATCTGAAACAATGTTTATAAAATGCGTACCTTAACTTTCCTTTGTCACTGTTTCGGTAGCTCGGTGGCTCACATTAATGTAAAATTCAAGTGCATTATTGAGGCAACCGGGGAGTGAGAAAATAGCAGAAACAAGGTTCCCTTCTCTCCGGTCGCTGCTGGTAATTTTCTTTTTTCTATTTGTTTCTCAACAGGGGCTATAGCTGAGCTATAAAATCCTTGGGGGAGGAGGGGGCGGATAGTGACAGAAACTAAGAAGTTCTTTCTTCTACTGTCTTGTGTGAGCTTTCTAGCTTTTAAGAGTGCTTGCAAGAAAAGACTATAGCCCTACCGAAGGCAACCAAGCTCATATACAGAAATATCGAGGTGTTTAAGGCCCATAAAGAGAGAGTAGGCATATAGTGGAGAGAAGTACAGGGAGCCATAGAAGAGAAATATTTTAAAGAAGTTCCCTTGAAAATGAGTGGCAGTAAAAACAACGCTTCGGAAATTAACAAAGGACAGTTCTATGAACAGAAGGTGCTTGACTGAGAAGGATACTGTGTACTCCGAAATGATGAAAATTATTTACCCTGAGTACTGGCCGGAAAATATTAATGTTGATTATAGCGAACAAGACTTGAAAGAATTGTGTGAATTGTTTTATTTGTGTTTTCGAGAAACTATTCAATCTTATCGCGACATTAAGGATAGTGGAGGCATTCAGGTCTTGGGGAGAATGAAGGTACTAATGCAGTGTGTGCAAACGATACCAGTCAGCAATGCTGAGTGTGAGAGGGGTTTCAGTGTAATGAATAATGTTGTCACGCCAACTAGAAACGCGCTATCGGTTGGAAGTGTGTCATCTTTAATGACAATAAATATTAATGATCCGCCATTGTCCGCAACCCCTCCCGTACGTTAAGCGCTGGATATCACAAGGAAGAAACACCGCCCTCTCAAGTTGCTAGGAAAGAAATCGAGGCAGAAGAAAACAAATCGAAGGAAGCTTTATGGAAACTACTGTGACTTAACTGCATTCATTGTCTTATAAGAGGTAAATTCAGCTATTTTGATATTATTATTCACATAAAAATTATGTGAAAATACTATGTTGTCATGAGATTTGTTTGATTTGTGTTTACAGAAGTTTTCCCAACTCTATTTAATATGGAAGTGAATGGAATTTTACAGGATTCGCCTAAACCGCACACACACACACACACTATATATATATATATATATATATATATATATATATATATATATATATATATATATATATATATATGGTAGCCAGGAAGGGCCCCGGTACTTTTTTATCACGAATTTAAACACTGCCCTTACTGTACATCCCATTATCCCTTAAAGCCACTTTTAAGGTAAAGTAAAATAACGAAAGTTTTGGTTTGTTTCAGTTTACCACCCGACGGTTATGCCATGATGACTAAAGAGACTTGGACTTACTGATCTTAATAAAGCACTTGTCGATCCTCCTTTGCATCTAAGTACTTTTTTACACAAGAAGCATTTAGCTTCTTCTCTAGTCTCGGCACGTTCAAAGTATTTCCACACTTCACTCCGTGACATATTGTGCTTTGCTTCACCTTAATTGCTTAACACTTAATTGCTACTTTCACCCTTATCTTGCAGTTCACTGAAATGAATATTAATTGCTTGCTCAGTGCGTTTGCGCAGTTGACCTTGACAATCGTTGCACCATATGCACCTGCAAATGTTTATTATCAAGAGCTCGATACATTATAGGCTTAAGACTTATAGGTTCCAAAACGTTCAAATTAGAATAAAGTACATTTAAGGACGTTATACGTTATCAAAAACGTTGTTTAGGATTTTGTTTTATATATTACAGAAAATGACATTTTCGTACATTTGATTACCAGTATATTTTAACAATGTTAGCTATTGTGCACATCGAAACATCTTTTAATACAACAATATTTTAGTTTTAAGCTAACATCTCTTAAACAAAATAAAATATTAATAGAACTTTCCTTACCTGGAGTTGTTATTCAAATCTGGTACTAGTAACATTGCCGAAGGGGGCCAAGGAGGCGGGCGCTACCCGTAGGCTATACCTGTACCCCAGACCGGTAGTATATATTAATATTGCACAAATAATGTGAAATTAACCTTTTCAGTGTAGCCCCCCTCAAGTAAAATGTATCCACCCTTCGATTGTGTCCCCAAGAAATTAAATCTGATACTGTAACTGGTGGTATAGCATATCATAGCCAGTTTACAACTACAATGAACCTAATATGTTTATTTTACTTATCTATTATTTTTAATTTTCCTATTTTTAAAATCAAATGCACTTAACTTTCCTATAATCACACTAAGGGAGAAAATAATATCTATATGAGGAAGAACATACCGCGTAGAGGGAGCCTTGTTATTCCATTGTTCAAAACTGTTTGATGATGAGAGGCTAAATCAATATTTCGTGAGTTGATATCTATCAATATATATATATATATATATATATATATATATATATATATATATATATATATATATATATATATATATAAACGGCAACTTAGGGTATAGATTCTAAACGCGGGGGGACTCCGTCCCGACTTCGAAAAAATATGTAGGCGTCGCCCAGATCCTAAAAAAATACAGTGGAGAAATATAGGAAGGGGGAACAAGCATGACGTCCTGCTGCTACCTACCGTCCTCCTACCTTTTCAGATCCACTTTTACCCCTTTTTATGACCCCCAAATTAAAACATTTTAGATGGTTTAAAATTCTTGTGTTTTTGATCATAGCAACTTGACCTGTAAAGAAGACAAAAAATTTCTCCATTAACTGTACATGAATGAAATAGAATCATCCTAAGAATCTGAAGCTTCGACATAACACTCCATTCGTCATGTGTGTCACTGCATGAGACCACTGCGTGGTAGCGATTTGTGTTCATGCAAAGCAAAATGTGCGTACATCAGCACAATACAAAACTGAAAAAAGCTATTTATTAATACTTATTTTCATTAACGCAAACTAAACGCAAATATTACGTTGTGTCGAGCTCGAAAACCGCTAGTGAATGATGGCTCAGAGCGCTTGAAAGAATTGATTTACACAATAATTTTGTACTCTGAGTCCAGGAAATGAACACCAATAGGCCTACATACATTTCAATTTCTTACTGGTAAATAGTTATCCGGACTTTCGGTATCCAGTTCTCAAACAAGCCAAAAAGTTCGCTATAGTAGGTTAATTCAACGACGGTACTAAGAAAAAGCCGTTTCAAAGAAACAATACACAGTAATTTTTGAAAAAGCGGTAGATGAGCCTCCGTAGGAATGCCTCCGTCTGTCTTTATTAGTGAAGACAATAAATCAAGCAATTTTTGTACTAGTATTACCATTTCTTCTATCTACTACATAATATTACGCAACTCTATCATACAGGGCATAGTGTTTCATTTCAGTATTCTCCCCATTAAGTTGATCACTTGTGACTATAAATATCTATATATTAAAATGCTAGGTTTATATGTTTGTCTCCAATCATTTTGACAATGAGATCTTGAAAACCACAAGTGCTAGAATCGTGCCATTTTTGCTGGTCGATTCCAAATTTTGTGTAGAGTGGCCCAGTTCCAATTGAATATTTAAAAAACGTTGCCATAATTTCTTTAATACATCTTTTAGGGTACACTGGAAGTGTTGACATTTTAAAAAATAGCACATTCTATAAGTTATACACTCCAACACAACATGTTTGTATACAGTAGTTGTATATTTCTCAGGCGTTTGTTTCATGATCAATTGATAATGAAAATCGAAGAAAACTATTTCTCGAGTGATGGAGAATGTTTAATATTTAGAATGTTTTGCTAATGAACACCATATAGCACTGGCATTGTCATAAATTTTGTATGTAATGTATTTGCTTATTACATACTGCATGCAAGAAGAAAGAAAGCACTGATCATACATGAATTAGAAATTCCAACCAGAAGTACGCTCAATCTTGCAAACGGTGCGAGGTATTGAAAAAATATCTCCTTTGTGGTACCCCTTGCAGATTTTTATCAAGACGTCTTTAAGTTGTGTCTATAAGGGGACATGTACAGATGTCGTGAGGAATGACAAGGAGATTCATGCTCATATGAGAATGATACGCTGTGTAGAGAGTGCAGGTTAAGCTAGTCTAATTAAAAAAAAATCCAGGTTCTGAAAATCCATTGATAATAAAGAAGGTAATTGTTTTCGAAACAACTAGAGATTTACAGAAGAGTGAATACTGAATCGAAGGAAAAACATGTTTTTAAGCGTAACTAATAATAATAACAAAGTACCGTCATATCAAAAATCCCAACTCGGTTTTGATGAAAGTTCAAACTGGATTTAAGTAGAAGCTCAAAGGTAGTTCTTGATGAAAACGGAAGCCAATTTTGACTGAAAATTAAGCCGATTTGAAGATCTAAAACATATGTAGATTCTCAAGGAACCAATACCGGCTTCGGTAAACATCGCAATGGTTTTAGTAAAAACTAAAACTCAAAACTGTTCAGGAAAACACATAAAATTATCTGTGGAAAGGAAATGGATTCCGGAGAAAAACGAAAAATATTCTGGTCAGAAATAGAACCAGTTTTGGAAAAACTGATTTAGGTTTTGATGAAAAACTGAACCGGCTTTGAAGAAAACCGAAATCGGTTTCAGTAGAATAAGCGTACCGGTTTTTGAAGAATAAAAGAACCGGTTTTGGAGAAAACCGAAACCGTTTCCGATGAAAACCGAGCCGGAAATGAAGAAAACCGAAACCAGGCTCTTAAGAAAACCGATACCGTTTTTTTTAGAAAACCGAATCCGGTCTTTTGGAGAAAACCGTTTTTTAATTTTGAAAAACCGGTTTTAGTTTTCCTAAAAACCGGTTTCTGTGCCTACCACTAGTATATACTGTATGTGTGTGTCGTCTTTTTAAGCGTATGAGTAATTGTATGTTTATCTGTTTATTTATATTTTTATTTATTTATGTGTATTTATATATATTTATAATATTATTTAATTATTTATGCCAATTATTTGTTAGTTTAGATTAGTTGTGCTAAGATCGTCCTTTTGATGTGTGTGTGTAATTTAAAACAGATAGGAAGCCTCGGTATAGCGAAATACGAATTTGAATACTTGAAGTTGATTGGCTGCTGCCAGGAGCCAATCAAAAGCAAAATATCTCAGCTCTTGTGTGTATATAAGACTGCACGTTTCTCATATATCTCATAGTGTCTGATGAAGCCAAAATGTTAGTTGGCGAAACTTTAACACGTATGTAATATTTTTTATGTGAATATATTGGTTTGCTCAGCAAATATTTTGTTTCTGTTTAAGTATATACAAAGCAAAGCTTCTACTTATGGAAAATATTACATGTGTAAGGATGAAATAGTATTGTAACGCCGCTAGTGGCGCATCGAGCCGGAAGCTTCATATCGTGTGGAATGAGTTGATAGCCGGTAAATTTGCAATTAAGTTTGGGAGTGAGATGCGTTTTACTGATAAGTAATGTGTCAAATTGTTCCTCGTGTAATAGTTGTTAAAATATGAGTTTATGAGGTAAGTACAAGAGAATGTTGAGAAACAGAAATAAAAGTCTTAGTCAAATAACTAGATACATGATCACTATGAAGTTAAATAGTTGTTTCGGGTGGAGATACATGAAAGTGCACGTACGAAGCACTGTAAGTGGCATGAAAATCGAGGTGAAGAATGTTGCGAGCTGCGTGCTAAACGTGTTCTATTATTAATGGTTGTGAAAAAGATGAACGTATTGAAGAGTGTGCTTGACAAATGCTAATAGTTTATGCATATAAAGAAATTGATTAGTCTTTCGAAGTCTCACCTTTTCGATTTTGAACTTAACGAGTCAATAGTGGTACTACAAGTTTCGGCCTGAATTCTTCTGGAGGAAACTAAGACTTGGACTTGTAGCTGTATGTCAGAGGCGGGAATTGATACCAAGTGTTGCAGATTCGGACAGTTTTCATAGGAAGAGGAAAAGTGTGCACTTCTTTGTAGGATAACATGTTCATAGGTTGCTCCTGTTAGTAGGATGTACTTTGTTTGTTTTGACAGCGTTTACCTGGGAGAGGAATTGGTCGTAATGAGCAGGATTGTTCAAATCGGTGTCCTTCTTGAAAATTAAGATTTGTTTATGCAAAACGTCGTTGATAGTATCCTGTAATGTTCTCAGAATTCGAACTATGTACGTTGGTCCCTGATTGTTCCGAATACGGATGCATTTTTAAAGGTGTATCCCACTTCAGAAAGTTCAGCCTATATATCAAGTGTTATAGATTGAGGGACCCCTCGTACTACTATTGACATGGTATGTGGCTGAGGTTACTAGTGTCGGATGTTGTTCCGAGAAGATGAAGTTGCATTTTTCCTGAACATTTCGAAACTGGATTGTCACGAATTATTTTGCGAAGTTAACCGACTGTGATTTAATGATGAATCCATCTTTTTGTTTCTACCATTTGCGAAATATCGTTGCGTTGTCGATACTGGAGAAGTTAGAGAAGTAAAACCTTCGAACTAAAGTATTTTGGATTGTAGTTTTGCTGTAGCAAGCTGTAGACAGGCTGCGGAGGAGGATAAGCTGGTTGGAGTCAGAGTCGGAGCTCGAGATGCTATGTGCATTTGTATGCTTCTTAAATGGTGGTGAACTCATTGACGATGCTTGGTGGTTGCTACTGGTCGGAGAACGAGAACTGGGAACTTGGTTCAGTGTATGCTGAGCAAGAATGAAATTGTGGAATGAAGAAAGTGGGAGGAAACTGGAGAACTCCGAGGAAACCCAAGCACACGGTGTTTGTCCACCACAAAGTTAACTTAGCGAGAGCAGGGTTTGGACCCGAGACCCCATGCATCAGAGGTGAACGCTTTACAACTGAGCCACCATCGTCAATTATCATATGCGGTAAAATAACCGAACTGAAACAGTATCCAAAAAAATGTGATGGGAACAAGATAAGAGTGAAGATGATCATAATGATAATCAAAAATTATACTACTTGTGTACTCCAGCCAGTACGCTCGTGAAAACTCTCAATTTCTTGCAACCTGTCGCCTGTTAATGAATCAGCATCACTGTGCGCCCACAGGAGTGCAATAAACAGAGTCTAGACTTGGCAGCTACGTCTCACTACATGTGCGCCAGCTGAGAAAGTGTGTGAATGCACTACGTTTTACCGGCAAACCAAAGTGGCTAGCAACCTATGAGAAGGTTACGCCCTCTGTAACGTGAGTGATGGAAAAGAATTTATTTACAAAGTGTAAGTGGAGATCTGTGCTCTATCGAAATTTTACAATTATACGGTATAACAAATAACAAAAAGAAAAAAATGGGCGTATGGAACTTTGATCCTTAGCATTATAATGTGAGTAAACATATCTAACACAATTTAATATAGACAGATTGATTCACATAAATACAATACATTTAGAGAAAATAAAAAAATGTGTAAAGGGATAACGAGGATGGAGAATGAGGGGAGGTGCGAAGCACAAGTTAACACATGTGTATTGTTAATCAGACAAATGAATATGTCTTTTGCGTACGGTTATCTCTATGTGATGATGGGAACCGGAGAAGCCAAACTGAGCAGAAAGTGATCACTGTGCAGGATATGATGGATGAAAGAGTGGAAGATGCTAATGAATAACATAATCAGATATAACCTTAAGCACCAGATTAGCCCCAATTCGTGACTTTTTTTGAATTATTTTTAAACAACTGCAACAACAGTTTTCTTAATTGGCATGTTAGCAACCTTAAGTGAGACATTTGTCGGTTTCCGGGGAAGATTTGGATTTCGTATTTATATGCCTAAAGGTCCTCCAAAATGTGGAATTAAAATTTTTATTCTTGTTAGTGAAACATTATACTACACAACAAATATAGAAGTGTATGTGAGGACACAACCAGAAGGCCCGTTCCAGATAGATAACAAACCTGAGGAAGTAGTGAAGAGATTGTGTCAACAGATTCATGGTTCATCTTGCAAGGAGACCTTTTTAGAATAATCGGTTTACAAGCTGCTAATTGGTTAAATCAATGGAATGAGACAGTAAGTTAACAATTGTAGGGACAATTCGTAAAAACAAGAGTGTTGCTCCCGTGTTTGTGAATGCCAAACGGAGGAAAGAATACAGTAGTGTATTTGGTTTTCATTAGAACTGCACCATTGGTTCGTATGCATCTAAGAAAAATCTGTGTTTAGTGCTGATCTCTAGTATGCACAATCACGTCAAATTAGATGAGAGTACCAGAGATAACAGGAAGCCAGATATCGTCACATTTTACAACGATACTAAAGGTGGGGTGGACATAGTAGACCAGATACCTACTGGATATGACGAAGAAAGAAACACTACACGATGGCAAATAACGTGATTTTATCACTTCTAAAATGTAGAACCGACTAATAGTAATGTTATACATTCAGCGAACACAGTAGGGTTTTTCGGATTGACTCTAGAAGATGCTTCCGTACCTTCTCATGTAGGAAAGCGAGGACGTTACATGTATAAACACAGTAAGGCCAGATATTTTGCCAAAAGTACTGTAAGTGGATTTTCCTAAGTCACGCAAAAATGATGTGTGGAGACTGCTGCAGAATTGAAACGTGAATATACCGCTATTAGGAGAAATCCTGGCTTACTTCTTTCTACTTAATAAATATTTTATTTTCAGTACCGTTATTTAAGCAATAAAATAGTCACATAATTATCGAACTTAATTTTAACAAGAAAGGTATGGCCTCAATAAAAATGTACAGTTTTGCTTGAAGCGTATCCACTGTCTGGTGTTTGTATTTAATATTGTGAATATAATACAAATTTAAATCCTAGTTCACATCTTATCAGACAAAAATTTTACTGGGTCCAGGAGGCAAAATGTTACCATTCATAAAAATTTTTTTTTCACCTTACCACTATACGGTTAAGAACAATGAATCTCACGAGGTAAAGTGTACTGACAGAGCGTATACCTTAGGGACAAGGAGTATGCTGATAGCGATTTGGTGTGCGGTCTAAAGTGAGGTAGTATATATTGCATGAATAAAGGGTGCTGAGTTTGGAAGCGTTTGTTGATATCGGTGAGATTTTCTTTTTCGATATATTACTGTAATATGGACAAGTTATGCATTGGTATAGCTCCAGAGTGGGACTAGGTAATCGGACAATGAAAGGTATGTGGAAAACTTTTGGTTAGAGGGTCAACAGTTTTTTTTATAGATTTTGAATAATGAAGCTATCCACACTGTAAATCTGTATGTTAAGTTTGTCAGTAACAAATCTTTGTATATACTTAGGATCGTCTATGCATAAAATAAAAAAGACGGCATTAAACCGCAGAAAAGTTAAAGTTCGAGCTTCTGCTTCGGGAAAAATATTTGTGCTATCTCTATGCTTTATCATTTCCATTGTGAACCCACGGAAAGGCTACGGCTAGAGTCTGCGTTTGAGAGTTGGAGATGCAGTGAAATGTCGTTATCATTTATTGGTAGAGAACACTCAATTAAAATAATTTACAATATTCAACTCAGATGGCAAGAAAAGAGTGAGAGTGACTTGGACAACGAAATATCACGCTAGAGAAGTGTGCCAAATCAGATGTTTTATATTCTGCGTTTAATGTGGTGATTTACAGTAGAATGCTGCTAAAAAGTGTTACAAACAATTTTACAGACTGTGCAGTAAATATGGCTGTTTAGTGGTGAGGGAAACATGTTTGAAACTGCATTTCAAGGTTTGAACGTAGACTGTATCGTATTCCACACCTCTCACGTGTGAGGTTTTGATCCTGTGTGGCTCAGCACGTACGAACTTTGAATAAATTCTATTCTAGGAATCTGCAAGGTGAGATGTTGCTACTGTGTGGATTCACATGTGTGTAGCCAATTTTGAACGTAGATTAAATGCCTAATCACACTCTTCATATGTGTGATGTTTTACTCCTGTGTGGATTAACATGTCTCTACCAAACTTCAACGTATATCAAATGACATACTACACTCACGGCATACTAATGCTTATTAACATGTGTAGCCAGAGTTGTACTTCGATGAAACTTCAAACCACACTCTTAGCAAACGTGACCTTTTTTTCCTGTATGGAATAACAAGCGTGTAACCAAGTTTAAACGATATTTAAATTCGCCACCACACTCGTAGCACGTGTGATATTTTGTTCCTGTGTGGATTAACATGTGTGTAGCCAAACTTGAAGGTTGATTAAATTTTTTACTTCTCTCTTAGCACGTGTGTGGTTTAACATGTGTGATGCTAAACTGGAACCTCGATTAAATGCCTTACCACACTCCTGGTTTGTGTAATCTTTTTCTCCTATGTGAATTAAATAAATAAAGCCAAACTTGAAGGTAGTCTAAATGCTAACCACACGATTGGCGCTTGTAAGTTTCCTCTGTGTGGACTAACATGTGTGCACTTAAACTCGAACGTTGATAAAATGCCTTATCTCACTCTTGGAAGGTGTGAGGTTTATCTCCTGTGTGGATTAACATGTGTCTAGCCAAATTTGAACGTCGATTAATTGCCTTACCACAGTGTTGGCATGTGTAAACTTCTCTCTTGTGTGGATTAACATGTGTGTAACCAAATTTGAACGACGAGTAAATGCCTTACCACACTTTTGGCATTTGTAAACTTTTTCTTCTGTGTGGATTAACATGTGTGTTGCTAAAGACGCACGTTGATTAAATGCTTTAGCACACTCTTGGCACGTGTGAGGGTTTTCTCCTGTGTGGATTAACATGCGTTTAGCCAAATTCGAACGTCGATTATATGCCTTACTACACTGTTGGCATGTGTAAACTTTTTCTCCTGTGTGGATTAAGTTAATCCGATTAACATGTGGGTAACCAAATTTGAAGGATGAGTAAATGCCTTACCACACTGTTGGCATTTGTAAAATTTTTCTCCTGTGTGTATTAACATGTGTGTTGCTAAAGAGGAACGTTGATTAAATGCTTTACCACACTCTTGGCACGTATGAGGTTTTTCTCCTTTGTGAATTGACTTATGTCTAGCCAAATGTGAACGTCTACTAAATACCTTACCACACTCTTGGCACGTGTGAGGTTTTTCTCCTGTGTGGATTGACATGTGTCTAGCCAAACTTGAACTTTGATTAAATGAATTACCACACTCTTGGCACATGTGAGGTTTTTCTCCTGTGTGAATTAACATGTGTCTAGCCAAACTTGAACGTACTTTTAATTTCTTTCCACATACTCCACATATGTGAGATTTTTCACCTGAATGCACTAACTCACCACTTGACATAGTTAAACTTTGACCAGAGCGTTTATCACTAGTTTGGGACGTATGAAGCTTTTCACTTTCCTGTGTCACCATATTTTTTTGTCAAACGTGATCGATGAAATTCTTTGCCAAACTGCGTCGAAGTATCTGTTTCCTCATAAGAATGAGAAATGGCTTCATTTAATGTAGTAAATGCATTCCCTTCTCCGTGGAAAGCAAAGATGTTATTGCACCTGTAACAAATTCAACAAACAATGAAATGTAAATGGAGATAATGATTAAGTAGCAAGAAAACATGTAATCATTCACCATATTACATGATAAAGTTAAGCTATATTACACGTTTTATTACATTAAATATTGTAGAAATATAAAATGGAGTACCATATCACTATTGTCTCAAAATAAGTTGCTGTAGTTTGTATCACTATATGAAGTTAAACTATCATTTATATCGTGGCGGATATAAGTCTATGACCAGGTATTGTCGGCTGCCTTGACACAAATGCACAGTATCAGAATTAAATCTGTCTTATCTGTAGTTTCGTGTGGAGAAAAAAAAAACAACTTGCGATCCAAAGGTTTAAGAACAACTCAACGTATTAAAAGAAACTGTACCGAAGATCATTCACTTATAACATCATAAGAGGAACACGAAAGGCGTTTTGAAACGAATTAAAAAATTACATACAATTTTCCAATCTGAGGCAGAGAAACTTAGAGTAACAAGATTAAAGACGAATCATTTACACAGTTGTGATCGTGGTTCAGTGGTCTAGGGACTTGATCAGAAATCTCGAGGTTCTTCGGTCGAATACAGGTCAAGAATTTTTTTTTTTACTTAAGGAATTTTGATAGAAATAGATCGGCTATAACACACGCTTCATTACATTCAAATATTTGAATACTAGTTTGTTTCAGCACTTCAACTATCAAATTTTCAGGAATATTACTAATAATAATAACAATAATCTCGAAAAATATTTTAAAATTATAAACTTATTATCGCTCAGGTGTTACCATTACAAGCAGAAACGTGATATTAGGCAAAAAAAATATTCCGATTTTGTGTAATGTTGCCCATGAAACGACGAATTTCTCATCTCGATTCTAAAACAAACCAAACAAAATCGGGATGAAACATTTTAATTCGAAACGGGACAAGGTTAACTCACACTATAGTCATGCTTTGGAGATGAGAATCGAGACGAGACCAAAATTATCGTAAACATTTCTCATCTTATCTCGATTCTAGAAATAGTGTATGCCACTCTTTAAGCAACAATTGCTCTGTAGACTGTATCTTATACATCATTTTGTTAGTTTGTATTTCAGAGCTCACTGAATTATCGTCTGTGTAAATATTTTTGTAGCAAAGCTTTTATAATTACATCTGAAAACTTCACAAGTTAGTTTATTACAAGCTTTAGTTTTCAATTATATTCAGTTGATTTTTTTTACAGCTATCTTCCTTTAATTTGAGTAAATGTAGAGGTGTCTCATGACCGTACGGAACCCCTTTCCCGAAACCCCTTCAACATATTCTGTAGCTGAGCTAGCATAATCATTACTTAAAAACAAATTTAATTACGGCTCTTGTGAGCTCAGAATCCCTACTTTCTACACGAAAATTACCTCGAAACTTTCCGTTATAACATTTAACTTTCCTTTATAACATTTAGTTGTACGGAAACCTTCCGTTATAACATGTAGCTAGTTGTAGGAACGTATCGAGAGGGTATGTGCTGTTTGTCCTAACACTTCTCTCCAATCCCGACTATTTTGTAAGTTATCGCTTACGCTACCGGTTATATTGCAGGCTTTAATTCAATGTGTCCTAATACGGAATTTGTTACCTATACTATTATTATTATTATTATTATTATTATTATTATTACTGAATATTTGAGACCTCAATATTACGTCCCATTGCCGTAGCAAAGCTGGGATAAATGCAATAAACAAGTGAAAAATCTTGGGAAAAAGACGAAAACCAATGTGAAGGTTACAATTATATTTACAAGAATCTAACAACTACCAAAAAACACGATTTCAACCACATGGCGACCGTTTTCCGGATTAAATTATAGCAATCTTCCTACAACTGCTTTCAAAATACCACTAGTTATACAGATAACGTGTTGAGTTTTCAATCTGATTAGCCTAGTGTCGACAGTCAATTTCCATCAGATCCACGGCGCACACAATTAATTAAAAATAAAGCAGAGGGATAGATGAAAACAAGAAGTAACTAATGTAGATTTTCCATGTAAGTTAAGTAAATATGTTTTGACCTTGAGAGCGACAGAGAGATTAATGTAGCTCATAAAATTTTTCTTGTTGATTTTTAATTCTATGTAGATGTGAGTGGATAGCAAACAGCTGATTGAGTATACACACATACATACATGTTTTACACTATGCACCTTCATGTGCATTTATGAATAAAAGTAAATGTTTTAATACTAATACACAATAGCACACTGAGCAAGGCTATGTGATAATAAGTAAAAAAACAGTATCACGTGACAGTTTCAACACAATAACTGTGCAAACAAACAGAGAACATATAGAGAATGTTTCGGAAAGCAAGAATTAGAACGTACAGAAAAAGGAGGAAGCAGAATAATTGAACTAGTCAGAAGAAAAAAGAGAAAAGCAATAGCGAACAAAGATCAAGGGGGAGTAACATATAGAGTAGGATGCGAGGAGTGTAACAAAATTTACATAGGGGAAAAAAAAAAAGCAAAAAAATGATTAAACAGCACCAGGATGATGTAAGATTGAAAATGGACAACAATGCGATTTACAAGCAT
This sequence comes from Thermobia domestica, assembly GCF_964235325.1. Lineage (NCBI taxonomy): Eukaryota > Metazoa > Arthropoda > Insecta > Zygentoma > Lepismatidae > Thermobia > Thermobia domestica. Next base: position 163,933,904 of record NC_137471.1, on the reverse strand, counting down.
CAGAAAGAAACAAACCATAGGATATTGTGAGAAGGAGCAGAGGTCATAGAAGTAGAGAACAGAACTTTGGTGAGAAAATGGAAGGAAGCCAGAGAGATTATGAAAGCAGGAGGCAAGGTGATGAACTGGAATGCAGGATTCTCGATAAATAAGGAATGGAAGAAGATTCTGCTTAAAGAAAAGGAATAAAAAGGAAGAAGAAAGAGAAACAAAATAACAAGGAAAATACGGATAATTAGAGCAAAGGACGCATGCAGCGGAAGAAAGTAAACCTTTAATTGGACACGTGTGCAGCTAAAAAGTGAAAGCGAAAGCCAGACAAGTGTTACTTTTTAAAGAAGGGGCGTAACCTAATTAAAATTGATCTCCGGACAGTATATATAAGTGATGACCAACTCCCAGCAGCCAGGAGTGGAAATCTGATGAAGACAGAGTTATTGTGTAGAAACTGTCACGTGATACTGTTTTTCAAATATTATCACATGGACTTGCTGAGTGTGTTATTGTGTATTAGTACAAAATGGAATCAATGCCAATTGAATAGTAATAGAAAATATTTTATATATGGTACTAGTTTATATCTGTGTTAATTTTATATTGAACCACTTTGCAAAATGAAACCTGAGTTGTGAAAAGAAGGATTGGTTGTTAATGGTCATAATATCAAAATTCTTCGTGTTTCATGTTTTAAGTGTTTCATTAAACTCAGACATTTATATTTTTGTACTTTAAATTAGTTGCTCTTAATTCATATCAATATGGAGGCTAGTGTTTTAGAACAATTTCAAGAAGGAAGAATTAGAGAAAAAATTAGAAACCATTGCTCAAAAATGGTAATGAATATTGGATGCCTAGGACAAAAAATACATGAATCAGTAGGTGAAATTCAACAGCCTGTAACAGAAACGATTTGGGAGCGTAGGAAAAAGCGAATTGAATGCCAAAGCAGAGAGCTTACGTAATAATATCGAAGTAGCCAATAACTCCTTAACCGAAGTACGCTCTGAATTAGTTAACGCGGCCAATCATGTTGATTCAGTAACTGCTGAGTTTAAAAATAGTGTAGCGGAATGAAAGAAAGGTCTCACTGTGTTCTATGAATAAAAGCGAACGGCACAGTTCGAGTGTACGCAAACCAACAAAATAAAAGAGTGCAACGCGGAAAAGAAACCGTAAATACTTTTGAATTCGCGCCGGCCCAAGTTGTGAACGATATGTGCCAAATAAACCAGAAAGTCGATTACAGTCGGGAAAAGGAAATATGGAGTGTAGAGATAGCGAAAAAGAAGAATCGTTGCGCGTACCTGTAGACAATTGTTTCTAATGCAATTGTTTTGCCGGCAAGGGATACCGATGTTTCACACATGATAAGCGGTAGCGTTCAGGTTGCGCGTATCCGCCCTCTCGAAAAAGCCAGGAAGGGCTTGAGAGTTCAATTGATGATTTTGTGTGATAACGAAGTTACAGTGTTGTCGGTTTTGTGTCGCAGGCAAATGGTTTTGCGCGAATTAACAAATTCAAAATTGTCTTTGTAACAGTTTACGTCTAACGTAAGTGGCATTTTAGTGCTGCAAATCCATTCCGACTTTGAAATTGTAATAATACCGCTCCACTTTTGAAAAGTATGGCTATCCCGTTTTGGATGCGGACTTTCAGTATCGAATTCTTATTAGGATGTTTAAGTTTTGTACTTTTTTTTTCAGGTTTTCCAGTTTTGGGAACCATACTTCATAATAAACTTTTATTATTAAATTTTGCTTGAGTTTTTTATCATTCTCCTTTATGTTTATATTAACATTAACTGTCCCCATACAATCAAGCATTTAGAGACAGGTTAGGCAATTAGATATAATTACGAACATAATTAGAGAAGAACTAGTAATAACTACAATTAATCATAAAGTTAAAATTTTGGGTAATTAAAAAAATGTGCTCTTCAGATAGTGAATTTTTTCATCGGATGTTGTGATTGTATAATGAGAAAATATGCGAAATTTGTAATGTAAGATTAAGTCGCCGTCAAAATACTGTAAGTTTAACACAATTTAGTATAATATTGAAAGTAATTGACAATAACCTTGAATTTGATAAAGTTGTTCGTTGATTTGTTCGTCGTTCGATATATATATGCAGTCTACTATGTAAAGTCAATGTGCATTCAATGTGGCTAATGATACCTGAAGTTAATTGACTTCAGAGAAAGCGATATTATAAGGTAAGAAGGGTTGAAAGTTAAAAGATAGTTCATCCCCTAGAGACATCCCTACTTTCGTTATAAAATTAAAGTGATGAAACCAGTGCGACGCCATGGTGGTTCTCAGCTAATGTGCAGATTTGCAATTGACTAAAATTTCAAAATTTTGTTCTAACTTTTAATGTTTGGCATAATTAGAGAAAAGTATAATAGTAATAAAATTGATGTTCGGATTTTAGATTTTGGTATAACAACTAGTTTTGATTTGGATTTATAGAAAATAATTAGAGTTTTGATTTGGATTTAGAGAAAGTAAATTAAATGTTATTCTTTTTGAAGTTCGAAAATAACTCTTGTATTCTTGTGCCGGGAATCATAAACCGGTCTCGAGAAAAAGAAAAAGGGAAGCCCGTTTACGATTCCACGGTACCCTTTACTACGATAAACACCGGATACTATGATGTATCCATAGTACGGAGATCCTACGACAGTTAGGCAGTATATGGTAAAATTAAGGTTTATGTTATGAGAACAAATTAAGATTGCTACGTACGAGTAGGCCCTGAACAGCAATAATGTTTAATGAACAAGTTAATATTACTGTTATCTTGTGTTTCACTATTGTGACAAATGCTCTCGGATGTGACTTTATTCTCGACAAGGATAAGTGCAATTGCTTGTAAGCCACACGTAAGTATTAGCTAGCGCTCTTTAAATCGTTACATTTGTAAACCAACCAATTTGGTAGGTACGAGCGGGCCTGAAGTAATACTAATGATTAAAAAATTGATCAATTGAAATGTGGGGCTGTAGCATTAAATCTCCTACCAGGGTGTATTTCTCGTCGCATTTTCATTATATTTATTTTCTTAAAATGCCTCCTCAAGGCCTGAATGTTGAGAGCCCAACGGGGGTTTGGAAATTAACCCTGATTTGTCATGATTTGAATGCCGAAGGCATGCAAGTAGGGTGGTATGTAATGTCTTAGGGTAGAAGCGATTCATTCGAATCGTCAGAAACCCTGCAAGCTTCAACTCTAAGAGATTGTCAGCACCGTTGGTTTTATGATCCAATTCATTAATCTGTATTTTTTATGAATGATTTACAACTTGTGTTGTCAACTAATTACATACAGAATGGCGCTCCGTAGGGCTTTACCGCCGTTTAACTCATTTATTTGTATTAAAATGTTCAAAATGCAAGTTACGTTGTATAATATAACGAAACTGACTTAACTTTGACGGAAATTCTTTTAAAATTTGGCGGTCTTTACAGTGACTGCTTTCCATACCACTACAACCACAAACCCTCCCAGTAATTAGAACTGATGCTGACCCCCAACATTAACACCAAAATAAAGTTACATGTTCTATCGTAAGGGGTAGTTGAAACTTCGTGTATACAGTTCATGGTTTTACCGACGGAGGACTGAGAAAGTCTCTTCATATTTTGTGCAAAGTAATGCCCGTTGTTCAAAGTAACCCTTTGTCAAGGTAGCTAGTAACCAATGTAAGCGAAATGAAGTATCAAAATTTAGTGTGGCAAATCATAACACGGAACTATGAAAACGTTTGGGAATGAAGGGATCAATATAATTAAGAAGTTACGTCCATAATATATTGTGTTACTTTGGAACACAAATATACAAGCAAAGAAAGCATTTCAGGATGTTACCTATAAAATACTTAGGAACGTACAAGAACACATTCAACACGTAAAACATGTAAGTCATCCTAAATACAGAATGTTTCGCTAACCTTGTTTACCCACATTCTGCGTAATGCCCTAATCTGCATAGCATTATTATTTTACCGGCCATCTAGCACATGCTGGTTAGCGTTGTTTTTACAATAATTCATATATCATGTACATTCACCAAGCCCCTAAAGTGATCCCATATTGAGAAATGCAGGTCCATACCCTAGAAAAGATTCGTGGGAATGTAAAAAGTCGATTTCCTTGAAAAAATGAGTGTACCTATGAAATGGATTCATGTATGGACCTCTACAAATAATGAACATCCATTGTTGGTTAAAATATTTTTTATCTCGTATTTTACTTATGTCTTTCGAAGCCCTCCGGAAAAATGAGGCTAGACCCTTTTGAGCTAAATCCTAAATAAAATCACAAACGTCCATAGTTTATGTTCAAATATAATACATTACAGCTTTACATTTGTAAAATTTTAGGATAATTACCATTCTCCTTATTTGTTATTTTAAATAAGTCTCTATATAAATAAAACAATATCATCGAGAACCCATATTTTAAATATGTGATACAATTAGTGAGAAATGTGTAACCAATAATAAATAAATAATTATTTTGTCAATATATGAACTTGATAAGAAATGCATGGATGGTATCAATATTATTATTATTTTTATTTGGTATACAGCTAGTCTATGTGTGCCATGTCATTTCCAAATTGTAGGCTACTAACTTACGTTCATGATATCTCCCATACCTAAATATTTCTCGTGAAGTATTGCTTTTAACCAACAAAATTTCCGAAACCATGTAACCGCATTATCAATCTGAGCCAATTAGTTAATGAAAAATTGAACATTACCTTTCTGGCCGAACTGAATTTAAACTTTTAGTTGTTAATTGTTGGGACTCATTAGAATACGACGCGCAGGTCTCCTGAACTACAATTTTTCTTAGCGTTTCTATATTACTTTCAAATGCAGGATCTTTTTCTAGTGCTAATTCTGGTTTCACCCTATCAACGTTTAGTTTCACATCCAAAGAGCACATAGCTGTATCCTTGTCCACTGATACCTCTCCTTTCGTTGTAGATAATATTAACTCTTTGTTGTCATTCATTAGTTCGTATGTCCACCCTCTCCCTTCGAGCGGATCATCATGAGGTAAGTCATAAGCAATTTCTTCTTTGTACATCAATTCCAACTTAACAGACGCCTTACCAGCCATTGTGAATTGAATTATAATAAGAATTTAACACTGTTCTTATACTCCTCTTATATTTTACGTTGCCAGTATTAATGAAATGATTTACAAGTACCCTCAAAAAAGCAACTTTATATTTCCCATCTTCTTCTTCTTCCTCAGCCACATTTGCTCACACGACAATTGATTGTTTTTAGTAAGCATCACAAAAGTTTTGCATAGTATCATTATCACTGTATTGAACAAGAATATCGGGAATTTAGAAAGGTAATTAAACGTGTAAAATGTAAAGATTAGAATTGTTGAAAAATGATAAAAAGTAACAAGATGTGTACAAAGTCACAAAACGGATAGAAAGTAGTAAGTATGATAAAGCGAAAATACGTAAAAAAGGAAGTGCAGCAAACGGGAAAAAGTCAAATTTCAGGTTCAAGGTATTTTCCTTCCTTCTCTTCGGAAGTTTGGTGCCTGGAAAAAAAGAAAAAAATGAAAAATGTACTACTCTTTTTTTATTTAAAGTTTTTAATTTTCTTTTTCCACCAAAATTCAATAATTTCTTTGTTTTTTTTCTATTTCTTTCTCACTTATTTCCCTTCCATTTACATTAGAGCCTAGCCTCCAAGCTAATTTAACCAAATTTCCTTCTTTTTTCATTTCATCGATCCATTTCCATTTTTCCCTGACTTTTAGGTTTTCTTCACATTTTAACAATAAGTGTTCTAATGTTTCATCTTCTTTAAAACATAATTGACATTTTTCGTTCATTTCTTTAAAGTTTTTCAATTTTACCCCAGTTTCAAGAATCCCTGACCTGGCTTTGAACAGCAAAATGCTTTGTAAATCATTGTTCATATAATTTATTTTCTCATAACGCCTTTTATATGTTTGTATTACTTTCAACCTGCTCTTCTTGACAAGTTCTTCATAACACTTTTCCTGCGCTTTCCCTTTAATATTTTCTTCTGTGATTTTTTGGAGAGAAGTATGGTACAATAGGAATAGGTTAGAATAAGGAGAGAATTTCGAACAGATAAACGGGGCTGAAGGCCAAGTTCAACAGAAAAAGAGGTAGAGAAAAGTGAGCAGTGTAAAATGACTGGGGAAAAATGTAGAAAAAAGAAAAGAATATATGAATGTGTAAGGGGGAAAAAAAGTGTGTAAGTGTAGTAAATATGTATAGAAAACCCCAAACAACTCTCGTCATCACAAGACACACAAAGCACGATGCACTCACCATAACATCCACTCTACTCGATATTTCAAGGTTACTCTCCCGGCAATTACAGAAGGTACTTGCAATCAAATATACGATCAGGTTTTAATATGATACAGAATAATTGCTTATTGAAAAAATTAGTTCTTCTTCTTCTTCTTCTTCACAAATATAAAGCCCGACCTAACAAAGACATTGGAAATTTAAATTGTGTTTAAAGCCACTGTTGTATACTTGTTGAACGCATGAGCTACCACTGACTTTATATTATTATTATTATTATTATTATTATTATTATTATTATTATTATTATTATTATTATAAATAACAATAATAATAATGATATGCGTAACAATGAACGAAAATTGGTTGGTGTGTTATCTTTGTACTTTTGTTTTGATATCATTATGGTTTTCCACCGTAAATTAAATTGCACTACTTATTTTTTTCGTTTATTGTATTCGTAAAATGTTAACTTTTACCAATGTCAACTCATTTAAGAGTAGTGATAGACAGTGGGAATATTTCCGGTGGAAAGGAAAATAAAAAACGGGAATATTCCTGGGTTGTTTTCTTGCATATCAATTTCCGGGAAGGAATTTATTTCCATTTCTTTATTTTATTTTTCAAATTATAAGAAAAGTATGAAAAATTACTTTATTTGCATTTATTATGATATACTTCTAGGTTTTTAACAATTTGGAGGTTAAATAAATTAAAATTCGTTGACTGTATTTTATATAACTACCCATACGATTTTTTCTAACAAGGGACATGTTTCGGTTAGAACGCGATAACCGGCATAAAACTTGGTATACATATACAGGACTAAGCACTGAACACTGTATGGTAAGTCATTCTTGTGTAAAACTCGTTTTCCGCCGACAACGCAACCTATCCTTCGAAACACTATCAGTTAAATTCCTCGTTATAGCTGCTTAGTGATGATCAGTCTGGCGAGGCTGCTGTCATTAACCTCTTTCATGTAAGTGAATTGTTAAAAGACAAACTAAGGCGCAGATTAAGAATCATATATCAGTTGTAGCAGAAGATGAGTCATTTGCAACACTTTGATGCAATTTAATTATCAATGAGTACGAAAAGGAATTAGAAATGACCACACACATATCGAAACTCGCCACAGATGATAAAGAAAACTGGGCCATATGCAGAGTACTTCTGGCGTATGATTAGTACCATACTAAAGCGTTCGACTTACATATGCTTCCTGCAGAAGTCGGGGGTTTAGCATTATGCTAATCATTTGTCAAAACGACTTTGCATAAGGCGGATTAAATTGCTAAATTTTATAAAGAAATTAGTTTGGGTAACTGCCAGAACACAGATACTCCAACATTTTTTCAACATATGCTTTTAAATATGTATGTTCACAATATTTGCATGTCTTTCCTGTTTTTTTTTTTTTCAATTTTGCATGTAACGTTGCCACACAAGACTTTTCTTCCTGCCTGTTTCTCCAAATTCCATGCGTAAGTTCACATGTAAAAGAAGTTCGAGTACCTCTTCAGAAATTTGAGTCAGAGAGAGGAGACAGACTGACGTCTATTAAAAAAGGCAAAATTTGATGCAAATATCTTAGAACTGATATATATATATATATATTACTAGGGTGATATTCACCAACTCGTGTGTGACCATATTGAAGAGGCACGTTTGCTGTGGTGGGTATACGCGTGCAAGATGTCGAAAAATACTAATTTGTTAAAGGTTGCCACTACAAGCTAGTTTTGATTACAATTGGAAGCAGTGAACCGTTTCTATGGTTTCAAGTGACCTATATAATTTATCTTAATATTGCTGTTCCTTTCTAGCTTGACATGTTTCAGGTTGTAAGCTTGTAACAGCACCTCCGAAAAGAATGAAAAGCACTTCATCCTTGACAGTACACAATTGCTCCTTCTGTGAAGATTACTTTGTACATAGTGTTTGTATTTGCTGTGTCAGTTCTTCACTATTACTTTTCAGCTATGCCGCCTGAGTGAAGTAACTATTCTGCATACTCTTTTGTTGTGACGTGACAGATTTCACCTTGAAATTTCCAAATACTTGACCCCTTCTTCATTTTAAGCATGTGTCACCTGATATCGTAAAAACGGTTTTATGCAGAGCGATCCATTCCTACGCGATTGTGACTCAAAGCTACTTGTTGGGACCACCTGCCATAGGGTATGGGTGTGTTTCTCAAACTCTTGTTATTTTCAACATAAATCTACCATTGTCATCTCGCCTACCCCTAGGATTACACCCGAGCTCAGTTCCTCAAATTCCCTTTGCTTTAAATTGAACTAGATATAATAATAATAATAATAATAAAACACTTCTGGGCATCTTGCAGTCATGTGCGTGATTTTCGCTCTTAACGTCTTCATGCTATATAAGCATGCATATTATAAATTTGCACACAATAGATGCACAATACTCAAAAAAATAAGAGAGCAGAAGATAATCAGTGAACTTTCTGGTGCCACCATTTAATTTTTGTTATGGACATGCGCTAACCAAAACAAACCATTATGACAATAATTCATGAACAAATAAATTTATTGGTTTTTGGTGATCTCTTACAAATATCATGGAGATTTCAGAGCACAACGGAATCAAGTCTTCAGAAAGCTGAGAAAGTGAGAAACTTGATTGTAGGTACTTTTATGTACATGGTTAGAACCAAAACTTTTTTTATTCAAAAGGTATTTACAATATCTTCATATGAATCTATAAACAATGAAAGGAACTTCAATTAAATATCTCAAACATGAGTTGCATCTAAAATTAACAAGAACCAAAGTACTTGACTCTTTTGTGCTCTCAATGCACTATATATGACATACAACAAAAACTCAAAATATTTATATGAAAAATCCTACATTGATATCTATATGGACAATTCCAGAGAGTTCTGTATGTAGTTATTATATTTAGAATTTCACTCTCCTAAGAGTAGTGTGAATAAAATAAAGCCGTCTAACATGTTAAAGCTAGCTAAAGCAACTGCAGGATAGAATATGCATATCATGTAATGCCTCTTCACATTTGTTTCACATTATATTTTTTTCTCATCGTCTTTCTTAGCCGACGGGATAGAAGCATAGAGGGAGAATACAAAAAAAATGCAATACAATCAAATAAAATAATGCCATTTAAAAGGTCAAACTTCGAAGATTCAAAATAACATTTACATTCATTTCGATAGACTAATTTTTTTATTTCTTTTTTTATTTTACAACACAAACATATTTCACATAAAACGTTCAATTTCTATGGCCTCATCATTATCATCACCACTACCAAGTGTCAATTAATGTACAATAATATATTTTGCTATGAAGCCAAGAGTGCAAATCTGTTACATGTTAATATTTTTTCAATAAGCGTATTGTTTTACTCTGCGACTAGTTTAAATTAATTTCAGTCTATAAAGTTAGTACATGTAAAACTTTACAATTACTATTTCTACTAATTCACACAACTCCTTCTTAAAACACGAAGATTTACTTTTCACATTCCAAATAATCACACAGCTACATTTGGTGTCCTCTTGTGAATAATTATTTATATCTCCACTAAGCCTCTCTCTCTCTCTCTCGGAGTTAACGATGGGCGTGAGTGTTCTTCACGGATACTCGTAGTCACAGAGTAGAGAACACCGCATCCAATCTTCTTCCAACTTTCTTTTAAAGTACTCTTTTGGAAAACTGCTGTCACGCATGTTATTTAGATACATGCAATACTGTCCGTGGTATCCATTCCGAAATTCACCACTGCCTGAAAGGAATGAAAAAGATATAATTCACATTGTGTGTACAAAAGTAATATGATACATAGAATTTCATATTTTCAAAAAATTAAGTATTAGAAAATTGAATCTACTTTGCATTACATAAATTGAGATTTATTAAGCAATGTACTTCAGGCACTCCTGGAGCAACATATCAATGTTTATTCTACTACTACATTGATCACTAGAACATGGCTATGAGGGACAGGAAAACACAGTGGTCGAGCATTTACCTCTGGTGCATAGGGTCCTTGGTTCCATCCCCGACCAAGTAAACTTGTCGTGGAGAACATCGTGTCAGTGGGTTTTCTCGGGGTACTCTCTTTTCCTCCTATAGAAACGTTTTAGTGAGGGGTATAGTAGTAGAAAATTCATTGATAAAGGGCCAAGAGAAGACCTAAAATAATTTGCTGTTATGAATCTCAAGTCCTAAGATGCAACAGAGGCATTTTTTACTATCAGGTAGTTCAAAAGTAGTGAGCCTTTTGCACAAAACATGGTGTCAGTATCCCCAATCTCAGATTAAATTAGTCTCAGCGAGTAAGGCTTAACATCATTCGTTAGCCGACGGTTGAAGCAAGTATATGGAAAACGTATCGAAATTCTCGCATTAAGACGTAAGATATGTCGTGAAAATGTGTGTGCTTTCGGCAAAGCTGCATTACTTCTTACGATTTTATGCGGTAAAGATGTAAATGCTGCGAAGGCCTGCAAAGAAATTAATGTTGTTTATGAACAAGATACGTTGAAAAACAGCAAAACACAATTCAGTCGCTTTCGTTCCAAAAATTTTGATGTCCAGAATGCAACTTGCTGTGAGCGACCAACCACAGAAATAGTGGACGATATTCTGGGAATAGTCCAGAAATATGATCGGCACTAATGGCATTACCAATGACCTAATGTCCATCATCAAATAGTATTAAGTCATTTGCATAAAACTAAATAGAAAAAAAAGCACGACACCTTAGTGGCATATGAGCTGACTCAAAGAATTATACACGATTAAATTTTATCTGAAAATCTTACTGAAACGTAACGAATTCGAGCCATTTTGGATACAATTGATCACAAGTGATGAAAAGCAGATAACCTACAACATCAATATACGGGAAAGATTGAAGTCGAAGAGACCAGAAGTTCTACAATCTCTGGCAAAGCTTACACATAACCACGGTAGATTAAGCTGTGCGTTTGGTGGAATTGAAAGAGTATCTTGCACCACGAACTGATGATGTCGGGCAGAACGACAGACTCGGACCTGAATTGTCGACATTTATTGCGAGTGTGCCTAGGAATTCAAATTAAACGGCTGGAACTTATCAACAGCAAGAGTGTGGTAAACCAGGCTAACATCGTTAGTGCGCTTACATACTTGACCTGTCAGAAACTGAGAGAACTCGGTTCAGAATAGATGACTATACGAGCAGAGACAACCTGCAAACTGCGTACTGTAAGCTTGCATTGGAAATCGGTAAGCTTGCATCCAGCTTGGTTGGAAAGCGTGCAAGCATACCACACACTGGATTCCAGTAACAAAGTTGCATAGGTGCAACCTTGTATTCAGTGTTCCATTCCAGCTTGACTCAAGAATTTTACGCTGGCAGCAAGCCAATAAGCTAATGAACTACCAGTGATGCTATGACGCTCTGCGAATCATCTAAAATATTGCATGCAAGTACAACAAAAAAAGCAAATTGTATGAAAGCACGTGTTAATACAACAAGCGTAGAAAGCCTAAAGCCACACACGCACCAAATTGCCGAAAACTGTCTTGCTACCATATAGCACGGACATGGCACTGTTAGACTATTGTTTGTTTCGATGTCTGAAAATCTCCTTGAGCAGTGTAACTTAAGATTTAAAAAGAAATCTGTTGAAACCGTGTGTCACAATTTTTGAAAAGAAACTACAGAAGGTCTCTAGCAACGGGATTATGGTGTTGCCGAAGAAATGACATAAGTCATTGACTAAACTGGTGCAAATATGTTTCATATTTTCTAATCACAACTAACATAATCTCAATTCTACCCTACAAAGCCTCGATATTTTTAGACTACCTGACACTTGGAAGCAACTTCCTTTAGCTGTATACTTACTAACATATTTTGAGTTCGGTGTCTACAGCTGCTGCGTACACATTTTGCTCAGTAATGCATACCAACTAGATTACGTTATAACCCGACTGGATTCGATTCTCGTCCGTTTCTGTTCGGCAAGCCGTCCTTAAGTAGGACCGGGTTCGGTTTACCACGTTCAGGGTGTCAATTTTACTTCTTGAAGGATTCTTAGTGGTTAGAACAAACAAGTACTTCACTCTGCAGGTGGTAGTGGTTAGAGTAAAAACCATGCAAGCCTTCAAATTAAATCACAAACCAAAACAAATTAATTTTAAATGTTTTTTTATACAAGTACAAAATAATATCTTTGTTCATAAGTCATTATTTTGACACAAATTGAATAACATATTTATTATATATTATATTTTCATTTTATGTAACCTATATATGACTTTCATATTATATTTGTTCATATTAAATGACCTATATAGCTCGTACACCATTATATAAATCATAAAATTTCACCCTTCCTATTTTGTATATGCAAGTGTCTGACACGTGTTATTATATCGTAAACTAAATATTTTTATTATATTACACTAAATGTATTTAATTTTCAACATTTTAAAGAAAATAAAATATAACATACAAACTAAGTATTTTTATGTGCCTATGCACTTACCCATAGCTAACTTTCAAAATAACCTTCAGTGAAATATTATTTTCATTATTTAAATATTTAAAATACAGCATTTAAACGACATAATATCAACTTATTAGTTAACTTCAAATATAATGCAATAATACAGTAACATGAAAATACGAAATAAATTTTCTTATTATTATTGTTGCAAGCATATTTTTATCCTATTCCCATTCTTAGTATCTCGAGCGCAATAAGAATTTTGAATTTTATTCCGAAACATTTAATAAACATGTCTTCGCAATTAACTGTGTGGTTTCTGCAACAAATGTTTACTTTGATAAACACTGACTTTCCATACGCATATGATTTTTCACCGTCAATAATGATGACATAAAATTGTATACTAGCAGAAATTTTAACTTTTGACTTACCACATTGCTTTACAAAGTTGCGATTCCCACGTATTTCTTGTAATTTCGTTCACCGTATTTCTTTTCTTTCAAAATTTTATTGAAGGAAATTTTCTGCCTGATTTTGAATGAAACACTGCATTTACATTTCTGATCGAACTGGTATTTCATTTTCCCTGAATGATTACACATTGGTACTGTAACCAGATATTTCAACCATCTAGCACCAGTTCGTTTGATTAACATAGCTTTAACTTTTCTGTTACATTTGTTTTGAATTTTCGACGCTTTGCTACAACACGGTTTTTTCACCTGATTATTACATCTTTCACAGACACCATCATGATTTTTAGCGAAAAATTTCAGCATATAGTTTCCTTCCGCATTAACTTTTAACTTTTTGAACAACTTATGATACTTACTAGATACTGTCTTTTTATTTTGCTTTTCTCTTACCTTTTCTGACTGTGGTTTCTCTATAACAATTACATTGATCTTTTCGTTAGTGCTCGCGACCATGATATTGTCTTTGCGCTCACCTTGACTTTTCTTAAAATTCCTACAAACAAATTTTGATATTCCTTCAAAAGATCGCAAAACTCTGTGCATGCTTCTTATTTTTCGTTTTAGTTTACACAACATTTGTTTTTTACAGTGCTTATGTTTACCACGCCGTGATCAATTTTTGTACTTCCTAACAAATTTATTAAAAGTGTATTCCAGCCAACCAAAACTATTTTGACAAATTTCAATTTGTTTGCGCTAAGATATATCACGAACGTTATTCTCATTATTGTTACATGTGCCTGAGCTTATTTCATCATTCATTACACAAACGTGGGTACATAGAAAACAATAAAAAGTTATGCGCTTGAAGTTCGTAACACGTACATTCGTTACTAACAAGTTGGAACTGTTACTGCTGTTTTGCCTATAGTTTATCTGAACCATGACTATGTTCACGAAGTACGAATAAATGCCATTACTTGGAATACATGCTAACCTACCTGCTTGTAACGTGCTCTGGACGTTTTCAAGCTTCATTAAATTCAGAATGTAACTAATAAATAAAGAGCGCACTTTTTAGCATCCATTAATTAGTATTTTTACATTAGTACAATTGCACACACAAAACCTATCAGTGCACATTTTTCCATTTCATGACAAATACTAAATGTTCAACACATCTATCTGCTGTTTAAACTTCGAACAAATAGTATGCCTACATGACATAACAGTTTGGCTAACAGTAATTTTATCTTTGGTTGACACTGGCTGACTACTCATTTGTTTAACAGTGCAAGCGCTAACAACAACTGGATCATGTACAACGTTTTGACACCCTTGTCACCTGCACCTTTGGCACCTGCACGACTAAAATTTTCAATTGGCGCTTCGTTCGATTCAATTTTTTCGTTCTTATGTATTCGTTCATATTTATCCCCTTATTCTTTCTTTACTAATATTTAATTGTGCCTCGAGTTTATCGTCAATTTTTTTCTTCTTGCTTCAGAAATTTCAACCATTTTATTTTCTAAAAATTCGCGTACATTATTAGTTTGTTCACTAACTTCAACTATTTTGCTTTCTAAAGATTCATAAACTTTTTCTATTTTGCTTTCTAGAGATTCATTGACTTCTTCTATTTTGCTTTCTAGAGATTCGCGTACATTATTAGTTTGTCCAACAAGTAAAACTTGCATTTCATCTTTATTTGCTTTAGTTGCGTCCAACACTAACTTAACATTACTTTCATCCATTTTGTATGCCTAAAAAATTTTAAACACGAGTCAGACTTATCTTTTATATTTACGTTACTGAACATAAATCACTACTCTCAATTATCGGTGCAGGAATTTTGTCCCTGTTCGGGCGCCATTCTTATAACCCGACTTTGTTCGATTCTCATACGTTTCTGTCCGGCAAACGATTCTTATAACAATAAGTAGGTTCAATGTTTGCTTGTTCCTGTTCGGGAAAGCCATTCTTATGACCTGCCGGGCTCGGTTTACCATGTTCGGGGTGTCAATTTTACGTCTTGAAGGGGTCTTAGTGGTAAGAACAAACAAGTACTTCACTCTGCAGGTGGTAGTGGTTAGAGTAAAAATCATGCAAGCTTAATTAAATCACAAACCAAAACAAATTCAACCAAAACAATATTAATTTTCCTAGACATAAAACGGTAAGTGCTATCGACAAGCGGTTTTCGGGAATCGATTCAGCATCTCAAGAATAGGTTCCATCTCTTTCACCAATCTTCGAGTTAAACCAGAAGCTATGTTGAACCACTTCTGGTTTTAACAATATTGTTCATAACTCAAAAAACGGTAAGAGCTATTAAGAAACGGTTTTCGGGAAACGATTCATCGTTCCAATAATAGGTCCCATCTCCTTCGACAACCTAATATTTAAACCGTAAGTGGTAGAAATCAACTACTTCCGGTTTCTACTATTTTCAGTTTTACTAGTTTGGAAGTTTACCGTAGTTTCATACTGTGGAACGATACTCTCTTGTTCTATCATATAATTCTTGTGTTATCAAATACTAGGTTTATTACCAGGTACTCAATAATATTTATACATTTTCTCATTATAGGACCTAGAAAGTTGGAAGATTGTAATTTGCTGTAATGTCATATTTCTATTCATGGATACAATCAATATCATGGCTTTATGTGGAGTTAATACTTAATAGTGAATATTTGTTTAGAATGGAAATTTTTCAGAAATGGGAAGTTTTAAGCGGAAAAGTTTCCACTTCACACCACTAGTTGAAGGGATGGTTTCAGTAGAGTAATTGTTAATATGTACATTTAATGGACGGAACAATGTAAAGGAGATTCTTTCTTCTAGGGTAAAAAATGTTTTATTTGTAGCTGTACTTTATTCGAAGGAGCGCCAAGTGAACTTTGTGGTGGACAAACACCGTATGCGGTGGTCTTCTCGGGGTTCTTCCGTTCCCTCCCACCTTCTTCATTCCTCCATTTGATTCATTTCTCATCATCATCGTCTCTCTTAGCCTCGGAGCATAATCGTGGGACGTTAAACTGAATATCTCATTTCATTTTATTTGAAGGAGAAAATTTCTAACCAGCGATTATCTAAAGCGGAGGACCTTGGGTTATCCGGGTTCGATTCCGTGCCGGACATAAGTTCCGCGATAGGGAGAAAAGCTCAATTAAATATAAAACATAATTGTATTTATAATGATTTTCATATACAATTATAGTCCTAAATTTACACAGTTCAACTTTTTTATTATTATTGAATTAAATATTTCCCTTTGTCTTTCGTGACTGGTGGCTTGTTGGCAGTGGCGTCACTAGGTCTAATTTGGGGTGTTCAAGCCTCCCCAATTTCTTACAAGCCCACCTAAATTTCACTATGTTACATACTTTTAGAAAAGAGGATACTAAGGAAATCTACCGAATTTGCAACCAAATGCAACAGAAGGTGCACACACATTTTAAAATTCAGCATCTTTACAGAGTAATTGATCGTTGATTATTAATATTCTGTTACTATACGAATAGCCCCCTTAAAATATGAACTATTTCACAGGACAAATTTTAAATAGGTGACTAAGGTTTGATTACTTTATAAGGTAATTAATATTTTCTTTTTTTACTGGATTCTAATATTATTACGTGCAAATAGGGATGCGCACGAGACAAGATTAGAGGTTATCTCGCCTCGAAAATATGTTGTGTAAAGTGGTGCCTCGAAAAATGTATCTTTTTCTGTTGGAAGAACCCTGTCTCGTCTCGAATCTTGTCGAGTTATTTTGAGAAACAATAGCTTTAATTTAATATAGAATGAAACAAACATGACTATGTTGCTAAAAATGTGCAAGACTGAAATAGTATCCACAATTCTTTTGCCCCAAATGCTCGCAAATTGTGTTATGTTCCTGATTAAGGATATTCCTAAAATACCGAAACAGTGGAATTTTGGAGTGTTGGGTAACTTGGCCTCAAAATGGTTGTTCAGTCCCCTTTTAAAAAATCCTAGTTATGCCACTACTTGTTGGGTGCAAACAGTCAATGATCGTACAGATCACGCCCATACCCATGGGGCCTGAGCTTCCCTGAAATTATGAGTTTGAGAATGAATTTCGTGATGAAGAGAAATTGCCTTCATTCGTCCTTAAAGTTGCTTGTATCCGAAGTATATTCCGTCCTTCATTTATAAATATGGTTTTATATAAAGTCATAACTTCAATATCTTCTTTCTGCATCTCCTAAGTTCTTTTCAACAAAAGTTGAATATCAACAAGCATTTGGCAATCATTATTTTAGATTTTTTAATATATGTTCTCTGCCAATTGTAAACCAGACATATTGAAAGAAAGGCACGAAAAGTCAAGCTTTATTTCTAAAGAAATGAAATGAAATAAAATGATATATCTAGTTTAACGTCCCACGTTTATGCGCCAAAGCTAAGGGAGACGATGATGATGAGAAATGAATGAAACTGTGTAATGAACAAAGTGGGAGGGAACGGGAGAACCACGAGAAAACCCACCCAGACAGTGTTTGTTCACCACAAAGCTCACTTGGCACGAGCTGGAATCGAACCAGGGACCCTACGCACCAGAGGTGAACGCTCTACCACTGAGCCACCTCGGTCCCCTTTATTTCTAAAAAAAAAGTGGATATTTTGTGCGCATAGCCAAGTACATACCCACGGGGTGGGTCCTTGAGTTTCGGACCCCCCTCGAAATCCGGACTTTTTTGTGAATTTAGTCTAATTTTAGGTACAATGTTTAGTATAATTTAGCCTTAAATTGTATTTGGACCCCCCCCCCGAACCGCTTTGGACTCCTCCCGAAATAAATTCTTGCGTACGTGTCTGCGCATAGCACTCAGAGCGGATTAAACCTTTTGGGACCCCGGAACCGACTATTTCAAAGGGCCCTATGTTACGAATAATCCCAGCGCATAACTTTTCTTTGCTGTCTTCCACAGCCTCATAGGCTTATCAAAACACCGAGGAGTATGCTGTGCTCCAAGTTTACAATAATTAGTTTAATTACATTCATTATTTACAATTAAATACCTAAATACTTCTGTGTACCACATAAATGCCGAATACGAGCCAAATGGTCAACAGTCCCTGTAGAAACACTAATGGAGTAAAAGGAGAAAAATCAAATACAAATAGTAAACCTGTGCAAGGTTGCACTGTGAGAAAAGTTCCGAATTTAAATGTCTTCTATGTGAATGATGTTTGAATTTATTTGTTTATTCATCACATCAATCAGTTTATTTATCCACACCCGGCGGTGCCACGAAAGTCTGATGTTTGCAGGCACGAGCCCAAGCTGGTGGAAAAAGACTTAACTCTAGCGATACCGCAAGCCTAGCGAGCGGCAAAAGAAATTAGCATGGATCTGAAGCCTATAATGTAATAAGTTAATTAATGTATTTTAGTATTAAAGAGGAGGATTTTTGGGGACCCCCTGAGCCTGGGCTCCATTAGCTCCGCCTTTAATCCGCTCCTGATTGCAATCCAGGTTACTTAAGTTGTCACAATACCTATAGGCCTATTCACTGGGTCTATTAAAAGCAATTGTGTCTGAGTGGTTTGATTCAACAACCTATTATTATTATTATTATTATTATTATTATTATTATTATTATTATTATTATTATTATATACATGCCACAAAATATATTTACTGCTATATTGACACAGACAAAAGCTAGTTTTAAACAACGAGCTTGGCTTAACAACAGAGTCACGTTCAATTTTTCCCATTGGCTGTACTACTCTCATTCATTATCTTTGTTAGCGCAAACACTTCGGATGGGACGGGAAAGTACAATGTAAGAAACTTTTACCTCTGTATATCTAATGGAATTCGTCATCAGTGTATTTTTAGTTTAGTTCTCCCTTTCAATGCCACCGGAATGAATCACCTGGTCTTCCTGTCTTCAAAGAAAGAATGAATCACCAAAAACTCCTCGGCTTCTGGAATGTTTATGGTATTTATGTTACATTAGGTACTAGGCTAGTCGAGAAAGCGTTACATCCCACAGCGAACGCGGCCTAGGCGGCTATACGGTAATTTTAGTTTCACCAGAGTTGTAAATCATACTATGAGCCAGTCAGGGTTTCCAGGTATTTTCTTTTCATTTCCCGCGCCAGAAGTGTAGAATGAGAATGACCTACTTCAGTTGGTTTCTTGTGAGAATATAGAACGTTATCGAAGAAGTATTGGTGTTAACTGCAGTTTCTTCTTATGTAAAGAAAAAATGACGCAGAGGGAACTAGGTACAGACAAAGTAAACGACCAAAACAGCTTACTTTATCTTAATCAAATTTGGAAAAAAATTCAGTTGGTGTTAGATTGTTGCTTTTTCAATTTATTCCTACATCCATATTAATCTGTGTATCTGTATAAAAAGGATGTGTATGTATGTTAGAAATGTTATAGAGACGAGATGAAACTCAATACACTCTCGGTCTCGTCTCGAGTCGAAAAACATCGTATTAGTCTCGGTCTCGTTTCCATCAATATATGGAGCTCCTTCGTGACCAAGCGGTAA
This sequence comes from Thermobia domestica, assembly GCF_964235325.1. Lineage (NCBI taxonomy): Eukaryota > Metazoa > Arthropoda > Insecta > Zygentoma > Lepismatidae > Thermobia > Thermobia domestica. The sequence goes on along the minus strand of NC_137471.1, from coordinate 163,914,121 downwards.
GCGTACGTGTCTTTAGCGTGGTAAACCTGGATTCGATTCTAGGCAGGAGGTTATGTGGTCAGGGTTCCACGTTGAGCTGTAGTTCACGTCTGATGTAGCCTCGCTGATATAGTCGAAAGAGACGTAGCAAGAGGCATTTTTTTAAGATATCCTCTGTATCGAAAACAAATATTAGACCAAAATCAATAAATTCAAACATTTACACTACTTTATACTTTACTAGCTATGCACGTGTCTTTGGAGAATGGGGTTCCGGATTCGAATCCTGTGGGAGATCATTGAAAAGTTCCAGCGCATAAAGGTTGTTTAGATTCCACCTTAAACTGTAGGTTCACATCTTGTATAGCTTCGGTGCAGAAAGGACCGCTAAATTCCAAGCCACCAAGTGTAAAATTTACATCATGATATTTTTAACCAATTCTCTGGTTTAATCTTTTAATTTTTTTCTTCTCATGATTTTGGCTTATACTGAAATTCCTAATCTCTACCAATTTTAGCACCTTATTTACAGTTTCACAACAAAGTTGATAAAACACGAGCAGTTGCAGTTAAAATAAATAAATAAAATAAAATAAACATATCTTTCCCAGGAATATTTCTAAGCTGCATGGAAAGAAATGTCTGGAAACTGAAACATTATGTGTTTGTTTTACAAAAATTAAGTTTCGAAATAATTTGGCAACGTAGTTTTTCGTTCATTTAAAAGACTGGAAAGAGAATAAGATGTATTGAATCCCAATTTAAAATTATGGCCTTTGCTGTTTAAAACATTTTCGATATGCCTAAGTACCAAACTATTAGAGGTGGCATTTTCCGCCTTTCTCTTGTGCACGCATCTATGGCTTAGACCATCTACGGACAATTGTTCCATCATCTAAAGTATCCACCCCATGAAATGCCGCATAGCCGGGCTGGCCCTTTCGGGCTGTTGCGCCTTAAGGTTTGGTATATATTAGGTATATTGGAAGTTGGCACAACTGTAACAAAGTATTTATTATTATTATTATTATTATTATTATTATTATTATTATTATTATTATTATTATTATTATTTTATATGAATGTATTTGAAGAGACGAAATTATGTGACACGAATCATTTGGTATATATTAGGTATATTGGAAGTTGGCACAACTGTAACAAAGTATTTATTATTATTATTATTATTATTATTATTATTATTATTATTATTATTATTATTATTATTATTATTTTATATGAATGTATTTGAAGAGACGAAATTATGTGACACGAATCATTACATGTAGAGCTTTAAGATAGTGATGGGCAGTGGGAATATTCCCGGTGGGAAGGAATTTAAAAAATGGGAATATTCCCGGGTTTTTTCCCTGGCCTATAAATTCACGGGAAGGAATTTATTTCCATTTCTTTACTTTATCTTCCAAATTAAAAGAACCATATGACTAATTACTTTATTTTAATATATTATGATTTACTTCTAGGTTTTAAAGAATTTGGAGGTTAAAAAATTTAAAATTATTTGATGGTACTTTATATAACTAATAATATGATTTTTTAAGTTCCATTTCCATTTGCACTAAAAAGTAAGGTAATTGTTTAGTATTGGGGGGCCAAAACTAGCAAAAAGTAGGATGATTTACGGAAGAAATGAGTTGATAGTGATGTTCAAGTAGTCAAGAAAGTATCGAACACATTTTTTCAGGGCAATAGGGGATTTATACAAAACGGAAAGGTAAGTGGAAATGATTTATGTGAGAAAAGAAAGTGAATTGTTGGTAACGAAGATAGAAAACAACGTGCCATGGGGGCTCTAACCCGCCGTTAACGCTCGCTCTGCAATGTTGTCTGAATTTAATGTTGGTAACGTAATTTAACGTATGAAACCATAAAACAACTGCATCGGAATAGAATATCGCAAAAAACTAGATGCAAAAGCTGGCCTCCATTGCTAAACACGAGCTAAAGTTAGCAAAGTACTAATTTACAAATGATGAAAAGGAACCATTTTGTAAAGTAATTTAGAATTCTGTAGAAATAGAGATGGAGTGCTATTAATAAACCCTGAACCACCATTAGTAATAGACGTCGGTCTGTCTCCTCTCTCTGACTCGAATTTCTGAAGAAGTACTCGGGCTTCTTTTACATGTGAAATAACGTATAGAGTTTCGAGAAATGGGTAGAATGAAAGGTCCTGTATGGCAATGTTACGTGCTAAAATATAAAGATAAGAAAGTATCTTGCAAATTTTGTAAACATAAATATGTATGCGCAAATATTCTTTTTCTTTCTTCAATACCTGCCTGTCTTTTTTCCTGCTTGGCATTATTTCTTTTTCCATTTCTTACTGCGGTCATATTAATAAAATATTCTATAGAAGCATTGTAGAATCTAACGGCCAAACTTTACTCGATTACTGATTTACAGAAGTTTTGAGTTTATCGTCCCTTTTCACCACCAGATCTACACCTACAGTTTAAGGTGGAATCTTAATTATCGTAATGCGTTTAAAACTTCGCCCACCAGGATTTGAACCCGGACCACGTGGACCAAAGGTGCACCAGGATAATAACAAGTGTTATATTTTGCTTAAAGAGTTACTTGTACTCTGTTAACTATTCATATAAACTTCGGCCAGGAAGAAGAAAGAAAAGTGCGAAAATGTTATATTCATTGCTTCAACATTTTTTTTCTAACTATAATTCACATTCATACCTTCCTTCGATGTGGACAGCAGTAACAGGTGCAAAAATTCTATTGCTTTGTGACAACAGACAGCATTTCTAAGAATTATTTTACCCCTCTGTGCTGCGTGTCTTCAACCGTAAATACCGCGAATCTTGGTAAATACAAAGCATCACATGATCTGTTCATCTTTAGGAATGATGGGAAGTTGAGGCACCCTTGAACAGAGATAGCCATCCTCCCTCATTTTGCCCTCATGAGGGCCGCCCTCACCCTCACCTCACCCTCATTTTAGTAGTTGAGAGTGAGGGCGATAAAGTAATTGAGGGTGAGTGTGAGGAAGGGTGAGTGTGAGGGCGTTAATGGAGGTTGAGTGTGAGGGCGTCAATGAAGGGTGAGTGTGAGGGAGGGTGAGTGTGAGGGCGTCAATGGAGGGTAAGTATGAGGGAGGGTGAGTGTGAGGGAGGGTGAGGGGAGGGTGTAAATGGAGGGTGAGGGTGGTCAATTGAGGGTGAGGGTGAGGGAGGGTTTGGAAAAATGACCATCTCTGGTAGATGATGCTAAAAAAGTACTCAGACATCCTTAGGGGGCGCAGAAGGACAGAGGCGGGCGCTTTTTGCTGTCAACACTTTTACTCATAAACATATTGGAGTAAGTAAAGAGCTTGCAGCACATTGGGTAGATTATATGACAGTGACATTACACCATTTATTTTCGTAAAGATTAAGAATATACGGTTAAATTGATATAACAGTGACTCACTTCTTCAAGAGAATAGTGTCATCATGCGTTCTAAACAACTCTTTTCTTGGGGTATGCCAATACTCTACTAGGAACAGGTTATGTTGAAAGGCGCCAACAAAAGTTATAAGCAATGGTGCATTTAGAAGGAAGTCACATCGGTTAAAATTAGTTCCATCGTTTCAATTCAATTTAACAAACTTGCTAATGTTTTGATTACGTGTACTATACAATGGTTAGTAAGTTGGGTAAATTTTCTTATCTTAATTTGAAGTGATAAAAATTTAATTTTTACTGTTGTAACTTCCCTCAAGGTTCGCCATTGATTACAAGTCTTTCACTATTTTCCTCCTAATACTTTCTACTTTTTTATTTTCTTGGTGCCTAACCACTAACTGCACACAGATTTATAGTACACTTGCAAACTTGTTATATATTTAAAAAGACAAGTGCAAAGGCCGTACCAACCTGTGCTACGTGCCAGCACAAGTAGCATTACATCTACTCCGAATCAGAGCAAAGCGAGCTTGAACGACCTGCTAACGCGTCCTTATCGAACACGAACGTGTGATGATGGATATACGCATAAAGAAAAACAAATGTGAAATCTTAGGACTAACTTGTGGTACTTGATCAAATAGGTAGCTTTGTATTATGACTTTATAGTATTTAACCAAAGTTTTTTACGCTGTTTTTATCTCTACATACGACTTACATGTTCTCTATTTACGTCTAAACGTTACTCCTCCTTTGTGAATTATCATTTTGAAAATTGGCCTCGTACTCTTAATCTGCGCTCCCATTTCCACCTAAATTTATTTAGCTCGATTACAGATTTTACAAGTGATATTTCTTTCTTTTTTTTACCTTTGATATTTTCTATTGGCATAGATTTACCTCTTAATTGATATATTTTATATTCGACATATTACTGTAGTCATTTTGACAAACATATCTTCTGCTTAAAGTTTACACATACTTAGCTGCCTAATCCAGGGAAAAATTAGAAATAATATGATACCAAACTTATTTTGATTGGTAAACAGTAATATAGGTTTAACATTGAACGTAAGTTTCTGCACGCACAATATTGTAAATATTAATATATTATAGCCTATATGTAGAAAATAACCATAACACTCACCTAATATTCATCAGTACTCTAGAATTACAGTCAGCTGCATTTCAGATCTTGTACTCAATCGATGTACTAAAAAATGAACATTCTAGATTACATATCTTCTAGATATTTCATCCACTTGTTCAATCTTCTAAATTATATAAAATATATCCTTTGAACCAAGCATATCCATCTTCTATAACAAAACAGACTGCTACGGGCTACTAAGGGGTGCTTTGAAGCTCCCGTAGCCTTTCCCTTGACTTACGCGGAGGTTGCGGGCTAGATTCACCCTGTAGGAGAACTCTGCAACGCAAATTATCAAGTGTCACCTACGTGGCTCATAAGTAGCCCACAGAATAACTATGCATATGGCCCTTCGCCCACCTACAGAAAACACTCCAAAGAGATGAACCCTGCATTTGTGTCGTCCTCCCCCTAACCCATCTGCCACAAACAAAGAAAACATATTATTTCGTTTGTACTACATCTGTTCTAATTTGTTCCAAAGCAACAGAATTAGTTCTGTTATACTCTCCAAGTAAATTACCAATCAATAGTTGTGGGGCTAGAACGACTTCATCAACCTTGAAATCATCAGTTAATGTATGAAAGCATTTTAAATCGTTTGTGCTCCATTTGGTCTAGTTTGTTCTACACTATCAACGTTTGTTATTTAACCGTTTCAGAAAAATTAAGAAAAACAATGTGGTGACGCTAGAAAGAGGGTGCCCTGCCCACCCACATCTTTGAAATCCCTTTATATATATACAGGGTTTGTCCGGAAAGTAATAGGACTGAGTCGATTTAAAAAATATTGAGCCAATCGTTACAATTCTTTAAAAACTTTCGAAATAGGCTCCTTCTGCGTCGATGCAGCGCTGGCAACGCGATTTCCAAGCATTGAAGGCGTCACGGAAGTCATTCTCCGGAATAGCCTTGAGAGCCGCGGTGCAAGCTGCTTGGATCCCCCCTGTCGTTTCAAAATGCTTGCCTTTCATCGGGCGTTTCAGGCGAGGAAACAAAAAGAAGTCCGGGGGCCCACATCTGGGCTGTAGGGCGGCTGCGGAAGCGTTGGGATGCCGGCCTTGGTCAGGTAGCTGTTCACAAGAAAGGCGGTGTGAGCCGGGGCGTTGTCGTGGTGCAGCTTCCAGTCGGCTCCGATGACTGGTCGGACCCGATTGACCCTTCGTTTGAGTCTCTTGAGCACTTCCACGTAAAACGTGGCGTTGACGGTTTGTTCAGGAGGAACTAATTAATGGTGGACGATGCCTTTGATGTCAAAAAAGACAATGAGCATCGTTTTCACTTTGGATTTGCTCATTCTTCCCTGTTTTGGGCGAGGAGACGCCTGCGTGTGCCACTCGGAAGATTGCCTCTTTGTCTCGGGATCATACTCAAAGATCCATGATTCATCACATGTGATTACGCTATTCAAAAATTGGGGGTCACTTTCACACATGTTCAAAATTTCTTGGCACAATTCCACTCGTCGCAATTTCTGGTCGTCAGTGAGCACTTTTGGGACAATCTTCGCGCACACCTTGCGCATGTTCCAATGCTCCGTCACAATTTCATGAACCACAGTTTTTGGTAAATTTGACATCTGGGCAATTAAACGAATACTTAGTCGACGCTCTGAGTTCAAAACTTCGCGAACACGAGTCACATTGTCGGTGTTTGTCGAAGTCGATGGTCTTCCAGCACGGTCTTCATCGGTGACCTCTTCCCGGCCCTCCAAAAAGACCTTGTGCCACCGAAACACACCACTTCTTGCTAAAGCATTATCTGAGTAAGCCTGCAAGGTCATATCAAACGTCTCTGACGCAGATTTACCGACTTTAACACAGAATGTAATCGCGTACCTCTGCTCTAACGAACGCTGCATTTTCGGCTTGCACCACTCACAGAAACAAGTCACGCGAAAAAGACTGTCCTGACTCTCTGTGTGCACCGAGACAACTGACCAGCCGCTCGTTCGTTAGCTAGGAACGCCCTCTACCGGATCCTGTCAGACGAAGGGTCAATCGGACTCCGAAGTACAGTCATGGCGGGATAAAATCAGTCCTATTACTTTCCGGACAAACCCTATATATATATATATATATATATATAGATAGATAGATAGATAGGTAGATAGATAGATAGATAGATAGATAGATAGATAAATATAAAGACTTAATCATTTGTTCTAATTTGCTCTAGAGTATCAAAGTTTGTTCTTTAACCGTTTCAAAAATAAAGAAAACACACCGGCGCAAATCTGTCTTCAATATTGGGGGGACGGGAAAGACCGTTTCTATAATATATATATATATATATATATATATATATATATATATATATATATATATATATATATATATATATATATATATAAACCGATGTTTAAAATATTTAGGAAGTTGAAAAACAATGATGTAGAGGATCTAGGGAGTAGAATTGTCTTCAGAGAAGTATTTAGGGGGCTATGGGGCTCAAGATCCCCTGAAATAAATTTGTTAGTTTTTCGCATTTCTCGTACAACAATAATCTTTCTTACCATTTCTAAGAATGTCATTGATTTTCCAATTTCGTATGCTCTTTGTTCAGAAATAATGCTGTATTTGTCAAATTTCATTCCATGTAAGAACTGCGTCATTTTGCTCTTTCCTTTGTTCTTTCTACTTTTCTGTATATTTTTCTTGATGTTATTTTCTTTCGCTTCGCCTATGATATTTTATCGGCCGTTGTCCGTTGTCATTCAAGTCGACCGTTATCAGTAACACCAAAACTAAGAGGAGTTGATAAGTGAAACTGGTATTCCACACCAACTTGCGTGGATATCAATCTGACGGGACTTTAGCTATTATAACAAAGAAAAAATTATATCGTATAGTTATTTTTCAAAGAAGGAAATGTTTGAATATAAGAAAATCAAAACTGGGGAATAATTAGCCCGGGAAATTAGGTAGGCCAAGAGAATGCTTCCTTTTTCTTGTATGAATAGAATAAAGGGTTAGATTCACTCCTAAATTTTTGTATCATATTATATAGGATTCTCAAACTCAGGTAGGCAATATCCTTCCCTGTGTTGCGCATAGCCCCTCGAAAAAAATCCTAAATACGCCTGTCTTAATATTCGGAGGTGAGCAGATTTGAAGCTTATTCTAGGGAAGGGAGATGAAACTCATATTACGGTAGATGAAACAGATTTCTCAAGTGAACCTGTTGAAGAGTATATTATATATTAGGTGATGTAGATGAAAATGAAATGAAATCTTTAGTTTTACGTCCCACGCTTATGCCAGTTAGGATAAAGGAGACGGTGATGATGAGAAATGAATGAAATGGTCCACCACAAAGTCCACAAGGCGTCAGGCGATGAAGATGAAGTAGTAGTACTTATCAGTATTACAAATCACTGCCGTGAACACATTCTGAACTCTGAATAGATGAATACTTATAATTGGTATGTTTCTAATAAGGCATCCACAAAAATCAACGTTAAAATTGTTTTATAATAATATAATAATATAAATAATGACTTCTCTAAAACTATGAAAGAAGAACATCAATTATGTATGACGCAACAACACTCTTATTTTAGCAAAATGATGATAATCTAAATAGCATTACAGGAATCGTTACAGAAATAAGACGCATGTTGTATTCTCTGTAGTTAACAGATGTAACCTTAAGATTGTGGAGAAAAATATTCCAGTAATTGAATTCTTTTCTTTGCTTACGAAGTATCCTCTTTCAAAAGAAAAATTGGTACACGGGAAAATACGTAGGAGCAGACCATGGTTCGACCAGGAATACATTACACTAGAAGAGAAGAGAAAACAGACAAAATTACGTTGACTACAATATTCGAAACAAATAACTACACAAAATTTCGTTGACATCAGGTGGGAAACTTCGAAAACTTTTAAAACAAAGAAACGCGATTTTTCTTTCACTTCTCCCCCTCTCTCACGTACACACGCATTTCACGTGCGTGTGCAAGTTCAAAGTTAACAAGGAAAAGAGACCGATACACCTGGTCTGGAAAATGTATTTAACTGGTAACTTCAGCGTCAAGTTATTTTGTGCTCTGGGTATAACATCTCCAGTCCTGGTCATCTCTGAAAGAAATACGGTTTAAACGCAAGCGAATAAGCAAAATATCTTTTTATCATCTGGGTTACCGAGTCTCTGTCGAATTACCGGGTCACTACGGGTTTGAATCCTCGACCCAACAAAACGAATTTTAAAAAATCCCTGAGCTTAAAATCACGTGACCTCTACCAACCAATCATAATTGAGGTACCAAAGTACCCATCAAAGAGGATACCCAAATTTCATAAATCCAAGGGTCTAAGATCATGTGACCACTATCGACCAATCAAATTCAAGGTACCAAATCACTCATCATACCCATAAAAGGAAACGAATTTTAAAATATCCCAGTGCCTAAGATCACGTGACCTCTATCAACCAATCAGCATCATGTACCAAAGCATTCTACTTACCAGGTAAAAGGGAACGAATTTCAAATATCTCAGGATCTAAGATCACGTAACATCTGCCAGCCAATCTGAATCAGGTATCAAAGCACTCATATTACCCGTAAAAGAACGAATTTCAAAAATCCCGGTCATAAAAGAGAATGGGGATTTCCCGCGGGGTGACTCATGACGTCATAACTAGTGATGGGCAGTGGGAATATTCCCGGCCGGAAGGAATTTAAAAAATGGGAATATTCCCGGGTTTTTCCCTGGCCTATAAATTCCTGGGAAGGAATTTATTTCCATTTCTCTACTTTATTTTCCAAATTATAAGAACCATATGACTAATTACTATATTTAAATATTTTATGATTTATTTCTAGGTTTTAAAGAATTTGGAAGTTAAAAAATTTAAAATTCTTTGACAGTACATATATAACTGATAATATGTTTTTTAAGTTCCATTTCCATTTGCACTAAAAAGTAAGGTGATTGTTTAGTACTGGGGGGCCAAATCTAGCAAAAAGTAGGATGATTTACGGCAGAAATGAGTTGATAGCCGTGTTCAAGTAGTCAAGAAAGTATCAAACATAATTTGTTAGGGCAATAGGGGATTTATACAAAACGAAAAGGTAAGTGGAAGTGATTTATGTGAGAAAAGAAAGTGAATTGTTGGTAACGAAGATAGAAAACAACGTGTCATGCACGGCTCTAACCCGCCTTCATTCGCTAACGCTGGCTCCGCAATGCTTTCTGAATTTAATATTGGTAACGTAATTTAACGTATGAAACCATAAAAAACCCGCATCGGAATAGAATATCGCAAAACAGTAAGTGCAAAACTGGCCCCCAATGCTAAAGAACAGCCAAAATTACGAAAGTACTAATTTACAAATGATGAAAAGTAACCACTTTGTAAAGTAATTTAGAATTATGTAGAAACAGAGATGAAGTACTATTAATAAACACTGAACCACCGTTAGTAATAGACGTCGGGCTGTCTCCTCTGTCTGACTCGAATTTCTGAAGAGGTACTCAGACTTCTTTTGCATGTGAATTTACGTATGGAATTTCGAGAAATAAGTAGAATGAAAGGTGGTGTATAGCAATGTTACGTACTAAAATATAAAGATAAGTAAGTATCTTGAAAATTTTGTGAACATAAATCTGTATGCGCAAATGTTGATAAATTGGTGAGACATGTATCCTCTAGCATTTACTTAATCTAATTTTTTTATAACATTTATAAATTTAAAATTCTTTAAATTCTTAAAATTCTTTAATGTGTTTAAAATATCAGTAATAAAGTCATGTTGAGCAAATCCACTTACATATAAATTTAAACTGTTACTATATAATTTTTTCACACATATTTAATTGAGAGAACATATTGTAAATAAATATCCATTTATGCGTACTCTCTAAATATAATAAAGTGTTAATAAAGTAACATAGTACCGCTCAGAATATACATTTTAAAGAATTCTCTGGGGAAAACAGTAATAATATGCTGTTATATAAAAATTAATTCAACTTTGAAATCATAATACAGTAATAGAATGCAATTTTCTTTGTCATTGTACATAAATTCCCGGATAAATTCCCCATTTTGGGAATCTTCCCTGGGAACATTCCCCAAAAATTATCTTCCCGAGAATTAACTGGGAATTACGGGGAACATTCCCGAGAATTACGAAGCACTGGTCATAACACGTGACCTGGAAATTTGAACTTCCCGCGTGAGCGGGACCTAAAATCCCGTGACCTCTCTCAACCAATCAGAATCGAGAAAATTTTTGCTGACTCGGCTCGATATAGTGCGGCAAATACTAGTAACGTGATTAATAGCAATAAAGTGCAAGGGAGAAACATGCAGTCAAACATAGTAAACATCAACCATTGTGATGTTAATGAAGACATTGACAGCGTTTTACAAATAATGAATATTTTACAGGAGGACATGAGGACACTAAAATCAGAAAATGAAGTATTGCAACAAAACATGAAGTCCGTAGAATTATTTGTTGAAACTCAAAACATCTCCAACCAGTGGACAAAAGTAAGTTACAGTACGCTCAGACCCAAATATTCAAATGTGGTATCAGGTAAAACAATTGTATTCGAAAACAGATAGAGTGTGTTTGAAAATGTCGGAAGTGAAGGAGACGTGAATTCAAATGAAAACCGGTAAGAAATACACAATAGAGGAATAGTGCAAGGGTGTAGAAGGGAAAAACTATTACGCAACCAAACGTGCCGAAAGTTACAAACTATAAAACTAATGCAAGAAGAAAGCCTAAGACAGACGCGTAAGTGTACACATATATGGTGATAGTCACGGTCGTGGACTGTCCGAGAAAGTGAATAGTAATTCTAAACAAAAGTCGGCAGTGCAAGGAAATATCAAGCCTGGAGCTAAAAGCGTTGTTGTGTTGTCTGGTATTAATCCCAACATTGTAAATAAGGAAGATAATTGTGTAGTAATATTAAGTGGAACAAATGATGTGTCCAAGAATGAAGGTAGTGAAGCGGTTAGTAGAATTTGCAAATCAACTCTCTATGTAGAATTACTGTAAAACAATTGTGATAAATATCCCTTATCGCCATGATCTTACTGAAGACTCGTGTGTTAATAAAGCTGTACAAAGCACTAACTTAAAATTAAAAACAATGTGCAATCACTTTAAGAATGTTGTAATTGTGGATATCAGTAAGTTAGGTAGGGAAATGTACACTCAGCACGGTATGCATCTCAATCAAAAGGGTAAGGATGAATTAAGTACTAAGATTTGCGAAATAGTTGATAAGGACGTAGCTAGTAACTTTGAAAGTAAGAAAGAAATAGCGATGCCATGGGTAGCACAGAAAAAGTAAATTCACCCGACTCCATGAATAAAATTGCTTGGGACCGGGTGAAAACTTCAGGCCTTATGCAGACTCATTCTGACGCGTGATTAGTGCCACACTAAAGAGTTCAACTAACGAATGTTTCCTGCAGTATTCAGGTCTTTAGTATGACGCTAATCGTATGTCGAAACGACTCTGCATAAGGCGGTTCAAGTTTAACGACGTCTCTTCATTTTGGTGATATAAGTGGTATAATAGATGCAAGAAATAATAATAATAATAATAATAATAATAATAATACATTTCCCCCTTCGTGGCCATAAGTTATCTTCGATCATGCTCAAAGTGGTCTAATAATGTTTTATCAGTTTTCTCTCATTCATATATTGACCATTACCGGGGGAGAATCTTCTAAAATCGTCAATGCTTATAATTAGTTTTTCATTACAAATCAAAGGATAATAATGAAATATTGAACATAATATTTTGTTCTCAGCTGTGGATTTTAGATTTGCAATTCATATAATTTTCCCTTCTAATGGAATTTGAGAGAAAAGTAGTTGCCAAAGATTTATTTACAGAAATGTTCCCAGTCCTCTGATGAACATAGGAACACAATTAAAAAAACAAAAGAAAAACGAATACTCCCTTCAAGGTTTGAACATAAACTTCTAATTGATAGACTAGTGACCCAAACCGCTCGACCAGTTCGTATGTCTTCAGTGAGTCTCTTTTGACTTTTAGGTAAAGTAGTTTCCTGCTCCCCACTTCTTTTTGATTATGTCGATACGACTATAAATTTGTGGTGAATATTTGGCAGTTACAGGTCTTGCAATGCACAAAAGTCTTTTTCGTATAAAATATATTCAATTTTACGTCCTAATAACTTATATACAACAGGTTGAATCTGTGAAATGATTGGGGTTAGAGTGATCGTAAATGCTTTCATAGTAAGGAGCCTGGATATGCAAACCCGCTCAACGTGTGGATTTGCTTTCGAGAAATTTGGTACGTTAGTATACTTGTTACATAATTTCCTGATTTCTTGATTGGTTTTCCTCATTTCTAAATTGACACCAGATTTATCAATTAAGTCGTACCGGTGAGGGACTGTGCAAACTAAAACATTGATATTACTTAATTTATCTAACACACTTTCATAAGCTGCTATTACACTATTTGCTTCATTTTTAGATACATCATTAGTTCCAGTGATTATTAACACATAATCCTGTTTTGTGAGTTTTTCTGTTTCTTGTACGCAATCTTTCAACACTTGCTCAGATCGAGCTCCTGACTTAACAAAGTTAACTGTTCTTACCTTATTTAGTTTGTTGTTCATAAGTGTACCTAACCCACGACCTTGGCTATCTGATAATATAACTACTTTCTTCAGGTCACTTTCCTGTCTATTACTTCCTTCAGCATTCCTATTTCTTCTGTTGCTTTGTCGAGTCACGTCTAATTTTGTTTTTAGTTTGTTATTGGTTTCACAATCTTGAAAGAATTTCGGAATACTTTCCCTGTCCTGCGACGTACTGCTTTTAAAATGTTTTTTGAGCATTTCATCTTCAAGCACTACAAATCTATTCTGAGTTCTAATGCCTTATGGTGAACCTACCTGTTGATATGGTGTGCTATTTACATTACGCATACAAATTTGTGAGTTCAGATTATATCGCGGTTTACTTTTATTTCTTTCGACCTTTTCTTTGTCCTCCAATAACTGCGTTTCGTATTTACTATGGGATTTTACATTTACATTGTTTTTCTTCTGCCGAACATTTCCAACAAATTTTGCTGAGTTTTTAGCTATTGGTTGGTTGACATTTCCATACAACTACCGGTACCAATCAAAAAAGCGTTTAACTTTATTTCTCGCTGTAATTCCAAAACAATGCTGCCTGGGCAAGAGAAATATTAATAATATTAATAGAATCATATGAAAAATATGAATTTTTAGATAATGTGAAGCAGGATTTATATTTTAAAAAACTGCAAGAATTAAGAAATTAGAGAAAGTATGCAGTGAAGTAAGTAGTGTCCGCCCGAACACAGGTTTTTTATGTATGTTGTGCAAGTTGTATACCAAAAAATGTAACAAGTTTTTTTTAAAAAAGCGTGCAGGTTTACTTTTGTTCAAAAGTTGTTAATAGTTGTTCAAAAATTAGAAATCCTTTACTAATTCCCTTCTTAATGTTTTCTAAATGATTTTTGCTGGGCGACATGAAAATATCAAGAATGAATAGTTAAAATTGAAGGGGTATAATAAACAATTGTAGAAAAATTATAATTATAATTAAAATTATAATAAACCAGCACCAGAAACAGAAACATTGGGAGTTAATTGTCATCAATGTTGTGTGGCCTTCGTGCAATATTAGGGGACACTCAGTGACGTGGCGTGACAATTTGACGATTGTTACCGGTTGCTGATACTACAAGTAACTCTTGTTTCTCAATAACAGAAAATCTAGTACTCACTTTATCTTCCAGCGTATCAACCATTTCAAACTATAGGCTTGGCAAAGTGGTCAAATTCCACTTCATTTACTCTTTACCTTTTAGAACAATGTGGCTCTTCATGTTCTTTCATTTATTACTAAATATAATTGAAACTATCTCTCAATGATCTTAGATACTCTTCAAAGTCATCTATTTTCTTTCTGCAGTAACCTACATCATGAACTTTCTTTTGTAAGATATTGAACAAGATTTCTCATCTTGATGCTATAACAGAAAACAGTTCAAGTAAAAAATTGGAGTCAAAACTTTGAAAGGTTTGATAGAATTTTGCTACACAATCTCTGGTTTAGAATCCTATTCGTCGCTTTTATCCATCATGGATTTAAAGACTCCTAATAGTTCATCTTTAAAGCCATGATATACCCTACTTCTATAGTTCAATACCTTGTGTTTGAAACTATAGGGATACTTTTATTGACTACATAATCCAGAGCATTTGTTCTTTTTGAAGACTTGGAGGAAGAAGAAACAAGTTCCAACACATTAAAAAAAAAAAACTTATACCCTTTTCCAGTAGCGTAACTTGAAGCTTCAGTTCCCCCGCAACCTTTAGTTATGCGCCCCTAGAGCTCGTCCCCCCGCCTGGAGGGGTGCGGGGGTGCTATTTACGACTATGCCCTTTTGTATAATCAACGGACATTTCTAAGACTATATTAAGTCTATGGGCATAAGAATGAAAATATAATTAACAAGAGGCTGCAGTTCCCTCATAACTGAAGTTTCATCGTATGTTTGAGCAACAAGTTTTCCGTATTGAAAACTAGTTAGTCAAACTGCGTCACAATGAAGACGATTGCACAGTTCTTTTTCAACACATCAAATTGCATCAAAGTCCAAATTCAACTAGTAGGCTAGCGGCTAGAGTTGGAAATTTGTTGCTTCTAAAGTTTTCTATACTAAATTAAAAACAAAATATTTTCAATTTAATTAGCATAACTCCTAAATAATAATAATTACTCGAATTGGAAGGAGCGCGGGCTTTGCTCTAATTATCATTACTATTCCCCCTTGCTCTTGAAACAGTTCCCATATAGCACAATGTGTTTCATCGATAGGCATTTCAGTATAATTAGTGACACTTCAGGGACTGACAATATCTTCAGCAAAAACAACAAAAATAAAATCCCAATTAAAAGAAATCATGCCCATAAGCTCTTATTAACATTCAGTGAGAAACTTTATTTTGAATCAAAGTAAACCTATATTAAGTTTTTGTTAGAATATCCTATGGAATATATTCTTCTTGTTCACTGTTGCTGTATTATTCAAATTTAAAGATAACGTGTTAACATACAAAAGTCGTGTAAAATGATAGATTAACATATAAATAATGCACTGGAACATCAGTCTCACAGTAGCTATTAGTATGAAAAGCCTGTTACTTATATTTGTCCGAAATTGTATGCTGTTAAGACAATGAAATAACCTTATGAATACTGAAATTGCAGCCAAGATTCTATCCTTAGAATGGGGAAGCAAACGAAACAGTATAGTAGAATTACCGCCCGCTCGAACTTCTACAGCGAGAGGAGAGCGAATAGACTCCTAAGCTGGCGGTGAGTAGTTGATGATATTCTAGATTCTCCTTGTTTTGACAGGGAACGTTCCTATTTTTTCCTGTTCCACTCAGCCGAGCGGTAACATAAGGTCTATTCCGGAAGTCCAAATACGAGCGCGCAGGATGCTTCTGGCTGGCACGCTAAAAGGTGCTTCTGGAGTGAACGAACGCTATCGGGGTTCGCGTTACCTCTGAAATCTGCGGTCTCAACAACAGTATGCTCCTATTTTGTGTTGGCATGTTGCATTCGTTCGCAATGTAATTGAAGCATACGGTAGGCCATCCAAACTTTTTTTTTAAAAAAAAGGAAAATGTACACATCTTCCCATGTCGATAATGAAATTTGAAGATATACGAAAACAACGAAAAACTTTAATATTTTCACTGTTACCGCCGGTAACAGCGGTAATACGCACTACACGTCCCTGGGGACAGTTCTACAATGCTGGCACAATACAGAAAGTCCGGGTGTAGTGCATCAAAGGAGCTCCCGGAGAGGTATAAATTTACTTTATGGGTTATGTGGGCATTTTTTGTGGGTAAGGAGCTGAGCGGATAAACTCAGTACCTATACTAGAAAAATTGCACTTTCTTTATTTTAGCTTTCCGCGCCTGATAACTGTCCTCATTTGCATATGTGGACAAGTTTTTTGATTTTCAGTTCTACAATCTGGTGGATACAAAGATCTACAGACCTTTCTTCAGCTGATACAGACTCCCTCTTGTTCGTATCTCGCTGCCGAATTTTCGGAGTTACTAGTTTCAATAGCGTATGGAATTCTGAATAGTCCACTCTGTAGATTTTTTTTTTTGTAGGAACGAGGATCTTCTGTATGTAGTTCATTATTCACCATTGAAAATACGGTGCTTTACTGTGCATTATTAGGGCGAAGAATTCACTCCCTGACCAGCAGCTCCTCTTTACTCTTTCTCGTTTTTTGGGGGGAGGGGAGGGCGGATTTTGTGTCAACAACGGAGCAGATATCACTGCTACGGCTATTTCATCTTCTGAACTCATATTCTGAAATAGATAAACAATAATATTTACACTTACGACAGTTGATTGCCCTGTGCGTAACACATTCTGCAAGTGCTTTTGTCTGTTCAATACACCGACCACGAGAGGCTCTGCAGGTAAAACCTACCTAGTTTTAAGGATCGTCTGAGACCCCTACATCACCTCAGGATAAAAGAAATTGTATGAAAGTTTGAGTTAAGCAACACTGTTAAGTTGCATCCTGGATTGAGGCCTTAGTTCAGATCTGTGTGAGACGGGCTTAAGTTTAAAATATTTGTCCGTAATTGTTGCTTGTAAAGTCGTCTGGACAGCATGGAGCTAGCTGAGGAATGGAGAAATTTCAAGATCACCTGAAAGAAGATAAAATGGAAAGTAAGGAGATTCGTCCCTCCAACTTTCAGTGCATCCCCCTGGAACCATCTAGAAATTCCTACTCTTAAATACCAAAGTGAGAGACCAGTGACAGTGCGAAATTACGGAAAGTAACAATGTACTGAAGTTCAACCAGTAACCCACGTCTTCCGCACTCAGAGTGAAGATAATTGAGCCAAGTGTTAAATTCAATTTTTATATTCAATTATTCAAATTAAAGTGCCAAAGTGTAATTTATCTTGCATTAGTGAAGATTCAATGTTACTGATTAAAATCAAGAAAATATAATTACACGTATCCTTTCATCATAATTTATCAAAATTATCATTATGATTTAAATTCGTATATTACAGTTTAAGATAACCTAATTCATTTTTCTTTTCAGCATAATTAATTAATGCCCATGCAACGTAATTATTTTTGCATTATTAAATTATATTGACATTAGAGACAGTTGGAATTAGTCTTTATGTCGATTTCCCAGAATGTTCTGACCCGAACTTTAAACCGTACTATCCAATGGCTATATGGTCGGGTTTGGTAAAAACTTCGAACTGCCATTAAATCCTAAAGGAGACGTTCAGGATATAGACGATCGAATTCCGGAATATGATTAATACCTAAGCCCTCATACGAATTCACAGGGACTCGAACCCAATAGTGATAAAATGTCTTCCCAAATAGGGACGTACAAGGATCGAACCATAATAAGTTGGAGCCAGCGGAAGAGTTGGGTTTCGAGCAGATATTTCTACCAATATCTAAAAGGTAAAATACTATGTGAAACGTTTGTTGTGAGAGAACGCGAGCGTGAATATAAGTAATTACGGTTTACTTTTGGAACTGGGGGCCACAATATTTTGCTTAAATTTCGCTCTTTCTAGCTGTATTTTCGGTATTGTTTGATGTTTTTGGTAGGTTGGATTTGTTTACGTTAGGTTAGGATATAAGGATTTGGGGGACCAGAATTCTTTACTTAAAATTTGTAACGTTTTTCTTTATTTTCTGTGTTTTAGTGGTTTATGTTAGGTTAGTTTAGTATAGGTTGGGTTATGCTGTCTTAGTCCGTGATAGTTACAGTTATGTAACATTAATTCATGACTTCTGTGAATATGGAGGATTTTACCTGATTTTGGCCCAACTGTTGCCAAATTATCCCTTAACCACTGTTAATGCACAATATATTGAAATGAATTTTGAATGGTAGTTAAAGTATTCTATGTGTAAGTATGCTTTTCCACTATCCTCCTTTCTACTGACTCGTCTGCTCCCTACGCGAACATTCCCCTCCTTCCGGTCGGCGCCCGTGCTGCGCTCCTGCCGAGACTCGGTTAAATAGTATTTACGTTTTTAGTGGCCACCTAGCACAAGGTGGTTCATGTGTTATGTACTTTTTTATGCCATACATCCACACAGTATTTATACTGAGCCCTCCTCAAACGAAAGTGCAAGTAGTAATGGCGCTTCTCATTTAGTGAATGCTGTACTAAGGGAAATACAAATCTCTAACCTAACATGAAAATCAGCCACAAGGAATGTGTCAAAATTTGGTATAACCGTCTGGATGAGTAGTCCTAATGCTCCGATATATACTAACAATTGTAATGCGATATAATTTCTTTATTCTTCATTTGATATCATAGAAATCTATTTTTAAATTTTATGTCCCGCGATTATGCCGTCTAGGCTGGAGAAGATTATGATTATGGGAAATGAACGGGAAGGGTGGAGTTAAGAAAGAGGAAGGGAGCGGAAGAACCTGAGAAAACCCACATACATAATGCTTGTCCACCATAAAGTTTGCATAGTATGAGCTGGGATCGAACCAAGGACCTTTGCCTTTAAGTGAACGCTCTATCGGAGCCCTTGATATCATTTAACACGTGTACGGAGACTTACATTATAAGCATTGGTGTCAGCTCTTCCCTTAAAATTTACTCAGTATTGTCTTGTTTGGAAAAGAAAAACTTTGTATAAAATTTTAAATTCTAATGACTAATTTTAGTAACTTTGGGAGTTGTGCTGTGAGTAACGATGTCTTATGTGTGCTGTAATAAAATAGTCCTTGAAAAGGATTTCCCAAGAGGCAGGGATAAGAAAGAATTATTCTGGTTTTTAATTTGTCCCTATGTTTATTTTTGGTTTTAAGCGTGGAAAAAATCCACACTTTTTTGCACTTTTATGAATACATAGAGCCAGTCTGATCCAGGTAGTAATGCGTCTGACTACGAATTGGGTAGTCCTGGTTCAAATCCCGATCACAACTGATATTTTTTCTATATGGTCCCATGCCTGGCGATGCTAAAGTGCACATATCGTTCTGTCAAATTGAGCAAGTGTTCTTGGTATTCTGGGATACTTCAGGGTAACGGCGTTTGAGTGTGGAACAAACCCTCTAGCTCGTCTAGTGCAGTTGGTTACGGAAATATAGAACGTAACCTTCACTTTCTTCTTCATCGCACTCTTATGAATGCAAATATAAATATATCGACCTTACGTACTTAGGGGCAAGTGCAGTTTCCAGTTTCCTTTATAAGAGTTTTACGGGTGCTTAATTTGAAAGGAATTTTCAAAGAAAGCTGTGTCGTCAAAGCGAGATTCTTGGGATGTTTCTCAAGGGTAGAACGAGTCCTGGGACCGGACGACACCCGTCTTATTTTAAAAGAAATAAAAATGTGAATTTTAGCTTTTTTTGGAGAGATAGAGAGTGTGGGTACGTGAGAGGTGAGGAAGAGAAAGGAAGAAATCTGACGTCACAGTACCTGTAGCTTCATCTTCTCTGCTGGGCTTCCTCCTGTTGTTCGTCTGGTGTTCAATATGTCGAAAACCGAATTTTAGACTGTTCGATTCGTTTTGTAAGCTGCTCTCGGAGTGCCCTATTGACTGCCGTGCACTCCCCGTAACGACTCCCGACAAGCTCTAGTGTCTAACCTCGATAACCGACTCCAAAGTCTCTAAGCGACTCCAATGGCTTCGTGTGACTCCCTGTTTCCGGGATGGAGGTAGTATTTAAAGACAAAGATCTTCTGGTAATTCTGCTGACTCCAGACACGTGTAGATGAGATTTTTCGTCCCAACAGGTACTCATAACGTCAGAGATGGACAGATAGTTGGGAAAGGAGCTCTCTCAGCTTTATTACATAAAATACACATTGACATAATACATTACATAACATAAACAAACACTTTCACGATCTAACTACGAATGCACAAAATTACGGAAGAGAAACGTTGACTAAATTCTCAGACACACATGATTTTCATTAGACATCCGAATAATTAGCGTTCTTCGACACACAAGAAATAGTTTTATGTAATTAGGAAATAAAAAAAAGAATAGTCCCACAACACCGAAGATAAGTCTTAAAGAATAAATGATTTTGTGGGAGATCAACGAAAGTCAATAAATAATTAATATTAGTCTCTTCACACTCCCACCGCTAGCCTTAGAAGAAAACACGCATCGTCGTAACCACTATTTTGAAACTTGACTATATATATTGTTTTGATTAACGTCACTATATGATAAATAAAATACATGAAGTACACTGTAGCAAGAAACAAAAAGGAAAAAGAATGAATTTCTGTTGTTCAGTATCTCATTTTTTTTTAAAAAAAGGAAAATAAATCTCACACCAAAGAAATCGACGATAATCAATAAATCGTGAACCAAACACTGCACATAAACACACAAAGCACTAACTAACATTCTACGTTTTCGATGTAACTAATAAGGCTTGATGTCAACAAAAACATATGGAAAAGCACGTGTAGTTGTTTAGTGAACTTGAAAAACACTTTGGTCAGCAGAATTGAACATCTTCACTGGGTTAGTGTTCTGAAGATAAGACAATTCTTGGAATGCACGTGGCCTTGTTGTATGAGAGGTATCGCTGGCAAGGTGGCCGCAAGTTGGCAGCACTAATCAAACTTCTTGAGATTCGTTGACTGAGAGGGAGGAGGGAAAATGACGCTGACAGCCATCTTGAAGAATTGTCCATCTTCTTTAGAGTGGAGGAACAATGATATTTTTCGTTTACTTTTGCTTTCGTGTTTGTGAGTTGGAGAAAAGAAAAAAAAATAAAAATAAAATAAGGAATATCAGCATGGTTATGGAGCTGACGTATTGGCTGATAAATCAGGTGAGAAAACTGAAGATTATAGTTAAAACTGGTAAGCGGGTCTGACGCTAAGTGTTGTCATGATGAAAAGTTCTTGGTTCGCGTCCATCCAAATTGCAGTATGGAGAAGAATTACTGTCCTCTTCTTCTCTTCTTAAAGCTGTGGAATCTTCTTGGCTTCAAACAAGCTGCGTACTGTGAGGGTTGAATGGGGTATAATTGTTAAGAATAAGGAGGTTATGGATGTGAGTAGGACCATGAGGGGGTGGAAATTAGAAATGTTAAGATTTAAAATTAGGGTTCATTTGGTACAGGGTGATTGAAATATAACGAGAAAGAGTTATCAAATTATATAGCAGAAGTGTGGTGGGTAAAAAGAGAGAGAAAAACATGAAAGTTTAATGGTGGGAAAAAACGAAAAGAAAAATTTCTAAGATGGCGGCAGAGCGTTGATGCTAGAAAACGCAAGGTATTATGCGCTTAAAGATGGCGACGACCATGAAAGTGCAAGGGTAAATACAAGAACCGGTAAACTAATGTAGGTAGGATTTAGGAAGGGGGAGGGACTAGAAAAAGAAGAAAAAACTCGAGCAGATATAAATACACATAAGTAAATCGATAAACGTAGTGCCCAAACTCTTGAATCATACAACTTTTTATAATAATGACAAAACTCTAATTTTGGGGGGGGGGTCATTATTTCCAACATAAACCTAACCCATTTCCTGATTAGGTTCGGAACTTATGGTAACTAGAGGTTGGATTGGGTTTTATCGCCCAATACTCGATTGTGTTAGTAAAATTATGTTGGAAATAAAAGTTGGGGGGGAAAGAAGGTCTCTAAATTCACAAAAATAGGTATCTCCGGTAATGATTCTCAATTTTATATGGTCGTGCGTATATACGTACTAATATGTTCTTCTAGATGCTGTTTCACAAAATGCGTGAATTGCTCGACATCTCAGGTTCCGTATCCACTTTTAAGAATACACTATATAGTTGGAAATGTACGAAGATTTTACGTTAGAATTCGTTAATTCCAAGACAGTAGAAGGCGGCACTATAATCTCTGTACCAAAACTTCCGTCACTAACTATCAATTCTTCCGGAGGAGGAGGTAAACTCAATTCTGACACTGAATGTGCATCCTCATTTCTGTTCGCAGTGGTGAACTTTTCCGGGGGTCACTTCAGGTTCTTGATCTCTTTCTTCAGACCTCTCGTTACATTTATTCTCAAAACTCTTCGTCTGCAGCGGCGTATCATCACCAATTTTTTTTTCATTAAGCTTTTCATTACTCTATAGAGCAAAATTAGACTTACAATTGCAATAACGGTTTGCACAATGTCTAAAAAGTAGCTCAATTCTTGCAAAGAAAATTCCGTAGACGCATTACATTTTCTACAAAACCATATAAAATTGAAAATCCCATGTTCCCTTAGCAAATAAATAAGAGGAAGAGTGATGATGATATTCCAATTAATAATAATTCCTGGTATAAAATACTCATGCTTATAGATAGGCATCTTAATGGGCGTCTGGTCAATTATCGTAAATGCTGATATATTCATATGTCGGATCGAAGAACTCCAAACATCGTTTAGCAAGGATGAAACATTAAAAAATTCATTCCCTTTATACGTAGATCGTAATAGCATCAGATCATTAGAGACTAGCTGGCTCGGAAAAAGATGTAAAAATACAGGTTCTGTAAGATCATTGTCGAGACACGGAAAATCCGATGTGACGAAAAGATTTCTCTCCACAATTAATTTAGTATTGCATGGTATTCGAATTTTAAGGGCTCCGTATAATCTGGCTTCTTCTGGAACTCGAATAATTGACACATTTTCTCTAGTCTTCAAAGTTAGAAATTCTGGCGGGTGTTAAAACAAACTCATGCGATCCAATGTCTATAATCCGTGCCTCTTTCGAATCATAGCACGTATGGTCACAATTGTGTAATATTTCCCTGACTGTACTGGCAACGAAAGCTGCGTGAGCACAGTTTATTAAACGAGATCGTGTCACAGTGTGTGTAGGTATCTTACATAACTTTGATTGGCTATAATGACAAGCAAGTAGGCTTGTTCCTGTTATTGGTATAAAATCTTTTTTATCTTGAACTACCATAACTAAAGGCTGAATATCAACGGTACAAGTTTGGTTGTATACAGCAAACGGAAGTGGCTGCACATCATATAACTCAAACGAAGGCTGTATTTCAACGATCGGAATTTTCATCTGTACGTAAATGTACGTATCGGTGATTGAACAAGTCAAAACATTAATTGAATAATACATCTCCAATAACGACTTATCTATGGCTAAGTTATATCCATTTTTCAAAATATTCTCGAATTCAGATAAATGTGCGTGCAACACTTTATAAGGAATTATATTAGGGTTCAGCCTAGCATCTGTACACATCTGAATTGTCAGATCATATTTAAAAATTTGTAGAAACTGTACAAACTGCGTTGAAATCGAATAAAACTCTTGAATGAACGAAATGACCTCTTTATGGACTCGATTTGCAAGCTTATTCAGATGATCTCCCAGATCATGTTCTTGATCCAATATCTGTGCCGAAAAGTTTCTAATTTTATGAAAATTATCCTGTATCTGATCTTGAAAACTTAAAAATTCTGAAGTTGTGTTCTGAATATATAAATTGTTTTTCAACAATTGTTTTTGCAAACCCAGTACTGTCTGTTCCAAATGAAATTCCTTCTTGTTTATCGAATCAATAGATGAACTGTCAGCTACGTCACAACACCAATTCAATGCTTTCCCAATGAACCCTAGCAGTGCACGTGGAGATCTGGTTGATAATCGATGAAATAGTGAATTTGGAGGCTTTAAAAAATAATCGTTAATATGGACTTGCAGATTATGATGGTCTTTCGCAGCTTCGCAGACATCTGGAGCTAGAGTGTCATTTTCGTTGCAAAGCAAAGATTCAAGAAGAGAAGAAACCTTAACATCATGCGGAAAGGAAAATGTCAAATTAAAAGATATCGGTAAAGAGTGTTGGTACAAAATAACATTAGGGAGTTTACGGAAAAATAAACCAGATGTTATTTGGAACTCGGTGTTATTAGACGTCACATGTGGGAAAGAGAAAGATAGGATAATGCAGCTTAAAACAAAATAGGTTATCTGAAACACAAATTAAATATAATGAGAAATTTAGAATTTTCACATGTTCTATTGATTATTATCTCTGCTAGCCTAAGTATATATGTTCTTGTTAAATTGCGTTACTTATTTCAATGTTTCTTTTTTTCTAGGTAAGTGGAGAGTCTGAAATTTCTAAAATAAAGTCGTCCCAAAAAATGATAATAGGAGACGGATATGATGACGAGAGCAAAAGAAAACTGCATAGCACTGATGATGAATAACTATATCCTTTCCCATATTCTAAATATATTGCTAGCGTTAAGATAGCTTTAAGTCAATTAACCAGTAACATACTAATACTTTTTTCTTTCAGCTATTTTATATAGGAAAATAGAGGTGCATAAGTTGTTCATAGATTTTTTGATTCTCTTTGTCATACTGCACGAACACTATTCTTTCCATAGAGTCAAGATGTTGTTCCAGAAAAAGACGTACTCTTTGTAACGCAACGCGACAAGCATCTTCTTTAGGAAAACCAAAATCTCCTGTAAAGATGTTGGGGAACGCAATGGATGTTATATCGTTGTCTACTGCTAATTGCAACGTTTTTTCGTAACACATTTTTAACTTCTTAGGATTTCGATCATCATGTGCGCTAACATGATTCACAAAACCCACGGGTAGATTGTAACCCTGTGTAATGTATACTTTACCCTGGGAAAGGTGGGGTATTTTACGACACTCGTCTTGCATTTCTTCTCCTGCAAGACTTTGAATTGCTTTGTCCATGCCTCCTCGTGGCTCTAGAAAGGAATTGGACGAGTTTACTATACAATCACCATCTAACGTCGTGATTGAACCGTAATAAAGCGCAACTTTCTTATTAATGTCGTGGTTGACGGCAAACTTTGGTCTCTCCAAACCTTCCACTGAACTTGTTTTCGGACCCACCTGATCCCAAGATGGTAGATCAGACATAAAAACAACTTTCCTTATAAACAACGATTCTAATTGCGTTTGGTTATCTGGGTCTTGGAATTCCATTAAGAAGGAATATACCTTATCCACTTCCTGGAGATTTTTATCCGGTACTCCCTCTCCTACTACATCAATCTCAGATGTTTCTAATTTACTCAGATTTTTAGGCAGTCCTTCTGGAGGAGGAAAATACTTTTTTAACCTGTCGATGGCTATAGAATCAATCTTCATCTGACCTCGAGGAATTCGGTATTGCATTGACGTAAACGACTGTAGGTCCAAGGATCTTAAGTCACCTACGAACGTTCGCTGTCCGTTGGGTTTCTTCACCAAAATAATCCTTCTCTTCCATGGAAACGTTCCTTCCGGATAGGGCGTTTTGTTGACAGACGTACTGTTGGAAAATCGATTTTCGTGCTCAAAACCACGGGCAGGTCCCACATCGTCTTCCGACCAACTCCAAACATCGGCAAACTGGTAAATTAGGTCGTAAAAACGCTCCCGGTCTTTTGGAGACAAATCTGGGTTGACATCTACTCTTTGCGGGTCACATATCCTTCTAGACTGTTCCAACTTCTCTGGAGACGGTAAAGATTCTTCTGACGCTGTTAATGTCCTTTTTTCTGGATCATCGGGTACCTCCTCGAACTTCTCTGCATCGCCTATCTTCGTTCCTTGGTGCAACTTCACGGTGTTGACGGTGGGATTCGTTACAAACAGCACTGGGGACTCACAATCTACTATTACCCTTGGGATAAAAATTCCCAACATTTCCTCTATACGCTGAGACGGTAACAGTAACGCCTTTTCCCCGTAATGTCCCAACTGGAACGTAACTTCACTAAAGTGTGCGAACGAGGTGGTAAAACAGTATTCTCTAAGACTCTAAAAATAGCTCTAGATTCCCGAGCGATTCTCGCTGTTAATACTTCAGATAAGTTGTCCTCTAAATTTCTACGTGGTAACTTCCTGGACGGAGGACGTCCAAAACGATACAAAGTCAAATTTTGCTTATCATAACTTAAGATAGCTCTATGTTTTTCTAAGAAGTCCGCACCAACCAAAGGACCATAATCAAAACTCGGGATTATCCTAAAAACGTGAGTAAAACACCTGTTTCCAAGGAAAAATTTCAACAAGGCAATTTCGGATACTTGAATGCTTTTTCCCGTAACTCCCTTCAATCTGGTGTTAAGACGAAAACGTCTTGCGTTCTTCGGAACTAAATTCTCCCCGAGACAACTTATTTGGGTACCAGAATCTATCATGATCTTAACTTGCTGACCATCTAAAAGGGCCGAAACATGTGGTAAGTCGTTAGAAGATACAATGGGGACTATAACGCACCTCCGAGCAGATTAGTCCCTGTCATCTACTCTGTTTTTGAGTTTAAAGACGCCCTACAGTACCGTGCAATACGGTTAGGCATGTTGCATTTATAACAGACAATGGGACCCTTACTAGGAGTCGAACCCTGGGTCTGTGAAGAGGATTGCGTGGAAGAACCTGAGTTGTTTTTATTATTGTTGTTATTATTGTTTCTACGGTTTTGACGATTATCACTTCTCTCGTTATTACCCTGACCTACATTCCTTTGCTGACTATTCTTATTTTGTGCATAATCGCTACCTTGATTGTCATCATTTGAGGTTAACGCGGATATCTGAAGAGTCATTTTAGCTAATTGCTGTTGCAAGTCATTCATTTGATCACTAATTGCCTTAGTCTGTTCTTTCTGAGCTGTAGCTGACTGAACAAAATTCTCTTGGCTGTACAGCGGACTTTGGACTGCTGACTCCACACTTCTACATAACTGACTATCAACTTGGCTTGGCGGAAGCACTGACGAATGCAAGACCGCAGAATTTTTTTTAAAGAATTTTTCCAACTCTTTTCTCTTGAGTAACAGCCGAGTCTTTTCTTCCACTACTAAATCACCCAATAACGCAGCTACGGTATTATATTCTTTACGAATGACGACCTTGAAAAAGTCGGGCAATAGCCCTTCGATGATCAGTTATATTTGTTTTCTCTCAGGCGCGTTAGGATCTGCTCTCAGAATGAGATCCTGTTTTGCATATACGTAATCAACGACCGACTCATCATCGCCCTGTTCCCGTCCTCGCATTTGGGCCTCTGTCAACTGGGGAACCAAATTACCCTTAAACGCTCTTATAAACGCCCACTTAAATTGCTCATAAGACAGCAGAGCAAAATCCGGCTTTCTCTCCATAGATGTAAACCATGATTCGGCTGGACCCCTAAGCAAATTCCCAAGTACAAGCTTCCGTCTCATCCCATCCCAACCATTGATGTCAGCAATAGATTCATATTTACACACAAAACGTTCCACGTCTTCCCCTAACCTAGCATAGAAAGGTTCTGGTCTTACTATGGTATTAAAAATAGGCAACGGTTGGTTATCGCCTCCTGACGCCATGTCTAAACTGGGCTCCTCGACTGTAACTTCTAAAGAATCGGGTGTAATATCGGATAAGACCTCAGAAAATTCTAACTTTTTCCGAAGCTGGTCTAAATAATTTCTGGTAAACTTAGCCGATACAGAGGACGAACAAGCCGCGGGATCGAAATAAATCGTGTCACTAAGATTTAAGAAGTCATCACCCGGTACTAAAAATTCGTCAACAAGACGTCGCAACATATACACAAAATATGAACTAAAATGGGCACTAGTTAAACGAAATACACAGTGTACATATATAACTACTTAAGTCTAAATAACACATGCAAAAACTTAGAGGGAGGAAGAGAGATAACAGAATGTCTTAAAGCAGAAGAGGTATTTGGGGTTTCTCCACCACTCTTCAAAGGATTGAAGAGAAAAGAAAACAAATCTTGCGAATAAGAAAAAAATAAACTAATAGCGTTTCAGAAGCGTAATACAGAGAGGGTGGGGGAGGGGTAGCGGTGGTGAAAATGATTAGAAAAAAACTTAATTGAAAAGTTGTAAAGAAGAAACCAGTATATCCACCATTTTACGAGGGGGATAAAGGAACAATTACTGATAAAAGATCAGCATCTCCGCCATTTTACGTGGGGAAGAGAATAAAGTAGAAATTACAAAGAAAAAACCAGCATATCCATCATTTTACGGGTGCTTAATTTGAAAGGAATTTTCAAAGAAAGCTGTGTCGTCAAAGCGAGATTCTTGGGATGTTTCTCAAAGGTAGAACGAGTCCTGGGACCGGACGACACCCGTCTAATTTTAAAAAAATAAAAATGTGAATTTTAACTTTTTTTTGGAAAGAGAGAGAGTGTGGGTAGGTAAGAGGTGAAGAAGAGAAAGGAAGAAATCTGACGTCACAGTACCTGTAGCTTCATCTTCTCTGCTGGGCTTCCTCCTGTTGTTCGTCTGGTGTTCAATTTGTCGAAAACCGAATTTTAGACTGTTCGATTCGTTTTGTAAGCTGCTCTCGGAGTGCCCTATTGACTGCCGTGCACTCCCCGTAACGACTCCCGACAAGCTCTAGAGTCTAACCTCGATAACCGACTCCAAAGTCTCTAAGCGACTCCAATGGCTTCGCGTGACTCCCTGTTTCCGGGATGGAGGTAGTATTTAAAGACAAAGATCTTCTGGTAATTCTGCTGACTCCAGACACGTGTAGATGAGATGTTTTCGTCCCAACAGGTACTCATAACGTCAGAGATGGACAGATAATTGGTTAAGGAGCTCTCTCAGCTTTATTACATAAAATACACATTGACATAATACATTATATAACATAAGCAAACACTTTCACGATTTAACTACGAATGCACAAAATTACGGAAGAGAAACGTTGACTAAATTCTCAGACACACATGAATTTCATTAGACATCCGAATAATTAGCGTTCTTCGACACACAAGAAATAGTTTTATGTAATTAGGAAGGAAAAAAAGAATAGTCTCACAACACCGAAGATAAGTCTTAAAGAATAAATGGTTTTGTGGGAGATCAACGAAAGTCAATAAATAATTAATATTTGTCTCTTCACAAGAGTTGGTACGGGCCGGAGGGAGGGTGGTTGCCACGAATATTGAATTTATATATTTTTTTTGTAAAATATTATTTTCAAACTTGAAATTATGTAAAGCAAAGAGATAGTGATAATCGGTAAACATTCAAAGCTTGTAAGATATGTCTGTCAATATGTGTGCCTGTAAGGTAAAGATCTGTATGTCATAAAGAATGAGTACAATTGTAAAATAATTGATGAAATTTATAGTATGCATATTTCTGTATTCCTCATGTATGGCTCTTCATAATATACCTAGATACTAAGATACCGTAAGATGGGGTGCTTTGCACAAAATATGAAAGAGTTTCAGTCCTCTGTTGGCAAAACCATGAACAGTAAAGAGGAAGTTTCAACTGCCACCGTAAGATAGAACATCTAACTGTATTTTGGCTTTAACAATGGTGGTTAACATTAGTTCTAATTAAAGGGAGAATTCGTTGTTTTAGAGGCGTGGAAAGCAGTCACTGTAAAGGCCAACAAAATTTGAAAGGTATCACGTACAAGATTTTCCGTCAAAGTTAAATCATATTTGTAGAATACTAGTGTGTATAATGAGACTTTAATGCAACAGTTGAAATTGCAATGTGAAACGTTTTATGTCGTAAAAAGAGTAAAACTGGAAGAAGGCGGTTTCAGGCTTTAATCCGGGTTACTTTGCACACGTCAAAAGTACATCTTATACTGCTTGTAGACGATTCAAGAAAGCTTGAACAGGAGCCTTGTTCAAGACTATTTGATGAAAAAAACGTCAGCACTGATGTAATTTTTGTCTTGAATTGAATAGTTTCGTTCAAGTGATTTCGTGTCAGTCCTGTTCTAAACAATCCATTTCAAGAGCATTCTAAAGTCAATCAGCGCTCGAATTGATTGCAGGAAAATACACAATTATGATGGCGTAGTGAGGCATACCGGCAAGTGTTCAATAAATATATTTTATTACTCTTTTCCATAATTATCTGATGTTCAAAAGTGTGCTTATGATCATAAAGAAAGGCTAATATCTGGGCTGGAAGATATTGTTAGTACTTTTCTTCATAATATATACGATTTATGTAGCTACAGTGCTTGCATGCCCATAATTATTGATAAATTTTGAGGCAATGATAGGTAGAAGTATTAATTTTAGGACTTAATATACCCCTACAAAAATATCGGGTGTAGATTAAGAAGGAAGAGTTCATTAAATAAAAATATATATATTCTAATTTTCTTGCTTTAATAAGACGTTTTCTAGAGTTATTAATCTGGGATAATAAAAAAATAATTCCGTACAGATTGATGTTATGCTTGCAGACTAGTACCCTGGAAACTATTACATGTTGTCCTATTATAAAACATGCAATTATTTTATTACGGGATTCACACATAGTATTTCATAAGTTATTTCTTAAAGTAGGAGTTCCCTTCATGCGTGCAGGTTAATTTTACGATGATTTTCCCGTAAGTTACAATGGGTATTCAGACACATGCCGCATATACGAAGTTAAAAATAAAATTAGAATCGAGAATGCTAGTTTACAGTGTCAGGGCAGGATCATAGAAAGGTGCCCACGCGAGAGTCCGTCTCTCGGGAGCAGGCGCGTCATCGACGGAGGTTATAGTGCAAGAAACTTAAGAATACGAGTAATCCAACAAACGTTTTGAGATCGTATTCACACATTTGAACTCAACTATAGTCCTTGTAATGTTTTGATGCTGTTAACATTAAACTTCCAAACATAAAATACTTGTTTCCTACATTATACAGGCATGTTCCGTCAGTGGAAATTATTATCCCAAACAGTCCTCTTTCATACGCACTCACATATTTTGACAGTAAAATTACTACTTGCTTGACTAGTTATTCTTAACCAGTGCTAAATATGGGATAGATTTGTGAATGTGCCTGATGCAGATATGGGTGGTAAGTCCATTGGCTGAAAAATAATATATTATCATTGCTTCGTTTGGTTTTCTACGTGTTCAGCCTTTTTTTAAAAAAAAAAACAGTCTTAGATGCCGTAGCATAAATAAAATCAAAAGTTTGTCATTGCCTCGTGATACAATTTTGGGAAACAGTTCGATTTTTCTTTTTGAGTGTGATTCTGCCATGAGTAGGCCATTTGAAGAATCAGATTTTTGAAAAGCTTAG
This sequence comes from Thermobia domestica, assembly GCF_964235325.1. Taxonomy (NCBI): domain Eukaryota; kingdom Metazoa; phylum Arthropoda; class Insecta; order Zygentoma; family Lepismatidae; genus Thermobia; species Thermobia domestica. The sequence continues at coordinate 163,882,428 of NC_137471.1, read as the reverse complement.
TACAGGGACATTAAATCTAACAGCACTTTACTCATTTAACTTAATCTAACCTAAATCGCATTTAATGTAAAAGGCGCAAAATATTTCGAGAAAGTTCGAAAGGGATCATAATCATAATTTATTGCATCCGTTCATTGTCATACACCGAAATTGGACATATCATTTATATATGTACCAGTATACATAAACATACATATTATTATTACATATAGATTCTTATGGTTTCACTAATTTACTTACTATACATTTAATTTTACGTATACGAATTATTTTCTACATATTCTTCAACCGAGTAAAAGCAATGTTCTATCAAGTACCTTTTAAGTATGGATCTAAAGCTATTGACAGAGACCTAATTTTTTATACATGATGGAAGTGGATTGTGTAATAGAGTACTTTTGTGCGTAACTGATTTATTGTATATATTTGTCCTATGTGCATGCAAGGAATGTCGTCTTTACTTCTTGTGTTATAACTGTGAATGTCTTTGTTAACAATAAATTCACTACTATGTTTTTTCAAATACATTAATATTTCAAACAAATACATTGAGGGAAGAGTCATTATTCCAAGTTCTTTAAAAATAATTCTGCAAGAAGAATCCATTTTACTCCGGCTCGTTCGGACTACGTCGCGCTGCGCAAAATGCATCAACAGACTTGCGCGGTGGAATGACTGTATCTATGTTAGCCTCTGGCGTATTTAAACTTAGAAATAAGTAAAATAAGAAGGTTTTAACGTAAATAATTTGCAGTTTGAGTAAGCCATTTCAGTACTTCATGATATTTTTTATTCCTATATCACAGGAGAATGACTCATTCCCTTCATTACATTGAGTGACCACCCATGGCTGAACTATTAGAATGTAGTTCCTGTGGAGGTACCAGAATATACATAATTATCTTCACAAATATTGGTAATTTTGTAACTGTTCCAAATTTATGCCTAATATTATTTTTTATTTGAGCGCAAATATTGCATTAATGTGCATTTGTGACGTTCATCTGAACTCGTAGGGTTCACTTTTTGTGTGCCTTGTGGTGATTGTGCTACCACCTAGTAGTAGTGTAAGAAAAAGGACTAGAAGAAAAGGAAGTGAAGAATTAGGAGAAATGTGTGTGAAGAAACTAAGATTCTTGCCTATGTGTTTGTGTCAGCCGAGAGAAAGTCAAATGGAACCCTAATAATATTAAATTTAATTCAGATTTTGTTCAACTGAAATTCTTTGTCGCTAGTGTCGCTTACTCTCGCATACCGCTATTCTCTTGTTTCAGAAGGTATCCATCCATCTTTATCGTTTTAGTGAGAATAGCAAATCCTGTGTACCTGTATGTAACTGCGATTTGGTTGACTGTCGAACTCCCGTTTCGTATGCTAATGTTATTTAATACAAGTGCTATTATTGCTTCGAATGCTACTTTTGATTATGACTTGTGCAGTGATTTAAGATATTTAGTGCGGAAATTTAATATCTGAATACAATTTTTCTACTTCAGAACAATAACTGGTCGCGGCTTTTTTGTGTATGTGCAGTGGCGAAGGGCGGTAAGAGGCCCTGAGTCCCGGCCAACTCATTTATTTTCAGAAATTATAATTTATAATTAATTCATTTTCCCTGCACAGAATGCATGATATTTTCTAAGTTGAAAAAAAAATCGACAAAAAAACGTGGTTGGCACCACTGCTAGGAGGCGGCAGTAGAACTACAGCCAAGCTACTCAGAAAATCCCGCGAGAGAACGTGTTGGAAATGACGTTTTCTTCACCAGCGTATAACCGGGTCTAGGTCAAAACCGCCACAGCCAAAACCCCCACACTCAAGAAATGTTAAAACACCCACAAAAACGGTCATAACCCCCACACAAATGGACAAATCTCCCAAACGCACAAACGGTCAAAACCCCCACACTCAAGAAATGTCAAAACTCCCACACAATCGGTCATAACCCCCACACAAATGGACAAATCTCCCAAACGCACGAACGGTCAAAACCCCCACAGCCAAAACCCCCACACTCAAGAAATGTCAAAACGCCCACACAATCGGTCATAACCCCCACACAAATGGACAAAACAGCCACACATAGCAACGGTCATAATCCCCACATAAATGGACAAAACTCCCACAAAATCGGACAAATCCCCCACATTCTGAAGTGATCGTCATTTCACGTCTTTGTTGCGGCTCTTTATGACGCCCAAGAAGAATAGTTGCAACATCAGTGTAAGTGGAATAAAAAATGTTATTAAAAAGTACAAGGGCAATACATGAGTATGGGGGTTTTGTCAATTTGTATGGCAGTTGTGACTAGTGATGGGTAAATTCCCGGGAAGATATTTTTCGGGAATATTCCGGGAAGATTCCCAAAATGGGAATTTATCCGGGAATTTATGTTCAATCAGAAAGAAAATTGCATTCTATTACTATATTATGATTTCAAAGTTGAATTAGTTTTTATATCACAGCATATTATTACTGTTGTCCACAGAGGATTCTTTAAAATGTATATTCTGAACGGTACTATGTTACTTTATTAACACTTTATTATATTTAGAAATTACACATAAATGTATATTTATTTAGAATATATCTATCTATATCTGTTCTATCAATTAAATATTTGTGAAAAAAATATATAGTAACAAATTAATTTTATATGTAAGTGGATTTGCTCAACTTGACTCAACTTGACAACAAATACATTAAATTTATAAATATTATAAACTAATTAGATTGGGTAAATGCTAGAAGATACATGTCTCACCAATTTATCAACATTTGCGCATACATATGTTCACAAAATTTGCAAGATACTTACTTATATTTATATTTTAGCACGTAATATTGCCATACACGACCTTTCATTCTACCTATTTCTCGAAATTCCATACGTTAATTCACATGTAAAAGAAGTCCGAGTACTTCTTCAGAAATTCGAGTCAGAGAGAGGAGACAGATCGACGTCTATTACTAATGGTGGTTCAGGGTTTATTAATAGTACTTCATCTCTATTTCTACATAATTCTAAATTACTTTACAAAATGATTCCTTTTCATCATTTGTAAATTAGTACTTTGCTAATTTTGGCTGTTCTTTAGCATTGCGGGCCACGTTTTGCACCTACTTCTTTGCGATATTCTATTTCGATACGTTTGTTTTATGGTTTTATACGTTAAATTACGTTACCAACATTAAATTCAGGCAGCGTTGCAGAGCGAGCGTTAGCGAATGAAGGCGGGTTAGAGCCCCACATGGCACGTTGTTTTCTATCTTCGTTACCAACAATTCACTTTCTTTTATCACATAAATCACTTCCCCTACCTTTCCGTTTTGTATACTACTTGAACGTTACTATCAACTCATTTCTTCCGTAAATCATCCTACTTTTTGCTAGTTTTGGTCTCCCGATTCTAGACAATTACCTTACTTTTTAGTGCAAATGAAAATGGAACAAAAAATATATTATTAACCCTAGATAGGCAAACTTCACTATCAACCCATTAAAGGTAAACATACGTAATATTTACGTACACACTAAATAATGATCTATAAATATACGATTCATATAGAAACTCCTATTGTTGATTTGCTTAGGGTTCCAAAATTGAATTTTTATTCTTTAGATAGTATTACAGCACAACTATTATTCGGGGCCGTAATTTGTGGGGGCAGGAGTGACAACTGCAACCTAGGGAAGCTCCCCGCGGTTTGAGAGGCCCCATTTTAAGAAAAAAAATTTCTAACTTCATATACGGTACGAATATGAAATTATAAATGAAGCATCAAACAGGTTCGCTACATTACATAAACAAAACAGCACACAAAAGGTAAATAAAACAAAAATGAGTCGTGAGCCCATTTTAGTAAAAAAAAAAATGTCTACTATTAGGGGCCCTAGAAATAATATTTATTCGTATGACTGAGATTTGTCAATATTGTCCCTTTAATTAATTGTCATGTATGGAACGGGCCCAGGGGCGTAAGTAACGGCCCCGCAGATCTTACCGTGTGGGAGGGCCCACATGCTCCGGGGGCCCATAAAGAGTAAGAGAAAATGGAAAGAGAGGGGGCACAAGAATTAGAAAAACAACTTTTTCTAGGGGGCCCAAATACACATATTAATGCTTGTCCCCTGCCCCCCAGAAAAAATCTAAGTAACGGCGCTCCTATTATCCTAAATCTTTTAGAAGTACATAGAAAAAAAAGCAAAATAAACATTATTAACACTTAAGAACAAACTGAAAAAGTCTAGATATATCACTGATTATTTTTTGTTATTAGGAAATATTGAATCCATATTGAATAGTTCTTTCACATTATATGTCAGATTGGTTCGCAAATCACACACAGTTGTAACACATTTTGATCTGATGTTCACCACATACTGGCTTATTGCAGTTATAGCAGTGTTCCTTCTGGGGATCTTCCCACTTGAATCTGTCATTTGATTTGTGTTCCAGGGACCATTCTTTCCTAGCAATTCACTAACACCACTAATTTTCACTTGCCTTTCGTCAAATGGAAGTTCATTTGCCTTCTCATCTCTAAAATATACTGCCCTCTCTGTCTGATTTTATCCACATTCTTCTCTTGAATGCGTGGCGAGACTGCTATTTTCGTTCTTACTACATGTGGAAACTTTCCGCTTCTTTGGTTGGATTTGAGGTTTCACATTCAACATTTCGAATTCCTGACACAAAATGTTGCTCAATATAATTTTCACTGGGGTAGTAATCAGGATCTTTGTCGGAGTCATCTGCTTCTTCTTCGGATCTCACATCAAATTCAGCGTTACCTTCCTCCATTTCTGAATCTGAGGTTCCTCTAATATCCGTAAAATAGCTTCCTCGCTATTTATTGAACCACACTCGTCCATTTTTGTAATAATAATTAAATATTTACGAATGACAATAGGCCATTGATGGTAAACATACGTAAAAAGTGCGTGCAAGAAAACTAACGCTAAAGGTAAACACACGCTAAACTTACGTATAAGATTTTACCTTAAAAGGTAAACATACGACAAATTTACGTATAAGGTTCTACACTCAATCGTTTGGCACAGACAACATAACACTTACCAAAGTAATTAACGTCGGAACTTCAAGCCAACTAACCCGCGATACCATATCTAGAGGTTTGTATTTCTACACACAGTTCCTCCTACGTCCCATCAGTGTTTCCAACTCGTACACGTAAAATTTACGTAGTTTACCTTTCTAGGGTTAATTATATAAAGTTTAGTCAAAGAATTTTAAATTTTTTAACCTCCAAATTCTTTAAAACCTAGAATTCAAACATAATATATTATAATAAAGTAATTAGTCATATGGTTCTTATAATTTGGAAGATAAAGTAAAGAAATGGAAATAAATTCCTTCCCGGGAATTTATAGGCCAGGGAAAAAACCCGGGAATATTCCCATTTTTTAAATTCCTTCCCACTGGGAACATTCCCACTGCCCATCACTAGTTGTGAGTATTTCTGCATGTGGGTGTTTTGCCCATTTGTGTGGGGGTTTTGTCCATTTATGTGGGGATTGGGACCGTTGCTATGTGTGGCTGTTTTGTCCATTTGTCTGGGAGTTATGACCGTTGGAGGTTATGACCGTCTATCAGTGTGGGGGTTTTGGCTGTGGGGGTTATGACCGTTCGTGTATTTGGGAGATTTGTCCATTTGTGTGGGGGTTATGACCGATCGTGTGGGCGTTTTGACATTTCTTGAGTGTGGGGTTTTGACTGTGGGGGTTTTGACCGTTCGTGCGTTTGGGAGATTGTCCATTTGTGTGGGGGTTATGACCGTTTGTGTGGGCGTTTTGACATTTCTTGAGTGTGGGGGTTTTGGCTGTGGGGGTTTTGACCGGTTCCCGTAAAACCTGCGAAAGAGACCGGCCTCAGCGCTTATCGACTTTCGTTTCTACCTACTAGTTTCTCTCGAGACCTTCGATTTCGATTCGATATATCAAACAAATAAAAGAGCAAGATAACGTGGGCTTCATTCCATTCCAACTTTGTTTAATTTTGCGGACTCTAACGCAACGCAAAAACTGGAACAAGAAATTCTAAAGGTTCTACGCCTATTATCGCAAACTAATGCCCCTTTATTCCGTTGCGTTGGCGCAAACCTGTACGAAATCAGACTCGTAGAATTCATTAAAAAGAGTGTATGTTTTTCAGATATTGTGAGTGATTTTTTTCTTACATTTGCAAAAGTGAATGAGAGAAAATGTCATGGAGAATATAAATATACGTAATATAATTCCTATTAAAGAACCTTCTATGTCAGTGGTCTTTTGAAAATTAATGTATTATTAAGGAACGAAGACTAACGCCTGTGTTGAAAATAGAACAAACAGAGGACAAGAGAGTTCTGCGTGCATTGGTACCAATATTTATATTTGTAGTTGTTGAAATAAAGAGCTAAGTCTGATTCTGTTTTCAAAGGGGAATTAAGTGACACAAAAGATTTTGATTCAATGCTTGTCATGTGTTTTGAACAATATAATTAAAGACAAAATTTTACAAGCAGAGTTTCTTTCAGTACATGTAGACTAAACAACATATGTTTCTTGTGAAGCACAGATAATGTGATAGTCCATCTTCCTCACCCGATCATGCCAATTAAAACAATTAAATTGCATTATGACGATTTAAGATCATCTATGAGTCACATACGTCAATTTCATTATGAAAATTGAGATCCGGATCGAATAAGTGCTGTCGATGAACTACAGTTGCATTAAATTTATATGAATTCGTCTTCTTGTATTTCTGTAGTAAAATATTTATGTCTAATCTGTTTCATTTTACTATTATTAATATTATTATTATTATTATCATTATTATCGTTATTATTATTATTAGTAGTAGTAGAACATTGGGCCTACCCTCTTGAAACTATCACCCTTCGCCACTGTATATGTGTAAGCGTCTCGTGGAACTTATTGTATTTTATAATAAGTCAAAGCGCTGCGCAAGGCTTTTTTATTTATTTTTTATTTATTTCATTTTCCGTCGTAAGAGCTTCGTAAGAAGCGTTCATGGCTTCGTCAAGAGATACAGTTACTATTACAATTAATAATAATAATAATAATTACAAGAGAAACGCTACAATTAATAATACAATTATTAAAAAAATAACATATAATACAATATATACAATACTAAATATATACGTAACAATAAAACTTAAGGTAAAAGTGTATTTTTAGAGAAAATATAAATTGTACCTTATTTTATATATTTCAAAATTCAAATAAATCTTAATATTTACATTAGAAAGAAAGATCACACTGAAGATATTAATCTAAACCATAGAAAAGATGTTTAAGTAACAGTAACTTGAGGTGTCTTTTAAACTGCAAGCTTGGCATTCGTTTGATACGATCTGGTAATTTATTATAAAGTTTTATTCCTATGTTGTGTAACGAATTTTGAGTTCTTGTTAGACGGAAATTTTGTATATGAATATGATTCGTTGTTCTTGTGTTGTATTGGTGTAGGTCCGAATTGAGTTGAAAGTTTCTTTTATTCATATGTATGAATGATGTTGTTTCGAGAATGTATATACACGGCAATGGTAATATTTTAAGTTTCTGAAACAGTGGTCTACTTGGTGCATGAATCGGAACTGATAACATTATTCGTAACATTTTCTTCTGCATTGTAAATACTTTCATCGCATGACAGGTATTACCCCAGAAAATGATTCCATACAATAGAATTGACTGGATCAAGCCGAAATATTTTTTTTAATGTTTCTGAAGTTAGAATCTTACTAAGTTTACGTATAAGATATATTTTCGCGCTTAGTTTCCTCAACAAATCATTCACGTGATCATCCCATGTTAACTTAGATTCTAATATTAACCCTAAAAATTTACAAGTGTCATATATCTGCATGAGTTCCCCGTCTATACGTATTTGATGTATATTTAGAGAGCTCAGTTTTCCTTCATTGAAACTCATTATAGATGTTTTCGCTGTATTTAAGTGAAGTTGGTTTGCTTTTATCCATTCTGCAATTTTATCTGTCGTGTTCTTAAATATGAATTCCTCGGAGCAAATGGTATTTGGAATTTCAACTAAAATGTTTGTATCATCTGCAAATGTACGCTTTTGTTTGGAACTATATAATCGGGAAGATCGTTAATGTATATAAGGAAAATTATAAGACCTAATTTTGATCCTTGTGGAACTCCGTGCCTAATGTGTCTTACCTCTGACTTGGTTGGACCTATTTCTACATATTGCATGCGGTTAGTCAAATAGGATTGGAACCATAAATTAGCATGACCTCTAATACCATAACTACGCAATTTATTCAATAAAATTTTGTGATTAACAAGGTCAAAGCTTTTATGAGACCCAGGAAAATTCCATATGAAGGGTGCAGGGGAAGAAACAACTGAGTCAAAAAATTCAAAAAATGAGGTTATTTTGGCAACAGGTAGTGCATAGCTTATATTTTAACATGCCGAAACATGCAGGCAAACAAGCAACTCTGCCAAGAGATATAGCAGTCGAAAGAAATGTCATGCAAGGGATGAAACAACTACGTCAAGTTGGTACAGGCTAAGAAACAACTCAGTCCGCTAAATGCAGACGACTAACGCATGTGCGAACTTGAGAGGTCTCCCATTTTGAGGTTATGTTCTGCACTGTGCTGTGTTGTGAGCTTACTATGTGTTTTGTTACTGCCCAGACAGCAATTTAAACTTGCTGCAAGTTGCCACAAACTTGCTGTCGCAAGGTCAATTAGCTTGCCGCAAGCTATACTATGCAAGCCAATAAGCTTGCTGCAAGCTTGTTGCAAGCTAGTTAGTTACATCTGGGCAAGGCTTGGGCAAGCTTGTCTTCACAAGTTAAACACAAGTCAAATTATCTCAAACGCAAGCCAATTATAAGCGTATTCTCATCAATGGCAAGCTTTAATAAGCTTATTGCAAGCGAAACACACGCCAAACAAGTTATATGGAAGCTTGCAGTAAGCGAATTTAGATAAAACAGTATGAAATCAGCATAATTTAGTCGTGTGACTAAATTTATGCTACAATATATTGTCCCCTCAACTTCCCAATTATTGAAGCAAATGCAAACCGTGAAAACACCCAAGTCTCCGATCCGCTTCTGCAAAACATCAAAATAAGCATAATTATTACGTTTTAGTTGTGACAAGCAACTCAGCTCAGCTCAGCTCAGCTTGAAAGTGTAGTTTTGTGTCCAGTATCGGACAAAAGTCCCTGACTCGATGACAGCTGTAGAAAACAAAATGATTAGACCTTTGGGGGGTGAGTTAGAACATGAGATACGACGACGTCATGTGGCCTTCAGCTGCAACTGTCGCAGTGAGGGGGAGAGTGTGGGTAAAGAGTTATGCTACAAACGTGGCGTCCTGTAAGTTCGTCGGTGTGTATGCGCTGTGCCAATGGCTGCAATAGCGGGGTTGACGTGGCGGGGGAGGTTGGCCCAAAAACGAGTATGGTGTTGACGTAACACGTCCCGGATAGGATATATGTTTAAGTCCTCTAGAAGTTGACGATTACGCGTATATCGGTCATGGCCTGTTATGATACGAGCTGCCCTGGTTTGCACACTCTCGACAGTGCGCAAGTGACTGAGTGCCGCATGTTGCCATGCTGGACATGCGTAGGTGATTGTGGACAAAATTACCATTTTAAAGACGTGGAGTCTTGTTTCATGACTTAAGGCACTGCAACGCAGAATAGTATAGAGGGCAGACAATTTTCGAAGGGCTCGGTGTTTAATGTCCCTGATATGAAGACCAAAAGTAAGGCCTCGATCTAAGATAACTCCCAAGTATTTAGCATGCAGACGGTGTGGAACTTCAATGTTGTCATAATATAAACGATGGATGGTTCTGCTGCGTCTTTTGCTATAACAGACTGCAACGCTCTTATCCGCGTTGATTTTTAGGCGCCAGGTGGTAGCCCAACGTTGAAAAACATTGAGTTGCCGCTGCATGTAGTGGTAGGAAAGACGAAGATTGCTGCTGTTCGTGAAGAAAGCAGTGTCATCGGCGTATGTTGCAGGAAAGCAGTGTGGCACAATGGGTAAGTCTGCGGTGTATAAGGTGTAAAGCAGAGGCGAAAGAACCGCGCCTTGAGGCACACCAGCTTGAATTGGTTTGGGAGCAGACTTGGTCTGTCCCACAGAGACATGGAAAAAGCGATGAAAGAGGTATGAAGTGAGGAGTTTGAGATAAGGTAAAGAGAAACCTTGTAAGTGAAGTTTATAAATGAGGCCTGGTAACCACACTTTATCAAACGCCTTTGAGATATCAAGGTATACACCTACAACATATTGCCGTCGATTAAAAGAGGTAGTCAGATGGTTGACTACCCTCACTAATTGGCTTGTTGTGCTGTGGTTAGCACGAAAACCAAATTGATGTTGGGGGAGTATATCTAGAGTGGTGACGTGCTCATGAAGTCGGGCGAGAAGCACTCGTTCGAAGAGTTTGCTCACATGAGATAATAGGCTAATTGGTCTATAGTTTTCTGGGAGAGTCGGATTTTTACCTGGTTTAGGGAGAAGAATGACTTTCGCTTCTTTCCAAGCACGGGGAAAGTAGCAAACCTGAAGGATGCCTGTAAATAAAGCAGCAAGATAGAGGAGTAGCTTCCGTGTCCCATGTTTCAGTAGTTCTGGGCGGATCTGATCAACTCCAGGCGCTTTTTTGTTGGGCAAGTGACAAATTTGACGCTCAACTTCCCTTGGTGTTACGACCTCAGGCAGGGGAAGTATTGGTTGTAAATGGAGCATGCGCATAGTGGCCCGAACGTCCTGCCGAATGTGAGGAACGACAGGAGTCGCATTAGGTGTAAACTGGCGCTCTAGAGATGCAGCTTTTATCTAGTTACTGGAAGCTGAGGTATGAAGAATTGTATTGTGACTTATCTATTTGTGTCTTATACAACCCTGCAAACCACCGAATATGTAAACAGCTTTCGTTAAATCCAAGTTGTAGCACTCACAGTTACATCCATTTGTGTCTGTATAATCGTGTTACTAAAGCTTACTATATGACAGCGTTAGTAAGTCTTTCTCTGCTCTCCCGTAAAGTTGTGATACGATCTACTACAGAATAAAGAACCAATTATCAATTTAACCAAGTTGTTGTATTACTACACATTTCCTTCCGCCTCTGTCAACTGTGGTCATTCTCGTTGACGCGACATATTTGATTTTTTATACCTCTTTCTTCGTTTACTGAAATAAACAGTAACTATTCTGAAATATACTACTGCGCATGCCTCGTAGATAAATATTTCTGATGCCAATAGTTTCAGTTTTGTCCAAGGAATGTTCTTTTCCTTATTCCCAGCATGACCCTTTTATTACATTATATGAAGAGCGTGTAGGCCTAAATACTTCATGTATTACATAGAATGTAGGTTTAACTCTTCCAGCAAAGAAGAAACATGTGATCATAGTATACAACCCACAGAAGTGATAGCTGGAAATACAGTGGTCGTAATCCCTAACGACACAGGAAGTAAGCAGTGTCCTCCCCGCTGGTCTAGTGGCAGTCGTGTTGTAGCAGCGGTGGCGAGCAGACCTGCGGAATGCGCTGTTGCTTGTTTATACGGCATACCTTTATACTTGAAGTTTGAATTCTTCTGATCGTCTAAATGGTGGTGAAACGAGTTAATACTTTGCGTGTAAACTTTAGTAATGTACCTACTCGTCCAGTTACTTATAGAATACATGAATTCATATTTGACAATTTCAAGTTAAGCAATGACCAAGTTGTGGGTATTGAATTAGACAATTACTGACGTTGTGTGTTTGTTAAGTTAATATCCCAGCTTTTGTGTGAACAGATAATTCGAGATAATAGTACTGGATTACGTTATACTGATGAAAATGGAGTGTATGATGTGAGTGTGGAAGTTGCAGATAAGCCTGTTACTTTAGTTAAATTATATTTAGTGCCAAGTGAATTGGACGATGAAGAAATACTAAAAGTGTTGACCCCATATGGTAGTGTCAAAAATATCAAGGACGAGTTTTATGATAATAGTCATCGATACCGAGTGCGTACTGGGCGGAAATTGGTGTACATACAGTTAGATAAGGCAATACCATCGTCTATTGAAATCCAAGGTCAACGATACTTAGTATCTTATTTTGGTCAGGAACGTACCGGTTTTGCTTGCAATAGCCCTAATCATCGATATGACCAATGTGATAGACGTAATGTAAACTCTAAACCTAGAGTGCAACCTTCAACCGAAGTTAACCTAGTCCGGACACCTAATTCGGTTACGGGTGTACAACCTGTTGTTTCATTACCTTCGTCTTTTAGTGACAAGGATTTTCCCCCATTAACTAGTGACAGTGATAAAGCTGTGTTACTTTCTTGCGGAGATAGTGAATGCTGACACTGCTACTGTTCCATCGGTAGCTTCGGCTACTTCTGAATGCAGATCTAATCCAGTGCTTAAGCATACTCCGGATATTCAGCCACCTGTCGAGGTTTCTTTACCTCCCGCAACAGGTTCTGTTTCATCTCCAGTTATAATTAGTGTATCCGACTCGATACCTCCAGCGGTTTCTATTACTGACGCTGCTGACTGTGTTCCTTACGATATAAGTGATGTGGCAGATGTTCCTATTACTATTGACAGTGGTCCATCTGAGAGTGAGAAATCCATTTCATCTTATAATCGTACCTTCCTTTTAGCGTCAGTTCCCTCGCAAAGTAGTTCTAAAGAGCGCTCCTCTCAAGATAAGAAGAGACGGAAAACGGTGAAAGACTGTACAATTTCTTCATCTGTTCGAAAACCTGATAAACCAGCTAGTGATGCTTTGTACAGGATAACTAGTGCTAATGTTACCAAACAATAGCAGCTTGCTGTAACAACTTCGGTAGAAGACAGTGCTTCTGTATCTGTAGAGTCTCCACTTTCTGGTGTAACTGTCACCTAGTGATTCTTGTGTGTGTGCCATGATATGTTTTCTAGTGTGTTTCCGAGTTAGTCCTCCCACTTCGTACCTACGTCATCTCATCATGTTCTATCAAGTCTGTCTCCTTCCCTACCTCTTCATGGCAATTGTTCTTACCATTGCTAGTATTAATCTAAATGGAATATCTTCACCCACACAGTATCACGCTCTGTCTGACTTTTTGTTAAAATCTGAAATTGAGGTGGCTTTTCTGCAAGAGGTAGGTCCGGAAGTGGTGAATGTACATGATTCATATCACGTTTATAACAATTCAACGTATAATCGTCTTGGTACTGCGATATTGGTTAAAGATGGGTTACCGTTTACGAATGTACAATGTCACCCCAGTGGTAGAATTATACGAGGTGATTTGTTCTGTATGACTATGATCAATGTGTATTCGCCATCTGGAAGTCATAATCGTGGTGCGCGCAACACCTTTTTTGCGACTGATGTTGCGACATCGTTTAGTTTTGCCTCAGACCATGTCATTTTGGGGGGTGATATGAATTGTGTATTGAATAGGGCAGATATGGAACCAGGGTTTAATTATTGTGCTTCTCTTGATGAACTCATCTCACATTATCCCTTGTATGATGCATGGCAACTAATGAACAGTGATCTGTTGGGGTACACCCTAATTCGCCAGAATAGTGCCTCGAGAATCGATAGATTCTATTTGACGGAATCTCTTAAATCTCGGTTTTTTGATATATACCGTTATCCTGTTTATTTTAGTGATCATCTGTCTTTAGTGATGAAAGTTAAGATTCCACATGATAAAATTGTGCGTGGACGTGGTTACTATCATATGAATGAAACACTATTAACAGATGAGGGATTTCTTACATTGTTTCAGAGTAAATGGGACTATTGGAGACAGCAAGCAAAACGGTATCCAAATATTCTCATATGGTGGACTACCTATTGTAAACCTAACCTAATACGCTTCTGTAAATGGTACTCTGGTGAACGCTCTCGTGATCGCCTGAAATTGTATAAATTTTATTACGGATGTTTATTAGAGGCTCAACGAGATGCTCTTTCCGATAGAACATTGTTGCCACTTGTTAAAAAGTATAAAGCAAAACTCTTAGATTTTCATAGGACTCAAGTTCAAGGTGTAAAAATTAGGAGTAAGGCTCTTATGTTTGATGAAACTGAACAGTGTTCTCTTACTCATGTTTTGCAAGAAAACCGGCGTGGCAAGCACCGCCTGATCAAGACGGTTCTTAATTCGGATGGAGATCGCTGCAAGAATGTTTTCGCAATTCAGAAGGTATTTTATGATCATTATTTAAAACTTTTTGGTGAATCGCGAGGACTGGATCTTGAGAATTTTATTTTTGAAGTTATTCCTAACGTCATAACAGATGATGATAGTATGTCTTTGACGGAGCCTTTTACACTTGAAGAAGTAAAGTTGGCAACTTTTGCTGCAAAGCCAGGAAAATCACCCGGACAAGATGGAATATCGGGTATATTGTATCAGAAACTTTGGCCCGTCATAGGTCAGACACTTACTGATGTGGTCAATGCTTGGTTTTTTGCTTCCGAACATATCTGTCGACCCAATCCTGCTGTCACTATTTTTATACCCAAAGTGCCTCAACCAACAATGGTTGCACATTTCAGACCTATTTCCCTTTTAAATACTGATGTTAAAATTATTAGTCGTTGTTTGGCTTCTAGATTAGCTCAATATATGAATAAGTTGCTGGGTGATTTGCAATATGCTGCAGTTAAAGGTAAGACTATATATCAGATTTTAATGAATGTTAGAGATTGTATTACAATATGTCAAGATTGTGAGATTACCGCACCTATTGTTAATTTAGATTTTCAGAATGCATTTGATAACATTGAGCATTCCTATTTGTGGAGAGTTTTGACTGGTTTTGGTTTTAATGCTCGCATTATACAATGGTTTAAATTCTTCTATAAAGACGCTGCAACTAAATCAAATATTAATGGTCATCTTACCCTTCCCATCAAAGTAGTTCGTAGTATTCGACAAGGAGATCCTATAAGCTTACAATTATTTACCTTGGCTATTGCACCCTTCTTGTATGATGTAAACCGCAAGATTCAGGGTTTTGATGTTATTGCACATCCTCTACGTGTTTGTGGATATGCTGATGATGTCAATGTTTTCCTGCACTCTGTTCATGACTATAACCTTTTGATGCAAAGTGTTGCTAAATATCAACAAGTGTCTGGAGCTCTATTGAATAGAAAAAAATCAACCAGTCTTATAATATATAATTCTGAGGAGTTTAGTAAAATTCAGGACATTGCATTTCAATCTAGGATTAAAATACTAGGAATATCCTTTATGAGTAATCTTGTTGAAACAGTAAGATATAATTATGACCTTGTCATTAATAAAATCAGGCATTTAAGTTTCTTGCATAAATGTAGGTCACTATGTTTGTTGTCTCGTGCTCGACTTCTCAACGTTTATATTTTGAGTAAACTGTGGTATGTTGCTAACGTCTTTCCCCTGCCTTCTACAGCAGGCAAAAGCTACAAAGTGTTTGTGGTTGGTTTCTGTGGAACAATTGTGTGTTTCGTGTTCGCTATAATGACATCCGTTTATCGGTAGCGAACGGAGGCATTAACATGACTCACGTGTAGTTCAAGGCTGAAAGTTTGTTTATACGACGTAACTTGACTGCCTTAGTTGAAGATGTACCTTCTCCCACTAGACACTTGCTGCGATATTTATTGGATACGATCGATCCAACACTGCCGTTGGCGATCACTTCCCTCCCCTCAAGTTGCTCTTACTTAACAGATGTTCTGTGTGCCTATATCTATCAATGTCATCGAACTCCCGATGTTTTGACTTTAACAAGTAAACAATGGTACATGCACCACCTACAACAGTTATCACCATGCAAATTAATAGAAAGAGAACCAGAATAAAATTGGCATATAATATTTCGTAATATACACTCAAAATATTTAACAGCAGAAAATAAATCCTTTTGGTACATAGTAGTGAATCGCATTGTAGATACGAAAGTAAAACGAAATAAATGTGGGTTTAGTGCCGATATAATATGTTCTTTCTGTGGTGCTGCTGATTCCTTGAGTCATAGATTAACAACATGTGTGAACAGTAAACAAATCTGGTACCAATTGCAGCGATTTTTGGGTCTTATTATGCGCCAACCTCCTCGCTCAATCGAGGTCAATCTCCTGTTGCGACCGCAATATTCTCTGTATCCCAAAACGAAACACAATGCTGTTACCTGGCTTATAGCGCAAACAATTACGTATGTACTCTCAGTGGAAACTGCAGGTAATTCTTCGTTTTATATTGAATACCTTCAATCTAATTATGAAAAAATGAGCTCCCTTATGAAAACTTGTACTTTTGCTCGTTTTCTCGACACTACCATATATGCGTAATTAACTTCTACTCCTTTGTTATTCCAATGAGTTTTTAGTAATTTGTAAAATTTGTATATATGCTACATACGTTCTTAAAAAAAAGGACGCACAAAATGTACAACTTGTATCTATGCTCCATAAGCAGTTTTTTTCTCATTCCTTGAGTTATATTGTGCATTATTAGGTGTATATATTTATATTGTTCTGCAGTTGTGTTAATGATCGTATGTATCCAGCTTTATAGTTAATTAAAAAGTTGTTTAAAAAAAGTGGCTAGCACGTGCGCCGAATGTATGGTGTCCCGGGTTCGATTCCCGGCGGGAGAGCATCTCTGATTTTTTAACTGTCCTCGATGTTTCTGTGTTCGTGTCCCTGTTGTTGTAAGTTATTAGAAAAGGCAAGTTAAACGAGTGAAGCAAGTAAAATTAGCAATAAGTAAGTTACTGAAACACGTCCGGTGAGTCAGTTAAAAAAAAGTGGACAAAGCACTGGCTTTTTGCGCCGTCCATGCGAGTTCAAATCTATCTCGGCTTGAATTTTTATCCATTTCAGAGAAAGTATTGTTTGTTTTCGCTACAGGTAGCCACTCTTTTCGTATTTTTCTCCGTCGTTCACAGTTAAAGTAACTGACTATTCTTATTTTTTCTACGGATGATGGATCTTCTCTTTGGCTTCATGTCAAACATGCACACGTAATGAAAAGACGCTGTTGATAATAATATTAATATGAAATATTACTAGAACTCGTGTGTGTATTTCGACAATATAATTTTACACTATTATGTGGAAGTAAGTAAGGTTGGCTTGCGCCCGCCCCCTAATTTTTTTCGATGCGCCTTATGGGTCCACGGTGTCCAACGTTGTTCCCACCTCACTATCACCTCCTGTCCTCTCGATATAAGTTATTGACAGTTTGCCTAAAGAGGGCTCTGCCGTGGCCCCATGACTACCCATGACAATGACTCTTCGTTCCTTTTGCATTGAAATCGCTTATTTTTTCTAAGTAATATGAGTGCATACTGTCCAACGTTGCTCCCATCACTCTACAGTTTCCCGTTCGCTCGATATAAATTGCTAATATTTTGTTTGTAAGGGAGATATGGCGTTCAATCCTTTCGTTTGAAGCAGAGTTGAAAAAGATATTCCCTTGCCGCAAACAACACCTAACCTATTATTATTATTATTATTATTATTATTATTATTATTATTATTATTATTATTATTATTATTATTATTGTTGTTGTTTTACTTACCACTAATGTTGCCTACCTTTATTTGCAATGCAATGTGTTACTAAAAAGCAAATCAAATAACACTCCTCGACATTCAGGCTCCCGAACTTGAAATACATGATTTACAGTTCTCTGTGTTAGAGTAAAGCACATTTATTATATTATTCTTTCAAATAACACGTTTCACAAGTTACTTCACTCTCAATGTGTAATTCCATATCATCACTAATAATCATCTTGTTCCGAAAGGAAAATAACCCTCCTGCTGCCAAAAAAAAAGCCTACAGTAGCGAAAGGGCGTGAAAAACTTTCTGAATACCAATTTATGGGCGAAATTTGGTTCCCTTGGAAGTTTTTAAAAGTTTGAAGGGGCACCATTTTGAACATTTTCATCTGATTATTCTGGTTAACGAACTCATCAAGATATTTCAACAATTAATGTTTGTGCCAAGTTTCGTCTCAATCCGCTGAAATTTAGGGTGGTTATTGCATTCACAAATAGCGTTATATATATATATATATATATATATATATATATATATATATATATATATACAGATAACTAGATAAATAGACACACAGAGGAAGAGAGAAAAAGTGTTTTCCTCCCTTCTC
This sequence comes from Thermobia domestica, assembly GCF_964235325.1. NCBI lineage: Eukaryota > Metazoa > Arthropoda > Insecta > Zygentoma > Lepismatidae > Thermobia > Thermobia domestica. The sequence continues at coordinate 163,864,211 of NC_137471.1, read as the reverse complement.
GCACCTGTGGTGCGTCATAGCTAAACCGGGCCCCTTTGCAAAACTTTTTGAGCAGCCTAACCTAAACAGAAACCTCTTACTTGCTAACATAGAAACGTGGTCGGGAGGTGTAAGGCATGTAGAAATTGTATTTTTAATAACCATGAGTATGGATTTGAAAACTCCACTTCCATGTTTTTCATTTTACTTTTTGCAGCTATATCGAAACGTTCAAAGGACCCCGCACTTTTCTTATGGAAAGTGGCTTTCGGCTAATGTTGTTGAAACTTCGCTGGTTGATAGTTCTTAACATGTGGATCAAAAGTCTCAATGGGCACAAAGACCAAAATCCACTCCTTCCCCCCAAAAAAACCGCCTCCAATTAGCTGGGTTGGGATTGAACTGACTCCAGCATGTAAAACAATTTGTTGTTTTAATCAACTCAACAAGGACCCCAAACAACCACATGTTAGACTATCAAACTACCCCACTTGACACCGCCCTTTGCCCCCCCACATATCCCCCCCCCGCGAATTACCTTACGGATGTTCCATATTGCTGTGGTTTATAGTTGCGCGTATGTGTTGAAATACCTACAGTTTTGGTCTCACCTTCGATATAATGGGTTTCACGTATCGCTGATTACGAATCTGAGGTGAGAGTTCTAGAATTCAAGATGGATTATCAATATGGCGGATCAAAAACACGAAACTCCTGAATGTAGCCACAAATAGCTGTTTACTAGGGTATTTTGGGTCGTTGGTTACGAATCTGAGGTCAAAATTCTTGAATTCAAGATTGCAGATCCAATATGGTGGATAAAAACGTCGAAGCCACAAACCGTAGTAGACTATAGTGTTTTTAGATCGATTTTTAAGTACGCAACATTCCTTGATACTTCAGCCACCATGTAGAATTATTTTGCACCCTTGCCCTTTACCAAAACGCACCACAGATATCTTAATGCTGAACGGTGTTAAAATAATTCATCAATTATCTGTTCATTATTTTCATCATTTCGGTTTGCAGCATCTAATGTGGTACTTAGCAATGAGTCATCGGGATATCTAATATTCTGTAAATGTCATGCATGGACTAAATACCACAAGACACTTGCAACGTGCGCACATGTACCTAATGTACGAGCACCGCTTTGACATGTACAGTAGTAACCTTGAATAAGATTTTGATCATAATCCTGGTCATCTTCATCATTGGCTACATATGCTATGAAAACTTGAAGCTTAGTCGCATTGCGGAACCTTGAGTAGAGACGTATGCTCAGGAATCCCAGTTCAGTTACGTTTTGGTCAAGCTGGAATTGCTCATCCTTATCTCGTATTAGTTTATCTTCGACCTAAGAGGATGAGATATCTACTTGATATGTGCCTACAGTCAAATCTCGTAAGTAGTTTAAGTTAAGTACAGAGAAATCAATTAGGCCTTGATCATTTAGGGGGTACCCATTGACCGTTCCTTCTTATAAGATTATCTACCTCCACTCTTGCTTTAACAACGTTCGGCATGATTGGCCTATTTCATAGTTTTTCTAGCTAATTCAATGGTTGCATCTTGCATGAAAATAACGGGATGGTATCTGTTCAAAATAGCTCCAGCTATGCGATAGAAACTATTCAGTTTCTTTGCATGTAGAAGATTCAACGTTTGTGCTAGAAACTTAAAAACAGATCTTAGATGCCCATTTCTTGCCTCGACTATCCATCGACTTTTAGTAACTAGTCGAGAAGTATTCGCATCTTCTGTTGATAGTTATCTTTCACGTGGTAGTAGGAGTGCGGGCATTCTATGATCAATTCCTAAATATTCCAGTAAAGGAATTGCATCGCGGTATCCTCTGTCTACTAACACAATGACCAGGATTATGATCAAAATCTTATTCAAGGTTACTACTGTACATGTCAAAGCGGTGCTCGTACATTAGGTACATGTGCGCACGTTGCAAGTGTCTTGTGATATTTAGGCCATGCACGACATTTACAGAATATTAGATATCCCGATGTCTCATTGCTAAGTACCACATTAGATGCTGCAAACCGAAATGATGAAAATAATGAACAGATAATTGATGAATTATTTTAACACCGTTCAGCATTAAGATATCTGTCGTGCGTTTTGGTAAAGGACAAGGGTGAAGAATAATTCTACATGGTGGCTGAAGTATCAAGGAATGTTGCGTACTTAAAAATCGATCTAAAAACACTATAGTCTACTATGATTTGTGGCTTCGATGTTTTTATCCACCATATTGGATCTGCAATCTTGAATTCAAGAATTTTGACCTCAGATTCGTAACCAACGACCCAAAATACCCTAGTAAACAGCTATTTGTGGCTACATTCAGGAGTTTCGTGTTTTTGATCCGCCATATTGATCATCCATCTTGAATTCTAGAACTCTCACCTCAGATTCGTAATCAGCGATACGTGAAACCCATTATATCGAAGGTGAGACCAAAACTGTAGGTATTTCAACACATACGCGCAACTATAAACTACAGTAATATGGAACATCCGTAAGGTAACTCGCGGGGGGGATATGTGGGGGGCAAAGGGTGGTGTCAAGTGGGGTAGTTTGATAGTCTAACATGTGGTTGTTTGGGGTCCTTGTTGAGTTGATTAAAACAACAAATTGTTTTACATGCTGAAATCAGTTCAATCCCCCCAGCTAATTGGAGGCGGTTTTTTGGGGGGAAAGAGTGGATTTCGGTCTTTGTGCCCATTGAGACTTTTGATCCACATGTTAAGAACTATCAACCAGCGAAGTTTCAAAAACATTAGCCGAAAGCCACTTTCCATAAGAAAAGTGCGGGGTCCTTTTATTCTTTACTAATTGCAAATGGCCTTTACATTCAAAATATAAGAAATTTTGGTGGCATTTGTTCGGATTTTCTTCTCTTTCAAAATTAAGACAAGAATAAAAGCAATACGCAAAGACAAAAAGTATTATCAGTACTAAACATTACCAATAATAATTGCTACAAAAAACTAAATACGACCTCTTTTACCATCTCTCAGGAGCTGCATGTATTATTAACAAAAATTTTTAAAAAGGTCCCCACCGAAGGTTCGAACTGGCGACCTTTCCATTTGTAAGCCAGCACCTTAATCACTACACCAAGATCACGGTGTGGTGAGCTTTTAGTTGTCGGCATATTTGTTGTATTTATGTTTTATGTTCCCACTTCGACAATTTTTACTCTTTTTTCTAAGTTTAACAGCCGTTTCTGGCTTTCTCTTTCGGTGTCGTCCTTTATTTACACTATGCACTATTCGTATTCACAGCTTGTGCCCCTCTGCAATGTCTTATTCAGATTAAACTTTTCTTTTTGCCCCTCAGTAAACATTTGATTGATTTAATTCTCATACTTTCCACGGATGGAGCACAGGAATGCCAGACTCGAAAAATAGGTGTACATTTACTTTCCTAACAGATAATACATAAAAGTACCTACAAACAGGTTTCTCACTTTCTCAGCTTTCTGAAGACTTGATTCCGTTATGCTCTGAAAGCCTCATGATATTCGTAAGAGATCACCAAAAACCAATAAATTTATTTGTTCACGAATTATTGTCATAATGATTTGTTTTGGTTAGCGCATGTCTATAACAAAGGTTAAATGATGGTACCAGAAAGTTCACTGATTATCTTCTGATATATTTTGCTCTCTTATTATTATTATTTTTTTTTTGAGTATTGTGCATCTATTGTGTGCAAATGTATAATATGCATGCTTATGCACTTAGCTATATATCATGAAGACGTCAAGAGCGAAAATCACGCACACGACTGCAAGATACCCAGAAGTGTTTTATTATTATTATTATTATATCTAGTTCAATTTAAAGCAAAGGGAATTTGAGGAACTGAGCTCGGGTGTAATCCTAGGAGTAGGCGAGATGAGAATGATAGGTTTATGTGGAAAATAACAAGAGTTTGAGAAACACACCCATACCCTGGGGTAGGCGGTCTCAACAAGTAGCTTTGAGTCACAATCGCGTAGGAATGGATCGCACTGCATAAAACCGTTTTTACGATATCAGATGCCACATGCTTAAAATGAAGAAGGGGTCCAGTATTTGGACATTTCCAGGTGAAATCAGTCACGTCACAACAAACGACCATGCAGAATAGTTACTTCACTCAGGCGACATAGCTGAAAAGTAATAGTGAAGAACTGACACAGCAAATACGAACACTATGTACAAAGTAATCTTCACAGAAGGAGCAATTGTGGACTGTCAAGGATGAAGTGCTTTTCATTCTTTTCGGATGTGCTGTTACAGGCTTACAACCTGAAACGTGTCAAGATAGAAAGGAACAGCAATATTAAGAGAAATTATATAGGTCACTTGTAACCATAGAAACGGTTCACTGCTTCTAATTGTAATCAAAACTAGCTTGCAGTGGCCACCTTTAAGGTGACGGAGAGAGCTAACGTGCCTCTTCTCTATGGACACACACGAGTTGGTGAATAGCACGCTAGTAATATATATATATACAGGGTGTCCGAGAAGTCCTTCCCTGATTACAGAAATTGATAACTCAGGCTAGAAATAAGATAGAAATATGAAACTGGTGTTGAATTGTTTACAAACTATAAAAGTTTTTGTCTGTCTTAGGTTTGTTCTGTTTTACCAAGTCTCAATTTTTTTGTTTTAGGTTTGTAGTACGTAAGTAAGAAGCCCAAGAAGCCATGCCAACCAACCAGGAGAAGGCACAGTGTGTCCTGTGGTACCATGAGACACGATCGCCAACCACGGTGCAGAGACAGTTCCAGACAACATTTGGGAGGACTCCACCTGATGTCAAGAGCATTAAAGCCTGGTATGAGAAGTTCAAGAACACAGGGTCGGTTGCTGACCTTCCGAGGTCTTGTCGACCAAGAATCTCAGCAGACACGGTGGAGGCTGTGCAGCAGTCTTTTCTGAGAAGTCCTAAGAAATCGGTGCGCAGGGCCTCACGTGAATTACAGATGCCAAAAACTGTATCCATGACATTTTACACAAACGTTTATTGTTTCGTGCTTACAAAGTGCAACTCGTTCAGGCCTTGTTGCCCGACGACGGTACACGTCGATATCACTTTGCGGTCGAAATGCTATCACGTATTGAGGATGATAATGGTTATCTCAGACGAATTGCCTTTTCCGACGAAGCGACATTTTTGTCAGTGGAGTAGTGAATCGCCATAATGTATCGTCATCCGCAAAAAAAAGTTCGCATATACTGTAACTTCCACATTTCATTAATAACTCAGTTTTCTTAATATATTATCGCTTCTTTGTGCTTTCCTTAACAAAGCAGTGTAGTAATGAATAATTATTTATGATTTTTGTGAAAAAATAAAGCAAAATAAGAAAATTATAAGCAAAAAACTGTGATTGTTATGAAACTTTCGTCTGTCAGATAATTACGCGAAGAATATCCCGAGGGAAATTCACTCCATACAGTGCACAGGTATTAGGAGCACTCACAAATACGTAAAATTGAAGGAACAGAAAATAATGTATTTTTGAGATGAACATACAATTCACACTTCACGTGAAGTTCCAATAAGGGAAATCAATCAATATCTTCAGTTTAAATTACTGAAAAAACAAACAGAAAATGGCTATTTAAAACTCCAAGTGTAAACCTGCGCTTGGAGCGAGTCTATTTCTAATATCAGAACGCGTTATTTCGTAGCATGCCTGCGTGGCCAAGCGGGTTTAACAATGCTGTTGAAATTCTAGAACCGAAGGGTGGCAGTTCGAGCCTGAGTGCGGAACGCTTTTTTTTTCAATATAGTGAAATATTTTTTTAAAATATAAATGTCTAGTTTGAATTGCTTAAAAACACAGGACGAGATGAACAATCACTTTTCAAAGCTCAGTCACATTTATTCACTATGTTCATCAATTAGGCTATATACGAAGACACTAAAATGTGGAACGTTAACGATCCTTATTAACGTTAATACCACATCCGTTATAATGAGAACAGAGTTGTGATCTGAATACCAACCTTAAACCATACGTCCAAAATGAAAATTATTCATGTTCTTGATACCTATTGCAACACCCAGTTGTAATATAGAGAGTGAGAGTGCGAAAGAGAGAGATAAAATACTGTATACAGGGTGCGGAAAAATTCCCGGAACGGTCCAATATCTCTCGAAGTATAAATGTAAAGTAGTTAAATAGTTTTAAAGAAGCTATCCAATGATAGAAAACGCAATCACCTATCCCTACCTCCTTGGGCACTACGGGGGATAACTTTAAAATTTTAAATGGGAACCCCTATTTCTTATTTCATATGTGGATTCTCCAGAAAAAGTGATAGTGATTTGATCAAAAATTGAAAACAGTGTGTGCGAAGATGAAGTTACATGGAATACAATATCGATAATTGTTTTGCAAAGTAGCTTCATGAAGTAGTTCTTAGTAGTAGGGTTATTTACAACAAAAATAAGCCCTTTTTGTCACCATTTTTATTTTCTTGCAAATTAATAAATATGGACAAATGCATTATTTTATGGAAGTTAAAATGTATGAATTCGTTATGTGGGTAAAAAAAAATCACATAAAAGTTTTACTCTGCGTGGGAATCGAACTCACGACCTTTCATGCCGGAGTCCTCTACGCTAACCGCATGGCCCAGAGCTCGACACTGAGAGGCCATATTTTCATAAAGATTTACCTCATCCATCTTTTATGTGTCGATTCAAGTGCTATCCGTGAAGGCACTGTTTTCAATTTTGGTCAAATCACTGTTACTTATTCTGAAGAATCCAAATGTGCAACAAAATATGGGGATTTCCATTTTAAATTTTAAAGTTACTCCCCGTGTGGGAATGGAGGGTTGCGTTTGGTATCATTGGATAGATTTTTCAAAACTGTTTAACACGTGTTATTTTTGTTTTGCTGATCTGTATATTTTGCGAGATATTGGACCGTTCCGGGACTTTCCCCGCACCCTGTATAAGCTTGTATTTTTAATTAAAACAGTTAGTGTAAATCATAATCTGGATTTTTATAAAGTAAATTAAACAATCATATAGAAAATGTATACAGTTTAAAATTGAATTAAATTGCAATTCCAGAATCTGTAACATTATACATTTCTTATTTATTTACATCGAATGTTAACTTATTGTATAGTTTATGGCATGAGTATTAGCTGATATGTAACACAAAATTATCTATAAATTGAATTTAAATAGGAAATGATATAGTTGCTATAAGAACAAGTTTATGAAAATGAACTGTATAATAATGGTTGTATTTGAAACAGAGTTTGAGTAATGGAGTAAATATTTACACCGCCAGCTTTGCAATACTGTGCGGTTTAAATTGTCAATCTCATCAATTTTACTTATTTCGCTTGAATGCTTATGGAATTTAGTATAGCATTATGAAACATTCAACAACTGATCTAGTAGTGAAACATATTTAATAAGATTACCGCACATTACGGTAGAGTCCGAGATCGCTCCCAGCCTTGCGAGCACTTGATAATATTTTGTTATTACATTAGATAAAATATTATGTGGAAGAGCTAAATTAAATTAGAAAATGAAATGAAATATTTAACATCCCACTATTACGCCCTTTAGGCGGGAAGGTTCTAGATTGCTGGTCCTCACATAGAGGAGAATTTGGATTAGTACCCAGTTTGGTTCTTTCCTTTATCAAATCTCAATACACAATTCATATAGTAATGTCGAGCAAGCGATAGCGAGTGAAGGCAGGTTAACCAGGTTGATTGCTTTCTTCATCACCACTCAATTGGTATACGGACCAGTGTTCTAGAATCCTGCTATTTTAGGCTAAGGGAGAAGATAATTAAAGTAAGAAAAATGATATAAGAATTGGTGGAATGAGAAAGTGGAAGGAAAAGGAAATGCTTTGAGAAAAGTCACGGACATAATGTTGTCCACCACAAGCTTACTTGGACGGAATAAAACCAAAGACCGCATGCACCAAAGGTAAGCGCTCTACCAGTGAACCATCGCGCCCCATAAATTAAATAAGAAAGATAAGTAGTAGGCATTTTATAATTGAATATTGTATGTAAGAAACTTATTGTCCATAAAGATTCTTTCTCTTCAAGCTTTTGTAATTGATGTTGCAAATTGTCCGATGCTTTGCAATGCGGGCCAAAGGAATAAATGCATTTTTTCGGAATAGTATCGTCTGCCCCGCGGTGGCTCAGTGGTAGAGCGTTCACCTCTGGTGCTTGGGGTCCCGGGTTCGATCCCAGCCCCCGCCAAGTGAACTTTGTGGTGCACAAACACCGTGCTCGTGGGTTTTCTCGGGGTTCTCCCGTTTCCTCCCACTTTATTCATTTCACTCATCATCTCCGTCTCCTTTAACATAACCGCGGGACGTTAAACTGAAAGATTTCATTTTCATTTTTTCCGTTGTCCTTAAAAATCCACTTTTGAGGGGGAAATAGGGCAAGTTCCAAATAAGGCGGTCAATATGTAAAAGCGACGTCGTGTTTGTCTGTCCGATCATCACGGGAAATCAAATCAGCCGTTTGAAATAAATATTTGAATACATTTAGTACTTGGAAGAAAATGGTTAGCTGACGTTTACTATAAACTTGACAGAACTTCGATACAAATTAGAGGATAGTCAGCTATGCCTAAATCTAATATTGTAGGTGGAAGTGAAAACGATGAACGAAGTAACAGCGGATTAAAATTTAGCATTAGAAGTCATTGAAAAACAGAATGTGATGCGCGAAAACGAGAAAAAAACAAAAGAAAAAACGTAACGTTGCCGACGACAACACACTGGATCGTGCTTATCGAAAGACCCATAAACGCTATTCATTAGCTCATTCTTCACGGTTTGGATTGCAAGAAATAAAACTATTTCTTTGTGGTAATACGCCTCTCAAAACGAAATGTTGTATTTCTGCAAAATTTGTTTTTCTCACATGACTGGATAATTTTTTTTAAAAAAATCTATTGCGCTGAAGAAAAAAAAAACATATGACAAGCTGTATTTGATCTGAAGACCCCATGATCTTTACTACATGTTGTTATTCATTACATCAGCGAGACGTTGTTTGCAATGACACTGATACATTGAGTGGTTTGTTCGAGAAAGTTGCTTGTCTCGATTTTGTTTACTCTTTAGGTTTTTCGTAGAATACATGAAAAAGAAATACATTTTTCGCTTAGATATCCAGGAATCCTGTTTTAACTGATCAGAAAACAGCAATCTACTGGTGAAATGATATGGGGTAATGTGTAGCATTTTGTTTTCACGCCATCGATAACAGCAAGGAGCACATGAATTACATAAAAAGAGAGTGTGTTGTTATGAACTACTAATATCTTTTTCAAAAAAAAAATCTACGTGTTACTTCGTAGCTCAGGGGATAAGTGAGAGATTACAATACACAGGTTCGCACGATCGAGTCTTGTCCACTGCTATTATGTTCTTTTTTTTCATTTTCATTGAAAGTGACGGTGAAAGTGACGTAATACATTTTCATTGGCATTCAAAATAAAAAAAAGAATGGAAGGGAATACGTAGCCCTGAAAAGGGCTGCTTATATATGTGTCTAATAGGAGGTCCAATGACCTTCTACATCGATGACTGCCTGGAGCCTTCTGGACATGCTTGTTTGACTACAAGGGAGCACTTCACAACTGATTACTGAGTGATAAGATCTGTGGTATTCTGCTCAACTTTCCTTTAGGCAATTTTAAACGTAGTAGACAATATTTGTCTGACCTTGTCAGTGCCTGAGGCAGAAGACAAAATCAATGAAAATGTTTTCAACATAACATTTTCGATTTATGTTTATCTCCTATACGTTTTTATTACGATTGCCTCCTTTAGAAATATCAGCTCTCTTCTTTTTTTTTTTGGTCCGTATAAGGAAATGCTATTGCGGTTTTCCAACGTTCAATATTTTTGGCAAAATTAACACTTTCAAATAAAACTAAACAAGCATATGTTTCACAGATAAAACCATATGTAAAGTTCTACTTTCCAGTTAGGCAACATTCCTTCAAAAAATTGCTACTATAGCTTGCATCTCAAGTAATTGGGTAAATGTGCCAGTAGTCGACCATTTAAGGAGATTTTCAACTTTGTTAAAGTATAAAAAAATCATTTTTAACTAATAACTTTTACTGCATATGTCATTAGAAAGAACAGTGTTTAAATTTTACGTTTGTGTAGCTCGCATAGGAAATCTTTTATAAATAAATATACAGGAAAAAGAAAATACCAGAAACCCTGAAAAAAAAAACAGTAGTCGGCCTATGAAAACCAAAGGTCAGCCGTTACTTTAACCAGTACTCAGCCACACTATAGAATTGACTTTTTTAATGGAATTTTAGAGATCAATTCCTCAGTAGCAAATTAAGGTACAAATATATTGCACTCAGAGTTCTTACAAAGAAAAACTACGTGGAAAACAGGCCCGCAACTAGAGGGAGCTAGGGGGCCTGGCCCTCCTAAACTTTTCGTGGCCCCTCCAGACCTCAACACAAAAAACACAATTTAGATATGTGTAAGAGATTTTTAATGACTTGCCCCCTAACATATCTATGCCCCCCCCAAACCTCTGTGGCTAGAAGCAGGCCTGGTGGAAAATATATTGCGATACAGGAAAAAGACTTCTTGTATGATATTTACCATAAACTAAGAAAAATGTGCCTCGGCCTAGACTAGCCTATTTAAAACTAATATATAGGCCTATTTATATTTACATTGATATTTATATTTAGCTATGACATTAACCCTTTAATATGAAGTTCATTAAGCACATTCAGGACACATAAGCACTTGTTTAGCAGGTTCCTCGTACGATAATTCACTGAGGCACGTGCATTTTAAGTGGTACCAGTGATCACAAAAGTGACACCCAATATATTATGTGTATCGTTCTCAATATCACTTATGAATTCTTCTTCAGGCCTTAGACGGCATTTCAACCACTTCTTGTGTCTCGTCTTTTTAACTACTAGTGCTACTTGGCTTGACAGTCCTTTTCTTTTTGTTTGACTTAAATTTTTTCCTTTCTTTTGTATTCTCTCTCTTTTCATTTTAGACGTTCCTCTTCTAGTTTTCTTTTCTTTTCATTCTTTACCATCTGATAATTTCTCCATGCTTGGGAGGATACTGCACTTTGAACTTTTTCTCTGGGCACATGTTTGGACCAAAGTTTGGTAGTTTTGTTTTTGATTGGAGCTAGCCAGAAAAGATGATAATCAAAGCCAGATGATATAAAAGTATTTTACGAAGGTTTTCTTTGAATTTCTTCTGAGATCATATGGAGTTATTTCTGGCTCTACTGACTGTAGAAACAGAAGCAGACCTTCCACCTTGCGTCGCTTCAGTACAAGATGCCATAACTTATATGTTGTTTACCTGGTTTGAGTCAGACGTAACGTCTATTTCTGATATCGTAGATATATTTGTAGGTTCTAGACGGCGAATTGCTAAATCTGGTATGTTCCAGGACTAAGATATCGAACATTTCACTAGCAAGTATCTACTGATAGCAAATCGATCCTCTTCGGACAGAACAATAGCCTTATATGTGTTCATTAGTGTAGAATAAGAAGACTCTTTGGATAGAGTATCCTCAACGCACCTGATTGCAAAACATCTGACACTGAGTCTATTCCAGTAGATGTCTTTGGACTGGTTGAAAGAAACGCTAAATCACGCGTTCTTAAACTGTTAGACATATTTTCCTCACGCTCACAGTGAGTTAGAATGTAAATATTTATGATTATTCTGTATTGTTTCGGCAATCAGGCAACTCTAGGAACAGAGCAGATAAGATCAGATAATAATAATAATAATAATAATAATAATAATAATAATAATAATAATAATAATAATAATAATAATAATAATAATAATAATAGTTGAAGAGCAATTGCAGCCTTGGAATTAAAATCATGCAGAAACGCGACATTGTGCGGAGTAATTTAGAAAAAATAAATCAATTAGATATTGATAACCCTTACTTCCTCATAGCTACCTTAGATTAAAAGACTAAGCTATGATCAGGGTCAAGGGCGTCGATCCTGCTAGGGCCGGGGGGCCCGGGCCCCCAAAGCTTTTGTTGGCCCCCTATTGTATTTATGAATATACAATATTTGGCATAATATGAATGCAATTTGTCTTAAAATCCTAACCTTCCGCATCCGAATGACCCCCAAATTTACAGGGAAATCGGCGCCCTTGATTAGGGTAAAATAAATACTCATTACCTGTCCTTTTTAAATTTTAGAGAAATAATTCAGACCAGCCATAAATCCTTAACCTTTTTTCCCTCAGTTCTAGAAAAATACAAGAATTGAAATGGTTACAATACCAGACTGATATTAAAGTACGGGACAAAAATAAACGACCACCATCGTCATAAGTTTTAATGGCATTTTCGATCGTTTAATTTTGTCCCGTACTTTATAACTGTATTATACTTGTATGATGCAATTAGTGACATCATAACAGTTACTTTTTCATTAAATCGTTAGAAAAGTCTTCTACGTATTAGTTAAGTATCTTAGTTGTATGTCATGTGTCATTTAAATTGAATGAATGATAAGTGGATGACTACTGGAGTATATGTATCCAGTAGCCGTCCCTAATGGCTGACTACCCGAAAATGTTATCAAAAATGCAACTTGTAGTCAGCCCCCTTATTTCTACGCAATATCTTGTTTTGTATCATACACCACGAATTTTTAATAAGCTACGGTACATTCATGCATAGAAGAAAGCAATAACTCGTACTATTTTACAATAATATAATTTTAACTTAACTTTCAAGTAAAGCTTCTTCCTTATTTTTTTATTAACAAAATGCGCACTTTGCTCACTTGCATCAGCAGACCTCAAATGATAATTTTTCTTTTCTACCACGAGAAGTCACACCAGGCCAGAACAAATGAGGTTGAATACTGGAGCTCTGATTTTAGTTGTAGTTGATTATTTGTTTGATAACAAGCTACTGTATATTTATTTAATATGCTTTTTACTGAAAAATGGCTGACTACTGGAGACGGCTGACTTTAGGCAAACTTACCCTCCTAACTAACTAACTAATTCTATGGTCTATGGAACCCGGAGGTTCAATGCCGCATTCACAAAAGCCCTCCACTGACTTCTATCCAGTTTTTACTTTGTATTCCTATTTCTGCGAGATCCATCTTAATATTGTCCTCCCATCTGCGCCTAGGTCTTCCTAATTATAAGCTCAAGTAATATGTAACATAATAATAATAATAATAATAATAATAATAATAATAATAATAATAATAATAATAATAATAATAATAATAATAATAATATCTTAGTATCAAACTTTAAGCGATTTTTATATGATGCATATATTCATGAAAATAGTCACTACTTGTTATGTACTCATTTGGTGTTCCCCTAGGGTTACTAGGAATTGAAATCAGGATCTCTGACTGTGCAGTCCAGTATGCTAACTGTATGACCGCAGAGCACGGATCTGACAAAAAACATTTTCATAACGTTTTGCTACCCCTCCTTTTCCCGTATCGATTGAAGTGCCATCCGTGAAGGAATTGTTTTCAATTCTGGGTGAAATCAGTCACTTTTCTCTGGAGAATCGAAATGTCCAATAAGAAATGGGGGTCCCACTTTAAAATTTTAAAGTTACCCCTACCGCCAAAGGGAATGGGGATAGAGGATTTTGTTTGGTATAATTGAACTATACATATAAAGCAGAAACATATATTCTCATTTTGGGCGTGTGTTTTCAATTTGATATTAACTTAGAATTCTATTTGAACTTTGGTAGTGCTAGCATTTCCATAGCGTCATCTTCGTATACAAACAGATGGTGAATAAAAGTGACAGAGGTTTGAAAGCTGGCAGTTTATCTGATTTTGTTTTTATAACCAATTCAAATGTTAAAAATGTAACGTTGTATTTAGAAAAAATAAAATATCCTTATATTGAAAGAAAACCGGACTGGGCACCGAACCGTCAATCATTACTGTAATTTCAATCGCCTCACTAAACCCACTTATTTTCTTCTTAATTTACGTCGCGAAAGGCGGCCCCGAAGTTCACTTACCAAAGTCTGCTTTCCCCTTATCAGTAATTTCTGTATATTTCCTACTGGGTTATACACGTTTTACAGTAACCTTGAATGATAGGGACACAAACACAGACACGTCGAGAACATTTAAAATTCCAAAAGTTCTCCCACCGGGAATCAAACCCGGTACCCTGTACACCACAGACACACATGCCAGCCACTAGACCACACAGCCAAGTTATAAAGCCAGCGCGTTTTAATAATTCTACTGGAAATGCACGAGATATTCACTTGTAATACATTGAGTAATTTATTCGAGAGAGGCAAAGCACTTTACTTTGAATTCATTTCTTGGTTTCGTTTCTACTGTGTTTATTCTTTGTATTTTTCGTACACTACTTGAAAAAGCAAATACATTTTTCGCTACGGTGTCCAGAAATACCATTTTAACTGATCATAAAACAGAAATCTTTCGGTGAAATAATATGGGGTAATGTGTGCTATTCTAGTTTCATACCGAGTTCCTTCGTAGCTAAGCGGTTAGCATACGCACCTTTGACGTAAGAGACCCGGTTCGATTCCCGGTGTGAGCTCATGTGGTTCGGATTTCACGATAATCAGTAGGCAAACGTCTCATATAGCCTCGATGCTGAAAGGGATGTTAAAATCAACTCAACATTATTTTATACTATCAATTGAAGCAAAAGGTAGACGATACTATCCTGTTAAAAACATGCATTTATTTGTTTGGCACATATTACAAAGCATTGGACTATTTGCGACACTTCAAGAAAAAGATGCTTTATGAATATTAAGTCGCTTCAAGCGTTGAAATCGCTTTGTAAAAATCCAGATTATGAATTGCAATAACTTTTTACGTTGTAATTAAAATGACAACATATATTGTTTTCTATCTCTCTCACATACTTTCTCTCTCTCTCTTTCTTTCTCTATATATACACACCTGTATATTACAATAGGTATCAGAACATGAATAATTTTCATTTTGGACGTGTGATTTAAGGTTGGTATTCAAATCAGAAAGTTGTTCCCATTATAACAATGTTAACGTTCCTCATTTTAGCGTCTTCGTATATAAATGATGACATGGTGAACAAATGTAACAGGCTTTGAAACGTGATAGTTCATCTGATTTTTTTTCAAGCACTTCAAAGCTGAACTTTATATTTAAAGAAATGTTTCCATATGTTGAGAAAAATCAAAACTGCCGGAAGACAGATTCGAACTGCGGTCCTCCGATGCTAGACTTTCAAAAACATTACTAAACACGCTTGACCACCGAGACAATTCATGAAAAAGTATGTTGTAATAATGCTCATATATCGCTCCAAGCGCACGTTCACACCTGAAGTTTTAAATGGTCATTTTCTCCCTATATCAGTAATTTCAACTGAAGGTATTGACTGATTTTGCATATTGGAACTGTGCATGAAGTGTGAATTGCATATTAAACGCAGAAATACGTAGTTGACTCTTCAGTTCATGTTTCTGTTCAATAGCTTCACATGTTAGTGAGTGTTTCCTAATACCTGTGTCATTTTCCCTCTTTTTTCCCACGGGATATTCTTCGTGTAATTATTTGACACACTAAGGTTTCATAAGATTAAAGGATTTTTGCTTATAATTTTCTTATTTTGCTTTATTTTTTCTATAAAATAATAAATAATTATGCATTATTACACTGCTTTGTTAAGGAAAGCACAAAGAAGCGATAATATAGTCAGAAGAGCGAGTTATTAATGAAAATGTGGAAGTTACAGTATATGCGAACTTTTTTTGCGGATGACGATACGCATTTGGGGTTCAGAACCCCCCAGGGAGGTCAGGGAGTTCACCAGAAGCAGTCCAAAGGTGAATGTTTGGTGCGCGTTATTGCACGATCGAATTATCAGGGCATTCTTCTTCGCTGAGGATACCATCACATCTGCAGTGTACCTGGATATGTTCAGCTGTATGCTGTTCCTCCCCCGATGTCGTTTTTCAGCAAGACGGTGCACCACCTCATTGGGGTTTGGACGTCCGTGCCTATCTCGATAGGACATTTCCTGGGCGATGGATTGGTCGTGATGGACCAACATCTTGGCCTCCACGCTCTCCTGACATAACCCCATTAGACTTCTTTTTATGGGGTTATGTTAAGGATGAGGTCTACCGAACACGTGTACCAGATCTTGAAACCCTGCAGCAACGAATAACCATAGTCGTTGCATCGATCCCTCCAGTGATGTTGGCTAATGTGTGGATGGAAATTGAATATCGCCTAGATGTGCTACGTGCTACCAAGGGTGCTCATGTGGAAGTGTACTGATGTGACCAAAACTTTTATAGTTTGTAAACAATTCTACACCAGTTTCATATTTCTGTCTTATTTCTAGCCTGAGTTATCAATTTCTGTAATCAGGGAAGGACTTCTCGGACACCCTGCATATATATAACAGTTCTAAGATATTTGCATCAAATTTTGCCGTTTTTAATAGACGTCAGTCTGTCTCCTCTCTCTGACTCGAATTTCTGAAGAGGTACTCGAACTTACATGTGAATTCACGCATGGAATTTCGAGAAATAGGCAGGAAGAAAAGTCGTGTGTGGCAATGTTACATGCAAAATTTGAAAAAAAAAAAGAAAGACATGCAAATATTGTGAACATACATATTTAACCCTTTGGGGATCTTATGGTACATTTTGTACCATACGCGTTTTTCATGGTACATTGCGTTATTTCTCTTCTATTTGAGCTTTCTCGTCCGGTTTTTTTTTCAAGTCCACAGACATTGTAGAAGGCATTACGTATGGTTTCAGACCGTCCTGCGTCCAGACATGGGAGGTGATGACGTCATAATCTTAAAATGTATTTTTTTCCTTTTTAAGCCTATGCTCATTATTTTTTGGCGGGCTTATTTTTGAACGTAGAAGATTGAAATTTTGCACAAACATTCAGCCCATCGAGTAGTATTTACCAGAGTTTTTGTTTAGATGTCAGTGCTAAAACAGGGGGGGGGACCAGAGGGGCAAAGGAGTAAAAAAAGGGATATTTTTACCCCAAAAATTCCGTTTGTCGTCATTTTCCCGCCTCATTTACATGATAGGACCACGTGAGTCATACCGTCTGAACGGCGGTTCCATTCTGAAGAGAATGACGGTCGAATAATTATTCTAGGGTAATTAGTGATGTCTCAGGGATTTTTTGAAAAATATACTTCTATATGGGGAAAAATGGGGCATTGTCGGTATATATATCTTTGGCGGGCTTATTTTTAAACGTAGAAGATTGAAATTTTGCACAAACATTCAGTCCACAAAGTAGTATTTACCAGATTTTTTGTTCCGATGTCAGTGTTAAAACAGGGGGGAAACAGAGGGGCCAAGGGTTAAAAAAGGGATATTTTTACCCCAAAAATCACGTTTTTCGTCATTTTCCCGCCTTATTTACACGATAGGACCACGTGAGTCATACCGTCTGAAAGGCTGTTCCATTCTGAAGAGAATGACGGTCGAATTATTATTCTAGGGTAATTAGGGCCGTCTCAGTGAATTTTTATCCAAATATACTTCTGTATAGGGTAAAAGTGGGGCATGGTACTGAAATTTTTTCTGACGGGCCTATTTTTTCACGTAGATGATTGAAATTTTGCATAAACATTCAGTCCACCGAGTAGTATTTATATGAAGTTTTCTTTTCGATTTCTGCGTAAAAACATGGGGGTCCAGAAAGGCAAAAGTTGAGAAAAGGGAAATTTTGCCCCAAAAAATCCCTTTTTCCAGGAATTTCCCGTCTTAGATACATGATGGAGACATGTAAATAGTACCGCCTGAAAGACAGTTCTATTCTGAAGAGAATGATTGGCGGATTATAGTCCTAGGGTAATTAGGGATGTCTCAGGAATTTTTTTCCCTGAGATCATCGTGTTTTATGGTGAATTGAGGCATTGTGGGAATGTTTGATAAAAATTCTCTCTCCCTTACTATTCAAGATAGAAACTTGAAATTTGGCACACACATTAAGAATAGCAAGTACTATTTATCAGATTTTCTTTAGATGGCTACGATAACACAGGGGGGTCCAGGGGGGGCCAAAGTTCGAGGAAATTTTTTCCCTCCGAAATTTTCACTTTGACAATTTTTTCCCGCTTGTGGTATATGGTATGAGCATGCAAGTGGAACCATTTGAAAGCAAGCTCTATTCTGAAGAGAATGAGGTATGAACAATGATCCTAGGATAAATAGTGACGATGCAGTAGCTGCTTGACTGAAAGTTTCAAAAATAGCCCAAAAAGCCAAGATCTCCTAAGGGTTAAACGCAAGTGTTGACAAAATGGTGGGGTATCTGTGATCTGGCAGTTACCCAACCTAATTTGTTTATAGCATTTAGAAATTTAATCCGCCATATGCAAAGTCGTTTTGACAAATGATTAGCGTCATGCCAAACGCCCGACTTCTGCAGGAAGCCTATGTAAGTCGAACGCTTTAGTATGGTACTAATCACAAGCCAGAAGGACTCTGCATATGGCCCAGTTTTCTTTATCATCTCTGACGAGTATGATCATTTCTAATTCATTTTCGTACTCATTGATAATTAAATTGCATCAGTGTGTTGCAAATCACTCATCTCCTGCTCCAACTGATATTTGATTCTTAAATCTGCGCCTTAGTTTGTCTTTTGACAATTCACTTACATGAAGGAGGTTAATGCCAGCACGCCCGCCCCATTTTTTCCACACTGACCTAACACTAATTCGAGCTTACTACGACACACTGGCCGCCAGACTGATCATCACTCAGCACCTATAACGAGGAATTTAACTGCTAGTGTTTCGAAGGATAGTTGGCGTTGTCGGCGGAAAAAGAGTTTTACACGGGAATGACTTATCATACAGTGTTCAGTACTTAGTCCTGTATATGTATACCAAGTTTTATACCGATCATCGCGTTCTAACCGAAACATGTCCCTTGTTAGAAAAAATCATATGACTAGTTATATAAAATACAGTCAACGAATTTTAATTTTTGTAACCTCCAAATTGTTTAAAACCTAGAAGTATATCATAATAAATGAAAATAAAGTAATTTGTCATACTTTTCTTATAATTTAGAAAATAAAATAAAGAAATGGAAATAAATTCCTTCCCGGAAATTGATATGCAAGAGAACAACCCGGGAATAATCCCGTTTTTTATTTTCCTTTCCACCGTAAATATTCTCTCTGTCTATCACTATTCTTGAATGAGTTGACATTGGTAAAAGTTAACATTTTACAAATAGAATAAACGAAAAAAATAACCAGTGCAATTTAATTTACGGTGGAAAACAATAATGATATCAAAACAAAAGTACAAAGAAAACACAGCAACCACTTTTCGTTTATTGTTATGCATATTATTATTATTATTATTATTATTATTATTATTATTATTATTATTATGATTATTATTATTGTTATTATGATTATTATTATTATTATTATTAATAATATATAAAGTCAGTGGTAGCTCATGCCTTCAACATGTATACAACAGTGGTTTCAAACACATTATAAATTTCCAATGGTCTTTGTCAGGTCGGGCTTTATATTTGTGAAGAAGAAGAAGAAGAACTAATTTTTTCAATAAGCAATTATTCTGTATCATGTTAAAAACTGATTGTATATTTGATTGCAAGTACCGTCTATAATTGCTGGGAGAGTATCCATGAAATATCGAGTAAAGTGGCCGTTATGGCGAGTGCATCGTGCTTTGTGTGTCCTGTGATGACGAGAGTTGTGTGGGGTTTTCTATACATATTTACTGAACTTACACACTTTTTCTTCCTTTACACGTTCATACATTACCTCATTTTTCTACACTTTTTCCCAGTCATTTTACACTCCTCAATTTTCTCTACCTCTTGTTCTGTTGAACTTGGCCTTCAGCCCCGTTTATCTGTTCGAAATTCTCTCCTTATTCTGATCTTTTCCTATTGTACCATACTTCTCTGCAAAAAATCACAGAAGAAACAATTAAAGAGAAAGCGCAGGAAAAGTGATATGAAGAAGGTGTTAAGAAGAGAAGTTTGAAAGGAATATAAACATATAAAAAGCGTTATAAGAAAATAAATTATATGAACAATGATTTTCGAAGCATTTTTATTTTGAAAGCCAGGTCAGGGAGCCTTGAAACAAGGGTAAGATTAAAAAATTTAAAGAACTGAACGAAAAATGTCAATTATGTTTTAAAGAAGACGAAACATTAGAACACTTATTGTTAAAATGTGTAGAAACCCTAAAAATCAGGGAAAAATGGAAATGGATCGATGAAATGAAAAAGGAAGGAAATTTGGTTAAATAAGCTTGGAGGCTAGGCTTTAATGTAAATGGAAGGGAACTAAGTGAGAAAGAAATATAAAAAAACAAAGAACTTCTTGAATTTTGATGGGAAAAGAAAATGGAAAACTTGAAATGAAAAAAGGGCAGTACTTTATTTCTCTTTTTTTCTTTTTTCAGGAACCAGACTTCCGAAGAGAAGGAAGGAAAATAACTTGAACCTGAACCTGAACCTGAAATTTGACTTTTTCCCGATTGCGACACTTCTTTTTTCACGTATTTTCGCTTTATCATACTTACTACTTTCTATCTGTTTTATGACTTTGTACACATCTTGTTACTTTTTTATCATTTTTCAACTATTCTAATATTTACATTTTACACGTTTAATTACCTTTCTAAATTGCCGATATTCTTGTTCAATAGAGTGATAATGATACTATGCAAAAATTTTTTAATGCTTACTACAAACAAACAATCAATTGCCGAGAGAGGAGTAGTGGTAGATGAAGAAGAATAAGAGGAAGAAGAAGAAGATTGGAAATATAAAGTTGCTTTTGTGAACGTACTTGTAAACCATTTCATTAACGCTGGCAGCGTAAAATATAAGAAGAGTATAAGAACAGTATTAAATTCTTATTATATTTCTATTCAAAATGGCTGGTAAGGCGTCTGTTAAGTCGGAATTGATGTGCAAAGAAGAAATTCCTTATGACTTACCTAGTGATGATCCGCTCGAAGGGAGAGGGTGGACATACGAACTAATGAGTGACAACAAAGAGTTAATATTATCTACAACGGAAGGAGATGTATCAGTGGACAAGGATAAAGCTAAAGGCTCTTTGGATGTGAAACTAAACGTTGATAGGGTGAAATCAGAATTAGCACTAGAAGAAGATCCTGAATTTGAAAGTAATATAGAAACGCTAAGAAAAATTGTGGTTCAGGAGACTTGCGCGTCGTATTCTAATGACTCCCAACAATTAACAACAAAAAGTTTCAATTCAGTTCGGCCAGAAAGGTAATGTTCAATTTTTCATTAACTAATTGGCTCAAATTGATAATACGGTTACATGGTTTCGGAAATTTTGTTGGTTAAAAGCAATACTTCACGAGAAATATTTAGGTATGGGAGATATCATGAACGTAAGTTAGTAGCCTACAATTTGGAAATGACATGGCACACATAGACAAGCTGTATACCAAATAAAAATATTAACAAGATTGATACGATCCATACAATTCTTATGTAGTTCATATCTCGATAAAAGAATTATTTCTTTATTATTGGTTACATATTTCTCACTAATTGTTCACATATTTAAAATATGGTTGCTCGACGATATTGTTTTATTTATATAGAGACTTATGTAAAATACCAAATAATAAGAATGGTAATTATTCTAAAATTTTACAAATGTAAACCTGTAATGTATTATATTCGAACATAAACTATGGACGTTTGTGATTTTATTTTGATTTAGCTCATATGGGTCTAGCTTGATTTTTCCGGCTGGCTTCAAAAGACATAAGTAAAATACAAGATAAAGAATATTTTAACCAACAATGGATGTTCCTTATTTGTAGAAGTCCATACAACAGTCCATTTCATAACTGCACTCATTTTTTCAAGGAAGTCGACTTTTTACATTCCCAGGAATCTTTTTTAGGGTATGGACCTGCATTTTTCAATATGGGATCACTTTATGGGCTTGGTGTACGTACATAATATATGAATTATTGTAAAAACAACGCTAATCAGCATGTGCTAGATGGCCGGTAAAAATAAGAGTGCTATGCAGATTAGGGCATTACGCAGAATGTGGGTAAACAAAGATAGCGCAAAATTCTGTATTTAGGATGACTTACACGTCTTACGGGTTGAATGTGTTCTTGTACGTTCCTAAGTGTTTTATAGGTAACATGCTGAAATGCTTTCTTTGCTTGTATATTTGTGTTCCAAAGTAACACAATACATTAGGGACGTACCTTCTTAATTATATGGATCCCTTCATTCCCAAACATTTTCATAGTTCCGTGTTATGATTTGCCACACTAAATTTTGATACTTCATTTCGCTTACAGTGGTTATAGCTACCTTGACAAGGGGTTACTTTGCACATCGGGCATTACTTTGTCAAAATATGAAGAGAGTTTCACAGTCCTCCGGTAAAACCATGAACTGTATACACGAAGTTTCAACTACCCCCTACTATAGAACATGTAACTCTATTTTGGTGTTAATGTTGGGGTCAGCATCAGTTCTAATTACAGGGAGGCTTTGTTATTGTAGTAGCGTGGAAAACAGTCACTGTAAGGACCGCCAAATTTTAAAAGAATTTCCGCCAATGTTAAGTCAGTTTCGTTATATTATACATTGTAACTTGTATTATACAACGTAACTGATAAACGTTTGAACATTTTAATACAAATAAATTAGTAAAACGGCGGTTAAGCCATACGGAGCGCCATTCTGTGCGTAATTATTTGACAACACAGGTTGTAAGTTATTCATTAAAAATACAGATTAATGAATTGGATCCTATAACCAACGGTTCTGACAATCTCTTACAGTTGAAGCTTGCAGGGTCCCTGACGATTCGAATGAATCGCTTCTACCCTAAGACCTTACATTCCACCCTAGTTGCATGCCTTCGGTATTCAAGTCATGACAAATCAGGGTTAATGTCCGAACCCCCGTTGGGCTGTCAACATTCAGGCCTTGAGGAGGCATTTTAAGAAAATAAATATAAGGAAGAGGACGACAAGAAATACACCCTGGGAGGAGATTCATGCTACAGCCATACATTTCAATTCATCCATTTTTTATTCAATAGTATTACTTCAGGCCCGCTCGTACCTAAAAAATTGGTAGGTTTACAAATGTAACCTTTTAAGGAGCGCTAGATAATACTTTATGTCTGGCTTACTAGCAATTGCAGTTATCTTTATCAAGAATAAAGACACATCCGAGAGCATTTGTCACAATAGTGAAACACAAGATAACAGTAATATTAACTTGCTCATTAAA
The DNA here is from genome assembly GCF_964235325.1 of Thermobia domestica. Classification (NCBI taxonomy): domain Eukaryota; kingdom Metazoa; phylum Arthropoda; class Insecta; order Zygentoma; family Lepismatidae; genus Thermobia; species Thermobia domestica. The sequence continues at coordinate 163,840,828 of NC_137471.1, read as the reverse complement.
CATTATTGTTGTTCAGGGCCTACTCGTACGTAGCAATCTTAATATGTTCTCATAACATAAACCTTAATTTTACCATATACTGCCTAACTGACGTAGGCACTGGGTACTATCGAAACATCATATTATCCGGTGTTTATCGTAGTAAAGGGTACCGTGGAATCGTAAACGGGCTTCCCTTTGTCTTTTTCTCGAGACCGGTTTATGATTCCCGGCACAAGAAAACAAGAGTTATTTTCAAAAATCGAAAAGAATAACATTTAATTTACTTTCCCTAAATCCAAATCAAAACTCTAATTATTTTCTATAAATCCAAATCAAAACTAATTATTATATCAAAATCTAGAATCCGAAGATCAATTTTATTACTATTATACTTTTCTCTAATTATGCCAAACATTAAAAGCTAGAACAAAATTTTGAAATTTTAGTCAATTGTCAAATCTGCACATTAGCTGGGACCCAACCAGGCGTCGCACTGGTTTCATCATTTTAATTTTATAACGAAAGTATTGATGTCCCTAGGGGATGAACTATATTTTAACTTTCAACTCTTCTTAACTTATAATATCGCTTTCTCTGAAGTCAATTAACTTCAGGTATCATTCGTCACATTGAATGCACATTGACTTTTCATAGTAGACGGCATATATATATCGAACGACGAACAAATCAACGAGCAATTTTATCAAGTTCAAGGTTATTGTCAATTACTTTCAATATTATACTAAATTGTGTTTAACTTACAGTATTTTGACAGCGACTTAATCTTACATTAAAAATTTCGCATATTTTCCCATTATACAAACCTAACATCAGAGGAAAAAATTCACTATCTAAAGAGCACATTTTTTTAATTACCCAAAATTTAAACTTTATGATTAATTGTAGTTACTACTAGTACTTCTCTAATAATGTTCATAATTATCTCTAATTGCGTAACATGTCTAAATGCTTGATTGTGTGGGGACAGCTAAATGTTAATATAAACATAAAGAAGAGTGATTAAAAACTCAAAACAAGATTTGATAATAAAATGTTATTATGAAATATAGTTCCCAAAACTGGAAAGACCTGAAAAGAAAAAAAATACAAAACTTAAACATCCTAATAAGAATTCGGTACTGAAAGTCCGCGTCCAAAACGGGATAGCCATACTTTTCAAAAGTGGTGCGGTATTATTACAATTTTAAAGTCTGAAATCGCGTTCTAAATCAATTAGCTGTTTCAAGTTTCCAATGCTGTATTTCCTCTCCTTTCCACATTCATCTTTCATCTCCAAAAGCTGTAAGGAAACCATAAAACATGACATCTAAGTGAACGTACCTGATTGTAGGGCGATATTGATTTTTCTTGGGCTGGTGCGTTAGTGGCGGTGGGCACACACTTTGCTTCTGAAAAGTAATCTTCGAAATTCTGAGAAATAATCAAATAAATAAACAATAATCCTTTTTTCATTCTCTAAAAGTTTAAAAGTTCAAATTCGGTATTTCTGATTTCTCATCTCTTCCGGGGTTTAGCCCGAATTCGGGTGAAGTTCACGCTTTTTTTGTGCTAAGATTTTAATTTTCCATCTGTGCCGGTTACGCTTGTAAGCTGTAATTTAGCACGTTTACGTGTACTTTTCCAGTTAGTTTGTTTAATTTGCGGAACTTTTCTCCTTTTTACAGCGTATTTACTAAATTTCCACGTAATGACAAGCCTTCCTTTACGACGTTTGGATTTACGCTGCATTGCGATACCTGTCATAAATTTCTTTTTAGGTTTGCGCTTACTATTACTATATTTTGCCATGTAGTGTACTATAAAATGTTCGTACGTGTTTTCGCTTAAGCTTTCTGGTGCTCTTCGGAGTCGATGTATACTTCTTCCGCATGTTTGACTCGAAATAACCTCGCCTACAGCTCGACTTTAATTTGCATGTAGTTCGTCTTTGACCGAGTTTAGTGCGTTCCGAATTATGCTTACCAAGGCACTTTCCTTTTATTCTCAACTTATTTCCTTCTGCACGCCTAATGTGTGGTTGTACGTGCTGAGAATACGCTGTACGTGGAGGTCGACGCACATTGTTTTCATCATGAGCAATCAACATGTCTACATTTTGTGTAGCACTGCACTTAAACTTTCGCTTTTTACAATTTCGCAATAGTGAAGTACTAGCTTGAAAATTCAAACATTTCGGCAACTGAAAATTAATAAATGTTGCTCTGATGTACTGATATGATCACGTCTGCTCATTTTAATTTTACTGATTATGCTCCTCGAAATCGAGTTTACGTTAATAATGTATTACGAAAACTCAACTGGGTATCATTGGCCATCTTATTTTTCTTCTTAACCTTGGTGTTACATTTCGGTTCTATAATGGAAATATACTTTAGACTGCGTGTGCTTTATTGGAAGTGTTACGCTTGTTTACGGTAAACATTTCCGACCGATATATTATGTACGAGACCTTCACTACGTAAAACAGAATTCGCTTGGCAGGTCTATTGTGAATTTGAAGTCGTTTCCTTCTACAATACTCAAAGCTGATAAAGTCGGAATGGATTTGCAGCACTAAAATGCAACTTACGTTAGACATACACTGTTACAAAGACAAATTTGAATTTGTTAATTCGCGCAAAACCATTTGCCTGCGACACAAAACAGACAACACTGTAACTTCGTTATCGCACAAAATCATCAATTGAACTCTCAAACCTTCCCTGGCTTTTTCGAGAGGGCGGATACGCGCAACCTGAACGCTACCGCTTATCATGTGTGAAACATCGGTATCCCTTGCCGGCAAAACAATTTCATTAGAAACAATTTTTTCAGGTACGCGTAGCGATTCTTCTTTTTTGCCATCTCTACACTGCATATTTCCTTTTCCTGACTGTAATCGACTTTCTGGTTTATTTGGCACATGTCTTTCACAACTTGGGCTGGCTCGAATTCAAGACGGTTTCTTTTCCGCCTTGCACTCTTTTTTTTTGTTGGTTTGCCTAAACTCAATCTGTGCCGTTTGCATGTATTCATAGAACACAGTGATACCTTTCTTTCATTCCGCTACACTTTTTTTAAACTCAGCAGTTACTGAATCAACATGATAGGCCGCGTTAACTAATTCAGAGAGTACTTCAGTTAAGGAATTAATGGCTACTTTGATATTTATACGTAGGCTGTCTGCTTTGGCATTCAATTCGCTCTTCCCTTCGCTCCCAAATCGTTTCTGTTACAGGCTTTTGAAGATCACCTACTGATTCATGTATTCTTTGTCCTAGGCATCCAATATGCATTACCATTTTTGAGCCATGGTTTCTAATTTTTTCTCTAATTCTTCTGTCAATATTGCTTGAAATTGTTCTAAAACACTAGCCTCCATATTGATATGAGATACGAGCAACTAATTCAAAGTACAAAAATATAAATGTCTGAGTTTAATACGAAAATCAGAAACATGCGCTTAAAACATGAAACACTAAGAATTTGATATTACGATCATTAACAACCAATCCTTGTTTTTACAACTCAGGTTTCATTTTGCGAAGTGCTTCAATATAAAATTAACACAGATATAAACTAGTACCATATATAAAATATTTTCTATAACTATTCTATCAGGCTTTGATTCCATTTTGTACTAATACACAATAACACATTCAGCAAGGCCATGTGATAATATTTGAAAAACAGTATCACGTGACAGTTTCTACACAACACCTGTGTTTCCATCAGACTTCCACTCCTTCTGGTTGCTGGGAGTTGGTCATCACTTATATATACTGTCCGGAGATAAATTTTAATTAGGTTCCGCCCCTTCTTTAAAAAATAACACTTGTCTGGTTTTCACTTTCACTTTTTAGCTGCACACGTGTCAAATTAAAGGTTTACTTTTTTCCGCTGGATCCGTCCTGTCCTCTAATTATCCTTATTATCCTTGTTATTTTCTTTCTCTTTCTTTCTTCTTCCTTTTTATTCCTTCTTCTTTAAGCAGAATCTTCTCTCACTCTTTATTTATCGAGAATCTTGCATTCCAGTTCATCACCTTGCGTTCTGCTTTCATAATCTCTCTGGCTTCCTTCCATTTTCTCACCAAAGTCCTGTTCTCTACTTCTATGACCTCTGCTCCTTCCCACCCTATCCTGTTGTTTGTTTCTTTCTGATGCTTGTATATCGCATTGTTGTCCATTTTCAGTCTTACAACATCCTGGTGCTGCTTAATCCTTTTTTTGAATTTTTTTTTGTTTCTCCTATGAAAATTTTGTTACACTCCTCGCATCCTACTCTATATATTACTCCCCCTTGATCTTTGTTCGCTATTGCTTTTCTCTTTCTTCTTCTGACTAGTTCAATTATTCTGCTTCCTCTTTTCCTGTACGTCCTAATTCCTGCTTTCCGAAACATTCTCTATATGTTCTCTGTTTGTTTGCACAGTTATTGTGTTGAAACTGTCACGTGATACTGTTTTCTTTTTACACATTATCACATAGCCTTGCTCTGTGTGTTATTGTGTATTAGTATTAAAACATTTACTCTTATTCATAAATGCACATGAAGGTGCATAGTGTAAACCATGTATGAATGTGTGTATACTCAATCAGCTGTTTGCTATCCACTCACATCTACATAGAATTAAAAATCAACAAGAAAAAATTTTATGAGCTACATTAATCTCTCTGTTGCTCTCAAGGTCAAAACATATTTACTTAACTTACGTGAAAAATCTACATTACTCAGTTCTTGTTTTTTTCTATCACTCTGCTTTATTTTTAATTAATTGTGTTCGCCGAAGATCTGATAGAAATTGACTGTCGACACTAGGCTAATCAGCTCCAAACTCAACACGTTATCTGTATAACTAATGGTATTGTAAAAGTTGTTGTAGGAAGATTACTATAATTTAATCCGGAAAACGGTCGTCATGTGTTTGAAAACGAGTTTTTTGGTAGTTGTTAGATTCTTGTAAATATAATCGTAACCTTCACATTGATTTTAATCCTTTTCCCAAGATTTGTCACTTGTTTATTGCATTTATCCCAGCTTTGCTACGGCAGTGTGACGTAATATTGAGGTCTCAAATATTCAGTAACATAATAATAATAATAATAATATAGGTAACAAATTCCGTATGAGGACACATTGTATTAAAGCCTGTAAAATAACCCGTAGCGTAAGCCATAAGTTACAAAATAGTCGGGATTGGAGAGAAGTGTCAGGACCAACAGCACATACCCTCTCGATACGTTATTACAACTAGCTACATGTTATAACGTAAAGTTTCCCTACAACTAGCTAAATGTTATAAAGGAAAGTTAAATGTTATAACGGAAAGTTTCGAGGTAATTTTGGTGTAGAAAGTAGGGATTCTGAACTCACAAGAGCCGTAATTACAGTTGTTTTTAACTAATGGTTATGCTGGCTAAGCTACAGAAGAAGTCGAAGGCGTTTCGGGAAAGAGGTTCCGTACCATCATGAGACATCTCTACAGCTACTCAAATTTAAACGAAAGATTTCCGCTAATATTTCGTGTAGAATATATTCTACTGTACGTTTTCAGGAAAAAAACTAAAAAAAAAAAAGAACTGAATATAATTGAAAACTAAAGCTTGTAATAAACTAACTTGTGAAGTTTGCAGATTTAATTAAAAAGCTTTGCTACAAAAATATATACACAGACCATAATTCAGTGAGCTCTGAAATCTTATCAGAATGATGTATAAGATTCTGTCTACAGAGCAATTGTTGCTTTAAGAGTGGCATACACTATTTCTAGAATCGAGATAAGATGAGATACGATAGTTTTGGTCTCTTCTCGATTCTCATCTCCAAAGCATGACTATAGTGTGAGTTAACTTGTTCCGTCTCGAATTAAAATGTTTCATCCCGAATTTGTTTGGTTTGTTTTAGAATCGAGATGAGAAATTGGTCTTTTCATGGGCAAAATTACACAAAATCGAAATATTTTTTTTTTTTTTGCCTAATATCACGTTTCTGCTTGTAATGGTACGACCTGAGCGATGATAAGTTTTTAATTTTTAAATATTCTTCGAGATAATTGTTATTATTGTTAGTATTATTCCTGAAAATTTGATAGTTCAAGTGCTGAAACAAACGAGTATTCAAATATTTGAATGTAATGAAGCGTGTGTTATCTCCGATCTATTTCCATCAAAATTCCTGAAGTAAAAAAAAAAAATGCTTGACGTGTATTCGATCGAAGAACTTCGAGATTACTGGTCAAGCCCCTAGACCACTGAACCACGATCACAACGCTGTAAATGATTCGTCTTTAGTCTTGTTACTCTAAGTTTCTCTGCCTCAGCTTGGAAAGTTGTATGTAAATTTTTAATTGGTTTCAATACGTCTCGTGTTCCTCTTATGATGATATAAGATAATTACCTTCGGTACAGTTTCTATTAATACGTTGAGTTGTTCTTAAACCTTTGGATCGCAAGTTGTTTTTTTCTCCACACGAATCTACACATAAGACAGATTTAATTCTTATACTGTGCATTTGTGTCAAGAGAGCCGACAATACCTGGTCATAGGTTTATGTACGCCACGATATAAATGATAGTTTAATTTGATATAGTGAAACAAACTACAGCAACTTATTTTGAGACAATAGTGATATGGTACTCCATTTCATATTTCTACAATATTTAATGTAATAAAACATGTAATATAGTGAATGATTACATGTTTTCTTGCTACTTAATCATTATCTCCATTTACATTTCATTGTTTGTTGAATTCGTTACAGGCCCGATAACATCTTTGCTTTCCACGGAGAAGGGAATACGTTTACTACATTAAATAAATCCATTTCTCATTCTTATGATGAATCTGATACTTCGACGCAGTTTGGCAAAGAATTTCATCGATCACGTTTGACAAAGAATATGGTGACACAGGAAAGTGAAAAAAGTCATACGTCCCAAAATAGTGATAAACGCTCTAGTTCAACTATGTCAAGTGGTGAGTTAGTGCATTCAGGTGAAAAATCTCACATATGTGGAGTATGTGGAAAGGAGTTTACAGTATGTTCAATTTTGGCTACGCACATGGTGATTCATACACGAGGAAAACTACACACTTGCCAAGAGTGTGGCAAGGCATTAATCGATGCTCGACTTCGGCCAGACACATGTTAATCCACACTGGAGAAAAGCATCACACGTGCCAAGAGTGTGCTAAGGCATTTACTCATCGTTCACATTTGGCTACACACATGTTAATCCACACAGGAGAAAAACCTCACACCTGCCAAGAGTGTGGTAAGGCATTTAATCGATGTTCCACTTTGGCCAGACACATGTTAATCCACACTGGAGAAAAGCCTCACACCTGCCAAGAGTGTGGAAAGGCATTTAATCGATGTTCGACTTTGGCCAGACACATGTTAATCCACACTGGAGAAAAGCCTCACACGTGCCATGAGTGTGGTAAGGCATTTTATCGACGTTCAGAATTGGCTACACACATGTTAATCCACACAGGAGAAAAACCTCACACGTGCCAAGAGTGTGGCAAAGCATTTAATCAACGTTCACATTTGGCTACACACATGTTAATCCACACAGGAGAAAAACCTCACACGTGCCAAGAGTGTGGCAAGGCATTTAATCAACGTTCACATTTGGCTACACACATGTTAATCCACACAGGAGAAAAGCCTCACACGTGCCAGGAGTGTGGCAAGGCATTTAATCAACGTTCAAATTTGGCTACACACTCGTTTATCCACACAAGAGAAAAACCTTACTTGTGCCATGAATGTGGTAGGGCATTTAATGATCGTTCAACTTTGGTTTCACACATGTTAATGCACACAGGTGAAAAACCTCACACGTGCCAAGAGTGTGGTCAGGCATTTTATCGACGTTCAGAATTGGCTACACACACGTTAATCCACACAGGAGGAAAATCTCACACGTGCTAAGAGTGTGGTGAGGCATTTAATAGACGTTCGACTTTGGCTACACAAATGTTAATCCGCACAGGAGGAAAACCTGACACGTGCCAAGAGTGTGGTACGGCATTTACTCGTCGTTCATATTTGGTTGTCGAGGTTGCAGTTAGGCTGCACACATGCTAATACTCAGAGGAACAAAATATCACACATGTTACGAGTGTGTCGGTGAATTTAAATATCGTTTAAGTTTGGTTACACACATGTTAATCCATACAGGAGAAAGAGGTTAGGTATGCTAAGAGTGTGGTTAGAAGTTTAATCGTTCAACTCTGGCTACACATATTAATATGCGCTAAGTGTGGTATGTCATTTGATGAACGTTGAAGTTTGGCTAGAGAAATGTTAACCCACACAGGAGTAAAACATCACACATGTCGAGAGTGTGGTAAGGCATTTAATCTACGTTCGAAATTGGCTATACACACGTGAATCCAAACAGTAGCCAAATCTCACCTTGCAGAAATCCTGGAATATAATTTTTTCAACGTTCATACGTGTTCAGCCAAACAAGATCAAGACCTCACACATGAGAGGTGTGGAAGACGATATAGTCTACGCTCAAACGTTGAAACGCAGTTGAACACAAATCAGTCCCCAAAGAGATGCAAAGATCTTAGCAAGGCGTTTACTCAAGGTTCACATATGGTAAAGTAAATGATAATCCACAGAGAACAAAAATCTCACACGTGCGGAGAGTTTATATGAAATGTCGCATTCTGTTGGAGGAATAGAGATGATATAATCTACGCTGTTATTTCTACGCGTGCTATGAAAATTGTGCTATCCTAAATTGATGTCATTTGTGTCTGACGTTATCCCATGTTTATTGTAGATCCATATCTAAGCTCAAGTTATAGTCACCAAAATGAGCAACTTTGTCACCTTCTGACAACATTTGGAAATGTTCGTGGCATCTTTCAAGTAAACTTAGAGCACTGTTCCTATATGGTCTGCTGAAACACCCGACGAAGACTATTTTTGGACAGACTTACCTCTGCTCAAATAGTTTCACACTCACGTACGAGATCATTCTGTGCTCTGCTGCCACATTAATTTTAATACTACAAACAATCCGCCTTTATGGTCTTGCGGTCTTATTTCTATGTAGAGAATTGGTTGAGAAACGACATTCCACTGTTCCTTATTGATATTTTCAGACATGTTTCGCTCACCACTAAACAGCCATATTTACGGCACAGTCTGTAAAATTATTTGTAACACTTTGTTCGTTTTTGTAGTATAGTTTAGAGGTGGTTTTCTGTTCACTGCACTTTTGAGCAGCATTCTACTGTACATCACCACATTAAACGCAGAATATAAAACATTTGATTTGGCACACTTCTCTAACGTGGGATCACGTTGCCCAAGTCACTCTCACTCTTTTCTTGCCATCTGAGTTGAACATTGTAAATTATTTTAATTGAGTGTTCTCTACCAGTAAATGATAACGATATTTCACTGCATCTCCAACTGTCAAACGCAGACTCTAGCCGTTGCCTTACTACTGTTTTCACAATGGAAATGATAAAGCATAGAGATAGCACAAATATTTTTTCCGAAGTAGTAGCTCGAAATTTAAATTTCTGCGGTTTGATGCCGTCTTTTTGTATTTTATGCATAGACGATCCTAAGTACATAAAAAAGTTTGTTACTGCCAAACTTAACATACAGATTTACAGTGTGGATAACTTCATTATTCAAAATCTATAAAAGAAACTGTTGACCTTCTAACCAAAAGTTTTCCACATACCTTTCATTGTCCGGTTACGTAGTCCCACTCTGGAGCTATACCAATACATAACTTGTCCATATTACACTAATATATCGAAAAAGTAAATATCACCTATATCAACAAACGCTTCCAAACTCAGCACTCTTTATTCATGCAATATATACTACCTCACTTTAGACCCCACACCAAATCGCTATCAGCATACTCCTTGTCCCTAATGTTTACGCTCTGCCAGTACACTTTACCCTCGTGAGATACATTGTTCTTAACCTTATAGTGGTAAGGTGAAAAAAATTTTTGTGAATGGTAACATTTTGCCTCCTGGACCCAGGAACATTTTTGTCTGATAAGATGTGAACTGGGAATTAAATTTGTATTATATTTATAATATTAAATACAAACACCAGACAGTGGATACGCTTTAAGCGAAACTATACATTTTTATTGAGGCAATACCTTTCTTGATAAAATTAAGTTCGATAATTATGTGACTATTTTATTGCTTAAATACCGGTACTGAAAATAAAATATTTATTAACTAGAAAGAAGTAAACCAGGATTTCTCCTAATAGCGGTATATTCACGTTTCAATTCTGCAGCAGTCTCCACACATCATTTTTGCGTGACTTAGGCAAATCCACTTACAGCACTTTTGGCAAAATATCTGGCCTTACTGTGTTTATACATGTAATATCGTCCTCGCTTTCCTACATAATTAGGTACAGAAGCATCTTCTAGAGTTAATCCGAAAAACCTTGCTGTGTTCGCTAAATGTATAACATTACTACTAGTCGGTTCTACATTTTAGAAGTGATAAAATCACGTTATTTGCCATCGTGTGGTATTTCTTTCTTCGTCATATTCAGTAGGTATCTGGTCTACTATGTCCACCCCACCTTTAGTATCGTTGTAAAATGTGACGATCTCTGGCTTCCTGTTATCTCTGGTACTCTCATCTAATTTGACGTCATTGTGCATACTTGAGATCAGCACTAAACACAGATATTTCTTAGATGCATACGAACCAATGGTGCAGTTCTAATGAAAGCCAAATACACTACTGTATTCTTTCCTCCGTTTCGCATTCACAAACGCGGGGGCAACTCTCTTGTTTTTACGAATTGTCCCTATAATAGTTAACTTACTGTCTCATTCCATTTATTTAACCAAATTGCAGCTTGTAAACCGATTATTGTAAAAAGGTCTCTTTGCAAGATGAACCATGAATCTGTTGACTACTGTTGACTACAATCTCTTCACTACTTCTTCAGGTTTGGTATCTATCTGGAACGGGCCTTCTGGTTGTGTCCTCACATACACTTCTATATTTGTTGTGTTGTATAATGTTTCACCGAAAAGAATAAAAATTTTAATTCCACATTTTGGAGGTCTTTTAGGCATATAAATACGAAATCCACATCTTCCCCTGAAGTCGACAAGTGTCTCACCCAAAGTTGCTAACATACCAATTAAGAAAACTGTTGTTGCAGTTGTTTACAAATAATTCAAAAAAAGTCACGAATTGGGTCTTATCTGGGGCTCAAGGTTATATCTGATTATGTTATTCATTAGCATCTTCCACTCTTTCATCCATCCTATCCTGGCCAGTAATCACTTTCTGCTCAGTTTGGCTTCTCCGGTTCCCATCATCACATAGAGATGATCCTACGCAAAAGACACATTCATTTGTCTGATTAACAATACACATGTGTTAACTTCTGCTTCGCACCTCCCCTTATTCTCCGTCCTCGTTATCCCTTTTCACATTTTTTTATTTTCTCTAATTGTATTGTATTTATATTGAATCAATCTGTCTATATTAAGTTGTGTTATATATGTTTACTTACATAATAATGCTAAGAATCAAAGTTCCATACGCCCATTTTTCTTTTTCTTTTTGATTTTTTGTTAGTTTTTATACCGTATAATTATAAAATATCGATAGAGCACAGATCTCCACTTACACTTTGTAAATAAATTCTTTTCCATCACTTACGTTACAGAGGGCGTAACCTTTTCATAGGTTGGTAGTCACTTTGATTTGCCGGTAAAACGTAGTGCATTCACATACTTTCTCAGCTGGCGCACATGTAGTGAGGCGTAGCTGCCAAATCTAGACTCTATTTATTGCACTCATGCGGGCGCACATGATGCTAATTCATTAACAGGCGACAGGTTGCAAGAAATTGAGAGTTTTCACGAGCGTAATTTGGCTGGAGTACACAAGTAGTATAATTTTTAATCATCATTATGATCATTTTCACTCTTATCCTGTTCTCATCACATAGTTTTGAATACTGTTTCAGTTCGGTTATTTTACCGCATATGATAATTGACGATGGAAAGTCTTTCATACATCCTTTGAAGATAAAATTGCCGGGGTGGCTCAGTTGTAAAGCGTTCACCTCTGATGCATGGGGTCTCGGGTCCAAACCCTGCTCCTGCCAAGTTAACTTTGTGGTGGACAAACACCGTGTGCTTGGGTTTCCTCGAAGTTCTCCAGTTTCCTCCCACTTTCATCATTCCACAATTTCATTCATGCTCAGCATACACTGAACCAAGTTTCCAGAGTTCTCGTTCTCCGATCAGTGGCAACCACCAAGCATCATCAACGAGTTCACCACCATTTAGGAAGCATACAAATGCACATAGCATCTCGAGCTCCGACTTTGACTCCAACCAGCTTATCCTCCTCTGCAGCCTGTCTACAGCTTGCTACAGCAAAACTACAATCCAAAGTACTTTAGTTCGAAGGTTTTACTTCTTTAACTTTTCCAGTATCGGCAACGCAAAGATATTTCGCAAATGGTAGAAACAAAAAATGTATTCATCATTAAATCACAGTCGGCCAACTTCGCAAAATAATTCGTGACAATCCAGTTTCTAAATGTTCAGGAAAACGGACTTTAACTTCTCTCAACAACATCCGACACTAGCAACCTCAGCCACATACCATGTCAATAGTAGTACGAAGGGTCCGTCTATCTATAACACTTGATATATAGGCTGAACTTCCTGAAGTGGGATACACCTTTAAAAATGCATCCGTATTCGCAACAATCAGGGACCAACGTACATAGTTCGAATTCTGAGAACATCACAGGATACTATCAACGACCTTTTGCATAAACAAATCTTAATTTTCAAGAAGAGATGCCGATTTGAACAATCTTGCTCATTACGACCAATTCCTCTCCCAGGTAAACGCTATGAAGAAAACAAAGTACATCCTACTAACAGGTGCAACCTATGAACCTGTTATCCTACAAAGAGGTGCACACTTTTCCTTTTCCTTTGAAAACTGTCCGAATCTGCAACAAGTTCCAATCTGCAACACTTGGTATCAATTCCCGCCTCCGACATACAGCTACAAGTGCAAGTCTCGGCTTGCTCCAGAAGAATTCAGGCCGAAACTTGTAGTACCACTATTGACTCATTATGTTCAAAATCGAAAAGGTGAGACTTCGAAAGACTAATCAATTTCTTTATATGCATAAACTATTAGCATTTGTCACCCACACTCTTCAAAACGTTCGTCTTTTGCACAACCATTAATATTAAAACACGTTCAGCACGCAGCTCGCAACATTCTTCACCTCGATTTTCAGACACTTACAGTGGTTCGTACGTGCACTTTCATGTATCTCCACCCGAAACAACTATTTAACTTCATAGTGATCATGTATCTAGTTATTTGACTATGACTTTTATTTCTATTTCTCAACATTCTCTAGTACTTACCTCATAAACTCATATTTTAACAACTATTACACGAGAAACAATTTGACACATTACTTATCAGTAAAACGCATCTCACTCCCAAACTTAATTGCAAATTTACCGGCTATCAACTCATTCCACACGATATGAAGCTTCCGGCTCGATGCGCCACTAGCGGCGTTACAATAATATTTTATCCTTACACATGTAATACTTTTCATAAGTAGAAGCTTTGCTTTATATATACTTAAACACAAAAAATTATTTGCTGAGCAACACAATATATTCACATAAAAATATTACATACGTGTTACAGTTTCGCCAACTAACATTTTGGCTTTATCAGACACTATGAGATACATGAGAAACGTGCAGTCGATCTTGCTTCTGATTGGCTCCTCGCAGCAGCCAATCCACTTTAAGTATTCTAATTCGTATTTCCCTATACCGAGGCTTCCTATCTGTTGTAAATTACACACACACATAAAAAGGACGATCTTGGCACAACTAATCTAAACTAACAAATAATTGGCATAAATAATTAAATAATATTATAAATATATATAAATCCACATAAATAAATAAATATATAAATAAACAGATAAACATACAATTACTCATACGCTTAAAAAGACGACACACACATACAGTATATACTAGTGGTAGGCGCAGAAACCGGTTTTTCTGTTTCCGGTTTCCAAGAAAAACCTAAACCGTTTTTTCAAAATTTAAAAAAAAAACTGTTTTCACCGAAACCGGTTTTCTCCAAAAAACCGGTTTCGGTTTTTAAAAAACGGTATCGGTTTTCTTCAGAACCCGGTTTCGGTTTTCTTCAAAACGGCTTCGGTTGACCGAAACCGGTTTCGGTTTTCTTCAAAGCCTGTTCAGTTTTTCATCAAAACCTGTATCAGCTTTTCCAAAACTGGTTCTTTTTCTGAGTAGAAATTTTTTTGTTGTTCTCCGGAACCCATTTCCTTTCCACAGATAGTTTTTTTGTGTTTTCCAGAACAGTTTTGAGTTTTAGTTTTTACTAAAACCATTGCGATGTTTACCGAATCCGGTATTGTTTCCTTGAGAATCTACATATGACTTAGATCTTCAAATCGGCTTAGTTTTCAATCAAAATTGGCTTCCGCTTTCAACAAGAACTACCTTTGAGCTTCTACTTAAATCCAGTTTGAACTTTCATCAAAACCCAGTTGGGATTTTTTTAATAACGGTACTTTATTATGATTACTATTATTATTATTATTATTATTATTATTATTATTATTATTATTATTAGTTACACTTAAAAATATGTTTTTCCTTCGATTTAATATTCACTCTTCTGTAAATCTCTAGTTGTTTCGAATACAATTACCTTCTTTATTATCAATAGATTTTCAAAACCTGGATTTATTTTAATTAGACTAGCTTAACCTGTACTCTCTACACAGCGCATCATTCACATATGAGCATGAATCTCCTTGTCATTCCTCACAACATCTGTACATGTCCCCTTATAGACACAAATGAAAGACGTCTTGATAAAAATCGGCAAGGGGTACCACAAAGGAGAGATTTTTTCGATTATTTTTTCAATATCTCGCACCGTTTGCAAGATTGAGCCTACTTCTGGTTGGAATTTCTAATTCATGTATGATCAGTGCTTTCTTTCTTCTTGCATGCAGTATGTAATAAGCAAATACATTACATACACAATTTATGACAGATATATGGTGTTCATTAGCAAAACATTGTAAATATTAAAGATTCTCCATCACTCGAGAAATAGTTTTCTTCGATTTTCATTATCAATTGGTCATGAAACAAACGCCTGAGAAACACACAACTATTGTATACAAACATGTTGTGTTGGAGTGTATAACTTATAGAATGTGTTATTTTTTAAAATGTCAACACTTCCAGTGTACCCTAAAAAATGTATTAAAGAAATAATGGCCATGTTTTTTAAATATTCAATTAGAACTGGGCCAATCTACACAAAATTTGGAATCGACCAGCAAAAATGGCACGATTCTAGCACTTGTGGTTTTAGAGATCTCATTGTCAAAAAGATTGGAGACAAACATATAAACTTTTTTTTGCACTCAAATATATAAACCTAACATTTTAATATATAGATATTTATAGTCACAAGTGATCAATTTAATGGGGACAATACTGAAATGAAACACTATGCCCTGTATGATAGAATTGCGTAATATTATGTAGTAGATAGAAGAAATGGTAATACTAGCACAAAAATTGCTTGATTTATTGTCTTCACGAATAAAGACAGACGGAGGCATTCCTACGGAGGCTCATCTACTGCCTTTTCAAAAATTACTGTGTATTGTTTCTTTGAAACAGCTCTTTCTTAGTACCGTCGTTGAATTAACCTACTATAGCGAACTTTCTGGCTTGTTTGAGAACTGGATACCGAAAGTCCGGATAACTATTTACCAGTAAGAAATTGAAATGTATGTACGCCTATTGGTGTTCATTTCCTGGACTCAGAGTACAAAATTATTGTGTAAATCAATTTTTTCAAGCGCTCTGAGCCCTCATTCACTAGCGGTTTTCGAGCTCGACACAACGTAATATTTGCGTTTAGTTTGCGGTAATGAAAATAAGCATTAATGAATAGCTTTTTTCAGTTTTGTATTGTGCTGATGTACGCACATTTTGCTTTGCATGAACACAAATCTCTACCACGCATTGGTCTCATGCAGTGACACACATCACAAATGGAGTGTTATGTCGAAGCTTCAGATTCTTAAGGATGATCCTATTTCATTCCTGTACAGTTAATGGAGAAATTTTTGTGTCTTCTTTACAGGTCAAGTTGCTATGATCAAAAATACAAGAATTTTAAACCATCTAAAATGTTCTAATTTGGGGGTCATAAAAAGGGGTAAAAGTGGATCTGAAAAGGTAGGAGGACGGTAGGTAGCAGCATGACGTTACGCTTGTTCCCCCTTCCTATATTTCTCCATTGTATTTTTTTTTAGGAACTGGGCGACGCCTACATGTTTTTTCGAAGTCGGGACGGAGTCCCCCCGCGTTTAGAATCTATACCCTAAGTTGCCGTTTATATATATATATATATATATATATATATATATATATATATATATATATATATATATATATATATATATATATATATATCAACGGACGAAATATTGATTTAGCCTCTCATCGTCAAACAGTTTTGAACAATGGAATAACAAGGCTCCCTCTACGCGGTATGTTCTTCCTCATATAGGTATTATTTTCTCCCTTAGTGTGATTCTAGGAAAGTGAAGTGCATTTGATTTTAAAAAAAGAAAATTAAAAATAATAAATAAGTAAAATAAAAATATTAGGTTCATTGTAGTTCTAAACTGGCTATGATATGCTATACCACCAATTACAGTATCAGATTTAATTTCTTGGGGACACAATCGAAGGGTAGATACATTTTACTTGAGGGGGGTTATACTGAAAAGGTTAATTTCACATTATTTGCGCAATATTAATATATACTATCAGTCTGGGGTGCAGGTATAGCCTACGGGTAGCGCCCGCCTCCTTGGCACCCTTTGGCAATGTTGTTTGTACCGGATTTGAATAACAACTCCAGGTAAGGACAGTTCTATTAATATTTTATTTTGTTTAAGAGATGTTAGCTTAAAACTGTTAGCTTAAAACTAAAATATTGTTGTATTAAAAGATGTTTCGATGTGCACAATAGCTAGCATTGTTAAAATATACTGGTAATCAAATGTACGAAAATGTCATTTTCTGTAATATATAAAACAAAATCCTAAACAACGTTTTCGATAACGTATAACGTCCTTAAAAGTGCTTTATTCTAACTTGAACGTTTTGGAACCTAAAAGTCTTAAGCCTATAATGTGTTGAGCTCTTGATAGTAAACATTTGCAGGTGCATATGGTGCAACGATTGTCAAGGTCAACTGCGCAAACGCACTGAGCAAGCATTTATTATTCATTTCAGTGAACTGCAAGATAAGGGTGAAAGTAGCAATTAAGTGTTAAGCAATTAAGGTGAAGCAAAGCACAATATGTCACGGAGTATTGTATTAATAAAGTGATTGCACGGGGTGTGTCTAATTTACTGACCAAAACATTCTCTTGGCCAACGCAAAAACTATGAGGGCCACCAACTTGAAATTTTCACCAAATATGCCCCCAATACCCCCAATATATCCAGCAAATTTCATTCAGATATCTCAATATTTACTATATAACTATATCAAAAAATTCTCAAAAATTTTGGTATAACTTGGCCACCGCCAAAACTATGATAAACACCAACTTCAAATTTTCATTAAATATGCCCCTCAACACCCCCAATTTATCCAGCAAATTTCATTCAGATATCTCAATATTTACTATATATCTATATAAAAATATTGTTAAAACTTTGGTATAACTTGGCCACCGCCAAAACTATCAGGGCCACCAACTTCAAATTTTTACCAAATATGCCCCTCAACACCCCAATAAATCCACCAAATTTCATTCAGATATCTGAATATTTACTATATATCTATATCAAAAATTTCCTAAAATTTTGGTATAACTTGGCCACCAGCAAAACTATGATGGCCACCAACTTCAAATTTTCACCAAATATGCCCCTCAACACCCCCAATATATCCACCGAACTTCATTCAGATATCTCAATATTTACTATATATCTATATTAAAATATTGTCAAAATTTTGGAATAAATTTGCCACCGCCAAAACTATGAATGCCACAAACTTCAAATTTTCACCAAATATGGCCCATAACGCCCCCAATATATCCACCAAATTTCATTCAGATATCTCAATATTTACTATATATCTATATTAAAAAATTGTTAAAATTTTGGTATAACTTGGCCACCGCCAAAACTATAATGGCCACCAACTTCAAATTTTCACCAAATATGCCCCTCACCACACCCAATATATCCACCAAATTTCATTCAGGTATCTCAATATTTATTATATATCTATATTAAAAAATTCTTAAAATTTTGGTATAACTTGGCCACCGCCAAAACTATGATGGCAACCAAATTCAAATTTTCACCAAATATGCCCCTCAACACCCCCAATATATCCACCAAACTTCATTCAGATATCTCAATATTTACTATATATCTATATTAAAATATTGTTAAAATTTTGGTATAACTTGGCCACCGCCAAAACTATGATGGCCACCAACTTCAAATTTTCACCAAATATGCCCCTCAACACCCCCAATACATCCACCAAATTTCATTCAGATATATATGTATTTACTATGTATCTATATCAAAAAATTCTTAAAATTTTGGTATAACTTTGCCACCGCCAAAACTATGATAGACACCAACTTCAAATTTTCACCAAATATGCACCTCAACACCCCCAATATATCCACCAAACTTCATTCAGATATCTCAATATTTACTATATATCTATATTAAAATATTGTTAAAATTTTGGAATAACTTGGCAACCACCAAAACTATGATGGCCACAAACTTCAAATTTTCACCAAATATGCCCCTCAAAACCCCAATATATTCACCAAATTTCATTCAGGTATCTCAATATTTATTATATATCTATATTAAAAAATTGTTAAAATTTTGGTATAACTTGGCCACCGCCAAAACTATGATGGCCACCAAATTCAAATTTTCACCAAATATGACCCACAACACGCCCAATAAATCCACCAAATTTCATTCAGATATCTCAATATTTACTATATATCTATATCAAAAATTTCTTAAAATTTTGGTATAACTTGGCCACCGCCAAAACTATGATGGCCACCAACTTCAAATTTTCACCAAATATGCACCTCAACACCCCCAATATATCCACCAAACTTCATTCAGATATCTCAATATTTACTATATATCTATATTAAAATATTGTTAAAATTTTGGAATAACTTGGCAACCACCAAAACTATGATGGCCACAAACTTCAAATTTTCACCAAATATGCCCCTCAAAACCCCAATATATTCACCAAATTTCATTCAGGTATCTCAATATTTATTATATATCTATATTAAAAAATTGTTAAAATTTTTGTATAACTTGGCCACCGCCAAAACTATGATGGCCACGAAATTCAAATTTTCACCAAATATGCCCCACAACACCCCCAATAAATCCACCAAATTTCATTCAGATATCTCAATATTTACTATATATCTATATCAAAAATTTCTTAAAATTTTGGTATAACTTGGCAACCACCAAAACTATGATGGCCACCAACTTCAAATTTTCACCAAATATGCCCCTCAACACCCCTAATATATCCACCAAACTTCATTCAGATATCTCAATATTTACTATATATCTATATTAAAATATTGTTAAAATTTTGGTATAACATGGCCACCGCCAAAACTATGATGGCCACCAACTTCAAAATTTCACCAAATATGCCCCTTCCCCCCAATAAATTCACCAAATTTCATTCAGATATCTCAATATTTACTATATATCTATATCAAAAAATTCTTAAAATTTTGGAATAACTTGGCTACCGCCAAAACTATGATTGACACCAACTCTAAATTTTCATTAAATATGCCCCTCAACACACCCAATTTATCCTGCAAATTTCATTCAGATATCTCAATATTTACTATTAATCTATATCAAAAAATTGTTAAAAATTTGGTATAACTTGGCCACCGCCAAACCTATGAGGTCCACCAACTTAAAATTTTCACCAAATATATACCTCTCCACCACCAATATATCCACCGAATTTCATTCAGATATCTCAATACTTACTATTTATGTATATCAATTTTTTTTTAAATTTTGTTATAACATGTCCACTGCCAAACTATGATGGCCACCAACTTTAAATTTTTACCAAATATGCCCCTAAACACTCCCAATAACTCCACCAAATTTCATTCAGATATCTCAATATTTACTATATATCTATATTTAAAAATTCTTAAAATTTTGGTATAACTTGGCCACCGCCAAAACTATGATGGCCACCAAATTCAAATTTTCACCAAATATGCCCCTCAACACCCCCAATATATCCACCAAACTTTATTCAGATATCTCAATATTTACTATATATCTATATTAAAATATTGTTAAAATTTTGGTATAACTTGGCCACGGCCAAAACTATGATGGCCACCAACTTCAAATTTTCACCAAATATGCCCCTTAAAGCCCCCAATATATCCGCCAAATTTCATTCAGATATCTCAATATTTACTATTTATCTATATTAAAATATTGTTAAAATTTTGGTTTAACTTGGCCACCGCCAAAACTATAATGGCCACCAACTTCAAATTTTCACCAAATATGCCCCTCACCATACCCAATATATCCACCAAATTTCATTCAGTTATCTCAATATTTATTATATATCTAATTTAAAAAATTCTTAAAATTCTGGTATAACTTGGCCACCGCCAAAACTATGGTGGCCACCAAATTCAAATTTCCACCAAATATGCCCCTCAACACCCCCAATAAATTCACTAAATTTCATTCAGATATCTCAATATTTACTATATATCTATATTAAAAAAATTCTTAAAAGTTTTTGTATAACTTGGCCACCACCAAAACTATGATGGTCACCAACTTCAAATTTTCACAAAATATGCCCCTCAACACCCCCAATATATCCAGCAAACTTCATTCAGATATCTCAATATTTACTATATATCTATACTAAAAAATTGTTAAAATTTTGGTTTAACTTGGCCACCGCCAAAACTATGATGGCCACCAACTTCAAATTTCCACCAGATATGCCCCTCAACACCCCCAATATATCCACCAAATTTCATTCAGATATCTCAATATTTACTATATATCTATATTAAAATATTGTTAAAATTTTGGTATAACTTGGCCACCGCCAAAACTATAATGGCCACAAACTTCAAATTTTCACCAAATATGCCCCTCAACACCGCCAATATATCCACCAAATTTCATTCAGGTATCTCAATATTTACTATATATCTATATTAAAATTTGTTAAAATTTTGGTATAACTTGGCCACCGCCAAAACTATGATGGGCACCAAATTCAAATTTTCAGCAAATATGCCCCTCAACACCCCCAATACATCCACCAAATTTCATTCAGATATCTCAATATTTACTGTATATATATCAAAAATTTCTTAAAATTTTGGTATAACTTGGCCACCACCAAAACTATGATGGCCACCAACTTCAAATTTTCATCAAATATGCCCCTTAACACCCCTAATATATCCACCAAACTTCATTCAGATATCTCAATATTTTCTATATATCTATATTAAAATATTGTTAAAATTTTGGAATAAATTTGCCACCGCTAAAACTATGAATGCCACCAACTTCAAATTTTCACCAAATATGCCCCTTAACGCCTCCAATATATCCGCCAAATTTCATTCAGATATCTCAATATTTACTATATATCTATATTAAAATATTGTTAAGATTTTGGTATAACTTGGCCACCGCCAAAACTATAATGGCCACCAACTTCAAATTTTCACCAAATATGCCCCTCACCACACCCAATATATCCACCAAATTTCATTCAGGTATCTCAATATTTATTATATATCTATATTAAAAAAATTCTTAAAATTCTGGTTTAACTTGGCCACCGCCAAAACTATGATGGCCACCAAATTCAAATTTTCACCAAATATGCCCCTCAACACTCCCAATAAATTCACTAAATTTCATTCAGATATCTCAATATTTACTATATATCAATATCAAAAATTTCTTAAAATTTTGGTATAACTTGGCCACCACCAAAACTATGATGGCCACCAACTTCAAATTTTCACCAATTATGCCCCTCAACACCCCCAATATATCCACCAAACTTCATTCAGATATCTCAATATTTACTATATATCTATATTAAAATATTGTTAAAATTTTGGAATAACTTGGCCACCGCTAAAACTATGAAGGCCAACAACTTCAAATTTTCACAAAATATGCCCCTGGAACCCCCCAATAATTCCACCAAATTTAATCCAGATATCTCAATCTTTTCTAAGTATATCTATATCAAAAAATTGTTAAAATTTTGGTATAACTTGGCCACCGCCAAAACTATGATGGCCACCAACTTCAAATTTCCACCAGATATGCCCCTCAACACCCCCAATATATCCACCGAATTTCATTCAGATATCTCAATATTTACTATATATCTATATTAAAATATTGTTAAAAATTTGGTATAGCTTGGCCACCGCCAAAACTATGATTGACACCAACTTCAAATTTTCATAAAATATGCCCCTCACAACAACCAATATATCCACCAAATTTCATTCAGGTATCTCAATATTTGTTATATATCTATATTAAAAAATTCTTAAAATTCTGGTATAACTTGGCCACCGCCAAAACTATGATGGCCACCAAATTCAAATTTTCACCAAATATGCCCCACAACACTCCCAATAAATTCACTAAATTTCATTCAGATATCTCAATATTTACTATATATCTATATCAAAAATTTCTTAAAATTTTGGTATAACTTGGCCACCACCAAAACTATGATGGCCACCAACTTCAAATTTTCACCAAATATGCCCCTCAAACCCCCAATAAATCCACCAAACTTCATTCAGATATCTCAATATTTACTATATATCTATATCAAAAAATTCTTAAAATTTTGGTATAACTTGGCCACCGCCAAAACTATAATGGCCACCAACTTCAAATTTTCACCAAATATGCCCACCAAAACCCTCAATATATCCACCAAACTTCATTCAGATATCTCAATATTTACTATATACCTATATCAAAATATTGTTAAAAGTTTGGTATAACCTGGCCACCGCCAAAACTATGAAAGCCTCCAACTTCAAATTTTCACCAAATTAGCCCCTTAGCACCGCCAATATATCCACCAAATTTTATTCAGATATCTCAATATTTACTATATATCTATATCAAAAAATGTTAAAATTTTGGTAAAACTTTGCCACCGCCAAAACTATAATGGCCAACAACTTCAAATTTTCACCAAATATGCCCCTCAACACCCGTAATAGATCCACCTAATTTCATTCAGATATCCCAATATTTACTATTTATCTATATTAAAATATTGTTAAAATTTTGGTATAACTTGGCCACCGCCAAAACTATAATGGCCACCAACTTTAAATTTTCACCAAATATGCCCCTCACCACGCCCAATATATCCACCAAATTTCATTCAGGTATCTCAATATTTATTATATATCTATATTAAAAAATTCTTAAAATTCTGGTATAACTTGGCCACCGCCAATACTATGATGGCAACCAACTTCAAATTTTCACCAAATATGCCCCTAACACCCCCAATACATCCACCAAATTTCATTCAGATATCTCAGTATTTACTATGTATCTATATCAAAAAATTCTTAAAATTTTGGTATAACTTGGCCACCGCCAAAACTATGATAGACACCAACTTCAAATTTTCACCAAATATGCCCCTCAACACCCCCAATATATCCACCAAATTTCATTGAGATATCTCAATATTTACTATATATCTATATTAAAATTTTGTTAAAATTTTGGTATAATTTGGCCACGCCAAAACTATGAAAGTCACCAACTTGAAATATTATCAAATATATATCTCTACACCACAAAAAATCCACAAAAAGTTCATTCAGATATCGCAATATTTACTATATATCTGTATCAGAAAATTGTTAAAATTTTGGTATAACTTTGCCACCGCCAAACCTATGAGGTCCACCAACTTGAAATTTTCACCAAATATAAACCTCTACACCACCAATATATCCACCAAATTTCATTCAGATATCCTAATATTTACTATAAATCTATATCAAAAAATTGTTAAAATTTTGGTATAACTTGGCCACCGCCAAAACTATAATAGACACCAACTTCAAATTTCCACCAAATATGCCCCTCAAAGCCCCCAAAATATGCACCAAATTTCGTTCAGATATCTCAATATTTACTATATAACAATATCAAAAAATTCTTAAAATTTTGGTATAATTTGGCCACCACCAAAACTGTGATGGCCACCAACTTCGAATTTTCACCAAATATGCCCCTCTACACCCCCAATATATCCACCAAATTTCAATCAGATATCTCAATATTTACTATATATCTATATTAAAATATTGTTAAAATTTTGGAATAAATTTGCCACCGCCAAAACTATGAATGCCACCAACTTCAAATTTTCACCAAATATGCCCCTTAGAGCCCCCAATATATCCGCCAAATTTCATTCAGATATCCCAATATTTACTATTTATCTATATTAAAATATTGTTAAAATTTTGGTATAACTTGGCCACCGCCAAAACTATAATGGCCACCAACTTCAAATTTTCACCAAATATGCCCCTAACACCCCCAATACATCCACCAAATTTCATTCAGATATCTCAGTATTTACTATGTATCTATATCAATAAATTCTTAAAATTTTGGTATAACTTGGCCACCGCCAAAACTATGATAGACACCAACTTCAAATTTTCACCAAATATGCCCCTCAACACCCCCAATATATCCACCAAATTTCATTCAGATATCTCAATATTTACTATATATCTATATTAAAATTTTGTTAAAATTTTGGTATAACTTGGCCACCGCCAAAACTATAATAGCCACCAACTTAAAACTTTCACCAAATATGCCCCTCAACATTCCAATATATTCACCAAATGTCATTCAGGTATCTCAATATTTATTATATATTTATATTCAAAAATTGTTAAGATTTTGGTATAACTTGGCCACCGACAAAACTATGATGGCCACCAAACTCAAATTTTCACCAAATATGCCCCTCAATACCCCCAATAAATCCACCAAATTTCATTCAGATATCTCAATATTTACTATATATCTATATCAAAAATTTCCTAAAATTCTGGTATAACTTGGCCACCACCAAAAATATGATGGCCACCAACTTCAAATTTTAACCAAATATGCCCCTCAGCACCCCCAATTTATCCAGCAAGTTTCATTCAGATATCTCAATATTTGTTATATATCTATATCAAAAAATAGTTAAAATTTTCGTCTAACTTGGCCACCTCCAAAACTATGAAATCCACCAACTTCAAATTTTCACCAAATATGCCCCTCAGCACCCCCACTATATCCACCAAATTTCATTCAGATATCTCAATATTTACTTTATATCTATATCAAAAAATTGTTAAAATTTTTGTATAACTTGGCCAACGCCAAAACTATGAAATCCAACAAATTCAAATTTTCACCAAATATGCCGCTCGGCATCCCCAAGACATCCACCAAATTTCATTCATATATCTCAATATTTACTATATATCTATATCAAAAAATTGTTAAAATTTTGGTATAACCTGGCCACCGCCAAAACTATGAAGGTCAAAAACTTCAAATTTTCACCAAATATGCCCCTGAACACCCCCAATATATCCACCAAATTTCATCGAGATATCTCAATCTTTTCTAAGTATATCTATATCAAAAAATTGTTAAAATTTTGGAGTAACTTGGCCACCGCCAAAACTATGACGGCCACCAACTTCAAATTTCCACCAAATATGCCCCTCAACACCCCCAATATATCCACCAAATTTCATTCAGATATCTCAATATTTACTATATATCTATATTAAAATATTGTTAAAATTTTGGTATAACTAGGCCACCGCCAAAACTATAATGGCCACCAACTTTAAATTTTCACCAAATATGCCACTTAACGCACCCAATATATCCACCAAATTTCATTCAGATATCTCAATATTTACTGTATATCTATATTAAAATATTGTTAAAATTTTGGTATAACTTGGCCACCGCCAAAACTATGATGGCCACCAACTTCAAATTTTCACCAAATATGCCCCTCACCACACCCAATATATCCACCAAATTTCATTCAGGTATCTCAATATTTATGATATTTCTATATTAAAAAATTCTTAAAATTTTGGTTTAACTTGGCCACCGCCAAAACTATGATAGACACCAACTTCAAATTTTCACCAAATATGCCCCTCAACACCCCCAATATATCCAGCAAATTTCATTCAGATATCTCAATATTTACTATATATCTATATTAAAATATTGTTAAAATTTTGGTTTAACTTTGCCACCGCCAAAACTATAATGGCCACCAACTTCAAATTTTCACCAAATATGCCCCTCAACACCCCCAATATATCCACCAAATTTCATTCAGATATCTCAATATTTACTATATATCTATATTAAAATATTGTTAAAATTTTGGTATAACTTGGCCACCGCCAAAACTATAATGGCCACCAACTTCAAATTTTCACCAAATATGCCCCTCAACACCCCCAATATATCCACCAAATTTCATTCAGGTATCTCAATATTTACTATATATCTAAATTAAAATTTGTTAAAATTTTGGTTTAACTTGTCCACCGCCAAAACTATGATGGGCACCAAATTCAAATTTTCACCAAATATGCCCCTCAACACCCCCAATATATCCACAAAATTTCATTCAGATATCTCAATATTTACTATATATCTATATTAAAATATTGTTAAAACTTTGGAATAAATTTGCCACCGCCAAAACTATGAATGCCAGCACCTTCAAATTTTCACCAAATATGCCACTTAACGCCCCCAATATATCCACCAAATTTCATTCAGATATCTCAATATTTACTGTATATCTATATTAAAATATTGTTAAAATTTTGGTATAACTTGGCCACCGCCAAAACTATGATGGCCACCAACTTCAAATTTTCACCAAATATGCCCCTCACCACACCCAATATATCCACCAAATTTCATTCAGGTATCTCAATATTTATGATATATCTATATTAAAAAATTCTTAAAATTTTGGTGTAACTTGGCCACCGCCAAAACTATGATAGACACCAACTTCAAATTTTCACCAAATATGCCCCTCAACACCCCCAATATATCCACCAAATTTCATTCAGATATCTCAATATTTACTATATATCTATATTAAAATATTGTTAAAATTTTGGTGTAACTTGGCCACCGCCAAAACTATAATAGCCACCAACTTCAAATTTTCACCAAATATGCCCCTCAACACCGCCAATATATCCACCAAATTTCATTCAGGTATCTCAATATTTATTATATATTTATATTCAAAAATTGTTAAGATTTTGGTATAACTTGGCCACCGCCAAAACTATGATGGCCACCAAACTCAAATTTTCACCAAATATGCCCCTCAATACCTCCAATAAATCCACCAAATTTCATTCAGATATCTCAATATTTACTATATATCTATATCAAAAATTTCTTAAAATTCTGGTATAACTTGGCCACCACCAAAACTATGATGGCCACCAACTTCAAATTTTAACCAAATATGCCCCTCAGCACCCCCAATTTATCCAGCAAGTTTCATTCAGATATCTCAATATTTGTTATATATCTATATCAAAAAATAGTTAAAATTTTCGTCTAACTGGGCCACCTCCAAAACTATGAAATCCACCAACTTCAAATTTTCACCAAATATGCCCCTGAGCACCCCCACTATATCCACCAAATTTCATTCAGATATCTCAATATTTACTTTATATCTATATCAAAAAATTGTTAAAATTTTTGTATAACTTGGCCAACGCCAAAACTATGAAATCCAACAAATTCAAATTTTCACCAAATATCCCGCTCGGCATCCCCAATACATCCACCAAATTTCATTCATATATCTCAATATTTACTATATATCTATATCAAAAAAATGTTAAAATTTTGGTATAACTTGGCCACCGCCAAAACTATGAAGGTCAAAAACCTCAAATTTTCACCAAATATGCCCCTGAACACCCCCAATATATCCACCAAATTTCATCGAGATATCTCAATCTTTTCTAAGTATATCTATATCAAAAAATTGTTAAAATTTTGGTGTAACTTGGCCACCGCCAAAACTATGACGGCCACCAACTTCAAATTTCCACCAAATATGCCCCTCAACACCCCCAATATATCCACCAAATTTCATTCAGATATCTCAATATTTACTATATATCTATATTAAAATATTGTTAAAATTTTGGTTTAACTAGGCCACCGCCAAAACTATAATGGCCACCAACTTTAAATTTTCACCAAATATGCCACTTAACGCACCCAATATATCCACCAAATTTCATTCAGATATCTCAATATTTACTGTATATCTATATTAAAATATTGTTAAAATTTTGGTATAACTTGGCCACCGCCAAAACTATGATGGCCACCAACTTCAAATTTTCACCAAATATGCCCCTCACCACACCCAATATATCCACCAAATTTCATTCAGGTATCTCAATATTTATGATATATCTATATTAAAAAATTCTTAAAATTTTGGTTTAACTTGGCCACCGCCAAAACTATGATAGACACCAACTTCAAATTTTCACCAAATATGCCCCTCAACACCCCCAATATATCCAGCAAATTTCATTCAGATATCTCAATATTTACTATATATCTATATTAAAATATTGTTAAAATTTTGGTGTAACTTTGCCACCGCCAAAACTATAATGGCCACCAACTTCAAATTTTCACCAAATATGCCCCTCAACACCCCCAATATATCCACCAAATTTCATTCAGGTATCTCAATGTTCATTATATATCTATATTAAAATTTTGTTAAAATTTTGGTATAACTTGGACACCGCCAAAACTATAATGGCCACCAACTTCAAATTTTCACCTAATATGCCCCTCAACACCCTTAATATATCCACTAAACTTCATTCAGATATCTCAATATTTACTATATATCTATATCATAAATTTCTTAAAATTTTGGTTTAACTTAGCCACCACCAAAACTATGACGGCCACCAACTTCAAATTTTCACCAAATATGCCCCTCAACACCCTTAATATATCCACTAAACTTCATTCAGATATCTCAATATTTACTATATATCCATACTAAAAAATTGTTAAAATTTTGGAATAACTTGGCCACCGCCAAAACTATGAGGGCCACCAACTTCTAATTTTCACCAAATTAGCCCCTCAACACCCCCAATATATCCACCAAATTCCATTAAGATATCTCAATATTTACTATATATCTATATCAAAAAATTCTTAAAATTTTGGTATAACTTGGCCACCGCCAAAACTATGATTGGCACCAACTTCAAATTTTCATTAAATATGCCACTCTACACCCCCAATTTATCCAGCAAATTTCATTCAGATATCTGAATATTTACTATTAATCTATATCAAAAAATTGTTAAAAAATTGGTATAACTTGGCCACCGCCAAAACTATGATTGGCACCAACTTCAAATTTTCATTAAATATGCCACTCTACACCCCCAATTTATCCAGCAAATTTCATTCAGATATCTCAATATTTACTATTAATCTATATCAAAAAATTGTTAAAAATTTGGTATAACTTGGCCACCGCTAAAACTATCAGGGCCACCTACTTCAAATTTTTACCAAATATGCCCCTCAACACCACCAATACATCCACCAAACTTCATTCAGACATCTCAATATTTACCATATATCTATATCAAAAAATTCTTAAAATTTTGGTATAACTCGGCCACCGCCAAAACTATGAAAGACACCAACTTCAAATTTTCACCAAATATGCCCGTCCACACCCCCAATATATCCACCAAATTTCATTCAGATATCTCATCATTTACTATATATCTATATTAAAATATTGTTAAAATTTTGGTATAACTTGGCCACCGCAAAAACTATAATGGCCACCAACTTCAAATTTTTACCAAATATGCCCATCAAAACCCTCAATATATCCACCAAGCTTCATTCAGATATCTCAATATTTACTATATATTCATACTAAAAAATTGTTAAAATTTTGGAATAACTTGGCCACCGCCAAAACTATGAAGGCCACCAACTTGAAATTTTCACCAAATATGCCCCTCAACACCCCCAATATATCCACAGAATTTCACTCAGTTATCTCAATATTTACCATTTATCTATATCAAAATATTGTTAAAAGTTTGGTATAACCTGTCCACCGCCAAAACTATGAAAGTTACCATCTTGAAATATTCACCAAATTAGCCCCTTAACACCCCAATATATCCACCAAATTTTATTCAGATATCTCAATATTTACTATATATCTATATCAAAAAAATGTTAAAATTTTGGTATAACTTGGCCACCGCCTAAACTGTGATAGACACCAACTTCAAATTTTTACCAAATATGCCCCTCAACAATCCCAATATATCCACCAAATTTCATTCAGATATCTCAATATTTACTATATACCTAAATCAAAATATTGTTAAAAGTTTGGTATAACCTGGCCACCGCCAAAACTATGAAAGATACCAACTTGAAATATTCACCAAATATATATCTCTACACCACCAAAAAATCCACGGAATTGCATTAAGATATCTCAATATTTACTATATATCTATATTAAAATATTGTTAAAATTTTGGTATAACTTGGCCACCGCCAAAAGTATAAGATACACAAACTTGAAATTTTCACCAAATATGCCCCTCAACACCACCAATATATCCACCAAATTTCATTCAGATATCTCAATATTTACTATATATCTATATCAAAAAAATCTTAAAATTTTGGTATAACTTGGACACCGTCAAAAATATGAAGTCCAGCAACTTCAATTTCTCACCAAATATGCCCCTCATTATACTCAATATATCCAGAAAATTTCATTAAGATATCTCAATATTTACTATATATCTATATGAAAAAAATCTTAAAATTTTGGTATAACTTTGCCACCGTCAAAACTATGAAGGCCACCAACTTCAAATTTTAACCAAATATGCCCCTCAGCACCCCCAGTTCATCCAGCAAATTTCATTCAGATATCTTAATATTTAATTAATATCTATATCAAAAAATAGTTAAAATTTTCGTTTAACTTGGCCACCTCAAAAACTATGAAATCCACCAACTTCAAATTTCCACCAAATATGCCCCTTGGCACCCCCAATACATCCACCAAATTTCATTCAGATATCTCAATTTTTACTATATATCTATATCAAAAAATTGTTAAAAATTTTGTATAACTTGGCCACCGCCAAAACTATGAAATCCACCAACTTCAAATTTTCACCAAATATGCCGCTCAGCACCCCCAATATATCCACTAAATTTCATTCCGATATCTAAATATCTACTATATATCTATATCGAAAAATTGTTAAAATTTTGGTATAACTTGGCCACCGCCAAAACTATGAAGGCCAACAACTTCAAATTTTCACCAAATATGCCCCTGAACACCCCCAATATATCCACCAAATTTCATCCAGATATCTCAATCTTTTCTAAGTATATCTATATCAAAAAAATGTTAAAATTTTGGTGTAACTTGGCCACCGCCAAAACTATGAAGGCCAACAACTTCAAATTTTCACCAAATATGCCCCTCAACACCCCCAATATATCCACCAAACTTCATTCAGATATCTCAATATTTACTATATATCTATATTAAAATATTGTTAAAATTTTGGAATAACTTGGCCACCGCTAAAACTATGAAGGCCAACAACTTCAAATTTTCACCAAATATGCCCCTGAAAACCCCCAATAATTCCACCAAATTTCATCCAGATATCTCAATCTTTTCTAAGTATATCTATATCAAAAAATTGTTAAAATTTTGGAATAACTTGGCCACCGCCAAAACTATGATGGCCACCAACTTCAAATTTCCACCAGATATGCCCCTCAACACCCCCAATATATCCACCAAGTTTCATCCAGATATCTCAATCTTTTCTAAGTATATCTATATCAAAAAATTTTTAAAATTTTGGTATAACTTGGCCACCGCCAAAACTATGATGGCCACCAACTTCAAATTTCCACCAAATATGCTTCTCAACACACCCAATATATCCACCAAATTTCATTCAGATATCTTAATATTTACTATATATCTATATTAAAAAAATTGTAAAAATTTTGGTATAACTTGGCCACCGCCAAAACTATAATGGCCACCAACTTCAAATTTTCACCAAAAATATGCCCCTCAACACCCCCAATACATCCACCAAATTTCATTCTGATATCTCAATATTTACTATAAATCTATATCAAAAAATTGTTAAAATTTTGGTATAACTTGGCCACAACCAAAACTATGATGGCCACCAACTTCAAATTTCCACCAAATATGCCCCTGAACACCCCCAATATATCCACCAAATTTCATTCAGATATCTCAATATTTACTATATATCTATATTAAAAAATTGTTAAAATGTTGGTGTAACTTATCCACCGCCAAAACTATGATGGCCACCAACTTCAAATTTTCACCAAATATGCCCCTCAACACCCCCAATATATCCATCAAACTTCATTCAGATATCTCAAAATTTACTATATATCTATAATAAAATATTGTTAAAATTTTGGAATAAATTTGCCACCGCCAAAACTATGAATGCCACCAACTTCAAACTTTTACCAAATATGACACTTAACGCTCCCAATATATCCACCAAATTTCATTCAGATATCTCAATATTTACTGTATATCTATATTAAAATATTGTTAAAATTTTGGTTTAACTTGGCCACCGCCAAAAGTATAATGGCCACCAACTTCAAATTTTCACCAAATATGCCCCTCACCACACCCAATATATCCACCAAATTTCATTCAGGTATCTTAATATTTATTATATATCTATATTAAAAAATTCTTAAAATTTTGGTATAACTTGGCCACCGCCAAAACTATGATGGCCACCAAATTCAAATTTTCACCAAATATCCCCGTCCACACCCCCAATATATCCACCAAATTTCATTCAGATATCTCAATATTTACTATAAATCTATATCAAAAAATTGTTAAAATTTTGGTATAACTTGGCCACAACCAAAACTATGATGGCCACCAACTTCAAATTTCCACCAAATATGCCCCTGAACACCCCCAATATATCCACCAAATTTCATTCAGATATCTCAATATTTACTATATATCTATATTAAAAAATTGTTAAAATTTTGGTGTAACTTATCCACCGCCAAAACTATGATGGCCACCAACTTCAAATTTTCACCAAATATGCCCCTCAACACCCCCAATATATCCATCAAACTTCATTCAGATATCTCAAAATTTACTATATATCTATATTAAAATATTGTTAAAATTTTGGAATAAATTTGCCACCGCCAAAACTATGAATGCCACCAACTTCAAACTTTTACCAAATATGCCACTTAACGCTCCCAATATATCCACCAAATTTCATTCAGATATCTCAATATTTACTGTATATCTATATTAAAATATTGTTAAAATTTTGGTTTAACTTGGCCACCGCCAAAACTATAATAGCCACCAACTTCAAATTTTCACCAAATATGCCCCTCACCACACCCAATATATCCACCAAATTTCATTCAGGTATCTTAATATTTATTATATATCTATATTTAAAAATTCTTAAAATTTTGGTATAACTTGGCCACCGCCAAAACTATGATGGCCACCAAATTCAAATTTTCACCAAATATGCCCCTCAACACCCTTAATATATCCACTAAACTTCATTCAGATATCTCAATATTTACTATATATCCATACTAAAAAATTGTTAAAATTTTTGAATTACTTGGCCACCGCCAAAACTATGAAGGCCACCAACTTCAAATTTCCACCAGATATGCCCCTCAACACCCCCAATATATCCACCAAGTTTCATCCAGATATCTCAATCTTTTCTAAGTATATCTATATCAAAAAATTGTTAAAATTTTGGAATAACTTGGCCACCGCCAAAACTATGATGGCCACCAACTTCAAATTTCCACCAGATATGCCCCTCAACACCCCCAATATATCCACCAAGTTTCATCCAGATATCTCAATCTTTTCTAAGTATATCTATATCAAAAAATTGTTAAAATTTTGGTATAACTTGGCCACCGCCAAAACTATGATGGCCACCAACTTCAAATTTCCACCAAATATGCTTCTCAACACACCCAATATATCCACCAAATTTCATTCAGATATCTTAATATTTACTATATATCTATATTAAAAAAATTGTAAAAATTTTGGTATAACTTGGCCACCGCCAAAACTATAATGGCCACCAACTTCAAATTTTCACCAAATATGCCGCTCAACACCCCCAATACATCCACCAAATTTCATTCTGATATCTCAATATTTACTATAAATCTATATCAAAAAATTGTTAAAATTTTGGTATAACTTGGCCACAACCAAAACTATGATGGCCACCAACTTCAAATTTCCACCAAATATGCCCCTGAACACCCCCAATATATCCACCAAATTTCATTCAGATATCTCAATATTTACTATATATCTATATTAAAAAATTGTTAAAATTTTGGTGTAACTTATCCACCGCCAAAACTATGATGGCCACCAACTTCAAATTTTCACCAAATATGCCCCTCAACACCCCCAATATATCCATCAAACTTCATTCAGATATCTCAAAATTTACTATATATCTATAATAAAATATTGTTAAAATTTTGGAATAAATTTGCCACCGCCAAAACTATGAATGCCACCAACTTCAAACTTTTACCAAATATGCCACTTAACGCTCCCAATATATCCACCAAATTTCATTCAGATATCGCAATATTTACTGTATATCTATATTAAAATATTGTTAAAATTTTGGTTTAACTTGGCCACCGCCAAAACTATAATGGCCACCAACTTCAAATTTTCACCAAATATGCCCCTCACCACACCCAATATATCCACCAAATTTCATTCAGGTATCTTAATATTTATTATATATCTATATTAAAAAATTCTTAAAATTTTGGTATAACTTGGCCACCGCCAAAACTATGATGGCCACCAAATTCAAATTTTCACCAAATATGCCCCTCAACACCCTTAATATATCCACTAAACTTCATTCAGATATCTCAATATTTACTATATATCCATACTAAAAAATTGTTAAAATTTTTGAATTACTTGGCCACCGCCAAAACTATGAAGGCCACCGACTTCAAATTTTCTCCAAATTAGC
Organism: Thermobia domestica; assembly: GCF_964235325.1. NCBI lineage: Eukaryota > Metazoa > Arthropoda > Insecta > Zygentoma > Lepismatidae > Thermobia > Thermobia domestica. The sequence goes on along the minus strand of NC_137471.1, from coordinate 163,805,268 downwards.
CCCTCAACACCCCCAATATATCCACCAAATTCCATTAAGATATCTCAATATTTACTATATATCTATATAAAAAAATTCTTAAAATTTTGGTATAACTTGGCCACCGCCAAAACTATGATTGGCACCAACTTCAAATTTTCATTAAATATGCCACTCTACACCCCCAACTTATCCAGCAAATTTCATTCAGATATCTCAATATTTACTATTAATCTATATCAAAAAATTGTTAAAAATTTGGTATAACTTGGCCACCGCTAAAACTATCAGGGCCACCTACTTCAAATTTTTACCAAATATGCCCCTCAACACCACCAATACATCCACCAAACTTCATTCAGACATCTCAATATTTACCATATATCTATATCAAAAAATTCTTAAAATTTTGGTGTAACTCGGCCACCGCCAAAACTATGATAGACACCAACTTCAAATTTTCACCAAATATGCCCGTCCACACCCCCAATATATCCACCAAATTTCATTCAGATATCTCATCATTTACTATATATCTATATTAAAATATTGTTAAAATTTTGGTATAACTTGGCCACCGCAAAAACTATAATGGCCACCAACTTCAAATTTTTACCAAATATGCCCATCAAAACCCTCAATATATCCACCAAGCTTCATTCAGATATCTCAATATTTACTATATATCCATACTAAAAAATTGTTAAAATTTTGGAATAACTTGGCCACCGCCAAAACTATGAAGGCCACCAACTTGAAATTTTCACCAAATATGCCCCTACACACTCAATATATTCACAGAATTTCACTCAGTTATCTCAATGTTTACTATTTATCTATATCAAAATATTGTTAAAAGTTTGGTATAACCTGTCCACCGCCAAAACTATGAAAGTTACCAACTTGAAATATTCACCAAATATATATCTCTACACCACCAAAAAGTCCACAGAATTTCATTAAGATATCTCGATATATACTATATATCTATATCAAAAAAATGTTAAAATTTTGGTATAACTTGGCCACCGCCAAAACTGTGATAAACACCAACTTCAAATTTTCACCAAATATGCCCCTCAACACCCCCAATATATCCACCAAATTTCATTCAGATATCTCAATATTTACTATATACCTATATCAAAATATTGTTTAAAGTTTGGTTTAACCTGGCCACCGCCAAAACTATGAAAGCCACCAACTTCAAATTTTCACCAAATTAGCCCCTTAACACCCCAATATATCCACCAAATTTTATTCAGATATCTCATTATTTACTATATATCTATATCAAAAAAATGTTAAAATTTTGGTATAACTTGGCCACCGCCTAAACTGTGATAGACACCAACTTCAAATTTTTACCAAATATGCCCCTCAACACTCCCAATATATCCACCAAATTTCATTCAGATATCTCAATATTTACTATATACCTAAATCAAAATATTGTTAAAAGTTTGGTATAACCTGGCCACCGCCAAAACTATGAAAGATACCAACTTGAAATATTCACCAAATATATATCTCTACACCACCAAAAAATCCACGTAATTTCATTAAGATATCTCAATATTTACTATATATCTATATTAAAATATTGTTAAAATTTTGGTATAACTTGGCCACCGCCAAAAGTATAAGATACACAAACTTGAAATTTTCACCAAATATGCCCCTCAACACCCCCAATATATCCACCGAATTTCATTCAGATATCTTAAAATTTACTATTTATCTATATCAAAATATTGTTAAAAGTTTGGTATAACCTGGTCACCGCCAAAAATATGAAAGCCACCAACTTCAAATTTTCATCACATTAGCCCCTTAAAACCCCCAATAACTCAACCAAATTTCATTCAGATATCTCAATATTTACTGTATATCTATATTAAAATATTGTTAAAATTTTGGTATAACTTGGCCACCGCCAAAACTATGATGGCCACCAACTTCAAATTTTCACCAAATATGCCCCTCACCACACCCAATATATCCACCAAATTTCATTCAGGTATCTCAATATTTATGATATATCTATATTAAAAAATTCTTAAAATTTTGGTTTAACCTGGCCACCGCCAAAACTATGATAGACACCAACTTCAAATTTTCACCAAATATGCCCCTCAACACCCCCAATATATCCATCAAACTTCATTCAGATATCTCAAAATTTACTATATATCTATAATAAAATATTGTTAAAATTTTGGAATAAATTTGCCACCGCCAAAACTATGAATGCCACCAACTTCAAACTTTTACCAAATATGCCACTTAACGCTCCCAATATATCCACCAAATTTCATTCAGATATCTCAGTATTTACTGTATATCTATATTAAAATATTGTTAAAATTTTGGTTTAACTTGGCCACCGCCAAAACTATGAAGGCCACCAACTTGAAATTTTCACCAAATATGCCCCTCAACACCCCCAATATATCCACAGAATTTCACTCAGTTATCTCAATATTTACTATTTATCTATATCAAAATATTGTTAAAAGTTTGGTTTAACCTGTCCACCGCCAAAACTATGAAAGTTACCAACTTGAAATATTCACCAAATATATATCTCTACACCACCAAAAAATCCACAGAATTTCATTAAGATATCTCGATATATACTATATATCTATATCAAAAAAACGTTAAAATTTTGGTATAACTTGGCCACCGCCAAAACTGTGATAAACACCAACTTCAAATTTTCACCAAATATGCCCCTCAACACCCCCAATATATCCACCAAATTTCATTCAGATATCTCAATATTTACTATATACCTAAATCAAAATATTGTTAAAAGTTTGGTATAACCTGGCCACCGCCAAAACTATGAAAGATAACAACTTGAAATATTCACCAAATATATATCTCTACACCACCAAAAAATCCACGGAATTTCATTAAGAGATCTCAATATTTACTATATATCTATATTAAAATATTGTTAAAATTTTGGTATAACTTGGCCACCGCCAAAAGTATAAGATACACAAACTTGAAATTTTCACCAAATATGCCCCTCAACACCCACAATATATCCACCGAATTTCATTCAGATATCTTAAAATTTACTATTTATCTATATCAAAATATTGTTAAAAGTTTGGTGTAACCTGGTCACCGCCAAAAATATGAAAGCCACCAACTTCAAATTTTCATCAAATTAGCCCCTTAAAACCCCCAATAACTCAACCAAATTTCATTCAGATATCTCAATATTTACTATATATCTATATCAAAAAAATCTTAAAATTTTTGTATAACTTGGACACCGTCAAAAATATGAGGTCCAGCAACTTCAAATTCTCACCAAATATGCCCCTCATCATACTCAATATATCCAGAAAATTTCATTAAGATATCTCAATATTTACTATATATCTATATGAAAAAAATCTTAAAATTTTGGTATAACTTGGCCACCGTCAAAACTATGAAGGCCACCAACTTCAAATTTTAACCAAATATGCCCCTCAGCACACCCAGTTCATCCAGCAAATTTCATTCAGATATCTTAATATTTAATTAATATCTATATCAAAAAATTGTTAAAATTTTCGTTTAACTTGGCCACCTCAAAAACTATGAAATCCACCAACTTCAAATTTCCACCAAATATGCCCCTTGGCACCCCCAATACATTCACCAAATTTCATTCAGATATCTCAATCTTTTCTAAGTATATCTATATCAAAAAATTGTTAAAATTTTTGTATAACTTGGCCACCGCCAAAACTATGACATCCACCAACTTCAAATTTTTACCAAATATGCCGCTCAGCACCCCCAATATATCCACTAAATTTCATTCCGATATCTAAATATCTACTATATATCTATATCGAAAAATTGTTAAAATTTTGGTATAACTTGGCCACCGCCAAAAGTATGAAGGCCAACAACTTCAAATTTTCACCAAATATGCCCCTGAACACCCCCAATATATCCACCAAATTTCATCCAGATATCTCAATCTTTTCTAAGTATATCTATATCAAAAAAATGTTAAAATTTTGGTGTAACTTGGCCACCGCCAAAACTATGAAGGCCAACAACTTCAAATTTTCACCAAATATGCCCCTCAACACCCCCAATATATCCACCAAACTTCATTCAGATATCTCAATATTTACTATATATCTATATTAAAATATTGTTAAAATTTTGGAATAACTTGGCCACCGCTAAATCTATGAAGGCCAACAACTTCAAATTTTCACCAAATATGCCCCTGAAAACCCCCAATAATTCCACCAAATTTCATCCAGATATCTCAATCTTTTCTAAGTATATCTATATCAAAAAATTGTTAAAATTTTGGTTTAACTTGGCCACCGCCAAAACTATGATGGCCACCAACTTCAAATTTCCACCAGATATGCCCCTCAACACCCCCAATATATCCACCAAATATCATCCAGATATCTCAATCTTTTCTAAGTATATCTATATCAAAAAATTGTTAAAATATTGGTATAACTTGGCCACCGCCAAAACTATGATGGCCACCAACTTCAAATTTCCACCAAATATGCCCCTCAACACACCCAATATATCCACTAAATTTCATTCAGATATCTTAATATTTACTATATATCTATATTAAAAAAATTGTAAAAATTTTGGTATAACTTGGCCACCGCCAAAACTATAATGGCCACCAACTTCAAATTTTCACCAAATATGCCCCTCAACACCCCCAATACATCCACCAAATTTCATTCAGATATCTCAATATTTACTATAAATCTATATCAAAAAATTGTTAAAATTTTGGTATAACTTGGCCACCACCAAAACTATGATGGCCACCAACTTCAAATTTCCACCAAATATGCCCCTGAACACCCCCAATATATCCACCAAATTTCATTCAGATATCTCAATATTTACTATATATCTATATTAAAAAATTGTTAAAATTTTGGTGTAACTTATCCACCGCCAAAACTATGATGGCCACCAACTTCAAATTTTTACCAAATATGCCACTTAACGCCCCCAATATATCCACCAAATTTCATTCAGGTATCTGAATATTTATTATATATCTATATTAAAAAATTCTTAAAATTTTGGTTTAACTTGGCCACCGCCAAAACTATAATGGCCACCAACTTCAAATTTTCACCAAATATGCCCCTCAACACCCCCAATACATCCACCAAATTTCATTCAGATATCTCAATATTTACTATAAATCTATATCAAAATATTGTTGAAATTTTGGAATAAATTTGCCACCGCCAAAACTATGAATGCCACCAACTTCAAATTTTTACCAAAAATGCCACTTAACGCCCCCAATATATCCACCAAATTTCATTCAGATATCTCATCATTTACTATATATCTATATTAAAATATTGTTAAAATTTTGGTATAACTTGGCCACCGCAAAAACTATAATGGCCACCAACTTCAAATTTTTACCAAATATGCCCATCAAAACCCTCAATATATCCACCAAGCTTCATTCAGATATCTCAATATTTACTATATATCCATACTAAAAAATTGTTAAAATTTTGGAATAACTTGGCCACCGCCAAAACTATGAAGGCCACCAACTTGAAATTTTCACCAAATATGCCCCTCAGCACCCCCAATATATCCACAGAATTTCACTCAGTTATCTCAATATTTACTATTTATCTATATCAAAATATTGTTAAAATTTTGGTATAACCTGTCCACCGCCAAAACTATGAAAGTTACCAACTTGAAATATTCACCAAATATATATCTCTACACCACCAAAAAATCAACAGAATTTCATTAAGATATCTCGATATATACTATATATCTATATCAAAAAAATGTTAAAATTTTGGTATAACTTGGCCACCGCCAAAACTGTGATAAACACCAACTTCAAATTTTCACCAAATATGACCCTCAACACCCCCAATATATCCACCAAATTTCATTCAGATATCTCAATATTTACTATATACCTATATCAAAATATTGTTTAAAGTTTGGTTTAACCTGGCCACCGCCAAAACTATGAAAGCCACCAACTTCAAATTTTCACCAAATTAGCCCCTTAACACCCCAATATATCCACCAAATTTTATTCAGATATCTCAATATTTACTATATATCTATAACAAAAAAATGTTAAAATTTTGGTATAACTTGGACACCGTCAAAAATATGAGGTCCAGCAACTTCAAATTCTCACCAAATATGCCCCTCATCATACTCAATATATCCAGAAAATTTCATTAAGATATCTCAATATTTACTATATATCTATATGAAGAAAATCTTAAAATTTTGGTATAACTTGGCCACCGTCAAAACTATGAAGGCCACCAACTTCAAATTTTAACCAAATATGCCCCTCAACACCCCCAGTTCATCCAGCAAATTTCATTCAGATATCTTAATATTTAATTAATATCTATATCAAAAAATAGTTAAAATTTTCGTTTAACTTGGCCACCTCAAAAACTATGAAATCCACCAACTTCAAATTTCCACCAAATATGCCCCTTGGCACCCCCAATACATTCACCAAATTTCATTCAGATATCTCAATCTTTTCTAAGTATATCTATATCAAAAAATTGTTAAAATTTTTGTATAACTTGGCCACCGCCAAAACTATGACATCCACCAACTTCAAATTTTCACCAAATATGCCGCTCAGCACCCCCAATATATCCACTAAATTTCATTCCGATATCTAAATATCTACTATATATCTATATCGAAAAATTGTTAAAATTTTGGTATAACTTGGCCACCGCCAAAACTATGAAGGCCAACAACTTCAAATTTTCACCAAATATGCCCCTGAACACCCCCAATATATCCACCAAATTTCATCCAGATATCTCAATCTTTTCTAAGTATATCTATATCAAAAAAATGTTAAAATTTTGGTGTAACTTGGCCACCGCCAAAACTATGAAGGCCAACAACTTCAAATTTTCACCAAATATGCCCCTCAACACCCCCAATATAACCACCAAACTTCATTCAGATATCTCAATATTTACTATATATCTATATTAAAATATTGTTAAAATTTTGGAATAACTTGGCCACCGCTAAAACTATGAAGGCCAACAACTTCAAATTTTCACCAAATATGCCCCTGAAAACCCCCAATAATTCCACCAAATTTCATCCAGATATCTCAATCTTTTCTAAGTATATCTATATCAAAATTGTTAAAATTTTGGTGTAACTTGGCCACCGCCAAAACTATGATGGCCACCAACTTCAAATTTCCACCAGATATGCCCCTCAACACCCCCAATATATCCACCAAATATCATCCAGATATCTCAATCTTTTCTAAGTATATCTATATCAAAAAATTGTTAAAATATTGGTATAACTTGGCCACCGCCAAAACTATGATGGCCACCAACTTCAAATTTCCACCAAATATGCCCCTCAACACACCCAATATATCCACTAAATTTCATTCAGATATCTTAATATTTACTATATATCTATATTAAAAAAATTGTAAAAATTTTGGTATAACTTGGCCACCGCCAAAACTATAATGGCCACCAACTTCAAATTTTCACCAAATATGCCCCTCAACACCCCCAATACATCCACCAAATTTCATTCAGATATCTCAATATTTACTATAAATCTATATCAAAAAATTGTTAAAATTTTGGTATAACTTGGCCACCACCAAAACTATGATGGCCACCAACTTCAAATTTCCACCAAATATGCCCCTGAACACCCCCAATATATCCACCAAATTTCATTCAGATATCTCAATATTTACTATATATCTATATTAAAAAATTGTTAAAATTTTGGTGTAACTTATCCACCGCCAAAACTATGATGGCCACCAACTTCAAATTTTTACCAAATATGCCACTTAACGCCCCCAATATATCCACCAAATTTCATTCAGGTATCTGAATATTTATTATATATCTATATTAAAAAATTCTTAAAATTTTGGTTTAACTTGGCCACCGCCAAAACTATAATGGCCACCAACTTCAAATTTTCACCAAATATGCCCCTCAACACCCCCAATACATCCACCAAATTTCATTCAGATATCTCAATATTTACTATAAATCTATATCAAAATATTGTTGAAATTTTGGAATAAATTTGCCACCGCCAAAACTATGAATGCCACCAACTTCAAATTTTTACCAAATATGCCACTTAACGCCCACAATATATCCACCAAATTCCATTCAGATATCTCAATATTTACTGTATATCAATATTAAAATATTGTTAAAATTTTGGTTTAACTTGGCCACCGGCAAAACTATAATGGCCACCAACTTCAAATTTTCACCAGATATGCCCCTCAACACCCCCAATACATCCACTAAATTTCATTCAGATATCTCAATATTTACTATAAATCTATATCAAAAAATTGTTAAAATTTTGGTATAACTTGGCCACCACCAAAACTATGATGGCCACCAACTTCAAATTTCCACCAAATATGCCCCTGAACACCCCCAATATATCCACCAAATTTCATTCAGATATCTCAATATTTACTATATATCTATATTAAAAAATTGTTAAAATTTTGGTGTAACTTATCCACCGCCAAAACTATGATGGCCACCAACTTCAAATTTTTACCAAATATGCCACTTAACGCCCCCAATATATCCACCAAATTTCATTCAGGTATCTGAATATTTATTATATATCTATATTAAAAAATTCTTAAAATTTTGGTTTAACTTGGCCACCGCCAAAACTATAATGGCCACCAACTTCAAATTTTCACCAAATATGCCCCTCAACACCCCCAATACATCCACCAAATTTCATTCAGATATCTCAATATTTACTATAAATCTATATCAAAATATTGTTGAAATTTTGGAATAAATTTGCCACCGCCAAAACTATGAATGCCACCAACTTCAAATTTTTACCAAAAATGCCACTTAACGCCCCCAATATATCCACCAAATTTCATTCAGATATCTCATCATTTACTATATATCTATATTAAAATATTGTTAAAATTTTGGTATAACTTGGCCACCGCAAAAACTATAATGGCCACCAACTTCAAATTTTTACCAAATATGCCCATCAAAACCCTCAATATATCCACCAAGCTTCATTCAGATATCTTAATATTTACTATATATCCATACTAAAAATTGTTAAAATTTTGGAATAACTTGGCCACCGCCAAAACTATGAAGGCCACCAACTTGAAATTTTCACCAAATATGCCCCTCAGCACCCCCAATATATCCACAGAATTTCACTCAGTTATCTCAATATTTACTATTTATCTATATCAAAATATTGTTAAAAGTTTGGTGTAACCTGTCCACCGCCAAAACTATGAAAGTTACCAACTTGAAATATTCACCAAATATATATCTCTACACCACCAAAAAATCAACAGAATTTCATTAAGATATCTCGATATATACTATATATCTATATCAAAAAAATGTTAAAATTTTGGTATAACTTGGCCACCGCCAAAACTGTGATAAACACCAACTTCAAATTTTCACCAAATATGCCCCTCAACACCCCCAATATATCCACCAAATTTCATTCAGATATCTCAATATTTACTATATACCTATATCAAAATATTGTTTAAAGTTTGGTTTAACCTGGCCACCGCCAAAACTATGAAAGCCACCAACTTCAAATTTTCACCAAATTAGCCCCTTAACACCCCAATATATCCACCAAATTTTATTCAGATATCTCAATATTTACTATATATCTATATCAAAAAAATGTTAAAATTTTGGTATAACTTGGCCACCGCCTAAACTGTGATAGACACCAACTTCAAATTTTTACCAAATATGCCCCTCAACACTCCCAATATATCCACCAAATTTCATTCAGATACCTCAATATTTACTATATACCTAAATCAAAATATTGTTAAAAGTTTGGTATAACCTGGCCACCGCCAAAACTATGAAAGATACCAACTTGAAATATTCACCAAATATATATCTCTACACCACCAAAAAATCCACGGAATTTCATTAAGATATCTCAATATTTACTATATATCTATATTAAAATATTGTTAAAATTTTGGTATAACTTGGCCACCGCCAAAAGTATAAGATACACAAACTTGAAATTTTCACCAAATATGCCCCTCAACACCCCCAATATATCCGCCGAATTTCATTCAGATATCTTAAAATTTACTATTTATCTATATCAAAATATTGTTAAAAGTTTGGTATAACCTGGTCACCGCCAAAAATATGAAAGCCACCTACTTCGAATTTTCACCAAATTAGCCCCTTAACACCCCCAATAACTCCACCAAATTTCATTCAGATATCTCAATATTTACTATATATCTATATCAAAAAAATCTTAAAATTTTGGTTTAACTTGGACACCGTCAAAAATATGAGGTCCAAAAACTTCAAATTCTCACCAAATATGCCCCTCATCATACTGAATATATCCAGAAAATTTCATTAAGATATCTCAATATTTACTATATATCTATATGAAAAAAATCTTAAAATTTTGGTATAACTTGGCCACCGTCAAAACTATGAAGGCCACCAACTTCAAATTTTAACCAAATATGCCCCTCAGCACCCCCAGTTCATCCAGCAAATTTCATTCAGATATCTTAATATTAATTTAATATCTATATCAAAAAATAGTTAAAATTTTCGTTTAACTTGGCCACCTCAAAAACTATGAAATCCACCAACTTCAAATTTCCACCAAATATGCCCCTCGGCACCCCCAATACATCCACCAAATTTCATTCAGATATCTCAATTTTTACTATATATCTATATCAAAAAATTGTTAAAATTTTTGTATAACTTGGCCACCGCCAAAACTATGAAATCCACCAACTTCAAATTTTCACCGAATATGCCGCTAAGCACCCCCAATATATCCACTAAATTTCATTCCGATATCTAAATATCTACTATATATCTATATCGAAAAATTGTTAAAATTTTGGTATAACTTGGCCACCGCCAAAACTATGAAGGCCAACAACTTCAAATTTTCACCAAATATGCCCCTGAACACCCCCAATATATCCACCAAATTTCATCCAGATATCTCAATCTTTTCTAAGTATATCTATATCAAAAAATTGTTAAAATTTTGGTATAACTTGGCCACCGCCAAAACTGTGATGGCCACCAACTTCAAATTTCCACCAAATATGCCCCTCAACACACCCAATATATCCACCAAATTTCATTCAGATATCTTAATATTTACTATATATCTATATTAAAAAAATTGTAAAAATTTTGGTATAACTTGGCCACCGGCAAAACTATAATGGCCACCAACTTCAAATTTTCACCAAATATGCCCCTCAACACCCCCAATACATCCACCAAATTTCATTCAGATATCTCAATATTTACTATAAATCTATATCAAAAAATTGTTAAAATTTTGGTATAACTTGGCCACCACCAAAACTATGATGGCCACCAACTTCAAATTTCCACCAAATATGCCCCTGAAGACCCCCAATATATCCACCAAATTTCATTCAGATATCTCAATATTTACTATATATCTATATTAAAAAATTGTTAAAATTTTGGTGTAACTTATCCACCGCCAAAACTATGATGGCCACCAACTTCAAATTTTTACCAAATTTGCCACTTAACTCCCCCAATATATCCACCAAATTTCATCCAGATATCTCAATCTTTTCTAAGTATATCTATATCAAAAAAATCTTAAAATTTTGGTATAACTTGGCCACCGTCAAAACTATGAAGGCCACCAACTTCAAATTTTAACCAAATATGCCCCTCAGCACCCCCAGTTCATCCAGCAAATTTCATTCAGATATCTTAATATTAATTTAATATCTATATCAAAAAATAGTTAAAATTTTCGTTTAACTTGGCCACCTCAAAAACTATGAAATCCACCAACTTCAAATTTCCACCAAATATGCCCCTTGGCACCCCCAATACATTCACCAAATTTCATTCAGATATCTCAATCTTTTCTAAGTATATCTATATCAAAAAATTGTTAAAATTTTTGTATAACTTGGCCACCGCCAAAACTATGACATCCACCAACTTCAAATTTTCACCAAATATGCCGCTCAGCACCCCCAATATATCCACTAAATTTCATTCCGATATCTAAATATCTACTATATATCTATATCGAAAAATTGTTAAAATTTTGGTATAACTTGGCCACCGCCAAAACTATGAAGGCCACCAACTTCAAATTTCCACCAAATATGCCCCTGAACACCCCCAATATATCCACCAAATTTCATTCAGATATCTCAATATTTACTATATATCTATATTAAAAAATTGTTAAAATTTTGGTATAACTTATCCACCGCCAAAACTATGATGGCCACCAACTTCAAATTTTTACCAAATATGCCACTTAACGCCCCCAATATATCCACCAAATTTCATTCAGGTATCTGAATATTTATTATATATCTATATTAAAAAATTCTTAAAAATTTTGGTTTAACTTGGCCACCGCCAAAACTATAATGGCCACCAACTTCAAATTTTCACCAAATATGCCCCTCAACACCCCCAATACATCCACCAAATTTCATTCAGATATCTCAATATTTACTATAAATCTATATCAAAATATTGTTGAAATTTTGGAATAAATTTGCCACCGCCAAAACTATGAATGCCACCAACTTCAAATTTTTACCAAATATGCCACTTAACGCCCACAATATATCCACCAAATTCCATTCAGATATCTCAATATTTACTGTATATCAATATTAAAATATTGTTAAAATTTTGGTTTAACTTGGCCACCGGCAAAACTATAATGGCCACCAACTTCAAATTTTCACCAGATATGCCCCTCAACACCCCCAATACATCCACTAAATTTCATTCAGATATCTCAATATTTACTATAAATCTATATCAAAAAATTGTTAAAATTTTGGTATAACTTGGCCACCACCAAAACTATGATGGCCACCAACTTCAAATTTCCACCAAATATGCCCCTGAACACCCCCAATATATCCACCAAATTTCATTCAGATATCTCAATATTTACTATATATCTATATTAAAAAATTGTTAAAATTTTGGTGTAACTTATCCACCGCCAAAACTATGATGGCCACCAACTTCAAATTTTTACCAAATATGCCACTTAACGCCCCCAATATATCCACCAAATTTCATTCAGGTATCTGAATATTTATTATATATCTATATTAAAAAATTCTTAAAATTTTGGTTTAACTTGGCCACCGCCAAAACTATAATGGCCACCAACTTCAAATTTTCACCAAATATGTCCCTCAACACCCCCAATACATCCACCAAATTTCATTCAGATATCTCAATATTTACTATAAATCTATATCAAAATATTGTTGAAATTTTGGAATAAATTTGCCACCGCCAAAACTATGAATGCCACCAACTTCAAATTTTTACCAAAAATGCCACTTAACGCCCCCAATATATCCACCAAATTTCATTCAGATATCTCATCATTTACTATATATCTATATTAAAATATTGTTAAAATTTTGGTATAACTTGGCCACCGCAAAAACTATAATGGCCACCAACTTCAAATTTTTACCAAATATGCCCATCAAAACCCTCAATATATCCACCAAGCTTCATTCAGATATCTCAATATTTACTATATATCCATACTAAAAAATTGTTAAAATTTTGGAATAACTTGGCCACCGCCAAAACTATGAAGGCCACCAACTTGAAATTTTCACCAAATATGCCCCTCAGCACCCCCAATATATCCACAGAATTTCACTCAGTTATCTCAATATTTACTATTTATCTATATCAAAATATTGTTAAAAGTTTGGTGTAACCTGTCCACCGCCAAAACTATGAAAGTTACCAACTTGAAATATTCACCAAATATATATCTCTACACCACCAAAAAATCAACAGAATTTCATTAAGATATCTCGATATATACTATATATCTATATCAAAAAAATGTTAAAATTTTGGTATAACTTGGCCACCGCCAAAACTGTGATAAACACCAACTTCAAATTTTCACCAAATATGCCCCTCAACACCCCCAATATATCCACCAAATTTCATTCAGATATCTCAATATTTACTATATACCTATATCAAAATATTGTTTAAAGTTTGGTTTAACCTGGCCACCGCCAAAACTATGAAAGCCACCAACTTCAAATTTTCACCAAATTAGCCCCTTAACACCCCAATATATCCACCAAATTTTATTCAGATATCTCAATATTTACTATATATCTATATCAAAAAAATGTTAAAATTTTGGTATAACTTGGCCACCGCCTAAACTGTGATAGACACCAACTTCAAATTTTTACCAAATATGCCCCTCAACACTCCCAATATATCCACCAAATTTCATTCAGATACCTCAATATTTACTATATACCTAAATCAAAATATTGTTAAAAGTTTGGTATAACCTGGCCACCGCCAAAACTATGAAAGATACCAACTTGAAATATTCACCAAATATATATCTCTACACCACCAAAAAATCCACGGAATTTCATTAAGATATCTCAATATTTACTATATATCTATATTAAAATATTGTTAAAATTTTGGTATAACTTGGCCACCGCCAAAAGTATAAGATACACAAACTTGAAATTTTCACCAAATATGCCCCTCAACACCCCCAATATATCCACCGAATTTCATTCAGATATCTTAAAATTTACTATTTATCTATATCAAAATATTGTTAAAAGTTTGGTATAACCTGGTCACCGCCAAAAATATGAAAGCCACCTACTTCAAATTTTCACCAAATTAGCCCCTTAACACCCCCAATAACTCCACCAAATTTCATTCAGATATCTCAATATTTACTATATATCTATATCAAAAAAATCTTAAAATTTTGGTTTAACTTGGACACCGTCAAAAATATGAGGTCCAAAAACTTCAAATTCTCACCAAATATGCCCCTCATCATACTGAATATATCCAGAAAATTTCATTAAGATATCTCAATATTTACTATATATCTATATGAAAAAAATCTTAAAATTTTGGTATAACTTGGCCACCGTCAAAACTATGAAGGCCACCAACTTCAAATTTTAACCAAATATGCCCCTCAGCACCCCCAGTTCATCCAGCAAATTTCATTCAGATATCTTAATATTAATTTAATATCTATATCAAAAAATAGTTAAAATTTTCGTTTAACTTGGCCACCTCAAAAACTATGTAATCCACCAACTTCAAATTTCCACCAAATATGCCCCTCGGCACCCCCAATACATCCACCAAATTTCATTCAGATATCTCAATTTTTACTATATATCTATATCAAAAAATTGTTAAAATTTTTGTATAACTTGGCCACCGCCAAAACTATGAAATCCACCAACTTCAAATTTTCACCGAATATGCCGCTAAGCACCCCCAATATATCCACTAAATTTCATTCCGATATCTAAATATCTACTATATATCTATATCGAAAAATTGTTAAAATTTTGGTATAACTTGGCCACCGCCAAAACTATGAAGGCCAACAACTTCAAATTTTCACCAAATATGCCCCTGAACACCCCCAATATATCCACCAAATTTCATCCAGATATCTCAATCTTTTCTAAGTATATCTATATCAAAAAATTGTTAAAATTTTGGTATAACTTGGCCACCGCCAAAACTGTGATGGCCACCAACTTCAAATTTCCACCAAATATGCCCCTCAACACACCCAATATATCCACCAAATTTCATTCAGATATCTTAATATTTACTATATTTCTATATTAAAAAAATTGTAAAAATTTTGGTATAACTTGGCCACCGGCAAAACTATAATGGCCACCAACTTCAAATTTTCACCAAATATGCCCCTCAACACCCCCAATACATCCACCAAATTTCATTCAGATATCTCAATATTTACTATAAATCTATATCAAAAAATTGTTAAAATTTTGGTATAACTTGGCCACCACCAAAACTATGATGGCCACCAACTTCAAATTTCCACCAAATATGCCCCTGAAGACCCCCAATATATCCACCAAATTTCATTCAGATATCTCAATATTTACTATATATCTATATTAAAAAATTGTTAAAATTTTGGTGTAACTTATCCACCGCCAAAACTATGATGGCCACCAACTTCAAATTTTTACCAAATTTGCCACTTAACTCCCCCAATATATCCACCAAATTTCATCCAGATATCTCAATCTTTTCTAAGTATATCTATATCAAAAAAATCTTAAAATTTTGGTATAACTTGGCCACCGTCAAAACTATGAAGGCCACCAACTTCAAATTTTAACCAAATATGCCCCTCAGCACCCCCAGTTCATCCAGCAAATTTCATTCAGATATCTTAATATTAATTTAATATCTATATCAAAAAATAGTTAAAATTTTCGTTTAACTTGGCCACCTCAAAAACTATGAAATCCACCAACTTCAAATTTCCACCAAATATGCCCCTTGGCACCCCCAATACATTCACCAAATTTCATTCAGATATCTCAATCTTTTCTAAGTATATCTATATCAAAAAATTGTTAAAATTTTTGTATAACTTGGCCACCGCCAAAACTATGACATCCACCAACTTCAAATTTTCACCAAATATGCCGCTCAGCACCCCCAATATATCCACTAAATTTCATTCCGATATCTAAATATCTACTATATATCTATATCGAAAAATTGTTAAAATTTTGGTATAACTTGGCCACCGCCAAAACTATGAAGGCCACCAACTTCAAATTTCCACCAAATATGCCCCTGAACACCCCCAATATATCCACCAAATTTCATTCAGATATCTCAATATTTACTATATATCTATATTAAAAAATTGTTAAAATTTTGGTATAACTTATCCACCGCCAAAACTATGATGGCCACCAACTTCAAATTTTTACCAAATATGCCACTTAACGCCCCCAATATATCCACCAAATTTCATTCAGGTATCTGAATATTTATTATATATCTATATTAAAAAATTCTTAAAATTTTGGTTTAACTTGGCCACCGCCAAAACTATAATGGCCACCAACTTCAAATTTTCACCAAATATGCCCCTCAACACCCCCAATACATCCACCAAATTTCATTCAGATATCTCAATATTTACTATAAATCTATATCAAAATATTGTTGAAATTTTGGAATAAATTTGCCACCGCCAAAACTATGAATGCCACCAACTTCAAATTTTTACCAAATATGCCACTTAACGCCCACAATATATCCACCAAATTCCATTCAGATATCTCAATATTTACTGTATATCAATATTAAAATATTGTTAAAATTTTGGTTTAACTTGGCCACCGGCAAAACTATAATGGCCACCAACTTCAAATTTTCACCAGATATGCCCCTCAACACCCCCAATACATCCACTAAATTTCATTCAGATATCTCAATATTTACTATAAATCTATATCAAAAAATTGTTAAAATTTTGGTATAACTTGGCCACCACCAAAACTATGATGGCCACCAACTTCAAATTTCCACCAAATATGCCCCTGAACACCCCCAATATATCCACCAAATTTCATTCAGATATCTCAATATTTACTATATATCTATATTAAAAAATTGTTAAAATTTTGGTGTAACTTATCCACCGCCAAAACTATGATGGCCACCAACTTCAAATTTTTACCAAATATGCCACTTAACGCCCCCAATATATCCACCAAATTTCATTCAGGTATCTGAATATTTATTATATATCTATATTAAAAAATTCTTAAAATTTTGGTTTAACTTGGCCACCGCCAAAACTATAATGGCCACCAACTTCAAATTTTCACCAAATATGTCCCTCAACACCCCCAATACATCCACCAAATTTCATTCAGATATCTCAATATTTACTATAAATCTATATCAAAATATTGTTGAAATTTTGGAATAAATTTGCCACCGCCAAAACTATGAATGCCACCAACTTCAAATTTTTACCAAAAATGCCACTTAACGCCCCCAATATATCCACCAAATTTCATTCAGATATCTCATCATTTACTATATATCTATATTAAAATATTGTTAAAATTTTGGTATAACTTGGCCACCGCAAAAACTATAATGGCCACCAACTTCAAATTTTTACCAAATATGCCCATCAAAACCCTCAATATATCCACCAAGCTTCATTCAGATATCTCAATATTTACTATATATCCATACTAAAAAATTGTTAAAATTTTGGAATAACTTGGCCACCGCCAAAACTATGAAGGCCACCAACTTGAAATTTTCACCAAATATGCCCCTCAGCACCCCCAATATATCCACAGAATTTCACTCAGTTATCTCAATATTTACTATTTATCTATATCAAAATATTGTTAAAAGTTTGGTGTAACCTGTCCACCGCCAAAACTATGAAAGTTACCAACTTGAAATATTCACCAAATATATATCTCTACACCACCAAAAAATCAACAGAATTTCATTAAGATATCTCGATATATACTATATATCTATATCAAAAAAATGTTAAAATTTTGGTATAACTTGGCCACCGCCAAAACTGTGATAAACACCAACTTCAAATTTTCACCAAATATGCCCCTCAACACCCCCAATATATCCACCAAATTTCATTCAGATATCTCAATATTTACTATATACCTATATCAAAATATTGTTTAAAGTTTGGTTTAACCTGGCCACCGCCAAAACTATGAAAGCCACCAACTTCAAATTTTCACCAAATTAGCCCCTTAACACCCCAATATATCCACCAAATTTTATTCAGATATCTCAATATTTACTATATATCTATATCAAAAAAATGTTAAAATTTTGGTATAACTTGGCCACCGCCTAAACTGTGATAGACACCAACTTCAAATTTTTACCAAATATGCCCCTCAACACTCCCAATATATCCACCAAATTTCATTCAGATACCTCAATATTTACTATATACCTAAATCAAAATATTGTTAAAAGTTTGGTATAACCTGGCCACCGCCAAAACTATGAAAGATACCAACTTGAAATATTCACCGAATATATATCTCTACACCACCAAAAAATCCACGGAATTTCATTAAGATATCTCAATATTTACTATATATCTATATTAAAATATTGTTAAAATTTTGGTATAACTTGGCCACCGCCAAAAGTATAAGATACACAAACTTGAAATTTTCACCAAATATGCCCCTCAACACCCCCAATATATCCACCGAATTTCATTCAGATATCTTAAAATTTACTATTTATCTATATCAAAATATTGTTAAAAGTTTGGTATAACCTGGTCACCGCCAAAAATATGAAAGCCACCTACTTCAAATTTTCACCAAATTAGCCCCTTAACACCCCCAATAACTCCACCAAATTTCATTCAGATATCTCAATATTTACTATATATCTATATCAAAAAAATCTTAAAATTTTGGTTTAACTTGGACACCGTCAAAAATATGAGGTCCAAAAACTTCAAATTCTCACCAAATATGCCCCTCATCATACTGAATATATCCAGAAAATTTCATTAAGATATCTCAATATTTACTATATATCTATATGAAAAAAATCTTAAAATTTTGGTATAACTTGGCCACCGTCAAAACTATGAAGGCCACCATCTTCAAATTTTAACCAAATATGCCCCTCAGCACCCCCAGTTCATCCAGCAAATTTCATTCAGATATCTTAATATTAATTTAATATCTATATCAAAAAATAGTTAAAATTTTCGTTTAACTTGGCCACCTCAAAAACTATGAAATCCACCAACTTCAAATTTCCACCAAATATGCCCCTCGGCACCCCCAATACATCCACCAAATTTCATTCAGATATCTCAATTTTTACTATATATCTATATCAAAAAATTGTTAAAATTTTTGTATAACTTGGCCACCGCCAAAACTATGAAATCCACCAACTTCAAATTTTCACCGAATATGCCGCTAAGCACCCCCAATATATCCACTAAATTTCATTCCGATATCTAAATATCTACTATATATCTATATCGAAAAATTGTTAAAATTTTGGTATAACTTGGCCACCGCCAAAACTATGAAGGCCAACAACTTCAAATTTTCACCAAATATGCCCCTGAACACCCCCAATATATCCACCAAATTTCATCCAGATATCTCAATCTTTTCTAAGTATATCTATATCAAAAAATTGTTAAAATTTTGGTATAACTTGGCCACCGCCAAAACTGTGATGGCCACCAACTTCAAATTTCCACCAAATATGCCCCTCAACACACCCAATATATCCACCAAATTTCATTCAGATATCTTAATATTTACTATATTTCTATATTAAAAAAATTGTAAAAATTTTGGTATAACTTGGCCACCGGCAAAACTATAATGGCCACCAACTTCAAATTTTCACCAAATATGCCCCTCAACACCCCCAATACATCCACCAAATTTCATTCAGATATCTCAATATTTACTATAAATCTATATCAAAAAATTGTTAAAATTTTGGTATAACTTGGCCACCACCAAAACTATGATGGCCACCAACTTCAAATTTCCACCAAATATGCCCCTGAACACCCCCAATATATCCACCAAATTTCATTCAGATATCTCAATATTTACTATATATCTATATTAAAAAATTGTTAAAATTTTGGTGTAACTTATCCACCGCCAAAACTATGATGGCCACCAACTTCAAATTTTTACCAAATTTGCCACTTAACTCCCCCAATATATCCACCAAATTTCATCCAGATATCTCAATCTTTTCTAAGTATATCTATATCAAAAAAATCTTAAAATTTTGGTATAACTTGGCCACCGTCAAAACTATGAAGGCCACCAACTTCAAATTTTAACCAAATATGCCCCTCAGCACCCCCAGTTCATCCAGCAAATTTCATTCAGATATCTTAATATTAATTTAATATCTATATCAAAAAATAGTTAAAATTTTCGTTTAACTTGGCCACCTCAAAAACTATGAAATCCACCAACTTCAAATTTCCACCAAATATGCCCCTTGGCACCCCCAATACATTCACCAAATTTCATTCAGATATCTCAATCTTTTCTAAGTATATCTATATCAAAAAATTGTTAAAATTTTTGTATAACTTGGCCACCGCCAAAACTATGACATCCACCAACTTCAAATTTTCACCAAATATGCCGCTCAGCACCCCCAATATATCCACTAAATTTCATTCCGATATCTAAATATCTACTATATATCTATATCGAAAAATTGTTAAAATTTTGGTATAACTTGGCCACCGCCAAAACTATGAAGGCCAACAACTTCAAATTTTCACCAAATATGCCCCTGAACACCCCCAATATATCCACCAAATTTCATCCAGATATCTCAATCTTTTCTAAGTATATCTATATCAAAAAAATGTTAAAATTTTGGTGTAACTTGGCCACCGCCAAAACTATGAAGGCCAACAACTTCAAATTTTCACCAAATATGCCCCTCAACACCCCCAATATATCCACCAAACTTCATTCAGATATCTCAATATTTACTATATATCTATATTAAAATATTGTTAAAATTTTGGAATAACTTGGCCACCGCTAAAACTATGAAGGCCAACAACTTCAAATTTTCACCAAATATGCCCCTGAAAACCCCCAATAATTCCACCAAATTTCATCCAGATATCTCAATCTTTTCTAAGTATATCTATATCAAAATTGTTAAAATTTTGGTGTAACTTGGCCACCGCCAAAACTATGATGGCCACCAACTTCAAATTTCCACCAGATATGCCCCTCAACACCCCCAATATATCCACCAAATATCATCCAGATATCTCAATCTTTTCTAAGTATATCTATATCAAAAAATTGTTAAAATATTGGTATAACTTGGCCACCGCCAAAACTATGATGGCCACCAACTTCAAATTTCCACCAAATATGCCCCTCAACACACCCAATATATCCACTAAATTTCATTCAGATATCTTAATATTTACTATATATCTATATTAAAAAAATTGTAAAAATTTTGGTATAACTTGGCCACCGCCAAAACTATAATGGCCACCAACTTCAAATTTTCACCAAATATGCCCCTCAACACACCCAATACATCCACTAAATTTCATTCAGATATCTCAATATTTACTATAAATCTATATCAAAAAATTGTTAAAATTTTGGTATAACTTGGCCACCACCAAAACTATGATGGCCACCAACTTCAAATTTCCACCAAATATGCCCCTGAACACCCCCAATATATCCACCAAATTTCATTCAGATATCTCAATATTTACTATATATCTATATTAAAAAATTGTTAAAATTTTGGTGTAACTTATCCACCGCCAAAACTATGATGGCCACCAACTTCAAATTTTTACCAAATATGCCACTTAACGCCCCCAATATATCCACCAAATTTCATTCAGGTATCTGAATATTTATTATATATCTATATTAAAAAATTCTTAAAATTTTGGTTTAACTTGGCCACCGCCAAAACTATAATGGCCACCAACTTCAAATTTTCACCAAATATGCCCCTCAACACCCCCAATACATCCACCAAATTTCATTCAGATATCTCAATATTTACTATAAATCTATATCAAAATATTGTTGAAATTTTGGAATAAATTTGCCACCGCCAAAACTATGAATGCCACCAACTTCAAATTTTTACCAAATATGCCACTTAACGCCCCCAATATATCCACCAAATTCCATTCAGATATCTCAATATTTACTGTATATCAATATTAAAATATTGTTAAAATTTTGGTTTAACTTGGCCACCGGCAAAACTATAATGGCCACCAACTTCAAATTTTCACCAGATATGCCCCTCAACACCCCCAATACATCCACCAAATTTCATTCAGATATCTCAATATTTACTATAAATCTATATCAAAAAATTGTTAAAATTTTGGTATAACTTGGCCACCACCAAAACTATGATGGCCACCAACTTCAAATTTCCACCAAATATGCCCCTGAACACCCCCAATATATCCACCAAATTTCATTCAGATATCTCAATATTTACTATATATCTATATTAAAAAATTGTTAAAATTTTGGTGTAACTTATCCACCGCCAAAACTATGATGGCCACCAACTTCAAATTTTTACCAAATATGCCACTTAACGCCCCCAATATATCCACCAAATTTCATTCAGGTATCTGAATATTTATTATATATCTATATTAAAAAATTCTTAAAATTTTGGTTTAACTTGGCCACCGCCAAAACTATAATGGCCACCAACTTCAAATTTTCACCAAATATGCCCCTCAACACCCCCAATACATCCACCAAATTTCATTCAGATATCTCAATTTTTACTATATATCTATATCAAAAAATTGTTAAAATTTTTGTATAACTTGGCCACCGCCAAAACTATGAAATCCACCAACTTCAAATTTTCACCGAATATGCCACTTAACGCCCCCAATATATCCACCAAATTTCATTCAGGTATCTGAATATTTATTATATATCTATATGAAAAAAATCTTAAAATTTTGGTATAACTTGGCCACCGTCAAAACTATGAAGGCCACCAACTTCAAATTTAAACCAAATATGCCCCTCAGCACCCCCAGTTCATCCAGCAAATTTCATTCAGATATCTTAATATTAATTTAATATCTATATCAAAAAATAGTTAAAATTTTCGTTTAACTTGGCCACCTCAAAAACTATGAAATCCACCAACTTCAAATTTCCACCAAATATGCCCCTCGGCACCCCCAATACATCCACCAAATTTCATTCAGATATCTCAATTTTTACTATATATCTATATCAAAAAATTGTTAAAATTTTTGTATAACTTGGCCACCGCCAAAACTATGAAATCCACCAACTTCAAATTTTCACCGAATATGCCGCTAAGCACCCCCAATATATCCACTAAATTTCATTCCGATATCTAAATATCTACTATATATCTATATCGAAAAATTGTTAAAATTTTGGTATAACTTGGCCACCGCCAAAACTATGAAGGCCAACAACTTCAAATTTTCACCAAATATGCCCCTGAACACCCCCAATATATCCACCAAATTTCATCCAGATATCTCAATCTTTTCTAAGTATATCTATATCAAAAAATTGTTAAAATTTTGGTATAACTTGGCCACCGCCAAAACTTTGATGGCCACCAACTTCAAATTTCCACCAAATATGCCCCTCAACACACCCAATATATCCACCAAATTTCATTCAGATATCTTAATATTTACTATATTTCTATATTAAAAAAATTGTAAAAATTTTGGTATAACTTGGCCACCGGCAAAACTATAATGGCCACCAACTTCAAATTTTCACCAAATATGCCCCTCAACACCCCCAATACATCCACCAAATTTCATTCAGATATCTCAATATTTACTATAAATCTATATCAAAAAATTGTTAAAATTTTGGTATAACTTGGCCACCACCAAAACTATGATGGCCACCAACTTCAAATTTCCACCAAATATGCCCCTGAACACCCCCAATATATCCACCAAATTTCATTCAGATATCTCAATATTTACTATATATCTATATTAAAAAATTGTTAAAATTTTGGTGTAACTTATCCACCGCCAAAACTATGATGGCCACCAACTTCAAATTTTTACCAAATTTGCCACTTAACTCCCCCAATATATCCACCAAATTTCATCCAGATATCTCAATCTTTTCTAAGTATATCTATATCAAAAAAATCTTAAAATTTTGGTATAACTTGGCCACCGTCAAAACTATGAAGGCCACCAACTTCAAATTTTAACCAAATATGCCCCTCAGCACCCCCAGTTCATCCAGCAAATTTCATTCAGATATCTTAATATTAATTTAATATCTATATCAAAAAATTGTTAAAATTTTCGTTTAACTTGGCCACCTCAAAAACTATGAAATCCACCAACTTCAAATTTCCACCAAATATGCCCCTTGGCACCCCCAATACATTCACCAAATTTCATTCAGATATCTCAATCTTTTCTAAGTATATCTATATCAAAAAATTGTTAAAATTTTTGTATAACTTGGCCACCGCCAAAACTATGACATCCACCAACTTCAAATTTTCACCAAATATGCCGCTCAGCACCCCCAATATATCCACTAAATTTCATTCCGATATCTAAATATCTACTATATATCTATATCGAAAAATTGTTAAAATTTTGGTATAACTTGGCCACCGCCAAAACTATGAAGGCCAACAACTTCAAATTTTCACCAAATATGCCCCTGAACACCCCCAATATATCCACCAAATTTCATCCAGATATCTCAATCTTTTCTAAGTATATCTATATCAAAAAAATGTTAAAATTTTGGTGTAACTTGGCCACCGCCAAAACTATGAAGGCCAACAACTTCAAATTTTCACCAAATATGCCCCTCAACACCCCCAATATATCCACCAAACTTCATTCAGATATCTCAATATTTACTATATATCTATATTAAAATATTGTTAAAATTTTGGAATAACTTGGCCACCGCTAAAACTATGAAGGCCAACAACTTCAAATTTTCACCAAATATGCCCCTGAAAACCCCCAATAATTCCACCAAATTTCATCCAGATATCTCAATCTTTTCTAAGTATATCTATATCAAAATTGTTAAAATTTTGGTGTAACTTGGCCACCGCCAAAACTATGATGGCCACCAACTTCAAATTTCCACCAGATATGCCCCTCAACACCCCCAATATATCCACCAAATATCATCCAGATATCTCAATCTTTTCTAAGTATATCTATATCAAAAAATTGTTAAAATATTGGTATAACTTGGCCACCGCCAAAACTATGATGGCCACCAACTTCAAATTTCCACCAAATATGCCCCTCAACACACCCAATATATCCACTAAATTTCATTCAGATATCTTAATATTTACTATATATCTATATTAAAAAAATTGTAAAAATTTTGGTATAACTTGGCCACCGCCAAAAGTATAAGATACACAAACTTGAAATTTTCACCAAATATGCCCCTCAACACCCCCAATATATCCACCGAATTTCATTCAGATATCTTAAAATTTACTATTTATCTATATCAAAATATTGTTAAAAGTTTGGTATAACCTGGTCACCGCCAAAAATATGAAAGCCACCTACTTCAAATTTTCACCAAATTAGCCCCTTAACACCCCCAATAACTCCACCAAATTTCATTCAGATATCTCAATATTTACTATATATCTATATCAAAAAAATCTTAAAATTTTGGTTTAACTTGGACACCGTCAAAAATATGAGGTCCAAAAACTTCAAATTCTCACCAAATATGCCCCTCATCATACTGAATATATCCAGAAAATTTCATTAAGATATCTCAATATTTACTATATATCTATATGAAAAAAATCTTAAAATTTTGGTATAACTTGGCCACCGTCAAAACTATGAAGGCCACCAACTTCAAATTTTAACCAAATATGCCCCTCAGCACCCCCAGTTCATCCAGCAAATTTCATTCAGATATCTTAATATTAATTTAATATCTATATCAAAAAATAGTTAAAATTTTCGTTTAACTTGGCCACCTCAAAAACTATGAAATCCACCAACTTCAAATTTCCACCAAATATGCCCCTCGGCACCCCCAATACATCCACCAAATTTCATTCAGATATCTCAATTTTTACTATATATCTATATCAAAAAATTGTTAAAATTTTTGTATAACTTGGCCACCGCCAAAACTATGAAATCCACCAACTTCAAATTTTCACCGAATATGCCGCTAAGCACCCCCAATATATCCACTAAATTTCATTCCGATATCTAAATATCTACTATATATCTATATCGAAAAATTGTTAAAATTTTGGTATAACTTGGCCACCGCCAAAACTATGAAGGCCAACAACTTCAAATTTTCACCAAATATGCCCCTGAACACCCCCAATATATCCACCAAATTTCATCCAGATATCTCAATCTTTTCTAAGTATATCTATATCAAAAAATTGTTAAAATTTTGGTATAACTTGGCCACCGCCAAAACTGTGATGGCCACCAACTTCAAATTTCCACCAAATATGCCCCTCAACACACCCAATATATCCACCAAATTTCATTCAGATATCTTAATATTTACTATATTTCTATATTAAAAAAATTGTAAAAATTTTGGTATAACTTGGCCACCGGCAAAACTATAATGGCCACCAACTTCAAATTTTCACCAAATATGCCCCTCAACACCCCCAATACATCCACCAAATTTCATTCAGATATCTCAATATTTACTATAAATCTATATCAAAAAATTGTTAAAATTTTGGTATAACTTGGCCACCACCAAAACTATGATGGCCACCAACTTCAAATTTCCACCAAATATGCCCCTGAACACCCCCAATATATCCACCAAATTTCATTCAGATATCTCAATATTTACTATATATCTATATTAAAAAATTGTTAAAATTTTGGTGTAACTTATCCACCGCCAAAACTATGATGGCCACCAACTTCAAATTTTTACCAAATTTGCCACTTAACTCCCCCAATATATCCACCAAATTTCATCCAGATATCTCAATCTTTTCTAAGTATATCTATATCAAAAAAATCTTAAAATTTTGGTATAACTTGGCCACCGTCAAAACTATGAAGGCCACCAACTTCAAATTTTAACCAAATATGCCCCTCAACACCCCCAGTTCATCCAGCAAATTTCATTCAGATATCTTAATATTAATTTAATATCTATATCAAAAAATAGTTAAAATTTTCGTTTAACTTGGCCACCTCAAAAACTATGAAATCCACCAACTTCAAATTTCCACCAAATATGCCCCTTGGCACCCCCAATACATTCACCAAATTTCATTCAGATATCTCAATCTTTTCTAAGTATATCTATATCAAAAAATTGTTAAAATTTTTGTATAACTTGGCCACCGCCAAAACTATGACATCCACCAACTTCAAATTTTCACCAAATATGCCGCTCAGCACCCCCAATATATCCACTAAATTTCATTCCGATATCTAAATATCTACTATATATCTATATCGAAAAATTGTTAAAATTTTGGTATAACTTGGCCACCGCCAAAACTATGAAGGCCACCAACTTCAAATTTCCACCAAATATGCCCCTGAACACCCCCAATATATCCACCAAATTTCATTCAGATATCTCAATATTTACTATATATCTATATTAAAAAATTGTTAAAATTTTGGTATAACTTATCCACCGCCAAAACTATGATGGCCACCAACTTCAAATTTTTACCAAATATGCCACTTAACGCCCCCAATATATCCACCAAATTTCATTCAGGTATCTGAATATTTATTATATATCTATATTAAAAAATTCTTAAAATTTTGGTTTAACTTGGCCACCGCCAAAACTATAATGGCCACCAACTTCAAATTTTCACCAAATATGCCCCTCAACACCCCCAATACATCCACCAAATTTCATTCAGATATCTCAATATTTACTATAAATCTATATCAAAATATTGTTGAAATTTTGGAATAAATTTGCCACCGCCAAAACTATGAATGCCACCAACTTCAAATTTTTACCAAATATGCCACTTAACGCCCACAATATATCCACCAAATTCCATTCAGATATCTCAATATTTACTGTATATCAATATTAAAATATTGTTAAAATTTTGGTTTAACTTGGCCACCGGCAAAACTATAATGGCCACCAACTTCAAATTTTCACCAGATATGCCCCTCAACACCCCCAATACATCCACTAAATTTCATTCAGATATCTCAATATTTACTATAAATCTATATCAAAAAATTGTTAAAATTTTGGTATAACTTGGCCACCACCAAAACTATGATGGCCACCAACTTCAAATTTCCACCAAATATGCCCCTGAACACCCCCAATATATCCACCAAATTTCATTCAGATATCTCAATATTTACTATATATCTATATTAAAAAATTGTTAAAATTTTGGTGTAACTTATCCACCGCCAAAACTATGATGGCCACCAACTTCAAATTTTTACCAAATATGCCACTTAACGCCCCCAATATATCCACCAAATTTCATTCAGGTATCTGAATATTTATTATATATCTATATTAAAAAATTCTTAAAATTTTGGTTTAACTTGGCCACCGCCAAAACTATAATGGCCACCAACTTCAAATTTTCACCAAATATGTCCCTCAACACCCCCAATACATCCACCAAATTTCATTCAGATATCTCAATATTTACTATAAATCTATATCAAAATATTGTTGAAATTTTGGAATAAATTTGCCACCGCCAAAACTATGAATGCCACCAACTTCAAATTTTTACCAAAAATGCCACTTAACGCCCCCAATATATCCACCAAATTTCATTCAGATATCTCATCATTTACTATATATCTATATTAAAATATTGTTAAAATTTTGGTATAACTTGGCCACCGCAAAAACTATAATGGCCACCAACTTCAAATTTTTACCAAATATGCCCATCAAAACCCTCAATATATCCACCAAGCTTCATTCAGATATCTCAATATTTACTATATATCCATACTAAAAAATTGTTAAAATTTTGGAATAACTTGGCCACCGCCAAAACTATGAAGGCCACCAAC
Organism: Thermobia domestica; assembly: GCF_964235325.1. Lineage (NCBI taxonomy): Eukaryota > Metazoa > Arthropoda > Insecta > Zygentoma > Lepismatidae > Thermobia > Thermobia domestica. The sequence goes on along the minus strand of NC_137471.1, from coordinate 163,775,640 downwards.
TTGAAATTTTCACCAAATATGCCCCTCAGCACCCCCAATATATCCACAGAATTTCACTCAGTTATCTCAATATTTACTATTTATCTATATCAAAATATTGTTAAAAGTTTGGTGTAACCTGTCCACCGCCAAAACTATGAAAGTTACCAACTTGAAATATTCACCAAATATATATCTCTACACCACCAAAAAATCAACAGAATTTCATTAAGATATCTCGATATATACTATATATCTATATCAAAAAAATGTTAAAATTTTGGTATAACTTGGCCACCGCCAAAACTGTGATAAACACCAACTTCAAATTTTCACCAAATATGCCCCTCAACACCCCCAATATATCCACCAAATTTCATTCAGATATCTCAATATTTACTATATACCTATATCAAAATATTGTTTAAAGTTTGGTTTAACCTGGCCACCGCCAAAACTATGAAAGCCACCAACTTCAAATTTTCACCAAATTAGCCCCTTAACACCCCAATATATCCACCAAATTTTATTCAGATATCTCAATATTTACTATATATCTATATCAAAAAAATGTTAAAATTTTGGTATAACTTGGCCACCGCCTAAACTGTGATAGACACCAACTTCAAATTTTTACCAAATATGCCCCTCAACACTCCCAATATATCCACCAAATTTCATTCAGATACCTCAATATTTACTATATACCTAAATCAAAATATTGTTAAAAGTTTGGTATAACCTGGCCACCGCCAAAACTATGAAAGATACCAACTTGAAATATTCACCGAATATATATCTCTACACCACCAAAAAATCCACGGAATTTCATTAAGATATCTCAATATTTACTATATATCTATATTAAAATATTGTTAAAATTTTGGTATAACTTGGCCACCGCCAAAAGTATAAGATACACAAACTTGAAATTTTCACCAAATATGCCCCTCAACACCCCCAATATATCCACCGAATTTCATTCAGATATCTTAAAATTTACTATTTATCTATATCAAAATATTGTTAAAAGTTTGGTATAACCTGGTCACCGCCAAAAATATGAAAGCCACCTACTTCAAATTTTCACCAAATTAGCCCCTTAACACCCCCAATAACTCCACCAAATTTCATTCAGATATCTCAATATTTACTATATATCTATATCAAAAAAATCTTAAAATTTTGGTTTAACTTGGACACCGTCAAAAATATGAGGTCCAAAAACTTCAAATTCTCACCAAATATGCCCCTCATCATACTGAATATATCCAGAAAATTTCATTAAGATATCTCAATATTTACTATATATCTATATGAAAAAAATCTTAAAATTTTGGTATAACTTGGCCACCGTCAAAACTATGAAGGCCACCAACTTCAAATTTTAACCAAATATGCCCCTCAGCACCCCCAGTTCATCCAGCAAATTTCATTCAGATATCTTAATATTAATTTAATATCTATATCAAAAAATAGTTAAAATTTTCGTTTAACTTGGCCACCTCAAAAACTATGAAATCCACCAACTTCAAATTTCCACCAAATATGCCCCTCGGCACCCCCAATACATCCACCAAATTTCATTCAGATATCTCAATTTTTACTATATATCTATATCAAAAAATTGTTAAAATTTTTGTATAACTTGGCCACCGCCAAAACTATGAAATCCACCAACTTCAAATTTTCACCGAATATGCCGCTAAGCACCCCCAATATATCCACTAAATTTCATTCCGATATCTAAATATCTACTATATATCTATATCGAAAAATTGTTAAAATTTTGGTATAACTTGGCCACCGCCAAAACTATGAAGGCCAACAACTTCAAATTTTCACCAAATATGCCCCTGAACACCCCCAATATATCCACCAAATTTCATCCAGATATCTCAATCTTTTCTAAGTATATCTATATCAAAAAATTGTTAAAATTTTGGTATAACTTGGCCACCGCCAAAACTGTGATGGCCACCAACTTCAAATTTCCACCAAATATGCCCCTCAACACACCCAATATATCCACCAAATTTCATTCAGATATCTTAATATTTACTATATTTCTATATTAAAAAAATTGTAAAAATTTTGGTATAACTTGGCCACCGGCAAAACTATAATGGCCACCAACTTCAAATTTTCACCAAATATGCCCCTCAACACCCCCAATACATCCACCAAATTTCATTCAGATATCTCAATATTTACTATAAATCTATATCAAAAAATTGTTAAAATTTTGGTGTAACTTATCCACCGCCAAAACTATGATGGCCACCAACTTCAAATTTTTACCAAATTTGCCACTTAACTCCCCCAATATATTCACCAAATTTCATCCAGATATCTCAATCTTTTCTAAGTATATCTATATCAAAAAAATCTTAAAATTTTGGTATAACTTGGCCACCGTCAAAACTATGAAGGCCACCAACTTCAAATTTTAACCAAATATGCCCCTCAGCACCCCCAGTTCATCCAGCAAATTTCATTCAGATATCTTAATATTAATTTAATATCTATATCAAAAAATAGTTAAAATTTTCGTTTAACTTGGCCACCTCAAAAACTATGAAATCCACCAACTTCAAATTTCCACCAAATATGCCCCTTGGCACCCCCAATACATTCACCAAATTTCATTCAGATATCTCAATCTTTTCTAAGTATATCTATATCAAAAAATTGTTAAAATTTTTGTATAACTTGGCCACCGCCAAAACTATGACATCCACCAACTTCAAATTTTCACCAAATATGCCGCTCAGCACCCCCAATATATCCACTAAATTTCATTCCGATATCTAAATATCTACTATATATCTATATCGAAAAATTGTTAAAATTTTGGTATAACTTGGCCACCGCCAAAACTATGAAGGCCAACAACTTCAAATTTTCACCAAATATGCCCCTGAACACCCCCAATATATCCACCAAATTTCATCCAGATATCTCAATCTTTTCTAAGTATATCTATATCAAAAAAATGTTAAAATTTTGGTGTAACTTGGCCACCGCCAAAACTATGAAGGCCAACAACTTCAAATTTTCACCAAATATGCCCCTCAACACCCCCAATATATCCACCAAACTTCATTCAGATATCTCAATATTTACTATATATCTATATTAAAATATTGTTAAAATTTTGGAATAACTTGGCCACCGCTAAAACTATGAAGGCCAACAACTTCAAATTTTCACCAAATATGCCCCTGAAAACCCCCAATAATTCCACCAAATTTCATCCAGATATCTCAATCTTTTCTAAGTATATCTATATCAAAATTGTTAAAATTTTGGTGTAACTTGGCCACCGCCAAAACTATGATGGCCACCAACTTCAAATTTCCACCAGATATGCCCCTCAACACCCCCAATATATCCACCAAATATCATCCAGATATCTCAATCTTTTCTAAGTATATCTATATCAAAAAATTGTTAAAATATTGGTATAACTTGGCCACCGCCAAAACTATGATGGCCACCAACTTCAAATTTCCACCAAATATGCCCCTCAACACACCCAATATATCCACTAAATTTCATTCAGATATCTTAATATTTACTATATATCTATATTAAAAAAATTGTAAAAATTTTGGTATAACTTGGCCACCGCCAAAACTATAATGGCCACCAACTTCAAATTTTCACCAAATATGCCCCTCAACACCCCCAATACATCCACTAAATTTCATTCAGATATCTCAATATTTACTATAAATCTATATCAAAAAATTGTTAAAATTTTGGTATAACTTGGCCACCACCAAAACTATGATGGCCACCAACTTCAAATTTCCACCAAATATGCCCCTGAACACCCCCAATATATCCACCAAATTTCATTCAGATATCTCAATATTTACTATATATCTATATTAAAAAATTGTTAAAATTTTGGTGTAACTTATCCACCGCCAAAACTATGATGGCCACCAACTTCAAATTTTTACCAAATATGCCACTTAACGCCCCCAATATATCCACCAAATTTCATTCAGGTATCTGAATATTTATTATATATCTATATTAAAAAATTCTTAAAATTTTGGTTTAACTTGGCCACCGCCAAAACTATAATGGCCACCAACTTCAAATTTTCACCAAATATGCCCCTCAACACCCCCAATACATCCACCAAATTTCATTCAGATATCTCAATATTTACTATAAATCTATATCAAAATATTGTTGAAATTTTGGAATAAATTTGCCACCGCCAAAACTATGAATGCCACCAACTTCAAATTTTTACCAAATATGCCACTTAACGCCCCCAATATATCCACCAAATTCCATTCAGATATCTCAATATTTACTGTATATCAATATTAAAATATTGTTAAAATTTTGGTTTAACTTGGCCACCGGCAAAACTATAATGGCCACCAACTTCAAATTTTCACCAGATATGCCCCTCAACACCCCCAATACATCCACCAAATTTAATTCAGATATCTCAATATTTACTATAAATCTATATCAAAAAATTGTTAAAATTTTGGTATAACTTGGCCACCACCAAAACTATGATGGCCACCAACTTCAAATTTCCACCAAATATGCCCCTGAACACCCCCAATATATCCACCAAATTTCATTCAGATATCTCAATATTTACTATATATCTATATTAAAAAATTGTTAAAATTTTGGTGTAACTTATCCACCGCCAAAACTATGATGGCCACCAACTTCAAATTTTTACCAAATATGCCACTTAACGCCCCCAATATATCCACCAAATTTCATTCAGGTATCTGAATATTTATTATATATCTATATTAAAAAATTCTTAAAATTTTGGTTTAACTTGGCCACCGCCAAAACTATAATGGCCACCAACTTCAAATTTTCACCAAATATGCCCCTCAACACCCCCAATACATCCACCAAATTTCATTCAGATATCTCAATTTTTACTATATATCTATATCAAAAAATTGTTAAAATTTTTGTATAACTTGGCCACCGCCAAAACTATGAAATCCACCAACTTCAAATTTTCACCGAATATGCCACTTAACGCCCCCAATATATCCACCAAATTTCATTCAGGTATCTGAATATTTATTATATATCTATATGAAAAAAATCTTAAAATTTTGGTATAACTTGGCCACCGTCAAAACTATGAAGGCCACCAACTTCAAATTTAAACCAAATATGCCCCTCAGCACCCCCAGTTCATCCAGCAAATTTCATTCAGATATCTTAATATTAATTTAATATCTATATCAAAAAATAGTTAAAATTTTCGTTTAACTTGGCCACCTCAAAAACTATGAAATCCACCAACTTCAAATTTCCACCAAATATGCCCCTCGGCACCCCCAATACATCCACCAAATTTCATTCAGATATCTCAATTTTTACTATATATCTATATCAAAAAATTGTTAAAATTTTTGTATAACTTGGCCACCGCCAAAACTATGAAATCCACCAACTTCAAATTTTCACCGAATATGCCGCTAAGCACCCCCAATATATCCACTAAATTTCATTCCGATATCTAAATATCTACTATATATCTATATCGAAAAATTGTTAAAATTTTGGTATAACTTGGCCACCGCCAAAACTATGAAGGCCAACAACTTCAAATTTTCACCAAATATGCCCCTGAACACCCCCAATATATCCACCAAATTTCATCCAGATATCTCAATCTTTTCTAAGTATATCTATATCAAAAAATTGTTAAAATTTTGGTATAACTTGGCCACCGCCAAAACTGTGATGGCCACCAACTTCAAATTTCCACCAAATATGCCCCTCAACACACCCAATATATCCACCAAATTTCATTCAGATATCTTAATATTTACTATATTTCTATATTAAAAAAATTGTAAAAATTTTGGTATAACTTGGCCACCGGCAAAACTATAATGGCCACCAACTTCAAATTTTCACCAAATATGCCCCTCAACACCCCCAATACATCCACCAAATTTCATTCAGATATCTCAATATTTACTATAAATCTATATCAAAAAATTGTTAAAATTTTGGTATAACTTGGCCACCACCAAAACTATGATGGCCACCAACTTCAAATTTCCACCAAATATGCCCCTGAACACCCCCAATATATCCACCAAATTTCATTCAGATATCTCAATATTTACTATATATCTATATTAAAAAATTGTTAAAATTTTGGTGTAACTTATCCACCGCCAAAACTATGATGGCCACCAACTTCAAATTTTTACCAAATTTGCCACTTAACTCCCCCAATATATCCACCAAATTTCATCCAGATATCTCAATCTTTTCTAAGTATATCTATATCAAAAAAATCTTAAAATTTTGGTATAACTTGGCCACCGTCAAAACTATGAAGGCCACCAACTTCAAATTTTAACCAAATATGCCCCTCAGCACCCCCAGTTCATCCAGCAAATTTCATTCAGATATCTTAATATTAATTTAATATCTATATCAAAAAATAGTTAAAATTTTCGTTTAACTTGGCCACCTCAAAAACTATGAAATCCACCAACTTCAAATTTCCACCAAATATGCCCCTTGGCACCCCCAATACATTCACCAAATTTCATTCAGATATCTCAATCTTTTCTAAGTATATCTATATCAAAAAATTGTTAAAATTTTTGTATAACTTGGCCACCGCCAAAACTATGACATCCACCAACTTCAAATTTTCACCAAATATGCCGCTCAGCACCCCCAATATATCCACTAAATTTCATTCCGATATCTAAATATCTACTATATATCTATATCGAAAAATTGTTAAAATTTTGGTATAACTTGGCCACCGCCAAAACTATGAAGGCCAACAACTTCAAATTTTCACCAAATATGCCCCTGAACACCCCCAATATATCCACCAAATTTCATCCAGATATCTCAATCTTTTCTAAGTATATCTATATCAAAAAAATGTTAAAATTTTGGTGTAACTTGGCCACCGCCAAAACTATGAAGGCCAACAACTTCAAATTTTCACCAAATATGCCCCTCAACACCCCCAATATATCCACCAAACTTCATTCAGATATCTCAATATTTACTATATATCTATATTAAAATATTGTTAAAATTTTGGAATAACTTGGCCACCGCTAAAACTATGAAGGCCAACAACTTCAAATTTTCACCAAATATGCCCCTGAAAACCCCCAATAATTCCACCAAATTTCATCCAGATATCTCAATCTTTTCTAAGTATATCTATATCAAAATTGTTAAAATTTTGGTGTAACTTGGCCACCGCCAAAACTATGATGGCCACCAACTTCAAATTTCCACCAGATATGCCCCTCAACACCCCCAATATATCCACCAAATATCATCCAGATATCTCAATCTTTTCTAAGTATATCTATATCAAAAAATTGTTAAAATATTGGTATAACTTGGCCACCGCCAAAACTATGATGGCCACCAACTTCAAATTTCCACCAAATATGCCCCTCAACACACCCAATATATCCACTAAATTTCATTCAGATATCTTAATATTTACTATATATCTATATTAAAAAAATTGTAAAAATTTTGGTATAACTTGGCCACCGCCAAAACTATAATGGCCACCAACTTCAAATTTTCACCAAATATGCCCCTCAACACCCCCAATACATCCACCAAATTTCATTCAGATATCTCAATATTTACTATAAATCTATATCAAAAAATTGTTAAAATTTTGGTATAACTTGGCCACCACCAAAACTATGATGGCCACCAACTTCAAATTTCCACCAAATATGCCCCTGAACACCCCCAATATATCCACCAAATTTCATTCAGATATCTCAATATTTACTATATATCTATATTAAAAAATTGTTAAAATTTTGGTGTAACTTATCCACCGCCAAAACTATGATGGCCACCAACTTCAAATTTTTACCAAATATGCCACTTAACGCCCCCAATATATCCACCAAATTTCATTCAGGTATCTGAATATTTATTATTTATCTATATTAAAAAATTCTTAAAATTTTGGTTTAACTTGGCCACCGCCAAAACTATAATGGCCACCAACTTCAAATTTTCACCAAATATGCCCCTCAACACCCCCAATACATCCACCAAATTTCATTCAGATATCTCAATATTTACTATAAATCTATATCAAAATATTGTTGAAATTTTGGAATAAATTTGCCACCGCCAAAACTATGAATGCCACCAACTTCAAATTTTTACCAAATATGCCACTTAACGCCCCCAATATATCCACCAAATTCCATTCAGATATCTCAATATTTACTGTATATCAATATTAAAATATTGTTAAAATTTTGGTTTAACTTGGCCACCGGCAAAACTATAATGGCCACCAACTTCAAATTTTCACCAGATATGCCCCTCAACACCCCCAATACATCCACCAAATTTCATTCAGATATCTCAATATTTACTATAAATCTATATCAAAAAATTGTTAAAATTTTGGTATAACTTGGCCACCACCAAAACTATGATGGCCACCAACTTCAAATTTCCACCAAATATGCCCCTGAACACCCCCAATATATCCACCAAATTTCATTCAGATATCTCAATATTTACTATATATCTATATTAAAAAATTGTTAAAATTTTGGTGTAACTTATCCACCGCCAAAACTATGATGGCCACCAACTTCAAATTTTTACCAAATATGCCACTTAACGCCCCCAATATATCCACCAAATTTCATTTAGGTATCTGAATATTTATTATATATCTATATTAAAAAATTCTTAAAATTTTGGTTTAACTTGGCCACCGCCAAAACTATAATGGCCACCAACTTCAAATTTTCACCAAATATGCCCCTCAACACCCCCAATACATCCACCAAATTTCATTCAGATATCTCAATATTTACTATAAATCTATATCAAAATATTGTTGAAATTTTGGAATAAATTTGCCACCGCCAAAACTATGAATGCCACCAACTTCAAATTTTTACCAAAAATGCCACTTAACGCCCCCAATATATCCACCAAATTTCATTCAGATATCTCATCATTTACTATATATCTATATTAAAATATTGTTAAAATTTTGGTATAACTTGGCCACCGCAAAAACTATAATGGCCACCAACTTCAAATTTTTACCAAATATGCCCATCAAAACCCTCAATATATCCACCAAGCTTCATTCAGATATCTCAATATTTACTATATATCCATACTAAAAAATTGTTAAAATTTTGGTTTAACTTGGCCACCGCCAAAACTATGAAGGCCACCAACTTGAAATTTTCACCAAATATGCCCCTCAGCACCCCCAATATATCCACAGAATTTCACTCAGTTATCTCAATATTTACTATTTATCTATATCAAAATATTGTTAAAAGTTTGGTGTAACCTGTCCACCGCCAAAACTATGAAAATTACCAACTTGAAATATTCACCAAATATATATCTCTACACCACCAAAAAATCAACAGAATTTCATTAAGATATCTCGATATATACTATATATCTATATCAAAAAAATGTTAAAATTTTGGTATAACTTGGACACCGCCAAAACTGTGATAAACACCAACTTCAAATTTTCACCAAATATGCCCCTCAACACCCCCAATATATCCACCAAATTTCATTCAGATATCTCAATATTTACTATATACCTATATCAAAATATTGTTTAAAGTTTGGTTTAACCTGGCCACCGCCAAAACTATGAAAGCCACCAACTTCAAATTTTCACCAAATTAGCCCCTTAACACCCCAATATATCCACCAAGTTTTATTCAGATATCTCAATATTTACTATATATCTATATCAAAAAAATGTTAAAATTTTGGTATAACTTGGCCACCGCCTAAACTGTGATAGACACCAACTTCAAATTTTTACCAAATATGCCCCTCAACACTCCCAATATATCCACCAAATTTCATTCAGATACCTCAATATTTACTATATACCTAAATCAAAATATTGTTAAAAGTTTGGTATAACCTGGCCACCGCCAAAACTATGAAAGATACCAACTTGAAATATTCACCAAATATATATCTCTACACCACCAAAAAATCCACGGAATTTCATTAAGATATCTCAATATTTACTATATATCTATATTAAAATATTGTTAAAATTTTGGTATAACTTGGCCACCGCCAAAAGTATAAGATACACAAACTTGAAATTTTCACCAAATATGCCCCTCAACACCCCCAATATATCCACCAAATTTCATTCAGATATCTCAATATTTACTATATATCTATATTAAAATATTGTTAAAATTTTGGTATAACTAGGCCACCGCCAAAACTATGATGGCCACCAACTTCAAATTTCCACCAAATATGCCGCTGAACACCCCCAATATATCCACCAAATTTCATTCAGATATCTCAATATTTACTATATATCTATATTAAAAAATTGTTAAAATTTTGGTGTAACTTATCCACCGCCAAAACTATGATGGCCACCAACTTCAAATTTTTACCAAATTTGCCACTTAACTCCCCCAATATATCCACCAAATTTCATCCAGATATCTCAATCTTTTCTAAGTATATCTATATCAAAAAAATCTTAAAATTTTGGTATAACTTGGCCACCGTCAAAACTATGAAGGCCACCAACTTCAAATTTTAACCAAATATGCCCCTCAGCACCCCCAGTTCATCCAGCAAATTTCATTCAGATATCTTAATATTAATTTAATATCTATATCAAAAAATAGTTAAAATTTTCGTTTAACTTGGCCACCTCAAAAACTATGAAATCCACCAACTTCAAATTTCCACCAAATATGCCCCTTGGCACCCCCAATACATTCACCAAATTTCATTCAGATATCTCAATCTTTTCTAAGTATATCTATATCAAAAAATTGTTAAAATTTTTGTATAACTTGGCCACCGCCAAAACTATGACATCCACCAACTTCAAATTTTCACCAAATATGCCGCTCAGCACCCCCAATATATCCACTAAATTTCATTCCGATATCTAAATATCTACTATATATCTATATCGAAAAATTGTTAAAATTTTGGTATAACTTGGCCACCGCCAAAACTATGAAGGCCAACAACTTCAAATTTTCACCAAATATGCCCCTGAACACCCCCAATATATCCACCAAATTTCATCCAGATATCTCAATCTTTTCTAAGTATATCTATATCAAAAAAATGTTAAAATTTTGGTGTAACTTGGCCACCGCCAAAACTATGAAGGCCAACAACTTCAAATTTTCACCAAATATGCCCCTCAACACCCCCAATATATCCACCAAACTTCATTCAGATATCTCAATATTTACTATATATCTATATTAAAATATTGTTAAAATTTTGGAATAACTTGGCCACCGCTAAAACTATGAAGGCCAACAACTTCAAATTTTCACCAAATATGCCCCTGAAAACCCCTAATAATTCCACCAAATTTCATCCAGATATCTCAATCTTTTCTAAGTATATCTATATCAAAATTGTTAAAATTTTGGTGTAACTTGGCCACCGCCAAAACTATGATGGCCACCAACTTCAAATTTCCACCAGATATGCCCCTCAACACCCCCAATATATCCACCAAATATCATCCAGATATCTCAATCTTTTCTAAGTATATCTATATCAAAAAATTGTTAAAATATTGGTATAACTTGGCCACCGCCAAAACTATGATGGCCACCAACTTCAAATTTCCACCAAATATGCCCCTCAACACACCCAATATATCCACTAAATTTCATTCAGATATCTTAATATTTACTATATATCTATATTAAAAAAATTGTAAAAATTTTGGTATAACTTGGCCACCGCCAAAACTATAATGGCCACCAACTTCAAATTCTCACCAAATATGCCCCTCAACACCCCCAATACATCCACCAAATTTCATTCAGATATCTCAATATTTACTATAAATCTATATCAAAAAATTGTTAAAATTTTGGTATAACTTGGCCACCACCAAAACTATGATGGCCACCAACTTCAAATTTCCACCAAATATGCCACTTAACACCCCCAATATATCCACCAAATTTCATTCAGATATCTCAATATTTACTATATATCTATATTAAAAAATTGTTAAAATTTTGGTGTAACTTATCCACCGCCAAAACTATGATGGCCACCAACTTCAAATTTTTACCAAATATGCCACTTAACGCCCCCAATATATCCACCAAATTTCATTCAGGTATCTGAATATTTATTATATATCTATATTAAAAAATTCTTAAAATTTTGGTTTAACTTGGCCACCGCCAAAACTATAATGGCCACCAACTTCAAATTTTCACCAAATATGCCCCTCAACACCCCCAATACATCCACCAAATTTCATTCAGATATCTCAATATTTACTATAAATCTATATCAAAATATTGTTGAAATTTTGGAATAAATTTGCCACCGCCAAAACTATGAATGCCACCAACTTCAAATTTTTACCAAATATGCCACTTAACGCCCCCAATATATCCACCAAATTCCATTCAGATATCTCAATATTTACTGTATATCAATATTAAAATATTGTTAAAATTTTGGTTTAACTTGGCCACCGGCAAAACTATAATGGCCACCAACTTCAAATTTTCACCAGATATGCCCCTCAACACCCCCAATACATCCACCAAATTTCATTCAGATATCTCAATATTTACTATAAATCTATATCAAAAAATTGTTAAAATTTTGGTATAACTTGGCCACCACCAAAACTATGATGGCCACCAACTTCAAATTTCCACCAAATATGCCCCTGAACACCCCCAATATATCCACCAAATTTCATTCAGATATCTCAATATTTACTATATATCTATATTAAAAAATTGTTAAAATTTTGGTGTAACTTATCCACCGCCAAAACTATGATGGCCACCAACTTCAAATTTTTACCAAATATGCCACTTAACGCCCCCAATATATCCACCAAATTTCATTCAGGTATCTGAATATTTATTATATATCTATATTAAAAAATTCTTAAAATTTTGGTTTAACTTGGCCACCGCCAAAACTATAATGGCCACCAACTTCAAATTTTCACCAAATATGCCCCTCAACAACGCAAATACATCCACCAAATTTCATTCAGATATCTCAATATTTACTATAAATCTATATCAAAATATTGTTGAAATTTTGGAATAAATTTGCCACCGCCAAAACTATGAATGCCACCAACTTCAAATTTTTACCAAAAATGCCACTTAACGCCCCCAATATATCCACCAAATTTCATTCAGATATCTTATCATTTACTATATATCTATATTAAAATATTGTTAAAATTTTGGTATAACTTGGCCACCGCAAAAACTATAATGGCCACCAACTTCAAATTTTTACCAAATATGCCCATCAAAACCCTCAATATATCCACCAAGCTTCATTCAGATATCTCAATATTTACTATATATCCATACTAAAAAATTGTTAAAATTTTGGTTTAACTTGGCCACCGCCAAAACTATGAAGGCCACCAACTTGAAATTTTCACCAAATATGCCCCTCAGCACCCCCAATATATCCACAGAATTTCACTCAGTTATCTCAATATTTACTATTTATCTATATCAAAATATTGTTAAAAGTTTGGTGTAACCTGTCCACCGCCAAAACTATGAAAGTTACCAACTTGAAATATTCACCAAATATATATCTCTACACCACCAAAAAATCAACAGAATTTCATTAAGATATCTCGATATATACTATATATCTATATCAAAAAAATGTTAAAATTTTGGTATAACTTGGCCACCGCCAAAACTGTGATAAACACCAACTTCAAATTTTCACCAAATATGCCCCTCAACACCCCCAATATATCCACCAAATTTCATTCAGATATCTCAATATTTACTATATACCTATATCAAAATATTGTTTAAAGTTTGGTTTAACCTGGCCACCGCCAAAACTATGAAAGCCACCAACTTCAAATTTTCACCAAATTAGCCCCTTAACACCCCAATATATCCACCAAGTTTTATTCAGATATCTCAATATTTACTATATATCTATATCAAAAAAATGTTAAAATTTTGGTATAACTTGGCCACCGCCTAAACTGTGATAGACACCAACTTCAAATTTTTACCAAATATGCCCCTCAACACTCCCAATATATCCACCAAATTTCATTCAGATACCTCAATATTTACTATATACCTAAATCAAAATATTGTTAAAAGTTTGGTATAACCTGGCCACCGCCAAAACTATGAAAGATACCAACTTGAAATATTCACCAAATATATATCTCTACACCACCAAAAAATCCACGGAATTTCATTAAGATATCTCAATATTTACTATATATCTATATTAAAATATTGTTAAAATTTTGGTATAACTTGGCCACCGCCAAAAGTATAAGATACACAAACTTGAAATTTTCACCAAATATGCCCCTCAACACCCCCAATATATCCACCGAATTTCATTCAGATATCTTAAAATTTACTATTTATCTATATCAAAATATTGTTAAAAGTTTGGTATAACCTGGTCACCGCCAAAAATATGAAAGCCACCTACTTCAAATTTTCACCAAATTAGCCCCTTAACACCCCCAATAACTCCACCAAATTTCATTCAGATATCTCAATATTTACTATATATCTATATCAAAAAAATCTTAAAATTTTGGTTTAACTTGGACACCGTCAAAAATATGAGGTCCAAAAACTTCAAATTCTCACCAAATATGCCCCTCATCATACTGAATATATCCAGAAAATTTCATTAAGATATCTCAATATTTACTATATATCTATATGAAAAAAATCTTAAAATTTTGGTATAACTTGGCCACCGTCAAAACTATGGAGGCCACCAACTTCAAATTTTAACCAAATATGCCCCTCAGCACCCCCAGTTCATCCAGCAAATTTCATTCAGATATCTTAATATTAATTTAATATCTATATCAAAAAATAGTTAAAATTTTCGTTTAACTTGGCCACCTCAAAAACTATGAAATCCACCAACTTCAAATTTCCACCAAATATGCCCCTCGGCACCCCCAATACATCCACCAAATTTCATTCAGATATCTCAATTTTTACTATATATCTATATCAAAAAATTGTTAAAATTTTTGTATAACTTGGCCACCGCCAAAACTATGAAATCCACCAACTTCAAATTTTCACCGAATATGCCGCTAAGCACCCCCAATATATCCACTAAATTTCATTCCGATATCTAAATATCTACTATATATCTATATCGAAAAATTGTTAAAATTTTGGTATAACTTGGCCACCGCCAAAACTATGAAGGCCAACAACTTCAAATTTTCACCAAATATGCCCCTGAACACCCCCAATATATCCACCAAATTTCATCCAGATATCTCAATCTTTTCTAAGTATATCTATATCAAAAAATTGTTAAAATTTTGGTATAACTTGGCCACCGCCAAAACTGTGATGGCCACCAACTTCAAATTTCCACCAAATATGCCCCTCAACACACCCAATATATCCACCAAATTTCATTCAGATATCTTAATATTTACTATATATCTATATTAAAAAAATTGTAAAAATTTTGGTGTAACTTGGCCACCGGCAAAACTATAATGGCCACCAACTTCAAATTTTCACCAAATATGCCCCTCAACACCCCCAATACATCCACCAAATTTCATTCAGATATCTCAATATTTACTATAAATCTATATCAAAAAATTGTTAAAATTTTGGTTTAACTTGGCCACCACCAAAACTATGATGGCCACCAACTTCAAATTTCCACCAAATATGCCCCTGAACACCCCCAATATATCCACCAAATTTCATTCAGATATCTCAATATTTACTATATATCTATATTAAAAAATTGTTAAAATTTTGGTGTAACTTATCCACCGCCAAAACTATGATGGCCACCAACTTCAAATTTTTACCAAATTTGCCACTTAACTCCCCAAATATATCCACCAAATTTCATTCAGGTATCTGAATATTTATTATATATCTATATTAAAAAATTCTTAAAATTTTGGTTTAACTTGGCCACCGCCAAAACTATAATGGCCACCAACTTCAAATTTTCACCAAATATGCCCCTCAACACCCCCAATACATCCACCAAATTTCATTCAGATATCTCAATATTTACTATAAATCTATATCAAAATATTGTTGAAATTTTGGAATAAATTTGCCACCGCCAAAACTATGAATGCCACCAACTTCAAATTTTTACCAAATATGCCACTTAACGCCCCCAATATATCCACCAAATTCCATTCAGATATCTCAATATTTACTGTATATCAATATTAAAATATTGTTAAAATTTTGGTTTAACTTGGCCACCGGCAAAACTATAATGGCCACCAACTTCAAATTTTCACCAGATATGCCCCTCAACATTCCCAATACATCCACCAAATTTCATTCAGATATCTCAATATTTACTATAAATCTATATCAAAAAATTGTTAAAATTTTGGTATAACTTGGCCACCACCAAAACTATGATGGCCACCAACTTCAAATTTCCACCAAATATGCCCCTGAACACCCCCAATATATCCACCAAATTTCATTCAGATATCTCAATATTTACTATATATCTATATTAAAAATTGTTAAAATTTTGGTGTAACTTATCCACCGCCAAAACTATGATGGCCACCAACTTCAAATTTTTACCAGATATGCCACTTAACGCCCCCAATATATCCACCAAATTTCATTCAGGTATCTGAATATTTATTATATATCTATATTAAAAAATTCTTAAAATTTTGGTTTAACTTGGCCACCGCCAAAACTATAATGGCCACCAACTTCAAATTTTCACCAAATATGCCCCTCAACACCCCCAATACATCCACCAAATTTCATTCAGATATCTCAATATTTACTATAAATCTATATCAAAATATTGTTGAAATTTTGGAATAAATTTGCCACCGCCAAAACTATGAATGCCACCAACTTCAAATTTTTACCAAATATGCCACTTAACGCCCCCAATATATCCACCAAATTCCATTCAGATATCTCAATATTTACTGTATATCAATATTAAAATATTGTTAAAATTTTGGTTTAACTTGGCCACCGCCAAAACTATAATGGCCACCAACTTCAAATTTTCACCAAATATGCCCCTCACCACACCCAATATATCCACCAAATTTCATTCAGGTATCTGAATATTTATTATATATCTATATTAAAAAATTCTTAAAATTTTGGTATAACTTGGCCACCGCCAAAACTATGATGGCCACCAAATTCAAATTTTCACCAAATATGCCCCTCAACACCCTTAATATATCCACTAAACTTCATTCAGATATCTCAATATTTGCTATATATCCATACTAAAAAATTGTTAAAATTTTGGTATAACTTGGCCACCGCCAAAACTATAATGGCCACCAACTTCAAATTTTCACCAAATATGCCCCTCAACACCCCCAATACATCCACCAAATTTCATTCAGATATCTCAATATTTATTATAAATCTATATCAAAAAATTGTTAAAATTTTGGTATAACTTGGCCACCACCAAAACTATGATGGCCACCAACTTCAAACTTCCACCAAATATGCCCCTCAACACCCTCAATATATCCAGAAAATTTCATTAAGATATCTCAATATTTACTATATATCTATATGAAAAAATTCTTAAAATTTTGGTATAACTTGGCCACCGTCAAAAATATGAGGTCCAGCAACTTCAAATTTTTACCAAAAATGCCATTTAACACCCTCAATATATCCAGAAAATTTCATTAAGATATCTCAATATTTACTATATATCTATATGAAAGAATTCTTAAAATTTTTGTATAACTTGGCCACCGCCAAAACTATGAAATCCACCAACTTCAAATTTTCACCAAATATGCCGTTCAGCACCCCCAATACATGCACGAAATTTCATTCAGATATCTAAATATCTACTATATATCTATATAAAAAAATTGTTAAAATTTTGGTATAACTTGGCCACCGCCAAAACTATGAAGGCCAACTACTTCAAATTTTCACCAAATATGCCGCTGAACACCCCCAATATATCCACCAAATTTCATCTAGATATTTCAATCTTTTCTAAGTATATCTATATCAAAAAATTGTTAAAATTTTGGTATAACTTGGCCACCGCCAAAACTATGATGGCCACCAACTTCAAATTTCCACCAAATATGCCCCTCAACACCCCCAATATATCCACCAAATTTCATTCAGATATCGCAATATTTACTATATATCTATATTAAAATATTGTTAAAATTTTCGTCTAACTCGTCCACCTCCAAAACTATGAAATCCACCAACTTCAAATTTTCACCAAATATTCCCCTCAGCACCCCCACTATATCCACCAAATTTCATTCAGATATCTCAATATTTACTATATATCTATATCAAAACTTTGTTAAAATTTTTGTGTAACTTGGCCACCGCCAAAACTATGAAATCCACCAACTTCAAATTTTCACCATATATGCCGCTCAGCACCATTAATATATCCACCAAATTTCATTCAGATATCTAAATATCTACTATATATCTATTTCAAAAAATTGTTAAAATTTTGGTATAACTTGGCCACCGCCAAAACTATGAAGGCCAACAACTTCAAATTTTCACCAAATATGCCCCTGAACACCCCCAATATATCCACCAAATTTCATCCAGATATCTCAATCTTTTCTAAGTATATCTATATCAAAAATTGTTAAAATTTTAGTGTAACTTGGTCACCGCCAGAGCTATGATGGCCACCAACTTCAAATTTCCACCAAATATGCCCCTCAACACTCCCAATATATTCACCAAATTTCATTCAGATATCTCAATATTTACTTTATATCTATATTAAAATATTGTTAAAATTTTGGTATAACTTGGCCACCTCCAAAACTGTAATGGCCACCAACTTCAAATTTTCACCAAATATGCCCCTCAACACCCCCAATATATCTACCAAACTTCATTCAGATATCTCAATATTTACTATATATCTATATCAAAAAATTGTTAAAAATTTGGTTTAACTTGGCCACCGCCAAAACTATAATACACACCAACTTCAAATTTTCACCAAATATGCCCCTCAACACCCCCAATATAACCACCAAATTTCATTCAGATATCTCAATATTTATTATATATCAATATTAAAATATTGTTAAAATTTTTGTATAACTTGGCCACCGCCAAAACTATAACGGCCATCAACTTCAAATTTTCATCAAATATGCCCCTCAACACCTCCAATATATCCACCAAATTTCATTCAGATATCTCAATATTTACTATATACCTATATCAAAATATTCGTAAAATTTTGGTATAACTTGGCCACCGCCAAAACTGTGAGCTTTCCATTTAAAAGGTCTAAATCCACTTAAATTTTGCGCCACTAACAGCTCAAATTCTGAAACTTGGTGCATAATTTGAGTAGAATTTGAACTCTCAGAAGAAACAACTCCCAAAATTTGAGCTTCCAATTTAAAGGCTCTAAGTCCATTTCAAAGGTGGTCCTGCAATCTTCACGCTGCAGGACCACCGAAAACTCAAATTCTGGAACTATGTCCAGATATTCAGTAGAATTTGAGCTCACAGAAAAAACAACTCCCAGAATTTGAGCTCTCGATGTAAAAGATCTAAGTCCACTTAAAACTTGCGCCACTAGCAGCTCAAATTCTGAAACTCGGTGCAGAATTTGAGTAGAATTTGAGCTCTCAGAAAAAACAACTCCCAGAATTTGAGTTTTCAATTTTAGTGATCTAAGTCCACTTAAAACTTGCGCCATTAGCCGCTCAAATTCTGAAACTCGGTGTAGAATTTGAGAAGAATTTGAGCTCTCAGAAAAACCAACTCCCAGAATTTGAGCTTTCAATTTAAAGCTCTAAGTCCATTTGAAAAGTGGTCCTGCCAACTTCACGCTGCAGGACCAGCAAAAGATCCACCAATCAAGATAATGAATCATAGATTATCTTAGAAAGCACTGTTTCCTTCAACATTTCTTCTGCACACACATCTGGGTCTAGTAAAACAATCATATCTGGGACTCATGTTTTACCATCTGAATATTTGGAAGTAATGGTAGCCTACAGTAACTAAAGGTTCAATAATTCGAGATAAACAAAGAAAAAGAGGCAAATATAATTTTAAAATATAGTTTATAATGTGGATTTCTTGTTGTGTTTCATGTTTTTGTTCCCCTTTACCATCCGTCTTATCGTTTCCTTTTTTAGACCTATTGTAACCCCTAACATTTTCAATCGCATCACTAAGACTAATGTATAAGAAATAAGACAGAAAAAATTATGCCAGTGAAGATAGAATATTTGTATGCTGCGACCGAATTAAGTCAGAGTGTACATATAAAACTACGGTATATAGTATAAGAGTGTACTAAATTTCTGAAATGTTTTCGTAGCCATATTTCACAATTGTATAATTTATTATTAGTCGATATGAGTTTACAAGAAATTTCAAGAACTGGATAAAAGCCTTTGTAAAAATTTGTTGGTTGCAGTTCAAATTTGTATCTTGTAATTGAAACTTCTAACTTGTAATTCTAAAAAAGTCTAGTTTGCTGCTTGTAGTATAAATAAATGGCGTAGAATCTAAATTGTAGTAGTATTAC
Organism: Thermobia domestica; assembly: GCF_964235325.1. Classification (NCBI taxonomy): domain Eukaryota; kingdom Metazoa; phylum Arthropoda; class Insecta; order Zygentoma; family Lepismatidae; genus Thermobia; species Thermobia domestica. Next base: position 163,755,012 of record NC_137471.1, on the reverse strand, counting down.
AATCATTTTGTACTTTAAATATATAGCTTGACAGCTACCTATTTGAAGTTGCCGTATTACAATATTTGTACACAATAATGTGCTGAAGCCGTGACGATACGTGCATATTTTTGTAAGTTTCGAAGTTTGTATAAAACAAATTCTTCATGCATTCAAAAGATTAAAACAACTGCTCACGTTTAGTTTCAAACACTGTTTACAAATCCTCAAGGAAGTATTTTAATTGGGCAGAACCTCTCATACAAATTTCGAGGTAACTGCACATATAGTAATCCAGGCTTTTAGGAATTTTAAGTTTACTGGGTAAGAAGAAGTAAATTCCTGGTTTCCAAAAATGTGTTCCACTTGACTACAACAAAATGAAGTGGTTTGGAAACAAAGTGTTTTTTTTTTCTTAAAGCTTATATTCTACTCAAATTCTGGAACGAGTTTCTGAATTTGAGCTTTTGATAGTCCTGGTACGATGCGTTCAAAATTGAATCGATGAGTAGAAAAACGAGAACATTCCAAAAATAAAGGATAACATTCCATGATAACAATTTCTCTATAACTAAATATCCAATCCCATTACGTTTTTGGATTTTTGCGAAATGAAAGGTTTTAACATACGCTACAAATCACCCATACAGATTTTTTGTATGTAAACAATGGTATTTCCGGTAAGCAGTTTTACTTTTCGTTTTTCAAAAGTAACGTGTTGGGGAATATTCTCCTTTTTCTACTCACTTATTCAATTGCATCTTTTAAGTGGACTTAGACCCTTTAAATTGAAAGCTCAAGTTCCGGGTCTTTTTTTAAAGCTCAAATTCTACTGAATATCTGGAAGGAGTTTGAGAATTTGAGCTTTCGGTGGTCCTGCAGCGTGAAGTTGGCAGGACCACCTTAAAAATGGACATAGAGCCTTTAAATTGAGAGCTCAAATTCTGGGAGTTGGTTTTTTTGAGAGCTCAAATTCTACTAAATATATGGACATAGTTTCAGAATTTGAGCTTTCGGTGGTCCTGCAGCGTGAAGTTGGCAGGACCACCTTTCAAATGGACTTAGAGCCTTTAAATTGAAAGCTCAAATTGTGGGAGTTGGTTTTTCTGAGAGCTCAAATTCTGCACCGAGTTTCAGAATTTGAGCTGTTAGTGGCGCAAGTTTTAAGTGGACTTACACCTTTCAAATTGAAAGCTCAAACTCCGGGAGTTGTTTTTTTTGAAAGCTCAAATTCTACTGAATATCTGGACAGAGTTTCTGAATTTGAGTTTTCGGTGGTCCTGCAGCGTGAAGTTGGCAGGACCACCTTTCAAATGGACTTAGAGCCTTTAAATTGAAAGCTCAAATTCTGGGAGTTGGTTTTTCTGAGAGCTCAAATTCTACTCAAATTCTGCACCGAAGTAGATGGGGGGCACCTGACCCCCGGTAGCTGAAAAATCGCCTTTTTTTCCATGGTCTCCTGAGAGCAAGGACTCAATTTTCCACTGTCTCACGATACGCTATGACCCACGCCCCGTCCACCCATGATCTTTTACGACCTCCATATTAGGGGTGTATTTGTTCCCTTTTATGAGCACTTTTAAGGGGGTGTACTCGTTCCCTTTTATGAGCACATTTTAGGGGGTGAACTCGTTCTCTTTTATGATCACTTTTCCACCCCCTACGAACACAAAGAAGAGCAGAGATAACACATAAGAGTACGTATCACATAACAAAGGTGTACTCGTTTTCAACCCCCTACGAACACATAGAAGAGCACATAAGAGTACGTAACATAGCAGATAATACATAAGACTACATACTTTTTCCACCCCTATTTTACCATAGCAGAGAATACATGGAGATTACAAACATAGCACAGATTACATAGTAGACAAACAGCTATGGTGTACTCGTTCATCCCCTATTTATACATAGCAGAGGTAATAAAAGAGTATGGCATATTTTTCAACCCCTATTTTAACATAGCAGGAGTGTACTCGTTATTTGAACATAGCAGATATTACATAAGATTCATTCCCTGTACCAGTTCAACCCCTAGCAGAGGTAAAAAAAAAGAGTATGGCATATTTTCCAATCCCTATTTTAACATAGCAGATAATAAGGGAGCATTCAACACAGTAGGGCTCAGATGTGGTGGACAAGACTTGTTCTAGCAGAGACAAACATTTTGATTTCGAAAAAGTTGAAAGTTGCACGATGTTTGTCAAACTCGGGTAGATGATACATTTGATGATCCTAAATCGAATGCCGTTAAAATTTTATTTCTATCTCTCACCGTTTTCCAGATATAACGATTCGAATTTTTCAAAATTTCGACCCATCTGGTTTCTGAGTTTTTGAAACTCTGTATATGTGCACTCCACTGGAAAGACCGGTCAAAAATGTGGCTCTATCTCTTACCGCTTTCGAGATATGACGGTCTAGAGGCAAAAAATTTCGATTTTCGAAAAAGTTGAAAGTTGGGCGATGTTTGTTTACCAAACTTGGGTAGATTATACATTTGATGATCCTAAATCGAATGCCGTTAAAATTTTATTTCTATCTCTCACCGTTCTCGAGATATGACGATCCGAAGTTTTTTTTGGCAACTTGGCCCACCCTTGTCGTACAAGTTTGAAACATGGTTCCATGGGTTCTTCATGTGTAAAATCGGCAAGGGGATTTATAAAGGGGAGATTTTTTCGATTATTTTTTTGATATTTTTGACCGTTTTCGAGATATGGGCCATTTTATGATTTTTGGACACCAAGTTTTTTCTGGGCCACCGTGGCCCCCCACACTTGTCGTACAAGATTGAAACATGGTTCCATGGGTTCCCCATGTCTAAAAACGACAAGGGGTGAGGTACGGGGGGATTTTTTCGATTATTTTTTCGATATTTTTGACCGTTTTCGAGATATGGGCCATTTTATGAATTTTGGCTACCCAAAATGGACTTAGAAAATATTAACCATGAAAGACGAGAAACAGCACTTCAATGTGTTATGGCTGCTCTATCTCTTACAGTTTTCAAGAGAAGTTTTTTCGGGGCCACCGTGGCCCCCCACACTTATCGTACAAGATTGAAACATGGTTCCATGGGTTCCTCATGTCTAAAAACGACAAGGGGTGAGGTACGGGGGGATTTTTTCGATTATTTTTTCGATATTTTTGACCGTTTTCGAGATATGGGCCATTTTATGAATTTTGGCTACCCAAAATGGACGTAGAAAATATTTAGCACATATCTTAGTCGTTTTTGTTCGGAGCCAATAGTAAATAGTTTTATTCTAGCCAATGAGATACTTGACTTGTAGATTTTGCTCCAATGAAAAAGAGTTTTATTTTAGCCAATCAGAGGAAAGCAGAACACTATATAAGGGGTGAGGTTCGAAGCAATTCTCACTCAGTTATTCGTCGGCGTGCAAGATAACATCGTGTGCAGTGTGTGAGAACAGTGAAGTGAATTTTAAGTGTGAATTAAGGGTAAGTATTTTTTGAACTTTGTCAAAATTTTCGGTGCGGATTTTTAAGTGTTCCTCATAACCTCACCCCGGACCGATTATTTTTTGAAATATACGTTGTGTTGAGTACGTTCGTGAAAACCCGGTGTCACAGCGGCCAAAAATAACCCGAATATAGATTTTTTTTAAAATAAGCTAGTTTTGAACTTTGTCAAAATTTTCGATGCGGATTTTAAGTGTTCCTCATAACCACACCCATGATAGATTATTTTTTGAAGAATACGTTGTGTTGAGTACGTTCGTGAAAACCCGGTGTCACATCGGCCAAAAATAACCCGAATATAGATTTTTTTTAAAATAAGCTAGTTTTGAACTTTGTCAAAATTTTCGATGCGGATTTTAAGTGTTCCTCATAACCACACCCATGATAGATTATTTTTTGAAATATACGTTGTGTTGAGTACGTTCGTGAAAACCCGGTGTCACAGCGGCCAAAAATAAGCCGAATATAGATTTTTTTTAAAATAAGCTAGTTTTGAACTTTGTCAAAATTTTCGATGCGGATTTTAAGTGTTCCTCATAACCACACCCATGATAGATTATTTTTTGAAATATACGTTGTGTTGAGTACGTTCGTGAAAACCCGGTGTCACAGCGGCCAAAAATAAGCCGAATATAGATTTTTTAAAAATAAGCTAGTTTTGAACTTTGTCAAAATTTTCGATGCGGATTTTAAGTGTTCCTCATAACCACACCCATGATAGATTATTTTTTGAAGAATACGTTGTGTTGAGTACGTTCGTGAAAACCCGGTGTCACAGCGGCCAAAAATAACCCGAATATAGATTTTTTTTAAAATAAGCTAGTTTTGAACTTTGTCAAAATTTTCGATGCGGATTTTAAGTGTTCCTCATAACCACACCCATGATAGATTATTTTTTGAAGAATACGTTGTGTTGAGTACGTTCGTGAAAACCCGGTGTCACAGCGGCCAAAAATAACCCGAATATAGATTTTTTTAAAATAAGCTAGTTTTGAACTTTGTCAAAATTTTCGATGCGGATTTTAAGTGTTCCTCATAACCACACCCATGATAGATTATTTTTTGAAGAATACGTTGTGTTGAGTACGTTCGTGAAAACCCGGTGTCACATCGGCCAAAAATAACCCGAATATAGATTTTTTTTAAAATAAGCTAGTTTTGAACTTTGTCAAAATTTTCGATGCGGATTTTAAGTGTTCCTCATAACTTGCGCTATAGTTGGTTGGTTGATGAAATATTCGATGTTTTCAATCATGCTAATTATGAATATTATATCTTCTTTCCCATAAATATTAGTTTATGTGGGATACGCCTAATAAGCGATTTTTTGGATGATTTTGCAATGTAAGAAATGTAATAATTTGCTTTTCTCTATTTTCAGTTTTAGAAAACATCACTAAACCGCTAGGAAGAATACGTTATTGGAAAAAACACTTCTTGGTGTACTATAGTGGGAACAGCCCAAATTACAGTAAAAGCATCAAACAGCGGAAATACGTGAGATATAGGTTTTCGTAAATAATTGCTAGTTGGTAGAATACTATTTTCAGTTTTAGAAAATATCACTAAAACGTTATTGGAAAAAACACTTCTTGGTGTTCTATAGTGGGAACAGCCCCAATTACAGTAAAAGCATCAAACAGCGGAAATAATTGTTAGTTGATAGAATAAAGCAATAAAAAATGGAAAGTTCTAGTAATATTACAATCATTAACAAAATAACTAGAAAGTACAAAAAATTCCGAATGAATGGTACAATGATAACTGCACAACTTGCGAGAACCCCTGAAGGGGAAAACCCAATTACCTGGTTGCGAAGTGGAATTGCTCAACTATTGAATATGTTGATGGAGGATGTAGATTCCCACCATCAGGTAGGGCTGACATTATGGAATCAGAATAATCCAGATAGATCGTTTTGGTTTTCATTTCGAGAAGCAGCGAATGTCGGTGAAGACTTCGTCTGGGAGGCTCTGAATCGAGTCGTTCAGTCAAATGCAAAATTTATGGAACAAGATCGTTTTGTTATTGATTTTCATCATGTGGCTTTACCTATAGGCGAAGGGAGGAAAAGTCAAAATTTTTCCTCTGATGAAGAATATATGAAAAAATGCAATGGTATAGTCGTTATTAAAAATAAAGATAGTAGTTGCCTTGCTCACGCCATTGTAGTTGCTAAAGGGCTCATTGATAACAAAGGGAATAAAAATGCATGTAAGCCTTATTATAATCAAAAAAAGAACTTTATGACTTTAGAAGCTAAATTATTGTGTAAGAGTTCTGGCGTTAATTTGATGCATGGTGGTGGCATACCTGAATTAAAACTAATTCAATCATATTTAACTGATTATACGATTACAGTGTACGACGATTTGACGGGGGAGAAAACATTTTTCGAGGGCATCGGTGGTGAAAAGAAAATTAATTTACTCCTGATAAATAATCATTATAATGTTATTACCAATCTATGTGCTGCATTTAGTTGTTCATACTTTTGCGAAACATGCCATAAGAGATATAATATGAAAGAAAAGCATATAGGGCACTGTAAGGCATTATGCCAAAAATGTCAAAAAAATCCTCCATGTAAGAAGACAGATGAAGTATTAAATTGTAATAATTGTAACAGATGTTTTTACGGTAACGAATGTATGGCGTATCATATAAAATCAGGTTTGTGCTCCCAGCTAAAAGTATGTAAAATATGTCTTAAAGCGTATGTTATCAAGAAAAATAGAAATCCTCACCAGTGTGGGGAAACATTCTGTATAAACTGTGATAATATGATGCCCCACCGTCATTTATGTTACATGCAATCACGAAAATATTCAAACGTAGGAAAATGGATGATGATATTATATGACATTGAGTGTAGGCAAGATGAAATATTCCGTGAACATGTGCCTAATTTGGTAATCACACAGCAAGTATGTTATCATTGTCTTGAGAATAGCGAGGGTAATTCATGTACTATTTGCAACAGAAAGGAAAACATTTTTTATGGTGAAGAGTGTGTTACTGATTTTCTGGAGTATTTATGCAGTAAACCATCCAATATTAATAAAGTTATATGCATTGCACATAATGCAAAAGGATATGATGCACATTTTATCCTGCGTGCAATGATATCAGCGAAACGATGGACTCCAAGCGTCATAATGAAGGGGTGTAAAATAATGAGTATTGATTGTAAATATTTAAAATTTATTGATAGCATTAATTTCTTTCCGATGGCTCTATCAAAATTATCTGATGCATTTGACATAGAAGAAACAAAAGGTTATTTCCCACACTATTTTAATACGAAAGATAATCAAAGTTATGAAGGGCCTATGCCCGACCCTAAATTCTATGGTTTTCAGTATATGAAGGAAAAAGAACAAAAACAGTTTATGGAATGGTATGAAAAATCCTCAAATCAGACATTTAATTTTAAAGAAGAATTAATTCGTTATTGTCGCATGGATGTTAACCTTCTACGGAAGGCATGTGTTAAATTCGTAGTAGAATTCCAGCAAATAACTGATGTTAATCCACTAGTCGAAGCAATTAGTATAGCCTCGGCTTGTAATCTGGTATTTCGACGCAAGTTTCTCAAAGAACAGACTATAGGTATTATTCCTCATAATGGTTATCGTTGGTCAGATCAACAGTCCATCGAAGCGATTCAATGGTTGGTTTACGAACAAGAAAGACTTGGTATTACAATCAAGCACGCAGCAAATGGAAAGGAAATGGTTCTAAATGGTGTTTTAAAAGTAGATGGTTATGCACGTATAGATGAACAGATCCATGTATGGGAATATGAAGGTTGTTTCTATCACGGATGTGTTAAATGTTTTAAAGTAGGGCGTGATAAACCTATATATAATGATCCGCATACCACTCTTGAAATACGCTATGAAAACACCATTAGAAAAATTAATCATTTAAAAAACTTGGGCTACGTAGTTCATGAAATGTGGGGGTGTGAATGGAAGAATGAACTACGTAAAAATCCGCAAATTGCAGAATTGGTGGCACATCACCCCCTATGTAGAAAAGATCCTATCAAACCTAGAGATGCTCTATATGGGGGGCGATGTTCCGCTGTTAAATATTACTATAAGACTGCCCCCGGGGAGGAGGTGCACTACGTGGACGTCATTTCGTTATACCCCTACTGTTGCAAGGTGAAAAAATATCCCATTGGGCACCCAAAAATCTATGTGGGTGCCGATTGTCCTGCAATAGATAAATTTGAGGGTATCGTAAAATGTACAGTACTTCCTCCCCGGGATTTGTATCATCCCGTCCTACCGTATCGCAGCAATCATAAACTTCTGTTCCCTCTGTGTCGCAGATGCGCGGACACTCTAAATACAGAGGACTGTGAGCATAGTGATGCGGAGAGGGCCCTCACTGGGACGTGGGTGGTGGACGAAGTACGTAAAGCCCAAGAGAAAGGTTATAAAATATTAGAAATGCATGAGGTATGGGAATATAAAGTAGTGCAATATGATCCTGTTAAAAAAGAAGGTGGCTTATTTACAAATTATATAAATTTGTTCATGAAATTGAAAACAGAAGCTCATGGTTGGCCTAAATGGTGTAAAAGTGAAGAACAGAAAAATAAATATATTAAGGATTATTATGAAAGAGAGGGAGTACAACTAGACAAAGGGAAAATTGGTAATAAAAACAAAGCACGAAAAAGTATTTGCAAATTAGCACTGAATTGTTTATGGGGCAAATTTGCTCAGAATGATAATATGACGCACACACAAATTATTCGAGAACCTGCCATATTTTATGATAAATTAACCGACAGTAATACTGAGGTAACACAGGTAATTCCAATTGATGAAGATGCATTATTATTAAATTACAAGATTTTGGATGATGCAATTATTCCGTTAAAAAATACTAATGTAATATTGGCTGCGTATACTACTATGCATGGTCGCTTAGAATTATACAGTTATTTAGAGAAGCTAGATAAAGATGTGTTATATATGGATACGGATAGTCTCATTTATATAGTAAGAGCTGGAGGCATAAAATTACCTCTTGGGGATTATTTCGGCGAGTTAAAAAATGAAATAGATAATGTAGGTCCCAATGCATATATTAATGAATTTTGTAGCGGCGGGACCAAAAATTATGCGTACGAGGTATTCAGCGGAGGTACAACAAAGACCTGTTGTAAGGTGAGGGGAATTACTCTAAATAGTGAAACAATGAAAATTGTGAATTTCGAACAAATTAGAAATATGGTTCTGAAGGATGCCCCTCCTGTAAGTGTGTCAAACCCTTGCAAAATTGCTCGCACAAAAGACATCAAAATTATCAGCAAAGAGGAAACGAAAACCTATCAATTGGTACACACAAAACGCAAAAGAGTTGAAGGAAGTTATGATACAGTGCCTTATGGCTTTAAGAGAAATAGACTATTGTAAAATAGAATAAGTTGTGTAAATAGATAATAATGGATAAAAAACAACTTTTAAGTTCTTTTTACTTCATTGATAATTCCACTGATCTTTGTGTATATTTGAAATATAGTAGTGATTATAAATTTTATGTGTTTGTAAAATTACGCATTGTTAATGAATGTATTGTGTTATCAATTAATGAATGGTCCAGGTTTTTATCATATTCCATGTATATAAATGATTATTTTAGAGAAGGTGAGAATGCAACTGAATACGCACTAAGTGAGAAAACGAAAGTAATACTTGACGCTAATAATGACGATGATAATTTAATGTATATTTGTGCAAATGATGATAATAGTAGAGTTGAAATAGATTTTTCTACATGGAAAAAAATATGTTACTATTTCCCATGTATTGATGAAGCAATTTCTTCATGTTCTACACTTGCTCCTCTAATAAGTAAATATCTATATGAATGTGTTGTGAAGGGTAAATTTTCTAAAGTTACTTTTGTTGAAGATACTGTCACAGCAAATCGTATTCAACTAGAATTAGTTTCTATGTTATTGGGTGATTGATAAATATTTTATTTTTTTGAAGAAATATAAAAGAGAGAGAAAATGGAGTTTCGACATCCAGGCCCCACTGGGTGTGATAAATCATATTTTGTAAAAGAGTTTTTAAAACATTATGCCGAAAAATGGAAAATATAGTATGGTGTTATACGAATAGGGTAAATACAGTATTAGTAGAAACGATAGTTTTTAATTAAGTAGAGAGTAAAAAATGGATAATCAAATTTTAAATCGTTATTATTATTATTTCGATGAAATCGAGGTATGTGTTGGTCTAGCATACGATGGTGAGGGAGAATTTTCTGTTATTATCATTTTACATAATTACTATGATCGTATTCGTCTTTCACTTGATGAGTGGTATACTTTTCTATCATATTATTCAGATATTGAAAACTACTTTAACGCTGTTACAGATTCTTCATTGCCTACACAATTTTTCATTAGTGAAAATTATAAAATATCATTGTCAGATACTCTTAACGGTATTCGTCAGTGTTTTATTCAATCGTCAGATGACGATAGTAATGGTCAGGTAAATTTCAGTGTTTGTACATGGCGAAAACTCCAGCTACATTTGCCGTGCATTCAGCGGACCATAATTACTAGTTCTCAATTATGTAAAGTTGTAAACATGCCTGAAAAGTAATAATAATATGTTATTATATTCATAATTATTTTATGGTGTAACAGAATATGGAGTTTCAACACCCATTTACTTGTATTATAGCTGGCCCCACTGGGTGTGGTAAATCATATTTTGTAAAAGAGTTTTTAAAACATTATGCCGAAAAATGGAAAAATATAGTATGGTGTTATGGTGAGTGGCAACCTCTGTATGAAACTCTATCCTCAGGTTGTACATTTAAAGAAGGGCTCCCCAAAATAGATGATTTTCCAGCACAAGCTGGCCCCCATCTGGTAATTATTGACGATTTAATGCGAGAATGTGATACACGAATTGTTGACTTTTTTACTAAAGGTAGCCACCACCGAGATTTAAGTGTTATTTTTATAACACAAAATATGTTTCATCAAGCTAAAGGTATGCGAGACATATCATTAAATTGCCATTATATAATATGTTTTAAAAACCCCAGAGACCAGGCTCAAATTAATTATCTAGCACGCCAATTATATCCTGGTAACACAAAATTTGTACAGGAGGCCTATCAGGACGCAACGCGAGATCCTCATAGTTATTTGGTTTTTGATTTAAAACAGGGCACTCCCGACGAACATCGGGTTCGAACAAAAATTTTCCCCTCAGATTCTTACAATTATGTTTATGTACCAGTAAAAAAATAATCTCAATAACTGATATATTTTAATACTCAATTTTAGTATAATAGCTACAAAAAAAAGAAAAAAATGATTAGCAAAGAGAGTGCACATTTACTAAAACTTTTAGCAAAGGCGAAACCCAAAGTACGCCAAGCAATTTTACAAAATGCTGATCCCGAATTAATTCGTTCTATTTGTGAATGTTCCTATAACGTATTACAAGGAAATGTTCCGTTAAATAAAAAAGAGAAAAATAGATTAAAAAGGTATAGAAAGGAATTGAGGTATTTAGCGAAAAAGGGGCCATCGTTAAAACAAAAGAAAAAACGAATAATTGTACAAAAAGGTGGGTTTCTTACTGCTTTGCTTGCACCTATTATTGGAGGAATACTATCTACTTTAATTAAATAATTATGCAGCATGCACAAAAGCTTGTTTTAATTGCACCAGAAAAATTGCACCAATATCAAACTATATCTAATTTAGATGATGAGATGAAAAATATTTTAAATAATAAAAATATGAGTGTTGAAGAAAAATGGATACGCTATAAAGAGGTGTTACAAAAATATTTACACATTGTGCAAAAACCTACTGCAACAACATCAACTAGTGTTGGTACTAAGAAGGAGGAGGAGGAGGAGGATGAGGACGATGAAATACTATCTACTCTCCCCGAAAATTGTCTGCGTAAAGCAAGACCTTTATTACGTAGATTAAAACAAAATTCCAACATTCATTGGGATGACAATGGTAATGTTAATATTTATAATAAATTAATTCCTGGAGCTAATATAGTAGATCTAATAGCAGATTTTGTCAGGTATCGCAAGAAAAATATTCCCCCTACAGGTTGGGAACCCTTCGCTGAACTGTTAGCAAAATCCAATATACCTTTAGAGTATATAGGTAACCCACAGCGTATAGAATATATTCGTAAGCTGACGTCATCTGCTGCTGCTGCTGCTGATCCAAAACAGGAAGAAGAAGAGGAGGAGGAGGAGGAGCCACCACGTAAACGTAAAGTTGTCAACAGATGGTGTGATTATAAAATATGAAGAAGCTGGCCGCTATTTATTATAACCCTTCACACCCTGCCTCGTTTTCAACCGCAACGTCATTATGGAGAGCTGTGAAGAAATCTATTCCTTTACACAAAGTGCAACAGTGGGTAAAAGAACAGTCGACTTATACTCTGCATAAGCCAGTACGTAAAAAGTTTCCACGTAATCCCTATTTAGTGTTCAATATCGATGATCAGTGGCAAGCTGATTTAAACGATATGCAAAGTCTGCAAAAGTATAATGATGGTAATAGGTATATTTTAACAGTGATTGATTTGTTTAGTCGTTACGCCTGGGCTGTGCCTGTACGTACAAAAACTGGTGAAAACATTATAAAAGCATTTAAGCAAATATTTGCATCTACACGTCGTAGACCCTTACGTCTACAAACAGATAAAGGTACAGAGTTTGTTAATAGACCATTTCAGTTATACTTAAAAAAGCAAAATATTAAATTCTTCACAACACAAAACGCCGATATTAAAGCAAGTGTGGTGGAACGTTTTAATCGAACTCTTAAAGAACGAATGTGGAAATATTTTACAGCCAAGAAGACTTACCGATACATAGATGTGCTATCGAAACTTGTTCAGGCATATAATTCTAGACCACATAGAGCTCATCAATTACCACCCGCCAGTGTGAACCAGGACACTTTTCAACAAGTTTGGAATAAATTAATAAAACCAATGCCACATACTAACATTGCAAAATATAAAAAAGGTGATACTGTGCGCATTACTAAAGCAAAACGGCATTTTGAAAAAGGGTACAAGGAAAAGTGGACTGTAGAAATATTTAAAATAAAACAGGTGATACATAAGGAAAAGAAAGTGGTTTATGTGTTGGAGGACTTAAATGGTGAAGTAATTGATGGTACATTTTACGAGGAGGAATTACAAGGAGTGCCTCTGCCTAAAGTTTATGAAATAGACGATATTTTAGAAGTTAAAGGTAAACGTGTACTTGTTCGTTGGCGGGGATATCCCCCTTCGTTTAATTCATGGATTCCTGTGTCACATTTAAAAAACATTTAGCCACAATACAATATTATAAACGACTGTTATATTTGTGTATATAGGAAAATGAATGATCCATACTTTAAATACTATACTCACCAAGCAGGAGGTGGTTATAACGTGTATAGAGGTGCACCATATCAAGAAGGTTATGGTATTGGAAGTTTTTTAGGTGGTTTATTTCGAAGTGTATTTCCGTTAATTAAACAAGGAGCAAAAACTGTTGGTAAAGAATTGTTACGTACAGGAATTAATGTAGCTGGAGATGTATTAGGTGATAATAGACCTATTGACGAAGCTTTAACATCACGTTGGCAAGAAGCTAAAAATAATTTAAAAACTAAAGCTCAAAATAAAATAAATCAAGTGTTGGTAGGATCTGGAAGAAAACGGAGAAAAGTTCATTTTGCAAAGACGACTGGTGGTAAAAAGAAAAGGAAGAGTGATATTTTTGATTAATATGGAACAGACTAGCTTTTATCTTACACTACCGAGTAACAGTTCTATGGAGTATTTTCCACAAAATACTTTGTCATGTTATACCACCAAATTATATCATCCATTGGTGCTAGAGAAAGGTGAGTGGGAGACGGCAGTTGTTGAAGTACATTATACAAATTCATTTCAGAATGTTTCCAAATATACTAATAATATTTATTACCGTCTCATGAATACAGAAAGCTGGAACATAACTAAAATCTTACCAGGACACTATTATAATGTCGATGATATTCTATCTCAAATTAATCATAAAAGTGATATATTAAATTTACAATTAAAAGTTAAAGCATCAGTAAAACGAATTGAAGTCAGTAGAGTAATAAAAGATCAAGAGAGGCGTATAGAAGTACGTCTATCTCCTGAACTAGCCAGAATACTAGGTTTTGATCACATACAACAAGAAGATATTGCAGTTGTGCATCATGCTCGTTATCCACCTGATTTACAAAAATCGCTACCTACACTTATGTATATTTACAGTGATATTGTAGAACCACAAATGGTGGGTGACACAGTAGCTCCATTGTTACGTATTATAAATACAAATATTACAGAGTATGGTATTAATAATGTACATATTTTTGACAATCCTCACTATGTCTCCGTGCAACGTAAACAATTTGATCAAATTATTATTGATTTAAGAGATAGTACAGGTAATCCACTTCCTTTCCAACATGGCAGTGTATGTGTAAAATTACATTTTCGCAAACGTAATACGGTATTATAAATTTTACCATGTGTGTATATTAATAGAGAGAAAAAAAATGAAGTGTGAGTGTATGAAATCAGAATTAGATTTATTTGCTGGTTTACCCACTCAAACCAGTATTATAGGTAATAAAATAGTTCCATATAAGCCTGTGGCTTCGATAGCTGATAATGCACCAATAGAATTTGTCGTCCCCGGTCATGGGGATGACTATATTGACTTATCGCACACAATGTTTTATATTAAAGGTAAAATTACTAAATCAGATGGTTCTAATTTAACTTCTGCCGATAAGAAAATCGGCCCTGTAAATGATTTTCTCAATGCAATGTTCAGTGAATTGCAATTATATTTAAATAATCAACTTATTTCCTACTCTTCACACACATATCCATATCGGGCGTATATTGAAAAACTACTAAATTATAATGCTGAAGCTAAATCAACGCATCTTCAAACATCAATGTGGTTTAAAGATACTGCAGGACATATGGACAGTGTGGCCGTTAGTAATGTAGGATTTAAACAACGTTTTCTTCTCACTACTTTAAGTCAGTCATTTGAATTATTGGGTTATATTCATGCTGATATATTTAATCAGGAGAAATTTTTACTGAATGGTGTACAACTGCGCATTAAACTAATTCCAGCTAAACCTACATTCTGTCTAATGGGTGACGCAGATGCTGATGGAAAAGTTGTAATTACAGATGCAACATTGCTTGTGAAAAAGGTTGATGTATCACCGGCCGTTAAAATAGCGCAAAATAAAGTATTACAAAATCCTAAATTTAGAGTAAAATATCCTATAACAAAAGTGCAAGTGAAGACTGAAACGCTGCCACAAGGAATTATGGATAGTACACTTCCAGATCTATTTTCAGGCCTAGTGCCTAAACGTATTATTATTGGTTTTGTTACTAATACTGCTTTTAATGGTACTTATCAGACAAATCCGTTCAATTTTCAACATTTTAATATGTCATTTTTTACATTGTATGTTGATGGAACGCCTGTGCCTTCCAAACCATTACAACCTGATTTTGATAATAAGCTATATATACAAGCATATTCCACGTTATTTACAGGTTCAGGTATTTATTATTCTAATCAAGGTAATAATATTTCACTCGCCGAATATCCTAGTGGTTATACTCTACTGGTGTTTGATTTAACTCCCGATTCTAGTGCTAGTGCCGGCTTTCATACTAGCCCACAACGACAAGGAAGTGTACGCCTAGAGGTTCATTTTAAAGAAGCACTGCCATCTCCTGTAACATCAATTATTTATGCTGAATTCTCTTCAGAATTAGAAATTGATTTCCAGAGAAAAGTATATATTAATTAAACAAAAAATGTTAAATACACTTGAACTTTATGAGGCGCTACAACAAAATCTGCCTAAAAACCATTTTATTGGAGTATATGCTGCAGATGAGCTACCACTGTTTATTCATACATTTCCAGCAGCCATAATTATAAACACTGATTCTAGCGATAAGCCTGGTGAACATTGGGTTGCTGTTTATATAACTAATATGCGTGTGGGGGAGTATTTCGATAGCTATGGTATTCCACCTTATGTACATCATCATATAAGGTTTTTAAAACGAAACTGTCTGTATTATACATGGAATAAAAGACGAATTCAAGGTGATTTATCTCAATTTTGTGGACATTATTGTTTTTTGTATCTAACATGCCGTGCGTCTGGTTATTCACTACGCAATTTCTTAAACAAATTTTCACTTACCACTATTGCTGCTAATGATATTATGCTCTATTCATTTATGAGATGATCACTGGCGCGAGATTAAGTTCTCCGTAAACCGAGTGTGTGATGGTCCCTGGCGCGAGATTAAGTTCTCCGTAAACCATGGTCACTGGCGCGAGATTAAGTTCTCCGTAAACCATGTATGTGTGATGGTCACTGGCGCGAGATTAAGTTCTCCGTAAACCATGTATGCGTGATGGTGGTTGACATGAGATTATATGTGTGTGAATAACCAGACGTCGTTATTTTTTTTTAAACTCTGCTAAAATGTCTACAAATGAATAACCTAACCTTTTAACTCCGCCATTGCCGGTCCCAAGCCCTGGATGAGAAAGGAGGAGGGAAGGTTCTAACAGAACGAGTACTTATGCTATGTTCAAATAGGGGTGGAAAAAGAGAACAAATCTGCTATGTTAAAATAAGGGGTGGAAAATATGCTCATAAAAGAGAATGAATACACCCTTATATGTTACGTATTCTTATCTGTTATCTGCTCTGCTGTGTGTTACGTAGTCTGATGTTCGTAAGGGTTGAAACGAGTACACCCCTGTGTTCATAGTCTCTGCTGGGGTTGGAAAATAAGCCATGCTCTTGTGTTTTGTATTATCTGCTCTGCTGTGTGTTCATTGTCTCTGCTATGGGGGTTGAAAAATATGCTCATAAAAGGGAACGAGTACACCTTTGTTATGTGTTACGTGTTATCTCTGTGTTCGTAGGGGGTGGAAAAGTGGCCATAAAAGAGAACGAGTTCACCCCCTAAAATGTGCTCATAAAAGGGAACGAGTACACCCCCTTAAAAGTGCTCATAAAAGGGAACAAATACACCCCTAACATGGAGGTCGTAAAAGATCATGGGTGGACGGGGCGTGGGTCATAGCGTATCGTGAGACAGTGGAAAATTGAGTCCTTGCTCTCAGGAGACCATGGAAAAAAAGGCGATTTTTCAGCTACCGGGGGTCAGGTGCCCCCCATCTACTCACCGAGTTTCAGAATTTGAGCTGTTAGTGGTCCTGCCAACTTCACGCACCTTGTCTGTGTATGCCAACATAAATTAAATTCATTAACTGCGCATTTTGTGTCTCGCTTATGTTTGGGCAGCTTCACATCTCTAAAAATCTAAAGTTCGGTTCCCAATCAAAACCCTTTCTTTTTAACAGTATTTTAGTCAAAAACTAATTTTTTTATACTCATTGTTTATTCTATAATATAAAATATTCTCTTCTCTCTTTTTTTTATTTCAAAATACTAACGAAAAAATTACTGCTAATCGTTATTGCATCTTTAGTGCTTCTAGAAAACATATAGTTCAGTTAGTGTTTCACTATTAATGTAGTTATGGCCAATTACATGTTATGAAACTCTCATAAGATATACATGGGGAATTATTCATTGCCTCAAATTCCAGCAAAATTCAAAAGCACTGATAATCTCTTCTAGTGCAATCGTTAGTGCATTGTTAATGCTTCTTAGTGCACCAACATGTAACTTTAATGCTTCATTAGTGTAGGTTCTACGAGTAAAAGAAACATTGGGAGTAAGCGTGAACTTTGCCACCGCACTTCAAGCACTGACAAAAAGAAATAGTGAAATTCGTTAGTACATCGTTAGTGCTTCTAGAAAACACTAATAGTTTGGTTATTGCTTTAGTACTAGTGAGGTTATGGCCAATTACACGTCACGAAACTCCAATAAGAAATACATGGGGATTTTTTTATTGCGTCAATTTTCCGTCAGATTCAAAAGCACTAATGATCTCTTCTAGTCCAATCATTAGTGCTTCTTGGAGCACAAACACCCAACATTAGTATTTCAATAGGTTGGACGCCAGAAGCTAAAAAAACATTAGCTTCCCAAGAAAGCACTAACAATGAAACCTAGTGCAATCGATAGTGCATCGTTTGTACTTATAGAAAACACTATTAGTTTCGTTAGTGCTTCAATATTAGTTTAGATATGCCTAATTTTATGTAAGAAAAACAGGGGAATATTTCATTGGGTCAAGTTCTCGTGAAATTCAAAAGCAATAATGATCTATTCTAGTGCAAACGTTAGTGCTTCGCTAGTGCTTGCTAGTGCACCAACTCTGAACATTAGAGTTTCTCATCTTGAATGTTTTTGTGGGGAGGAGCTAGCATTGCTAGAGCTTTATAAAACACTAAGAATTGTCGTTAGTGCTTTAATGAATAATGCTGACAGGACTAAATTTAAATTTATGGAATTTTACACTAATTGTCCAACAAAGGTGTGATAACTGCCAATGGTTAGTGCACTGTTAGTGCTCCACAAAACGCTAATCTCTAACGTCTGTGCCATCACGGTTTAAGAGTTATTAGATCTAATAAATAACTTGGGCGGGGTTAACTCCAGGTTTTTCAACTTTTACACAATTATTGTAAAATTTGGTAAATTTTAATTGAGTTCCGTCCGAGTTATTCACTAATACCTCTTAAACTATGATAGCACTATCATGACTGCTTAGTATTTTTAGAACACTAAAAAAAGCACAAACCTTTAGCGATTACCCTACTTTTTGATGGACAATTATTGTAAAAATCGATAAATTTAAATTTATCCTAATTAATAACTCCTAAATTATGATAGCACTAACATTAGTGCTTAGTTTATGGAACACTAACCGCGGGTATTGTCTTATTCTGCTTGTCAATTAGTGTAAAATTGTATAAAAAATTGAATGATTTGAAGCCCGTGTTGTTCATTAATAACTCCTAAACTATGCTAGCAGTAACGTTAATGCTTAATGTCATTTGCAGCGCTAACAGTGCACTAACCTTTGGCGTTTATTGCACCTTTGTTCGACAATCATTGTAAAATTCAATCATATTAAATTTAGTCCTTCAGGAGCGAGGCTATATGAGATGTGGACCTACTGATTAACGTGGAATCAGAACCATATGAGCTCCCTCCGGGAATTTAACCCGGGTCTCCCACGCCAAAGGCGCGTACGCTAACCGCTTAGCCACGAAGGAGTTTAGGGCTAAAAAAGTTGACGCTAAATATTGTTAAATTGGCTTCAGCTCACCAAGCTCTAAGTAACCATTAATAAAGAGAGGGAATATTAACATTCCAAAAAATAATCTTACTGTAATTTGTTATATCTTTAGTTCGTACGAGCTCGTAATTTTACAGAAAATAAGTCAACAGCGTCGAATTTTTGACACAGTGAACAGCCAGTGCTGATTTTTTATTTCTTTTATTTTTATTATTATTTTTTTTCGTTAAGAAAAGTCATCTACAGGCAATAATGCGAATTATATTATATACTTTTAAACATGGTAATTCTTCTACTGGTTCTATCAGAACAGAGGTTAATTGTTCATGCTATTGTATTACAGTGAACTTTATATTCCTACAGGTTTTTAAGAAGAAATTTGCGACTGTCCATCTGTTTTTTTTTTTTTTTTTTTTTTTTTTTTGCGATAAGGTGACTAAACTATTTGCTTTTCTTACAAAAATGTTATATATATTTTTGCTTCGTCCAATTCTTATATTGAACCTTGTGCCTTGGTAGATTGGGTTAAGATGATAGGGGGCGTTCAGAACAATCGCATTCACCCAAAGGGGCGCTACACTCGAAAAGGTTGAAAACCACTGCTCTAACGAATGGCACTATTTTTTCTTAGTACTTGAAGTAGGGGCGGTCAGCGTGTAATTACTCTCTATTATTGCTTTGGTTCTAGAGTGCTATACTGATGAAGTACAGTGAAACCTGTCTTCAGCGGAATCGAGCGGGACTCGCAGAAATTTCGGTTAAAGACAGGTTTCCGCTTAATGGAGATAGACCTTTCCTTTAAAAAATATATATATGCTTATAACGGACATAATGAGAAAATATATTGATGTACGGAACTTGTTCAACTACAGTACTTTTTCCTTCTACGGATTAATACCCCCCAAGAAACTTAAAATAAACACAAAATATGCTGTGCACATTTTCCTTTATTTTTCCCAATAGTCAAGCAGGATTTTTTTCATACATTGCTACTACTTGGCTGCGGTATACTTCAGGACACAGAAAAGCTTTCTCTGGAATTTTGAAAGTCCTCTGAGCTCTTTCCTCCTTGTTTTCACGACACGTGATGGAGATATATAACTTCTGCTTTACCTCAATTCCTTTTTTCCAGAACTTTGTTTTGTCAGTTTTCTTCTCATTTTTGTTGGCTGTCGCTAGTTGCTACACAAGCGGAACAGAAGTACGCCTACAAAGAAGACTGACAGCTGACATGCTACGTAGGACTAGCGAAAAATTGTGGGAGCTGAATATGAGTAGTGATTGACGAAGGTCAACACTACCCATAAAGATTTAATAAAGAATGAAGTATTTATCGCAGACAGTATATGTTTACCCTCTCACAGGATGGTTAAAAATTTTCTAAACGATGTAGTCTGAAACTCAGAATTTTCCGTTAAAGATTTATTTTGCTTTGCGTTGTCCGCATAACACAGTTTCCGCTTAATGAAGGGACTTTTACATGTCTTTTACTTCAAAATCCATGGGACCATGAAATATTTCCCTTTAAGACAGTTTTCCGTTTAATAAAGGGTCCGTTGAAGGCAGGTTTTACTGTACTAGAGGTTGGTGCACTAAGAAGCATTAACGACGCTCTAAAGCATGGCACTATTCTTTCGTTAATGCTTGAAGTGGGAGCAGCGTGAACTTGGCCCCTAAATGTTTTTTACTTGTAGCACCGACACTAATGAAGAACTAACGTTAAGTGTTGGTGCACTAAGAAGCACTAATTATTCACTAACGAAATGCACTAGAAGAAATCAATAGTGCTTTTGAATTTGGCGGGAATTTGACGCAACGATTAATTCCCCATGTATTTCTTTGGGAGTTTCGTGATATAATTTTTCCATATCTACACTAATGATGAAGCACTAACGAAACTATTAGTGTTCTCTAAAAGCACGAATGATGCTCTAATGAATAACACTTTTTTGTTAGTGCTTAAAGTGGAGGTCAGCGTGTAATTACTCTCTATTATTGTTTTGGCTTTAGAGCATACTAACGAAGCACTAGTGTTAGAGGTTGGTACACTAAGAAGCACTATCGATTGCATTAAAGTGATCATTAGTGCTTTTGAATTTGGCGGGAATTTGACGCAATGACAAATTCCCCATGTGTTTCTTATGGGAGTTTAGTGACATGTAACAGGCCATATCTTAATTAATAATGAATCACTAACGAAACTATTAGGGTTTTCTAGAGGCACTAACGATGCACTAACGAATACCACTTTTTTCTAGAGTCTACACTGATCCACTAACATTAGGGTTTGTTGCATTAAGAAGCACTAACAAATGGCACTAATTTTTTAGTGCTTGAAGTGGGAGGCAGCGTAAACTTGGCCTACAAAGGTTTATTTACTTGTAGCGTCTACACTAATCAAGCACTAGCGTTTTAGCTTGTACACTAAGAAACACTAACGATTCACTAACGAATGACACTAATTTTATCGTTAGTGCGTCATGTGGGGGCCAAGTTCAGGCACCTCACCGTTTATATTAGTTGCCCTTACATAGAAATACATAAAGTTTCTAACAAATCATAATAAACTTATTCTAACAATACCTTAGTGTAACAATTAAATATATAATTCATATAACGATATAAAATCTAACAATATAAATTTTAAGATATTTAAATTCAATTATCATAACAATAATATATTCTAATAATTATTCAAATATTTGAAACTTTCTATGGTTAGAATGAGGTACTTATCAGTTGTTGCAAACTATAAAGTTTGTATAAATGCAGTTAGGTAATAAACAAAGAAACATTCTTATTAAGATTTACCATTTTTTAAATAAAATAATTGTTTACAACGGTACGATAATATCTGTCACAGAACCGAGATCTGAAATTGTAACATTTGCCAATAACGCTTACTTACTAGAGTAGAGTTGCCATATTTCAATTGAAAAATGAAACGGTTGATTTTTAGTGAAAGATTTAATCTTAGGGTACGGTTATGCTGAAATTTTCCTTTTTAATCCTTTGTTTTTGGTTTCCTATCAGGAATCTTTCTTCATAGGACATCGAGTTTATGCCAAGTTTAGCGATCAGTTTTTCTCACTCATGGCAAATCATGGCTGCCAGCGAAAACCTTCAAAGAGTTTCTGCAGATCAGGCATCAACAGGATATTTGAAAACTTTTATGCTGCTTATTTCTTATTGTGCGATAATATTATGAATCAAACATGTTATTATGGTCTTCACATCATTCATTTTCAGAACAAACCTCTGAAATTTAGTTTAGAAGTGAAGAAATTACAGCAGCGAATGCCCTGAACAATAACTTGAAGTAAAGATAACATCGCTGAGCTACTATGTGTGAGAATGAATAGCCAATCAGCGGGCTGTGCACTTGATCTTCCACTGCAAAACACAAACATTTTTTCTCGAAAGAGGAAAGGAGTTATGAAACTTCACTCGGAATCTGTATAACGAAGTTTTATTTTAACAGTGTGTTCGTTTTGCTTTTTCTGTCTCGTTTAAGGAGGAAAAGGGAAGGATGAAAAATTAAATTTTTGGTATAAAAGTACCCTAATAAAACTCTTTGAAATAAAATGCCATATATTTATTTATACCAAAAACTAAAATAATAATGTTGCATTTCACAGAATACTCCACTTCTAGGAAGAATAAAATTCTCACTCGTAAGTACACATTCACAGAATCTACTACACGTCGTGGTTTAATTTTGACAGATTTGAAGTTCAGCTTCCAGCAGTTTGAACGTCATTTTACCCCTTTCTTTATTAAATCATGGATTGTCGCAAGTTTCATTTGAAACAAGAACTGAGAGCAGAAATAATACTTTTCTTAAGTAATTCATTTGTCACATAATTTCGGGAAATACCAAAACTTGTCCGAGAGGTCGGAAGAGTAAGTTGGATTTAGAGAGACTCCCGGCTATTTCGGGAGATATGACAAGCCTACTATTAACATCAGTTTTACAATTTACCGTTGAAGTTACTTCTCTCGTTTGTACACTGAATATACAGTAAAGAAACTTTCAACTGCAACATAGTATTGCAAAAGGCAAAGACATACTAAACTAGCCTCTTCAGTTTACTGCAATTCTTCTTTAGCAGTACTTGACAATGTCTGGAGGGGAGGAGGAAGAATAGAAACATATATTGATTAGGAGGTGAACTGTACTTAAATTGGTATTGATAGTAACAATTGCCAATATTTATCTTCTGTTGTCTGAGCTGAATAGTCCATCTTTCACAGGAGGCAGAAAAACGGGTGATTTTGGCACTTATGCAATAATTAAGCGGGAAAAAGTCTCTGAAAGTGGGTACTACCAAGTAAACACGGGTGAATGCCAACCCTATATTAGAGTCTCGGTGTGCGTTAGATATGTCGTAATTAGCATGCTGTCCAATTCCATTAATAGTTGAATTAGTACCTCTTTGCAGAGCTCACCAGAAATTTGATCTTCAACAAATAATTTCCCATGCGAGAATTTTGTACCCCAAGACGGAGAAAAAGCGATTATAAATGGTGTCCATTTTGAAGGCGTGGGGGACATTAAACATGGGGGTTATGGCGGTGTTTCAGAACATCGCAAGAGAATCCTAATAGCAATGCAAAGAAGCGTGGCAGAGATTGATAGAAAATAATGTTCGAGTGGAGAAATACCATTAGATTGTAGTTTGGCATAAAACTAAATTATTGTTAGTGCCCCGTCACGTTATTTTTCAGACACGCTTCGTTTAAAAATGCTTTTGGAACATCATGGGTAAATAAACTGTATAGCTTTATTTGAGAAATAAGAATAAAGTGACGTATTTTAGGAAACTTTCTTAGGATATGACTAACAAAAGCACTGATTTTTACAGAAGTGTTTGCAGAAAGGAGGGATAGTGTTCAGAGTTCACACATACATAGTAATATTTTCTTTCTATATATCATAGCACATTTACAACAGGGGGGCGCGGTGGCTCAGTGGTAAAGCGTTCACCTCCGGTGCTTGGGGTCCCTGGTTCGATCCCAGCTCGCGCCATGTGGACTTTGTGGTGGACAAAAACTGTGCACGTGGGTTTTCTCGGGGTTCTCCCCCTTTCTCCCACTTTCTTCATTTCACTCATATCTCATTATCACCGTCTCCTTTAGCCTAACCGGCATAACCGTGGATTTTTACTTAAGGATTTTTTCATTTCATTTTTCACATTTACAACATATACATTCAAAACAATTTATACAATAATGTAAAACAATATTCCTATATTCATAGAAATAATGTAATTAAATTATCCATTTAAACGTAATTTAATTGATAATTTATTAAATTGTAAATTGGAAAAAGAAATTCTTCATTTCTCTGAACAATAAAAATCAAAATTTCCTTTTCTATAAAAAAAATCGAGGAATTGCTGAATTAATTTTGTCTCTTACTGCTAAGAAACGATTTTTTCACGTTTCAGTGCTGAACATGAAAATCATCTACCAGTCGGTAACATTAAAAAACGTGGTGAACAAAATCGATAAAAAATATCCGGTAAAACACACTGGTATATCGTAAATATTATGATAAATGAAAAAAGTTAAAGAATATATTGGGGTTATTGAGTGATACATTTTCGCCAAATTCCAAAATGCAGACCATTAGAGTTTCGACTGAATCAAAATTTTAACCGGATTCTGATATACATACCGTAAATATTATGATAATTCAGTGAAAGTTAGTGGATATATTCGCAGTACTCAGAGATATAATTTTTTGATATAGGTATATAGTAAATATTGAGATATCTCAATGAAAGTTGGTGGATATATTGGTTGTGTTGAGGGGCATATTTGGTGAAAATTTGAAGTTGGTGGCCATCATAGTTTTGGCGGTGGTAAAGTTATACAAAAATTTTAACAATTTTTTGATATAGATATATAGTAAATATTAAGATATCTGAATGAAATTTCGTCGATATATTGGGCGTGTTGAAAGGCATATTTGGTCAAAGTTTGAAGTTGGTGGCCTTCATAGTTTTGGCGGTGGTCAAGTTATACCAAAATTTTAACATTTTTTGATATAGATATATAGTAAATATTGAGATATCTTAATGAAATTTAGTGGATATATTGGGGGTGTTGAGGGGCATATTCGGTGAAAATTTGAAGTTGGTGGCCATCATAGTTTTGGCGGTGGCCAAGTTATACCAAAATTTTAACAATTTTTTGATATAGATATATAGTAAATATTGAGATATCTGAATGAAATTTAGTGGATATATTGGGGGTGTTGAGGGGCATATCTGGTGAAAATTTGAAGTTTGTGGCCATCATAGTTTTGGTGGTGGCCAAGTTACACCAAAATTTTAACAATTTTCTGATACAGATATATTGTAAATATTGAGATATCTTAATGAAATTTTGTGGATTTATTGGTGGTGTAGAGATATATATTTGGTGAATATTTCAAGTTGGTGGGCCTCATAGTTTAGGCGGTGGCCAAGTTAAACCAAATTTTTACAAATATTTTGATATAGGTATATAGTAAATATTGAGATATCTGAACGAAATTTGGTGGATATATTGGGGGATTCAGGGGCATATTTGGTGAAAATTTGAAGTTGGTGGCCATCATAGTTTTGGCGGTGGCCAAGTTATACCAAAATTTTAACAATTTTTTGATATAGATATATAGTAAATATTGAGATATCTGAATGAAATTTGGTGGATATATTGGGGGTGTTGAGGGGCATATTTGAAGTTGGTGGCCATCACAGTTTTGGCGGTGGTAAAGTTATACCAAAATTTTAACAATATTTTAATATAGATATATAGTAAATATTGAGATATCTGAATGAAATTTGGTGGATATATTGGGGGTGCTGAGGGGCATATTTAGTGAAAATTTGAAGTTGATGGGCATCATAGTTTTGGTGGTGGCCAAGTTAAACCAAAATTTTAAGAAT
This sequence comes from Thermobia domestica, assembly GCF_964235325.1. Classification (NCBI taxonomy): domain Eukaryota; kingdom Metazoa; phylum Arthropoda; class Insecta; order Zygentoma; family Lepismatidae; genus Thermobia; species Thermobia domestica. The sequence goes on along the minus strand of NC_137471.1, from coordinate 163,729,250 downwards.
TTTTTGATACAGATATATAGTAAATATTAAGATATCGGAATGAAATTTGGTGGATATATTGGGGGTGTCGAGGGGCATATTTGGTGAAAATTTGAAGTTGGTGGCCATCATAGTTTTGGCGGTGGCTAATTTAGACCAAGATTTAACAATTTTTTGATATAGATATATAGTAAATATTGAGATATCTGAATGAAATTTGGTGGATATATTGGGGGTGTCGAGTGGCATATTTGGTGAAAATGTGAAGTTGGTGGCCATCATAGTTTTTGCGGTGGCCAAGTTATACAAAAATTTTAAGAATTTTTTGATATAGATATATAGTAAATATTAAGATATCTGAATGAAGTTTGGTGGATATATTGGGGGTGTCGACGGGCATATTTCGAGAAAATTTGAAGTTGGTGGTGATCATAGCTTTTGCGGTGGCCAAGTTATACCAAAATTTTAACAATTTTTTTATATAGATATATAGTAAATATTGAGATATCTGAGTGAAATTTGGTGGATATATTGGGGGTGCTGAGGGGCTGATTTGGTAAAAATTTGAAGTTGGTGGCCATCATAGTTTAGACGGTGGCCAAGTTATACCAAAATTTTAACAATTTTTAGATATAGATATATAGTAAATATTGAGATATCTGAATGAAATTTGGTGGATATATTGGGGGTGTTGAGGGGCATATTTAGTGAAAATTTGAAGTTGGTGGCCATCCTAGTTTTGGCGGTGGCCATGTTATACCAAAATTTGAAATTTTTTGATATAGATATATAGTAAATAATGAGATATCTGAATGAAATTTGGTGGATATATAGGGGGTGTTGAATGGCATATTTGGTAAAAATTTGAAGTTGGTGGCCATCATAATTTTGGCGGTGGCCAAGTTAAACCAAAATTTTAAGAATTTTTTTAATATAGATATATATAAAATATTAAGATATCTGAATGAAATTTGGTCGATATATTAGGGGTTTTGATGGCCCAATTTGGTGGAAGTTTGAAGTTGGTGGCCTTCATAGTTTTGGCGGTGGTCAAGTTATACCAAAATTTTAACAATTTTTTGATATAGATATATAGTAAATATTTAGATATCTGAATGAAATTTGGTGGATATATTGGGGGTGTTGAGGGGCATATTCGGTAGAAATTTGAAGTTGTTGGCCATCATAGTTTTGGCAGTGGCAAAGTTATACCAAAATTTTAACAATTTTTTGATATAGATATATAGTAAATATTGAGATATTTGAATGAAATTTGGTGGATATATTGGGGTGTTGAGGGGAATATTTGGTGAAAATTAGAAGTTGGTGGCCATCATAGTTTAGGCGGTGCCTAAGTTACACCAAAATTTTAACAATTTTTTGATATAGATATATAGTAAATATTGAGATATCTGAATGAAATTGGGTGGATATATTGGGAGTTTTGTGGGGCATATTTGGTGAAAATTAGAAGTTGGTGGCCATCATAGTTTTGGCGGTGGCCAAGTTATACCAAAATTTTAACAATTTTTTAATATATATATACAGTAAATATTGAGATATCTGAATGAAATTTGCCGGATATATTGGGGGTGTAGAAATATATATTTGGTAAATATTTCAAGTTGGAGGCCCTCGTAGTTTTGGCGGTGGCCAAGTTATACCAAAATTTTAACAATATTTTGATATAAGTATATAGTAAATATTCAGATATCTCAATGAAATTTGGTGGATATATTGGGGGTGTTGAGGGGCATATTTGGTGAAAATTTGAAGTTGGCTGCCATCATAGTTTGGGCGGTGGCCAAGTTATACCAAAATTTTAACAATTTTTTTGATATAGATTAATAGTAAATATTGAGATATCTGAATGAAATTTGGTGGATATATTAGGGGTGTTGAGGGGCATAATTGGTGAAAATTTATTGTTGGTGTCCATCATAGTTTTGGCGGTGGCCAAGTTAAACCAAAATTTTGACATTTTTTTGATTTAGGTATATAGTAAATATTGAGATATCTGAATGAAATTTAGTGGTTATATTGGGGGTGTTAAGTAGCATATTTGGTGAAAATTTGAAGTTGGTGGACCTCATAGTTTTGGCAGTGGCCAAGTTATACCAAAATTTTAAGAATTTTTTGATATAGATATATAGTAAATATTTAGATATCTGTATGAAATTTGGTGGATATATTGGGGGTGTTGAGGGGCATATTTGGTGAAAATTTGAAGTTGGTGGCCGTCATAGTTTTGGCGGTGGCCAAGTTATATCAAAAGTTTACAATTTTTTGATATAGATTAATAGTAAATATTGAGATATCTGAATGAAATTTAGTGGATATATTGGGGGTGTTGAGGGGCATATTTGGTGATAATTTGAAGTTGGTGGCCATCATAGTTTTGGCGGTGGCCAAGTTATACCAAAATTTTAACAATTTTTTGATTTAGATGTATAGTAAATATTGAGATATCTGAATGAAATTTAGTGGATATATTGGGGGTATTGAGGGGCATATTTGGTGAAAATTTCAAGTTGATGGCTTTCATAGTTTTGGCGGTGGCCAAGAAAATATTCTGGTCAGTAAATTAGACACACCCAAATTAGTCTTATTAACTTTTATCAAAATTTTTTTGATTTCAGTTCTGTGTGCTTTAAGCGGTTTGGGTACACTATAATACATGCTCCAGCTGCGCATCGATAAGTAGTCACGTTTTAAAAGGGTTCAATAGAAGGGTAGGGTAGAGTAAGTTATGAAATAGGTACAGTGGGAGTAGAAATGGGTTAGCTTAAGTTTATGCACGTTTTGACCTATTTTTATAAAATTAATATAGTGTAATTTCTCGTTTCTAAGAGAGTGTACCAGCTGGAGCGAGCTTTGTAAAGATAACGCTATGTTTGTGTAAGGCAGAATGGAATAAAGATTAGTGTAAATGAAAGCTTAAATGTTGGGAAATATAAAACAGGTCATTTCGTCTTCAAAATGCAAGTTAAGAATAGGTGTTCCAATAGAGAATCTTAATTTGGTTCACTTTAGGAGCACAAAATCATTATAGCTATAAACAGTATTTTTGAGCAACATTACTCAAATTCCCTAAAAGACTAACTTTATGAGATTTGCTCCGTGATACAAGCCATTCGCTAATACCCGCTTACGGTGATGAGAAATTACACTCAATTAATTTTTTAAAAAAATGAGTCCTAACTTTCGTAACGCTAAGCTAATATTTACCCTGCTGTATTCTACTCCACATTTTTAAAGCAGCTTTACTTATCGATCTGCAGTTGAAGCGTGTATTCTAAGGTGCATCCAATTAGGCCGCCGACGGATCTGTGGCAGCGGTTATAAATTGAGATACTTTATATGTATGACAAAAAAAAAATGTCTTGCTTATAATTTAGATTTGATAAACTGATGTATTTGAGTCAGAACTGAATGGAAATTACTCACATCCCAGTACCTTTAGAGTTATAACTCTCCGTAATATTTTCCAACCATCATTTCTTCAGGTTGCTATGATCCCGTGCTGCGTCAAGGAATAATTCTCCTAGTTCCAATCTTCTAATCACTATGAACCTAACTTTGCCGAGAAAATGCAGTATTTGAAAATATTATATTAGTTTAATACTCCACGAATATTCTCTTAAAGGGACAGATGATTAATGAAAGTGAAAAAAGGAGATAGGCTACATTTTATGATACAGGTAGGAATCAAACACGGGAACGCGCTAGCCACTACACAAGCATTGAGGATTAAAATGTAGTATTTATCGGGGTTTTATACACCTCGATAAGAAAAATAACTCACCTGAACCTATGTCGATTTTTTCGAATTCACTTTAAGTCTCTGCGAGCTTGAAAAGTTAAAATATCTGAGTTTACCATTCGTATTTAGTGATGCACCTTTTTACATATTATAAATTAGAATTTAGAGAAAGGCATCCTCATTCTGAAATGTCTAGTATTAACAAAGTATAACAAACAAATAAGAACTATGCGAACAGGAAATTACCTAAATTACCCTCCCCTTTGATCTAATGGTTACGTGGTCCCTGATTCGATTCTCTGTGAGAGAACATTACAAAATTTGAAGACCTCACTGTGGTTGTGGATCTTACCTGTAAGTCCACGTCTCACAGTGCCTTGCTGCTGATTGGGCGCTAAACTTCAACAAGCTAAATCTTAAGTTACGTTTGCGTTTGTTGTGTATCTTATTGCTATATATTAAGCAAAATTAGAAATGATTGATATTTGAAGCTGAAAAGTGGTTTTGTGTTCCCATATCGTACGTAACCTGCTGAGACTATCTGCTGCAAGTACATATTAAATATATGGAGCTTTGTTGGCAATGGTAGAGCGCTCACTACTGGCATGTGGGGTTCCTGGCTCAAATCTACCTCCCGCCAAGTGATGTTTGTAGTGGACAAGCGCTGTGTGCATGGATTTTCTTGAGGTGACCCTGTTTGTTCCCACTTTCACATTCTTCGCTTCAATATTTCTGTGACTATCATCACTGTCTCTTAGCTTCAGAGTATATTCGTAGGACATTAAATTGTATGCTATCTTCACTACGATTGATTTCTGAAGAAGACGTGTTACAAGATGGTAAATTGGGATTTTGTGCTCCTTTTGTAAGGGAATTCTCCACTTCTTATTGCCACCATGACGCTTCTGATTGACTTCTATCTCGTTGACCTCAATTGTTACGCGACTTCGATTACATTGTGAGTAAAATGTTTCACGTGCAAATTCGTTTTCAACTTTTTTTGCGGGATTAATAAGAATTTTCGTACTAAATATTTGAAGCCAGTAGTGTTCATTGTAATTAATTTCTTTTTCGTAATATAAGTATAAACAAATCATACCCATCATTTTTTGTCATTATAGTACTGGTAATGCTAATCGTTACTTTGAAATTAAATATTATGTAGTTCTCTAATATTATATGTGCCAACATTCGTTTACTATCGGGCCTCTATATTCCGGGAACCCTGTTTTTGTTCACTAGTCCCTGACACTTTTGACAACCTTGTTATAACTTTAGATCTATTAACTTTTCCGAAGAAAAGTGATGATACATGCGGAGGCCTCTGTACCAGTTACTCCTAGTAGTGCAAAAAATGTTTTGTCGAGTACGATTCTCTTGAATGGGGCAGAAAATGTGAAACTTACTTGAAACTAAGTTAGGTCTAAATTTTGGCTGGTGTATTTGGTGAGCTTGTCATCCGTCCGTATCTTGATAACATGACGAGAGAATAGCTGAAATTTGAAACTTGCACTAACAAGCGCACGCCCCTTTGACATAGTTACATGTTTGTAACTGACGTGTTTGGATTATCTGGATATTTATGAGACGGATCTCGTATATATCAATTTGAATGGAGATTGATGTATTTAATTATTTGCTTTGGGTACTCAGATCAACAAAAGGAGTCAAAAGTAGATTAATAATCTTATAATTTGGAACAGTTACGCAGGGTACATTTTGTGTGATAAGTTAAAGTGATAATAGCAAGTTTTGGCTTGTTTCATATTCCTATATTCTAATGATATTACAAGTAACAAAAGTATCTGTAATAAGCCAGTTAACGTGACGCTTTAACCACTTACCCTATTTTTGTTGTTTCTTTATTTTGACAGGTGTCAAAAATGGATAAAAGCTAAGAAGAATCCTCGATGGATAGGAAAGGTTGTAGAAAACGCATACATGTGTGCAAATCACTTCGATGACACAAAGTTTAAATCTCCAAGTAGAAACTGTCTCATTAGTGGTGCTCTACCAATGGTAGATACTGTATGCCGAAGTGATAATGTTGCAGAACCAACCAGATCTGCATGCTCCAATGAGTACAGCCTTCCATCAAGTGAGAAGTAGAAAAGCCGTCTGGTTGTTCTTCAGAAGCAGACTTTTCTGTTGTTTTCCTTGATCACAACTACTGTGTTCATTCCTTACTCCAGTCTAGTCCTCATGTTACCTCAAAGTCCAAGAGTTCTTTGTTCCAGCAACGACCTACATGCTCCATTGAACTTCATCCTTCTGATCCTTCCACTTCTTCAGATGTCAATTTTCAACCTTTGTCTTCGATTTCGGATCACCGTTATAAGGAATGTCAAGTGTTAACTCCTTCGCATGAAGGAGATAATGCTTTATCCATGCCTGATAGTAAAAGAAAATCAATTTTGGCTACTATTGGTGGGACAAGGAAGTCTCAGTTAACTCTCAAACAAAACAAACTCTACGAAAATATTAGGAAAAATAAGAAATCTTTATATCATATGAAAAGGAAGTACAGGAAAAGCACATCAATTTTGGAAAAGTTGCAGGATGCAGATAACGCATCAATGGAGGTGGTACAAACTCTTGCAAAGTGGATGTCCCTGGCTTCTGCAACTTTTCCAGCAGGACACATTCGTTGTTCTAAGTTGCGCGCAAAGAGTCGAAGACAGACTTTTGACGAAAAGTTGTTAACCCTTTCCTTGTATAAAATATCACCCAAAAAGTATACCATCCTAAGTTCCATATTTGCCCTCCCAAGTAGAAAAACTCTAACTAAACTACTGAACTCCTTCTCCTTTCATCCCGGTATTAACAAGTCTGTTTTCATTACACTTTCTCATCCTCTTAAAGAGAAGTGCGAATTGGTTCGTATGTGTGTTCTAATGGTTGACGAAATGTCTATTACACAACATATTCAATATGATTCATCTTCAAATAGATTCATTGGATATGAGGACTTAGGTACTTACGCCGTACACACCATATAGCCAATCATGCTCTTCTATTCATGATTAATAGGCTGAGAATTGGATGGAGACAGCCTATTGCCTTCTACTTCACACAGGGTGTAGTAGAGTCCGAAGTTCTGTCTCAGATCACGAAGGATGTACTGGCTTCATGCATGAGTGCTGGTATTCACGTTGCAGGCAATGTGTGCGATATGGGGGCTAATAATATGAAGGCGTTGAAACTTCTAGGCTCAAAAGAAGATGACCCGTGGTTCTTCCGGTGATCATGAACAGCAGCAGAAGATATTCACCTTGTATCACCCAACTCGTCTCCTCAAATGCACCAGAAACATGATGTATCGTCATGATTTTCATGTGCCTGTGAAAATTGGGGAAAATCTGGTAGTGAAAACTGGGAGTTGGGCACACATACGCAAGAGCCATGAGATTGATTCGACCCAGTTGATGTTTACATTCAGTTGGGTTTAAGGCTATGAAAGTCAGCATAGCAGCCCAAGTTTTAAGCCATGCGGTTGCATCAACCCTAAATCATCAGGAAACTTACGGTAAGTTTAATTTTTTAAAATTATTTTTCTAATGCTCATATATTTGCTTGTGTAATTTATCAAATATTTGGTAAGGTTTGTTAACAATAGTGTGAATCTTGAATTATGAAAGTAACCTTATATCTTTCCACAACGCAAGTTAAAATTAAGAATTGACTACCTGAAGTGTTCGTTTTCAGCACGGGAGGAGGGGAGTAGGTTTAAGGGAAATATATATAGACCTCAATCTTCAAATTAAACATACTATCTTGTCTAAATAAATTAAATTCTTGAAATTTTTCATCGGCTATCTTCATTCCGCTGGATTTTGCCTGCACAAATTCTCCGTTATTATTGTCTTAATAATATTGTAGTTGTGTATTTAAAGGTTAACAAAAACTCCTCCGTTACAATGCTAGAAATAAAGTTTAGTTTTATTTCATTTCGACTTATTGCAAAGCATTATGTTTAAAAATAATACTGGTTGCTGTAGATTTCAATTGAACAAAGTTAACTCCTTTTCATCAAGTTTTACCCCATATGTGAGTATTGGATTGTCATTGCTACTTAGGTTTTTTCTCTTCAGGAAAAATGAATGTGACAATAACTCAAGCAGGGTTACCACAAACCTCAAAAATCTGAAAAAGGCAGTGAATTCAGCTTACTCGCAAAATGTCTGGATGATTACATGCTCGCTATATACGTGCACTTGTATAATAGATGGGGCTCCTTGGTCGGGAAGAACGTGGTTATTTTTTTTACATTATATACAGACTTGGAAATTTGTAAATAGTGACTCGGTAAATTCGGAAAATCAACAAAGTTTTGCTCGCCAAATAAGTGGGAACTCTGAATCGTTGGAGTGGTCTAAGGTTTGAGCCGTGATAGTTGAAGGTCCTGCCTTACTTCCGAAAATCATGATGAGTTGTTTGAGGTTGGAATAGCTTTCAAAGAGTACTCCGACAATTCTTACGGCCTTACTTACCCTTCTGTGGAGCTAGTTAAGACTGTGGGACTTGGAACCGCTACAGTAGAAACTGTCCTTCCAGAAATAAGCAGAGGCGAAGAAACATTACTAATATTATGTAGTAACTCTGTATCTATATACTTAATACCTACGACAGAGTTAGAAATAAGATCGATTAATAAAAAAATGAAGACGAAAAGGTCTTCTGGACCCAACGATATTCCTTATTAATTGTTTAAAATGCGTGCCGAATATTTTCTTATACAGTTGACAGATATATGCAATTCCTCCCTCGAAACGGGAACATTTCCAGAAGATCTTAAACTTGCAAAAATAAGACCTATACACAAAAAAGGATCAACTACTGACCCAGGAAATTATCGTCCTATCTCTATTCTATCTGTTTTCTCCAAAATTTTAGAAAAATGTATAAAAGACTGGTGTCCTTTTTGGAAAAGAACAATATCTTCACGAAGAGCCAATTCGGGTTTAGGAAGTGCAAATCAATTAGCAATGCTGTAGTTGCTTTTCTGAGTGATATATATAAAGCGGGAGTGAGAAGAAATGAAATATATGGAATTTTTCTGGATATCACAAAGATTTTGACCTTGTTAATCACAAAATTTCATTGAATAAATTGCGTAGTTATGGCATTAGAGGTCATGCTAATTTATGGTTCCAATCCTATTTGACTAACCGCATGCAATATGTAGAAATAGGTCCAACCAAGTCAGAGGTAAGACACATTAGGCACGGAGTTCCACAAGGATCAATATTAGGTCCTATACTTTTTCTTATATACATTAACGATCTTCCTGATTATATAGTTCCAAACAAAACCGTACTTTTTGCGGATGATACAAACATTTTTGTTGACATTCCAAATAACATTTGCTGCGAGGAATTCATATTTAAGAAGACGACAGATAAAATTGCAGAATGGCTAAAAGCAAACCAACTTAACTTAAATACAGCGAAAACAACTATAATAAGTTTCAATGAAGGAAAACTGAACTCTCTAAATATACATCAAATACGTATAGACGAAGAACTCATGCAGATACTATCTGACACTTTTAAATTCTTAGGGTTAAAATTAGACTCTAAGTTAACACCGGATGATCACGTGAATGATTTGTTGAGAAAACTAAGCGCGAATATATATCTTATACGTGAAGTTAGTAAGATTCTAACTACAGAAACATTGAAAACAATTTATTTCGGCTTGATCCAGTCAATTCTATCGTATGGAATCATTTCCTGGGGTAATACCTGTTATGCGAAGAAAGTATTTACAATGCAGAAGAAAATGTTACAAATATAGTTATCAGTTCCGTTTCATACACCAAGTAGACCACTGTTTCAGAAACTTAAAATATACAGTGTATATACATTCTCGAAACAACACCATTCATACATATGAATAAAAGAAACTTTCAACTCAATTCGGACCTACACCAATACAACACAAGAACAAAGAATCATATTCATATAAAAAATTTCCGTCTAACAAGAACTCAAAATTCGTTACACCACATAGGAATAAAACTTTATAATAAATTACCAGATCGTATCAAACGAATGCCAAGCTTGCAGTTTAAAAGACACCTCAAGTTGCTGTAACATAAACATCTTTTCTATGGTTTAGATCAATATCTTCAGTGTGATATTTCTTTGTAATATAAATATTACGATTTACTTGAATTTTGAAATATATAAAATAAGGTACAATTTATATTTTCTCTAAAAATGCACTTTTAGTTTTATTGTTACGTATATATTTTGTATTATTATTATATATATTGTATTATTATATAATATTTTTTAAATAACTGTATTATTAATTGTAGCGTTTCTCTTGTAATTATTATTATTATTAATTGTAACCGTAACTGTATCTCTTGACGAAGCCATGAACGCTAAGTTCTTACGGCGGAAAATGAAATAAATAAATAAATAAATAAGTCCAGAAGAAAATAGAAACTTCTATTTCTTCCAAGTGAGGATCCAAATAAAAACAGCAGAAAATTTCAACATGACCTAAGGGCAAGTTACCTCTCACACGATCGTTAAGTAAGGTCGTGAGTTTTAGATCGTGAAATGCAGATTTACTTCAGTCCCGTCTGAGACAGGCATTAGGTTTTCTTTTCTCGGCGTCATTATAATCATAATCAATGCACTTTATATTTAGTGTTGGCTCATCGTTGTACTTTTTAAACTTTTGATGCGCTAAGCATTGTAATTGAGTGCATTACGTATGTAACATAGTTCACTATATGTAACTAGTATGTCACACTGTTGTTCGTCTAAGTCTTTGATTTAGACACTGCGTGGTTACATGGTATTATCACGCCAGAAACAATCGTCAGACTGACTTGTTTTTTCCCCTCCTCTCCGTGCTTCTACCCAACGGAGAGGCTCACAATGAAACCTGTTGGTTAAAGCGACGTTCATCTGAACGATTCGTTTATAAGTGGCGAGTCCTTAACGGTGACGGAACTGTTGGTAACAAATGTCGGTCTAACAGCAAAATGTTTTTCTTTTTGATCCCAAACAGTTAATTTACTTTCGCCGATTATAGCGCCATGACGCCGATTATGCATTGACGGAAAAGTGTTGATGAAACCTTACATAGTTTGGGCCGTAGAATCCAAATCGTCAATCAAAAATTGGGGTTTCCATTTGAATTTCAAAGTTGACCCCACCCCAGCTCCCAGGGGGTGGGTCTAGAGAGGCGAGTTTGGTTTCTTCAGATTTTTTACATATTACTAAACGAGTGTTTTTTTTGTTGTTTTTCGATTCGAGGTTAAGTTCTCGAGTTATTCCACCGTTTCTAGACTTTTGATTCACTCTGTATATATATATATATATATATATATATATATATATATATATATATATATATATATACACTAACAGCATTTAAGTTGAAGTACTCTGAAAATAACAAATAAAAAACAGTTCTGACTAGAGCAGAATGAAATTATTAAAAACTATTCTTACAATGTGTTACAGTTTCAAGGACCTAACGTCCTCTTCATCCGGTATCAGGCATCTTCTTCTGTATCTGGTGAAGAGGACGTTAGATCCTTGAAACTGTAGCATATTGTAAGTATAGTTTTCAATATATTTCAGTCTGCTCTGGTCAGAACTGTGTTTTATTTGTTACTCTACTTATCCAGAGCCATGCAGTTTGTTTATTACTCTGAAAATATTGAATTATTTGAGGCACTACCCTGACATTGTATAGGTCGCTGACATTGTATGAGTTTAGTAAGTTTAGTAGCGATCTACATTCCAGAGGATCTAGCATGTAGATGAAAATACTGTGGGCGAGAAATCATGTGATCACTATGTCAGGAGTAGTGTTAGATCAGGAACGGATTGGTTTTGGTAATGGGTGAATGAAGCCTGTAGTGGAGGCAGTGATACAATTGTTAAAAGCAATTTCTGTCTGAGCGGCTATGGATGTTAATATTGGAAGAGATCAGGTAATGTCGGAAATTATTAGAATATTGGAATGGGAGGGGAATAGGACGACCTGGTAGAACATACATGAATGTCATTGTGACACATAAAGATTTGTAATAAATAGTTATGATTAGATGTTCTGGAATATTAGATGGAGAGTCAATACTATACCATGTGTATACCAGTTAAAAAGTGACATTAGTGATAGTTTGTTGATATTTACTAGGGATATAGTTATAAAGAGACTGGAAGTGTGGGAAGAGAAATTTAATATGAAAGTGAAGAAAAGATTAATGGAAAAGGGAAGGCGGTTAGGGTGGAAGTCAAATCAGGAGGAGGACATTGACAAAAAGGTGGTAGTAATAGGTGATGTGACGTTGTCGGATGATGAGAAGAAAGTGTTAAGTTTAGGCTATAAGTTTAAAGGAAAGAACAAAGATTGGACGCAGAAGAGGTTATATACTCGGTAGAGCAAGCCATAGTTCAAGTTCAGGACAAGGAGATAAGGGATAAGATAAGGAGAAAGGCTAAGGTGATTGTGGAAAGGAACATAAAGAAGCCAAAGGGAAACCTTTCAAAACACGAGTACAGTGTGTTGAAGGATATAAAGAAGCGAAAAGACATATGTGTGCAACAAGCGGACAAAGGTGGTGCCATTGTGGTGATGGAAAAACAATGATACAAAGAAACATTGAATGATATCTGTGATGATACTTACGAGGTGATAGGTGAAAGATCTGTGTCTGAGGAAATTAAAGAAAAAGTTTTAGTATCACTAACAAAAGCAGGTTTTGAAAGAGGTCTTCATAAAGAAGGTAGGATACCGCTAATGAAAGGTTTTCCAAAAGTTCATAAGTAGGAGGTAAAACTGAGACCAGTATTAGATAGCCGAGGAAATATATTTGAACCATTGGAGGAGGAGTTAAAGAAGGTTGTGGAAATGTTAAGGAAGCAACAAGACAGTAGCAGTTTGAAAAACTCGGTTGAGTTAAGAAGAAGGTTGGAGGAAGTAGGACAGAGCAAAGCTAAAAATATCATTTTCAGTGTCGATGTGAAGGCTATGTTTTCAAGTCTAAGAAGAAACAACATTGTTAAAGTCATCACTAAATTGATGAAGGATAAGGAAGATCAATGGTTGGAGTGGAGAAGGACTGAAGGAGGCCCTGAAGACTATATGGAATAACAGTTATTGTGTTATAGGTGATAATTTATTGAAAGTCAAGGAAGGACTAAGCATAGGTTCCAGGTTGAGTCCAGTGCTAGCAGAAATTACTATGAACGACTGGGAGAAGAAAGTAAGGATGAAAGGAAGTGACAGATTAGTGTGTTTTGCTAGATATGTTGACGATTGCTTGGGGATTTGGAAAGGAACTGTAAGGCAATTGGTATAGTTTGTAAAGAAATTGAGGATATAGAGAAAGGCATACAACTGGAGCTAGAGGTAGAAAAGGAAGAGGCTATACTTTTCCTGCATATGAGAATAAGGAGGAAACAAGGAGTGATATACACAGAATGGTATTTTAAAAGTTGCGCGTCGGGAAACTATTGCCACGCCCGAAGTTATGTAGATTACTCGACCAAGAGGAATTTCATCATTAACATGGAGAATAGAATTAAACAAATAACCAGTGAAGGAGACAAGGCGGAACAGAGTATAATCATTCCATAAGCAGGTGGAGAATAATGGATACGATAGAAAGAGGCTAAAATACAGAAGCAGATGGGAGAAGATAAACTAAGAAAAAGAAATAAGCCGGGAAGGAGAGCAAAGTGAAGGAGGAATAGAAGAAAGAAGAAAAATGTGGTGGGGCATAGAAAGTTTGGGAGAAGAAGCAGAAATCATTAAAAGAATGCTTAAGAAGATGGGGGGGGCATCTCAACTTACAGAAAAGGGAGCAAGAGGTTTCTGGATGTAATAAGGGAAAAAAAAGAAGGAAGAAGACAGAAGAATAACAAGGGGTAATGATGGAGAAAAAAGGACTGATTTTTAAAATTCAGTGCGGCGAGTGTGATATGTGTTATATTGGGGAAACTGGAAAGAGACTAAGAGAGCGAATAAGACAACATAAGGATGACGTTAGGCTAGAAAGGAACAAAAATGTGGTCTACAAACACGTAAGGGCACGGGACATTCAGTTAATTGGAATGAAGTAAAATTTTAGGCCAAGAAGAAAGAAGCATAGTTAGGAAATGGAAGGAGGCACGGTTTATAGAAATGGAGGGTAATAAAGCTACGAACTGGAACTCAGGACTGATCATCGACCAACAGTGGAATAGGTTGTTGAAAAAACTTAAAGTATAAGATATGAATACATATATCTATTATAATGTGATATATATATTGATTGTTCCACACGTGTTTATGTATTTATTAGTCCATATTAGTTATCTCTATATAGGTGTGTGTATATATGTTATAGTATATATATTTATATATAGATATATATGTGGTTGTATAGTATACGAGTATATACTAGGGATAGGCAAAACCGATTTTTATAAAAACCGGAAACCGGCTTCTAAAAAACAGAAATTCGAAAAACCGACATTTCGGTTTTTCACCGGGACCGGTTCGTTTTTTTTGCCAAAACCGGTTCGGTGTTTTGCCGAAACCGGTTTCGGTTTTTTCAGGAATCTGTTTCGTTTTTTTCCAAAAACCGGTTCGTTTTTTTTCTCCAAGCCCGGTTTCTGTTTTCTCCAAAAGCGGTTCGGATTTCTAAAAAAAACGGTTCTGATTTAAGCGAAACTGGTCTCAAGTTTCTTCAAACCCAGTTTCGTTTCTCACCAGAGTGGAGTTTCGTTGTTCTACGTGAACCGGATCCGTTTACAACAAAACCAGTTTTTTTTAAGATATTGGTTTTTAAGCTTTTTCTGTGCTCTTCAAGTTAAAAAACCATGCCTCAAAAAGGCATGAAGTTTGAAATCAGTGTTACTACGAGTAGAATCCAACGCGCGGCTACAGATAGACGTTATGTATGCTAGCTTTAGCCTTCAGTTCACTGATCAGGAATATTAATTGCACTACCTAAAATAAATATAGAATTAATATTATATATATATATATATATATATATATATATATATATATATATATATATATATATATATATATATATATATATAAATTAATTTATTAGACAGCACATACATGAATATGTTACTTCAAGTTATCGGGTAAAGAGAAAGATAAAATGCAGTATATGTTGGTTTGAGTTGGCTTCCGCCAAGTAAATCATTAAAAAAAATATAAGAATGTTTTGCACTAAGAGTTGAAATGACGGAGGCAAGTACAGTTTGAAGGAAGTTTGACAGAGATATTTCCTTTCACCAACTTCTACAGGGTTTTCAAACCAACACCGACAACGTTTGGGAGATGACTCCTGATGCCAAGATGAGACGAATAGTAGACCAACCTGGGTGCACAAATGCTTCCTTTCGGAGTTATAGGCTGCCGAAAACATGAAAAAATGAACTTTAAAGGTCCATAGCTCCTAAACTATGGGACGTCCTGTAGTCGGGTCAAGACTTCACTTAGGAACTAATATGTGGCCTATCCAAATATCCATGTTTCAGAATTCTGGGACATTTCCGCAACAATTTTAATAGAGGTAATTGGTGAGTACTTGAACTTATATGCCTGTAGCCAAACTCCCTCTATAAAAATTATTGGTTGAGTACCTTAGGATTCTAAAACGTGCATTTTTGCATAGGGCACATATTAGTGCCTAAGTAAAGTCTTGACCCGACAACGGTACGTCCCATAGTTTAGGACCTATGGACCATTAAAGTTCATTTTTTCATGTTTTCGGTAGACTATAACTCCGAAAGGAAGCATTTGTGCACCCAGGTTGATCTATACTTTTCGTCTCATCTTTGTGTCAGGAATCACCTCCCAAACGTTATCGATGTTGTTTTGAAACACCCTATATATTTACAAGAAACACCAAAAAAGTATTTCACCAAAGATGACATTTTCGTAGTAGCTAGTAGGCAGGAAACTTAATTATATTCGCTTTGCAGATGCTATGGCAAATAAAGTAGTGATGGTACCGAGACCAAGACTTTTATATACCGAGGCGAGACAGAGACCGAGATAGACCTCTGTAAATCGAGACGAGACTTAGGTCAGTCTTGGAAAATCGGTCTCGTCTCGAATATTGATAGCTATTAAAATTGCTTTTACTCAAAATTTGTTTCGTTGCTGCTAGATAATATGGGAACAGTTGACTCATGTACAGTAGGGTATTTAGGAGTGGTTATCGGGCTCAACCCCCTCCTGAAAAAAAATTGTGATAATTTCTTCGCATTACACTTACAACACAAATCTTTTTACCCGTTCCTCAAGCCTCTCTCGAAACATTAATCCACTGCTGATGTAAATAGCCTTCTCTCTCTCTCTATATATATATATATACATATATATATACGTCAATACCGTGACCACATTCTTTACTTGTTTCCGCACATTCTTTCCTAATGCAAGCGATGTACTTTCGTTGCTTGCATTGTTTGTCATCAACATTTCTACTGGAATGAGATGTTTCATTTTGGCAAGTACATCGCTTTTTCTTGGAAATTTGTTGCCGAAGACTGACGCATGGTTGAGTGCTGGGAGAGGGATGAATTCTTGCCTTTCGCTGTTGTTCTATCAACACTACGAGGATTTCACTCACAGAGCTTATGAATAAATGGAGGGTGAGGAGGGAAGGTCACCTATGAGATGATCACTAATACTAGAGTTTTGGGACTGTGTTTGTTGTTCGTCTGGCAAGTCGGCAGCTGTACATTCAGAAAAGTTCGCTTTCTCTTAAGGAGACACCTATTTCTTCAATTCTGCCCCAGGCGACACATTTGCGCTTGTGCGTTGCACACCACCATCTGGAAGGCAGAATTGAGGGGGGGAAGGGGTTGTTTCGTTATTTCCCAGTTCTTCCAAAGTGATCTTTTATCATTAACATATAGATATTTGAAATTAAATTAGCAAGTTTTCCATCCTTATTTTCTTCTTGCATGTAGTGGCGGGTCGCGGACATAACCTCACCGAACATAAGTTCACCTATATTAATGCAAAAGCGGACAAAAGTTAACCGGACATAAGCTCACTGTAAATATTCCGGTACATCATCTCTATATTGATTTTAGAAAGGCTTACGACCCGGTTAGAAGAGAAGCATTGTACGACATTCTTACATAATTTGAAATACCGAAGAAGCTAATTAGATTAATTAAGATATGTTTAAATGAATAACAAAGTAAAGTCCGGGTAGGAAAATTTATATCCATGCGCTTTCACGTCGAGAATGGCCTGAAACAAGGAGATGCGTTGTCGCCATTATTATTCAACTTTGCAAGATAGCAACCAGGGCATAGAGTTAAATGGAATTCACCAGGTTATGCCGTATGATGATGTAAATTTAATAGGGGATGATAGGAAAACAGTAGAAGGAAATGCAGAGGTCTTATTAAACGCTTACAGGGTCATAGGTTTAGAAGTAAATGCAGAGAAAACTAAATACATGGAAGTTGGTCAGGATCGTAATACGGCAACTTATGGATGCGTAAAAATATGGAATAATACTTTGATAAAGTGAATACTTTCAAATATCTGGGATCAATATTAACAGACGAAAACCATATTCACGAATAAATTAAATGTCGATTAAAAGCAGGGAATTCGAGTTATTATTCAGATCAATATCTCTTGTCGTCGCAAATTCTGTATATATTACTTTGGGTAATGGGCAAATAGAGGCGCAAAAATTGAATTTGGAATAAACCTTATCGTTTACGGGAAAAGTACGCAAATATGCAAAACTTTACTTATATAAAAAACACGATGTGTGAGTTTTTATTATATTTTTCAATAGTATTTAGTAAGACCTTTAGAAGAAGCCTATACTCGCCTTGTGGAAATATACCATTAGCGAACTGCGGGTAATCAAATTTGAACCAAGTTGATATTTTAAATATAAAAGCCTAATAAGAGGCTGCTTATCACATAAAACAGATGATCGAGTGGTAAACGCAGTTGTACTGCATGCCATAGGTCTTGGGATCGAACTCTATTCCCCCCTTACGAATTGCTTGTAAAGATAAATAAACCCAATCGTTTAGAGGTTCTAGTAAAAGCTGAAAACTTGACTAGACAATCACGACAGCTCATCAAACTGAACGAAACGCAGTCTTGAGAATTTGTACTGTTAAGTCCAAACGATGTGATGCGCTTAGATGGGAATTACAAACTACTACTAGCAAAGTCCAATACGTTGAACATCGGTTCAATGGGAAATACGAATTGTTCATTGCTCAAGAAACCAACGATGCAAATTATGGTGATTATAACCAGAAAATAAAACAGATGTAGGTTTATTTGCAAACAAAAACTTAAAATCTTGTAATGTGCAAGTTCCGTGAACGATCCAGGTAAACCTCACCAATAAATAAATAAATAAAATAAAAAAAATACGGTGAGTTTCGCTAAATGTGAGGTAAACTTTTAAGGTTACACACATGTAATTTGAACCTCTCATTTAAAATAAACGAATACGTATTTCAGCGTTCTTTGATTTTAGCTACGTGGAAGGGATCAAAAAAATGTCAGTATGGTTCGCTAATATTCTCCATACGTAGTGTCGTGGAGCCATTTGCTAGTACCCTAATCCCTTTTTGTGCGTTTAAATTTGCTGCTCATATTATCTCTTAACCTACATGCTCTTAAACAAGTAGAAAGAAAGTACGAAATAAATTACAAAACTATTTAGAAACTTCAAAACCGGTTCTATTTGTCTGCAAATTGTGGAGTTTTGTGTTGAAAGACACAAGAGTTATATTATTTTGTTTTTGAATGTTTATATATACTGTTGGTACACTTTAGAAGTTTATTAGGAAGATACATACGTAATAGATATATACTTCAATTCAAACTTTCTAGATCTAGAATCAAAGCAAGATAAAGAACCTCTCACGCGTTGACATTTACAAAATTTGTGAACTCGAAATACATCAAGTTTCTAGAACTCGAAATAAATCAAGTTTCTTCATTACAAAGAAATGAAGTTTGTATTTCATTTTATGAAAAAGTTTCATTCTAAATATTAATGCTGTACTATGTAATTACTTATTTTATTTTCAAAAATATTTCACACAGAAAAAAATACACTACAAGAAATTGATAATTATACACAAGTAGTGTCCAGCAACCAGATTTCTTAATAAATTTTACAATCACTCACGAAGATACAATATGAAGCTCTGAAAGTCATTTTTAGACAACTGAGCTTTTGTCCTAAAAATGCACTGATAATGAAAACAAGAACTGCTTCTTTACATATACAAATGTTTTTGTTTGCATGCAAATTTATGATCACAAGCCTGGGAATGTCATTATTTGAAATAATTTATAAATTACATAAACTTGCCAAAATTCACCAAAAGAGAAAACTGAAATACATCTCACACATTCATGGATATATCATATCTTTATTCTTCTTAACGACATTAGATCAAAAAAAGCAAAAGCGCCTCTCCTCTGTTACAAGATTCAATAACAATGTAACATTACTAATATTACTCTTATCTTACTTCACTATCCACTAACGTACTGTATATGCGGCGAAATAATAAAGCCCTATGCAAATATTTCACATGCATCACATACATCAATAGAACCAAGGACTACACTTCTGTTTACTTACGCAGCGAAAAAAAAGGTGCTGCTGTTCTCCCCCTGAGCTTAAACCAAATTTTGAGATATAAGCCCCCTAAACTTATATTAATATCTGCAGGTGAAGCAGTTGCCATCCACCAATACTAGTCAAACAAAAACAAATACAAACTGCATGTATATGCATTGATTCATTGAGATTGAAAGCGTTAGAAACAGTTAATTGAAATAAGAAAACGTTATGGATGGATATTATTATTTATTATGGGTTTAATTTGTACTTTATGAAAATTACCGTATTCATTCTGTATTTTATACATACTTTGTCCCATGTCAACTTAAAATTCAATGCAGAAATCGACGAAATTTCTCGATCTGCGACACTGCTTAAGTAGCATTAATCAAATTACTGCTTCAAATTTCCATATTTTGCGAAAGTTATAAGTTAACGGACAGTTGTAGTTTTTTTTTGTTTTTTTATGAAGCAAGTTAAAAAATGTTCAGTAACATTCAATTGGAAAATAATAGAATGTTATCAAAAACTAAAGAAAGATATCAAATAATTGTATTCATTCACCTAAAATTAAATACTTTACTTACGCGAGTAACTAAACCTACATAAAATAAACCCTAAGGACAACGACTTTTATTAGATAAACACTAGTGAATTCTATCAATTCAAAACGAGAAAAGAAACGTAAGAACATATGCCAAAAGGAAACTAAAATGGTATTGATTGATATAGCTTAAGAAAAACTATCAAACTTTCACTAAACATAAATTTTACGACTTGAGTTTGATTGTGAAATCGTGTTTGCATATTGCATTTTAATCGTTTGTAGCGTTTTTTAAATTTAAAATTTAATTCAGCAGTGCAACTTGTGCCAACCTATTGCGGTTTGCAAGCGAGAGGTTTTAGATATTTGTTCAAAAATATTAATATATCTGCATTTTCAAGGAGAAGTCTAGATCTACTGGCAGTAACGATATTACCAGCAAGTGAAAATACTCGTTCAGATTCGACTGAAGTTGCTGGAATCACCGTGAATCTTTTAGGAAGACATGCTAATTTTTGAAGCCGATGCTCGTTAAGTTTCGACCATTCAAGGCTGTTGCAACTTTGCGAAAGACACTGATCTTATTTATAAAGAGTAAGCTCATCTGTTACATTAGGACTTTTTGAAGACGATGGAAATATTCCAAGCAAATAGTCTAATGCTGATGACCCACCGGACGATTGCTGTGATAAATCATCTTCTTATTCTTCAGATTCTACGCAAATATCATGAACCCATCTATGGATATTTGTTTGCATTTTAAAATTCAGAAATGGTAATGATTTGTACTTTGGGTCCAAGAATGTTGCTAAGAGGTAACATTTCAGAACACTATTTGACAAAAAGTCTGATTATTCAGAATCGGGTAATGCATCGAGCTGAAGACGCTTTCCTAAGTCAACTGATATTGAAGATTTCAAGTTCTTAACAATTTCAGAATCTGAAGGACATTCCTTCAGGTGGTTAGAAATAAGACCGTAGCCTAGTGGTAAAGCAAAATAAATGGAACACTTTTGATCACACATAACTGTTGTAGCCATTTGCAGTGGCTTCAGTACGCGAACGATATCTTCCATGATTTGCCACTTGTCTTCAGTTAATTGTAAATTCCTTGCATCCATAGGTTTAGTGACATTTCTATCAGAGAACACTGCAATTATTGATTCTCTTTGTTCCAGCAACCGTTCGATCATCGAATATACACTGTTCCAGCGAGTCTTTGTATATTGAATAAGGCGATGCTTTGGTAACTTTAGAAATTTTTGTTTCTTTTCAAGCGCGACTGAAGCAGTGGTGCTATGTTTGAAGTGCCCTACCACTTTGCTACAGATTGAAATTATATTTGTTAGCTCGCTTTTCTCTAAACTGGTCAGTATGGATCGCTGCAATGTATGTGCCAAACATGATACATTGTAAACCGGCAACAAACGTCCAGCATTAATCATATTCGATGCATTGTCGTGAACTAATGCAACTACTTTGTCTTTGATGCACCATTCCTCCATACACAGTTTAATACCATTAGCTACATTTTCAGTTGTATATCGTTCTTCTAGTTCAATTGTCTTGAGAACAAAATCTTCTGTACAGAAGTTCCTATACAGAGCATAACATGTCACTGTAATGTAAGAATCTGTTGCTCGAGACGTCCATATATCTGTCGTTAAAGCAACTATTTCTGCTTTCTGTAGCCTCTGTTGAACTTGCTCTTTCAGTTCAGAATAAAAAAAAGCTGCAAGCGTCTCCATAGTGTCCGCCTAGACGGTACGCTATAACTTGGTTCAAGAAAGGACATTAACTCCCGAAACCCTTTCCCTTCAATAAATGAAATTGGGAGTAGATCTGGTACTATCATGTTTGCAATCCTTTTTCGTAATCTGTTCTTCATGTTCTGGTGTGCACGGCCGGCTATTTTTAAGATACTTTACTATTGATCTTTGTTCATACGTTCGCTTTTTATTGTGTGTTTGAGGAACTATAATTACATCATCACGCGTTTCGTCATTGGTGACAGTTTCACAGGAAACTTTCACAGTAGTATCTTCTGACATATTTGTGGCCTCAACACAGTTTGATGGTCCAGGAGAATCTTCAGAACTATCCGAATAGGAAGCTTCCACAAAGGTACTGTTGAAAAAGAAAATAACACAATATTATGTTTAGGAAAAATCACAATGTAATTCTATGAACAAATTAAATATAAACTTGTTTTAAAGACAAAAGCAAAGACATTATGAATATAAGCATTGACACTTGTTTCAGTGTATTACTATTTGACTCATCAAGCCACTAAGTGGGTATGGATGCAAGAGTTGTTTTGACATATTTACCTCAGGAGATTTGTTCGTACTTCCGCTGTCTTGAAACTAGGGTGGTGGGAAACTGGATGGCGTTCTGGTCACCAGCATCCTTGTAGTAAGTTATCAGACAAGGAAAATATCTTCCATAGAAAAAGAGATTCCATTCCATCTCGCCTAACGATTTATCAGTCACTGATATCTCCAAGAGAAGAATGTCAGCTATTTTAGGTGAGATGGGAATTCACATCTTGCCTAATCCCTTCTCGCCTAAAATGCGATAAGATATAAGGAGGGAATTTCTGCACTAAAGAAAGAATTCCTCTAGTAGCATTTTAACCAGATATTTTAATCAATATTTTCAATTTCTGTCAACTACAATATAAATATTTAATAAGTACTACACAACAAGAAAGCATAGGGGAGGGGGACGATGAAGTGGATGTAGCTCACTTTTGGTCGGTTTTGGGAAAACTGGTAGGTGCTTAGCAGACAGGAGCTAATCAGAAACAGGATAGAAATATACAGGATAGAAATATACAGTGTTTCAAAACAACACTGACAACGTTTGGGAGCAGATTCCTGACACCAAGATAAGACAAAAAGTATAGACCAACCTGGGTGTACAAATACTTCCTTTCGGTACTATGACCAGCCAAAAATCTGTTGGAAGATGCAAAAAAAAGCCATAACTCGAGAACAAAATGTCGGATCGAAGTTGGGGGAAAGGGAATGTTTATTATTTTTAGCCGTAGTTTCCATTAATACACAACTCGATGTGGTACATGGCGGGGGCAAGGGTCACCACAAAGAAATTGAAGAAATCCTGTGATATTTTATTAAACGTTGAGTATAATGACATACGATTAAACTAACTAAAACTAAAGACGATGTTTCAACTAACAAAAGTCTTAGGACGTGGCCCAAGTTACAAGAACCTCGTTAGAATTCCAAAAAGGAAAGATAAGTATATTTGATTGATCTACTTTGTCTCAGTACAGAATTGGCTATCGAGGAAGAACTGAAATTATATGAAATCCAAAACGTTTAAATATTATGCCTTCTACGCTAATGAAGACAGAGAAATCACTCACGGCTATGTGGGTAGCATACAGGACTTTGGCATAGGAGACCTGGCTCCGATTCGCGGCAGGAACGCAAGCGGTTTGAATCTCACGTTAATTCGTAGCTCCATGGCTCATATAACTTTGCTACCGAAGGAATGCTAAACTCAAATTCGATCCAATAATACAGACAGGTAATAGATGGAAGCTAATTATTGGAAAATAATTCCTTAAATGAGAATATAAGTGAATTCAGATAATCCCGAGAAAACTCACTGGTACGATGGTATCCACCACGAACTTTTATAACCTGGGATCGAACGAGGTCCATCTCGCACCAGAAGTAAGCGCTCTATCACTAAGCCATCGTGACCCTACTTTGGAGAAAGCACTATGATTCTGACCGAAGTATCGGTCTAGAAAATATTGTGTGTGATAAACCAATATAACTTACTAGAAGTACAAACAGTCAGAATGTGGAACTTCTTTCGTTCGGGTCGAATGATTTTCGATAAGTACCTCGCATATGATAAATAATACAAAATAGCAGCAACGTGAGAACAGCAGCCAACAGTTCTGTTCACGAAAACCGAAATTGTTCCATTATTGGACGGAAACAGTGATGAGGATTAATTTCTTTCTATTCATTCATTATTTGATCATATTAAACACACATATACAGTAATACCATCGAAACAAACTAAACACATGAATAGCTATTAACAACAGGCATATTATTAACCAACTGTTACAAAAAAAAAAAAAAAAACAAGAACAATTACTAAAGAAAGATCTATATGTATCACAGAACATTGATTATGTGCACAATTAACAAAAAATGCGGGAATGTATTATTTCAGTTGATGTACAGCAGTGGTGTAGCCAAAGGAGGTGTGAACATGGTCGAGAATCCCCTTCATCCTCAGAGACCAATTACCGTTAAGACAAAAAATACTTGTTATCATAAGATTCCAATGTTATAACAACTTCATCTCCTCTCCCATTCAAAGGTATTGGTTATCCTAGTGGTGTACAGTGTGTATCATACGTATACCACATAGATGCTGACCTATGTACATTTGCCTTTTTTTCACTATGAGGTACACTTGCGAACAAAATGAAAACAATATATGTTGTTAGGGACCCTCTCAAGAAAAAGCTGGCAAAAAATAGTGGGTGTCGCAGTTAGTCTTCTACTAATTTTTTTTGAAAATTTCAAAAAATACCAATTTTCAACCTCAAAATATTAAAAAAAAATATTTTCCGACTTTTCTCTTCCTCAGAACACCTAACATCTTTTTTCATGCAAATCAGTTTAGCCGTTTAGAAGAGAAAAAAATAATTTCAATTTTCCTTCCCCCCTCCTAACACCCCTCCAAAAGCGCTTGGGGGGCTGAAACTTTTGGAAACCGAGTTTCTCATAAATGTTAATCGATACTGTAAATTTGGTGCAGATATGCTTGGGGGAGCTTTCACATCCTTATTCCGCTAAGCCTTTTTTCCAAAGTAACTGTAACGGTAACGCGATACAAATTTCTAAGGAATATACCTAGTTTGCTTTAGTTTCTTTTGTGTTACATTTCGGACGAGTAACTATGATATGTATAGTTTTCCGGAAACAAATCCTTGTTTTCTTTCCTGTTGTAAATCTCTTAGAATGGAGCATGAACTGTCAGTGGCCAACAGTCACCGACACACAAAGAAACAGATAAGATCTTAGGGCCACTTGCTGGTTTCAGAAGGGGAGTATAACCTCAGGGAAATCACGTGTACTGATTGCAAGCCAAGCACCTGGAAGATTTTGTAGTAGATTTTTACAGCTCTAAATCAATACATTCAGTGAGTGAACTGCAAGTGCAATGATAGTGTAGCTTTCCTTAACCAAAATATTTGAAAAAATATTTTTTCTTAAAAGCTGAGGATGAGGACATAATTTAAAAGTAAAATGTCTGAAGTGTACCGGCGGGAAATATTTATCAATAGGCAGAAGTTCGTCTACAAATTTGAAGAGACATCTGAAGCTTTTTTTATTATTGTTATTTCTAGAGTATACTGAAACAGTACCCACACAAGCATTGCGGATAAAGCTATTGTCCAAATGTTAATAATTTCTTTACACGTGCTCTTACTAATACTATATTAATACTTTCTTCAATACTTCATTCTTGTTTAGTGCTATTCTGATTATACTTATGGAGATATGTTTACATGGAGAGATATGGAGAAAAAAGATTTCATTTTCTCAAGAGATTAAAAAAAACGAAATGTATATTGAGTGTAGATGAAGTAGGAAGTGTCGAAGTAGGTGAAGTAATATGTCGATTGGTTATCGTGACAATAATATAGTGATTTTCTACTATATACTCTTTCAACTTGAATAAGTAGGTTTTAAGTTAATCATCGAAACGTAAAAACTTTGACGTAAAAAATATTCTAAAATGTTTTATAGGATATGATTATCCTTATAAATTAATAATTAAGAATCGCGGTTAATATATACAGTGGCGTATTTACGATTTTGTTTCGGGGGGCTTTGAAAATTCTGCAAGATATTACATATACTTTACTATAGTAAGTAAGATTTCAGGGGGTAGCTTAAGCCCGGAAGCTCCCCTAAATACGCGACTAAACATGTTTGTAAATAAACATGTTTACAATATGCTATAGCAACTACCCACACAGCAAGGAATATTTCCTCAATCAAAAGAAAATATTTTCCTTGGTTACCAAAAGATTTTCCTTCTCTGGACATTTCCATGCTGGTTTCCCCAATGTATTCCGAATATTTCCCGAAAATATTTTCCCAAAAATGTTTGTAAAACATTTCAGAAATTACCTGGAGTACATTTTGAGAATGCTTGCTGGAAAGTAAATCCAGGAAAATATTCACAAAATATATTAGAAATATTGTTTTGGATCTAATTTAGTTTGTTTTCACTGTTGAGAAGGGAAATATTTTTGAAATGATACTAAAAATGTTTTCCATATGTGATACGGAAAACAATGAAACGAAATATACTCCACATATTTAAAAAATGTTTTCTAATACGTTATTTGCAATATTTTCTATTTTTACGAGAAAACGTATTAAATATATATTATAAAAAACATTTAGAATATTTTAAAAATAAATTATTTCATAATATAAGAAATATTTTTTTAGAAATGTTTTAAAAAGGTTTACTTAATTTTTACAAAAGTATTTTGGTAATCTTCTCCTATAACTTAAATATTTTCGTATGATATTTTAGTATTATTTCCGGAATATTTTATCAAATTTTGAATATAAAACTTTCTAACAGATAAAAGGAAACATTAAAAATGAATAGAAAAATGTTTTCCATTCTGTTTTGGAAAATATTTTGTGCCTTTAGTGAACAGCATGTTCTGATATAGGTCTATTATAGAAACATTTTTACATTGTTTCCAGAATATACTCTTCCGTTACTGGAGAAAACATATTCCTTGTTAGATCTGAGAAGTATCCCAAATATTTGCCGGAAATATTTTTTAAAATGTGTTTGGAGAACATTTAATGAAGTACAGGAAGGAGTGGCGTTAAATAAGCTTTCCGGGCTTAAGCCCCACCGAAATTTGTTTTACTATATTAAAGTAAATGAAATATCCTGCACAATTTTCACATTTCCAGGAATAAAGTTAGCAAAAATTCCGGGTTAAGTTTAGAGTTACCCCTCCGCTTTTTATAAAAATCAGGAAAATTTACAGGAGAAATGAAGTAAGAAATGATAATTTGAAGTTTTTATTTGATGTTTAGGAATGTAAGTTCGGCAGGAGAGTTATGTTTAATACGAGAAAAGATATGTGGAAGTTAGTACTATTTGCCGGATGCGAAAGCATTGTGGAAGGTTTCAGCAGCATGGTAGTTGTAAAATATGGCGAATATAGTGAACAGGTGTAACGGATGCGCAAAAATAATGAAGAAAACCTTTTGAATTTTTGTGAAGCACACGGAGTACTGAAGTTAAGTGAAATGTAACAGTTTTTAATACTTTAAGCACTGTTTTTTGTATGTTGCAAAGTCCAAGGGCAAATTCAGACTGGAGGGGCAACTCTAAACTTAAGCCAAAATTCCCTCCACGAAACAAAATCGTAAATACGCCACTGACAGGATGTGCATTCTTACAACGTTAGTAGGAAAATAATGTAAGGAAAATTTTCACAAATGGTAATAGAAATATTGTGTTGAATGTAATGTAATATGTTTTCAATGTTGAAAGCAGTGGTAAAAAGGATCTGAAAAGGGGGCGGTAGGCAGCGGATGACGTCACGCCGTTGCACCTGACTATCTTTGACCATTGTATTTTTTTTAGGAACTGGGGAGACGCCGTACATATTTTTTCCAGGTGGGGGCGGCGTCCCCCCGCACTTTTTACCCCTAGTTGAGAGAGAAAATGTTTTCGAAGTAACACTAAAAATGTTTTAAATAGGGCCTACATGATAAAGAAAACAGAATAGGCCTGTGAACACAATAAAATGTTTTCCAACATGTCATATGCAATCTTTTCTATTCTTACAAGAAAACATATGAAATATAATTTTTAAAATATTTCGAATATTTTAAAAATAAATTCGTTCGTAATATGAGAAATATTTTTAAAACGCCTATTAATTTTGTATGGAAATGTTTTTGTTACCTTGTCCTGTAACTTAAATGAAATATTTTCATGCAATATTTTAGAATTGTTTCCAGAATATTTTTTTTTTCGAATGCTGAATAAATTCTCTCACAAGAGTATCGTAGTAGCATTATTACCAATCATTATACTAATTATAGCAGCATCAAATAAATATTTTTGTTTAAAATTTGAAATTTATAATATCCTGTGACAAGGCATTTATTTGAGATTGCAAAATAGCATTGCTACATCAACCGTCATTTGTTTATCAAAAGTACCAGCATTCCTGGCGCGATATGTTGAATTTGAATGTTGATCTGTCTCTGTCACATTATCCCCACCTGTTCTCACTGCCTATTATCTTTATTTACAAAGATCTACGTTATTTAGCATCTTATAAGCATCTCTAAAGATTCATTTCAATTCCTCATCTTTTTCTTTTGATCATACCGTCTAGAATTGCCGGGAGAGCGATCTTCGCTAACGCAAGTTGCAACCACAGAAGAAGAAGAATCTGTCTGTGTGAAGTTGTGACAACAAGAACTTACAAGAAAAGTCGGTAAGTAGAACGATTACACAAAATAATTTAGTTTTATTGTCTTTAAAGTTATGACAAATTTATGTTTACAAATTAATAAAGGTTGTGGGAGGCTAGATTTCCACTTTTTATGTTTATACATAAAATACCGTGCAGGTTTCTTTTGGCTCACCATTCGAAATAATTGCTGAAAAATGGATTATTTTAATAATTTTCTTTTTATTGTCTCCTAAGTGATTTTCGATAGGCGATTTGAAATACGTCACATGGCATAGATGAAATTCAAAGGGAGCGTCAGAAGTAATTGTCGAAAAATTACAGTTATTATTTTATGATTTGCGTATATATATACGGGGCCGGATGTATGACGTAAAAACTACAGTGCAAAAAATACAAATCAGCCTGTACTACGTGGCCACTAAAAAGCACCAATAGGCAGGGCTCTAGAACACAGGTCTCTCTTCCCATTTATCTGTAATGTAGACAGAAATCAACGTGCCCTGCGGGGCTCTAACCCGCTTTCACTTGCTAACGCTCGCTCGGCAATACTATGTGAATTAAATATTTTACTTTGGTACAGAAAAAAAAAAATTATTAACCTATATGGGGACCTGTGTTCTAGAACCTTTCCGCACCAATACTATCTGAATCAGAGCAGGGCAAAGGTGGAGGACAGCAGGAGCGAGTGGATGCTTTCCAAAGGGAAAAGATGTGGGCAAGTCTACTTTAGGCAAGGCAGTGGCAATAACCAATTCATCTGAACCTGTTCCTGCACTTAGTTACAGTTCCCAAGAAGGGAAGACAGAAAACAACGTGCACTGCCGGGGCTCTAACCCGCCTTCACTCGCTAACGCTCGCTCGGATATTTGTGCTTTACAATGTTACTGCCTTGCCCAAAGTACAGAGTTACCAGGCGTATATTACCATTTTAATGACAGGTTATAATAATTTTGCGTGGAGTTTTACTTCTGGCGTGCCATTCGAAAACTCTGTTTCTTTCAGAAGTAATGTTCCGGGAGCATTGCTACTACTACTATTATTATAAACGTATTGTTTTGGATGCTCCGGGGGGGCACTGCGATCACAAAAACTGGTCTGGAAGAAACACTGCTCGAAATACTTAGTGAGATATAATTCTTTCGCCACTTTCTTTCTTGTGTATTCAATGGTTTTCGCCAAGCGAAGTATAAATTTTTCACTTGGCATAGATAAAATTCAAGGGGACCGTCAGAATTAATTGTCGAAAAGTTACAATTCTTTTACGATTTGCGTATTTATACTGAGTCCTGATGTGTGGATAAGAAGTACAGTACAAAAAATAGAAATCAATCTCTGTTAGGGGGCTACTAAAAAGCACGAATGCCATCTAACCAAGTCATAGAGGGTGAAGGTGGGGGCCCAAGGGGGTGCTTCCGAAGGGAGCAGTCACGTACTCTTCTATTTTGATGACGGGATAATGGCGCGTATATTACCATTTTAATGACGTATTCACGATTTTTTTTGGGGAGAGGGCCTTGGCTAACTTTGTTCCTGGAGGTGAGAAAATTCTGCAAGATAATTTATTTATTTTAATATCGTAAATACAATTTCAAAAGGCTTAAACCCGGAAGCCACCCTTAAATACACCACTGGGTTATAATAATTGTGGGGTTCACTCGAGCAGACGTTTACACCGAGAACAAAATTTATAGGGAAAATGTGAAATATTTTTCGTGAAGGAATATGAGTATGAATGTAAGTTATTTCTGTCAGTGCACAGCTTATTGAAATGGATTTTGAATGCAAATAGAGTAGAAGTAAGCGGCGGGAATTTCCAGTTCATACGTCAGTTGTGGACATCTGCGATGGCCGTAATATGATTTTTTTTTTTAAGAATTGTGTAATAGAGAGAGAAAGATTATAAAGTTTCTGCAGAGTAATGGTATGGTGAAGCGCGTAAAATCAACTGCGCAAAGTGTGGAAAAGATGTATTCACGAAGAAAAATTCAGAACAGAGGCAATAGCCTTACATACACTATTTTCAGTCGTAAAGGTGAGAAAGAAAGCGGGTGTAACACACGTGTATTAGCTGTGAAAGGTGTTTTTTTTAAAGGATCGAAATTAAGTGTTTTTGAAGATAAGAATAATTACAAATATTGTAAATGACCATCCTCTTTTATGCGTCCCCCTGTCGCTGACGTGCCTGCTCCCTACGCTGTCGCTCGGGCCTCTTGCTGTGCTTCTGCCCTGTCTCGGTTAAGTAACGTTCTTGTTTTTTACTGGCCACCTAGCACAAGTTGTTTCACTTTTTCTTTTAGAGCTCCTCATTTAGTGCATAGGAGGGCGCGGTTGCTTAGTGGTAGAATTTAAAATTGTTGAATTTGTTGAAAAATTATAATTCTTTCGCTAATTTTATTATTGTCTCTTAAATGATTTGCGGCAGGCGAATGTAAATACTTCACCTAGCATATATAAAATTCAATGGGGCCATCAGACTAGATTTGCCAAAAAATTACAATTATTCTTGTATTGTATTGTATTCAGGGTTTGCCCAAGTGGGTCCAGCCCGGAAAAAACCCCGGGTTTTTTCGGGTTGGACCCACCTGCGTTTTTGAGATTTTCGTTAGTATATTATTGGTGCAATTATGGTGATCACATTGGAAGTGATTCTTATCAGATTTTGGACTTTCCTTGGGCAAATTGGGTGCTTTCACGTTAAGGTATACAACATCCAACGTAAGGCCTTTATAAAGTTCTGAATGCACTGAATGCATTTAAAAAAGTCGTACCTTAGATTGAGATAATTATAGAACAAATTAATTTATGGAATGTGCTTATATCCTATGTGAAGTAAAATATGCAATTTTATATTTTAGAAAATACTTTCCGTGAATAGTGTGCTCGCTTACTCGGCGACGCCGAAGGACATTATCCCTCATACATCTGATGGGTTTAGGGCCATAGGTGCTGGTAGTACTAGTAAATATGTAGTGTATTAATAAAACTATTAGTATTATTTTTTATAATCTTTGATGGTAACACTGGTATTCTTCAGTAGAGTTTGGTTTTCCAACAACAGTTTAGTTTAGTTATTTGTTGCTACTTTTCAAATAAGCTTTCTGTATAATCAACACCAGCAATAGCGTAAAAATTCTTGTCAAATTTAAGAATCTTAATGTTTCGAAGAGTGCGTAACGCTTACTATTTCAAGTGCTGAATTCAAACTTTGTACTAGTGGAAGTTTCGATGTACAGTAAAGAAAGCTTGCATTTTCGGAAAATAATAACAAACCTTCGTCGCGAAAGAAGTGCTCGGGAAATTCCCGCAATTAAACGCACAAAGCATCGGAACTGAATACTTCAACAATAAAACTATTTGAAAAAAATGAAATGAAATCTTTCAGTTTTACGTCCCACAATTATGCCTGTGAGGCTAAAGGAGACCGTGATTATGAGAAATGAATGAAATGGTGGAATGAACCAAGTGGGAGGAAACGGAAGAACGCTAGAAAACTCACGAGCACGGTGTTTATCCACTAAGAAGTCGACGCGGCGCGAGCTGGAATCGAACCAGGGACCCCAAGCACCGGAGGTGAACGCTCTATCACTGAGCCACTGTGTCCCTAATAAAACAGTATATTTTCCGCTGTAAGATATTTAGTTTCATTTAAGACATATTGAAACATTTATTTTATGAAGTTGAATTATACAGGGTGTTTCAAAACAACACCGACAACGTTTTTGAGATGATTCCTGACACCAAGATAAGACAAAAAGTATAGACCAACCTGGTTGCACAATTGCTTCCTTTCGGACTTTTAGGCTGCCGAAAATATGAAAAGATGAACTTTAAAGGTCTATAGCGCCAAAACTATTGGACCTGCCGTAGTCATGTCGAGACCACTTAAAAACTGAGATGTGCACTCTCCAAAAAATACACGTTTCAGAATCCTGCGGTACTCACGCAACAATTTTTATAGAGTTAGCCTTGCTACTGGCATATAATTTGGAGTACTGGCCAACTACCTCTTGTTCATGTTTTCGGCAGCTTATAACTCCGAAAGGAAGCATTTTTTCACCTAGGTTCATCTATACTTTTTGTCTTACGTTGGTGTCAGGTATCACCTCCCAAAGCGGTGTCGGTGTTGTTTTGAAACACACTGCATATATGTTAATTGTTTTAAATTAATTTTCTGGGAGAACGGTCTTGCAACAAGTGCTCGGGAAATTCCCGTAATTGAACGCACAAAGTATCGGAAGTGAACTTCAACAAAAGAACCATTTATTTTACGCTAGAAAATATTTAATTTTATTTGAGACATTTTGAAACATTTATTTTATAAAACATGAGTTATAGATTGATTTGTTCTAAATATAAATTAATATATTTGTTTTCAATTAATATATTTGGTGTTCATATTTGGCGAATGTCAGTGAGGGTATTAGGCTGATTCGTTCTATATTTGTTAGTTCGTCTGCCTGTACCACACGTACAACAGGGTACCACTTTCCGTCTTTTAAGTTTAAATTTTCAGAGTACAAGTACGAGACAAACTAAATTTCATGTTCAGATTTTGACGGCATACACACCTAAAATTTCAAATTGGCGGGTATCCACGCCGCAATTTTCAGTTTTTCAAGTTGAAATTTTCAGAGTAGAAGCTCAAGACACACTAAATTAACTGTATTTATTTTGGCGGCGATCCAACGTAAAATTTCAAAATGACAGTCATTTTTCAAAACAGCAGTGAATAGAAAATTGTTGCAAGTTGTGACAGTCATAATCTTGAAATATAAATCACATTCTAACACGTTTACCCTAACGGCATTGGAATATTTAAAAAAAAAAAAACTCAATTAAACCCGAAAGACCCATATTGGTCCAGGTGTGTTGGGCTTTTTCAAAAAAGTCCGGGTTCTTCAAACCCTGATTGTATTGTATTTATTTTCACACGTTTTCATACAAATTGTTCACAACGTGAACGTATGAGTTGGACACGTCACAAGATCATTGAATGTGTACATATTTATACATTTAAATCTACATCCAATAGTAAAATAGCGTCAATTTAAGTAAAAGAGGTACAATTTTTCATTATTCTAATTTACATACAACGATATAAAACAATATAACAGTTTATAAAACAATACATTATACATATGCAAAAATATATATACACTTTAATCCTTATTTACTACAGACATTTTTAATATAAGTGATTATGGATTTGCGAGATATTCTCCTACAGAATAGAAGCAGTGCTAAAATAGTTAGTACTTGATTGCTTTATTGAAGCCGGATGTTTTGTTTTTTAAAGTGGAAGGAAGCTTGTTATAAATATTCACTGCCATAGGAAATGTACTATTCTTATGCACTTTTAAACGTGAAGACTACATTAAGATCGGACGCTTGTCTTGTATTATGCATATGAATATCTGAATTCAACCGGAAATTGCTTGTTATAGCTATCTATATATCATTTTTACAAATTTTAGAAGTTCATATATATATAAACATGAAAGAGATAAGATTTCAAGAAATTTAAATAGAGGTTTAAAAGAAGTTCGAGAAGAACTACAGTGCCAAGAATAAAAACCAACCAAAAGTCATACTAGTAGTGCTTCTCTTGTAAATATAAGATACAGCTTCTGTACAATGTGTAGGAATACGGCGCCGGTAGAAAATAGTATCTTATACAGTTGTCTTTCATATGCACGTACGCATTTTATCCATCGTAAAGGATTTGTAATTATTTTACACTTGTAAGGCTTCACTTATAAACCTAAAATACCTGTATATTACTTTGAATTTAATTCTATCGCCTGCAGAAATTTATTTTTTATAAATGTCTCTTTTCATGCATAGTTTTGAATTTTACCTGCATATCTTCCAAAATGTGGTGCGCCGAAAGTAATCCAGCACCTAAAATTTAAAGGTCTGAGTGACGACTGACTAATCCTCGCACAAGACAAGTCGATTAATTTAAAATAATCATTATTTAACTCATCATTTAACATAATTAGACACGTATTTCAGTTTTTAATTATTATTATTATTATTGACACAACTTAGAATGGAAAAAATAAGGCGGATACGCGGAAAGGGGTGAAAAGCATTTTAATAAGATGGCAACATCTCCGAATCCCTTAAGCTTAGAAACTTGATGCTTTGTATTTAGGCTCCTCATTCAAAATAATTTGTACGTGTTTCACTGATTTTTAATATTTTAGTAAAAATTTACAGAAAAGAGGGGCAAAGGAACAAAAAGTTTGGTTTGAAGGTTAGAAACACGAGCTTCTAATTTAAAATAATTAGATAAGTAATTAAGCTTTCTTATTTAAATGTATGTCCTAGAAGGGAAGAAGAAGGGTGCTGACGGGGATGGAGGTGGTAAAAATTATGAAATGAAATGAAAATGAAATCTTTCAGTTTAACGTTCCACGATTATGTCTATAAGGCTAAGGGAGATTGGTGGTAAAAGTTAGTAGACACGTGTCCGAGAGTTTTTGAAAATTCCGTATATTAGAGTGAAAGAGGCTCAATTGTTGGTCTGACAGTGAAGCGAGTACGTTTAGAACTAGTTGAAATGTTTAGAAAGTACGTAGTTCATCTCTGCTGCATGGGGTCCTTGGTTCGATCCCAGCTAGCGCCAAGCGGGCTTTGTGGTAGACAAACCGTGTGCGTGTGTTTTCTCGGGGCTGTCCCGTTTCCTCCCACTTACTTTATTCCACTATTTCATTCATTTCTCATCATCAGCGTCTCACCCTGGATGCATAAACGTGGGACGTTAAACTAAATGTTTCATTTCATCTTAATGTCCATGTACAAGTACCTGCTTCTTGAGTTATACATAATATTTTCAATCTGTGAACAATGCTAAACTGCATTACTACTCCCTGAATACAGCGTGGGTGTAAAGTCAGTTCTTATTTGCAACAATGAATATTTCTAAAACTAAACAACCTATCACAGTTTTATTTTCATCGAATACATTATTAGAGTGCACCATTTGGTTATTAAGTTACATTTCAACGTATGCACCCGCATTTTCCACAACTTCTAAAATGTTAACAGTTACACACGCCAGCTAAGCTGATGCTAGTTTCTAGGATAATCTAGATTAAAAATAGGTATTGACTTTACAACCACCGTGTATATTCTAAAACTGTTAAATTATTCCTCGTCTTCCTGTAGATTTCGTAATATTTTTTATAGATACGTTGCTTTCATCAATTTCTAATTTACAACGGCAGGGTTGGCTGGTTTAAACAGCTTTTTTTTTCTTTAAAAAAAACAGGTTTAAACCAAAAAAGAAAAAAACGAAAAATTCCTTAAATCGTGTGAACTTCATGGTGACGTCTCCATATATCACACCATCTGCATTACGTTTATCTACTTTTCACCTTTTAATCAAGGGGTCCCGTGTTCAATTCTCGGTCGAACCACAACCCATCTTTCAAGTGTAAACCAAGTAGCGATTCAAAGTGTGTCCCTTTAAGTGAAAGTCTTCTCCGTGATAACTTTGGTATTTCATAAGGATGTTAAGCCTAAACATACGAAACGAAACCAAATTGTATATTTCTACTTGCCTGAATGCCTGTTGTTTTATAAAGAAGCCAGGTTGCTTAAATATATTGATAGAAATTGGCAAAATGTATCAACTACCTACGTAGCTTCCAACATCAGCTTGGATTCGACTTTGTTTTAATTTTGTTGAATGTTATCTACATAACAAATTTGTCATTTAATATGATACGTTGACCTTAAAATTTTACATACAAATACATTTAAACTAATAATAGGATTTTCCCAATGGCTAAGGCGGGAGTTTCCCGATTTATATGTAATTCTGTATAATGTTTTTACTTCTGTAACTACTTATCTTTTTGTCCTTCTGAAATGACTCTTGACAATTATATTAACAACTAGGCTTATGTAAAGATCAGTATAACGTATTTTTATCAGGAGTCCTTCGTGAGTGAGTCGACAATCTTACTTGTGACCAATTAGTCCCGGTTTCGTGCCGAAATGGACAATTTCTCTTGGATGTAAGCCGAGAAGCGGTTTGGATTCCCTTTCAGTTTAACCTTGTTGTTCCATAATAACACCAAGACGAAACAAATTAATTTCTGTTCATATTTAATACAAATACATAGAGTAAATTATTTAAACAAAAAAAACTGTTTTTTTTCAATAAAAACCATGGTTTTTGCCAACCCTGTACAACTGCTTGAAAATTAGTATGTAACTTTTCTTTTATTGGAAAAAATAAAACGTCAGTGCAAATATTAATTTTTGAGGATGCGCCAATTGCAACTGACTGTGACATTGTCGTCTAAAATCAATGTAATTTGTTTAAGGGCATCAATTGTATGCTCTAAATTTCCATTACTATTACTTGAGTGCTTAATGTGTATTTCGTTACAGGTCTAAGAAATGAAAAACTGGGAGGTGACAGCTTAGAAGCCATCACAAGAAACATCATGAAAAAGACAAGTGCAATAGCTGAGCAATTTAGTTGGCACGGTGCAATTGGAAAGAGCTTTCCTCGTTAATCAGCAACGCAATAATAGGTAAGAAACTCTCCCTACTGTTCTTTAATCTCATTTTCAGAGTGGAAAAAAAGTTGTCATTTGAAGAGGGATACACTATGTTTAAAATATTGTATAAAAAAAAGGAAAACATTCTGGTGCCGTTTTTATTTTCTTCGCTTTAAATACTTACTATTGTGCCATGAATACTTCTCAGAATCATCTTCCTGTAAACTTTATTTCCCAGAAGCATATACTGCAACCGCTGTTATAACATTTAAAAGGCTTTGGAAATCCTTATTTTAGCAAAATGTGCAATTTTCCTGTCCTCAAGTGACACGTTACATTTAAGTGTCCGTGGAAGAGAGAGCTGAATATGTATAAAATATAGTTCATCCTTTTACTGAATTGTTCTGTCATGTTGGTAGTTTTCTTGAGCATTTCACGATTAATTCCTACATTATCAAAATTATTCATTTGTATAAGGCAAAGTAATATGTATGGCCTGCTCCGTGGCAAAGAAATCGAGCAAGGTAGCGGTCATCAAAGCCTTAGTAACCATCTCGGCATTCATCTGGTGCGACTGAGGGAAAAAGAATGATCGGGCCCAGATTTGAGATCGGAGCCTTCGGAATGAGACGCTAGTTCTTCATCAACTCAAATGCTGCCACATGTTTTCAAATTATTATTATTTTTAATATTAGGTTTAATATTTATAAGATGCTATACTTTTTAAAAATAAAAGTGCGACCGCTTCAACATGTTACAACGTCCGTAATTAAGCTACAGTCTGAGGTATGTCACTTTCAGCTTTAGCTGTTGTCTTCCTTGCCCTTTACATTTTCTTCAGGATGTTACTTTTGTAACACATTATTGTCCTCACAAGCTGCTGTAGGTCCTACACAAACATTTTAAATATTTTTGTAAGTTTAAGATGTAATAATTGATCTCTAATCATTCCCTGCTGTTATTATGTTATTAAACACTGCCTATTATTTTTATTTTCAGAAACTGCAACACGAGAGAAACGTAACTAACGATGAGATCGCGCAGATTATTGGGATTTAGCTTCAACATGCCATACAGAGACGAACAAGAAAATCAGTTAAGAATTCAGCTGCAGTTCCACAGAACTTGAACTGACAATTCGCAGCGTCGAAGTTAGAGTTAGTTGTGGTAATCAAAAGTGAGATTATACAGAAGCAAATAAGTGACATTTCGTAAAAAGATCTATTCCCCATGCGCCGTAGATTTGTGGAACATATTTTCAGCAACATACATAAACATTGTTGTTGTTGATTTTTATTGAATTAGCGTGTCAGTGACATAATTTTCCAGAACAAGTTTACAAGTTAAAATGTGAATTTCTGATATTTGAGAAGATTGTTCTTAATGTATAGAAACAAATAATAAGAGCAGCATGAAGATTCTGCTGAAGAGAATTTAAATAAATAAAGCCAGAATAGTGTACATTTATATTTTTATTTAACTACTAACCGATATGTATATTTATTATAGTGGACAGTGTAAATTATAACTACATAATGTTAGCTTGCTCTCATAATTTTTTTTTCCTCAAAATCTTATTTATGCACAGAATGTTTCTGGGTGTTCCACTGCTACTACTGGTATGTGGCAACGCCGTGTATGTATGTTGGGGTGTCTTATGTCATATTGCGAGGTTCAGACTGCAAATTAGTCTTCACAATCATCGCGTGCCAGTTTTCAAAGCGGCTATATTGGATTTATTATTTTTAAGATAGGAAAAGGATTGCCAACAATTGTTTCTTGAATTGGATGTCTAAACCTCAATCTTTTTTTTTATTATTGATCCAGTACAGCCGCTTTCAAAACTGGCAGGCGACGATTGTGAACACACTCTTATCCAGTTTGAATCTCGTAAGTCACATAAGACACCCCAGCATATATGCACGGCGTGGCCACATACCAGTAGCACCAGTGGAACACCCAGAAACCATTTGTGTAAATAAGATTTTGAGTAAAAAAAAAATGCTTAAAATTATGAGAACAAGCTAACATTATGTAGTTACAATTTACACTTATTTTTTATTTTATTTTATTTATTTATTTATTTTTGGTCTGAATCTGTGGGCCGCAATGGTTTCTCGTCATGAAGACAGAGTGAGGCAAAGGCGTCTAAGCAGGTAAAATTGGACAGAAGAATATTATGTTTTCTTCCAGCTGCTATGTCACAGTTTGGCCGCCTTGTTTTCGACCCACTATTTGTTCCCAGCAACAAGCCATTATATATACAGAGTGACGCAAAAGGCTGGAGCCCATAGGCCAACTCGGTTACTATTGCAGATATGAAAACAAGGTAAGATATGTAAGGACATTTTTAAATTCCAGCAACACTTTTGTTTTTGTACTAGTGTACCGCTCAATAAAGAAAATGCGTTACCATACATCATGTTGGGCTACACGAATGAAAGAATGTGTGGTTTAAAATTAGCTACACCGAGAAGAATTGAAAGGAGACACAGTGAAGGATAAACATGCAAATGCAATATCTACGCCAGTAGCGTAGCAACCACGTTGTTGGGGGGGGGAGGAAGCGAAATTGGGTCTTGCACTATATTTTTCATTGTGTCTTTCCGTTCCCTTTGGTCCAAATAATTTCAAACCACACTTTCTTTCATTCAGTGTTATCCAACAGTGGCAGCGTTGTACTTCTCGTTACTATTGGGCGGTATACTAATATAAATACAAAACTTTAAAAATTTCCTTCTATATCTTACGTTGTTTCCGTATCTGCAATAGTAACCGAGTTGGCCTATGGGCTTCGGATTCTATCATGTACAGAAAATATTCTGTAAATATTTCGTCATGTACAGAAAATATTCCCTAAATATTTTGTCATGCACAGAAACTATTCTCTAAATATTTTCTGAGATGTACAAAAAATATTCACTAAATATATTTTGGCATATGTAGGAAAATATTGTCTGTGTTACTGGTAAATAATTTTAAAATATTCCATGAGAAACATTTTAAAAACCATTCCGTTAACATTGTAAAAAACGTTTCAAATACATTTTCAGTAATGTTTGGAAATCGTACAGGAAACATTTTTTGGAAAACTTCTCTAACGGCGTATAAAATATTTCTAAAACGTTTTTGAGTATATTCAGAGAATGTTTTCAGTATTATGTGGAAAATGTTTTCAACAATATATGGAATATATTTCCTTAAGGGAAGTAGGATACATTTTCTGAAGGAAAATGTTGCCACGTTTTAGAAATGTTTTGAAAATATTTCATTGCTGTGTGGGTACTAATAGTGCAACACAGACACTGTAAAAAAAATCTCACAATTTTTTGATCTAAATATCCAATATATTTAAATCGAAAATTTTCTTGTATGCCTTATATCTGGAGAACTACACGCAGTATAGACATACCCAAACTATCTCTTAACTCAGTATAATGTGCTCATTCCGTAAAAGGGGGGCCGCTGTGGCTCAGTGGTAGAGCGTTCACCTCTGGTGTTTGGGGTCCCGGGTTCGATCCCAGGAGCCCGCCAAGCGAACTTTGTGGTGGACAAACACCGTGTGCGTGGGTTCTCTCGGGGTTCTCCTGTTTCCTCCCACTTTCTTCATTCCACGATTTCATCCATTACTCATCATCACCGTCTCCTTTAGCCTAACCGGCATAACCTTGGGACATAAAACTCAAAGATTTCATGTTTTTCATTCCGTAAAAAAATACGAAAACTCGATTTAGGGCCCGTTCGAAAGTTGTGTAGGCCCTGATCCAATTAGCCCAAAAGATCCAATATATTTCAGTTACAAATTTTCTTGTATGCCTTACATCTGGAGAACTACATATAACTAACTAACTCACTCTATGGTGTATGGAACCCGGAGGTTCAATGCCGCGTTCACAAAAGCTCTCCATTGACTTTTATCCTTAGCCAATTGGATCCAATTGAACACAAACTATCTCTAAACTCAGTATGATGTGCTCATTCCGTAAAAAATACGAAAACTTAATTTAGAGGCCGTTCAAAAATTTTGTGATCCCTGATCCGAAAACTAATTATTAGCATAGATCGCGATCCTTTGATGCATTTTTTTAATAATTCTTAAAGTTCTTGCCCAAGATCGCAATCTTTTGATCATTTTTTGGGATAATCCATAAAAGTCATGTACGCGTAAACTGCAAC
This sequence comes from Thermobia domestica, assembly GCF_964235325.1. NCBI lineage: Eukaryota > Metazoa > Arthropoda > Insecta > Zygentoma > Lepismatidae > Thermobia > Thermobia domestica. The sequence goes on along the minus strand of NC_137471.1, from coordinate 163,688,114 downwards.
GACTTTTAATTAAGTTACTTCTTTTCATATATATATATATATATATATATATATATATATATATATATATGCGTGCAACAGGAGTGCAATTGTGACAAAATGTGCAGAAATTTCCAAGGGTGCAAGTCGTGCAGTCGTGCAAGTTTCTCACACGTTTTGTACACGCTTCTCACTCCTTCTGTTGCACAAATATATAAATGTAAAAGAAGTGATCAAAAGTTGCAGTTTACGCATACAATTCTTTTTACAGTGCAGTATAGCATTTCAATAATAGCGCATTGTTTATTGTTGCTATTAGTGTAGATATGTTTGATCGGATCCATAATTAACGCTGATGAACAAGCCTAAACTGTCCGCATGAAGGGGTATAGCAGCGCTACTATTATCAACCTACAGTTCTAAACATTTATTACGATCGGGAAAAATCAGAATGTATAATAATAATAATAATGATAATAATAATAGTGATAGTAGTAGGAAAAATTTAACGAAAAGAATGTTTTTTGTATATGATTATATTCAAAGTATCGGACATAAATGTAACGCGTTACTTGTCTTGCTTTCGAAGTAGGGTAACAGTTAATTTTCTAGGGGTAGTAACGTTCCCTTACTGTTAACGATATGCAGTAAGGGAAAGTAAAGTGACTTATAGCGGGTTACATTTTTACAAGTAATTTACCCAACACTACCTCAAAGCCTCAACAAGTCTTCGATGGGTACCTGAAACAAGCTTTCGGAAAACTGATTCCATGCTATTTTCCAAAAGTAGATGTTACAAATGCATTCACATGAGAGTGTTTCATGCATAGTGTAAATAAAATTTTGTGAGAATAGCGTTCTATAATAAAATGAGCCTTGTAACTATTTGAATGACCCTCGTCTTTGTTCCTCTCACAACTGATGATATATGCCCAAACACACACACACATACACATTGACGATTTAAGAAGAGTCTCCCCGGAGAAACTGAATAAGCAACGAGTGTAAGTAGTACAATACTACTAAAATACTGGTTTCCCATAGGTTAAGCCCAATCAGAGAAATGCCCACGGAAATTTCGTCGTTCTGGTGCAGTATCCTCAGGCCACACCATGAAATCACTGCTCACACAATATTAAACACCAGTAGTTTAAGCAGTAACGCCCGCGGGGTTTTTCCAGGGAGGGAGGCTGACATACAAGCAAAATTGCAAATACAAGCCCCTTGAAACACACAATATAAGTTCTACTGCATGTAAAACAATTACTTACGCTCATGGCGTAAGTTTACTACAGTAATGTGTGTGAATAAGCAAATTTGTTTTGATATGTATTTTGAGGAATCGAACCAATTTTGATATACCAGGGGGCAATGTCCTCCTTGACTCCCATTGCAGGTGGGCATGAAAGTAAGGATATAATTTTTTGGTAAGGTATACGCGCAACTGTTTTCAAACATATAATGTTATTCATCATCCCCATATATGCTTCTTCTTTCGTAAAATTAAAATGGGTGAGTAATATGGTTACGAACTCTGAAAAAAAATTACCGGCACCCGCTTAAAATTTCCTGTGATATAGGCCTAAGTGAAAAGTCTCTCTCTTCGAACCCATCCATGGGAAGGAAATGTACTATCCTGGACAAAATGCATTAGGATTTAGATTTCTGGGCTATAGGCATTTAAAGCCATTTAGCTATTCACGTTTTGAGGGATGACTCCCTCGGCGAGCACACAATCCGGGAAAAGGGAAGGAAGAAAGGATTGGGAAAGGAAGGAAGTAGCCTAGGACTTAAAGTTAGGTACCACCCTGGCATTTGCCTGGTGTGAATGAGGAAAACCCAGGAAAACCTCATTCAGGATGGCTGGCATGAAAAAGCTTTTTTACACTTTTTCGACCGAGTTCCCTCACCAGGAATCGAACCCGGGACCTCTCACACCGAAGTCGAAAGCGTTAGCGACCACGAAAATGCATTAGGACCCGTATTCTGCATATCCTTAATACATGCACTTATAAGCGTAATATGTACATTGTGTTCTGAAGTCGTATCGATCATTTTCTTCTATTTACCAGTAACTGCTACTTCTTTAAAATTATCGAAAGATGAAAAAATAGTATCTTAATCTGTACGTGTCAATTTTGGACAAATCCTCACGCTATATTTATGCTGCACAATTATGACAAATTAAACACTTCTGTATCCAGGGGCGGATCCAGGGAAGGGGGCGATTGCCCCCCAGAAGAGAAAACTTTCTTATTATATATATATATAAATAAAACCCATCCCAAAGTTTGCAGCCTTTAAAAGTAGCAGTATGCCAACCCACCGCCCCCCAGAAGTCGGTTCTGGATCCGTCCCTGTCTTTATCTATTGTCGAAAACAATGTTTCAAAATAAAATTGAATTATCAAATTTCTTGTCAAATAAATGAAAAGAACACTCATAAGCATCTCTACTAAATGGGATGTTAAACTCAAAATGAAAATCATGAAAAGAACTGCCCTAGGTTTTTAAAAAAAAATCACCGAATGTATAATACAATGAAAATTTGTATTTGCAAATAAGACACTGTTTAAGAATTAGGATGTTTAATGTTTTATTCTAGATTATAAATTTCAAAATAGTGGTCATAAAGAGGCTGGTAAGAAGTTTATAGTGTGTACTAGTCACCGACCTTAATAAAAATAACCGCAATATATAATAACGGGCTGTTGGCAAACCTAGTTAGTATGCACAGAACTATAACAATATAAGAAGCCTCAAACTTTTATGTACAGTAAGGAACACTTCTGAATGGTACACCCATATGAAAATTTACGGCAAAAGTGTAACATCCAGAAGTGTCCCTCCCGGGGCTAAGCCCCGGTACTGTTTTGGTTGCCGGGGCTCAGCCCCGGATCTTTTCTCGTTGCTTTTTTAAAAAAAAATATCTCCGCATCTTAAATAATGTTGATAAAATCCGTACTTTAACTTTCCTTTGTCACTGTTTCGGTAGCTCGTATTAATGTAAAATTCAAGTGCATTATTGAGGCAACCAAGGAGTGAGAAAATAGCAGAAACAAGGTTCTTTTCTCTCCGGTCGCTGCTGGTAATTTTCTTTTTTCTATTTGTTTTTCAACAGGGGCTATAGCTGAGCTATAAAATCCTTGGAGGAGGAGGACTCGGATAGTGACAGAAACTAAGAAGTTCTTTCTTCTACTGTCTTGTGTGAGCTTTCTAGCTTTTCAGAGTCCTTGCAAGAAAATACTATAGCCCTACCGAAGGCAAACAAGCTCATATACAGAACAATCGAGGTGTTTAAGGCCCATAAAGAGAGAGGGGGCATATACTGGAGAGAAGTACAGAGAGCCATAAAAGAGAAATATTTTAAAAAAGTTCCCTTGAAAATGAGTGGCAGTAAAAAACAACGCTTCGGAAATTAACAAAGGACAGCTCTATGAACAGAAGGTGCTTGACTGAGAAGGACACTGTGTGCTCCGAAATGATGAAAATTATTTACCCTGAGTTCTGTCCGGAAAATATTAATGTTGATTATAGCGAACAAGACTTGAAAGAATTGTGTGAATTGTTTTCTTCGTGTTTTCGAGAAACTATTCAAACTTTAAGGATAGTGGAGGCACGCAGGTCTTGGGGAGAATGAAGGTACTAATGCAGTGTGTGCAAACGATACCAGTCAGCAATGCTGAGTGTGAGAGGGGTTTCAGTGTAATGAATAATGTTGTCACGCCAACTAGAAACGCTCTATCGGTTGGAAGTGTGTCATCTTTAATGACAATAAATAATAATGGTCCGCCATTGTCCGCAACCCCTCCCGTACGTTAAGCGCTGGATATCACAAGGAAGAAACACCGCTCTCTCAAGTTGCTAGGAAAGTAATCAAGGCAGAAGAAAAAAAATTGAAGGAAGCTTTGTGGAAACTACTGTGACTTAACTGCATCCATTGTCTTATAAGAGGTAAATTCAGCTATTTTGATATTATTATTCACATAAAAATTATGTGAAAATTCTACGTTGTCATGAGATTTGCTTGATTTGTGTTTGCACAAGGTTTCCCAACTCTATTTAATATGGAAGTGCCTGGAATTTTACAAGATTTGACTAAACCGCACACACACACACATTATATATATATATATATATATATATATATATATATATATATATATATATATATATATATATATATATATGGTAGCCAGGAAGGGATCCGGTACTTTTTTATCACGAATTTAAACACTGCCCTTACTGTACATCCCATTATCCCTTAAAGCCACTTTTAAGGTAAAATAAAATAACGAAAGTTTGGTTTGTTTCAGTTTACCGCCTCACGGTTATGCCATGACGACTAAAGGAGACTTGGACTTACTGATTATAATGGAATCTGAACCACTTTTTCCGTTCAACTGTGTCCCACCGGGAAATGAATCCACGCGTGCCGTAGGCAAGCTTGTTAGCCACTAGACCAAACGGGTGTCTAAAATAACGAAAGTTAAATATTAAATGAAATATTACATGATAAAACACACGACGGTATATATCCCTTGAATCAAATTACATAAGAAAGAAAAGTGTTTAAATCTTCTTACCTTAACGTGATGTGTTTTGTAGAACCAGAGATTCCAGGATCGTCATCATCTTCTGATTGAGTGTTCCGTGCAATCACTTTATTAATACAAGACATGTGTTTAGTTCTCAAGTGCGATAATAAAGCACTTGTCGATCCTCCTTTGCATCTAAGTACTTTTTTACACAAGAAGCATTTAGCTTCTTCTCTAGTCTCGGCACGTTCAAAGTATTTCCACACTTCACTCCGTGACATATTGTGCTTTGCTTCACCTTAATTGCTACTTTCACCCTTATCTTGCAGGTCACTGAAATGAATATTAAATGCTTGCTCAGTGCGTTTGCGCAGTTGACCTTGACAATCGTTGCACCATATGCACCTGCAAATGTTTACTATCAAAAGCTCGACACATTATAGGCTTAAGACTTTTAGGTTCCAAAACGTTCAAATTAGAATAAAGTACATTTAAAGACGTTATACGTTAGGATTTTGTTTTATGTATTACAGAAAATGACATTTTCGTACATTTGATTACCAGTATATTTTAACAATGTTAGCTATTGTGCACATCGAAACATCTTTTAATACAACAATATTTCAGTTTTAAGCTAACATCTCTTAAACAAAATAAAATATTAATAGAACTTTCCTTACCTGGAGTTGTTATTCAAATCTGGTACAAGTAACATTGCCAAAGGGGGCCAAGGACGCGGGCGCTACCCGTAGACTATACCTGCACCCCAGACTGGTAGTATATATTAATATTGCGCAAACAATGTGAAATTAACCTGTTCAGTATAACTCCCTCAAATAAAATGTATCCACCCTTCGATTGTGTCCCCAAGAAATTAAATCTGATACTGTAGCAGGTGGTATAGCATATCATAGCCAGTTTAGAAATAGAATGGACCTAATATTTTTATTTTACTTATTTTTATAATTTTTAATTTTCCTATTTTTAAAATCAAATGCACTTCACTTTCCTAGAATCACACTAAGGGAGAAAATAATACCTATATGAGGTAGAACATACCGCGTAGAGGAAGCCTTGTTATTCCATTGTTCAAAACTGTTTGACGATGAGAGGCTAAATCAATATTTCGTGCGTTGATATATATATATATATATATATATATATATATATATATATATATATATATAACGGCAACTTAGGGTATAGATTCTAAACGCGAGGGGACTCCGTCCCGACTTCGAAAAAATATGTAGGCGTCGCCCAGTTGTTAAAAAAAATACAATGGAGAAAGATAGGAAGGGGGAACAAGCGTGACGTCATGCTGCTACCTTCCGTCCTCCTACCTTTTCAGATCCACTTTTACCCCTTTTTATGACCCCCAAATTAGAACATTTTAGATGGTTTAAAATTCTTGTATTTTTGATCATAGCAACTTGACCTGTAAAGAAGACACAAAATTTCTCCATTAACTGTACAGGAACGAAATAGGATCATTCTTAAGAATATGAAGCTTCGACATAACACTCCATTTGTGATGTGTGTCACTGCATGAGACCACTGCGTGGTAGCGATTTGTGTTCATTCAAAGCAAAATGTGCGTACATCAGCACAATACAAAACTGAAAAAAGCTATTTATTAATGCTTATTTTCATTACCGCAAACTAAACGCAAATATTACGTAGTGTCGAGCTCGAAAACCGCTTGTGAATGAGGGCTCAGAGCGCTTGAAAAAATTGATTTACAACAATAATTTTGTACTCTGAGTCCAGGAAATGAACACCAATAGGCCTACATACATTTCAATTTCTTACCGGCAAACAGTTATTCGGATTTTCGGTATACAGTTCTAAAACAAGCCAAAAAGTTCGCTATAGTAGATTAATTCAACGACGGTACTAAGAAAGAGCTGTTTCAAAGATACAATACACAGTAATATTTGAAAAGGCGGTAGATGAGCCTCCGTAGGATTGCCTCCGTCTGTCTTGATTCGTGAAGACAATAAATCAAGCAATTTTTGTACTAGTATTACCATTTCTTCTATCTACTACATAATATTACGCAACTCTATCATACAGGGCACAGTGTTTCATTTCCGTATTCTCCTCATTAAATTGATAACTTGTGACTATAAATATCTATATATTAAAATGCTAGGTTTATATGTTTGTGTGCAAAGAAAAGTTTATATGTTTATCTCCAATCCTGTTGACAATGAGATCTCGAAAACCACAAGTGTTAGAATCGTGCCATTTTTGCTGGTCGATTCCAAATTTTGTGTAGATTGGCCCAGTTCCAATTGAATATTTAAAAAACATGGCCATTATTTCTTTAATACATTTTTTAGGGTACACTGGAAGTGTTGACATTTTAAAAAATAACACATTCTTTAAGTTATACACTCCAACACAACATGTTTGTATACAGTGGTTGTATATTTCTCAGGCGTTTGTTTCATGATCAATTGATAATGAACCGAAACCGGTTTTTTGAAGAAAACCGATACCGTTTTTTGAAAACCGAAACCGTTTTTTTTTAAGAAAACCGGCTTCGGTGAAAACAGGTTTTGAAAATTTTGAAAAACCGGTTTAGGTTTTTCTTGGAAAGCGGAAACCGAAAAACCGGTTTTTGCGCCTACCACTAGTTTATACTCTATGTGTGTGTCGTCTTTTTAAGCGTATGAGTAATTGTATGTTTATCTGTTTATTTATATATTTATTTATTTATGTGTACTTATATATATTTATAATATTATTTAATTATTTATGCCAATTATTTGTTAGTTTAGATTAGTTGTGCCAAGATCGTCCTTTTGATGTGTATGTGTAATTTACAACAGATAGGAAGCCTCGGTATAGAGAAATACGAATTAGAATACTTGAAGTGGATTGGCTGCTGCCAGGAGCCAATCAGAAGCAAGATATCTCAGCTCTTGTGTGTATATAAGACTGCACGTTTCTCATGTATCTCATAGTGTCTGATGAAGCCAAAATGTTAGTTGGCGAAACTGTAACACGTATGTAATATTTTTATGTGAATATATATTGTTTTGCTCAGCAAATATTTATTTTAAGTATATATAAAGCAAAGCTTCTACTTATAGAAAATATTACATGTGTAACGATAAAATAGTATTGTAACGCCGCTAGTGGCGCATCGAGCCGGAAGCTTCATATCGTGTGGAATGAGTTGATAGCCGGTAAATTTGCAATTAAGTTTGGGAGTGAGATGCGTTTTACTGATAAGTAATGTGTCAAATTGTTCCTCGTGTAATAGTTGTTAAAATATGAGTTTATGAGGTGAGTACAAGAGAATGTTGAGAAAAAGAAATAAAAGTCATAGTCAAATAACTAAATACATGATCACTATGAAGTTAAATAGTTGTTTCGGGTGGAGATACATGAAAGTGCATGTGCGAACCACTGTAAGTGTCATGAAAATCGAGGTGAAGAATGTTGCGAGCTGCGTGCTGAACGTGTTTTAATATTAATGGTTGTGCAAAAGAGGAACGTTTTGAAGAGTGTGGATGACAAATGCTAATAAATTATGCATATAAAGAAATTGTTTAGTCTTTCGAAGTCTCACCTTTTCGATTTTGAACATAATGAGTCAATAGTGGTACTACAAGTTTCGGCCTGAATTCTTCAGGAGCAAACCGAGACTTGCACTTGTAGCTGTATGTAGGAGGCGGGAATTAATACCAAGTGTTGCTGATTGGAACTTGTTGCAGATTCGGACAGTTTTCATAGGAAAAGGAAAAGTGTGCACCTCCTTGTAGGATAACAGGTTCATAGGTTGCACCTGTTAGTAGGATATACTTTGTTTTCTTGACAGCGTTTACCTGGGACAGGAATTATTCCTAATGAGCAGGATTGTTCAAATCGGCATCTCTTCTTGAAAATTAAGATTTGTTTATGCAAAAGGTCGTTGAAAGTATCCTGTGATGTTCTCAGAATTCGAACTATGTACGTTGGTCCCTGATTGTTGCGAATACGGATGCATTTTTAAAGGTGTATCCCACTTCAGGAAGTTCAGCCTATATATCAAGTGTTATAGATAGAGGGACCCCTCGTACTACTATTGACATGGTATGTGGCTGAGGTTGCTAGTGTCGGATGTTGTTGAGAGAAGTTAAAGTTGCAGTTTTCCTGAACATTTCGAAACTGGATTGTCACGAATTATTTTGCAAAGTTAGCCGACTGTGATTTAATGATGAATATATTTTTTGTTTCTACCATTTGTGAAATATCTTTGCGTTGCCGATACTGGAAATGTTAGAGAAGTAAAACCTTCGAACTAAAGTACTTTGTATTGCAGTTTTGCTGTAGCAAGCTGTAGACAGGCTGCAGAGGAGGATAAGCTGGTTGGAGTCAGAGTCGGAGCTCGAGATGCTATGTGCATTTGTATGCTTCTTAAATGGTGGTGAACTCGTTGATGATGCTTGGTAGTTGCCACTGGTCGGAGAACGAGAACTCTGGGAACTTGGTTCAGTGTATGCTGAGCATGAATGAAATTGTGGAATGAAGAAAGTGGGAGGAAACTAAAAAAATTCCAAGGAAACCCAAGCACACGGTGTTTGTCCACCACAAAGTTAACTTGGCGGGAGCAGGGTTTGGACCCGAGACCCCATGCATCAGAGGTGAACGCTTTACAACTGAGCCACCCCAGCAATTTTATCTTAAAAGGATGTATGAAAGACTTTCCATCGTCAATTATCATATGCGGTAAAATAACCGAACTGAAACAGTATTCAAAACTATGTGATGAGAACAAGATAAGAGTGAAAATGATCATAATGATGATTAAAAATTATACTACTTGTGTACTCCAGCCAAATTACGTTCGTGAAAACTCTCAATTTCTTGCAACCTGTCGCCTGTTAATGAATTAGCATCACTGTGCGCCCACATGAGTGCAATAAATAGAGTCTAGACTTGGCAGCTACGCCTCACTACATGTGCGCCAGCTGAGAAAGTATGTGAATGCACTACGTTTTACCGGCAAATCAAAGTGGCTAGCAACCTATGAAAAGGTTACGCCCTCTGTAACGTGAGTGATCGAAAAGAATTTATTTACAAAGTGTAAGTGGAGATCTGTGCTTTATCGAAATTTTATAATTAAACGGTAAAAAAACTAAAAAAAATCAAAAAGAAAAAGAAAAATGGGCGTACGGAACTTTGATCCTTAGCATTATAATGTAAGTAAACATATATAACACAACTTAATATAGACAGATTGATTCAATATAAATACAACACAATTAGAGAAAATAAAAAATGTGTTAAGTGATAACGAGGACGGAGAATGAGGGGAGGTGCGAAGCACAAGTTTACACATGTGTATTGTTAATCAGACAAATGAATGTGTCTTTTGCGTAGGGTCATCTCTATGTGATGATGGGAACCGGAGAAGCCAAACTGAGCTGAAAGTGATTACTGGGCAGGATATGATGGATGAAAATGGAGGATGCTAATGAATAACATAATCAGATATAACCTTCAGCCCCAGATTAGCCCTAATTCGTGACCTTTTTTGAATTATTTGTAAACAATTGCAACAACAGTTTTCTTAATTGGTATGTTAGCAACTTTGGGTAAGACACTTGTCGGCTTCCGAGGAAGATGTGGATTTCGTATTTATATGCCTAAAAGACCTCCAAAATGTGGAATTAAAATTTTTATTCTTGTTGGTGAAACATTATATTACACAACAAATATAGAAGTGTATATGAGGACACAACCAGAAGGCCCGTTCCAGATAGATAACAAACCTGAAGAAGTAGTGAAGAGATTGTGTCAACACATTCATGGTTCATCTTGTAAAGAAGCGTTTTTACAATAATCGTTTGCAAGCTGCAATTTTGTTAAATAAATGGAATGAGACAGTAAGTTAACTATTATAGGGACAATTCGTAAAAACAAGAGAGTTGCCCCCGCGTTTGTGAATGCCAAACGGAGGAAAGAATACAGTAGTGTATTTGGTTTTCATTGGAACTGCACCATTGGTTCGTACGCATCTAAGAAAAATCTGTGTTTAGTGCTGATCTCAAGTATGCCCAATGACGTCAAATTAGATGAGAGTTCCAGAGATCGTCACATTTTACAACGATACTAAAGGTGGGGTGGACATAGTAGACCAGATACCTACTGAATATGACGAAGAAAGAAATTCTACACGACGGCAAATAACGTGATTTTATCACTTCTAAAATGTAGAACCGACTAATAGTAATGTTATACATTTAGCGAACACAGCAAGCTTTTTCGGATTGACTCTAGAAGATGCTTCTGTACCTAATCATGAAGGAAAGCGAGGACGATGTTACATGTATAAACACAGTAACGCCAGATATTTTGCCAAAAGTTCTGTAAGTGGATTTGCCTAAGTCACGCAAAAATGATGTATGGAGACTGCTGCAGAATTGAAATGTGAATATACCGCTATTAGGAGAAATCCTGGTTTACTTCTTTCTAGTTAATAAATATTTTATTTTCAGTACCGGTATTTAAGCAATAAAATAGTCACATAATTATCGAACTTCATTTTATCAAGGAAGGTATTGCCTCAATAAAAATGTATAGTTTCGCTTAAAGCGTATCCACTGTCTGGTGTTTGTATTTAATATTGTAAATATAATACAAATTTAAATCCTAGTTCACATCTTATCAGACAAAAATGTTCCTGGTTCCAGGAGTCAAAATGTTACCATTCATAAAAAATTTTTTCACCTTACCACTATAAGGTTAAGAATAATGAATCTCACGAGGGTAAAGTGTACTGGCAGGGCGTAAACATTAGGGACAAGGAGTATGCTGATAGCGATTTGGTGTGCGATCTAAAATGATGTAGTATATATTGCATGAATAAAGGGTGCTGAGTTTGGAAGCGTTTGTTGATATAGGTGAGATTTACTTTTTCGATATATTACTGTAATATGGAAAAGTTATGCATTGGTATAGCTCCAGAGTGGAACTAGGTAATCGTACAATGAAAGGTATGTGGAAAACTTTTGGTTAGAAAGTCAACAGTTTTTTTTATAGATTTTGAATAATGAAGCTATCCACTCTGTAAATCTGTATGTTAAGTTTGGCAGTAACAAATCTTTGTATGTACTTAGGATCGTCTATGCATAAAATACAAAAAGACGACATCAAACCGCAGAAAAGTTAAAGTTCGAGCTACTGCTTCGGGAAAAATATTTGTGCTATCTCTATGCTTTATCATTTCCATTGTGAACCCAGTAGTAAGGCTACGGCTAGAGTCTGCGTTTGACAGTTGGAGATGCAGTGAAATAACGTTATCATTTCTTGGTAGAGAACACTCAATTAAAAAAATTTAAATGTTCAACTCAGATGGCAAGAAAAGAGTGAGAGTGACTTGGACAACGTGATCCCACGCTAGAGAAGTGTGCCAAATCAGATGTTTTATATTCTGCGTTTAATGTGGTGATGTACAGTAGAATGCTGCTCAAAAGTGCAAAGAACAGAAAACCACCTTTAAACTATACTACAAAAATGTACAAAGTGTTACAAACAATTTTACAGACTGTGCCGTAAATATGGCTGTTTAGTGGTGAGCGAAAAATGTCTGAAAATATCGATAAGGAACAGTGGAATGTCGTTTCTCGACCAATTCTCTACATAGAAATAAGACCGCAAGACGATAAAAGCGGATTGTTTGTAGTATTAAAATTAATGGGGCAGCAGACTACAGAATGATCTCGTACGTGAGTGTGAAACTATTTGAGCAGAGGTAAGTCTGTCCAAAAACAGTCTTCCTCGGGTGTTTTAGCAGACCATATAGGAACAGTGCTCAAAGTTTACTTGAAACATGCCACGAACATTTCTAGATGTCAGAAGGTGACAAAGTTGCTCATTTTGGTGGCTATAACTTGGTGGATCTACAATAAACATGGGATAACGTCAGACACAAATGAAATCCCTTTGTTGACTATTCTACTCAAGCACTCAATTTGGGATAGTACAATTTTTATAGCACGCATAAAAATAACAGCTTAGATTATATCATATCTATTCTTCCAACAGAATGCGACATCTCATATAAACTCTCAGCACGTGTGAGATTTTTGTCCTTTGTGGATTATCATTTACTTTGCAATATGTGAACCTTGAGTAAATGCCTTGATAAGCTCTTTGCATCTCTTTGGTGACTGACTTGCGTTCAACTACATTTCAAGGTTTTAGCGTTGACTATATCGTCTTCCACACTTCTCACGTGTAAGGTTTTGATCCTGTGTTGCTCAGCAGGTATGAACGTTGAATAAATTCTATTCCATAATTTTTGCAAGGTGAGATTTTGCTACTGTTTCGATTCACATGTGTGCAGCCAATTTCAAACATAGATTAAATGCCCAACCACACTCTTGACATGTGTGATGTTTTACTCCTGTGTGGATTAACATGTCTCTAGCCAAACTTTAACGTTTATCGAATGACATACCACACTCAGGGCATATTAATGCATATTAACATGTGTGGCCAGAGATGAACTTCGATTAAACTTCTAACCACACTCTTAGCATACGTGACCTCTTTTTCCTGTATGGATTAACATGTGTGTATCCAAACTTAAACGATATTTCAATTCGCCATCACACTCATAGCATGTGTGATATTTTGTTCCTCTGAGGATTAACATGTGTGCAGCTTAACTGGAACCTCGATTAAATGCCTTAACACACTCTTGGCATGTTTAATCTTTTTCTCCTGTGTGAATTAAACAAATGTAGCCACACTTGAACATAGTTTAAATCCTTTACCACACGCTTGGCACGTGTAAGTTTCTTTTGTGTGGACTAACATGTGTGCACCTAAACCTGAACCTTGACCAAATGACTTATTTCACTCTTGGAAAGTGTGATGTTTTTCTCCTGTGTGGATTAACATGTGTGTAGCCAAATTAGAGCGACGAGTAAATGTTTTACCACACTCTTGGCACGTGTGAGGTTTTTCGCCTGTGTGGATTAACATGTGTCTGGCCAAATTTGAACGTTGAGTAAATGACTTACCACACTCTTGGCACGTGTGAGGTTTTTCTCCGGTGTGAATTAACATGTGTTTAGCCAAAGTCGAACGATGAGTAAATACCTCACCACACTCTTGGCACTTGTGAGATTTTTCTCCTGTGTGGATTAACATGTGTGTAGCCAAATCTAAACGTTGAGTAAATGCCTTAAAACACTCTTGGCACGTGTGAGATTTTTCTCCTTTGTGGATTAACATGTGTCTGGCCAAATTTGAACGTTGAGTGAATGACTTACCACACACTTGGCACGTGTGAGGTTTTTCTCCGGTGTGGATTAAGATGTGTTTAGCCAAATGTGAACGTTGATTAAATGCCCTACCACACTCTAATCTTTTTCTCCTGTGTGAATTAAACAAATGTAGCCACACTTGAACATAGTTTAAATCCTTTACCACACGCTTGGCACGTGTAAGTTTCTTTTGTGTGGACTAACATGTGTGCACCTAAACCTGAACCTTGACCAAATGACTTATTTCACTCTTGGAAAGTGTGATGTTTTTCTCCTGTGTGAATTAACGTGTGTTTAGCCAAAGTCGAACGATGAGTAAATGCCTTACCACACTCTTGGCACGTGTGAGGTTTTTCTCCTGTGTGAATTAACGTGTGTTTAGCCAAAGTCGAACGATGAGTAAATGCCTTAAAACACTCTTGGCACGTGTGAGGTTTTTCTCCTGTGTGGATTAACATGTGTGTAGCCAAATGTGAACGTCGACTAAATGCCTTACCACACTCGTGGCATATGTGAGCATTTTCACCTGTGTGGATTAACATGTGTGTAGCCAAATCTGAACGTTGAGTAAATGACTTACCACACTCTTGGCACGTGTGTAGTCTCCCTCCTGTATGAATTACCATGTGCGTAGCCAAACTTGAACATCCTCTAAATTCCTTTCCACATACTTCACAAATCTGAGATTTTTCACCTGAATGCACAAACTCACCACTTGACATGGTTGAACTTTGATTAGAGCGTTTATCACTATTTTGGTACGTATGACGCTTTTCACTTTCCTGTGTCACCATATTTTTTGTCAAACGTGATCGATGAAATCCTTTGCCAAACTGCGTAGAAGTATCAGATTCCCCATAAGAATGAGAAATGGCTTTATTTAATGCAGTAAACGTATTCCCTTCTCCGTGGAAAGCAAAGACGTTATCGCGCCTGTAACAAATTCAACAAACAATGAAATTTAAATGGAGATAATGAATACGTAGCAAGAAAACATGTAATCATTCGGTATGTTACTTGATAAAGTTACGCTATATTACATGTTTCATTACATTAAATATTGTAGAAATATGAAATGGAGTACCATATCACTATTGTCTAAAAATAAGTTGCTGTAGTTTGTTTCACTATATCAAATTAAACTATCATTTATATCGTGGTGGACATAAGTCTATGACCAGGTATTGTCTACTGTCTTGACACAAATGCACAGTATGAGAATTAAATCTGCCGTAACTGTAGTTTCGTGTGGAGAAAAAACCAACTTGCGATCCCAAGGTTTAAGAACAACTCAACGTATTAATAGAAACTGTACCGAATATAATTCACTTATATCATCATAAGAGGAACACGAAAGGCGTTTTCAAACAAATTAAAAAATTACATACAACTTTCCAAGCTGAGGCAGAGAAACTTAGAGTAACAAGACTAAAGATGAATCATTTACAGCGTTGTGAGTAATCATTTACAGTGGTCTAGGGGCTTGACCAGTAATCACGAGGTTCTTCGACCAATTACACGTCAAGCATTTTTTTTACTTTAGGAGTTTTGATGGAAATAGATCGGCGATAAAACACGCTCCATTACATTCAAATATTTGAATACTAGTTTGCTTCAGCACTTGAACTATCAAATTTTCAGGAGTAATACTAATAATAATAACAATTATATCGAAGAATATTTAAAAATTAAAAACTTATTATCGCTCAGGTCTTACCATTACAAGCAGAAACGTGATATTAGGCAAAAAAATATTTAAGTTTTGTGTAATGTTGCCCATGAAAAGACGAATTTCTCATCTCGATTCTAAAACAAACCAAACAAAATCGGATTGAAACATTTTACTTCGAGACAGGACAAGGTTAACTCACACTATAGTCATGCTTTGGAGATGAGAATCGAGACGAGACCAAAACTATCGTAAACATTTCTCATCTTATCTCGATTCTAGAAATAATGTATGCCACTCTTTAAGCAACAATTGCTCTGTAGACTGAATCTTGTACATCATTTTGATAGTTTGTATTTCTGAGCTCACTGAATTATGGTCTGTGTATATATTTTTGTAGTAAAGGTTGTTAATTACATCTGCAAACTTCACAAGTTAGTTTATTACAAGCTTTAGTTTTCAATCATATTCAGTTCTTTCTTTTTACAGTTTTTTTCTTGAAAACGTACAGTAGAATATATTCTACAC
Source organism: Thermobia domestica (assembly GCF_964235325.1). Classification (NCBI taxonomy): domain Eukaryota; kingdom Metazoa; phylum Arthropoda; class Insecta; order Zygentoma; family Lepismatidae; genus Thermobia; species Thermobia domestica. The sequence continues at coordinate 163,672,129 of NC_137471.1, read as the reverse complement.
GAAATATTAGCGGATATCTTTCGTTTAAATTTGAGTAGCTGTAGACGTGTCTCATGATGGTACGTAACCCCTTTCCCGAAACCCCTTCGACATCTTCTGTAGCTTAGCCAGCATAATTATTACTTAAAAACAACTGTAATTACGGCTCTTGTGAGTTTAGAATCCCTACTTTCTACACGAAAATTACATCGAAACTTTCCGTTATAACATTTAACTTTCCTTTATAACATTTAGCTAGTTGTAGGGAAACTTTCCGTAATAACATGTAGCTAGTTGTAGGAAAGTATCGAGAGGGTATGTGCTGTTGGTCCTGACACTTCTCCCCAATCCCGACTATTTTGTAACTTATGGCTTACGCTACGGGTTATTTTACAGGGTTTAATACAATGTGTCCTCATACGAGATTAATATTTTTATTATTATTACTGAATATTTGAGACCTCAATATTACGTCACACTGCCGTAGCAAAGCTGGGATAAATGCAATAAACAAGTGACAAATCTTGGGAAAAAGACGAAAATTAATTTGAAGGTTACGATTATATTTACAAGAATCTAACAACTACCAAAAAACACGATTTCAACCACATTGCGACCGTTCTCCGGATTAAATTATAGCAATCTTCCTACAACTGCTTTTACAATACCATTAGTTATACAGATAACGTGTTGAGTTTGGATCTGATTAGCCTACTGTCGACAGTTAATTTCCATCAGAACCTCGGCGAACACAATTAAAAATAAAGCAGAGTGATAGATAAAAACAAGAACTGAGTAATGTAGATTTTTCATGTAAGTAAATATGTTTTGACCTTGAGAGCAACAGAGATTAATGTAGCTCATAAAAATTTTTCTTGTTGATTTTTAATTCCATGTAGATGTGAGTGGATAGCAAACAGCTGATTGAGTATACACACATACATACATGTTTTACACTATGCACCTTCATGTGCATTTATGAATAAGAGTAAATGTTTTAATACTAATACACAATAACACACTGAGCAAGGCTATGTGATAATATGTAAAAAGAAAACAGTATCACGTGACAGTTTCAACACAATAACTGTGCAAACAAACAGAGAACATATAGAGAATGTTTCGGAAAGCAGGAATTAGGACGTACAGGAAAAGAGGAAGCAGAATAATTGAACTAGTCAGAAGAACAAAGAGAAAAGCAATAGCGAACAAAGATCAAGGGGGAGTAATATATAGATTAGGATGCGAGGAGTGTAACAAAATTTACATAGGAGAAACAAAAAAAAAATGCAAAAAAAAGGATTAAGCAGCACCAGGATGATGTAAGATTGAAAATGGACAACAATGCGATATACAAGCATCAGAAAGAAACAAACCACAGGATAGGGTGGGAAGGAGCAGAGGTCATAGAAGTAGAGAACAGGGCTTTGGTGAGGAAATGGAAGGAAGCCAGAGAGATTATGAAAGCAGGACGCAAGGTGATGAACTGGAATGCAAGATTCTTGATAAATAAGGAGTGAGAGAAGATTCTGCTTAAAAAAGAAGGAATAAAAAGGAAGAAAAAGGAAGAGAAACAAAATAACAAGGAAAATAAGGATAATTAGAGGACAGGACGCATCCAGCGGAAAAAAGTAAACCTTTAATTGGACACGTGTGCAGCTAAAAAGTCAAAGTGAAAGCCAGACAAGTGTTACTTTTTAAAGGAGGGGCGGAACCTAATTAAAATTGATCTCCGGACAGTATATATAAGTGATATCCAACTCCCAGCAACCAGAAGGAGTGGAAGTCTGCTCAAGACACAGTTATTGTGTAGAAACTGTCACGTGATACTGTTTTTCAAATATTATCACATGGTCTTGCTGAGTGTGTTATTGTGTATTAGTACAGAATGGAATCAATGCCTGATAGAATAGTCATAGAAAATATTTTATATATGGTACTAGTTTATATCTGTGTTAATTTTATATTGAAGCACTTTGCAAAGTGAAACCTGAGTTGTGAAAAGAACGAATGGTTGTTAATGGTCGTAATATAAAAATTCTTAGTGTTTCTTGTTATAAGTGCATGTTTCTTATTTTCGTATTAAACTCAGACATTTACATTTCTGTACTTTGAATTAGTTGCTCGTAACTCATATCAATATGGAGGCTAGTGTTTTAGAACAATTTCAAGCAATCTTGACAGAGGAATTAGAGAAACAATTAGAAACCATTGCTCAAAAATGGTAATGAATATTGGATGCCTAGGACAAAAAATACATGAATCAGTAGGTGAACTTCAAAAGCCTGTAACAGAAACGATTTGGGAGCGTAGGAAAGAGCGAATTGAATGCCAAAGCAGACAGCTTACGTAACAATATCAAAGTAGCCAATAACTCCTTAACGGAAGTACTCTCTGAATTAGTTAACACGGCCAATTATGTTGATTCAGTAACTGCTGAGTTTAAAAATAGTGTAGCTGAATGAAAGAAAGGTCTCACTGTGTTCTATGAATACATGCGAACGGCACAGTTTGAGTGCAGGCAAACCAACAAAATAAAAGAGTGCAAGGCGGAAAAGGAACCGTCTTGAATTCGAGCGGGCCCAAGTTGTGAAAGATATGTGCCAAATAAACCAGAAAGTCGATTACAGTCAGGAAAAGGAAATATGCAGTGTAGAGATAGCAAAAAAGAAGAATCGTTACGCGTACCTGTAAAAAATTGTTTCTAATGTAATTGTTTTGCCGGCAAGGGATACCGATGTTTCACACATGATAAGCGGTAGCGTTCAGGTTGCGCGTATCCGCCCTCTCGAAAAAGCCAGGGAAGGCTTGAGATTTCAATTGATGATTTTGTGTGATAACGAAGTTACAGTGTTGTCGGTTTTGTGTCGCAGGCAAATGGTTTTGCGCGAATTAACAAATTCAAATTTGTCTTTGTAACCGTGTATGTCTAACGTAAGTTGCATTTTAGTGCTGCAAATCCATTCCGACTTTATCAGCTTTGAGTATTGTAGAAGGAAACGACTTAAAATTCACAATAGACCCGCCAAGCGAATTCTGTTTTACGCAGTGAAGGTCTCGTACATAATATATCGGTCGGAAATGTTTACCGTAAACAAGCGTAACACTTCAAATAAAGCACACGCAGTCCGTTAAAGAACCGAAATGTAACACCAAAGTTAAGAAGAAAAATAAGATGGCCAATGATACCCAGTTGAGTTTTCGTAATACATTATTAACGTAAACTCGATTTTGAGGAACATAATCAGTAGAATTAAAATGAGCAGACGTGATCATATCACTACATCACATGCAACATTTATTAATTTTCAGTTGCCGAAATGATTGAATTTTCAAGCTAGTACTTCACTATTGCGAAATTGTAAAAAGCGAAAGTTTAAATGTAGTGCTACCAATGTGCGTCGACCTCCACGTACAGCGTATTCTCAGCACGCACAACCACACATTAGGCGTGCAGAAGGAAATAAGTTGAGAATAAAAGGAAAATGCCTTGGTAAGGGTAATTCGGAACGCACTAAACTCGGTCAAAGACGAACTACATGCAAATTAAAGTCGAGCTGTAGGCGAGGTTATTTCGAATCAAACATGCCGAAGAAGTATACATCGACTCCGAAGAGCACTAAAAAGCTTAAGCGAAAACACGTACGAATATTGTATAGTAAACTACATGGCAAAATATAGTAATAGTAAGCGCAAAACTAAAAAGAAATTTATGGCAGGTATCGCAATGCAGCGTAAATTTAAACGTCGCAAAGGAAGGCGTGTTATAACCGCTGCCAGGTTATAGAAGGATTTTTTGTGGACACTCTGTATATTTCGTCAAGACAGTGATCATTATTTTCAATTTATACTTTATTCTGCAACGCACATAAGTTCTTTCTTTGGGGGGAATTGCTTCTTTCCCACACAATTGGACAAAGAAGTCTTTCATCGTTTTTTTCATATATATAAAACGTTGCTTTTGCTGAGAACATTTCAGTTAGTGACTAACCATTTCAGTGTTTCTCCCTGACTTATTATATGCACAGTATTTATTCTGCAGTTATTTGGAACTGAATTAAGTGTTTTCTTTAATCGCTTATGGAAACATTATAATAGATTAGAGAAATATGGGCAGACCAGATGTTTCAGCAATCAAAGTGGCACCAACTGCGTTGTTTCGTAGCCCGTTATCTGTACTTTCTCACGCCAGTGTTAACGCCGTGTCTACTGCATTATAGGCAGTTGACTAAAATTAACATAAACTGTTTTCCGTATTCTGTTTGTATGTGCATACAGGTGAGTTAACTGATGATTCTTGAAATGAACTGCCAACACTTTTCTGTTGACCGTTGCAACCCGTAGCTTGAGCTTGGATGCTCGGGGAGTTTGACTCCAGGCCTGGAAGCCGTAACCACGCATGTCGTGTCGAGCTTCAGATACGACTTATTGTGAAGGGGCACAAGCTATTAGCCGGTGAAGGACGATTTCTTGCGGCTAGCCCCAACTAGTGAAGTCCCAGGTCCGCAGACCTTGTGCGTTTAAAATGTTATATACGCGCCCGCCAACAGCAGTATTATACTTTGGAGAATTTCTTGTTTAATTTGCTGAAGAATCATCTCTTCGTTTTAGGACGGTTAAGCGTAACAACTGGATTCATCGTGGGACGATCCAGACAACTTCTCCCTAGTGCTAATTCCCAAATGTGTCAATGGTGTGAGGGAAGCATTTACAGTGATATCTGAATCATATTCATATATATATAAAGGGCTATATTGCCTGAAAAGGGCAAAGTGTGATTTCAGCGACGAAAATTATTATATTTATCTAGTTTTCAGTGTTGTGTCCATTCCTCTTCGCTATTTTTTTCAAACTAGTGTTTTAATAAATAAGTATAGTGTCATTTAATCCAGCGTGTTTTCGTTGTTTGTATGAGTGATGTTTGTGTGTGTTATGGTCTGGATGACCGTCTGATCGCCCGTGAGGTTTTCGAGACGAGACACCCGAACCTCTCGGCGCCTAATGCTCATATTATTGAGACCGACGAGCGATTTGGAAACAGTTTGTAACCATTTCTTGGAGAGGTCCTTCATCGTCCTGTCCAGGTAAGTTAAAGTATCAGGAAGATACCTATTGGTAGTACCACGAGCCACGGACAGCGACTACATGTCACGGAGTGGTTAAAAATAAATGGCCGCCCGAACAGTGACTTGAACTCCAGGCGATTACAGTGTCACTACGTGGAAGTTTAGTAAATACGCCGTAAAAAGAAAAAAGTTCCGAAATTAAACAAACTAACTGGAAAAGTACACGTAACTGTGCTAAATTACAGCTTACAAGCGTAACCGGCACAGATGGAAAATTAAAATCTTAGCACAAAAAAAGCGTGAACTTCACCCCAACTCGGGTTAAACCCCGGAAGATGATGAGAAATTAGAAATACCGAATTTGAACTCTTAAACTTTTAGATTATGAAAAAAGGATTATTGTTTATTTATTTGATTATTTCCCCGAATTTCGAAGGTTACTTTTCAGAATCAAAATGTGTGCCCACCGCCACTGACGCACCAGTCCAGCAAACCATCAATATCGCTCTACAATCAGATACGTTTACTTAGAAGTCATGTTTTATGGTTTCCTTACAGTATTTGGAGATGAAAGATGAATGTGGAAAGGAGAGGAAAGACAGCATTGGAAATTTTAAACAGGAAATTGATTTAGAACGCGATTTCCGACTTTGAAATTGTAATAATACCGCACCACTTGTGAAAAGTATGGCTATCCCGTTTTGGATGCGGACTTTCAGTATCGAATTCCTGTTAGGATGTTTAAGTTTTGTACTTTTTTTTCAGGTCTTTCTAGTTTTGGGAACCATACTTCATAATAAAATTTTATTATTAATTTTTGCTTGAGTTTTTTATCATTCTCCTTTATGTTTATATTACCATTAACTGTCCCCATACAATCAAGCATTTAGAGACATGTTAGGCAATTAGATATAATTACGAACATAATTAGAGAAGTACTAGTAATAACTACAATTAATCATAAAGTTAAAATTTTGGGTAATTAAAAAAATGTGCTCTTCAGATAGTGAACTTTTTCATCTGATGTTGTGATTGTATAATGAGAAAATATGCAAAATTTTGTATTGTAAGATCAAGTCACCGTTAAAATACTGTAAGTTAAACAAAATTTAGTATAATATTGAAAGTAATTGACAATAACCTTGAATTTGATAAAATTGCTCGTTGATTTGTTCGTCGTTCGATATATATATGCAGTCTACTATGAAAAGTCAATGTGCATTCAATGTGACTAATGATAACTGAAGTTAATTGACTTCAGAGAAAGGGATATTATAAGTTAAGAAGAGTTGAAGGTTATAATATAGTTCATCCCCTAGGGACATCCCTACTTTCGTTATAAAATTAAAGTGATGAAACCAGTCCGACGCCTGGTTGGGTCCCAGCTAATGTGCAGATTCGGCAATTGACTAAAATTTCAAAATTTTGTTCTAATTTTTAATGTTTGTCATAATTAGAGAAAAGTATAATAGTAATAAAATTGATGTTCGGATTTTAGATTTTGATATAATATTTAGTTTTGATTTGGATTTATAGAAAATAATTAGAGTTTTGATTTGCATTTAGAGAAAGTAATTTAAATGTTATTCTTCTTGATATTTGAAAACAACTCTTGTATTCTTGTGATGGGAATCATAAACCGATCTCGAGAAAAAGAAAAAGGGAAGCCCGTTTACGATTTCACCCTTTACTACGATAAACACCGGATACTATGATGTATCGATAGTACGGAGTGCCTACGTCAGTTAGGCAGTATATGGTAAAATTAAGGTTTATGTTACGAGAACATATTAAGATTGCTACGTACGAGTAGGCCCTGAACAACAATATGTTTAATGAACAAGTTAATATTACTGTTATCTTGTGTTTCACTGTTGTGACAAATGCTCTCGGATGTGATTTTATTCTCGATAAAAATAAGTGCAGTTGATAGTAAGCCACACATAAGTATTAGCTAGCGCTCTTTAAAAGGTTACATTTGTAAACCTACCAATTTTGTAGGTACGAGCGGGCCTGAAGTAATACTAATGATTAAAAAATTGATGAATTGAAATGTGAGGCTGTAGCATTAAATCTCCTCCCAGGGTGTATTTCTTGTCGTCCTCTTCATTATATTTATTTTCTTAAAATGCCTCCTCAAGGTCTGAATGTTGACAGCCCAATTGGGGTTCGGAAATTAACCCTGATTTGTCATGACTTGAATGCCGAAGGCAAGCAACTAGGGTGGTATGTAAAGTCTTATGGTAGAAGCAATTCATTCGAATCGCCAGGGACCCTGCAAGCTTCAACTGTAAGAGATTGTCAGCACCGTTGGCTTTAGGATTCAATTCATTAATCTGTATTTTTTATGAATGACTTACAACCTATGTTGTCAAATAATTACGCACAGAATGGCGCTCCGTAGGGCTTAACCGCCGTTTAACTAATTTATTTGTATTAAAATGTTCAAACGGTTATTAGTTACGTTGTATAATATAACGAAACTGACTTAACATTGACGGAAATTCTTTTAAAACTTGGCGGTTCTTACAGTGACTATTTTCCACGCCACTGCAACAACAAACCCTCCCTGTAATTAAAACTGATGCTGACACCCAACATTAACACCAAAATAAAGTTACATGTTCTATCGTAGGGGGTAGTTGAAACTTCGTGTATACAGTTCATGGTTTTACCGACGGAGGACTGTGAAACTCTCTTCATATTTTGTGCGAAGTAATGCCCGATGTGCAAAGTAACCCCTTGTCAAGGTAGGTAGTAACCACCGTAAGCGAAATGAAGTATCAAAACATAACACGGAACTATGAAAATGTTTGGGAATGAAGGGATCCATATAATTAAGAAATTACGTCCCTAATGTATTGTGTTACTTTGGAACACAAATATACAAGCAAAGAAAGCATTTCAGCATGTTACCTATAAAATACTTAGGAACGTACAAGAACACATTCAACACGTAAGACATGTAAGTCATCCTAAATACAGAATTTTGCGCTATCCTTGATTACCCACATTCTGCGTAATGCCCTAATCTGCATAGCAATCTCATTTTTACCGGCCATCTAGCACATGCTGATTAGCGTTGTTTTTACAATAATTCATATATTATGTACGTAAACCAAGCCCCTAAAGTGATTCCATATTGAGAAATGCAGGTTCATACCCAAAAAAAGATTCCTGGGAATGTAAAAAGTCGACTTCCTTGAAAAAGTTAGTGCAGCTATGAAATGGACTGTTGTATGGACCTCTACAAATAATGAACATCCATTGTTGGTTAAAATATTCTTTGTCTTGTATTTTACTTATGTCCTTCGAAGCCCGCCGGAAAAATCAGGCTAGACCCATTTGAGCTAAATCAAAATAAAATCACAAACGTCCATAGTTTATGTTCGAATATAATACATTACAGGTTTACATTTGTAAAATTTTAGGATAATTACCATTCTATTTATTTGTTGTTTTACATAAGTCTTTATATAAATGAAACAATATCGTCGAGCACCCATATTTTAAATATGTGAAATAATTAGTGAGAAATGTGTAACCAATATAAAGAAATAATTATTTTATCAAGATATGAACTACATAAGAATTGTATGGATCCTATCAATCTTGTTACTATTTTTATTTGGTATACAGCTTGTCTATGTGTGGCATGTCATTTCCAAATTGTAGGCTACTAACTTACGTTCATGATATCTCCCATACCTAAATATTTCTCGTGAAGTATTGCTTTTAACCAACAAAATTTCCGAAACCATGTAACCGTATTATCAATCTGAGCCAATTAGTTAACGAAGAATTGAACATTACCTTTCTGGCCGAACTGAATTTAAACTTTTTGTTGTTAATTGTTGGGAGTCATTAGAATACGACGCATAAGTCTCCTGAACCACTATTTTTTTTTAGCGTTTCTATATTACTTTCAAATTCAGGATCTTCTTCTAGTGCTAATTCTGGTTTCACCCTATTAACGTTTAGTTTCACATCCAAAGAGCACATAGCTGTATCCTTGTCCACTGTTACCTCTCCTTCCGTTGTAGATAATGTTAACTCTTTGTTTTCATTCATTAGTTCGTATGTCCACCCTCTCCCTTCGAGCGGATCATCACTAGGTAAGTCATAAGCAATTTCTTCTTTGCACATCAATTCCAACTTAACAGACGCCTTACCAGCCATTGTGAATTGAAATATAATTAGAATTTAACACTGTTCTTATACTCCCCTTATATTTTACGTTGCCAGTGTTAATCAAATGATTATTAACAAGTACGTTCACAAAAGCAACTTTATATTTCCAATCTTCTTCTTCTTCCTCTTCTTCTTCTTCATCAACTACAATTGCTCTCTCGGCAATTGATTGTTTGTTTGTAGTAAGCATTACAAAAGTTTTGCATAGTATCATTATCACTGTATTGAACAAGAATATCGGCAATTTAGAAAGGTAATTAAACGTGTAAAATGTAAAGATTGGAATAGTTGAAAAATGATAAAAAAGTAACAAGATGTGTACAAAGCAATAAAACAGATAGAAAGTAGTAAGTATGATAAAACGAAAATACGTGAAAAAAGAAGTGTCGCAATTGGAAAAAAGTCAAATTTCAGGTTCAGGTTCAGGTTCAAGGTATTTTCCTTCCTTCTCTTCGGAATTTTGGTTCCTGAAAAAAAGAAAAAAGAGAAAGTAAGTACTGCCCTTTTTTCATTTAAAGTTTTCCATTTTCTTTTTCCACCAAAATTCAAGAGGTTCTTTGTTTTTTTCTATTTCTTTCTCACTTAGTTCAATTCCATTTACATTAAAGCCTAGCCTCCAAGCTAATTTAACCAAATTTCCTTCCTTTATCATTTCATCGATCCATTTCCATTTTTCCCTGACTTTTAGGGTTTCTGCACATTTTAACAATAAGTTTTCTAATGTTTCATCTTCTTTAACACATAATTGACATTTTTCGTTCACTTCTTTAAATTTTTTCAATCTTACCCCTGTTTCAAAGCTCCCTGACCTGGCTTTGAAAATAAAAATGCTTCGCAAATCATTGTTCATATAATTTATTTTCTCATAACGCCTTTTATATGTGTATATTCCTTTCAAACTGCTCTTCTTGATACCTTCTTCATACCACTTTTCCTGCGCTTTCTCTTTAATTGTTTCTTCTGTGATTTTTTGGAGAGAAGTATGGTACAATAGGAAAAGATCAGAATAAGGAGAGAATTTCGAACAGATAAAGGGGGCTGAAGGCCAAGTTCAACGGAACAAGAGGTAGAGAACATTGAGGAGTGTGGAATGACTGGGAAAAAGTGTAGAAAAAGGAGGGAATGTATGAACGTGTAAAGGAAAGAAAAAGTGTGTAAGTTTAGTAAATATGTATAGAAAACCCACACAACTCTCGTTATCACAGGACAAACAAAGCACGATGCACTCGCCATAACGGCCACGCTACTCGATATTTCATGGATACTCTCCCGGCAATTATAGACGGTACTTGCAATCAAATATACGATCAGGTTTTAATATGATACAGAATAATTGCTTATTGAAAAAATTAGTTCTTCTTCTTCTTCTTCACAAATATAAAGCCCGACCTGACAAAGACCATTGGAAATTTATAATGCGTTTTAAGCCACTGTTGTATACGTGTTGAAGGCATGAGCTACCGCTGACTTTATATATTATTAATAATAATAATAATAATAATTATTATTATTATTATTATTATTATTATTATATTCATAACAATGAACGAAAAGTGGTTGGTGTGTTTTCTTTGTACTTTTGTTTTGATATCATTATTGTTTTCCACCGTAAATTAAATTGCACTAGTTTTTTTTTCGTTTATTCTACTTGTAAAATGTTAACTTTTACCAATGTCAACTCATTCAAGAGTAGTGATAGGCAGTGGGAATATTTACGGTGGAAAGGAAAATAAAAAGCGGGAATATTCCCGGGTTGTTCTCTGGCATATCAATTTCCGGGAAGGAATTTATTTCCATTTCTTTATTTTATTTTCCAAAATATATAAAAAGTATGACAAATTACTTTATTTTCATTTATTATGATATACTTCTAGTTTTTAAACAATTTGGAAAAATGAAATGAAATCTTTGAGTTTTACGTCCCATTGTTATGCCGGTTAGGCTAAAAGAGACGGTGATGATGAGTAATGAATGAAATGGTGGAATGAAAAAGTGGGAGGAAACGGGAGAACCCCGAGAAAACCCACGCACACGGTGTTTGTCCAGCACAAAGTTCACTTGGCGGGGGCTGGGATCGAACCCGGGACCCCTAGCACCAGAAATGAACGCTCTACCACTGAGCCACCGCGGCCCCCAAACAATTTGGAGGTTACAAAAATTAAAATTCGTTGACTGTATTTTATATAACTAGTCATATGATTTTTATAACAAAGGACATGTTTCGGTTAGAACGCGATGATCGGTATAAAATTTGGTATACATATACAGGACTAAGTACTGAACACTGTATGATAAGTCATTCCCGTGTAAAACTCGTTTTCCGCCGACAACGCCATCTATTCTTCGAAACACTAGCAGTTAAATTCCTCGTTATAGGTGCTGAGTGATGATCAGTCTGGCGGGCTAGTGTGTCATAGTAAGCTCGAATTATTGTTAGGTCAGTGTGGAAAAAATGGGGCGGGCTGCTGGCATTAACCTCCTTCATGTAAGTGATCTGTTAAAAGACAAACTAAGGCGCAGATTTAAGAATCAAATATCAGTTGGAGCAGAAGATGAGTGATTTGCAACAGTTTCATGCAATTTAATTATCAATGAGTACGAAAATGAATTGGAAATGATCATACTCGTCAGAGATGATAAAGAAAACTGGGCCATATGCAGAGTCCTTCTGGTTTGTGATTAGTACCATACTAAAGCGTTCGACTTACATATGCTTCCTTCAGATGTCGGGCCTTTAGCATGACGCTAATCATTTGTCAAAACGATTATGCATAAGGCGGAATAAATTTCTAAATGTTATAAACAAATTAGGTTGGGTAACTGCCAGAACACAGATACCCCACCATTTTGTCAACATTTGCGCTTAAATATGTATGTTCACAATATTTGCATGTGTTTCCTTTTTTTTAATTTTGCATGTAACATTGCCACACACGACTTTTTCTTCCTGCATATTTCTCGAAATTCCATGCGTGAATTCACATGTAAGTTCGAGTACCTCTTCAGAAATTCGAGTCAGAGAGAGGAGACAGACTGACGTCTATTAAAAACGGCAAATTTTGATGCAAATAGCTTAGAACTAGAAATATATATAGGGTGTCCGAGAAGTCCTTCCCTGATTACAGAAATTGATAACTCAGGCTAGAAATAAGATAGAAATATGAAACTGGTGTAGAAGTGTTTGCAAACTATAAAAGTTTTTGTCACATCAGTACACTTGCACATGAGCACCCTTGGTAGCACGTAGCACATCTAGGCGATATTCAATTTCCATCCACACATTAGCCAACATCACTGGAGGGATCGATGCAACGACTGTGGTTATTCGTTGCTGCAGGGTTTCAAGATCTGGTACACGTGTTCGGTAGACCTCATTTTTAACATAACCCCATAAAAAGAAGTCTAATGGGGTTATGTCAGGAGAGCGTGGAGGCCAAGCTGTTGGTCCATCACGACCAATCCATCGCACAGGAAATGTCCTATCAAGATAGGCACGGACGTCCAAACCCCAATGAGGTGGTGCACCGTCTTGCTGAAAAACGACATTGGGGCGATACTGAAGCAGCTGAGGAACAGCATGCAGCTGCAACATATCCAGGTACACTGCAGATGTGATGGTATCCTCAGCGAAGAACAATGGCCCGATAATTCGATCGTGCAATAACGCGCACCAAACATTCACCTTTGGACTGCCTCTGGTGAACTCCCTGATCTCCCTGGGGGGTTCTGAACCCCAAATGCGTACATTATGGCGATTCACTACTCCACTGACAAAGAATGTCGCTTCGTCGGAAAAGGCAATTCGCTGAGATAACCATTATCGTCCTCAATACGTGATAGCATTTTGACCGCAAAGTCATATCGACGTGTACCGTCGTCGGGCAACAAGGCCTGAACGAGTTGCGATTTGTAAGCACGAAACAATAAACGTTTGTGTAAAATGTCATGGATAGAGCTTTTTGGCATCTGTAATTCACGTGAGGCCCTGCGCACCAATTTCTGGGGACTTCTCAGAAAAGACTGCCGCACAGCCTCCACCGTGTCTGCTGAGATTCTTGGTCGACCAGACCTCGGAAGGTCAGCAACCGACCCTGTGTTCTTGAACTTCTCATACCAGGCTTTAATGCTCTTGACATCAGGTGGAGTCCTCCCAAATGTTGTCTGGAACTGTCTCTGCACCGTGGTTGGTGATCGTGTCTCATGGTACCGCAGGACACACTGTGCCTTCTCCTGGTTGGTTGGCATGGCTTCTTGGGCTTCTTACTTACCTACTACAAACCTAAAACAAAAAAAAATTGAGACTTGGTAAAACCGAACAAACCTAACACAGACAGAAACTTTTATAGTTTGTAAACAATTCAACACCAGTTTCATATTTCTATCTTATTTCTAGCCTGAGTTATCAATTTCTGTAATCAGGGAAGGACTTCTCGGACACCCTGTATATATATATATATATATATACTTATTTATTTATTTCTAGGGTGATATTCACCAACTCGTGTGTGTCCATAGAGAAGAGGCACGTTAGCTGTGGTGGCTATACTCGTGCAAGATGTCGAAAAATACTAATTTGTTAAAGGTTGCCACTACAAGCTAGTTTTGATTACAATTAGAAGCAGTGAACCGTTTCTATGGTTACAAGTGACCTATATAATTTCTCTTAATATTGATGTTCCTTTCTAGCTTGACACGTTTCAGGTTGTAAGCCTGTAACAGCACCTCAGAAAAGAATGAAAAGCACTTCATCCTTGACAGTCCACAATTGCTCCTTCTGTGAAGATTACTTTGTACATAGTGTTTGTATTTGCTGTGTCAGTTCTTCACTATTACTTTTCAGCTATGTCGCCTGAGTGAAGTAACTATTCTGCATACTCTTTTGTTGTGACGTGACTGATTTCACCTGGAAATATCAAAATACTGGACCCCTTCTTCATTTTAAGCATGTGTCATCTGATATCGTAAAAACGGTTTTATGCAGTGCGATTCATTCCTACGCGATTGTGACTCAAAGCTAATTGTTGAGACCTCCTACCATAGGGTATGGGTGTGTTTCTCAAACTCTTGTTATTTTCCACATAAACCTATTATTGTCTTCTCGCCTACTCCTAGGATTACACCCGAGCTCAGTTAATCAAATTCCCTTTGCTTTAAATTGAACTAGATATAATAATAATAATAATAATAATAATAATAATAATAATAATAATAATAATAATAATAATAATAATAATAATAATAACCCTTCTGGGCATCTTGCAGTCGTGTGCGTGATTTTCCTTTCTTGAGGTTTTCATGCTATATAGCTAAGTGTATAAGCATGCATATTATACATTTGCACACAATAGATGCACAATACTCAAAAAAATAAGAGAGCAGAATATATCAGAAGATAATCAGTGAACTTTCTGGTGCCATCATATAACCTTTGTTATGAACATTCACTAACCAAAACAAATCGTTATGACAATAATTCGTGAACAAATAAATTTATTGGTTTTTGGTGATCTCTTACGAATATCATGAGGCTTACAGAGCATAACGGAATCAAGTCTTCAGAAAGCTGAGAAAGTGAAAAACCTTTTTGTAGGTACTTTTATGTATTATCTGTCAGGAAAGTAAATGTACACCTATCTTTTGAGTCTGGCATTACTGCGCTCCATCCGTGGAGAGTATGAGAATTAAATCAATCAAATGTTTACTGAGGGGCAAAAAGAAAAGTTCAATCTGAATAGGACACTGCAGAGGGGCACAAGCTGTGAATATGAATAGTTCATAGTGTTTCAACGTAGAGCTTTCAACACATTTCTATTCTCCAACGTAAGTTTTAGTTTAGCTATGGGGAAAGGATTGCTTGAAATGCACAGTGAGGATAGCCAAATGTTATTAGTAGCAAAAAGATTCTACACAACTTGGAGCGTACATCAGTAACACTAGTAAATCTTAATAGTGGAAAGACAGTACCCAACCAAACATGTAACTTTAAAAAAAGGAGTACAGATAGATCTACTGTGAGTTCGCAATCCATGGCTGCTTTCTTTAATGGTAACGCAGAAGGCAATGATAACGTTTCCGAACACAACAAAAGAAACGCAGAAGTTATCCTCCCAATTTCTCAATGCATGGCACCACAAAAGAAACATACACATTGAACGGTAGGCGCCCCGAGTACTAGTATGCGTGTGATCAATGGACAAAGGTGATTATCCGAAAAACTAATTAATAATGATATTTTATGCAACGAGACTATAATATCGCTTCTAAAGTCGTTAATGGGGGATATGTATCTAAGTTAGATGAAAATCTAAGCATCAAAGAGATAAAAAATGATCCACTCATCGACACAGATACCTCTTCTAGGTCAGCATGCTATCAATCAAACCAATGTAATACAGTTGAACTAAAGGTACTACATCAGAATATACAATTCATTAGAAATAAAATAGATGAACTAGACATACTAATTAGAAACGACAGTGAGCTGATGAACTCAGATGTAATTTGTATTACCGAACACTGGTTGAGGGAAAGTGGAATAGAGTATACAGTCCTACCAAATTATGTATGTGTTGGTGGATTTTACCGGACCTTCAATAGGTGCGGTGGTGCTTTAATGCTTATGAGAAAAAATATTAAAGTATCAAATAAAAAAACAACAGCATGTATCTAAATGGGGAACAGACATTTGAGGATGCAGTAATACAAATCGAAAAATCAGGACACAGGTTTATTATAATGGTCTTGTATAGAACACCTGACAGCTTCATTCCCTGGTTCATTGAAAAACTAGAACAACTGTTAACTCTAGTTCAGAAACATAGTAAACCAATCGTTTTATGTGGCGACCTAAACATTGATTTCCTGATACCACCAAATCACCTAACATTATTATCAAACACTTTGCAATCCTTCGGCCTACAACACACTATAAACACCCCAACCCGCATTACAGAAAACTCAGAATCTTGTATAGATCAAATTATAATAGATAATGAAACTAGTTCCTTTAAAGCAAATAATCTTAACACAGCACTCTCCGATCATAATGCAGTTCAAATAAGCATAACACTTCAACCTCAAGATCGGAAAATTGATAGAAAAGAATGTAAGTGGGCAAGAGATTTTCATGAAACGAACGTTAAGTACTTTCAATATCTTCTTAGCAAGAAAGACTGGACGGACACATTACTAGAAAACGACGTAAACAATAAATACAGACAGTTCATTAATACCGTTAGGCTTAGCCTTTCCACTTAAGAAGATAAAGGTATATTCTCAAAAAACTAGATGCAACTGGATAACACGAGGCATAATTAATTTCTGCATGAGAAAGGAACTACTACACACAATTGTGAAAAGGACGAATAATAGGAAACTAAAGGAATATTTTAATAAATATAGAAGTATTCTTAGAGGAGTAATAAAAGAAGCAAAGAAAATGCACACGTCAAATAGGATATCTAAATCTGATAACAAGAACAAAACACTATGGCAAGTAGTAAACGAACAATCTACCGCATCAAAACCGCAAAAAATAGGAATTAAAAAAATAATACACCATGCCGCAAATCAATTAGCAATGCTGTAGTTGCTTTTCTAAGTGATATATCTAAAGTGAGAGAGAGAAGAAATGAAATGGAATTTTTCTGGATCTCGCAAAAGCTTTGACCTTGTTAATCACAAAATTTTATTGAATAAATTGCATAGTTATGGTATTAGAGGTCACGCTAATTTATGGTTCCAATCCTATTTGACTAACCGCATGCAATATGTAGAAATAGGTCCAACCAAGTCAGAGGTAAGACACCCCCATGCCGTAAACGCCGGTGGGCCACTGATGGGCTGCCTGCGACAAGTCGCTACGAAGTGGTGGCCCGGAAGCGACGCTCGCGTGCGACCCAGTGTCCGTTTTTCCAATTTTTCTGGTGGGTGGCCCACCAGCGACAGAAATCGGTGGTCCACCGCGATAATCGCCAGCGGCCCGCTTATATATTTTTGTTATGTTACACTTGGATGGCCCACCAGCGACGCGTCGCAAGAAATTGGTGGGTCAGTGGCGACGCTCGCGGGCGGCCCGGTTTCCGTATTTCCAATTTTACTGTTGGGTGGCCCATCAGTGACAGAAATCGGCGGTCCCGCCGCGACGACAAGTCTGTGTTCCACCAATTAGCAGATGCTTTTTCTGCCAACATGGAACACCGTATTTAGTAGCCCAAAATATGCTTGATGTGATTGAATTATTGTAACCATAGCTTAGAATAAAAAGAAGTAATTGCTTGTTCTTGAAGTAATGGGTATTCAAATGCACTTTTTCTCATTTTTATTCATAGAGGTTTCAGAGCCTTGGCTCAAAATCTGCAGGAATATCAATTGCTTCATTCCGTTTCTGCAGATTTTGAGTCAAAATCTCTATGAATAAAAATGGGAGAAGGTGCATTTGAATAAACATTTATAAGCATAGAACAATTGCATTAAAAACAAGCAATTCTCTTTTTATTCTTACTATAGTTATTGTTTAAAAAATTAAATCACGTCAGGCATTTTGGGCTACAAAGTTGGCAGAAGCCTCCTGCTAATTGGTGGAAAATTAAGGACGCGGACAAATGGCAAGTGGGACGAGGACGTGGACTACAAACTGACGAAGGAGTTTTGACAATTATTAACGATAAACAAAGAATTTCACATAATTTGAAGCAAAATATAATTCAATTATTATTTATACTATTCAGGGTATTAGGGAATTGTTGGACACCAATTAAAAAGATCCCCAATAAAGACAAAAATGAACCTATATAGGCGTTCCTCCGTCGCTCCTGCATCTTTCTATCTCCCGAATGTATTTTTTACTCTAAAATATAATTCGTCGCTGTCGATAAAAATGTCAACCGAGAATGTTAAAATTGTCAGACATGGTGAATTCCACAAGGTTATATTTTGCTTTTATTGTTTGATGGTTCTTTTTTTTTAAATTTTTTTTACTTCTCCTCTCTCATTTTTTAATGCAAAGTTGCAACAATTAAACTTCTTGAACTTATCTTGGTTGAAGCAACAAATAAGTATAAAAAATACATCGAGGAGATAAGAATTAAGACATGTGTTGCCAAGCAGAGTTAAAAAATAAACCCTTTCAGTCGTGACACACATCATTCGATTTTAGATTTAAAATATACATGTTGGTAAGCTATTACCTGTTGGAATGTTTGACTGTTGAGACTAAAGTGCACAAACTGTAAATATAAATTATGAGAGATCCTGCACTTACGAACCACGAGTTCTCACCTCCATTTGTGTGGCAAATTGAACTAGCCTTATTAGACAATAATGCATTGATTGTGCATCACTACGAGTGTTACTGAAGTTAATAATGAATTTTAAAGTAAATATACGAAGGCATAAAATCTGGAAAGAACCAAAGAAAGTAATTGAAACTAAAATCACACTTTATTCAAACAAACGCTTATTTATAAACACAAAACGAGAGGAAATCTAAAGAAAAGTGCAAATGGTCAATATTTTCAAGCTATATCACAAGAAAAATATAATTCTAAGGATCCCGCCCTTTTCTTATGGAAAATGGCTCTCGGTCAAATTATTTTTAACTATGTGCAAACGAAAGGCCTTGAAGTGTAGATAAAAAAGACTTCATGGGCACGAATTTCCAAATATTATATTTCTCGAGTTATATGGATTTACAGTTACGTGATGTCATGAAAACCGCGTGAAATAAAACTGTAATGTGCCCATGAGTGGACAGACCTTGTCTAAGTGCTTGTAGTTCACAATACGGCCACAGACGAGGGACTGCACAACGTCTGTGATCACATCGTGAACTACAAGCTACTTCGACAATCCGCGTGATGCATTATTTGCGAAAATACAGTTTCGAGGGGATCGAAAGCCAGTTAGCCAATGCCATTATGAGTTTCTGCTAGCTTTGATATCATTGACTAACTAACTGGCTTTGTATCCTCCGAAGTAGTTTTTTTGACCAATAATGTATCACGCGGTTTTCATGTCATCGCGTGACTAAACCCACATAACTCGAGAAACATAATTGTTAAAGATTTGTGCCCATTGAAACTTTTTACCTACACATTAAGACCTTTCGTTTGTGCATACAGGGTTTCCACTGATTTGGCAAGCACGAATTCCCTGAGTTTTGCAGGTTTTCCAGGACACAATTTATAAATTTCCAGGGTTACAGATAATGTAAAAAAGCAACTTTATTTCTTCGGACCAGAGGAATACTATGCATGCACATTTATATTCGTCGTTTAAACGCCGTAACATCATTTATAAAAATGTTAAACTACAGGCTCGTCTTGCGATGAACCAGAAGAAATTCCTGCTTAGCATTATGAAACATTAAAAATTGGATTTGAAAGTTATAAACTCATATTGAAGTTCCCTGACTTTTCCAGGTTTTGTCAGATTTTCATGGAATTCCCTGAATTTTCCAGGACTTTTCACGAATAAGATGAATTCCCTGACTTTTCCCGGTTTTCCGGGTGGGTGGGAACAGTGGCATAGTTAGAAATATTAAATTGACCGAGATCCATTTTCCATAAGAAAAGGGCAGAGCCCTTTACGACTGAAAAAATAATACAAGATTTACGGGTGTAGAACGTGCATATGCATGCATATGCCTATCTGGCTTTGCTACGGTAAAGTCGGAAAAATAAATTGTATCTTGAATATATATCGTGCAGCATTGTTTAAAATACCAGTGCTTTCCATTTGTTTTAAGAACGTATATTGCTTTTTGTAATTTCCTGTGTAATACCAAAATTCAAAACTAGATAGTCCAAATGTTAGAAACGATGTTTAGAGTAATGTATTAACGCAAGAGAGAGAAATAACCACACACGAAATTGAATAATGTTAAGATTTAGTATTAACCGGAATTAAACATAATTTTAAGCAAACGTCGAGACAAAAGCAGATCTAAACCAATGGTACATGTCATCTATAGTGAAACATGTCGAAATCTGCATGTTAAACATATGGAATTTAGAAAAAAAAACGCGTTAGGACAACGCTGTTCGAATCACTCTGTATATAGCGCGTATCTCCGCTTTCTTAGAAAAAAAAAAATGCGCGTTCTACACATGTAAATCTGTACATATTTTGAGCAAAGTACATCCATCCACTATAGTATTTCAGTACAATTAAGGTATTTTTGTGTGCGTTACGCAATGATGACAACACCTTAATCCATAATGAAAATATAATCCCCCTGCAATTTGTTTAGGCTCTATCGTAATTGTTCTTGTTTTCATAAGTGTTTCTGAATGTGATGGTAAATCAGAATGACCATACACTCGCAAAACACGAAGCAAAGCAGTCACTGCTCTGGTAGTTATATTATGCTTCTGTACCCACGACCGCAACTCAACGCTTAGATTTTCTACATTTATACCAGACATAGAATTGTTAACGTTATCCTCGTTGTCACCATGTGTAATGTCACTTTGTGCACTATTTTCAACATCACTAATATTTAATTCACTACATTCATTGAATCCGATGTCACTAACACTGACTTCGCGTGCTGTTTTCTTAACGGAATGAAAATCATCTTTGTCACAATCAATGGTACTGTCTGATTCATTATTCTTACAGAGTTCAACATTTGCCACTATATCTTCAAACTGTCGGTTGACCTCTCTCTTTATTCTTTTGTATACAGTTGAAGATAAAACACTCTGGCGACTTTTAGGCATCTGTACTCAATAGGAGTTTTTTCTGTAAAAGAAATATAAATGCTTCTAATACACATTAACTCTAGATTTCATTAGGGATATTTTTGCAACAAATTTCGTGCAAGACCAGTTATTTGTAATTTCTGTGTATTAGAACTTTTTCTTTAAATCATCTAAGGGAATAAAAGTTGATCCAAACAAGTTTGAAACCCACACTTAAGCCAGCAGCACTGGCAGCAAGTTCTGCAGACTCTAGAACAAATACGACAGAATGCTGTTACACGGACGTATACGTATACGGAAAGATGGGAGTCCACATCGGGATAAAAAACAACTAACACTTGTAAAATCTCAATCACTAAGAAATGAAAAATAATTTTAAAAAGGGTTGGCAAATTGGATAAGTGCCCTCATTTGTTACACCATGTGCCCTTTCAAATCATGGTGTCACTGGTGCTAAATCTTAAGATTTTACTGGAGGTGCTGCAAAAGTTAATTTTATTAGCAATGCTGAATTTACTTGTCTAATTTTCGCAATCAAATTGTCATTTTTGTATCAGAAATGTATTGTTACAATTTTAAGTGTTGGAAACTAGTTAGGGCTAAAATAGTATTACTAAATGTCCGTTGGACATTTCTGAAATTGCTTTACAACCTTTTAGTAATATAAGAACACGACTGAGGTTTGTACAGTTCTATCGTGCATTGGAACTTCAGAAAAGGCTATTTTTCCTCTGCAATGATTAAGAATGTAGTATTAAGAAAAAATTAGTAAAGATAGTGTTTCAACACTGGTTTGGTGAAACTAAGTAAAGCTCTGAGAAACTTTGACATTTATCAAGATTAGAAGCCATTTTCTCAGGAAACAGTACATTTTTAGTTTTCAATTACAACCTGAAGCTTAAGCAGTAAAACTACTAAAAATATATTATGAAATAAACCGAATGGGGAGAATCTCTCTCTTTCTCTCTCAGAAAGAGAGAGAGAGAGGGAGACCGTCCCGGTGGTCTAGTGGTTAGCGTCGCTGACTACGGACTTAGGGTTCCCGGGTTCGATCCCCGGCGCTGCGATGGTTTCCAAGGCGTGGGTCTGGAACGGTGCATACCCAGCATCGTAACGCAATTGGGGAACTGCTATGAATGTAGATAGTGACGATCACAGTGAAAGCTTCAGCTCTCCTCTCCCAACCCGTCTGGTCAGCGTGGGAGCAGTAAACCAATTCCTCCCTCTGGAGAGAGGCCTCATCCAGTAGTGGATCGAATATGGCTGTGATTTATTATTATACACACAATTAAAATTAGATGAAGGGTCTTGTTATTCTTAGGAAAATATCCGAGTACATATAATTATCCCAGTGATGACAGATACAGAGTTAATCTATCTTTCTTCTACATCCTGCATGATTGGTCACGAACACCAACAATACATTGAACTACAGAGGGCTAACCAGAATTCAGACTATCCCTACGGTATTGAAAAATTAAAGGGTATTCTGTGAAAAGAGGATACAAACCCGTGCATCTGTCTCGTTGACTCAGTTAATACATACTCCTTTGTTGTCTGCGCTTACTAACTGCTGGACAATTATTACCACAGGAAAATTTTAAACTGTTTCTAAAATTACATATATGTACATACAGAAAAAAGAAAGGTGTCGAAAAGGCAAATTGATAAATCAAATAGGGGAAATAGCTTTTACGAATATGCTCGCAAAGAAAATGTAGCTACCTTTCGGTATCATCATCAGCATCATATCATCATCATAATATTTTAATCCTTTACGTAACTCCTTCCTCCAGGACGTAGCATTAAAATAATAATAATAATAATAACCATTGCCCAAAAACGAAACTTTTCAGGAAGATGAAAAGAAAGCTTTTCTTACTACACACTAGGATAAATTGTGCACATGAGCTTCCTTAAGCATGTTCTAGAAAGTCATGAACTAAGATATTTGAAGAATTTCTTAGTTTGTACTAGGGAAAGTTTTCTTTTTACCCCTCCCCTCCTCTGATTTTTTCGATGGCCCATTTCTATGTCTTCGATTGTACATTTTATTTGCATTTACTTATAATCTACATTTTATGTATCAACTGTAAGTAAACAGAAAGCGTTTGAATCACTATTGTTTTATATTATCCTATACATACATGTCGCTTCTTGCTTCTTTTTGCCCATAGTGTCGAAGTCTTGTGCAAGGTTTGTGTATACTTCTTTCCAGGCCTTCTGCTTTTCGACCTTGTCTTTATAAGTCTGTAGTCTTGCCCCATAGACAAGGTCTCATTTCCACTAATTCAATGAAATTCAAAACATCGTACTGAAACACTTTAGTCATTGTCACTCGATGAACGATGAAATGAATTGTCACTGAAGCAAGATTTCAGTGCACTGCAGAAAACAATCCACTAAATCAAAAAGCTACTTCAAGCGGAAATAAGTAGCTGCACTCACGCAGAAAGTATGGCACTCCAGAATAGTTTCCTATAAATGATAAACGTCAGTTTAATCCACCCCCTGTCAAATTGACCTATTTCTG
The DNA here is from genome assembly GCF_964235325.1 of Thermobia domestica. Classification (NCBI taxonomy): domain Eukaryota; kingdom Metazoa; phylum Arthropoda; class Insecta; order Zygentoma; family Lepismatidae; genus Thermobia; species Thermobia domestica. Next base: position 163,648,655 of record NC_137471.1, on the reverse strand, counting down.
TCCTTGATCCCCTGTGGGCTTGCATAGTTGCATACAGATAAACGAATCGAGTACATTCCTGGAATCGAACGGAGGAAACGGAACTAAATTATAATTTTCTTCAGCATAGGGGGATTTTTTCCAGGGGAGATTTTGTTCTAGATAGGTCTGCATATGTAGTATGTCCGATATAACATTCATAGATAACGTTTTGCAATGCATCTTGCATCTTGTAAAACAAAAACATAGGCAATTTCGGCTGTAGCCTGTTGTGTTGATTAAATCAAATCATACTGTTATACAAGATATTCTTCTTTATGCATTCCTTTCCCTCTTTCAACAACCCCCCCTTCAAAATTACGTACTATGATTTTGTAGGAGCCAAGAAAGACAATCCACACAAAAGGAAAATGCTTAGGAGAAACCTAATCGCTATCAATGATTGGTGGAAGGAGTCTTGCAAACTATTATTTTTCTATATTTTCCCCTCGGGGGAGACTAAACAGAAGATCGAAAAAACAAGGTTGTTTGCTCTTTGTGTGTGTGGATGTGTGCGCACGAGGTATATGGCCTTCTTTTGGTTTCTTTCCTTTTTTTCACTTTTGTTGCCATAATTTTAACATCTATTTAAATTTCTCAAAACTGAAATAGGCTGAGACCAAGCTATTTAAAATAATAATAATAATAATAATAATAATAATAATAATAATAATAATAATAATAATAATAATAATAATAATAATAGGTTCTGGAAAGGCAACATTGCGGCTGCCTATTCACTCAGTCCACAATCGTTGTATGGAACAAATACCAGACAAGACAGAGTACATGAATATTTTTATGATCTATAGGGTAAAACAGCATGCAACCACAAGAATGGAAATTTTCTTGTTCTGTTTGTGCTTTTTCAGTTCTTTCTGTAGTTGTGTTGTAGTTTTTATTTACTTTAATTTTATTTACAACCTTTGTTATGCTTGGGAATGCCTACTTCTAAGATTATGATGGATATTTATACCGTACATACTGGATTGCATAATTAACAGGATAAACACTGGACAACTATCCTAAATTCATTATTTCTTCGTATCTCCATTTTGTTCATTTCCGCCATGTTGATTTTTTAAAAATTATGACTTCATATATGCTAAGACATATTCTCTATCAAAACGAATCCAACGACCCCTTTGTTTAAATCGTTTAAGTAAGTTTCAGCTGTAGAAGATAACAAATTAATATACATACATAAATCTGTGAAACTCGCTTTCCGCGTTGCCGTAGTTGGATAATTCAAACAAGATCCGAATTTTCCTTGCTGAGAATTTATGTAAATAGCAAGCCACTATATTTGTGGTACCTCACAGCCATTTTGATTATTTCATTCTTCATTATATATTCATATGATGTGAAAAAAAGAAAAAAAAAACTGAAGTAAACAAAAAATCCAAATACAGAAAAAGAAACAAGAATACACAACGCCTTGCCATTCACTCACTGTAGCTAGATTGAAGAAACCTATCAGCAAGCCGGCTCCGTCTTTGCCGGCTGCGTGTGCATCCACGCATAATAAAACATTGCCGCCGACGAAACCGGAGCCGGAGCCGACGCCGACATGTCGGCGGCTAGTCCGGCTGCATTTATCGGAGACGGGAGTTCCACCGGCTTTTTTGCCGGGTCGGAAAGCGTGTGCAAGCTACCATTTGATTACATTGCCGCCGATTCCATCGCCGGCATTGTCGGAACCGGATCCAGCATTGCCGGGGACGTGTGCAAACGCTGTACCAATGTTTGGTAAACCGTATAAAGTATGTAGTTTCTCGTTATGAAGTTCCGCCATTCCCATTCCCGTTCCTCTTGAAGAAAATGGAAAGTCAATGACATTCGTAGAAATGGTTAGGAGGATTATTGTTGTACGTGGAATGCGAAAAACTAACAAATTTATTTCGGGGAAGCTTGAGCCCGATAGCCTCCTAAACACGCCACTGAAGACAATTCTGTCCCCTGATTCTTCACAGCATTGTTTTTCAACTTCATAAATATTTTGAACATTGCTTATATATATATAGTGTTCGAAGTGGAAAAAAAGCAGACGGGGTATGTTTCATTATGATTTTGACTCAACATACCGGCTATTTAAATATTGTCTTGATCATAGAAAAACCAGAGACGGTATGGCATACCACTTCATACCGTCTCACTTCGACCACTACACACACACACACACATATATATATATATATATATATATATATATATATATATATATATAATATGGGAACGGTCTTACCCGCCCCCCCTCAATGTTGAAGACAGATTTGCGCCGATGCTCACAACTGATGGTATATGCCCAAACACACACACACATACACATTGACAATTTCAGAAGAGTCTCCCTGGACAAACTGAATAAGCAACGAGTGTAAGAAGCACAGTACTACTAAAATACTGGTTTCCCAGAGATTAAGCCCAATCAAAGAAATGCCCACGGAAATTTCGTCGTTCTGGTGCAGTATCCTCAGGCCACACCATGAAATCACTGCTCACACAATATTAAACACCATTAGTTTAAGCAGTAACGCCCATGGGGTTTTTCCAGGGAGGGAAGCTGACATACAGCAAAATTGCAAATACAAGCCCCTTGAAACACACAATATAAGTTCTACTGCATGTAAAACAGTTACTTACGCTCATGGCGTAAGTTTACTACAGTAATGTGTGTGAATAAGCAAATTTGTTTTGATATGTATTTTGAGGAATCGAACCAATTTTGATAATCCAGGGGGCAATGTCCTCCTTGACTCCCGTTGCAGGTGGGCATGAAAGTAAGGATATAATTTTTTGGTAAGGTATACGCGCAACTGTTTTCAAACATATAATGTTACCCATCATCCCCATATATGCTGCTTCTTTCGTAAAATTAAAATGGGTGAGTATTATGGTTACCAACTCTGAATGAAAATTACCGGCACCCGCTCAAAATTTCCTGTGATATAGGCCTAAGTGAAAAGTCTCTCTCTTCGAACCCATCCATGGGAAGGAAATGTACTATCCTGGACAAAATGCATTAGGATTTAGATTTCTGGGCTATCGGCATTTAAGGCCATTTAGCCCTTCACGTTTTGAGGGATGACGTCCCTCGGCGAGCACACAATCCGAGAAAAGGGAAGGAAGAAAGGATTGGGAAAGGAAGGAAGTGGCCTGGAACTTAAAGTTAGGTACCACCCTGGCATTTGCCTGGTGTGAATGAGGAAAACCCAGGAAAACCTCATTCAGGATGGCTGGCATGAAAAAGCGTTTTACACTTTTTCGACCGAGTGCCCCCACCAGGAATCGAACCCGGGACCGCTCACACCGAAGGCGAAAGCGTTAGCGACCACCAAAATGCATTAGGACTCGTATTCTGCATATCCTTAATACATGCACTTATAAGCGTAATATATACATTGTGTTCTGAAGTCGTATCGATCATTTTCTTCTATTTACCAGTAACTGCTACTTCTTTAAAATTATCGAGAGATGAAAAAATAGTATCTTAATCTGTACCATGGTGGAAAGACTCAAGGTGGTTGCATGCGCATGTCGCCTGGAGCGCTGTCGTAGCTGTGACGTTATCTGGTTTGCAAAAGAGAACGGTAAAAGGCGCGGCTTTAAGTGACAAGTGGAAATTCTTTGTTACTTTGTTCCGTTAAATTATATCAAGAATGCCTAACTGTGCAGTGTACGGCTGTAGTAATTATTACAAAAAAACCAAGGGAACTAATATAAAATACTTTAGATTTCCTCAAAAAGAGGGGTAATGTCTCCAGAAATGGATTTTAGCTTGCAGGCCACAGGAAAAAATAAACCTAAAATATGGTAAGTTTTACATAAAAGTAATAAATAAACGCAATGTTAAATGAAATTATAAAAAAGCGATTACATTATGTAGTTTCTTTTTAGTATTAATAGTATGTAATAGTAGTTGAGTTGAGTTGAGTTTTGAGTTTAACGTCCCGTTCAGCAGCGAGAATATATGAGACGTAGACCTACTGATTAACGTGGAATCCGAACCAAAAGGGCTTCCGCCGGGAATCGAACCCGGGTCTTCCCGGGCAAAAGGCGCGTACTATGTAATAGTAGTATATAGGGGTACAGTAGCTTGTGTTGATTCTGCATACAAAAATCCAATAGTACGATTTAAAAAGACGAACTTTGAGGCAAGACCCGGATTCGAAATCATGAGGGAGGGGAACCGACAGAGGTGATCATTTCTATCATCATTTCGTTCTACATAAGATATTGAGACAAAATTTTCCCCACAGAGGCGGGCATGTAACTCGAGAAGGGAGGCACGATGATCTAGGAGGCTTACCTCCCTCGAGTTACGCAAATGGAGAGCATTGAACGCGTAAAGTAGTTCAGGTCCCATTTCATTCTGGAGGTCTGCATTCCCTGTAGCCTCGGTGCTAAAACGGGATGTTGCACTTCAAATTAACTCACGAATGGAAGGTTCGTAATAACGATTAACGGTTACAAAGATATATATCAATGTATTAGATCAAGAGAATAAAGTATCCACCTACCATGTCAGGGCGACATTGTCGGGACATTTTTACACTCAGATTTTGAAATTTTTGTTCATTTTAATCATAACTTTGGATAATTATATATACATATTTAGGGCCCCCCTCCAGAATTACAAAATTAAGAACGACTGTAGCAAATTTTAAAATATGGTAGATTCTCAACCAATTAAGGAAGCACGGTGGCTCAGTGGCAGAAGGCTCACCTCTGGTGCAAGGGATACTGGTCCACTTCTCGGTCAAGTGAGTTTCTGGTGGACAACATCGTGTCAGTGAGTATCGCGGGGTACTCCCGCATTCTCATTCCACCAAATTCCAGATAATCATTCACTTGCGTTTATCTTTTGTCTTCTTTAGTCCAAGGCACAGAAAAGAGAAAACTTATCAAGAAAATTAAGAAAATTATGTAATTTTAGTTTATGTTTTCTAGTCTAGCTGTAACACCCCTACATCGTCTTCACCTACGCCTAGTACTTTGTTTCTTGCTTGAAATAGTCAAGTTACAATTTCTTTGTTTGAGGTGCTTTGTATATACATATTTGTTTCTATATATTTTTAGAACACAATAGTATATGTAACGTTCTATTTTGTACGAATGTTTAATAATACAATTTGTTGTGGCGTAAATTTTGACACTAATAATCAGAGAACTGTCAGTTTCACCAAACCTTTTGTTTAAATACAAATTCTATAAATAAGCGATCAGCGATTTCAAATAAGATGACTTTTTTTTGTAAATCAAAAATAAAAACGATGTTTAAAACATTAAATACATGCGTCCCTGCTCAATAAAGTTTTTAACCTCCCCTGAGATTCTGACGAAACTTACGTGGGAGCAACTTCCTTAAAAAACTGTCCAAGCATAACGAAAATATACGTACGTGCATTTCTGTTCACGAAAACCATGAATTTTCCCTTGAGATATTCTCAAAATTTATATGGAGTCATCAGTAAAGAATTATCTTTCAAGCAAAATAATAATAACAGTAAATCAAAACCGATCAATGTGTTACGAAAATATACTTGAGCATATATAAATATATAATAATGAAATGCACAAACGACACACTGTGTTATAGATTATTCAGACCTATACATATTCGAGTGTATTACTTCAGATGTTTAAAAAAAGAAAAGAAAGAAAGAAAAAGTAAAAAATGTAGTGAGTAATATTAGTTTGTTCAAGCTTCAAAGTTGTTTAATATGAACTGATATTGCTGTTTCTTTTGCTGTTGTAAATATCTTCCTTTGAATTCACTTAGCTTAAGCATTGATTACATTACGTTAATATAATTATTATTTCTACTAAAATTTTTACTTCGTTGAAGATCACTATAAATAGAAGAGATGTTTGCGTGTAAGATACCAGCGAGCAAGCGCCTGTTAAAAGTTCATCTGACTCTCGCTGGCCACGTCTGCTACCAAGATGACGTCATGCGCAAGAGCGACAAGAATGTAGCACTGCATTGCATCCACCTTGTAGTCTTTCCACCATGATCTGTACGTGTCAATTTTGGACAAATCCTCACGCTATATTTATGCCGCACAATTATGACAAATTAAACACTTCTGTATCCAGGGGCGGATCCAGGGAAGGGGGCGATGGCCCACCCTCCCCCAGAAGAGAAAACTTTCTTATTTTAACTAAAATCCATCCCAAAGTTTGGAGCCTTTAAAAGTAGCAGTATGACAACCCACCGCCCCCCAGAAGTCGGTTCTGGATCCGCCCCTGTCTGTATCTATTGTCGAAAACAATGTTTCGCAATAAAATTTAATTATCAAATTTCTTGTTAAATAAATGAAAAGAACACTCATAAGCATCGCTGCTAAAAGGGACGTTAAACTCAAAATGAAAATCATGAAAAGAACTGCCCTAGGTTTTTAAAAAAATCACTGAATGTATAATACAATGACAATTTGTATTTGCAAATAAGACACTGTTCAAGAATTAGGATGTTTAATGTTTTATTCTAGATTATAAATTTCAAAATAGTGGTCATAAAGAGGCTGGTAAGAAGTAGTGATGAGCGCAATAGTCTTGGTCTTGCAGTTTTTGCAAGAGTCTTGAATGCAAGACCAAGACCAAGACCAGTAATCCCGATGCAAGACCAAGACCAAGACCAAGGGGTGCAAGACCAAGACCATACCTGCAAGACCAAGACCAAGACCAAGACTCTTGCGCAAGAGTCTTGCACAAGTACCGGCTCGGTGGTACAGTAGTCACGTGTAGTTATACGGGTCCCTGGTTGGATTCTAATTTGCGCCATGCGAACTTTTAGGTGAGCAAACACCGTGTGCGTGGGTTTTCTCGGGGTTTTGGTGTTTCCTTCTACTTTCTTCATTCCACTATTTCATTCATTTCTTTCCATTACCGTCTCTCTTAGCCTCGATGCATAATCGTGGGACGTTAAACTAGATATTTCGTTTCGTTTCAAAAAAATAGTAGTGTTTTTCTTCCAAAACTAAAGAGAAATGTAGTATTGAACATTGGTAATACCGTACACCTACAGGGTATGTCGACTGCATGGGTATGGACTTGGCTCCGAGACTCAAGCATCCGTTGGAAATTTTTAATGTATGCTCATAAAATTAATATCGAAATAACATTATCACGACATTGACAAAAACATAGTACATGTGACCGCAAGTTTGATTTCATGGGAGGATGCTTATACGTTGAATAATTGTTTATCAATATAACTTTTAGCCTCCTTAGGGTTACGACACATCGAGGATTGAGCAATATAACATTATACCACAACAATAAATCTATATTATAAAATTGAAAGTGACTATTTTTGTGACTCCTAATTTCTTGGAGCACCCGACCGATCTCGATCAAATTTCAACATAGATGAAGTTTGGGCTTGGGAGTGTTTTCATTTCACTTTGACGGTAAAACTTAGAGGAGAGGAGAAGAAGGAGTTATATAATAATAAATGAAACTTAATAACATGAATCAAACGATAAATCTCGATCAAATTTTTAAGATAGATGAGGTTCAAGCCTGGAATGTTATATGTCAGTTCACTTTGACGGACCAACGTAGGGGAGGCGAAGATGAACAAAACAATAATATGCATAAAAATAAATGTGGCTAAGTTTGTGACTCAATAACTCTTGAACCGATCTCAATCAAATTTTTAACATGTATGAGGTTCTTTCCTGGAAAGTTTCTTAGAGTTTGTTTCACTTTGATGGTAAAACCTAGGGTGGAAGGGGGAAGGGGATATATAATAAATGAAACTTAATAATTCTTGATCCACCCGACGGAACTCAATCTTATTTTCAACATTGATGAAGATCGGACCTGAGATGGTTTCTGTCATATCACTTTGACGGTGCAGTTTAGGGGAGAGGGAGAGGAAAGATATTTAAAACTGATCGACATTAAAATGGAATCTATAGTTTTGGGGATCGCTGAGATAAACAATGATACTTTCGGTGCTGTTTAAATCAAAATCCAGCCCCGTAGCTTGGCGGAGGGGAGGGGAGATATATAAAAATTATAAAAAATGACCAAATATTAGTGCCGATACCATAGTTTTCGGGGTCTCTGACACGAAGAGTGACACTTGTGATGCCGTTTAAATCCAAATTCAGCCCCGCAACTTGGGGAGGAGGAAGTGAGAGAAACATAAAAATAATCAAAAATGACTGATATTAGAAAGCGCTTTACTAATAGTAGAAAAGTGATTGACTTACGAATTATTATTATTATTATTATTATTATTATTATTATTATTATTATTATTATTATTATTATTATTATTTAGTATAGTTTAACCCAACGAAGTGGGTACTTGATGCTAGTAATCCTTATTCACAAGTGAGACTTCAAGTAACTTGGAGTTTGGAGTTTGATGCCGTTATTTTGTATTTCTAATACAGATCAACAGTATTTATATAAATTGAGTTTACACAAAAGACAGACAGTTGAATCGTTTTCAGTTTTCACTCAAATTATTCTAAAATATTAAGAGGTTTGATTATAATAAGTATTATTTTAATTGTCTCTCCCTCTTTTTTGGTCAATATTGCTAAACATATCATCATCATCATCATCATAGCTTTCTGCCATTATTGGCAGGTTATTTGCTTCAACAGGCAAGGTTCGACGTTCGGTGGTCCTCAGCTAGTCTCTTCGTCTTAATGTAGCAATTTTCTGTTTTAATACCTTGCTTCAACTAGTCTGCTTCGGTCTCTCCCTCTCTTTCCTTCCACAATACTCTCTAGCACGTCCTTCATAATACAGTTCTTTCTCAGCCAATATCCTAACCAGTTGCTCTTCCTCCTCTTAACAATATCTAGATTTCTTCTTTTTTGCTCCTACTGCTAATATTTCTAACATCTCATTCGTTTTCGTTCAACACAGCTAATTCTCTCCTTTTTTCTTCATGTCTTTGGCGTGGGAGGCCCGGGTTTGATTCCCGGCGGTAGCTCATGTGGTTCGGATTCCACGTTAATCAGTAGCTCCACGTCTCATATAGCCTCACTGCTGAACAGGACGTTAAACTCAAAATCAAGCCAAGTCAAGCCTTTTTTCTTCATGCCCATGTTTCGAAAGTATGCAATTTTTTCATTGCTTTTGCATATGTTTATGTTTCTGCCCCATAGAGTACATATTGGAATCACTAAAACAAAGTTTCAATATTTAATTGGAGGTTTGTTTAATACAAGGATTAGCTAACCGTTTTTGAAAAGAACAATCAGACTCCTTTAGAGTGTAAAAATAATTTTGCAGTTCACGGTATTTCAATAAACTGTGCCGTCTGATTTTCTTTCATGCGTCTCAGGGATTTGGGAACCAGTGGAGTGTTGGATCTCTTAAAAAATATAAACAGATTACGAAACGTTGTTATTTAGGCATATTTTATAAGTAACGAAGCGTGGCACCCATTAAAAAAATGAAGGTCATCAGCTATGTTGTACACTATCATCATACTTACACAACGTGAAATTATATTACATTTAGAAACATACATTGTATTTCCGTTACTACTGGTGCATTGTAGAGTTTATTATCCCTTATATCCATAGTAAAATTTACCTATGAAAACCTTAAGATTTCTTAAATGCAAAACTTGCAAGACTCTTCCATGCAAGACCAAGACCAAGACCAAGACTGGGTGTGCAACAGCAAGACCAAGACCAAAGGTTCCAGTGCAAGACCAAGACCAAGACTCGATCTGCAAGACCAAGACCACCCCGGTCTTGGTCTTGGTCTTGCATTTGCTCATCAGTAGTAAGAAGTTTATAGTGTGTACTGGTCACTGACCTTAATAAAAATAACCGCAATATATAATAACGGGCTGTTGGCAACCCTAGTTAGTATGCACAGGGCTATAACAATATAAGAAGCCTCAAACTTTTATGTACAGTAAGGAACACTTCTGAATGGTACACCCATATGGAAATTTACGGCAAAACTGTACCATCCAGAAGTTTCCCTTACTCAGTGGTTAAATTCAGCCGGGGCCCACCGGGGCTCAGCCCCGGATCTTTTCTCATTGCTTTTTCAAAAATTTTCTCCGCATCTGAAATAATGTTGATAAAATCCGTACTTTAACTTTCCTTTGTCACTGTTTCGGTAGCTCGGTGGCTCACATTAATGTAAAATTCAAGTGCATTATTGAGACAACCGGGGAGTGAAAAAATAGCAGAAACAAGGTTCTTTTCTCTCCGATCGCTGCTGGTGGTTTTCTTTTTTCTATTTGTTTTTCAACAGGGGCTATAGCTGAGCTATAAAATCCTTGGGGGAGGAGGGAGCGGATAGTGACAGAAACTAAGAAGTTCTTTCTTCTACTGTCTTGTGTGAGCTTTCTAGCTTTTCAGAGTCCTTGCAAGAAAAGACTATAGCCCTACCGAAGGCAAACAAGCTCATATACAGAACAATCGAGGTGTTTAAGGCCCACAAAGAGAGAGGATGCATGTACTGGAGAGAAGTACAGAGAGCCATAAAAAATAAATTTTTTAAAGAAGTTCCCTTGAAAATGAGTGGCAGTAAAAACAACGCTTCGGAAATTAACAAAGGACAGTTCTATGAACAGAAGGTGCTTGACTGAGAAGGACACTGTGTACTCCGAAATGATGAAAATTATTTACCCTGAGTACTGGCCGGAAAATATTAATGTTGATTATAGCGAACAAGACTTGAAAGAATTGTGTGAATTGTTTTTTTGTGTGTGTGTTTTCGAGAAACTATTCAAATTTATCTCGACTTTAAGGATAGTGGAGGCAGGAAGGTCTTGGGTTGAATGAAGGTACTAATGCAGTGTGTGCAAACGATACCAGTCAGCAATGCTGAGTGTGAGAGGAGTTTCAGTGTAATGAATAATGTTGTCACGCCAACTAGAAATGCGCTATCGGTTGGAAGTGTGTCATCTTTAATTACAATAAATATTAATGATCCGCCATTGTCCGCAACCCCTCCCGTACGTTAAGCGCTGGATATCACAAGGAAGAAATAACGCCCTCTCAAGTTGCTAGGAAAGAAATCTCAAGGCAGAAGAAAACAAATCAAAGGAAGCTTTATGGAAATTACGGTGACTTAACTGCATCCCTTGTCTTATAAGAGGTAAATTAAGCTATTTTGATATTATTATTCACATAAAAATTATGTGAAAATACTATGTTGTCATGAGATTTGTTTGATTTGTGTTTGCAAAGCCACTTTTAAGGTAAAATTAAATAAATAAAAAGTTTTGGTTTGTTTCAGTTTACCGCCCCACGGTTATGCCATGATGACTAAAGGAGACTTGGACTTACTGATTATAATGGAATCTGAACCACTTCTTCCGTTCAACTGTGTCCCACCGGGAACCGAATCCACGCGTGCCGTAGGCAAGCTTGTTAGCCACTAGACCAAACGCATGTCCAAAATAACGAAAGTTAAATATTAAATGAAATATTACATGATAAAACACACGACGGTATGTATCCCTTGAATCAAATTACATAAGAAAGAAAAGTGTTTAAATCTTCTTACCTTAACGTGATGTGTTTTGTAGAACCAGAGATTCCAGAATCGTCATCATCTTCTGATTGAGTGTTCCGTGCAATCACTTTATTAATACAAGACATGTGTTTAGTTCTCAAGTGCGATAATAAAGCACTTGTCGATCCTACTTTGCAACTAAGTACTTTTTTACACAAGAAGAATTTAGCTTCTTCTCTAGTCTCGGCACGTTCAAAGTATTTCCACACTTCACTCCGTGACATATTGTGCTTTGCTTCACCTTAATTGCTTAACACTTAATTGCTACTTTCACCGTTATCTTGCAGTTCACTGAAATGAATATTAAATGCTTGCTCAGTGCGTTTGCGCAGTTGACCTTGACAACCGTTGCACCCAGTGGCGTAGGGAAGGGGGGGGGGCCCGGAGGGGCCGGCCCCCCCCAAAGAGGTCCGACAATGTACTTTGGTACTTTGATGTTTGTAACTTTTTATATATTTTTATGTTTATATATTTTTTTGTTTGTAATTTTTCTATATGTACCTATAACAGCACTTGCCCCCCCCCAAACACACATCCTGGCTACGCTACTGGTTGCACCATATGCACCTGCAAATGTTTACTATCAAAAGCTCGACACATTATAGGCTTAAGACTTTTAGGTTCCAAAACGTTCAAATTAGAATAAAGTACATTTAATGACGTTATACGTTTTCAAAAACGTTGTTTAGGATTTTGTTTTATATATTACAGAACATGACATTTTCGTACATTTGATTACCATTATATGTTAACAATGTTAGCTATTGTGCACATCGAAACATCTTTTAATACAACAATATTTTAGTTTTAATCTAACATCTCTTAAACAAAATAAAATATTAATAGAACTTTCCTTACCTGGAGTTGTTATTCAAATCTGGTACAAGTAACATTGCCAAAGGGGGCCAAGGAGGCGGGCGCTACCCGTAGGCTATACCTGCACCCCAGACTGGTAGTATATATTAATATTGCGCAAATAATGTGAAATTAACCATTTCAGTATAACCCCCCTCAAATAAAATGTATCCACCTTCGAGTGTGTCCCCAAGAAATTAAATCTGATACTGTAACTGGTGGTATATAGTGATGGGTAAATTCCCGGGAAGATATTTTTCGGGAATATTCCCGGGAAGATTCCCAAAATGGGAATTTATCCGGGAATTTAAGTACAATCAGAAATAAAATTGCATTCTATTACTATATTATGATTTCAAAGTTGAATTAATTTTTATATCACAGCATATTATTACTGTTGTCCACAGAGGATTCTTTAAAATTCATATATTCTGAACGGTACTGTGTTACTTTATTAACACTTTTTTATATTTAGAGAGTACGCATAAATGTATATTTATTTACAACATGTTCTATGAATTAAATATGTGTGATAAAATTATATAGTAAATTATCTAGTAACAGTTTAAATTTATATGTAAGTAGATTTGCTCAACTTGACTCTATTACTGATATTACAAACACATTGGGCCTTATGCAGTCGTTCTGACGTGTGATTAGTGCCATACTAAAGAGTTCGACTAACATTTGTTTCTTGTAGTAGTCCGGCTTTAGTATGACGCTAGTCATACATCAAAATGACTGCAAAAGGCGGATTAAATTTATAAATGTTATAAACCAATTAGATTGGGTTAATGCTAGAAGATACATGTCTCACCAATTTATCAACATTTGCGCATACAGATTTATGTTCACAAAATTTGCAAGATACTTACTTATCTTTATATTTTAGCACGTAACATTGCCATACATGACCTTTCATTCTATCTATTTCTCGAAATTCCATACGTTAATTCATATGTAAAAGAAGTCCGAGTACCTCTTCAGAAATTCGAGTCAGAGAGTCCGACGTCTATTACTAAGGGTGGTTCGGTGTTAGTTAATAGTACTTCATCTCTTTTTCTATATAATTTTAAATTACTTTACAAAATTATTACTTTTCATCATTTGTAAATTAGTATTTTGCTAATTTTGGCTGTTCTTTAGCATTGAGGGCCATCTTTTGCACCTACTTTTCTGCGATATTCTATTCCGATGCGGTTGTTTTATGGCTTCATACGTTAAATTACGTTACCAACTTTAAATTCAGACAGTACTGCAGAGCGAGCGTTAGCGAATGAAGGCGGGTTAGGGCCCTGCATGGCACGTTGTTTTCCATATTCGTTACCAAGAATTCAATTTCTTTTTTCACATAAATCACTTCCACTTACCTTTCCGTTTTGTATAAATCCCCTACTGCCCTAAAAAAAGTGTTCGATACTTTCTTTATTTGAGCATCACTATCTACTCATTTCTTCCGTAAATCAACCTACTGTTTGCTAGTTTTGGCCCCTCAATACTAAACAATTACCGTACTTTTTAGTGCAAATGGAAATGGAACTTAAAGAATCATATTATTAGTTATATAATAATTCGTCAAAAAGTATCGTCAAATAATTTTAATTATTTTAACCTCCAAATTCTTTAAAACCTAGAAGTAAATCATAATATATCAAAATAAAGTAATTAGTCATATGGTTCTTATAATTTGGAAGAGAAAGTAAAGAAATGGTAATAAATTCCTTCCTGGGAATTTATAGGCCAGGGAAAAAACCCGGGAATATTCCCATTTTTAAATTCCTTCCCACCGGGAATATTCCCACTGCCCATCACTAGTAGTATAGCATATCATAGCCAGTTTAGAACTACAATGAACCTAATATTTTTATTTTACTTATTTATTATTTTTAATTTTCCTATTTTTAAAATCAAATGCACTTCACTTTCCTAAAATCACACTAACGGAGAAAATAACACCTATATGAGGAAGAACATACCGCGTAGAGGGAGCCTTGTTATTCCATTGTTCAAAACTATTTGACGAAGAGAGGCTAAATCAATATTTCGTGCGTTGATATATATATATATATATATATATATATATATATATATATATATATATATATATATATATATATATATATATATATATATATATAACGGCAACATAGGGTATAGATTCTAAACGCGGGGGGACTCCGTCCCGACTTCGAAAAAATATGTAGGCATCGCCCAGTTCCTAAAAAAATACAATGGAGAAAGATAGGAAGGGGGAACAAGCGTGACGTCATGCTGCTACCTACCGTCCTCCTACCTTTTCAGATCCACTTTTATCCCTTTTTATGACCCCCAAATTGGAACATTTTAGATGGTTTAAAATTCTTGTATTTTTGATCATAGCAACTTGACCTGTAAAGAAGACACAAAATTTCTCCATTAACTGTACAGGAACGAAATAGGATCATCCTTAAGAATCTGAAGCTTCGACATAACACTCCATTTGTGATGTGTGTCACTGCATGAGACCACTACGTGGTAGCGATTTGTGTTCATGCAAAGCAAAATTTGCGTACATCAGCACGAAATAAAACTGAAAAATGCTATTTATTAATGCTTATTTTCATTACCGCAAACTAAACGCAAATATTACGTTGTGTCGAGCTCGAAAACAGCAAGTGAATGAGGGCTCAGAGCGCTTGAAAAAATTGATTTACACAATAATTTTGTACTCTGAATCCAGGAAATGAACACCAATAGGCCTACAAACATTTCAATTTCTTACTGGTAAATAGTTATCCGGACTTTCGGTATCCAGTTCTCAAAAAATCCAAAAAGTTTGCTATAGTAGATTAATTCAACGACGGTACTAAGAAAGAGCTGTTTGAATGAAACAATACACAGTAATTTTTGAAAAGGCGGTAGATGAGCCTCCATAGGAATGCCTTCGTCTGTCTTTATTCGTGAAGACAATAAATCAAGCAATTTTTGTACTAGTATTACCACTTCTTCTATCTACTACATAATATTACGCCCCACACAGCAAGGAATATTTCCTCAATCAAAAGAAAATATTTTCCTTGGTTTCCAAAAGGTTTTCCTTCTCTGGAGATTTCCATGCTGGTTTCCCCAATGTATTCCAAATATTTCCCGAAAATATTTTCCCAAAAATGTTTGTAAAACATTTTAGAAATTTCCGAGAGTACATTTTGAGAATGCTTGCCGGAAAGTAAATCCAGGAAAATATTCACAAAATATATTAGAAATGTTGTTTTGGATGTAATGTAATATGTTTTCACTGTTGAGAAGGGAAATATTTTCGAAATGATACTAAAAATGTTTTCCGTATATGATACGGAAAACAATGAAACAAAATATATTCCATATATTTAAAAAATGTTTTCTATTACGTTATTTGTAATATTTTCTATTTTTACGAGAAAATATATTGAATATATATTTTTAAAAAGGTTTAGAATATTTTAAAAATAAATTCTTTCGTGGTATAAGAAATATTTTTCAGAAATGTTTTAAAAAGGTTTACTTAATTTTTACAAAAGTATTTTGGTAATCTTCTCTTATAACTTAAATGAAATAGTTTCGTACAATATTTTAGTATTATTTCCAGAATATTTTATCGAATTTTTAATATAAAACTTTAAAACAGGGAAAAGTAACCACATTAAAAATGAATAGAAAATGTTTTCCGTTATGTTTTGGAAAATATTTTGTGTTTTTAGTAAATAACATTTTCTGATGTATTATAGAAACATTTTTACATTGTTTTTAGAATATACTCTTCCGTTACTGAAGAAAATATATTTCTTGTTATATCTGAGAAATATCCCAAATATTTACCGGAAATATTTTTTAAAAAAATGTTTAGAAAACATTTTATGAAGTAAAGGAAGAATATTTTTTAGAAAGTTAGAAGCAAAATAATGTAAGGAAAATTTTCTCAAATTGTACTAGAAATATTGTGTTGAATGTAATGTAATGTTACCGATCTTGAGAGAGAAAATGTTTTCGAAGTAATACTAAAAATGTTTTGCATACATGATATAGAAAACAGAATAGGAAATGTATTCCATATATTTTATAAATGTTTCCCAACATATTATTTGCAATCTTTTCTATTGTTACGAGAAAACGTATGAAATATAATTTTTAAAATGTTTCGAGTATTTTAAAAATAAATTCGTTCGTAATACTAGAAATATTTTCCAGAAATGTTTTAAAACGCCTATTAATTTTGTATGCAAATGTTTTTGTAACCTTTCCCTGTAACTTAAATGAAATATTTTCATACAATATTTTAGAATTATTTTCAGAATATTTTATCTAATGTTTAATTTAAACAATTAAAACAAATATTAAAATGAATAAAAACTGTTTACCATCGTGTTTTTGAAATATAGTTTGTGCTTTTAGCTAATAATATTTTCTGATATATCAAAGAAATACTTTCACATTATTCTCACAATATATCTTCAGTTACAATAAAAGTACATATTCCTTGTTGTACCTAAAATGAATTTTACCGGAAATGTTTCCGAAACATTTTTCTAATTTCAATTGCATATCCTTAGGTATTATGTTGGATATTTTTTCATATTTTGGAGAATATATATATATATATATATATATATATATATATATATATATATATATATATATATATATGTGTGTGTGTGTGTGTGTGTGTGTGCACTGCACTAGTCGGGCTTGGGGGGCCTGCGCTTCAGGTAGGGCCGGGCTTGGGCGATTATTTGCAGTTCTTTAATAATTATTGACTTTAGTTTAATGGTAATTGCAAAAAAAAACAACGAAGAGTGAAAGGTATTAAAAACAATGCAACTTTTACAGTTGATATTGCTCAGCGGCTCCACTTTTGCTATATAGAGAATTAACTGTTCTCCCTAGTGACTAGTGACTGGTACGGACCGGGCTAGGGGGTGTTGGCTCCACTATTAATTTATTCCAGGTCTGGCTTGGGCCAAAAACTTCCAAAATTTTCCCGGGCCTGGATTGGGCTGGGCTGGGCCTAGCTACATTCGAGCCGGATTAGGCTCGGGGTGAAATCTTCGGCTCTTGCATGTCTCTAATATATATGCCACATTTAGTAATTTCGTCCTAGATTTAGTGATTTGCTATTGAACTAGTGATCTAGTATGTACTTCGGGTAAATCTGAACATTCTAGTGATTTTTATGGTGTTTTCTTCCTGATGCAGACAAATAGCAAGGAAATAGTTCTTAAAATAATAGTATATTGCAGTTCGAACGAATATAGAAACTTCCAATTATTCTTTTTTCCCCTCTTACTGAATGAATCCTCTGCTAGGTAACGACCTTTAATAAACAGCGGCTATCTCTGGTCCCCTACCTCCTTTTGTTAGTTGATATGAGATGGACTAAATTTGTATTTTTTTTCTTTCAAGGAAGTGAAGAAATATTTATCCGGTACATTTATGTTAGGCACAGTCTTTACTTGCTTCCCAATGAATTTGAGGAACATAAAATAAATAAAACGTAAGTACCAGAAAATAGAGGCAATACACACATTTTCATTTGTAACACATTTGTTGAGAACTATAGTCAGATATTACGTGCAAGCCCTCTAAATGTCCTTTAATTTTATCCGTATAAGAATTCATGATTTCAGGAGAAAATTTCCATTAACTATGGCATATGAAGTTCTACACTCTTATAATTACTTTATGTATGTGAGATCACATGAGAAACCAAAAAACAATGCTAATAGGTTTTCTTCCAGAAAATTTCTTTTAGGGGCAAAATCTAAGTGTGTAAGGGCTGAATTGCGTCCCTTGTGCAAAAATAACAAGTAATCGTAATTTTTATTTATTTTAGTTCTTGTGGGAGGGGGAGATGGAAGCGATCCCTCGGAAGGATCTCTGAAAAAAAGAAACACTGGATTCTAACCGCTACTGTTTGGTATATTACACAAAATAAGGTTGTAGTTACATTGTTCCAATTCAGAAGATAAGCGACAAAACTGACTGTAATAACAATAATTATCGAGGCATCTCTCTTCTGTCAACATCCTATAAAATCATTTCAAATATTCTATTAACAAGATTGACGCAGATGAAATTATTGGAGATTATCAGTGCGGATTTAGACGAAATCGATCAACTATCGACCAAATATTTACCATTCGCCAAATACTCTAAAAAAAAAGTGCGAATACAATACCCCGGTACATTAATTATTTATTGATTTTAGAAAGGCGTACGACTCGGTTAGGAGAGAAACATTATACCGTTCCTACAGAACTTGGAAAACAGAGAAAGATAATTAGTTCAATTAAGGCATGTTTAAATGAATCCCAAAGTAAAGTCCGGGTAGGAAAATTTTTGTCCACGAGCTTTCACGTCGAAAATGGCCTAAAACAAGGAGATGCGTTCTCGTCATTATTATTTAACTTTGTTCTGGAATACGCTATAAGGAAAATCAAAGATAGCAACCAGGGCGTACAGTTGAACGCTATTCATCAGGTTATGGCATACGTTGATGATGTAAATTTAATAGGGGATGATAGGAGAACAACAGAAAGCAATGCAGAGATCTTATTAAACGCTTGCAGGAACATGGGTTTAGAAATAAATGGAGAGAAAACTAAATACATGGAAGTGCGTCGGGACCGTAATACGGCAAATTGTGGATGCGTTAAAATATTATATAATACCTTTGATAAAGTTGATACTTTCAAATATTTAGGATCAATTTTAACAGACGAAAATCATATTTACGAAGAAATTAAATGTCGACTAAAAGCAGGGAATTCGTGTTAATACTATTCGGTTCAAAATCTCTTGTCGTCGTGAATTCTGTCGGGGAATTTGAAGCTTAAAATATATAAAACGATAATCATTCCTTTGTTCTGTATAGTTGCGAAACATGGTCACTTACTCTGAAGGAAGAACATAGACTAAAAGTATTTGAGTAAGATTCTGAGACGAATATTCGGACCCAAGAGGAACGTGAATGGGGAATGGCGGAAACTTCATAACGAGGAACTACATAATTTAAACGGTTTACCCAACATTGTTAGGGTCGTCAAGTCTAGGAGGCTTAGATGGGCAGGTCATGTAGCTAGAATGGAAGAAAGTAGAAACGCTTCAAAGTCTTGACTGGAAGACCAATCGGAAAAGACCTTTAATAAGAACTAGGAGCAAATGGGAGGACAATATTTAGATGGGTTTCGCAGAGATAGGAATACAAAGTAGAAACTGGATCCAATTGGCTAAGGATAGAAGTTAGTGGAAAACTTTTGTGAACACGGCATTGAACCTCCGGGTTCCATAGGCCATAGAGTTAGTTAGTTTTTTAAGGTTGTAGTTATATGTAAATAATATTGCGTTTTCGTCAGGGCTTTCATTCTGCTGGAGAGGGGCTGATAATAATACCTGGAGAATATTTTCTACTATTTGAGTATTGCAGGTGATTGCATTTCTTCCATTGTAACTTGGCCAAGCTAGTTTCATTAGATGTAAGGATTAACATAGCCTAAAAAGCTTAAATTTCCATGAAAGTTTTCTCTGTACCCATGCTAGTCACTTTTCGGTCTGCGTGACACTGTGTTTCGAAATATTCGACGGCTCAGAAGATAAGTGTACCAAAGGCATATGCAATATAGGCCTATGTGTGTTTATTTGAGACATAGATCTACAGTTTAATGTGGGATAACAACTACATGAGCTCCCAGCGGAAATCGAAAGATGGTCTCCCGCGCTCAAGGCGTATGTGCTAACCATACAGACGCGAGGAAATTCACATGAGCACACACACATATATATATTGTTGAGTTGAAATTGAGTTTAACGTCCCTTTTAGGAGCGGGACGTGGACCTACTGATCAGTGTTCTTAATTTGAGTGAGATTTCCCTAATCTAGGGAAATTTCATAGGTAAATTTAACGAAACGGGAAATTTTAGGTAAAACGTGAAAAATCCAGGGAAATTCTCTAATATCAATGCTTAAATTTCTCTTTGTTCTTCAGAGGTAAACCAATACAATAGAATATAGATTTTGTGTGCTAAAACTAGCATAATTTGCAACCATTGTTGGCTGAATGGGGGGTCACGGTTTCTCAGTGGCAGAGCGCTTACCTCTGGTTCGTAGGGTCCCTTTTTACTTCTCCAGCCAAGTAAGCTTGTGGTAAACAACATCGTGTCTCTCGAAGTACTCCCATTTCTTCCCACTTTCTCATTCTTTCATCATCATTCACTTGCTTTAATCATCGTCTCCCTTAGCCTAAAGGCATAGACATGGGACGTTATACCGAAAGATTTCATTTCATTTCATTTCATTTTGCTGGCATGGTGTATTTCGGTGTATATTTTTAAAAAATGCATGAAAAATAAACGAAAAATAGAAGCGAAAAGCAAATGTATAAAACAAATGTAGTTCGTAGCTCCTTTAACATAGCTAAATTAATTTTACTAAATAACTTCTGTCATAGGTATTGGACACTCAAAAAACCAGGGAAAATTCATAAGAAAAGGAAAAATTTTGTGTTACTCGAGGGAAATTTTCTTAAAGAAACCTACGAACACTGCTACTGATTAACGTGGAATCCTAACTAAATGTGCTCCCGCTAGGAATCGAACTCGGCCTTAGTAACACACTTACGTCATAACAACGTCAAATGTTGGTCATGAAATTCCAAGGACGTCAGGCGAAGAAATGTAACGTCATTTGTTACGTTAAATAATGGTAACAAAAATGACGATGTTAAGATACATGTGGACGTCTTTTACAATTAATTCTATTACCTCTAGTTTGCAGCGCCAGGAGGCAAGTATTTGAACTTCAGACAGTGATACCAGTCGGCGGGAAATTTCCCGCATAACGGAAAATTCTGAGCACTGACGGGAATGCGGGAATTTTTCTTTAATATAGGCTGCAAACGGGAAATTCTGGCATTCTCTACTTTTCTAGGCGTACAACAACCTAGCCTGCAACATTGAGCTCTTTCTTAGTAAAAGCAGGGATAAAAGTGCGCGGAATGCGGGTGGACGCCGTCCCCCACCTCGAAAAAATATTTACGGCGTCCCCTCAATTCCTAAAAAAAAAAAAAAATACAATGGGCAAAGATAGGCAGAGGGAACGGCGTGACGTCATGCCACTACCTACCGTCCTCCCACCTTTTCAGATCCACTTTTTTCCCTGGGTAAAAGCAGGGCTAAAAGTGAGGGGGAACGCAGGTGGATGTCGTCTCCTCACTTCCAGAAAATATCTGTGGCATCACCCGCTTCTAAAAATTACAATGAGAAAAGATAGGTACAGAAGACGGTTTTACGTAATGCGTCCCCCTATCTTCTGAGATCTACTTTATCCCTGGGTAAAAGTAAACATTACAAACACACAAAAGACTTGAAACATCAAGCTAATGTAAACTATTGGAAAATACCCTACTTATCGCTGCATTTTTAAACATTAACCGCCTTATGCAGAGTCGTTTTGACATATGATTAGGGTCATACTAAAAGCCTGACTACTGCAGGAAACATATGTTAGTCGAACTCTTTAGCATGTCTCTAATCTCACGTCAAAACGACTCTGCATAAGGCCCTTTAAATTTTTATTTATTTATTTTTGTGGCAAGGAACAAGCAGTGTGCAAGCAACACCAGAATCGTGTTAAGGCTAATACAATTTAATTAAGTGTTGCTTCGCTGAACATAACATCCCTTCCAAACCACGAAAAACACCATATTGTTCGTAAAAAAAGGTTGTACATTCTATATTTTTAAATTTTGGCCTGCTATAGATATTGTAAATTATATCTACTGAAGTTGACAGGAAATTTTGTATCTAATCGGGAAATTTATGGTTTCGGACGGGAATTTCGCTGTTAAAAAACTGGCATCACTGAATTCAGAGCGAGTTTTGAAAACAATTGAATGTTGTAGTGGTGAGATGAACCTGAAGCATAGGTTTGTGTGATTTGGTACATACGTAAATATATCTTACCGGAGGCAACCTCTCTGCGTCATATTTGGCGGAACAGGAACAGGGAATATATCTTACAAGTAAGTATTTATATATGTTGATTGTCTGTTTTTATTGACATTCATATCTGCTTTTTGGGACCTAAAGTACATAGGTTACAAAATCATTGTTTACAGGAGAAATGAGTTCGTGCTTTAGAAGGGTAATTGATGAACTTGTGAAGTGAATACAATGGAAACGCAAAAGTGAGGTGTTCCGAAATAATAAGAAGTTACTAAAATTATAAACTGTCATCCACACGCAAACAATTGAAAGTAGGTGACGTTGGACAAAGTGAAGAGTTAAAGTCATTTGGGAAGATTAATGGCATTACTCGAGCAGTCGGTTGTACCAAATTTTGACACATTTCTTCCACTTTCAGGTTAGGGTAGAGCTTTGTATTTCTATTAACAGAGCATGCACTAAATGAGGAGCTCCATTACTATTTACCGATTGACATCAGGAGAGGTCAGTACTAATACAGCGTGGACGTAGGGCATAAAAACTGCAGTGCATAAAACACGAACCAGTTTTTCGTGTGGCCACTGAAAAGCACGAATGCTCCCTAACTGAGTGACGGCAGGAGTGCAGCACGGAAACCTGAGCGACAAGAGGGTGCGTCCGTAGAGAGAAGGCGCGACAGCGACGGGGGTTATGCGCATAAACGAAGGTAGTGGAAGAGCACACTAACTAACACATACAATGCTTTCACTGTTACTAAAAATTCATTTCAATATGATGTGCAGTGACAGTAATTGGTTATATTCACACTGTCATTACTTCACAAAAAGTGTTTCACATCATATTTTGGCCTATGTTTAGCAGAAGGAGTCCAGCTCTTTTCTCTAAAAAATGTTACAATTTTGACAATTTCTGTTCACATTCGGTTAGTTTACGGTAGGGTTGGTTAGTTTGTTAGGTTAGGCTACTTTAGGTTACGTTAGGTTAGTTTAGTTTATGTTATATTAGTGTAGGAGTCCCGCATAATTTTCCAAAAAATGATAGAATTTCGCTTATTTTTACTAATATTACGTTAGTTTAGGTTAGTTCAGGTTAGCTTAGTTACTTTATGTTAGGGGTTCACTCGAGCAGACGGTTCTAGCAAGTAGAAAATTTAAAGGTAAACTACTTTGTGAAACATTTCCCGTGAAGTGATGAGAGTGTGTATATAAGTAATTACCGTCAATGCACAGTATATTGAAATGAAATGAAATCTTTAAGTTTAACGTCCCACAGTTATGCAGGTTAGGCTAAAGGTGACGGTGATAATAGGAATGAGTGAAATGGTGGAATGAAGAAAGTGGGAGAAAACGGGAGAACCCACGAGCACGGTGATTGTCCACACGGCGCGAGCTGGGATCGAACCAGGGACCCCAAGCACCGGAGGTGAACGCTCTACCACTGAGCCACCGCCCCCCACAGTATATTGAAATGAATTTTGAGTGATAGTGAATGTATTGTATGTGTACTGTAAGTGTGCTCTTCCACTATCTTCATTTTCGCTGACCTGCCTGTTCTCTACGGACTCACCTCCTCGCTGACGCTTGCCCCTGCTTCACTCCTGCCCTGACTCTGTTAGATGGCATTTGTGGTTTTTAGTGTCCACATAGCACAAGTTGGTTCGTGTTTTACGAACTGTACTTTTTTTATGACATACGTCCACACTGTATTTATAATGAGCCCTCTGTAAGTCAGTCTGCTAGTACTAATGGAGCTCCTCATTTAGTGAACGCTTACCTAACCTGAAAATAGGCTACAAGAAATATGTCAAAATTTATTAGAACCGTCTGCTCGAGTAGACCCAATTGGCAAGATTTTACTTTGAGTCGGACAGTAACTTCAATCGGTACTTATCAGGGTTTGAAAAAACCCGGGCTTTTTTGAAAAAGCCCAACCCACCTGGGCCCATATGGGTTTTTTCGGGTTTAATCGGGTTTTTTCGAAATATTTGAATGTCTTTGGGGTAAAAGTGTTAAAATGTGATTTATATTTCAAGATTGTCAGTGTCACAACTTCCAACAATTTTCTACTCACTGCTGTTTTAAAAAAATGGCCGCCATTTTAAAATTTTACATTCGATCGTCGTGAAAATCTACACAGTAAATTTAGCATATCTCGTGCTTGCACCTTCAAAATTTCAACTTAAAAGACTGAAAATTGCACTTCGTAGCGTGGGTACTCGCTGTTTTGAAAGAAATGGCCGCCATTTTGATATTTTACGTTGGTATGCCGCCAAGATCTATACAGGAAATTTAGTGTGTCTCGTGCTTGTACTCCGAAAATTTTAACTTAAAAGGCCCAAAGTTTACCTTGTAGTGTGTGTGGTAGAGGCAAACAAACGAGTTGAGTTGATTTTGTGTTTAACGTCCCTTTCAGCAGCGAGGCTATATGAAACGGGACCTCTGATTAATGTGGAATCAGAACTACATAAGCTCCCTCCGGGAAGAAAACTCGGGTCCCACGTCGAAGACGCGTACACTAACCGCATAACCATGAAGGAGCTCGGCAGACAAACGAATAAATGTAGATCGTCATCCAGAAGCCTGACTGATGTTCGCCAAATATGAATACCAAAAGGAGTCTATTAAGTTAAAACAAAAATACAGTTCATGTTGTATGATATAAATAAATGTCTTATATGAAATTAACAGTTTGCAGCGTAAATAAACCTGCCATATTTTCTCCATAAGAATACGGGACACCTCAGATCTCCACCCCCTCCTTAACTTTCCAACACAATGCAATGAACTGTAGTCATTATGAACAAAAGTATAATAAGCCGCGGTGGCTCAGTGGTAGAGCGTTCACCTCTAGTGCATGGGGTTCCTAGTTCGATCCCAGCTCGCGCCAAATGAGCTTTGTGGTGGACAAACACCTTGTGCGTGGGTTTTCTCGGGATTCTCACGTTTCCTCCCACTTTCTTCATTCCGTCATTTCATTCATTTCTCATCACCACCGTCAACTTGAGTATAGCACGCATAACCGTGAGACTAAAGCTAAAAGATTTTTTTTTCAAGACTATAATAGGCGAAAGTTCACAAAGCAGCAGCTGTTTTTCTCTGTTCGTACCCTGCAATTAATTGTACAGACTGAAGATGCCTAAAAATTTAAGATGTGCTATAAAAATGCTTTACAGGAAAACAATATCAAATTATTTAAATCGGTGGTACATAAATCTACCTACAATATTCTTCCCGCGTTTAGCAATATTTATTTACATGGCTGTATTTGCCAAAATTACGTTCGTCAGTTTAATCTGATAAAAAGCTGATTTTTCTCCCTGTGTCGTGTGTAATTGTCAGGACCAGATTTACTTATTTCTAAGATCTGGACCAAAGCACAATTCTGTGTCCCTAGCCTCTGAAAAAGATTTATTGTTAACTTATCTAATGTGTTGCTGGAGAAATGGTCAGTCATCTTCCCTGTGTTTGTAAATGTAGAAACACTCAAAGCCATTTATATATATATATATATAACTTCCTCGAAACTGCTACATGCAACAGCGTACTTTTCATTCATTAATTACAGGATTCCGAGCCAAATCAGAATTTTTTGTTTTTCACTTTTCGAATAAGCTGATATTGATAGCAGAAATGGAACAGAGTTAAAATACGGGGCATTTCCCTGTCCCGACTAAATTTACTGGAACGCGGGACACTCGGGCCCAAAAACGGGACTGTCGCTTTTTTTGCGGGACGTATGGCAGGCATAAGCGTAAAATAGTTTTATTGTTGAAGTATTCATTTCCGATCCTTCTGCGTTTAATTCGTGAATTTCCCGAGCACTTCTTTTACGGCATGTACACCAAAACTTCCACTAGTACGGAAATTTGAACTCAGCACTTGAAATATTAAGCGTTACATAGTCTTCGGAACCCCGTGCATTAAGCTTCTTAAATTTGACAAGAATTTTTACGCTATTGCTGGTGTTGATTCTACAGAATGCTTATTTGAAGAGTAGTAACAAATGACTGAGCTAAACAGTTATTGTTGAAAAACCAAATTTTTTAGTTGAAGAAACTTATGTTTTACATCAAATGTAAGAAAAATATTATTAGCTTTACTAATATTTTTACATATATACTACTAGTACTGGCACCTATGACCTTAAACCCGTGAAACGTATGAGTGATAATGTCCCTCGGTGTCGCCAAGTCGACGGGCGCAATATTCACGGAAAATATTTTATAAAGTACAAAATTGCTTATTTTACTTCAAATAGGCTATAAGCATAATCCGTACATTAATTTGTTCTACAACTATTTTAAGCTTTTTTTTTAATTAATTCATTTAGTGCATTCAGAACAGTATAAAGGTCTTATGTTGAATGTTGTTGTATACCTTAACGTGAAAGCCTCTAGTTCGCCCAAGGAAAGTCTAAAATCTGATAAAAATCACTTAGAATGTGATCACCTTAGTTGTACCAATAATATACTAACAAATAGGTTAAAAACCCAGGTGGGTTTTAAAGTGTTTTTGTCAGGTGGGTCCAACCCTGGTTCTTATAAGTTCAGTCACTTCCTGGAAATGTTTTGTGCCTCAGTCACTTGTTGGAATTGTTCATGCCTTTGGTGCTCGCCTTTGCAAACACGAATTTATTGATAAAAAAAAGTGATTTACTTACGCAATGAAACGTAGCTGAGCGAGCGTTAGCGAGCAAATTGGGTTAGAAATCCCGCAGGACTCGTTTCATTCGACTTTTACCTCATGATAATACCACATGACCTTACATCACGACCTGGTGGAGAAACTTCACTGTGATTCCACTTCAGGTGAATTGGTTACAGTCACTGTCCGAATCAAAGTAAAAATTTGCCCCTTATATATGCTACAATTGTAATGTGATATACCGGAAATTTATTTAATTGATATATTCTTTATTTGATATCGTAGAAATTCTCTTTTTAATAATTTTTCGTCCCACGATTATTCCGGCTAGGCTAAAGGAGACGATGATAATGAAAAATGACCGAAAGGGTGAAGTGAAGACAGTGGGAGGAAACGGGAAAATCCACGCAGATAGAGCAGCCTTTTTTAACCTTTTCCACACTGCGGCCTCCTTTAGAGTCTACAATGCATGTGAAGGACCCCTTGCAATAATATACGGTTAGTATTATATTTTTTCCCATGTTAGTGCATATATGGGTGTGTTTGTTTTACTTTGCAATGGTATAATCATGTTCGAGTTGTATGATGCCAACCACGTAATCAGGTGGTTCTTAGTTTCAAATCTCAGGCCGGATATCTTGACTAAAATCTTGCAAATAAATCCAGTACGTAAACAACACAAAACCACAATAGCCTACCCGTCCAGTAGAGAAAAAAGTACTTTTTCTGGAAAAATGTAAAATGTATTAACTTCTACAAATTAACCTGACACTAAGTGTATGACTCACCGGGGTACACAACTTCGTTAATGTGATGGTTGGTGTTATCTTCCAGCCACTAACTTGGAAATGTCAGGATCAAACGAAGAACCTTTTAAGCGACGATCCGCCTCAACATCAAGTCTAATCCGGGGGTCGCGGTGGGTCAGTGGTAAAGCGTTCAGCTCCGGTGTTTGGGGTCCCTGGTTGGAACCCAGCTCGCGCCGTGTGGACTTTGTTTTGGCCAAACATCTTGCTCGTGGGTTTTCTCAGGGTTCTCCCGTTTCCTCCCACTTTCTTCATTTCACTCATTTCCCATCATCATCGTCTCCTTTAGCCTAACCGGCATAACCGTGGGATGTAAAACTTAAAGATTTCATTTTTCATCAAGTCTGATCCTGTTCTTATTCTTCAGATAAAGAGCAGAAAACGTTGATTCAGAACGGAATGTCGTGACAAACAGCACCCTTTTGGAGATTGACTTGTCATTATTAATTCGATCATTAGCTTAAAATGGTGTATTTCTCACCACTGTGTGTGTGTCTGTCTGTCTGTCTGTCTTTCTCAGATTGGATTGCGCACCCCAGGTTGGGAAAGCCTGTCTTAGAGCTTATATGTATATGTACGAAGACTTACACTATAAGCACTGGCGTCACTTCTCCCCTTAGAATTTACGCAGTATTGTCTTGTTTTGAAAAGAAAGGCATTGTCTAAAATTGTAACTAATAACTAATAAATTTTAACTAATAACTCACATCACGAGTCCATGTGATTTATTTATTTATTTATTTATTTATTTTTTATCGTGTGCAGAGTAAGAATTAAATGATAACTTAGCTGCTGGTAGTCGAATTTCGGTTAAAACTACGCTAGAAATCGCGTAGCCAAATAGTAACCGAGCAGTACTCAGTGCAACTACATTTTGCCTTTTCCTGGATTACTATAGTACGGAAGGTATAACGTCGTTGCTTTCCCGCGAAAAGGTGTAGTGACGTTTATGGGGAGTTGCCAGTTTGATTACTCATGGCTCGCTGAGCGCGGTGAATTGTGGCTGGTGATTGGCTATCCTCTTATCACACCTCCAGTGACGAGCATGTCCAAGTGCGGGAAGTCAATGACGTTATACCTTCTGGACTTTAGTTACCAAGAAAATGAGCAAAAGGTGTTAACCACCTTACTTGGTTACATTAAGCAAGAGGAATAACAATTGTACAGTTTTGCGGTAACCATAACCGTCTCTTTGTAATTGCTCGTTGCACTTAATTATTGCCAGGCACTTGAGCTGTTGTAGACAATTAGCTATTTTAACCCCTCTTCCTTGGTTACAGGACTTGGTTATTCAAGATAAATTAGCACGTCTTAATTGATCTTTCTTTTCGGGTATCGAAATTCTTATATAATATTAAGTTAGCTGCAGTATGGGATATTTCGAAGTAAATTTTTCTGTCAACAGTATGAAACATTCTCAGATATGCTGGTTGTCATTGTCGTGTATGCGATGCACTAACCGAGTAAAGTAGTGTCTACTAATTACGGTTCTCCATTAATTTAATCGTTTTCGTTGGTATAATCATAAATATATTCATCTTTATTGAAAACTAGTTGCTATATAGATGTATATGTAGTATATAAGCGAATTTTAAAGGGAAATGTAGACATAGTAACTCCCACAGGATTTCTTACAGGCGGGAGGGGGAAAAAGGACCGACATAACAAGGAAAGTCACGAATAGAGATACCTAGAACCATATAATATTTAATGTAAAAAACAATTATTTACATTCACTGCTAACTTCACTAACTTGCGTGTGAATAAGAAAATTTAAAATTTTGATATGTATTTTGAAAATCCGTAGGGAAAGCAACTGTTTCCTGCAGCGGGTGGCTATGGTTATAGAATACAGTTTTTATTGATCTTTCATAAGTTCGGCTCCTCATTTAGTAGAGCGAGGAATCTAGAATAAGATAGTGCTATTATAAAGAAAAGAGTAAGTTTTTATATTTTATGTTTTTTTTTTATTTGTAACAGCCCCAAAAAACTATACCATCCTCTCATCTCCCCCCCCCAAAAAAGAATGTACTATCACCATCTCAGATATTGTTGAAACTTTTTTATAGCAACTTGACATGTTTTTAAATGACCCGTATATTTTGTTTTGTCGAAAAAAAATTCCCACCAAATAATGGGCCATCAAAGACGGGGAGTACAATTTATGAATTTTAGAAAACATGGAAAATGGTCAACTTCGCAGCCGCACTATTCAGCTATGGAGACACGTAGTTATAATTCTTATTGTGGTATGTACATAGGGATATAAATAGACTATATTTTATTATAGTTTGGTTCGCGCATGCGTATTGTTTTGTACATATATTGACAAATGAACGTCAGTTTATCTGAAAAGTCGAAGTTTGCGATTTTTTTCGAGAACTTCCGGTTCGAATTTTGGAATTCTGTTTGCACTCGCTTTCCGAAAAAAAAATTGTATCGCTTCTTTGTGCAACCGTTTTGTCGCAAAAATATTCGAGAAATCGTCAATGTTTTAAAAATTGCCATGTTTGAGCGCCATTTCCTCGAAAACACCATAATTAAAATTCTGAAATTTTGTCAGATGGTTCAACTTTACATGAATAATAAACACACCAAACAGCATTCTCGACCAATGCTTCATGAATTAACTACACTGGCAACACTAAAAACAATGAAAGTGCAACAACTTGATGACGTGTGTGGTTCACATTCATTAAATAAAGAGGGGGCCGCGGTGACTCAGTGGTAGAGCGTTCACCTCTGGTGCATGGGGTCCCGGGTTCAAACCCTGCTCCCGCCAAGTGAACTTTGTGGTGGACAAACACCGTGTGCGTGGGTTTTCTCGGGGTTCTCCCGTTTCTTCCCACTTTCTTCATTCCACCATTTCATTCATTTCTCATAATCACCGTCTCCTTTAGCCTAACCGGTATAACCGTGGGACGTAAAACTCAAAGATTTCATTTCATTTTTCATTAAATAAAGAATAAAAGCTTTTCCTGGCTGCTTTTTATTCTTTTGATCAAAATGGCTCTCTGAAATGGTAAAATGAACCTCCCCCTACACCTCCTCCGTTTTCTTAAACCGATGCAATCAGAGATGAAAATTACGATTACGAAACACACAAATTTTAAACTAACTTACTTAAAATGGTTTTCGAAAACAAAGTTTCACAGCTTTTTTCTAACTGAAGTAATTATTTACTTGCTTAGTGTCTTCTTCGCTAGTAGCATCTAACCGTGCAGACACTCCAATAGGTGCTGGTGCACTCACAACTCTTAGCACGTTGTCGATAGTCACAAAACACGTATTTTCAATTCTCTTATGCCTTTCTGGAAACCTGTACCCTGTTGACGGTCTGTGTGGAAACATAAAGAACACTTCAACTTCCTGTAATTCATGATTTATTGATAATATTTCTCCTATCCATCACTGGTTATTATGTATGCATGTAACAAAAGTTAATTTTTGCAGATTTCTTAAATTTACACTTTGAATTGCAGCTGCTCGATTTTGGGAAAGCACGAAGTTAGTCCATGGTGACCCGTTACTGCCATGAAAGCCAAAGATGACTTCGTCGAATACCAGTTACCGGTCGCACACTTTCCCATTCTCACTTTTTTTGAAAATTGTCGAATTCGGCTCCTGACAACAAAACGAGAGTAATACCCGGAATTTGTACTTGCACTATACTCACGAATTCTTCTGCAGTTTTAATATTGTGAATCTGTTCTTGCCTAAGGTTATGCCGTGTTGCCACATTCTTTATACCTTTCCCCCCCACACCCCAAATACCGTCGCAGAGACCCTTGACACGGCCGGTTTCACTGAAAAGCCACTGCTATCGGACCTGTCTGCGTCTCGAACATCTGAAAGCAATTTTTAAAGTGGGATACAGCACCATTAGAAATCACTGAAACGGTTTGGTAAATAGTAGAAACTTATCTTTATGTATTCGAACGTTTTTCTAAAACCTATATTTTCGCTTTTCTTCGAGTATTTTTAGAATCTTATCCATGGCTATGAGTACGAGCGGAATCGTGTGTTTTGTCGTCGCCTATTACAGCAAAACTGTCAGTTGTTTCTTAATAATATACTACTGCCGTAAAGATGGAGATTTGATCGTTTTTCAGTGATCACTCTGAATTTCACTTTGCAGAATAACAGTCCAGTTTTCAACGTTTTAACCAGCAACGTACAATACGAAAACAGAAAGTGTCACTTTTTTTTTTTTAACGAGATCATTATTTTTCCATGTGTAATATTTTCATTTTCATCAGGATCAATAATTAAAGACTCCACACTTACTTCTTCCGCTGCAGGACAATCACCACATTATTGAAGAAGACAGCCGTCATTTTCTACAAACCATACTACTAATGGAAATAGGTCACTCATGACAGCTTCAATACAGGCTGCTCCTTTGATTTGTTGCAACGCAGTAGCAGCTAACTTAAAATTTGCACAAAACACAAACACCTCCCTCGCAGGTTGCGGACTGACCCACTTTGGTCGAATACTATAAAATTTCGAGTGAACCATTCTTATGCTGGGATTGATCTGTTTAAACAGCCCTTAAATTTCTTTGATAGAATGCGTAAGAAAATCTTTCGATTTTTTAAATTTTTTGTCTATTTTCGATCACTGTAGTGACATCGCACTTATTGGGATTTTGTCTGGAGCATTCCAGTTCATCACTGAAGTAATAGTTCAGGCTGTTTGTAGATCATCAGGATCTATTGGATGGCCGTTTCAAGTAAACTTAAAATGTGTGTGTTTCATAATCGTAATTTCCATCTCAGATTAGATCGATTTAAGAAGACGGAGTAGTTGGAGGCTCATTTTACCATTTCAGAGAGCCATTTTGATCAAAGTAATAAAAAGCAGCCAGAAAAACTTTTTGTTCTTTATTTAATGAATGTGAACCAAAAGCATCATTAAATTGTTGCACTTTCATTGTTTTCAGTGCTGCCAACTGTGACATCAAAGTTAACGAATCTTCGCTAACTTCAAAAGGCTGTAGTTAATTCATGAAGCAATGCTATTTGGTGTGTTCATTATTCATGTAAAGTTGAACCATTGACAAATTTTCACAATTTTAAATTATGGTGTTTTCGAGAAAATGGCGCTCAAAAATGGCAATTTTTTAAAAAATTGACGATTTCTCGAATTTTTTTTGCGACAAAACGGTTGCACACAGAAGCGATGCATTTTTTTTTTCGGAAAGCGGGTAACTAGGTCTAACCGTGAAAACAGAATTTTAAAAATTCGAACCGCAAGTGCTCGAAAAATCGCAAACCTCGACTTTTCAGATAAACTGAAGTTCATTTGTTAACTTATATACAGAAAGATACGCATGCGAAACCAAACTATAATAAAATATATTTATTTATATCCCTATGTACATACCAAGAATTATAACTCTATCTGTCTCCATAGCTGAATGGTGATGCTCCGAAGTTGACCATTTCCATTTTTTCTAAAATTCATAAATTGTACTCCCCATCTTTGATGGCCCATTACTTGACGGGAAATTTTTTTTCGACAAAAAAAAAAAAAAATTCGAGTCCCTTAAGAACATGTCAGGTTGCTATAAAAACGTTTCATCAATATCTGAGATGGTGATGGTACACGCTCTACCTGAATTGAAATGGAAGGCACGTTTTTGTTATTTGATATGGCCATTAGATCGGATAGTGGAGACTGTTGTATTAACCCTTTTAAATTATGATGGCACAACACCTGTGCCATGGCGTCGACCTTCGGAATTTGCAAACAGCACCAGCTTTCTAATATGTGAGCAATGGATAACCCATTTTGCACATTGGGCAATATTTTTTTCCTCTCTTATTTTTCAAGATACAATATTGAAACTTCGTATAGTTATTACACATAGTATTTAGTATATTTGAGATTTTTTGGGGCTCTGTGGGTTGTCACAGGGGCCGGCCAGAGGGGCCAAAATCGGCGAAAAAGGGATTTTTGACAAAATTTTCCCTTTTTCGCAATTTTTTTTCCACTATGGTACATGCTAGAGACATGCGAGTGGTACCGTTTGAAAGACTGGTTAATGGCAAAGAAAACGAGGTACAATTCATGTTCCCACAATGAACAGTCTTGATGATGATAGTATAGAAATGCACTAAAAAGTTTTATCAAGGGAAAATATCTAAATCGGCTGTACAATCAAAACTATTCATCCCAGGGCCGCTGTTTGTATCTCATTCTCTTCACCATAAAGCAAAGTTTTTTAGTAGCATTCGCATGATCGAACCCTATACCAAAGGGGAGATATTCGAGATAAAAAAAAGGTAATTTTTAAAAAGAAAATCCCTTTTTCCTACTTTGAGCGGAAATTTCCCGCATTTTGTACACTTTAGGGAAATTTTACGGACCCGGTTGGAAACACTGCTTTAGTAAAAACAAAACGGTGTATGAACCATGATCCTATGATAAATAGTCTTGAAGCAATAGATGATTGAGTGAAAGTCTACAAAATACCTTAAAAAAAAGCCATAATTTACAAGGGTTAATAGAAAGTTGAGACATAATATTAATAAATTTTGATAAAAATAGGCACTAACTATACATTTAAATACGAAGAATGGGCCAAATAAAATTTACTTTAGGCAGCCTGTGAAACCCCAAAATAAATGAACTTATGTTCTTTATAGTATATCTAAGGTAAAGGAGCGATATTGATTGATTTGGCGCTCTATTGATGCATTTCGGACAAAAAAAAAAAAAAAAGCAGGACTTAGTGTACGAGGCAATGCTTCGAGAAAAAGATCCGCCCGAGAAAAGAAGAAAATTCCCGTCGGGAGCTAATGTGGTTCGGATTCCACGTTAATCAGTAGGTCCACGTCTTATATAGCCTCGCTGCTGAACGGGACGTTAATCTCAATATCAACTCAAAAGGAAATATATTCAGACAGATGAAAGAATTCGCCGTACAGAATTTTGAAACTTTTGAAATTGTAGAATAATGCTGAATTTGGCCCACAATTCCGTCATGGAATGATAATGTCATGGTAATTGTAACATAAGACGAAATAAATTATTCAATATGTCTATTAGATTTCACTGTTTACGTCTGGTTTCACTGTTGCCTTCTTTCCAATTATCTCTGTTGCAAATACATAGTAAGAAGCAGTAATGCAGTGTTATGAATTGGTATGAAGTTATGAATAGGGAACGGAACTTTATTTAAATAAATGTTTTTTCTGCAGTGAGATAGAGACCCATTCTTTTGCCGAAATGCTGATCATATCCTTTTATGACACCTCAGCAAATTTTGTTTTACATAAAATCACATATTTTCCAATTTTCCGTATGTAAATACATATTTTAAGAGTTTTCGTTTTAAAAACATAAAATCACTCATTGAGAACTGCTACATCGAAATCTTCGAAATTAAAAATGCTTATTTTCCCACACCTCTTTCATATTGTGTGTCAGGTTTTTGTCTTTGAGCACATTGACTGGCAGACTTCTGGTGCCTTACTTTAATCTACACGTAAGGTCCTGTTGAGGGAATTTTACCCAGCCACAAGCCAGTTACAACACTTGCAGGACTTTGAATCCACTAGGCTACGTGTCTTTTCGTTTATTCTATTCTAAGTGGTGTTTCAGCACAGTATATGTATTTCCTTACTGTAAAATGCCTAAAATAAAAACAAGTGTTTCATCTCGTTTGCAGAAGTTCTGTGACGAATATAAAGATGTATTTTCTACTGATGACAAAGTGCAATTTTGCCAACCGTGTGGTAAATCTGTCGCGGCTGACCAACGTTCACAAATTAAGCAGCATTTGGAGAGCAAAAAGCATATTGTTGCTGCTTCACGTTTGAGCAAAAGACTGGATTTATCTGTCAACCAATTGTGTCTAATTCTGGTAAACCGTCAAAATTGTCCGCTTTTTCAATGGATTTGTGCTTTTGTATCCGTAGATATTCTACTGTTCAAATTAAAGAACCCTGAATTACGAAAGTTTCTCGTGAAATGTACGAACTTCGAACCGCCTGACGAATCAACCTTGCGAAAAACTTATCTGCACAGGTGTTACGAGAAAACTTTACAGCATATTCGCTCGGAATGTGCGCTTCAAAATATTTGGGTATGTATGGACGAAACTACAGACTCCAGT
This sequence comes from Thermobia domestica, assembly GCF_964235325.1. Lineage (NCBI taxonomy): Eukaryota > Metazoa > Arthropoda > Insecta > Zygentoma > Lepismatidae > Thermobia > Thermobia domestica. Next base: position 163,612,737 of record NC_137471.1, on the reverse strand, counting down.
GGTAAAAAAAAGTGGGAAACGTGATTGTAGGAGTGCTAGGTAATGGTGACGAAACTGTGTTCACGAACAATTATTTGCTAGTGTGTAAAGAGCTATCTGCTGCTACACATGTAACGATAGCAAGGCTTTTCAACGAAGCAATGCAACTTGTGGCCAGAAGGCATAAAATTTGGCAATGTTCTTCTTGTTACAGATGCTGCAGCTTACATGAAAAAAGCTGTAATAGGCCTTGCCGTTAGCTGCCCCAAAAGGGTGCATGTTACCTGTGTGGCTCATGCGTTGCGTTACCCGTGTGGATTAACATGTGTGTAGCAAAATGTGAACGTTGAGTAAATGACTTACCACACTCTTGGCAAATGTGAGATTTTTCTCCTGTATGGAATAACATGTGTCTAGCCAAATTCGAACGTTGATTAAATGCCTTGCCACATTCTTGGCACGTGTGAGGTTTTTCTCCTGTGTGTATTAACATGTGTGTAGCCAAATGTGAACGTTGGGTAAATGCCTTACCACACTCTTGGCACGTGTGAGATTTTTCTCCTGTGTGGATTAACATGTGTCTAGCCAAATTCGAACGTTGATTAAATGCCTTGCCACATTCTTGGCACGTGTGAGGTTTTTCTCCTGTGTGGATTAACATGTGTGTAGCCAAATGTGAACGTTGGGTAAATGCCTTACCACACTCTTGGCACGTGTGAGATTTTTCTCCTGTGTGGATTAACATGTGTGTAGCCAAATGTGAACGATGAGTAAATCCCTTACCACACTCTTGGCAGGTGTGAGATTTTTCTTCCTTGTGGACTAATATGTGTGTAGTCAAAGTCGAACGTCGATTAAATGCCTTACCACACTCTTGGCACGTGTGAGTTTTTTCTCCTGTGTGGATTAACATGTGTGTAGCTAAATATGAACGAAGAGAAAATGCCTTACCACACTCTTGGCAGGTGTGAGATTTTTCTTCCTTGTGGACTAACATGTGTGTAGTCAAAGTCGAACGTCGATTAAATGCCTTACCACAATCTTGGCACACGTGAGGTTTTTCCCCTGTGTGGATTAAAATGTGTGTAGCTAAATATGAACGAAGAGTAAATGCCTTACCACACTCTTGGCAAATGTGAGATTTTTCTCCTGTATGGAATAACATGTGTCTAGCCAAATTCGAACGATGATTAAATGCCTTTCCACACTCTTGGCAAGTGTGTAGTTTTCCTCCTGTATGAATCACCATGTGCGTAGCCAAACTTGAACATCCTCTAAATACTTTTCCACATACTCCACATATGTGAGATTTTTCACCTGAATGCACAAATTCACCACTTGACATAGTTGAACCTTGACTAGAGCGTTTATCACTATTTTGGTACGTATGACGCTTTTCACTCTTCTGTGTCACCATATTTGTTGTCAAACGTGATCGATGAAATCCTTTGCCAAACTGCGTCGAAGTATCAGATTCCTTATAAGAATGAGAGATGGCTTTATTTAAAGTTGTAAACTTATACCCTTCTCCGTGGAAAGCAAAGATGTTATCGCGCCTGTAACAAATTCATCAAACAATAAAATGTAAATGGAGGTAATTATTAAGTAGCAAGAAAACATGTAAACATTCGCTATGTTACATGTTTTGTTACATTAAATATTGTAGAAATATGTAATGGAGTACCATATCACTGTTGTCTCAAAATAAGTTGCTGTAGTTTGTTTCATTATATCAAATTAATCCATCATTTATATCGTGGAGGACATAAGTCTATGACCAGGTATTGTCGGCTGCCTTGACACACATGCACAGTATGAGAATTAAATCTGTCTTATCTGTAGTTTCGTGTGGAGAAAAAAACAACTTGCGATCCAAAGGTTTAAGAACAACTCAAGGTTTTAATAGAAACTGCACCGAAGATCATTCACTTATATCATCTTAAGAAGAACACGAAAGGCGTTTTGAAAGGAATTAAAAAATTACATAAAGCTTTCAAAGCTGAGGCAGAGAAACTTACATTAACAAGACTAAAGACGAATCATTTACAGCGTTGTGATCGTGGTTCAATGGTCTAGGGGTTTGACCAGTAATCTCGAGGTTCTTCGATCGAATACACGTCAAGCATTTTTTTTTTTTACTTTAGGAATTTTGATGGAAATAGATCGGCGATAACACACGCTTCATTAGATTCAAATATTTGAATACTCGTTTGTTTCTGCGCTTGAACTATCAAATTTTCAGGAATAATACTAATAATAATAATTATCTCGAAGAATATTTAAAAATTAAAAACTTATTATCGCTCAGGTCGTACCATTACAAGCAGAAACGTGATATTAGGCAAAAAAAATATTTCGGTTTTGTGTAAGGTTGCCCATGAAAAGACGAATTTCTCATCTCGATTCTTAAACAAACCAAACAATATCGGGATGAAAAATTTTAATTCGAAACGGGACAAAGTTAACTCACACTATAGTCATGCTTTGGAGACGAGAACCGAGACGAGACCAAAACTATCGTAAACATTTCTCATCTTATCTCGATTCTAGAAATAGTGTATGCCACTCTTTAAGCAACAATTGCTCTGTAGACTGAATCTTATACATCATTTTGTTAGTTTGTATTTCAGAGCTCACTGAATTTTGGTCTGTGTACATATTTTTGTAGCAAAGCTTTTATAATTACATCTGCAAACTTCACAAGTTACTTTATTACAAGCTTTAGTTTTCAATTATATTCAGTTCCTTTTTTTTTTTTTTTTTTTACAGTTATTTCCCTGAAAACGTACAGTAGAATATATTCTACACGAAATATTAGCGGAAATCTTTCGTTTAAATTTGAGTAGCTGTAGAGGTGTTTCATGATGATACGGAACCCCTTTCCCGATACCCCTTCGACATTAGTGATGGGTAAATTCCGGGAAAGATATTTTTCGGGAAAATTCCCTGGGAATATTCCCAAAATGGGAATTTATCCGGGAATTTATGATCAATCAGAAAGATTATGCATTCTATTACTATATTTTGATTTCAAAATTGAATTAATTTTTATATTACAGCATATGACTACTTTTGTCCAGAGAGGATTCTTTAAAATGTATATTCTGAACGGTACCGTGTTACTTTAAAACACTTTATTACATTTAGAAGGTACGCATAAATGTATATGTATACACAAAATGTTCTATCAATTAAATATGTGTGAGAAAATTATATAGTAACAGTTTAAATTTATATGTAAGTGGATTTGCTCAACTTGACTCTATTGCTGATATTATAAACACATTAAATTTATAAATGTTATAAACTAGTTAGATTGGATAAATGCTCAAAGATACATGTCTCACCAATTTATCAACATTTGCGCATACATATTTATGTTCACAAAATTTGTAGGATACTTACTTATCTTTATGTTTCAGCACGTAACATTACCATACACGACCTTTCATTCTACCTATTTCTCGAAATTCCATATGTTAATTCACATGTAAAAGAAGCCCGACTACTCCTTCAGAAATTCGAGTCAGAGAGAGGAGACAGACCGACGTCTATTACTAATGGTGGTTCAGGGTTTACTAATAGTACTTTATCTCTATTTCAATATAATTCTAAATTACTTTACAAAATGGTTCCTTTTCATCATTTGTATATTAGCACTTTGCTAATTTTGGCTGCTCTTTAGCGTTGGGGGACAGATTTGCACCTACTTTTTTGCGATATTCTATTTCGATGCGTTTGTTTTATGGTTTCATACGTTAAATTACGTTACCAACATTAAATTCAGACAGCGTTGCAAAGCGTGCGTTAGCGAATGAAGGTGGGTTAGAGTCCCGCATGGCACTTTGTTTTCTATCTTCGTTACCAACAATTCACTTTCTTTTCTCACATAAATCACTTCCACTTACCTAACCGTTTTGTATAAATTTTCTACTGCCCTAAAAAAATGTGTTCGATACTTTCTTTATCATCACTATCAACTCATTTCTTCAGTAAATCATCCTACATTTTGCTAATTTTGGTCCCCTAATTCAAAACAATTACCTTACTTTTTAGTGCAAATGGAAATGGAACTTAAAAACTCATATTATTAGTTATATAACGTACCGTCAAATAATTTCAAATTTTTTAACCCCCAAATTCTTTAAACCCTTGAAGTAAATCATAATATATTAAAATAATGTAATTAGTCATCTTGTTCTTATAATTTGGAAGAGAAAGTAAAGAAAAGGAAATAAATTCCTTCCCAGGAATTTATAGACCAGGGAAAAGACCGGGAATATTCCCATTTTTTAAATTCCTTCCCACCGGGAATATTCCCACCGCCCATCACTATTCGACATCTTCTGTAACTTAGCCAGCACAACCATTACTTTAAAAAAAATTAATTACGGCTTTTGTGAGTTCAGAATCCCTACTTTCTACACGAAAATTACCTCGAAACTTTTCGTTATAACATTTAACTTTCCTTTATAACATTTAGCTAGTTGTAGGGAAACTTTCCGTTATAACTTGTAGCTAGTTCCAGGAATGTATCGAGAGGGTATGTGCTGTTGGTCCTGACACTTCTCTCCAATCCAGACTATTTTGTAACTTATGGCATACGCTACGGGTTATTTTACAGGCTTTAATACAATGTGTCCTCATACGGAATTTTTTACCTATACCATTATTATTATTATTATTATTATTACTGAATATTTGAGACCTCAATATTACGTCACACTGCCGTAGCAAAGCTGGGATAAATGCAATAAACAAGTGACAAATCTTGGGAAAAAGACGAAAATCAATGTGAAGGTTACGATTATATTTACAAGAATCTAACAACTACCAAAAAATACGATTTCAACCACATGGCGACCGTTTTCCGGATTAAATTATAGTAATATTCCTACAACTGCTTATACAATACCATTAGTTATACAGATAACGTGTTGAGTTTTGAATCTGATTAGCCTAGTATCGACAGTCAATTTCCATCAGATCCACGGCGAACACAATTAATTAAAAATAAAGCTGAGGGATAGATAAAAACAAGAAGTAATTAATGAAGATTTTCATGTAAGTTAAGTAAATATGTTTTGACCTTGAGAGCAACAGAGAGATTAATGTAGCTCATAAAAATTTTTCTTGTTGATTTTTAATTCTATGGAGATGTGAGTGGATAGCAAACAGCTGATTGCGTATACACACATACATACATGTTTTACACTATGCACCTTCCTGTGCATTTATGAATAAGAGTAATGTTTTAATACTAATACACAATAACACACTGAGCAAGCCTATGTGATAATATGTAAAAAAAAAACAATCACGTGACAGTTTCAACACAATAACGGTGCAAACAAAATAAGAACATATAGAGAATGTTTTAGAAAGCAGGAATTAGGACGTACAGGAAAAGAGGAAGCAGAATAATTGAGCTAGTCAGAAGAAAAAAGAGAAAAGCAATAGCGAACAAAGATCAAGGGGGAGTAATATATAGAGTAGGATGCGAGGAGTGTAACAAAATTTACATAGAAGAAACAAAAAAAATGAAAAAAAAAGGATTAAACAGCACCAGGATGATGTAAGATTGAAAATGGACAACAATGCGATATAGAAGCATCAGAAAGAAACAAACCACAGGATAGGGTGGGAAGGAGCAGAGGTCATAGAAGTAGAGAACAGGACTTTGGTGAGAAAATGGAAGGAAGCCAGAGAGATTATGAAAGCAGGAGGCAAGGTGATGAACTGGAATGCAGGATTCTCGATAAATAAGGAGTGGGAGAGGATTCTGCTTAAAGAAGAAGGAATAAAAAGGAAGAAAGAGTAACAAAATGACAAGGAAAATAAGGGTAATTAGAGAACAGGACGCATCCAGCGGAAAAAAGTAAACCTTTAATTGGACACGTGTGCAGCTAAAACGTAAAAGTGATAGCCAGACAATTGTCACTTTTTAAAGAAGGGGCGGAACCTAATTAAAATTGATCTCCGGACAGTATATATAAGTGATGACCAACCCAAGCAGCCAGAAGGAGTGGAAGTCTCATGAAGACACTGTTATTGTGTAGAAACTGTCACGTGATACTGTTTTTCAAATATTATCACATGGCCTTGCTGTGTGTGTTATTGTGTATTGGTACAAAATGGAATCAAGGCCTGGTAGAATAGATATAGAAAATATTTTATGTATGGTACTAGTTTACATCTGTGTTAATTTTATATTGAAGCACTTCGCAAAGTGAAACCTGAGTTGTGAAAAGAAGGATTGGTTGTTAATGGTCGTAATATCAAAATTCTTAGTATTTCATGTTTTAAGTGCATGTTTCTTATTTTCGTATTAAACTCAGACATTTACATTTTTGTACTTTGAATTAGTTGCTCGTAATTCATATCAATATGGAGGCTAGTTTTTTAGAACAATTTCAAGCAATGTTGACAGAGGAATTAGAGAAACAATTAGAAACCATTGCTCAAAAATGGTAATGAATATTGGATGTCTAGGACAAAAAGTACGTGAATCAGTAGGTGAACTTCAACAGCCTGTAACAGAAACGTTTTGGGAGCGTAGGAAAGAGCGAATTGAATGCCAAAGCAGACAATTTATGTAATAATATCAAAGTAGCCAATAACTCCTTAACTGAAGTACGCTCTGAATTAGTTAACGCGGCCAATCATGTTGATTCAGTAACTACTGAGTTTAAAAATAGTGTAGCGGAATGAAAGAAAGGTCTCACTGTGTTCTATGAATACATGCGAACGGCACAGTTTGAGTGTAGGAAAACCAACAAAAGAACAGAGTGCAAGGCGGAAAAGAAACCGTAAATACTCTTGAATTCGAGCCGGCCCAAGTTGTGAAATATATGTGCCAAATAAACCAGAAAGTCGATTACAGTCAGGAAAAGGAAATGTGCAGTGTAGAGATAGCGAAAAAGAAGAATCGTTACGCGTACCTGTAAATAATTGTTTCTAATGTAATTGTTTTGCCGGCAAGGGATACCGCTGTTTCATACATGATAAGAGGTAGCGTTCAGGTTGCGCGTATCCGCCCTCTCGAAAAAGCCAGGGAAAGCTTGAGAGTTCAATTGATGATTTTGTGTGATAGCGAAGTTACAGTGTTGTCGGTTTAGTGTCGCAGGCAAATGGTTTTGCGCGACTTAACAAATTCAAATTTGTTTGTAACAGTGTAATAAACGTAAGTTGCATTTTAGTGCTGCAAATCCATTCCGACTTTATCAGCTTTGAGTATTGTAGAAGGAAACGACTTCAAATTCACAATAGACTGGCCAAGCGAACAGGCGTAAAAGTAACACTTCCAATAAAGCACGCGCAGTCGAAAGTATACTTCCGTTATAGAACCGAAATGTAACACCAAGGTTAAGAAGAAAAATAAGATGGCCAATGATACCCAGTTGAGTTTTCGTAATTCATTATTAACGTAAACTCGATTTCGAGGAGCATAATCAGTAGAATTAAAATGAGCAGACGTGATCATATCAGTACATCAGATGCAACATTTATTAATTTTCAGTTGCCGAAATGTTTGAATTTTCAACCTAGTACTTCACTATTGCGAAATTGTAAAGAGCGAAAATTTAAGTATAGTGCTACTCAAAATGTAGACAAGTTAATTGCTCATGATGAAAACAATGTTCATCGACCTCCACGTACAGCGTATTCTCACCACGCACAACCACACGTTAGGCGTGCAGTAGGAAATAAGTTGAGAATAAAAGGAAAGTGCTTTGGTAAGAGTATTTCGGAACGCACTAAACTCGGTCAAAGACGAACTACATGCAAATTAAAGTCGAGCTGTAGGCGAGGTTATTTCGAGCAAAACATGCGGAAGAAGTATACATCGACTCCGAAGAGCACTAAAAAGCTTAAGCGAAAACACGTACGAACATTATATAGTAAACTACATGACAAAATATAGTAATAGTAAGCGCAAACCTAAAAGAAATTTATGGCAGATATCGCAATGCAGCGTAAATCCAAACGTCGTAAAGGAAGGCGTGTCATTACGTGAAAGTTTAGTAAATACGCTGTAAAAAGGAGAAAAGTTCCGAAATTAAACAAACTAGCTGGAAAAGTACACATAAACGTGCTAAATTACACCTTACAAGCGTAAGCAGTACAGATGGAAAATTAAAATCTAAGCACAAAAAAAAGCGTGAACTTCGCCCGAACTCGGGCTAAACCCCGGAAGAGATGAGAAATCAGAAATATCGAATTTGACCTTTTAAACTTTTAGATTATGAAAAAAGGATTATTGTTATTTTTTTGATTATTTCCCAGAATTTCGGAGTTTACTTTTCAGAATCAAAGAGTGTGCCCACCGCCACTAACGCACCAGTCCAAGAAACCATCAATATCGCTCTACAATCAGGTACGTTCACTTAGATGTCATGTTTTTGGTTTCCTTACAGCGTTTGGAGATGAAAGATGAATGTGGAAAGGAGAGGAAGGACAGCATTGGAGATTTTAAACAGGTAATTGATTTAGAACGCGATTTCGGACTTCGAAATTCTAATAATGCCGCACCACTTTTGAAAAGTATAGCTATCCCGTTTTGGATGCTGACTTTCAGTATCGAATTCTTATTAGGATGTTTAAGTTTTGTATTTTTTTTAGGTCTTTCCAGTTTTGGGAACCATACTTCATAATAAAATTTTATTATCAAATTTTGTTTGAGTTTTTAATCATTCCCCTTTATGTTAATATTAACATTTAGCTGTCCCCAAACAATCAAGCATTTAGAGACATGTTAGGCAATTAGAGATAATTACGAACATAATTAGAGAAATACAAGTAATAGCTAAAATTAATCATACAGTTAAATTTTTGGGTAATTAAGAAAATGTGCTCTTCAGATAGTGAATTTTTTCATCTGATGTTGTGATTGTATAATGAGAAAATATGCGAAATTTGTAATGTAAGATTAAGACGCCGTCAAAATACTGTAAGTTAAACACAATGAAGTATAATATTGAAAGTAATTTTCAATAACGTTGAATTTGATAAAGTTGCTCGTTGATTTGTTCGTCGTTCGATATATATATGCAGTCTACTATGAAAAGTCAATGTGCATTCAATGTGACTAATGATAACTGAAGTTAATAGACTTCTGAGAAAGCGATATTATAAGTTAAGAAGAGTTGAAAGTTAAAATATAGTTCATGCCCTAGGGACATCCCTACTTTCGTTATAAAATTAAAGTGATGAAACCAGTGCGACCTCTGATTGGGTCCCAGCTAATGTGCAGATTCGGCAATTGAATAAAATTTCAAAATTTTGTTCTAACTTTGAATGTTTGGCGTAATTAGAGAAAAGTATAATAGTAATAAAATTGATGTTCGGATTTTAGATTTTGATATAATAATTAGTTTTGATTTGAATTTATAGAAAATAATTAGAGTTTTGATTTGGATTTCGAGAAAGTAAATTAAATGTTATTCTTTTTGATGTTTGAAAATAAATCTTGTATTCTTGTGCCGGAAATCATAAACCGGTCTCGAGAAAAAAAAAAGGGAAGGCCGCTTACGATTCCACGGTACCCTTTACTACGATAAACACCGGATACTATGATGTATCGATAGTACGGAGTGCCTACGTCAGTTAGACACTATATGGTAAAATTGAGGTTTATGTTATGAGAACATATTAAGATTGCTACGTACGAGTAGGTCCTGAGCAACATTAATGTTTAATAAACAAGTTAATATTACTGTTATCTTGTATTTCATTATTGTCAAAATGGCCCTCGGATATGACTTTATTCTCGATAAAGATAAGTGTAATTGCTACTAAGCCACACACAAGTATTAGCTAGCGCTCTTTAAAAAGTTACATTTGTAAACCTACCAATTTTGTAGGTATGAGCGGGCCTGAGGTAATACTAATGATTGAAAGATTGATAAATTAAAAGGCGGGGCTGTAGCATTAAATCTCCTCCCAGGGTATATTTCTTGTCGTCCTTCTCATTATATTTATTTTCCTAAAATGCCTCCTCAAGGCCTGAATATTGACAGCCCAATTGGGGTTCGGAAACTAACCCGGATGTGTCATGACTTGAATGCCAAAGGCATGCAACCAGGGTGGTATGTAAGGTGTTAGGGTACAAGCGATTCATTCGAATCGTCAGGGACACTGCGACCCTGCAAGCTTCAACTGTAGGAGGTTGTCAGCGCCGTTGGTTTTAGAACCAATTCATTAATCTGTATTTTTGGTGAATGACCTACAACCTGTGTTTTCAACTAATGACGCACAGAATGGCGCTGCATAGGGCTTAACCGCCGTTTAGCTCATTTATTTGTATCAAATTGTTCAAACGGTTATTAGTTAAGTTGTATAATGCAAGTTACGTTGTATAATGTAACGAAAATGACTTAATATTGACGGAAATTATTTTAAAATTTGGCGGTCTTTACAGTGACGGCTTTCCATACAACTACAACAACAAACCTTCCCTGTTATTAGAACTGATGCTGACCCTCAACATTAACGCCAAAATAAAGTTACATGTTCTATCGTAGAGGGTTGTTGAAACTTCGTGTATACAGTTCATGGTTTTACCTACAGAGGACTCTGAAACTCTTTTCATATTTTGTGGGAAGAAATGCCGGATGTGCAAAGTATCCCCGCGTTACTGTAACTAGTAACCACTGTAAGCGAAATGAAGAATCAAAATTCAATGTGGCAAATCAGAACACGGAAGAATAATAATGTTTGGGAATAAAGGGATCCATATAAGTAAAAAGTTACTTCCCTAATGTATAGTGTTACTTTGGAACACAAATATACAAGCCAAGAAAGCATTTCAGGATGTTACCTATAAAATACTTAGGGCCGTACAAGATCACATTCAACACGTAAGATATGAAAGTTATCCTAAATACAGAATTTTGCGCTATCCTCGTTTAGACACATTCTGCGTAATGCCCTAGTCTCCATAGTAATCTTATTTTACCGTCCATCTAGCACATGCTGGTTAGCGTTGTTTTTACAATAATTCATATATCATGTACGTTCACTAAGCCCATAAAGTGATCCCATATTGAGAAATGGAGGTCCATACCTTAGAAATGATTCCTGGGAATATAAAAAGTCGACTACCTTGAAAATATGAGTGGAGCTATGAAATGGACTGATTTCTTTATCTTGTATTTTGCTTATGTCTCTCGAAGCCCGCAGGTAAAATGAGGCTAGACCCATTTGAGCTAAATCCTAAATAAAATCACACACGTGCATAGTTTATGTGCGAATATAATACATTACAGGTTTACATTTGTAAAATTGTAGGATAATTATCATTCTCATTATTTGTTATTTTATATAAGTTTCTATATAAATAAAACAATATAGTCGAGCACCCATATTTTAAATATGTGGAACAGTTAGTGAGAAATGTGTAATCAAAAATAAAGAAATAATAATTTTATCAAGATATGTACTACATAAGAATTGTATGGATGGTATCAATCTTGTTATTATTTTTATTTCGTACACAGCTTGTCTATGTGTGCCATGTCATTTCCAAATTGTAGGCTACTAACATACGTTCATGATATCACCCATACGTAAATATTTCTCGTGAAGTATTGCTTTTAACCAACAAAATTTCCGAGACCATGTAACCGTATTATCAATCTGAGCCAGTTAGTTAATGAAAAATTGAACATTACCTTTCTGCCCCAACTGAATTTAAACATTTTGTTGTTAATTGTTGGGAGTCATTAGAAGACGACGCGCAAGTCTCCTGAACCACTATTTTTCTTAGCGTTTCTATATTACTTTCAAATGCAGGATCTTCTTTTAGTGCTAATTCTGGTTTCACCCTATCAACGTTTAGTTTCACATCCAAAGAGCACATAGCTGTATCCTTGTCCACTGATACCTCTCCTTCCGTTGTAGATAATATTAACTCTTTGTTGTCATTCATTAGTTCGTATGTCCACCCTCTCCCTTCGAGCGGATCATCATGAGGTAAGTCATAAGCAATTTCTTCTTTGTACATCAATTCCAACTTAACAGACGCCTTACCAGCCATTGTGAATTGAAATATAATAAGAATTTAACACTGTTCTTATACCCCCCTTATATTTCACGTTGCCAGTGTTAATGAAATGATTTACAAGTATGTTCACAAAAGCAACTTTATATTTCCAATCTTCTTCTTCTTCCTCTTATTCTTATACATCAGCCACAACCAGGGTGGAAAAAAATCATGATTTTTTTAAAAAAAAAAATCATTTTTGTTGATTTTTTGATTTAAATCGATTTTTTTGATTTAAATCAAATCTTTTTCTTCGTATAATACAAGTCGCGAACTGAAGAAAAAAAATTAGGAATTAGTATTAAATGTTAATTATGTCATTTAAGTGAAAGTATTGGGTTTTAATTTTGAATTAATTCCCAATCGTTAACCTATTTCAATCCCAAACAATGTTTCTTAAGCATTAAGGAAAAGGTACAGCAATGTATATCAACATGATACTTTTCTTTTCATGAAAGTTACTGATATTTGGCAAAGGCATATTTTTAAACAATTGGAACTAGCTAGCGGCACGAAATACCTATAAAGTACATAAATTTCGCCTAAAATTAACTAACTCACTCTATGACCTATGGAACCCGAAGGTTCAATGCCATGTTCACGAAAGCTCTGACTTCTATCCTTAGTCAACTGAATCCAGTTTCTATTTTGCATTCTTATTTCTGCGAGATCCATCTTAATATTGTCCTCCCATCTGTGCCTAGGTCTTCCTAATGGTCGTTTTCCGATTGGACTTCTAGTTAAAACTTTGGATATGTTCCTACTTTCTTCCATTCTCGCTACATGTCCTGCCCACCTGAGCGTCCAAGATTTGATGACCCTAACAATGTTTGGTGAATGGTCTAAATTATGCAGTTCTTCATCATGAAGTTTTCGTCATTCCTCATTTCCGTTCCTTTTGGTTCCGAATATTTGTTTCAGGATTTTATTCTAACTTTCAATCTGCATTCTTTCCTCAGCGTAAGCGACCATGTTTCACAACCATACAGCACAACAGGCATAATTATCGTTTTGTATATTTTAAAGCTTCAAATTCCTCGACACAATTCGCGACGATAAGAGATTTTGAACTGAATAATAACACGAATTTCCTGCAGGAATTCCAAAATAAAAAAATCAAGATGATCAGTTCCAGAAGAAAGAACACTTATGATTGTTAAAAATATACTTTATGTGACGTGAAAAACAGTTCAAATGCGAGTTGTCCGTGCATTTAAGACATCTATACATAGCAGGCACGTTTTTATATTTTTCTGTTGGCTATTTTATTTCCTCTGACATTTTTTCCTGCACAGGCGCGGCAAATTTTCTGCGATCACATCTTCTGTCGAAACATGTTCTGCAATGGGGTCAAGTATCCATTTTATCATAAGTATTATTCGATATTTTAACGCATCCATAAATTTCTCGTATTACAATCCCGAGGAACTTCTATGTATTTAGTACATAAATTTCGCCCAAAATTTTAAAATCTTTTTTTTTTTTGTTTGTTTGTTTGTTTCGGAGAGGGGATCGGACCACTCTAAATACGCTTCTATTATCTGGAAACAAACAAATAGACGTGGACACAAAAGAGTCTTCATCTTAAATGTCCATGGTGATTTCCCCGTTGGAATAGAAATTTTAAAACCCTTTGTTACAAAGAGAAGGAAGCAGGGTTCATCCGTAACCCGTTCAAAGGGGATTTTCCCTGATAGTTCCCTACATGATACTCGTTTTCATACTGTGTTTACATACATTGAGTCTCATTGTATTATGATTATTATCTTCCATAATCGAAATAACAGAAGAGAAACGGATTTTACTTACTTTCACTTTAAATTAATTCATTTCGGAATTTGATTTAAATCAACGATATTTATTTAAAAAATCAAGTGATTTAAATCTTGATTAAAATCGTGATTTAAATCAGACTGATTTAAATCAATCCACCCTGGCCACAACACAATTGCTCTCAGTGATGCCAATTGAAGGGAAATTTCCCTTGGCGCAGGGAAATTTCGAGTACATTTTGGAGAAAAGGAAAAAGGGGAAATTGATTGTAATCTCTCAATATTGCCAGGAAATTTGAACCTCTCTTCAATCATTTATAGATTGATAGATATATTTACGCATCTGATTAATCTCATTAAAATTCAGTATGAATTCAATATCCTATTTGTTCCAAACATAATCCGTTGCACATATTTCACATAAATTCTCACAAGTTATCTTGCTTTGTATTCGTTAATATTTATCAACATTGCACATCGATCAACATATTCAGTTAAATTCGAAACATTACAACAATGCTTATTTAAAATCTTCTATCAAAATTAATCTTCCCATTGTTGAATTAAATGCAGTGCAATAAGAAGAAATATTTCTCGATTAAATTATCACTCCAACTATTATAACAGTTTGGTTTTCCCAATCAGAAGATATTTTTCCCAACGAGAAAATTGATTGTGAAGAGGATTAATCGATGTAAGAGAAGAAAATCAGCGTGTCGTGAATGTAAATATGTATATAGGGGCGAATATTGGGTCACTAGTGTATGTCTCTTTGTGTAAGATTACAAATTTTCTGGTGACTGTGCGTACAGAATTATAAATTCTTAAGAATTCCGCATCTCTAATCTTTGTATTGTGTTTAAGAACATTCCTCGTGTACAGCCAAAGAGAGTAGCAGCTAAAGTTTTCTTTGTAACTGTTCGTATTCGTTTCAGTAAATATTGGAGTGCTGTTCTTAAGTAAGTGCATGCCAAATATATACTTAATATTGTCTTTGTACCTTAGGTTACATTAATATTAAAATGTATCATGATATCTAGGATAAAAATTAAATTTACATAATATTTTTTTTATATTTTTTATAATTGATTTAGGTTGTCCGTCCTGGCCGAGGTATTTATAGGGTTTTTCCTCAGTCACACCAGGCAAATGCAGAGATTGCACTTTTAACATAGGTCTTGGCCTACACCTTTCCATATCCTTTCCCCTCCTCTATTCTGACGCCTTAGATACCAAAACAACAAATCAACTTCAAATTCTGCGTAAGTTCAAAGGAAGGCTGTCAGGTATCTGCTTGTGTGTGGTTATAAGATTGGGGAGAGGGAGTGGAAGGGAAAACGATTAAAAATACATTTACTAAATGCAGTACATGAAGGGATTGGATGAAGGGAAATTTTGTCCGGGAAAGGGAAATTCTGAAGCTTGTGAAGGGAAAACGGCTCTGAAGGAATTCCCATCACTGATTGCTCTCTTGACAATTGATTGTTTGTTTGTAGTAAACATCACAAAAGTTTTGCATAGTATCATTATCACTGTATTGAACAAGAATATCAGCAATTTAGAAAGGTAATTAAACGTGTAAAATGTAAAGATTAGAATAGTTTAAAAATGATAAAGAGTAACAAGATGTGTACGAAGTCATAAAACAGATAGAAAGTACTAAGTATGATAAAGCGAAAATAAGTGAAAAAAGAAGTGTCGCAATCGGGAAAAAGTCAAATTTCAGGTTCAGGTTCAAGGTATGTTCCTTCCTTCTATTCGGAAGTTTGGTTCCTGAAAAAAAGAAAAAAAAGAAAAAGTAAGTACTGCTCTTTTTCATTTAAAGTTTTCCATTTTTTTCACACCAAAATTCAAGAAGTTCTTTGTTTTTTTCTATTTTTTTCTCACTTAGTTCCCTTCCATTTACATTAAAGCCTAGCCTCCAAGTTAATTTAACCAAATTTCCTTCCTTTTTCATTTCATCGATCCATTTCCATTTTTCCCTGACTTTTAGGGTTTCTTCACATTTTAACAATAAGTGTTCTAATGTTTCATCTTTAAAACATAATTGACATTTTTCGTTCACTTCTTTAATTTTTTCAATCTTACCCCTGTTTCAAGGCTCCCTGAACTAGCTTTGAAAAGTAAAATGCTTCGTAAATCATTGTTCATATAATTTATTTTCTCATAACGCCTTTTATATGTGTATATTCCTTTCAAACTGCTCTTCTTGACAACTCCTTCATAACACTTTTCCTGTGCTTTCTCTTGAATTGTTTCTTCTGTGATTTTTTGGAGAGAAGTACGGTACAATAGGAAAAGGTCAGAATAAGGAGAGAATTTCGAACAGATAAAGGGGTCTGAAGGCCAAGTTCAACAGAACAAGAGGTAGAGAAAAGTGAGGAGTGTAAAATGACTGGGAAAAAGTGTAGAAAAAAGAAAAGAATGTATGAACGAGTAAAGGGTAAAAAAAGTGTGTAAGTGTAGTAAATATGTATAGAAAACCCCACACAACTCTCGTCATTACAGGACACACCAAGCACGATGCACTCGCCATAACGGCCACTCTACTCGATATTTCAAGGATACTCTCCCGGCAATTATAGACGGTACTTGCAATCAAATATACGATCAGGTTTTAATATGATACAGAATAATTGTTTATTGAAAAAATTAGTTCTTCTTCTTCACAAATATAAAGCCCGACCTAACAAAGACCATTGAATATGTATAATGTGTTTAAAGTCACTGTTGTATACTTGTTGAAGGCATGAGCTCCCACTGACTTTATTATTATTATTATTATTATTATTATTATTATTATTATTATTATTATTATTATTATTATCATCATTATTATTATTATTATAAATAATAATAATAATAATAATAATAATATGCGTAACAATGAACGAAAAGTGGTTGCTGAGTTTTCTTTGTCCTTTTGTTTTGATATCATTATTATTTTCCACCGTCAATTAAATTGCACTAGTTATTTTTTTCGTTTATTGTATTCGTAAAATGTTAACTTTTACCAATGTCAACTCACTCAAGAGTAGTGATGGGTAAATTCCCGGTAGATATTTTTCGGGAATATTCCCTGGGAATATTCCTGGGAAGATTCCCAAAATGGGAAATTATCCGGGAATTTATGTTCAATCTGAAAGAAAATTGCATTCTATTACTATATTATGATTTCAAAGTTGAAATAATTTTTATATCACAGCATATTATTACTGTTGTCTACAGAGGTTTCTTTGAAATGTATATTCTAAACGGTACCATGTTACTTTATTAACACTTTATTATATTTAGAAAGTGCGCATAAATGTATATTTATTTACAATATGTTCTATCAATTAAATATGTGTGAAAAAATTATATAGTAACAGTTTAAATTTATATGTAAGTGGATTTGCTCAACTTGACTCTATTGCTGATATTATTAACACATTAAATCAGGGTGCGAATTTTAGGGGGGGGGATGAGGGGGATTTTCCCCCTCAATCACATTTTGTTCCCCCCCAAAGAAGTCAGCTGAAGTATTCCCACCGGGGATGCTCGCTTTTCCCCTCAAACTATGCTTAGTATAACTCCAAATTTCACTGATTTTTGTTACTTCTGTAAGTTTAATCTTCTAGCTGTATTTCGAAATTATCGATGGGAAGTATTCAGTTTTGGCCATTTCTACTTACCACCTAATTACCCACTATTTTCAACGTTGTTTAGTAGAACTATATTATTATGACTATGGTTGTTACTTGCAACTGTACCTTCGTACCCTTCAGTTCGTCATCGTTTGTGAATTTGAATGTACTAATTGCGTATAACAAAGCCACATATTGATTTATAAATGTTCTTAGAGGTTGGCCAAGAAGAAGTAAACAAATAGCTTTTTCTACCATACTTGGCGAAGTTCGGATATGTCATATTCATCTTCTATATTTGTATCGATTATCATCTTATTTTAATTTTTGTTATAACACGTTATTTAATTTTCCAGTGTACTCTTTGTTAGCACATGGTCTTCATTCCCTAGTAGGTTGTGTGTATGCAACTCAAAAGTTGCATTTGATTTGTGATAATTAGCATAGTAATCACTGCTTTTACAGTTTACGGAAATGAACTTTTGAAACTGTACTCAAAATCTGAGATATAAGTATTCTCTCGTAAGTATATGTTAACGTACACGCTAGGGGATACGCTCCTAGTGAGCAGACATGTTAATGAAGGTGATATTTAGGTGAATAAGCGAATAATTCAAGATTTGTTTCAGCATTTGTTAATACGACTGGTTCTCCATGTCATTGTCCGTGTCTGTATAAGCATTTAAACTGGAGCGGGTTTTTTTAAAGTTAACCCTTCATTTTTCCATCTTTTCGCTGTACAGTTTGCTGTCCACGCAATTAATGTTGTCTGAAAAACTTCAGTGTAATGTTTTACTTTATTTGAATAACGTAGCCCATAGTGAATCAACTCATCTTCAACCTAACAGTAAAGTAATTTTTAAGTGTTGACTTTCCGTGCCCATCACGGAATCGATATTTGGAGAAAAAAAAGTCGTGATGAGCACAGCTTTAGCGGGAAGTAGAAGAACAAGCTCGTAATTTGAATTGAGAGGTTTTAAATATTTGGCCTTCGATTTGACCTTGATGTGAGAAATCGGGACCAGCAACAATCCATTTCTTATTTGATAGGCTAATATCTAGATTTTCTTAAAAAAAAAATGTCCGGTTTAACTGATAATTTTAGTGGTTTTCACAAGACTGAAGTAGGTTTCTTTTCGCAACCTGTATGTATTAATGCAAAGTGGAAGCTTTCAATATGAGTGGAAAAATTAACATATGCTTGTGATCATGGCTATCGCTCGAGCCGAATTATTAACTAAATAAACCTTAGAGAGCTACGGGGACAAGAGTGAGTACAACATTAAAACACGTTCAGAAAGGTTTAGTGGGGTGTGTGTATGTCACACAATATATATGTGCATAGTTATTGTCGGTAGATTTATTAAATTAATAAATCTCTTATTTATTACACATGCCACCCCCCCCACACACACATATATATATACACACACACACATATTTTGAAATTTGAACCTTCAGACTATGTCCTTTGGCCTAATTTTATCCCCCCCAATATAGGTTATCTAATTCGCACACTGCATTAAATTTATAAATGTTATAAACTAACTAGATTGGGTAAATGCTAGAAGATACATGTCTCACCAATTTATCAACATTTGCGCATACATATTTATGTTCACAAAATTTGCAAGATACTTACTTATCTTTATATTTTAGCATGTAACATTGCCATACACGAGCTTTCATTCTACCTATTTTTCGAAATTCCATACGTTAATTCACATGTAAAAGAAGTCCGAGTACCTCTTCAGCAATTCGAGTCAGAGAGAGGAGACAGACCGACGTCTATTACTAATGTGGTTCACGGTTTATTAATAGTACTTCATCTCTATTTCTACATAATTCTAAATTACTTTACAAAATGGTACCTTTTCATCATTTGTAAATTATTACTTTGCTAATTTTGGCTGTTCTTTAGCATTGCGGGCCAGCTTTTGCACCTACTTTTTTGCGATATTCTATTCCGATGCGGTTGTTTTATGGTTTCGTACGTTAAATTACGTTACCAACATTAAATTTAGGCAGCATTGCCGAGCGAGCGTCAGTGAGTGAAGGCTGGTTAGAGCCCCGCAGGACACGTTGTTCTCTATCTTCGTTACCAACAATTCACATTCTTTTCTCACATAAATGATTTCGAATTACCTTTACGGTTTGTACAAATCCCTTACTACCCTAAAAAAAATGTGTTCGATACTTTCTTGACTACTTGAACACCATTATCGACCCATTTAATCCGTAAATCATCCTACTTTTTGCTAGTTTTGGTCCCCTATACTAAACATTTACTCTACTTTTTGTGCAAATGGATATGGAACTTAAAAAAATCATATTATTAGTTATATAAAGTACTGTCATAAAATCTTAAATATTTTAACCTCCAAATTCTTTAAATATTAGAAGTAAGTCATAATATATTAAAATAAAGTAATTAGTCATATAGTTATTATAATTTGGAAGATAAAGTAAAGAAATGGAAATAAATTCCTTCCCGGGAATTTATAGGCCAGGGAAAAAACCCGGGAATATTCCCATTTTTAAATTCCTTCCCACCGGGAATATTCCCACTGCCCATCACTACTCAAGAGTAGTGATAGGCAGTGGAAATGTTTTCGGTGGAAAGGAAAATAAAAAACCGGAATATTCCCGGGTTGTTCTCTTGCATATCAATTTCCGGGAAGGATTTTATTTCCATTTCTTTATTTTATTTTCCAAATTATAAGAAAAGTATTACAAATTACTTTATTTTCATTTATTATGATATACTTCTAGATTTTATACAATTTGGAGGTTAAAAAAGTTAAAATTCGTTCACTGCATTTTATATAACTAGTCATATGATTTTTTTCTAACAAGAGACATGTTTCGGTAAGAACGCGATGATCGGCATAAAAGTTGGTATACATATACAGGACTAAGTACTGAATACTGTATGATAAGTCATTCCCGTGTAAAACTCGTTTTCCGCCGACAGCGCTACCTATCCTTCGAAACACTAGCAGTTAAATTCTTCGTTATAGGGTCTGAGTGATGATCAGGCTGGCGGGTCACTGTGTCGTAGTAAGCTCGAATTAGTGTTAGGTCAGTGTGGAAAAAATGGGGCGGGCTGCTGGCATTAACCCGTAAGTACTATGGACCGTCTCTCAGACCGCTGCTACTTTTCGTATCATTATATTTTGCACAGTCTCCCTACTACAAGTGGATCTTTTCGTCTACCTCCCTGTCTAGCAAATGGTTACGTATTGTGAAGTTCGTGTTATAATTGATCCCCTGTACGCGGCGCTGGAAGGGTCGAGCGGTCTCACAGACGTACTATAGTAGTTACGTGAGTATTTTGCTGTTCAGTTGTCTTTCGTTATCTACTGATTATTAGCAGTTTTGTGTCTCACCTTGTGGCACGTCTTGCACCACACATCAAATAATGACCCAGACACTGGAAAACCTGAAATACTCATATTTTATAACGAGTAAAGGCGGAGTGGGATACTCTAGACAAAAATGTACAGATTACACATCAAGTCGTCGAACAAGACGATAGCCATTGACAATTTTCTTTATGCTGGTGGATGTTGCGTGTGGTGTCAATGCGTACAGTATGTCTTGCATCAAGTCTACACTAAGTCCTCAGTGAGACAAGACTTGATTTCATGAAACCGTTGGGAAAAGGAATTCTTAGGCCTCACATAGAACGTAGATTGTTCATCAGACATCTGCTACGAGAGCTGAGTTTTTCAATCAAAATCATACTATAGCTTGAAAGTAAGTTTCCCACCTTCGCACACAAGGAGTTGAAGAGGAAAACATACTCTTCTGTTCATGAATATCTAAGAGAAAAGCAAAGATATTCGTGTCAGCGGTGTGTGGTACCGATTTCCTTGCAGTGTAGAAAAAAATATATAAGTGCCTACCAGAAGAAAGTACATGCTGTCAGAAAAGTTCGTGCGGTATTGTCTTTACCGGCAAAATGTATTTTCTTTAGTTTCGCCATCATAAAGAACTAAAATAAGGTTTATTCATTACCTTTTCACTACAAAAAAATGTAACAGTACAACTATAACAGTGCATTCTTGTAAGTTTAAATAGCTAAAATTCTTTGTTTTTTTCTCCGATTTTCCTGTATATTTTATTCTCACTGCATAGACAAGAACACTGTATTTTAAATTAGTGTTATTTTGACAACCTTGAAACGGAGAAAAAATTAAATATATCAACAATTACAATTTTAGAATAACAATGAAAGCGTTGTTGCAAATTTTGACTATGTTCTATTTCTTATTGTTTTAAAAATATAAAGCTTTTTTTACATCGTGAAATTACTATGTTTGATTTTTCTATAAGCAACTAAGATATGTAGGATAGCGTTTTAAAAAAATATATGCAATAAAACTACTATTCAGAAAATGCGAAACAACAATTCGGTCTGACAGACCGTTCCATAGTAGTTACGTGATTATTTTCGTCCATAGTACTTAAAGGTTAACCTCCTTCATGTAAGTGAATTGTTAAAAGACAAACTAAAGCGCAGATTTAAGAATCAAATATCAGTTGGAGCAGAAGATTTGTCATTTGCAAAACTTTGATGCAATTTAATTATCAATGAGTACGAAATAGAATTAGAAATGATCATACACATATCAACACTCGTCAGAGATGATAAAGAAAACTGGGCCATATGCAGAGTCCTTCTGGCGTGTGATTAGTACCATACTAAAGCTTTCGACTTACATATGCTTCCTGCAGAAGTCGGGCGTTTAGCATGACCCTAATCATTTGTCAAAACGACTTTGCATAAGGCGGATTAAATTTCTAAATGTTATAAACAAATTAGGTTGGGTAACTGCCAGAACACAGATACCCCACCATTTTGTCAACATTTGCGCTTAAATATGTATGTTCACAATATTTGCATGTCTTTCCTGTTTTTTTTTTTTAATTTTGCATGTAACATTGCTACACACGACTTTTCTTCCTGCCTATTTCTCGAAATTCCATGCGTGAATTCACATGTAAAAGAAGTTCGAGTACCTCTTCAGAAATTCGAGTCAGAGAGAGGAGACAGACTGGCGTCTATTAAAACTTGAAAATTTGATGAAAATATCTTAGAACTGTTATATATATATATATATATATATATATATATATATATATATATTACTAGGGTGCTATTCACCAACTCGTGTGTGTCCATAGAGAAGAGGCGCGTTAGCTGTGGTGGGTATACGCGTGCAAGATGTCGAAAAATACTTATTTGTTAAAGGTGGCCACTACAAGCTAGTTTTGATTACAATTGGAAGCAGTGAACCGTTTCTATGGTTACAAGTGACCTATATAATTTCTCTTAATATTGCTGTTCCTTTCTAGCTTGACACGTTTCAGGTTGTAAGCCTGTAACAGCACCTCCGAAAATAATGAAAATCACTTCATCCTTGACAGTCCACAATTGCTCCTTCTGTGAAGATTACTTTGTACATAGTGTTCGTATTTGCTGTGTCAGTTCTTCACTATTACTTTTCAGCTATGTCGCCTCAGTGAAGTAACTATTCTGCATACTCTTTTGTTGTGACGTGACTGATTTCACCTGGAAATGTCCAAATACTGGACCCCTTCTTCATCTTAAGCATGTGTCATCTGATATCGTAAAAACGGTTTTATGCAGTGCGATCCATTCCTACGCGATTGTGACTGAAAGCTACTTGTTGGGACCACCTACCATAGGGTATGGGTGTGTTTCACAAACTCTTGTTATTTTCCACATAAACCTACCATTGTCATCTCGCCTACTCCTAGGATTACACCCGAGCTCAGTTCCTCAAATTCCCTTTGCTTTGAATTGAACCAGATATAATAATAATAATAAAAACACTTCTGGGCATCCTGCAGTCGTGTGCGTGATTTTCCCTCTTGACGTCTTCATGCTATATAGCTAAGTGTATATGCATGCATATTATAAATTTGTACACAATAGATGCACAATACTCAAAAAAATAAGAGAGCACAATATATCAGAAGATAATCAGTGAACTTTCTGGTGCCATCATTTAACCTTTGTTATGGACATGCGCTAACCAAAACAAATCATTATGACAATAATTCGTGAACAAATAAATTTATTGGTTTTTGGTGATCTCTTACGAATATCATGAGGCTTTCAGAGCACAACGGAATCAAGTCTTCAGAAAGCTGAGAAAGTGAGAAACCTGTTTGTAGGTACCTTTATGTACTCCCATGCGCAAAAAAAAAAATTGCGCGTATACTGTAACTCAAGTTTTTTCGCATTTATTCTATTTTCCTTACGTTTATGGGTAAAATTCAGTTATTAGTAGGTGGAGATAATAGAAAGCAATCTATCTAAGGAGATATTTCCAAAAAATGTAATAAAATAATAAAAAATATAAGCAAAAAACAAAATTATGCTCGGTTTTGTGTATACTGGCAACGATGATTTCTAGTGATTTTTTCAGTAGTAGATCACAATTGCGGAGGGAATTCAGTAGGGGAGTCGAGGTGTAGGATCAAGGAACTGGATAATGGACTAAAATGTTGCATTTATTGGTTAAAATCTAGTGTGTAGATTGCCTGCCAAATATAAATTAGCTTCTGTAACTAAGATGTCGTACGATAATATACAATTAAACAGAAAAACTCTTTTCTTAAGGTTCGAAGTGATACGGACCATGGTTATGAAGATTATTTCTTGAAAAAAAAGAACCAACACAAAGTAGCCTCCGTGGTTCAGTGGATAGAGTGGCGGAGTCGTAGTTATTTTATTATTTTTACACCATATCGAATCCCATCCCATCCCATCCCTTTTTTTACGAAACATTATAGGAAGTGTATACTTTTGATGTTAATAAGAACCGAAACAATATAATAAGGAAATAATTTATTGGTAGTATCCTTTAATCGACGTATTTATTCAGTATTAGAATACGTGTACTATTGGAAACAGTTATTGTTTTCAATTTGTAGTCTTGTATGTTACTTCCCGTTCTTGAACAGCAGACAACTCACTTCGGGTTTGTGTGTCAGGAAGAACATACGCGACCTTGACAATCTGTCCAGTCTTACCCCTTGTTACATCGACCTGATGTTAAATGATCGTTTATGTTTGTGTGTGTGTGCTTGTTTTTTGTTTTTTTGAGTATTGACTTTCTTTTTTTCATATCCACAAGTGCAAGAATGCTTTCTATGAACGTAACTAAATTATACAGATCTATGTATGCCGAACACGAATATTTCCAAATATAGAATGAATATGAACGATAATCATACCATATTTCTACATTATATAGTAGCGTGAAAAACTGATATTAAAATGATATAACAAACAGGCATAAGCTTTTTTTGTAGCATGGCAACACATTATACGTAACTCATTAAATTTTGGGAATTACAAATTATCACCTTACGTGTCGTTGTATTCCTATTCTTTTTCACGTTCAAGAGACGAAAGAAGAAATTGTAGTAACAGTGATAAAAACCGAATTCGAGATTTCAATGAATTCAAGTTTCACGCCCCCACATATCGAAAAAGTGATTTTGATGTCTGCCCATCTGTTCGTTTATTGGTTCGTCACGCTTTTACATTCATTCAAATAGAGGCCATACTGTTGGACGTATCTGGACCTAAGTCTAGACATGAAGTTTTTATAACTTTATCGTTTCGTATTCTATATTCTCGGACACCTAAAAATAAGGGTAGTTTACTGAAGGATGAAAATTTAAAATAATTAAATTGTTTCAAAAATAGCTGTAAAGATTTTGCTTATTTTTTTTACAAATATAGTTTGAATCATTGCTCTGAAAAAAGTACATAAGGTGTAATTTACTGTATGGGATGCGTTTTTTCGAGCAATTTTCTCAATCGCATTTCATAAATAATTGTATCATTAATAACCTAACAATATGACACAACTCGTTCGTCCTGTAAACATTCAGAAGAGATAGTTTACTCTTCTCCGACGATTTTCCCATTAACGCCTGAGTCAATTTTGTTCATATTTCATAAATGAATGTCACATAAATAACCTAACGATATGGTATAATTCCATCATCCTAAAAAGCTAGAAGTGGTATATTACTTTTCGGGGCAATTTTTACCCTACGATTTTGTCGAGAATGACTCTGGCAATTTTGTTCGTATTTCATAAATAGCAAAACTTGTTTGTCCTGAAAAGATACACAAGGGATATTTTACTCTTGGAGATGACTTTTTTGACGATTTCTCAGAAAGTACTCAGACGCTTTTGCTCATAGTTCACATAATTATTTCCTTAATAATTCTAATATATGGCATAAGTTATTTCTAACAGAAATATGACCAATGGGTACTTTACTTTTGGACATAAGTTGCTTCGAACAGTTTTCCAAAAACACATTATTTTATTCGCATTTCCCAAATAAATGTTTCAGTAATAGCTGCAGCCTAACACGAGTCAGTTTAAGAAATTCGAGTGAGAAAATTCAGTGCGTTTCATCCGTACCCATTCTTAAATATATTTTTAAATGTTACACCTAATCACAATTTTCCTAACAAAATCGAAACTTCTATTTAAATGTGCCTTGTTGTTGCCAAATGGCCCATTGGTTCTGGATTTGATTCCCGGTGAGGGCTAGTGTATTTTTATCCAACGTTAAGGTATAGGTAATAAGTAGATGCAAAGAGAAAAGTGTTTAAACAAGCCTAACCAACCTAATAAATAATACAAAGAAATAATACAATATTACGAAATTATAGAAGAAACGTTGTTAATATTAGATATTTGCGTGTGAGATTGTCCAACCGATGACTGTCAACTCCAAAGGTAAGAAAGTGAAACATCCAATACCAGGTTAATCAGTGGTCTCTAGGTAAAGCTATCCTACTAGGAAGTGATTGAGATACCAAAAAATGTTCTAATCGCTGGGAGACATGTTAGGAGAATACATTGGGTGAGAGACTTTAACTCATGAATAGTCTGCACGTTCGTTGGTGTATTGAAGTGCATAGGTGGTGTGCGTTTAGCACATCGGGTTCCTTTGTTGTTAGTCCCAGAATTCTAGACCGGATGCAGTTATTCCCGGTAGAAACAAGAAAATATACATTTCTATTACTATTAAAGTAAATAATTACACTCATTCCCTGAATGTGATACTTGTTTGTTTAACTGTATACAGAGAACTGATCCGTGGAAGAATCGTTCATAATAATAAATAAAATAAACTCGACAAATATTCTTGTAAATAATAGGTAAAAGTTTGCGTCACAATGTTCATTTTGCTCGGCATGCCAGTGTGCCACATTATCCGGTTGTGGCACATTGGAATATAAGGTATGGCTTTCTAATTTTTCCCAACTATTTTAACTGCTTCAATTGAAATGAATTTATAATAATAAGTGAGTGAATTTAGTCTTCTTACCCTTCAATTTAGAAATAAGGTCCACTAGAATTGTATATATAAAAAATAATAATACTCAGAATTTTATAGAGTAGTTTGTTTTATTCGAAATGACATACTTCCTGCAACTGTTTGGGTTGGAATTATTTGAAATCAAGTCTTTATGTTTTACGACCCACGGTTATACCGGCTAGGCTAAAGGACACGGTGATGATGAGAAATGATTGCAATGGTGGAATGAAAAAAGTGGGAGAAAACGGGAGAACCCCGAGAAAACCCATGCACATGGTGTTTCTCCACCACAAAATTCACTTGGTGCGAGCTGCGGTCGAACCAAGGATCCCATGCACCAAAGGTGAACGCTTTATCACTGAGCCACCGCGGCCCCTCTGAAATTATTTAAAGGAGAGAGTGACTACTTTTATGAAAACTTGATATCGAACACATTTGTTTAAAAATACCAGCTTTTTGTGAAATATTGATAAATATTCAGGAAAACCTAAGTCAATAAAATAATAATAATAATAATAGTAACTATTATTATTATTATTATTATTATTATTATTATTATTATTATTATTATTATTATTATTATTATTATTATTATTATTATTATTATTATTATCTTAAATTAAAAACTCTCTGGACCTAGTGCATTGGCACAATTCCACGAATTAAAAAGAATGTGTTTACTTCTCATGTAAGTGTAGAAGGACTTAATCCCTGTTACTTTCAGTATAAAAAGAAAGTGTCCAACTGTCAAATGATATGCTACATAAAATGCCCTATGCAACATAATGTAGTATAGAGTCATCATTCCAGGTTGTCTAAAGAACACTTTCGTTTTAGCAAGAAAGGAAGAAAATAGAAAATGCTGAGTTTTAACCTAGTAGAAAGTTTGCAGATTTAAGGGAAAATGCACAGAGTTGTTGGATATAAAATGTAGTTCTGATTAATGGAGTAAGACACCGTAAATATTTTATTGTTTGAAATATACTGGGAGTGACCAAGCCATTACATATGGAAACATCGAAAGAGATACGTTAATGGTGTTAGTTGCAAACTTTTTTAGAAAGGAAAAAGTTAAGGAAATCTCTAAAACTCTGATATCACAGATCCAAATTGACTGACTGTTAAGTAAAACTGTTAAACCTGAGTAAAGGAAAAAAAAAAGTATTAATGACCTGTGTTACAGTTTCAGACAGGGTGCGAATTACCGGGGGGATGAGGGGGATTTTCCCCCTCAATTACATTTTGTTCCCCCCGAAAGAAGTCAGCTGAAGTATCCCCACCGGGGATGCTCGCTTTCCCCCTCAAACTATGCTTAGTATAACTCCAAATTTCACTGATTTTTGTTATTTCTTGTAAATTTAATCTTCTAGCTGTATTTCGAAATGATCGATGTAAACTATTCAGTTTTGGTCATTTCTACTTACCACCTAATTACCCACTATTTTCAACGTTGTTTAGTAGAACTATATTATTATGACTGTACCTTCGTACCCTTCAGTTCGTCATCGTTTGTGAATTTGAATGTACTAATTGCGTATAACAAAGCCACATATAGATTTATAAATATTCTTAGCGGTTGGCCAAGAAGAAGTAAACAAATAGCTTCTTCTACCATACTTGGCGAAGTTCGGATATGTCATATTCATCCTCTATATTTGTATCGATTATCATCTTATTTTAATTTTTGTTATTTCATTTTCCAGTGTACTCTTTGTTAGCATGGTCTTCATTCCCTAGTAGGTTGTGTGTATGCAACTCAAAATTTGCATTTAATTTGTGATAATTAGCATAGTAATCACTGCTTTTACAGTTTACGGAAATGAACTTTTGAAACTGTACTCAAAATCTGAGATATAGGTATTCTCTCGTAAGTATATGTTAACGTACACACTGGGGGATACGCTCCTAGTGAGCTGACATGTTAATGAAGGTGATTTTTAGGTGAATAAGCGAATAATTCCAGATTTGTTTCAGCATTTATTAATATGACTGGTTCTCCGTGTCATTGTCCATGTCTGTATAAGCATTTCAACTGGAGCGGGTTTTTTTTTAAAGTTAACCCTTCATTTTTCCATCTTTTCGCTGTACAGTTTGTTGTCCACGCAATTAATGTTGTCTGAAAAACTTCAGTGTATTGTTTTACTTTATTTGAATAACGTAGCCCATAGTGAATCAACTCATCTTCAACCTAACAGTAAAGTAATTTTTAAGTGTTGACTTTCTGTGCCCATCACGGAATCGATATTTGGAGAAAAAAAGTCGTGATGAGCACAGCTTTAGCGGGAAGTAGAAGCACAAGCTCGAAATTTGAATTGAGAGATTTTAAATATTTGGCCTTCGATTTGACCTTAATGTGAGAAATCGGGACCAGCAACAATCCATTTGTTATTTGATAGGCTAATATCTAGATTTTCTTAAAGATATGTCCGGTTTAACTGATAATTTTAGTGGTTATCATAAGACTGAAGTAGGTTTCTTTTCGCAACCTGTATGTATTAATGCAAAGTGAGTGGAAAAATTAACATATGCTTGTGATCATGACTATCGCTCGAGCCGAATTATTAACTAAATAAACCTTAGAGAGCTACGAGGACAAGAGTGAGTACAACATTAAAACACTTTCAGAAAGGTTTAGTGGGGTGTGTGTATGTCAGACAATATATATGTGCAGGGTGCGAATTGGCGGGGGGGATGCCAGGGATTTCCCCCTCTGACAAAAATCTTTCCCACCCTGGAGAAGAAAAATTTTATCCCTGGTAGGGATAACTTTTTCCCCCTCTGGAGTATTTTTAAATGGACATAAAGATAAGATAGAAAGAGGGAACAATTCTTACTTTGCGTAGCTAACCTAAATATTACTTGAGTGAAAATTTATGAAAGATCTCACATCTCAACTGTTTTGTACTTGTTAGAATATATATATATATATATATGGGGGGGACTGGGTGCGCATATGGGTGAAATTCATCCCCCCTTGGGAAAATTTTTCAATTCGCACACTGGTTTCAGACATATCATTCTCATATCAAAACTACGATAGAAGTAAATTATGAATAAAAGTGAATTCACAGTTCTTGAATACCAACAAATGATTTTGCTAGATGTAACTTTTCGGAAATCTTTTTTATAAGGCTTTAGATTTATTAGTTTCTTTTTTTTTGTTTATTAGCTTCTCCATGCCGTGAACGTCGCCAACTCCTAGTGGCCCACTTGCTGGTAAATGGCGATCGTAGATATAGCGACGCGTCGAAGGGTTGCCGCTAGCGTGCCACTAGTGGCAGGGATTCGTCGAGTCGAAGCAGATATCTAGAATCGGGGGTATTGAAGTTACCACCACGGAAGAACGAGGACTTCATTTTGGTCCGCGCTTGTTTGATTTGTCACGGAGAATCGTAAAGGGACCAACATGAACTATCGCCAGTCATGTGCATGCGGTTATTATTATATATTTTTTTTTTTTTTTTTGGCGAATTGTTATTATAAGGACAATCCTTGAGCTCCGGGGGTCAAGAGTAACTCCTGCCTTTACATCATGAAGTGAAAAATCTTGAGGTGGGTGCGTATAATTGTATGAATTTAGTTGGCAACTGTCACCGATCACTAGCAAGTGAATATGGGAGAACTATGAAAAACGTAAATAGACGCTTGCCATTTTGTTATAAAATTACATGACGAGTGCATTTGATTTGATTCCGAACAGTCTTCAAATATACACGGTTAAAGGAGCACTCTGATTAGAAATATTAAAAAGACTTCAACGATTTATCACTCTACAAGTTGTGTCTTCATAATCGCCTCCGTGACGAATTCGGAAGAACACGCAATTAGTAACCCTAAGGTTGATGGTTCACGCCCAGCTCAGGGCACTTTCGTTTTATTTTTTTAAAATGTTTTTATACTCATCTTGATGCAAAGAAATTACGCATATATGCGATTTAACGTATTTTAGGGAAATAATTTAGTGGTTCGTTGGCGTTCCGTCGCTTCTCTGCCGGTGGTGGTATAATTTTCAAAACGGAAGTGGCACTGGCAGTGGAAGTGGAACGGAAGTGCGGGACCGCCAATTTTTGGGGACATGTCACTAGTTGCCTATCGGTGGTGCACCGACGCTTACGGCATGGGATTGTCCCCTCACGAGTGAGGCAGATTGTAATCGACCAAGAGTGTTTTGGAAAAATGGGAAACATCTTCCGACTTCGACTTCTGAATAATCCGTTTAGGATCAAGGCTGCGCCACAGGAAGGTAGAACAAGTGAGGCAATCGTTCCAAGCACTACGCTCGACAGCTTCCGTCTCATTCAAGACCTAGACTTTTCAGGAAAAGTAACAAGTTTATTACTTGTAATTTATTCTTTGAGTCAAAGTATTTTGCAATAAACCATCGTTTTGTAAGATATTTTTACGATTGTATACTATTAATTTCGAAAATTGTACTCATAATATAATTTCCCATCATGGATTTGAAAAAATCAAAGTTGGAACAAAGAAAGATCTCCGATCCACATGTCTCTTCATGTTTGATATGGAAGTCTCATCTTCATTATTGACCCTTAATTTATTTTAGTCCAAGGCAACGCGAATCGACGGGATGGCTCTAAGTAAAAACATTCATTTAGATGGTTCAGTAATCAGGAAATTCCTGCTGTTATTTCACGAAACTCAACAGATCTTGAGGGGAAAAATTTTTTGCTTACCAGGGGAAGGGAGTAAATCATCTGCTTACGTTTGCTTAACTAGGAAGAAGGCAAGGGCGCCGATATTGGGGGGCCGGGCCCGCTCAAAGCTCATGTAGGCGTCCTTTGTATTTATGAATATACAATATTTGGCATAATTTGAGTGTAATTTGTCTTAAAATCCTCATATATATATATATATATATATATATATATATATATATATATATATTCTGCATTTGAATGCTCCCCCCTCCCAAATTTACAGAGAAATTGGCGTCCTTGGAAGATCTAGTGAAATGAATAAAAATGTGATAACGTAATACTTGAACAACTCTATCTAATGGAGGAAAGTAAATTAGTATTCAACACTTCTTTCAGTTTTAAGCATTTCAAAGATTCTCGTAATTTAGTAGCGTCCCGGATTTGTATTTTTGAAGTACGGGAACTTTATCTATACCTTAACGTGGGAATCGGTTTCGGACCATGCACTTAATCCGCTTTGCCATAAGAGCCACAAGGAGTTTTTCTTTCGATTTCCTTAGGAATATTGCGAATGGTATAACTTTTAAAACTATGTTTAAAAAAGAATACATATCGACATAATAAGATGATAATCTGATACCTAGGAAATATATTGAATTGTTTTTAATTTGTTCTCACGCTACTAAAACAGTACTTATGCTTTTTTTATTCCAGCCTTTTAATATAAGCATTTCAGACTATTGTCTGTTCTAGGACGATACAATTCTAATTAATGTATATGCTAGCTTTGGAAATACAGTAGAGTTTCGCTTATCCGACATAAACAGGCAGGCAGTACGCTGGATAATATGGATGTGTTAAGAAAAGACCTATTAAAAGTAAAACTTATTATATAATTTTACATATTACGCATCTAATAATAATGTTTTATAACAAACAACTGCACTGCACTGAATCAGGGAGCTGTCTCTCTCCGAAGCTCAAGCACTTTTTAATAAACTTGCCTTTACCCTTTTGAGGTTCTTTTATATCAGTTTACTAGTAGTCAGCAGAGCCGTAGCTAGAGATTTCGGCGCCCGGGGCGAAGTAGAATTCGGCGCCCCTCTACACTCACATTACCAAGCTCTTTTTTAACATGTAAGAGAAGCAACTTTTGTTGTTATGCTAAATTTTCATCAAGCTTCTTGACACACCATTGAAACAGCCAAAAGCGATCATTATGTATCCTTTTACAAATAAGAGCTGCTTTCAAGATGCTTATTTTGTACTTTCTATTTAACTTGACAAAACTACTTTTGATTGTATACAAATCCATTTGCAGAACAGTTATGGAAAGAACATAAAGCCAATTTTCCTACGCCAGGGAAACCTGTTAGACATTTATTTGGTGGACGCGTGTGGTGGCGTTGGAAATATCCGGTTTTCCTGAGCATAGCAGTAATGTCAGAAATCGAGCCAAGGCCTGGAGGCCCCAGAAATGGCCAGGTCTTGGGCTCGGGTTTTTTCTATTCGACTATTAAACATGGAGTTCTTGGACGCGGGTGATGGCGTTGGGAAGATCTTTGTCCCCAGCACATCGGTTGTCAGAAATTGAATCAGGCACTCAAAACCCCAGAAATGGGGTCCTGAAGCTTTTGCCTTGGGTCTCTTCTATTGATCTATTAAACATGAAGTTGTTGAAAGGAGTAAGTAGCATTGGAAAGGTCTTGGTCCCTTGAGTATAGTGGTGATATCAGAAATCTAATCCGAACCCCGAATTCATAAAGATAGGATCCTGAAATTTTGGGGTCACGTTCATTCTATTCGACTAAAACCCGTGGGATTCTTGGACGCGAGTGGATTTCGTTAGCGAATGGAAAGGTCTAGATTTCATTAGCACATTGGTGATGTCAAAAATGGAACCCGAAGCCTGAAAAATGAAGGTCCGAAATTTTGGGTTCGAGTCCATTCTATTTGCCTATTAAACATGGAGTTGTTGGACGAGGATAGTAGCGTTGAAAAGGTTTTGGTCCCTTGAACACAGTCTAACATCAGAAATCGGGTCCTGGTCTCAAAGCTTCAGACCGAAATTTTGGATTCGGGTCCATTCTATTTGCCTATTAAATGTAGAGTTGTTGGACGAGAATGGTAAAGTAGGAAAGGTCTGGGTCTTCTGAGCACTGCGGTGATGTCAGAAACAGAGGATCGGACCCTGAAGCCTCAGAAATGGGGTCCTAAAATCTTTGTCTCGGGTACCTTTTATTTGCCTATTAACACTACACTGCTCGCGCGGATTACTATTGTAGTCCAGTGGGTTTCAGTTTTCTGGTATCTGAGGATTGGCAACACTTGTGATCTTGAGCGGTCGTTTACCTTCCTCCCCCATTTCTAGAACACCATTAGTCGAGTGATAGCACCCAAAGTCAACGCACTGATGTTATACGAATTGTTATTTTCGCATGGACTACTATTGTAATCCGTACGAGTACTGACGTGATAGTTTGTTTTCTGGCTAACGTTTTAACTGTTCTCGTTTTGAATGTATGACTTCACATTATTCGCTCAAATATATGTGATATATATGCTAGTTTAAAATTTCCGAGCAAGAACAGATACGACAGTGGCTAACAGAAACTGAAAGTGATGACGAAAGTGTTTTGAGTATAGAACACTAAGATGAAATAGAGGACAATGTTGTCCATTAGTGACTGAAGAAAGTGGTAGTGACGATTTGGAAGAAATAGAAAATGAAGAAAGGAACGGTGTCATCCAGGAAGACAGGTTTCACGGAGAATATTACATTCGAAAGGGCAGAATTACCAGATGGACCAATTCAGTGCACCCAAGAAATACGCGAATACAGCGTCATAACATCATACCTACACTGCATAGTTATTACTCCATAGAACAACACTAAATTTGGAGTTGACATATTGGACAAATTGAGTCGCCAGTGTGATAAAGCCAGGAATTCGCAAAGATGGCCACTCACTCTCTTCTTCCACGTGTTAAACGTTGCTGGTGTAAACGCTCTCATTGTTTTCAAAGCAAATAACAATGATGCTATGATCAACCGTAGAGACTTACTGCAATTTGTGGCTATGGAACTTATCGAACCTCTTTGTGGAAGATGAAGAAACAAGAGTACCCGAAAAAAATGTTTCAGGTGCAGTAAGTGGATCTGCTCTGACCACAAGCACTGACAACTCTTTGCACTGACCCCTATGACTGAAGCACCCAAAAGTTTGCCTACTTTTGACGTTATTTTCAAGTGTAGAAGTTAAACTTCCAAACAATTTAACAACTTCTTTTTATTTTTATAACAGTTTTTAACACTTTAAATGCAAATTTCGTCTTTTATTTCAATTTTTAATCAAATAGCAAGAAAATAAACGAGCATTTACAAAAATATAGTAAATTGCATACGCATTCTGAAGTTTTGGCTCCTAATTCTTTTTGTGCATTAAAAAAACAAAATGTTTGCACTGAAATGTGTTCTTTATTGCTTGTAAAACCCACAAAAATAATGTAAAAAATACGAATTGAATAACCACTAAGATATATATATATATTTATCAAATGGACTACAATCGTAATCCGCGCGAGCACTCATGTTTCAACAATTTCATGCGAGTACTGTAGTGTTAAACATGGAGTTGTAGGATGAAAGCGGTGGCGTTGGAAGTCTTTGTCACTTGAACACAACCTTGATCAGAACTTGGTTCCGGGCCCCCATTTTTTATTTGTGTCGTAAACCTTTTTCTAATTTGATCTCAATACCTGATTGTGCAAGATAAAACCATCTTAATAGCTGAATTGATGGTTTTATCTCTCGCAATCAAGTATTGAGATTGAACCGTTGAAAAGGTTTACAACACAAACCAAACTTCGAGACCCGGACCTGATCTCTGACATCACCGCACTGCGGTGGCTCAGTGGTAGAGCGTTCACCTCCGGTGCTTGGGGTCGCGGGTTCTATTCCAGCCCCCACCAAGTGAACTTTGTGGTGGACAAACACCGTGTGCGTGGGTTTTCTCGGGGTTCTCCTATCTCCTCTCACTCTCCTCATCATCACCGTCTCCTTTGGCCTAACCGGCATAACCGTGGGACGTAAAACTCAAAGATTTCACTTTCCTCTAATTTTCATATCTTCATTTTCACCATTGTGATTAACAGGCTTGGGTACAAAGGCGTGATTAACTAAGCAAATTCATCACCATCAAAACACATTTTTAGAGTTTGACCGTTTGACTTTGAAAATGTTCCTGCGTAATCTATAAGACATTACTCGGCACCTTGATATCACATCGTCATTAATAAATCATATATAATTACTTACTTTAATAAGTGAAAAATTTGTGACTCTTATTGGAATGTTTAAGTTGCGACCGGAGCGAGCAAGAAAATTTTTAACAATTCCATTTCTTTGCTAACCGACAATATTGATTTAATAGGGCGTCAGAACTTTTACGGGGCGCCTCATCGTTTATTCATTTTCAACACTTTTCCTTTCTTCTCGCAAGTTCGGTGCCCCTTGCTATCAGCGCCCGGGGCAAGCGCCCCGCTGGCCCTTCTCTAGCTACGGCTCTGGTAGTCAGTGTCCAAACTTTGGGCAATGTACTGTTGTCTTGTTATAATTCTAAGAACATACCATAATGCCATTATACCAGGTGCAGTGGCGTATTTAGGGGGGTGGCTTCCGGGCTTAAGCCCCCACGAAATCTTACTTAGTATAGTAAAGTAAATGAAATATCTTGCAGAATTTTCACATTTCCAGGCAACGCCCCCCCCCCCCGAAAGTTAGCAAAGCCCCTCCAGAAACAAAATCGTAAATACGCCACTGACCGGGTGGAATTAAAGAACAGTTTTAAATAGGATTAACATTTCGTTTCCGTTCTGTTTTTAACTTTAATATATTAGAACGATACACTCCATGTCTTCTTGCTATTTTTGTTATGTGATATACGTAGCAGACAGTTTTCTTTAGTTACATTTCTCTCGAAAATATGTTTCATTTTGTTTGTGCTATAATGCAGTTTCCAAAATAAACCGGTTTATAAATGAAAAGTAGGAAAAAGTTTAAGAGAAGTACAGAACTGTTGCATTATTATTATTATTATTATTATTATTATTATTACTATTATTATTATTATTATTATTATTATTATTATTATTATTATTATTATTATTATTATTATTATTGATATTTAAAAACATTAGAATTACGTGCTTACGAGGATTCGTGTTGGGCCCCCTCCGAATAGCAAACCTGGATACGTGTCTGCACTGAATGATAGACGTATGAGTCAAGGTGTAGACGGGCGCGCTAGGCGATAGACTCCAGAGCATGAACAATAGATTAAGACCACAACTTGCAGATCTTCTTGCCGATTGGTGCTATTTGCAATGATATATCGGATCATACGGTATGTGGAACAAAGGATGGTCGGATAAGCGAGACCATAATGTATTGGTGTTTCACGCACCTAAACCTGTAAAATGTTTGTATAAACAATTATCTTTCACTCCCTAGCTAAATTTGTGGGTATGATCACACACCTTGCCTCATAAAGTATAGTCTTATAAAGAAAAAAAAATATTTTTTAAAGCTAAAACGTAAAGAAAAGCCAACTTCATTTTTTTAAATAATGGCAAACTAGTCCACTTCATCACGATAAATCACGTTTGGTACTAAGATGTCTTTTTCTGTCCGTATATATCCTTCACACTTCGTTGGAGACAAAGTGGTTTTTTCCCCTAAGAAAACAGGATGAGAGAAACTATACAACAGCATGAACAGAAAACAACAGCTATTAACAATAGTTCTCTAATCCTGAATAAATACGTCATTACAGGAAAATATCAGTAAGTTGTCCTTATTATATTGCTTCGGTTCTTATAAACATGAAAATTATAATGTTTTGTAAAAAAAATGGGATGGGATGGGATTCGATGTGGTGTAAAAATAATAAAATAACTACCACTCCGCCACTCTACCCACTGAACCACGGAGGCTACGTGGTGTTAGCTTCTTTTTTAAAAGAAATAATCTTCATAACCATGGTCCGTATCACTTCGAACCTTAAGATAAGAGATTTTCTGTTTAATTCTATATTTTCGTACGACATCTTAGTTACAGAAGCTAATTTATATTTGGCAGGCAATCTACACACTAGATTTTAACCAATAAATGCAACGTTTTAGTCCATTATCCAGTTCCTTGATCCAACACCTCGACTCCCCTACTGAATTCCCTCCGCAATTGTGATCTGCTACTGAAAAAATCCCTAGAAATCATCGTTGCCAGTATACACAAAACCGAGCTTAATTTTGTTTTTTGCTTATATTTTTATTTTTTATTATATTTTTTTGGAAATATCTCCTTAGATGGATTGCTTTCTATTATCTCCAGTAGTAGAAAATGGATCGATCTGGGCCAACATAGGACAACATCAATCAACTCACAAGCCACTGAGAAATCGACCACCGTACACCGCGAGCCCACGGTCTTTTACGACCTCTATTTTAGGGGTGAATTTACTCCCTTCTATGAGCACTTTTAAGAGGGTGTATTCGTTCTCTTTTACGAGCACTTTTTAAGGGGTGAACTCGTTCTCTTTTACGAGCCCCCTGAGTAATTGAGCACCGTACACCGTGAGCCCGTGGTCTTTTACGACCTCCATTTTAGGGGTGAATTTGTTTCCTTTTATGAGCATTTTTTAGGGGGTGTATTCGTTCCCTTTTATGACCACATTTTAAGGGGTGAACTCGTTCCCTTTTATGAGCATATGTTTCAACCCCTATTTTAACATATCAGAAATTACACTGAGACTATGAACTCATAGCAGAACAGATAATACATAGCACAGCTAATAAAAGAACATGGCTTATTTTCCAACCCCTTTTTTAACATAGCAGAGCAGATAATAAACACAACAACCTCCATTTTAGGGGTGTATTCATTCCCTTTTATGAGCATATTTTCCAACCCTTATTTTACCATAACAGAGACTACGAAACATAGCGGACATGGCACAGGGGTGTATCATTTTCTCCACCCCTAATTGAACATAGCAGAAATTACACTGAGACTACGAACACACAGCAGACCAGAGAATACATAAAATTCATTCCCTTTTATGAGTACATTTTAAGGGGTGTACTCGTTGCAACCCCTATTTTACCATAGCAGAAATTACATAAGATTTTTTTTCAACCCCTATTTTAAGACAATGAATACCTATGTAACATAGCGATTCGATACGCTCTTTGAACCGATTTGGATGAAACTCGGCATATGGGGGTTTTCGACCATGCTGAGTACGAATATCATACTTATTTTTACCTGGGTCCTATAGTTTATGTGGCATACGCCCTTTCTATGACAATTTTAACCAATTTGGATGAAACTCGGTATATAGGGGTTTTCGGACATACTGATTACAAATATCATACTTATTTTTACCTAGGTCCTATAGTTTATGTGGCATACGCCCTTTCTATGACACTTAAAACCTAATAACTCAAAAACGAAGCAACGTATTGAGATGCTGTTTCCACATTTAGTAATCGACCACCAACTACTACAAGTTCCAAAATAATGATCGTCGGGGTCAAAGGTCAACATACTTAAAACCTAATAACTCGAAAACGGAGCCAAATATCGAAGTGGTGTCTCCACATTTAGCAAGAGGTCATCAACTAGTACAAGTTCCAAAATAGTGGCCATTGAGGTCAAAGGTCAAAATACTTAAAAACCCAATAACTCGACAACTGAGCCACATATTGAAGTGCTGTTTCCAAATCTAGTAATTGCTCATCAGGTACTACAAGTTCCAAAAAAAAATGACCAACGAGGTCAAAGGTTAACATACTTAAAACCTAATAACTCGAAAACGGAGACACATATTGAGATGGTGTTTTCACATTTAGCAAGAGGTCATCAGGTACTACAAGTTCCAAAATAATGGCCATCGAGGTCAAAGGTCAAAACTCGAAAACGGAGCCACATTTAGTAATTGGCCATCAACTACTACAAGTTCCAAAATAATGACCATCGAGGTCAAAGGTCAATCTCGTAAATGAAACCATTTATTGAGATAACGTTTCCTCATTTAGTAAATTTGTGTGATCTATTCAATTTTGTACAAAGCAAAAAAAAAGTGAAGAAGGAATAAATTTGAGTGGCTTATTTACTTTTGTATTAATGAGAAAGAAATCAAAGAAACACAATTTTAACTAGCGAAGAATTTCTGTAACGCAAAAATTAATTTGGATGGAGTAACAAGAAAGCAAGCAAGGATATGCCATATTAACTATTTAAATAAACGAAGGAATATACCAATGAGAAATGCCATTTCCAGGCTATGTTTTACTATTTTAAACAAAACGAAGGGCTAAATTTGAGAAAGCGAACATGAACCATTTTACTCAAATTTGGATGGAGTATTTATCTTTGTATGAACCAGAAAAAATGAAGAAGATCCGTTTTAACTAGTTCAATATTTCTGTATAATTTTGTACTACCCAAATAAACGAAATTTTATTTTTGTATTAATCAGAAGAAAATCAAAGAAGGGTCATTTTATACCTTTTTGTGCTATTCAAATAATAGAGGGAACAAATTTCAGTGGTCTATTTTATTTTTGTACCAATCAGAAGAAAAGCAAAGATATACCATTTTAACTATTTAAACAAACGAAAAGATAAATTTGAATGACCTATTCAATTTTGTACCAACGAGAAATGCCATTTTATACCATTTTGTACTACTCCAATAAACGAAGGAATACCAACCAGAAAAAAGAAGTGAAGATTAGGTGGATTATTTTCTTTTTTACCAACTAGAAAAGGGAAGAAGATCCACTTCAACTATCTCATTAGGTACTGTTTAAACAAACGAAAATTGACTATTATGTAACTTTTGAACTACTGAAATGTTCTACTTTTGTATCAATCAGAAAAAAGCGAAAAAAGACCATTTTAACAATCTGAAAATTTATATACATTTTGTACTAATCAAATATACGAAAGAATAAATTTTAGTGACCTATTTAATTTTGTACCCATGAGAAATTGCATTTTAACTGTCTCAGAATTTTACTACTCAAATAAGCAATGGAGTATTTAGTTTTATACCACCGAGAAAAACAAAGAAATTGTATCATTTTGGAGTATTCAAATAAACAAAGGACTTATAATTTGTGTTAACTCTAAAAAGGGTCATTCTGTATTATTTCAACAAACAAAAGGAAAAAGCAAAAAAGGACCATTTTAAACTAGTCTAATAAACGAAGGTATAAATATGAGTGAGACCAGAGAAAAAAACGAAGAAGACCCATTTCAACTAACTGAGAATTTCCGTACCTTTTTGTACTATTTAAACAAACGATGAGATAAATTTGAGTGGCCTTTTTTTTGTACTAACCAGAAAAATCGAAGAACGTACCTTTGTACTAGCCCAATGAACGAAAGAACAAATTTGAGTGTTCTACGTTTTATACCAAACAAAGAAGAACCATTTTGTACTACTCAAATAAACGAAAGAAAAAAGTGAAAAAAGACCAATTTAACTAGCTCAGAATTTATATACGTTTTGTTTAGGTGTCCTACTTTTTGTACCAGCGTGAAATGCCTTTTTAACCAGCTCAGTAGTATTCAAATAATCAAAAAACCGAAGAAGGATCATTTTAACTAGTTCAGAATTTCTGTACTTTTGTGACCATTCAAACAAACGAAAAAAAACTAAATTTGGATGGAGTATTATTTTTTGTGCCAAGCAGGAAAAGAAAAGAATTTGTACTGACCAGAAAAGGCGAAGAAGGGTCTGTGCTATTCAAATAATAGAGGGAACAACCTTGAGTGATCTATTCAATTTTTTACCAATCAGAAGAAAAGCAAAGAAGGGCCATTTTAACTAGCTGAGTATTTTTGTGCTACACAAATCAACAAATGAATAAATTTGAGTGAAATATTCAATTTGGTATCAACAAGAAATACCATTTTAAATAACTCAGCATTTTATACCTTTTTGTGCTATTTAAATAAACGAAGAAAGCGAAGGAGGTCCAATTTAGTTAACTCAGAATTTTATACCATTTTGTACTAATCAAATAAACGAAACCTATTCAGTTTTGAAAACAAGCAGGAAAAGAAAAGAATTAACATTTTGTACTAATCAAATAAACCAAGGAATAAATTTAGATGGGTTATTTAGTTTTGTTCCAACCACGAAAAAAAAGCGAACTAGCTCAAAGAAACGAAAGAATAAATTTTGAGTGGCTTAAGCAAAGAAGATCAATTTGTTCCTTTTGTGCTATTAAAACTGAGTGACCTATTCAATTTTATACCAAGTAGAAAAAAAATTTGTTTGCAATTAAAAAAAAAACATAGGTCTATTTTATGTACATTTTAGACTACTCAAATAAACAAAGAAACACCATATTCTGCTACTCAAACAAACGACGGAATAAGCTCAGAATTTCTATACCTTTTTGTGTTATTCAAATAAACGAAGGAATAAATTTGTGTGACCTATTCACTTTTTGTAACAATCAGAAGAAAACAGCTCAGAATTTTATACCTTTGTGGTGTTACATTTTGTATATTTTGTGTCATCCAGAGAACAATTTAAATTGACTCTCACTGACAATTCAGTTGCCAGAGTCCAATGTTTGTAATATTACAATACTACAAATTGATTCATTTAACAGTTCAAGTTTTTCTATTTTTACACAATCAAATGCATTTACAGAATTAAATAATTGTTTATCTTTCTCTAAAAACATTTCTACTACTTTGTTAATATAATAATCACACTCTGTAATGTATTCATATACCAGATTAATTTTTTTCTCCAAAGTATAAGTGTTCTTAATATTACAACTTTTAAAATGCTTCTTTATATAAAGTTTATAGATTTTTTCTCTCATTTCACGTTTAATTAAGTTCGTCCACACCTTTTGCAATAAATCGTAATCATGCTGCAGCAAATAGTTGTGATTTTTTTTCATTTTCATTACGTTTAGAACATGCTTCACATAATAATACTGAATTAGGTGTATACTCATTAAATAATTGTATAACACATGTATCACTAATAGTTTCCCTAGTACAGTCGCACTCATTAGCTTCCAGTTCAAAACAGGTAATATTTGAAACACTGTCATCATCACTTTCCGGGAGTATTTCATCATTATATCTATTATACTGTCTAAAATAATACACATCTTCTATTTCCTGTGTTGGATATATGATTCTCACTTTATCACGTAATTCATCTGGCAAATCAGGGTCAGACGGGTGAATTAACAGTATAGGTTTTTCGTTTTCACGCTGAATTTCTTTTTCTCTAGGTGAAACATAAACATTCTCCATGCTCTTCAGCAAAAACAAATCAAATAAATAATTTTATATACATACAATACAAGCATTCTATGCATTCTCCGTGTTTAATAATATATTTCAAGGCGATATAACATCATGATGTATGTCCTATTATTTTCCAAATATACTCCATAAACTTATATTCCATTATAATAAAATACATAAATGCAAAAATATATATATTTGTCTTTTTGACTTAGACGAGGAAGGAAAATTTAAAATAATAATTGAATCGTTGAACAAAAGGCAGTACCTTAGGACCCTCACTATACTAGCAGTACAAATGTTAGGTAACGCATTCGTAACGTTGCTTAAATATCTGCAGCACTGTTTATAGATGGTATGGAACATGAAACTTTGAAAACGTTTTTTTTTCCTTGATGAGCTGATTCTTCTGTTGTGATAAAAAAAATAGTCAAGCATGTTGTTACGCTAATTGCTATGGAGTCTGCTCTACAGAATTAAGTTAAAATTCAATGTATAACGCAACTCTGGACGTTCAAATATGTAGTTAATGACCGGAAAAATTGAGACTTCAGTGTAACACCATAAAGGTATAAAATTCTGAGCTGTTTTCTTCTGATTGTTACAAAAAGTGAATAGGTCACACAAATTTATTCCTTCGTTTATTTGAATAACACAAAAAGGTATAGAAATTCTGAGCTTATTCCGTCGTTTGTTTGAGTAACAGAATATGGTATTTCTTTGTTTATTTGAGTAGTCTAAAATGTACATAAAATAGACCTCCTTTTTTTTAATTGCAAACAATTTTTTTCTACTTGGTATAAAATTGAATAGGTCACTCAGTTTTAATAGCACAAAAGGAACAAATTGATCTTCTTTGCTTAAGCCACTCAAAATTTATTCTTTCGTTTCTTTGAGCTAGTTCGCTTTTTTTTCGTGGTTGGAACAAAACTAAATAACCCATCTAAATTTATTCCTTGGTTTATTTGATTAGTACAAAATGTTAATTCTTTTCTTTTCCTGCTTGTTTTCAAAACTGAATAGGTTTCGTTTATTTGATTAGTACAAAATGGTATAAAATTCTAAGTTAGCTAAATTGGACCTCCTTCGCTTTCTTCGTTTATTTAAATAGCACAAAAAGGTATAAAATGCTGAGTTATTTAAAATGGTATTTCTTGTTAATACCAAATTGAATATTTCACTCAAATTTATTCAGTTGTTGATTTGTGTAGCACAAAAATACTCAGCTAGTTAAAATGGCCCTTCTTTGCTTTTCTTCTGATTGGTATAAAATTGAATAGATCACTCAAGGTTGTTCCCTCTATTATTTGAATAGCACAGACCCTTCTTCGCCTTTTCTGGTCAGTACAAATTCTTTTCTTTTCCTGCTTGGCACAAAAAATAATACTCCATCCAAATTTAGTTTTTTCATTTGTTTGAATGGTCAATAAAATTACAGAAATTCTGAACTAGTTAAAATGATCCTTCTTCGGTTTTTTGATTATTTGAATACTACTGAGCTGGTTAAAAAGGCATTTCACGCTGGTACAAAAAGTAGGACACCTAAACAAAACGTATATAAATTCTGAGCTAGTTAAATTGGTCTTTTTTCACTTTTTCCTTTCGTTTATTTGAGTAGTACAAAATGGTTCTTCTTTGTTTGGTATAAAACGTAGAACACTCAAATTTGTTCTTTCGTTCATTGGGCTAGTACAAAGGTACGTTCTTCGATTTTTCTGGTTAGTACAAAAAAACAGGCCACTCAAATTTATCTCATCGTTTGTTTAAATAGTACAAAAAGGTACGGAAATTCTCAGTTAGTTGAAATGGGTCTTCTTCGTTTTTTTCTCTGGTCTCACTCATATTTATACCTTCGTTTATTAGACTAGTTTAAAATGGTCCTTTTTTGCTTTTTCCTTTTGTTTGTTGAAATAATACAGAATGACCCTTTTTAGAGTTAACACAAAT
Source organism: Thermobia domestica (assembly GCF_964235325.1). NCBI lineage: Eukaryota > Metazoa > Arthropoda > Insecta > Zygentoma > Lepismatidae > Thermobia > Thermobia domestica. The sequence continues at coordinate 163,567,973 of NC_137471.1, read as the reverse complement.
TATAAGTCCTTTGTTTATTTGAATACTCCAAAATGATACAATTTCTTTGTTTTTCTCGGTGGTATAAAACTAAATACTCCATTTCTTATTTGAGTAGTAAAATTCTGAGACATTAAAAATGCAATATCTCATGGGTACAAAATTAAATAGGTCACTAAAATTTATTCTTTCGTATATTTGATTAGTACAAAATGTATATAAATTTTCAGCTTGTTAAAATGGTCTTTTTTCGCTTTTTTCTGATTGATACAAAAGTAGGACATTTCAGTAGTTCAAAAGTTACGTAATGGTCAATTTTCGTTTGTTTAAACAGTACCTAATGAGATAGTTGAAGTGGATCTTCTTCTCTTTTCTAGTTGGTACAAAAGAAAATAATCCACCTAATCTTCACTTCTTTTTTCTGGTTGGTATTCCTTCGTTTATTGGAGTAGTACAAAATGGTATAAAATGGCATTTCTCGTTGGTACAAAATTGAATAGGTCATTCAAATTTATCTTTTCGTTTGTTTAAATAGTTAAAATGGTATATCTTTGCTTTTCTTCTGATTGGTACAAAAATAAAATAGACCACTGAAATTTGTTCCCTCTATTATTTGAATAGCACAAAAAGGTATAAAATGACCCTTCTTTGATTTTCTTCTGATTAATACAAAAATAAAATTTCGTTTATTTGGGTAGTACAAAATTATACAGAAATATTGAACTAGCTAAAACGGATCTTCTTCATTTTTTCTGGTTCATACAAAGATAAATACTCCATCCAAATTTGAGTAAAATGGTTCATGTTCGCTTTCTCAAATTTAGCCCTTCGTTTTGTTTAAAATAGTAAAACATAGCCTGGAAATGGCATTTCTCATTGGTATATTCCTTCGTTTATTTAAATAGTTAATATGGCATATCTTTGCTTGCTTTCTTGTTACTCCATCCAATTTAATTTTTGCGTTACAGAAATTCTGCGCTAGTTAAAATTGTGTTTCTTTGATTTCTTTCTCATTAATACAAAAGTAAATAAGCCACTCAAATTTATTCCTTCTTCACTTTTTTTTGCTTTGTACAAAAGTTGAATAGAACACACAAATTTACTAAATGAGGAACCGTTATCTCAATAAATGGTTTCATTTACGAGATTGATCTTTGACCTCGATGGTCATTATTTTGGAACTTGTAGTAGTTGATGACCAATTACTAAATGTGGCTCCGTTTTCGAGTTTTGACCTTTGACCTCGATGGCCATTATTTTGGAACTTGTAGTACCTGATGACCTCTTGCTAAATGTGAAAACACCATCTCAATATGTGTCTCCGTTTTCGAGTTATTAGGTTTTAAGTATGTTAACCTTTGACCTCGTTGGTCATTTTTTTTGGAACTTGTATTACCTGATGAGCAATTACTAGATTTGGAAACAGCACTTCAATATGTGGCTTAGTTGTCGAATTATTGGGTTTTAAGTATTTTGACCTTTGACCTCGATGGCCACTATTTTGGAACTTGTACTAGTTGATGACCTCTTGCTAAATGTGGAGACACCACTTCGATATTTGGCTCCGTTTTCGAGTTATTAGGTTTTAAGTATGTTGACCTTTGACCCCGACGATCATTACTTTGGAACTTGTAGTAGTTGGTGGTCGATTACTAAATGTGGAAACAGCATCTCAATACGTTGCTTCGTTTTTGAGTTATTAGGTTTTAAGTGTCATAGAAAGGGCGTATGCCACATAAACTATAGGACCCAGGTAAAAATAAGTATGATATTTGTAATCAGTATGTCCGAAAACCCCTATATACCGAGTTTCATTCAAATTGGTTAAAATTGTCATAGAAAGGACGTATGCCACATAAACTATAGGACCCAGGTAAAAATAAGTATGATATTCGTACTCAGCATGGTCGAAAACCCCCATATGCCGAGTTTCATCTAAATCGGTTCAAAGAGCGTATCGAATCGCTATGTTACATAGGTATTCATTGTCTTAAAATAGGGGTTGAAGAAAATCTTATGTAATTTCTGCTATGGTAAAATAGGGGTTGCAACGAGTACACCCCTTAAAATGTACTCATAAAAGGGAATGAATTTTATGTATTCTCTGGTTTGCTGTGTGTTCGTAGTCTCAGTGTAATTTCTGCTATGTTCAATTAGGGGTGGAGAAAATGAATACACCCCTGTGCTATGTCCGCTATGTTTCGTAGTCTCTGTTATGGTAAAATAAGGGTTGGAAAATATGCTCATAAAAGGGAATGAATACACCCCTAAAATGGAGGTTGTTGTGTTTATTATCTGCTCTGCTATGTTAAAAAAGGGGTTGGAAAATAAGCCATGTTCTTTTATTAGCTGTGCTATGTATTATCTGTTCTGCTGTGTGTTCTTAGTCTCAGTGTAATTTCTGCTATGTTAAAATAGGGGTTGGAAAATAAGCCATGCTCTTTTATTAGCTGTGCTATGTATTATCTGTTCTGCTGTGTGTTCGTAGGGGTTGGAAAACGAGTTCACCCCCTGCTATGTTAAAATAGGGGTTGGAAAAGGGAATGAATACACCCTTGTTATGTTAGGTACTCTTATGTGTTATCTGCTCTGCTGTGTGTTACGTAATGTTATGTGTTATCTTCTCTTCTATGTGTTCGTAATCTTATGTGTTATCTTCTATGTTAAAATAGGGGTTGAAAAATATGCTCATAAAAGGGAACGAGTTCACCCTTAAAATGGAGGTCATAAAAGGGAACGAATACAACCCCTAAAAAGTGCTCATAAAAGAGAACGAGTTCACCCCTAAAATGGAGGTCGTAAAAGACCATGGGCTCACGTTGTACGGTGGTCAATTCCCAGGGGGGGCTCGTAAAAGGGAACGAGTTCACCCCTTAAAATGTGCTCGTAAAAGAGAACGAATACACCCCCTTAAAAGTGCTCATAAAAGGGAATAAATTCACCCCTAAAATGGAGGTCGTAAAAGAACGTGGGCTCACGGTGTACGGTGGTCATTTTCCCAGGGGCTTGTGAGTTGTTCTAGTATGAGCTAGGTTGGCCCAGATCGATCATTTTTCTACTACTATCTCCACATACAAATAACTGAATTTTACCCATAAACGTAAGGAAAATGGAATAAATGCGAAAAATCTTGAGTTACAGTATACGCGCATTTTTTTTGCGCATGGGAGTACACGGTTAGAACCAAAACTTTTTTATTCAAAAGGCATTTACAATATCTTCATATAAATCTATAAACAATAAAAGGAACTTCAATTAAATATCTCAAACATGAATTGCATCTAAAAGGAACAAAAACCAAAGTACTTGATTCTTTTGTGCTCTCAATGCACCATATATGACATACAACAAAAACTCAAAATATTTATATGAAAAAACCCATATTGATATCTATATGGACAATTCGAGAGAGTTCTGTGTGTAGTTAATGATAGCCTGTGATATATATTTAGAATTTCACTCTCCTAAGAGTAGTGCGAATAAAATAAAGCCGTCTAACATGTTAAAGCTAGCTAAAGCAACAGCAGGATAGAATATGCATATCATGTAATGCTTCTGAACATTTATTTCACATTATATTTTTTCTCATCGTCTTACTTAGCCGACGGGATAGAAGCATAGAGGGATAATACTAAAAATGCAATACAATCAAATAAAATAATGCCATTTAAAAGGTCAAACTTCGAAGATTCAAAATAACATTTACATACATTTCGATAGACTATTTTTTTATTTCTATTTTTATTTTACAATCCAAACATATTTCACATAAAACGTTCAATTTCTATGGCCTCATCATTATCATCACCACTACCAAGTTGTAATTAATGTACAATAATATATTTTGCTATGAAGCCAAGAGTGCGAATCTGTTACACGCTAATATTTTTTCAATAAGCGTATTGTTTTACTCTGCGACTAGTTTAAATCAATTTCAGTCTATAAAGTTAGTACAATGTAAAGCTTTACAATTACTGTTTCTACTAATACAGACAACTCCTTCTTAAAACACGAAGATTTACTTTTCACATTCCAAATAATCACACAGCTACATTTGCTGTCCTCTTGTGAATAATTATTTATATCTCTACTAAGCCTCTCTCTCTCTGAGTTAACGATGGGCGTGAGTTTTATACACGGATACTCATAGTCACAGAGTAGAGGACACCGCATCCAATCTTCTTCCAACTTTCTTTTAAAGTACTCTTTTGAAAACTGCTGTCACGCATGTTATTGAGATACATGCAATACTGTCCATGGTATCCATTCCGAAATTCCCCACTGCCTGAAAAGAATGAAAAAGATATAATTCACATTTTGAGTACAAAAGTAATATGATACATAGAATTTCAAATTTTCAAAAAATTAAGTATTAGAAAATTGAATTTACTTTGCATTACATCACTTGAGATCTATTAAGCAATGTACTTCAGGCACTCCTGGAGCCACATATCAATGTTTATTCTACTACTACATTGATCACTAGAACATGGCTATGAGGGACAGGAAAACACAGCGGTACAGCACTTACCTCTGGTGCATAGGGTCCTTGGTTCCATCCCCGACCAAGTAACCTTGAAGTGGAGAACATCGTTTCCGTGGGTTTTCTCGGGGTACTCCCATTTCCTCCTATAGAAACGTTTTAGTGAGCGGTATAGTAGTAGAAAATGCACTGATAAAGAGCCAAGAGAAGACCTAAAATAAGTGTGAATTATTGTGAAATCTGGAGAGTTTCTTAGGAGGCAGACATACTGTAGTTTGGGTTTCAGCAGCATTGGATTTCAGTCGCCGTTTATTGCACTACAGAACAAAAGTGTGTATTATAGGTTGTAAGGCGTTGTTTACTTAGTGAATAATACGGCAAATTGCAAGAAAAGCTGTATCATATGCGTATGGAAATAACTGAATATTTTGTGGGGGAAGAGGCATGTCAACAACATAAAGTAGATATAAAAACGGTGAAAGTAAAGAGCCTTAGATACGCCTGAGTGCATAAATATGGTTTGATATGACTGGTGATTAATGTATTCGTAAGTACGGTCGCCAAACAAGAAATTGTAAATAAAACAGATATAAGCAATAAGAAGGCGGAAATGGAGCAGTTTTGAAAGCAAACCCTAACGCTACACGTCAATAAATGCCTTCTCTAAATTAAAGAGTACCAGACAGGATGGCTTGGTGGTATTATATTGCTTATGGATGCAGTTGAGGAGACGCAGAAGCTGACCGTTGATACTAATTTGTGGGCGGGAACCTTCTTGATGGTGTGGTAAAGGTGGTAATGAGAAAGATGAACATGAAGTCATTTGACGATATTTTTCCCTAGGATTTTGGTGAAGATTCGGTTGAGCTGTATCTTGATTTTAAAAAACAAAGAGAAATTTGGATGATTTCTAAGATTGAGCAGTATTGATGGACTTTGTCTTACATGTCGATAGTAGTGATGGGTAAAACGATTCATTTCGGAGAATCGATTCATTTACTTTGATTCACTAAAATGATTCGATCATTTAATTTGTTCATATGAATTGGTCGTCCGCGCATTCCTTTTGCGCAAGTGAATTGGTTGGGAATGATTCGCTAATTGAATCAGTTAGGTTTCCGCGCATCTCTTTTGCGCAACGAGTTATTCGATCATATGAATTGAGTGGGAATTATTCGATCATATGAATCGGTTGGGCTACTGCACTACTTTTATGCGCAACTTAATGAATTCCTTGTGAGGAAGTAGAACCTTGTGTATCATCTTTGCCATAAGACACGGCCAGCATTGCATTGGGGTGAGTGGAGTGGCTAGGAAACTCTTAAGCTACAGTGCAATTATAAAGTTTCAATGATGCTTGTTGCCATTGTTGTTATTTTTGCATCCTGCTTTCATATTAAAGCTTGAGAAAAACACTAAAACTGTTGCAATCTCCACATTTTTTTTCTGCCAACTTCAGTTTTTCGAGGTAATATTTTGTTGAAATATACTCTGTAAGATTTTCACGGGATATGAGCAGTTATTACAATTTATTTTCAACTTCTTATTGTCGTACATATTAATATGGGGAAAAATATAGAGCTCTGTATAGGCGACATTCATGCTTTTGGTTTTAAATACAGAAAGCATTATACAATGAGTCTGTAGTGTTATATTCATTTCTAGTGTGTATTATTTGCCCAGGTCATATAAACTTTGTAAAGTACACATCACGTTAATGGATTTCTTTTGTTGTAATTTAGAGTTACACCTTGTAGGGTAAAGGAGATGCGGATGATTAATTAAAGTAAATTGTTATCTCGCAGTCCATTCTATTCTACCCTAGGCGTCACCGTGGCTCACTGATAAAACTCTTGCCTCGTTTGCGCGGGGTCCCTGATTTGATCCACTGCTAAGTAAGTTTGTGGTGTAGATCATCATGCCCATGGGTTTTGTGGGGTAAACCCACTCCCCTTTCCTTCCATACTCTCATTCCAACTATTCTCTCATCGTCATTTACTTGCCTTAATCATTCGTTTTCCTTAGACTAATGGACAAAAACATAGAACGTTAAACTGGAAGATTTCTATTTTATTCTATTATATTCTAAAACATGTTCTATTTTATTCTTGACTGGAAAAGATACTGATCTTCGAGATAAAGAAAAAGAGGGAGTTCACACATGAACATATATTTAATACTATTGTGATAATTTTAAAAGATTTCGCTCGGGGAGACTATGAATAAACGGAAAATGAAATGAAATTTTAAAGTTCTACGTTCCTTGATTACCATCGTGTAGTCTAAATGAAACGATAATGATGAGAATCAATGAAATGGTGAAATGAAGGAAGTGAGAGAAAACAAGAGAACCCCGAGAAAATCCACACATATGGTGTTTGTCCACCATAAATCCCACTTCGCGCAAATAGAAAAAAAGGGACCCCATCCACTAGAAGTGAACGCTTTACCACTGAGCCACTACATCTTCAATAAGCAAGAGATGAACCTATAATTGCGAAAATACTGGTAATCCCAATTGAATCAAATCTGAGAAATGCTCCGGGAGAAATTTCTTGGCCTGGCGGATTTTCTCCCCGGCCACCCCTGTTATCATCAATGTTTGTCTACATTTCGAAGAGAAAACCGTTAGTTAGTTAAATTTCAGTTGATTTTCAGTTTAACGTCCAGTTCAGCAGCGAGGCTATATGAGGCGTGGACCTACTGATTAATATGAAACCTGAACCATGTGAGCTTCCACCGGGAATCTATCCCGGGTCTCCAACATCTTGTTTACATGGAAGCTCAGAAAACTATTTGTGTCTTCATGTATGTTTCAATAGAAGTAAAGTGAAAAGTAGGTACCACTAAGCTTCGTTCCATGTGCACAAGTGTTTTTACTGTAATATGCAATACACTATCTTCCAGAAAAAATCTTTATTAGGGATGCGTTCGAGTCGAGTCGAGACAGAATTTTTCTGACAAAATTTTAGTCGAGACACAGCTCTTCCAATAGAAAAATATATATTTTTCGAGTCGAGACATCACTTTTACAGCACATTTTCGAGTAGAGACAGTTTCAAATCTTGTCTCGTGCGCATTCCTAATCTTTATTCGTCTCTCTTCATATACATTTTAAAAATCAATTATGTACAGTGCGAATAATTAACAGTGCACTTTTTCTGTGTAAGTACTGTATTTACATTGAATACAATATAGTACTTTGAGTTGATTATAAAATATTAAAATTGACCTTTTGGCTACTGCAGTTGAAAGTGATGAAAATAATGTTATCCAATGCACGTACAGTACCTTAATAAAATGGATAAATGCTCATCAAGAGTATGTTGAAATTAACTACGAAATCGTATTACATCTAATTAAGTAACACTGCCAGTACTTCACGACAAGAAGCAAGCAACAAGAAAGTTTATTCTGAAAGTAATCTAACAACGCGGCTTCCTTTCTTCCTAGGAAACAACCCTACCACGCGGAAAGAAAAAATCGCACGCATCTACAAAAGCAGGAAGAAAAGACGCGCGTTTGGTTTTCTTTTTTTTACACTCCCCGTGAACTAGAAGCGCATTTGCAGAAGCAACCTCACCAATTGTCTCACACAAGCTGGCCGTTTGTGATTCTTAATTCATTTCGATCACGGCAAACAATTCAGTGAGAAGTACAAATGATTCATTAGAAGAATCGATTCATTTGTGAAAAGAATCATAATCCATTTGATTCACGCCATGATTCGTTCATAATGATCGAATCGTTCATGATCGACACAACACTAGTCGATAGATGTAATTGATTTCAGGGTCATTATAACATTTATGATAGATGACATTAGTGATTTGCGTAGTAGACATGAAGGTAGTGAGTGCTTTGTGAGTAGATATGTTGTTATGATGATGAATATGAATATGTGGTTGAAGATGAATATGTGGTGAATTGAAGTTGAAATGGTCTACAGGATGATAATAAAATGCTAAGTGAATGATAGAGGTGTGAAAATCTCCTATAATTAGGAAGCAAATGTTTTAGCTTCTTCTTGGTCTCTGTGCAATTCCTGATCGTGATGTATAAGAGGATGAAAGGTTTGGGCAAATTTACCAGCTAATGCGTTAAAACGCATGTAATATTGCGAAGGGTGTGATATAGCAGAAATTGTGTTTCAAATTTTAATCCATTGTCGTAATTTGTATACTTAAAGATAATTAAACACTGTTCGGTGGAGAGCTCTATGATGCTAAAAAGCTTCGTGGTTGCCAGTGCAAACATATTCTGTATAGATTTGACGTGAGTGTTTAACTAGACGAAAGTAGCGCGGAGGAATTTTAGGATGATGAGGTGATATATATGCGGTTTGAGAGATGAACTGCTCAATTGCGAGTTAAATGATTGGTGGTAAAAAATAGAGTGGATTAACCCTTAGAAAACCAGGCCTACAATGTTAGGTAAAGTGGGTTATTTTGACAATTCCTGCTTCTTGTAAAAACACACACACACACACACACATATATATATATCAAGTTTCATTCAGAGAATTAAAATTTCTAACGTACAATGAAAAGGGCAATGTGCCTGATCGTTCTTTATATTACAGTACATATTATACGCAGTATACACTGTCAGTGACGGCTCGTGATTCAAACAATTTTTTGAATTATAGTACGGTAACATTAGAAATTTATACATAGAAATACGCTAGGAATAAATTCCTAATAATGTCTTTGTTAGGAACAAATTCTGTCACAGATTGTATTATGATTACACCTGAGAGTCCTTGCAGAGCAGTTTGCTGGTACTGTGCTCTTTGGAAGCAAGCGTGTGACAGATTACATACTTTTGAGGAGTAAAGAATCACGTGTTTTGCGGAATGGTTAACGCAGGAATACCTAAAACATTAGCCCACTACCTCTCTTTGATATTGTAGCATTTCTTTATAAAACATCATCTGGGCCAAATTGACCCAGTCTTGGTATTGGAAGGATTAAATACATTTTCAGTAAAAGGAGGATAGTCGCTGACATTGTAGGAGTTCAGTAAGTTTAGTAGCGATCTACATTCCAGAGGATCTAGAATGTAGATGAAAATACTGTGGGCGAGAGATCATGTGATCACTATGTCAGGAGTAGTGTTAGATCAGGAACGGATTGATTTTGGTAATGGGTGAATGAAGCCTGTAGTGGAGGCAGTGATAAAATGGTTTAAAGCAATTTCTCTCGGTCTTAGCGGCTATGGATGTATAAACACAGTAAGTATAAACACAGTAAGAGCAGATATTTTCCCAAAAGAGCTGTAAGTGAATTTGCCTAAGTAACGCTTAATGATGTGTGGAGACTGCTGCATAATTGAAACGTGAATTTCGCTATGCGTAATATACTGCTATTAGGAGAAATCCTGGTTTAATTCCATCTAGTTAAAAAATATTTTATTTTGAGTGCCGGTATTTAAGCAATAAGATAGTCACATAGTTTTCGGACTTAATTTTAACAAGAGAGATATTTCTTCAATAAAAACGTACAATTTCGCTTAAAGCGTATCCACTGTCTGGTGTTTGTATCTAATATTCTAAATATAATACAAATTTAAAATCCAAGTTCACATTTTATCAGACAAAAATGTTCCTGGGTCCAGGATGCAAAATGTTACCATTCATGAAAATTTTAATCACCTTACCAGTATACGGTTAAGAACGATGAATCTCGTGAGGGTAAAGTGTACTGACAGAGCGTAATCCTTAGGGACAAGGGGTATGCTGATAGCGATTTGGTGTGGGGTCTAAAGTGAGGTACTATATATTGCATGAATAAAGGGTGCTGAGTTTGGAAGCGTTTGTTGATATAGGTGAGATTTACTTTTTCGATATAGTACTGTAATATGGGCAAGTTATGCATTGGTATAGCTCCAGAGTGGGACAAGTAATCGGACAAGGAAAGCTATGTGGAAAACTTTTGGTTAGAGGGTAAACAGTCTTTGATAGATTTTGGATAATGCGGCTATCCACACTGTAAATTTGTATGTTAAGTTTGGCAGTAACAAATCTTTGTATGTACTTAGGATCGTCTATGCATAAAGTTCAAAAAGACGGCATCAAACCGCAGAAAAGTTAAAGTTCGAGCTACTGCTTCGGGAAAAATATTTGTGCCATCTCTGTGCTTTATCACTTCCATTGTGAACCCAGTAGTAAGGATACGGCTAGAGTCTGCGTTTGACAGTTCGAGATGCAGTGAAATATCGTTATCATTTATTGGTAGAGAACACTCAATTAAAATAAATTACAATGTTCAACTCAGATAGCAAGAAAAGAGTGAGAGTGACTTGGACAACGTGATCCCACGCTAGGGAAGTGTCCCAAATCAGATGCTTTATATTCTGCATTTAATGTGGTGATTTAAGGGCAGTGAACAAAAAACCACCTTTAAACTATACTACCAAAATGTACAAAGCATTACAAATAATTTTAAAGGCTATGACGTAAATATGGCTGTTTAGTGGTGAGCGAAACATGTCTGAAAATATCGATAAAGAACAGTGGAATGTCGTTTCTCAACCAATTCTCTACATAGAAAAACGACCGCAAGACCATAGAGGCGGATTGATTGTAGTATTAAAATTAAAGGGGTAGCAGGGCACAGAATGTTCTCGTACGTAAGTGTGAAACTATTTGAGCAGAAGTAAGTCTGCCCAAAAACAATCTTCGTCGGGTGTTTCTATAGGAAAACTGCTCAAAGTTTACTTGAAAGATGCCACGAATCATTTCCAGATGTTGTCAGAAGGTGACAAAGTTGTTCATTTTGGTGACTATAACTTGGGCTTAGATATGGATCTACAGTAAACATGGGATAACATCATTTTGTCGACTATTCTACTCAAGCACTCAATTTGAGATAGTACAATTTTGATAGCACGCGTAAAAATAACAGCTTAGATTATTACATCTCTATTCCTCCAACAGAATGCGTCATCTTATATAAACTCTCCCCTCGTGTGAGATTATTGTCCTTTGTGGATTATCATTTACTTTTCAATATGTAAACCTTGAGTAAATGCCTTGCTACGCTCTTTGCATATCTTTGGTGTTTGACTTGTGTTCAACTACATTGCAAGGTATGAGCGTAGACTATATCGTCTTTCACACCTCTTACGTGTGAGGTTTTGGTCCTGTGTTGGATCAGCATGTATGAACGTTGAATAAATTCCATTCCGGAATTTTTGTAAGTGTGAGATTTTGCTTCTGTGTGGATTGGCATGTGTGTAGCCAATTTCGAACGTCAATTAAATGGCTTACCACACACTTGGCATGTGTGATGTTTTACTCCTGTTTGGATTAACATGTGTGCAGCCAAACTTCAACGTATATTAAATGGTACCACACTCTTGGTATATGCGATGTTTTTCTCCTGTGTGGATTAAGATGCTTCAGACAAATTTAACGCAGAATAAATCCCATACCATGTAACTGTACCAAATTTTTGCTTAGCAAATTCTGCATTAGTGCATTATGTGACGTTCATCTGAATTTGTACAATTAGTCTGTTATATGTTTCTCATTGATTGTGCTGCCGCCTGGTGGTGCTAAAAGACAGTGTAGAAGAAAAGGAAAAGGAAAGGAGAGAGAGTTTGAGACGCATTAGTCGGTTTTCGATGTAAGTGTGTGTGTGCAAACGATGAGTCGACAAAAATTCTAAAACAAAGTCAAGCCTAGACCCTAATGTACTTTGAAAATATATAGATATTATTAAACTTTTAAAAGAAACATCAATATTCGCAAAACTGTGTAAACTATCAGTAAAAATAGTGTTGCTGATATGGATGTTTTAATGGTTTTTACGTAAGTCGTTGTCAAAGTAAATCAGCCCCAAGTAATATTTTATAACGACAGGGGGACGTGAACGAGATTACGTGTGAAACAAAGGACTTCGCAAGGTGCACTTAAGGTAATGGACTCCTGATTACCGACTAATGAGAAAAATGTCTGAATAAGTCATTTTCTCCAACAGTAGCTGCAACATAATGCTGTCATCACGTCAGCCAAGAAAGACAGTTTCGTAAACTCTTAAAATTGGAAGAAAGGAAGATTTCTACAAGAAGATTATTTCGGATTCTTAGTGTATATACTTAAAATGTGATCACAAAAGCAGGCGCGCCATGACGAACTAAAACTGTTCTTGTGAATAATTTTAAAGCGTATCTACGAATTGCTACGTAATTGGGGCAACATATCCAAAATACTCAATATGTTACAGGTATGTTTAACTATTGAAAATAAACGGCACTCTAACGTTTAGTTTTGTTTGTTTTCTTTTCTAGATCGTATGACGAAGTAAGAACATGGTTGTTATGTTACTTGTGAGCAATCTATGAAAGTGGGTGATGTTCTCATCTATTTTTCATAACACGCCTTAGGTCTTCGCCCAGGTGATTCCGTTCGAATCTGGACCATTACGGTGAGGTGTATCGCGCCTTCCTTAAACCATTGTCGTGGGGTCGAACTTTCTGAATCCACAAATAAAATAGTGCAAAGCTATATTATTTGAGGGCGAAGAGTAGGGAGTTCTCCGCGGTGGCCGGTTAAGGTTGGTGCGTACCGGGCAGCACTATGCTGTACCGTAATAACCACACTATTAGCATGTGAGGCGTTTTAATCCTGTGTGGTTTAACATTTTTAGTCAAACGGCGATTAAGTGACTCACCAGACACTTGCCATGTGCGATGTTTTTCTCATCTATGGATTAACATGTGTAGCCAACGTAGATTAAATGCATAACCACACTCTTGGCATGTGTGAGATAACTCTTGTTTGTGGATTAACATGTGTGTAATCAAATTTGAACGACGTTTATCCCAACCACACTCTTGGCATGTGAAAGTTTTTTCTTCGGTGTGGATAAACACATGTGTAGCAGAAATTGAACGTCCATTAAATACCTTTTCACACATGCCAAGTCTGACATTTTTTCCTTTGTGAATTATCATGTGTGTATCCAAATTTGAACGTTGATTAAATTTGTACCAGACTGTTGGCATATGTGAGCTTTTCCTCTTGTGTATTAACATGTGTGTAGCCAGCGTTGAACTTCGACTAAACGTCAACCACACTTAGCATACGTGAGCTCATTTTCCTGTATTGATTAACATATGTGCAGCCAAACTTAAACGATATTTAAATCCGTTAACCCCACTCTCAGAATACGTGAGCTTTTTCTCCCTTACCGATTAACATATGTGCAACCAAACTTGAACGATATTTAAATCCGTCACAACACTGTTAGCACGTGTGATATATTGCTCCTGTGTGGATTAACATGTTTGTAGCCAAACTTGGACGTCGATTGAATGCCTACCATAAACTTGGCATGTTTAATCTTTTTCTTTTGTATGGACTATCATATGTGTAACAGAATTTGAATGTAGTCTAAATCCTTTACCACACTCTTGGCACGGGTGTCTTTTTCTCGTGTGTGGATTAACATATCTGTAGTCAAACTTGAAATTTGTTTAAATGCTTCTCCACACTCTTGGCACGTGTGAGATTTTTCTTATTTATGGTTTAACATGTGTTTAGCCAAATTTGAACGTTGATTAAATGCCTTACCACACTCTCGGCACGTGTGAGGAATTTCACCTGTGTGGATTATTATGTGTGTAGCCAAATGTGAACGCCGATTAAATGCCCTACCACACTGATGACATATGTAATCTTTTTCTCCTGTGTGGATTAACATGTGTGTAGCCAAATTTGAACGACGATTAAATGCCTTACCACACTCTTGGGACGTGTGAGACTTTTGTCCTGTGTGGATTAACATGTGTGTAGCCAAACTAGAAGGTTGATTAAATGCCTTACCACACTTTTGGCATGTGTGAGGCTTTTGGCCTGTGTGGATTAACATGTGAGTATCCAACCTTGAGCGATGAGTAAATGCCTTACCACATTCTTGGCACGTGTGAGCGTTTTCTCCTGTGTGGATTGTCATGTGTGTGCCCAACTTAAGACGTTCATTAAATGCCTTACCACAATCTTGGTACGTGTGAGGATTTTCTCCTGTGTGGATTAACATGTGTGTAGCCAACCTTGAACGTCGATTAAATGCCCTACCACACTCTTGGCATGTGTGATGTATTTCTCGTTTGTGGATTAACTTTTGTGTAACCAAATTTGAACGTCGATTAAATGTCTTTCTACAATTTTGGCATGTGTGTAGTTTTCCTCCTGTATCAATTACCATGTGCGTAGCCAAACTTGAACATACTCTAAATTCCTTTCTACATACTCCACATATGTGAGATTTTTCATCTGTATGCACTAACTCACCAATTGACATAGTTGAACTTTGACTAAAGCGTTTATCACTCTTTTGGTACGTATGACGCTTTTCACTTTCCTGTGTCACCATATTTCTTGTCGAACGTGATCGATGAAATCCTTTCCCAAACTGCGTCGAAGTATCAGATTCCTCATAAGAATGACAAATGGCTTCATTTAATGTAGTAAATGTATCCCCGTCCCCGTGGAAACCTAAGATGTTATCGCGCCTGTAAGAAATTCAACAAACAAGGAAATGTGAATGGAAATAATGATTAAGTAGCAACAAAAAGTGTAATCATTCACTATATTAATGATAAATTTACGCTTAAATTGTTTTTTTTTTCTACATTAAATATTGTTGAAAACTGAAATGGACTACCACTGAAAAGTCACCATATCATTATTGTCTCAAAATAAGGGGCTGAAGTTTGTTTCACTATATCATATTGAACTATCACTTATATCGTGCCGGTATTAAGTCTATGACCAGGTATTGTCGGCTGCCTTGACACAAATGCACAGTATGAGAATTAAATCTGTCTTATCTGTAGTTTCGTGTGGAGAAAAAACAAACTTGCGATCCAAAGGTTTAAGAACAACTCAACGTATTAATAGAAACTGTAGCGAAGAACAATCATTTATATCATCATAAGGGAAACACGAAAGGCGTTTTGAAACGAATTAAAAAATTACACACGACTTTCCAAGCTGAGGCAGAGAAACTTAAAGTAACAAGACTAAAGACGAATCATTTAAAGCGTTGTGATCGTGGTTCAGTGGTATAGGCGCTTAACCAGTATTCTCGAGGTTCTTCGATAGAATACACGTCAAGCATTTTTTTGTTTTAGAAATTTTGATGGAGATAGATCGGCAAAAACACACGCTTCATTTCATTCAAATATTTGAATACTCGTTTGCTTCAACACCTGAACTATCAAATTTTCAGGAACAATATTAGTAACAATAACAATTATCTCGAAGAATATTTAAAAATTAAAAACTTATTATCGCTCAGGTCGTACCATTACAAGCAGAGACGTGATATTAGGCAAAAAAAAAAAAATCGGTTTTGTGTAATGTTGCCCATCAAAAGACGAATTTCTCATCTCGATTCTAAAACAAACGAAACAAAATCGGGATGAAACATTTTAATTCGAGACGGGACAAGGTTACCTCACACTATCGTCATGTTTTGGAGATGCGAATCGAGACGAGACGAACCTGTCGTAAACATTTTTCATCTTACCTCGATTCTCGAAATAGTGTATGCTACACTTTAAGCAACAATTGCTCTGTAGACTGAATCTTATATGTTACTTTGTTAGTTTGTATTTCAGAGCTCACTGAATTATGGTCTGTGCATATATCTTTGTAGCAAAGCTTTTATAATTACATTTGCAAACTTCACAAGTTAGTTTATTACAAGCTTTAGTGTTCAATTATACTCAGTACTTTTTCTACGGATATTTTCCTGAAAACGTACAGTAGAATATATTCTACACGAAATATTAGCGGAAATATTTCTTTTAAATTTGAGTAGCTGTAGAGGTGTCTCATGAAGGTACGGAACCCTTTTCCCGAAACCCCTTCGACATCTTCTGTTGCTTAGCCGGCATAACCATTACTTAAAAACAAAGTTTCTTACGGCTTTTGTGAGTTCAGAATCCCTACTTTCTACACGAAATTTACCTTGAAACTTTCCATTATAACATTTAACTAGTTGTAGGGAAACTTTCCTTTATAACATTTAGCTAGTTGTATGGAAACTTTACGTTATAACATGTAGCTAGTTGCAGGAACGTATCGAGAGGGTATGTGCTGTTGGTCCTGACACTTCTCTCCAATCCCGACTATTTTGTACCTTATGGCTTACGCTACGGGCGATTTTACAGGCTTTAATACAATGTGTCCTCATACGGAATTTGTTACCTGTATTATTATTATATTATTACTGAATATTTGAGGCCTCAATATTACGTCCTGTCGTAGCAAAGCTGGGATAAACGCAATAAACATGTGAGAAATCTTTGGAGAAAGACGAAAATCAATGTGAAGGTTACGATTATATTTACAAGAATCTAACAACTACCAAAAAACACGATATCAACCACATGACGACCGTTTTCTGGATTAAATTATAGTAATCTTCCTACAACTGCTTTTACAATATCATTAGTTATACAGCCCTAATAGCATGTTGGTTTGCAGCAAGTCTTTCATTATATTTGATTTTAACTTGCTAGACTTTTCGTGCACTGTACACCTGCTGCAGGCTTTTTGAAAGAGTTACCCGCAAATGTCGTAATTTGATTTTCACTTGCTAGATTTTACTTGCCGCGGAGGCTTGCTTGAACTTTGTAGCAAGTGTATCAGTTCTAGTTTCTACCAATAGGTGTCACAAAAGTCTAATCTTAAAAATCTCCCCGCCAGGTCGCCATTTGTACAGGTGCTAAGTGTAGGTAATTAAGATAATTAAGAGAAGAAGTGGATAATTAACCCTACAACCACACCGTGCTTTTATTAGGACATGTATCACACCGTGGGGTCATATACGACCCCAGTCTCGAGAGTCGTTTTATTAGACTAGATACGGTTATATTATCTTAGATTAGATAATATTATGTTAGGTTAACTTAGGGTAGATAATGTGTGGTTTGTTAGATTATATATGTTTATGTAGGTTATGTATATATGTTAGATTATATCTATATGTATTAAATTAGGTTGAGTAAGGTTAAATGTGTTGAGGTTATGTTAGGTTTATTAGGTTATATAATCTTATACATTTCACGTATCACATTTTATATATGTTGACATAATTCGTTCCTTTACCGATTATGCAATTAGTCTAAAATACACAAGTTCTACATTATAACAATAGTAAGAAAGGAATTGTAAGCTGTGAATCTCTTCTTTCTTTTCCAACATACGGTTTTGCTGCACACATATACGATGTTTTGGCGTCACACATTATAATAACTTTTTTCCCATATTTATCGGGCTGGCTGGGAATGTACATTTTCAAAGGGCATCTACCCCTGAACCCCAATAATTGTTCACCTATCGTGACATATTCTGAAGGAGTATAATATTCAGAGCAGTGACGCACAAAGATATCCCACTTCACGGATGGCAGCGAATTTGTCTACAGATTTCCTTTGGTCCCTTGTAGCTTTATCGTCAAAGCGCAAGCAGTTTATAAGAAATTCAAATCTATTTCATGACATAGTGCTCCTAAATGCAGGTGGACCAAACGCTTCAGACCACATATCACTTACTGTCAGGTGAGAATTTTTTAGAACACCGGCTAGATAAAGCAAACCAAATAAGACACACAATTCAATTTTGTCAGTGGGGGATAGATAACTCTGATCTGATTTGAAGACACATTTTTGTCTTTCTATTTCTTCATTGGTAAAAATCACAATTGTGCTCAAAATGTCATCTGGAGAAAACAGTAGCCAAATGTCCTTTGCATCGGTTCTTTGCTTCGCTTCCTTCTTGGGCCCTGGGAGATGAATAACAATGTTTTGTTTTTCAACGTTCTAGTGGATTTTTGGTGGAAGGGTTTAGTGTACCACTTACTGCCATTCTTCCCATAAATGACTTTACGTCGTAACAAGTGGGCAACATCTTCGTTATCAACATCAGCTTCAAATTCATCCTCCGATTGATCATCCTGCTCCTCATTATCCTCATTTTCACATAACAGTTCATCAGCATAGGATAGATCATAATCTGATTCTTCTAAAATGCGTACAATATCTTCCTGGTTAGAAAACTTCCTTGATGCCGCCATTCGTAAAAAAATCGCCCACTAGAAAATGATTTGTTATATGGCTATTCAAAACAAACTATGTTTCATTAATCACACCGTGTGGTCATATATGACCCGAGCACTCAAAATAACACAGAACTTCCCGCAACAACACAACAATGCAACTTGCAGTGTCAACAGCATGCTTCGAACTGAAGCTAGACGAAGTGTTGTGTTTCCGTCTCACAACGACGCTGGCGCAGAACGCATTTTATATGCACTGGGGTCACCGGTGACCCCACGGTGTGATTGTAGGGTTAAGATAGTTACGTAAGTATCCAGATATAGAGATAATTTATATTTTAAACGTGTATTGTTTGACTAAGTTCTTGAGAAAAATATACTGAGTGTATGTTCGTATACAGTAAATATTCGGTTTGCAAATAGCATTCAAAATTAATCAGTTTCTATAGCAGAATATGTCTTTATATGCGTAAACACAAACACATATATCTTAATTATCTGATATGAGCCGTAATTCCTACTAAAAAAAAGATCAAAATAACTTATCACTGGTCAATCTCTATCATTACTCGATGTTACTATATATTGAATAATAAAACCAATGTAAAAATATGTTTTATAACATTGTTTACAATGTGACTTATGTATTTAATATGTACTCGAACTCATGTTTAAATACTGTGCTACTGCAAGTGAAGATTTACTGTGAAGTTTACTTGCATTATACCCTTGTGTACATTGATAGTTAATTGAATACTTATTTAATTGTAGCTTTTTGATCCTGATTTCCACTCCATTAAAATCGAGAACGGGGGAGAGATACCGATGGTAATTGCAAATAAAGGCTTAACTTTAATTATTCACCTCCACTGTCAAACCTAGAAAAAAAAATCGAAATACTTAATTCACAGAGTACTATTACCTTTTAGATGTATCCCTGCTCTATCAAACCTACGAAAAAGTTCAATAGCCTACTTAATTCACCAGTGGCGGCTGGTACTATATGTTGCATGGTTGTGCCACCGGATATTTTTTTAATACTAAAGATATTAGGTATTAAAAAGGTATTAGGTATTAGATATTATATTTTTCGGTATTAAAGTAGTGTATCAGTAAAAAATAAATCTTTGCTCTTGGGCGCAAGACAGTATTGATGCATTTCTAAAAAATTGAATTAAAAAACTGAAAGAAAGAGAGAGATTTACATTTCCAGTTGGAGCGAGAGTTGCCACTGGAAGCAGTAACGTTGAGCATATAGCGGCGAGCGCCTATCTCTTAACATTAGGAGCCTGTTTGCCGTTGCAGCTCGTTGCGCAACTGGTGTATCGTCAGCTTCTGTAATAGTTACGAATTCCTCCGCTTGGCAGCACCTGACACAATTGATAGGGTAACATACAGACGCTTGGAAGAATTAAGTTATTCACAAAACACTCATAAAGAATAAATACGCATCTAGTGGTAGTATTGGTTCTTTCTTTCTTAATATCCGGGGAGTTTTGCCCTCCCGAAGTTGGGTGGTTGTGGTCCTAAGTATTCATTATGATTAAAAAGGGGAATTATCAAAATATAAAATAATTCTGTATTTTAATTTTGTGCTTGTATCGGTGCAGTTTTTAAGAATGTTTACTGCCTCAAGAACTGTCCTTATCGGTTCTCTTTCAAGCAAGATGTTTTCCTTTTTTTCTGGGGGGGGGGGGGTATTGTCATATTACCAGCCATGAAATCAAGAAATCCCAACATGGAACACTAGGAAGTGTGTATAAATATAGTAAACGGGACTTAATACTGTATTTATGATATTTCTTCCCACTCCACCCAGTTAAGTAATTTGTAATTAATTTCTCATCAATACTTTTTATGGCCATATACTAAAGAAGATGATGGGAATGAATGAAATGTTGGAATGAAGAAAGTGGGAGGAAACACACATATACGGTGTTCGTCCAACACGAAGCCCACTAGACGCGACCTGGGATAGAACCAGGGGCCGCAAGTAATTTACAATATAGGAAATAATTTGTGACACTGAAAGAATAATTATCTTACTATGCACAGAAGTATACTTATTATTTTTGTTTAAGAGGTTGCTTGATTTTGTTCTCACAAAATTTGTCCAATTTATAACATCGTTACAGTTTAGAACAGAAATAAAGAAGACACAATACCGTTAATCAAATATACATATAATATAATGTACAGACTGAATGGTAAACCAAATCAAATCAAATAAACATTGATAATAGCAGAAATATCTAGTCCTTGCAATCGCAATTCGTTCTTTTTTTCTACTTTGCGAAATATACCCACCATTCCCAATAGAGAAATTCCTATATTCAAGATATTTTCAGCATCAAATTCAGTGATTTCGAATTCACGGTTAATTCCCATCGATCGAAAACTAACAAATCTTTCCAAATATTAATATTTAGTAAACCATGTCTCGAAGGAGAAAAAGTCCTATCATTGGTCTAATTCCTAGCTCTGTGTCTTTCATGCACATGATCCCATGTTCGATTTCCTGCGGAAAGCATAAAAAATTAATCTCAAATCATTCACTTTCAATAATCATCTGTCTTCTTTAGCCTAATTTGTTGGAATGTTAAACTATTTTTTAATTATTATCTTCGAAGGAAAACATCTTAGGTTTCATGTTTCTTTATAGTAAAAGAGCAGACAAAAATACGTGGTTACTGAAAATGGACTTTTTGTCCCTTATATTCATACAAAGAAATGCTAACAAAATGCGTATTGTCGGAGAGACGTATTTCCGTACCCTAAAGAAAATAAAGCGGAAAATATTTGCGGTAGCGATGTTTTTTATTCAGAAAAACTTGGCGAGGAGCATTTCAGATTTCAATGAAGTCATATAAAAATTTGAAGTTCGAAAAGAACGAAGAAAGACCTTTTATTTTAAAATAACGCATAGTTCATTTAATTAAATAATTTTTGTTTAACTGCTTGCTTGAATATATGCAATTTCCTTGCTTTTTCTTCTTTTGGGTTAACGCCATCATTCAAGGCTTACAGCACATACTATATATTCAATTTATCTCTTGTTCAATAACACCAGTGTAGAAGTTTTGTACCTGGGTATATAAATATTTTATGAACGTACATTTATAGTGGTTGTTTCAAATAAAGAAAATAGCTTATAGCTATATTAAATCAATATTAGAGAATACACTTCAATCAATAAATATACAAATATAGCTTAAAAGGACTTTCCTCTTCATATTTCCTGAATATTTTTTTGGATAAATCTCAAGAACGCTGTGGGAGGGAAATACTTGCGCGCATCTACATACCTTCGATATTGCAACCGGTGCTTCTACAGACTACGAACCGCTACTGTAATTCACACAGTATTGCCGAGCGAACGAAGGTGGGTTAGTAGCCCCGCAACGCTCGTTGTGTTCTTGAAATTCATTACCGTGGTAGTAGTAGTGGTAGTACTAGTAGTAGTAGCAGTAGTAAGAACTCGAAATTACCATTCCTTACGTCATTTCTCAAACAAATTTTGCAGATGTCTTGTCAAAACGGAGGGGATTAACTAAAGTTAATCCAAAATAATGGAGAAGTCTAGGTACGCCCCTCCAGTTTCGCTGTGCAAAAAGCTGCACCATTACTCGAGCAGACGGCTCTACCAAATTTTCACACATTTATTGCGTTTTCCGATTTCTTCTTGCAGAGCATGCACATTAATGAGGAGCTAATCCATAACCCACGAACTAATTTGTGCAATGTGGTCACTAAAAGCACGAATGCTATCTAACCGAGTCAGGGCAGGAGCGCAGCAGGGTACCCGAGCGGAGTGAGGGGTGCGTCCGTAGGGAGCAGGCGCGTCAGCGACGGGGGGCATACGCAATTAACAAGAATAGTGGAAAAGTACATAAGACATCCGCTATAATTTTCACCTTCAAAAACACTTAAACAATTGTAATAACTCTTACTTTCAAAATGGCTTCACTGGTTTCCCGGGTACAAATGGCCCGCTGCGAGGAGAAATTAGTTTGTTTTGAATTTTTACTTCTTTTTCACACGTTACACAGTTGATTTTACGTTTCAACACACCATGACGCTGCAAAAACTTTATAATACGACACTCCTTATCACCCAAACGACATAAATGTATTAACCGCCTGCCCGGAACACCGACATATATTGCTACAAAAGTGCCGAAGCCCCCCTTCCCTATCATGCTTGCTCTGGGACGAAGAGCAAGGTTCTAGAACACTCTCTTTCTCTATTGAGTTGTAATAAACGTAGAAGCAACGTGCCGTGCGGGACTTCAAACGCACTTTCACTCGCTTGGCAATAGTTCGTGTGGATTAAGTATTGATTTGTTGTACAGAAAGCAGCCAATCTGACTCACGTGAGCGACCAGTGTTCTAAAACCTTCCCCGAATTAAGCTAACTTAAGGTCGTAATTTGTTTGGGAACTATGGATCCGCTTCCAAATTACCCCAGGGCAAACAAAGGCACAAGATGATCGAGTAACCATAGGAAACCAGGAAAGGGGGCATGTGTTAATTTTAGTCAACGTTTTGAGAAAATTACCGTCCGAAATGGAGATTTTGTCGTTTGTATGCTTGATAATACGTGAAGTATTTGTTTCAAGAGTGATGATGGAATAACTTAGCGGAATGTTACAGCATCGTTGGAATGTGGGAACTTTCCGAGCGGGACGTGCTAATATTTAAGACCGACACCGCGTTTGTTAAATCGAACAGATATTGAACGAGTTCCAGCAAAAGGTGAACTATTTGTATTTTCCAAAATACAGGGTAAATAATCATAGTGAGTTTTTTTAGCTACAATAACTTTTATCACATCTGTTTACACAGCACATTTAAATAAATAAATGCTATGTATTAGTTACAAGTTTTCATCTATTTTGTCGCATAGGGTGACCCTGTCTTTCAGCCATCAATTTGATGGCATTCTTTATATGAACATACTGTTTGACAGTGACATAATCTGACGCGTTCAAGTACTTCGGCAAGCATCATATCGTTTGACACAGAATGACATTGTAATATGCGCTTGTGGTTTTATAATTTATTAATATTTTATATTTTTTTTTTAAAAAAAAGCTTTACTTTCATTTGGAAAGAATTAAAGGAAGTCTGAAACAAATACCTTATAACCCTCTATATTAGCACCTATCCAGGACGCGGAGCCGTCTCCGAATAAACCCATCTTTTTTAAAAGTTAATTTTGTGGACTGTCTCATCAGACCCTTACAGGCCCATGGGATATAACACTGCCATATTCTTCTCTGAGTACAGGGCCGCGGTGGCTCACTGATAGTGCTCACTTCTTGTGCGTGGGGTCTGGTTCTATTCCAGCTTGCGTTAAGTTGGCTTTGTGGAGAACAAACACCATGTGTAAGGGTTTTCTCTTGGTTCTCCCGTTTCCTCCCACTTTCTTCATTTCACCATTTCATTCTTATCATCACCGTCTCCTTTAGCCTTGGAGCAAAGTTTTGGAACGTTAAACTCAATATTTAATTTCATTTTCTGAGTACAGGAGTTCTTCCTTAAATACTTCGGGTATTGAAGTACCATTTTTTTGTTGATATCTGAAAGTTAATAATCGAAACAACTTCCGCAACGTTATATGAGAATCGGTACTATTGAACTGTAGCATCTTCTTCAATACTAGGGTGAACAGCTATTTTTTTCTACGAAAACGGAATAGTAGAATACATTATCTGCCACTAATCGATTTGTTACTTTCATTCTTGTTAAAAGTTCGCTTCATTCGTATTTAAAGTTATATAGCCTAATCTCTTTCATTATTACAACTATTCAGCTGATGATGTAGGGATAGTGTGTCTGGTTCCCAAGCATCGGTCGGTAGGTTGAGCGTGGGCACCAAGCTTGCTCCGGGCAGCCGTCTTGACTAAAGTTTTCCTAGTTTCTCAGTGCCACCAGGCGAATTCCAAAATAGTACCTTTTATAAGGCCATGGCTGCTTAATTTCAAGATCTTTGACCTTCTCATTTCCCTAAGAATTATATGCGTAAAGGACTAGAGAAATTTTATTCAATTTATTATTACTATCTCAATTATTTATATATTGGGACAAGAGGGGATGTGGGAAAAAATCGTCGGAGCTGATCTTTGATTTGTAATCTTTAGTTGGGCCGAATGACTTCTTGATATGTCTTCAAGTTCCCAGGTGTGGCAAAAACCAAGATGTCAACTAAATCTAATATAGCCGTCACTCTGTCACTCAGGTTTAGCGTTTCTCTCTGTAACATGGAGATTTAAAGCACATACAGTGGCTAAATCTCAACAGAACACATTACATATTGTGCTGGGTCAAACAAAGAACGTTTGTTTGTTTTCCATTGTTGAGCCTTTAAGATTCTTCAAGAAAAAAGTGAAGCAATAACGAGTTAACATAGTTAAATCACATAATGCTTATATGGTTGAATATTGAACGCAAAATATATTTCTATTTTCTTCAACTTATTGTGCTAGACAAAAGTAAAAGAAAGAAGATATTGCACATGGAACAAGGCAAAGAAAAAAGTAAAAACAAATCATCCTTTAGCCAGCACAAGTAGCTACTGCAGCAAGAGCTAGAATAATAACAGTAATTCCAAAAAAGATATATTTTAAGGTTTATACCACATATATGTATACTCATCGCCAGAATTACACTTGCGTCTATGTATTTCTTACTTTCTTTGCCTCAAACCTTCTGCCCACGACCAATATCTGGGAGTTTATATGCAGAGTGGTCCGATTATCATGTTACGCTCTTCTAACTTTTAAACTAATACACAAAGAGCGCTGAAATTTCGCACCCTTAAAATAACGGCAAGGAGACACAGTCTGACGTACTAGCTAATACCACCAGACTAACAGTGTTGCAAACCCAACAAAAAGTTTTTTCAAATTGCACTACGTCACGTTGTTACAATTTTGAAATCTATATACAAAATAAAAACGTACAATACCGCACTTAATGTTCAGTGTTGCAAACGAAGAGTACTAGAGTATCACAAAAATCAAAAAGCATTTCAATTTTGGAGGACAGTACAACAGTAACAATGCAAGTGGAACGGATGGGGCAATGCACATCGGAAATACGCTGGTGCAGAATACTACGACCACTATATGACGTATTTCTAATATTGTGTTTTCGTTTTGTATATAGATTTTAAATTTGTAATAACCTGACGTATTGCCACTTGGAAAAAATATAACTTATGTTGGGTTGGCAACACTGTTAGTCTGGTGGTATTAGCTAGGACGTCAGACTGTGTCCCCTTGCCATTATTTTAAGGGTGCAAAATTTCAGCGCTATTTGTGTATTCGTTTAATAGTTAGAAGAGCGTAACATGATAAATGGACCACCCTGTATACACGCTAGTCATCAGCTGACGCTCAAACCATTCTGAGGAGTCCTAACATGAGTAGTGGTTTGAATCCCACTTTAGGCTGTAGAACCCGTTTCTATATAGCCTCGCTGCTGAGAAGGGACGCCAAAAGCCCTAACAAACGAAATCTTTCCCTCATTGCAGTCGTGAAATGTGATGTTATGCAGAATATATTATGCGTATACAGAATATGGACGAAGCCGAAATGGCTTAGTTCACAATTGTGAGTTTCTGGACTCGAATTCTCGTACCGACCACTCAGTTAAAAATAATTTTATGCTTTTCTAGTGTATATAATTTTGCATTAATAGTTAGTTATTTAATGTACCAAGCCACATTTTTAAAATACTTAACATTAACAAATATCTTAGAGAAAAAAGTTGCAGCACAATTACACTATGTTTTCATGTGCGAATTCCTTATTTAGTTTTTCCTAATATACTTGTAGGCTAAGAAGCAAGAATGGCGACGAAAGATTACGCCATTGCAAAATTTGTGGATGAAAATGATGCACCAGGAGTTGTGCCAACAAATTGGATATTCGCAAACGAAACGCAATGCCTGTATCCAAATGTGAAAACGGAAGAAGCCAAGGAGCGACTGGTAAAGCAAAGGGCAAACCCGGATATGTCTTGGACTGTGCACGCCATAAAAATATTGCACTAATGTGGTTGGTTTATTATACATTGCATTATATTTTTATGATTCTGTTATTATTCGGTTTCATGCAACAGTTTGGTAACATAAGAAGGAGTCACAAAAAATTTAAAATAAAAAGAAAACCGACTTCAAAAATCAAGATTTAGAGAATTCTGAAATTGGGTGTGAGTTACTACGCATATGTTTGAGTTAGACAGGCACCTACTTCACAATTCAGCTTAATTTTGAATTTTGAAGTCGGTTGTATTTCTGTTTAAAATTTTATTTTATCAAGTTGAATAGATAAGGAGGGAATACAAAGAGCACAGTGGTTAGCATACTCAGTTCTGGTGGTATTGATGTTAGATTAGATTTCTGTATGGATGTCAAAGCTAAAATAGTATTGCAATCTGAGAAAGTAAGGTTTTAGAAAGCTAGGTAATCTAGGCATAGTCCAGAGAAGAGAATGCATAACTTATGAACGCAAGAGAAACACAATACCAGGTTGAAAATGCGTAAGTGTTGCGGTTATTTACTGTTGTAATATAGGATCCCTAGTATAATACAAAATGAATACAGCAACTACATTGTTAATGTTACTGACACATGAACTTATATTGAGAAAATTAAACATTTTGTTTGTATTTTTAAAGGCCCCCGGAATACATTCTTTTCAGCTTTATAGTGCAGTACAGGTGAATTTCAGCCTGCAATTTGTTTGGAATTTCGGTAATTCGAGACTCCCTAAGTTTTTTCAGATACATTTTTTAGAGTTCGGACTTTAATTACTAAAAGGCTTTAATCACATAGTTGTGGTAAAGATGCGAGTTTCAGATTAAAATGCGGTCATTCAGATTGTCCTTCAAATAATAATATAAAATACTGAAATTTGTTTTAATGATAAAACCCTTTTCATTTTAATCCTGGGATATCGTTCTGGATATCGTTAAAAAACAATCGATATTAAATCAAACAACCTTGTGTTCTACTAACATAATTTCTCTACTTTAGTGTGCCTTTATACGCAAGAGAATAATCATCCACATTCTAGTAATTGGTAGTTTATGTTGCTTTCCACGTTTCTTTTGCTTTTTAATTTAGACAGTGCTTTCATTTTAATGTCAAAATTGAGGGTATCTTTTGTGCCATATGCACATCCTGACATCTGTTTATACTTGTATTATTATTATTATTATTTAAATAGATACGTATTCTGCTGCGAGGCTTTCTTTGAGGACAGCAGAAGAAACTTCGGATTTCGCATCAGATGATGACTGTGATCGACTTCGGAAGAGAAAGCCCAAGGATGTCATCCTTCCCAGCGAGGAAGAATATATTACTGCCACCACTCCAGTGGAAAGAAAAAGGAAGCGAGTGACCAGTTCTCCATTTCCATAATTTCCTGCAACAAGTTCTTTCCTGTCTGATACAAACTCTATGCAAATAAATACTGAAGAAGCAACTAAGACAGTATGTGCTACATCGTCCTCTCCAATAACAGTATGTCATAATAGTTCATCTTCTGGTCAATGTGATTTAACTTCATCGATAGTTTACTCACGCACGACTTCACCTCTCAGCAGCTTAACTCCAAATGCATCGTTGATGAGTACAGATTCTTCATTGATGTGTAGCTGCTGTTCTTCAGGTACTTTTTCCCTTAATAGCTACTTGTAAGTGTTTCTTTTAAGCTTGCCAACATGTATGTTCAAATACATGGGTGTTAATGTGAGGGTAACCAACTCTTGGAAGATGATTCTAGAGATCAAAAAGAGAGAAAAAATTATTTGACACTTTTTTCCATTTTAAATTCTTTCCTGTGAGGCTCCGTAAAGAAGCAATTTGAATTTCATTTTTGGATTTTAAACTATTTGACTCAGATGGATAAAAATGTACGATATCGGAAAGAAATATTAATAGGGCGGTTCATTTGAAAATCTTTTACTGAGTCCAAACTGACAAATACCGGGATCTTACCTTACACATATTTTCTATTCGACCTCTTTCTAATATCTTACACTTTTCCCTTCCCCATAATGTGCCAAATTTGTCATCAA
Organism: Thermobia domestica; assembly: GCF_964235325.1. Classification (NCBI taxonomy): domain Eukaryota; kingdom Metazoa; phylum Arthropoda; class Insecta; order Zygentoma; family Lepismatidae; genus Thermobia; species Thermobia domestica. The sequence continues at coordinate 163,539,351 of NC_137471.1, read as the reverse complement.
ACTAACAATGAAATTCGAATTATTTACAGGGACTAAAAGAGAAAAGGGGTCATAAAGGAAAAATACATTTTTTTTTATTTTCTCTGTATACAATTCTCTGTTGATTCCTGTTTGCTCCGTACAAACGGAATGTTCGTTCGATAGATCGGGGTCACGTTGTGTCCTGGAAATAGGCAGCATTCACCTTCACGTTGTTTTCCACCATCCAGTGTAGACCTTCCTCGCGTAACTTGATTGGGCGACAATGATGAATCTGCTCTCGAAACTATATACACCTTGGAAAGTTCCTTGTCTATCCTCTAACGGTATGTGTTGGCTTAGATCTGTCTGTGATGTGTGAGATAAATGATCACATCATTTAATGTGACCAACCACTTTCATTTTCATGCATGTTTCAGAGTTTGGAGTAAGGAAGTTACTTTAAAAAAAAAAAAAGCTATGCAACCTGGAGTAATCATCAGAACGTAATCGGCCATGCAATTCTAATTCCACTCATGATCATTCAAACGTTATGCCCTATTGTCATTTCACGGTTCAAACGACGCAAAAGTCATTGAAGCGTCTGTGACCGAATAGTTTCAAAATCCTGCCACTAATGGTGCTCTGATAATTAGATAATCCGGGTTACATAACTCCTACTTTTTATTTTATTTTATTTTTATTTATTTATTTATTTTTTACAATAACTCCTCCACTCCAAACTCTAAAACATGCAACAATTTTTACTCCGCCGTTTTTCGCATAGTGTAAAAATTGAACTGTTACATTGTGTTGGGGAATTCGGCTGGACTTTAGTTGGTCGAATCCGACACTTAATTGGTAATCTCTAACGGGCAAGTTTGGCTGACATATTTCTGAAGGGCCTTATTGTGTTTGCCTGGCTACAGGATCTTTATTAGCTGTTGTTACTCGGATGGTTAAGCCATTTTCCTGTCAGCTCCATTAAAATAGGCGTGGTAAAATGATCTATGTTTTTTTTCTTTATTCACTGATAGAAGTCATGGGGAACCTCTCCGATATTTCGTTCTCTCATACAGTCTGAAACTACTTGGCACATACATTATGTGCTTCCCATCTAATGCTGTATGGTAAACCGTATTCCTCAAAGTACTGTTTACGTGGGCCTGTTCGAACCAGGGTCCCATGGTGGCTCATTAGTAGAGTGCTTGCTTCTGGTTTCAAGGATCCGTGTTCGATCGCAGCCCCTGCCAACATCGTGCTCGTGGGATATATCGGGGCTTTCCCATTTCCTTCCATTTTCTCATTCCACCATTTTCTTCATCCATCCTTTATCGTCTCTTTCACCCTATGCTGGCACAACCATTTGGAGCTAAACTAAATATTTCGTTTCATTTCGCTTAATTTCCTTTTGAAGCAATGTTAGCTTTAAACAGTCCACGGAATCGATTTAAAGTTAACTTTGAAAGGCGTGGAGCGTTGGGTAATCATTCGCTAGGTTGTGAGTTCTAATTACCTTTATAGACATCCTGATTTTTTTTAAAGTTTTTTATAGGTCCATGTAGAAATTTCCGAAGTGCATCACTGAAGAGGAACGAGGGTTTATTAAACCCAAGATTTTTTTGAGTTCGACAGTTTCCACTATAGCTTGAAAAACAGAAGGGCAAAGATTGGCATGTGGGAATTGTCCAATCAAATTTATTAGTGCCTAATACATTATGGAATATTTCTATCTTTCTTTTGTAGATGCTAGTGATAACATGAGCAACAGGCACAATATATTTGACATAAGTATTGTATATTATTATTATGATGACGATGATTGCTTGAAAGTTTGCTTGTCATGTAAACTTGTCATGTCATGTAAGCTGCGTACTAGATTTTTACAAAGAGAATTGGATTATGCTTACTTTTAGGCAAATACGATATTTTATTTCTGTAGATATTTTTAGTTTATTAGAAAAGTGAAAAGATGACTAATTGTTAAAACCTCTGTATAGTCTTTGTTAAACAGGTTAATGATCTAGCTTCTTCTGCTGCATGCTTGCAAAACGTGCAGAAGCTTATTCGGAAATAATTTCTCTATTGAAAATTTTTATTACATTACCAAGCTCCAGTTCCTTTACTGTTGCTTGAAAAGGGCAAGGAACTATCTCCGATTATCAGTTACTGCTGATGGCCATCACTCGTAATGATTTTATTTGTGCACCGAAAAAGAGAAAGCTTATATACCGGATGGCTCTACGATTAGATGGCAGAAACCTCTCTGTATTTTTTTTTTAACTTGGTTCAAAATTTCAGAGAAGGAAGCTCATAATCATGTAAAGGGTTCCATTTAATTTCCATATTCTCCGTTGTTAAAATCAGTTGACTGATTCGTGATTAGCAAATAATTCAACAGTGAAATTGTTGCAGGAATAAACAAAATAGAAAATCATAATACGCCATGCATTAAATCCTTTATGTGGATAGGAACAGCCTTCTCTGCAAGCTTATACTCTCTAGGTTTAAATGTGTATTAGCCACTATTGTTTAATGTGAGTGGGAAAAACACGTTTTAGAGGAAAAAGATAGTTCTTAATAAGACAATTTTAGTCTCTTACATGTAATACGTAAGCATGTAGTTGCTTATTGTGGAAAATAGAAGCATTAAATATCTGCATTTTTTAGGATCAAATGTTAATCAGTACTGGTGGTCGTGATGAGAAGACGCTCATCAATAATATGCTCCGACGCCTCTTACATGATGAATTGGGCCAGATGTTCACATTAAGTGGGAGATCGACGAAGAAATTGGATAAGAAAGCGTTCATTGGGACACAAATTGGGAATATTGTATTACGTAAGTACTTTATATAAAATTTTCTTTATACTCATACCTATAAATCTCACTGCTCCGATCGGACTACCTGATGAGCTTTCCTAAGTCTTTAGTTCCAGCAGACGAATGATGGGATGGTAGATTCTGGGACTGTGCCTGTCCACATTCTCCCCTTCCCTTATCCCGGTCTGAGCCTTAGATGCCCAAGAGGTATAACTACATTCTTTCAAGTTTAGTTTGTGAATATGTCTAAGATTTTAAAAGGTGAGGGCAGTAAGCTATAAATAATATATTTTAAAATTTTTGAAAGATTTTGCAACTTTGTTATGCTATCTCCCACATCGTATATTGCACCAAGACACCAACATGGCAATTCTTCATTAAGATGTCAGGTAGGTGTTGCTGAAAGAAATTGAAATAATTGCTGGGAGTAAATTAACTTTGGAACATCGGTGATTCTTGACGCTATATTCGAATTATTGAATTAGGCAGCTGTTTAGCGTGATTTTATTTTAAATACATATTGAAATAGTTGTCATGACTTATGGCTTAAACCTCGTATAAAAAGAGGTTCCATAAAAATATTAAATGTAGTTTTAAAATATTTATATAGGATTGTGATTTACTCACCAGAAGGAAGACATTTTTCAGTTTTACCTATATATTGTCTGTTTACCAGAAATGAGGAAATCTTTGCAAATTTGTGTAGCTAAAAATATCGGGCCTGAATTTTAGTCGTAATTTTTAACAAATGAAAAACCTGTAAGACGAGTCCGAATTTCTTTCAACAAAATGTGTCGTTGGAAGTTTAAATTTTTCCTATTCTTTTTTGTTACTTTATACGTAGGACGACCTTTGGTTCTTACAAGTTGTCTGTTGCCGTTTAAATAAGTTTTCGGGGCCAATTTACTGCTGAAATATTCGCCTGTCGCCTGCGGTGACGTTAGTGTTGGGAAGTGCTTTCTCCCGTGTACAACAATGATCCGGTAACTTACCTTGATTCGAGGCTTTGTTTGCCTTTAGAGGCGCGTAAATATTGTCACTAACGAAGACGTAAACACATCCGCTTCTAACTCGAAAATATGAATTTGAGAGAAAAATCGATAAATAAAAAAAGGTCCGATTATCGAAATTCGAGAAAAAACTTCTGAGTTTTTCTCGCTTTTACAATTTCAAATTTGATCTTTCTTTGAAAGATACAATCGTGGGAAGCGTTCTCATATAAATCAAATAATAAATCTTTATATACTAATGATAGTGGTCTCCACGCTTTTCCCTTCGAAAGTTTTTTTTAAATGTTTATTTTATTTTTAAACTTGTTTTGCATAGTTGTTTATAAAAATTTAGATTTTAATTCTCACAGCCAATAGAACTACATATTGTATGAATAAATTTTATATTTTTTTTCGCGCTACAGTTTGTGAACTCTGCAGCAATGTCCGTGGTGCTTACCTTGTATTTTTCATTTAAAATGAGAAAAATAAAGGGATGGAATTAACTCCACGTCTAAGCTGCTTCGTACAATATGAATAAATAATTCCAGATCTTTCTGTCCTTACAAAAAAAAAAAAAAAAAAAAAGTGAATATATTGATGTAGTTTTGTTCATAAAACTTCGTCTTTACCAGTGTCTTGCATTGCTGTGTATACTCAAATACAATTTTTTAAAATTAATTATTTCTGTTTTCAGATGCGTGCAAAAAAAGTGTACATTAGTACTACTGCTGAGAAAGTGAAAGAAAACATAGGCGATTGGCTGCACAAAGTTAAAACTAGGTTGATAAGGCTGTAAGTAGTATGCAATTTTATAATTGATGGGTTTGTAAATGGAAAGTAGATTTTGGGCTTCGTAAAACTAAACTAGATTGGATAATTAATCGATTTCTTAATCGCCTCAGCGAATGATAGATCTCTGTATTATAACGCAAATGCCACCTATAATGCAGCCCTTTATTACAAACTTAAAGAAATCTTTAATAATTGTCAAATATCATATAAAGGTTTTACGTACTTCTGCTTTGTACTAAAAGTTATGTGTTTCGCTTTTTTATGCTGATTCGTTGAATGGCTCGAGGGCTGATTAGATACGCAGTAAATCTGTTTAAAATATTGTCGAGGACCCAAGTTTTGTCCTCGAGTGTACCAGCTAGATTCAGAAGGATGATGAAGTCGGAGTGTAGTACTGAAGTACAAGATGGTCATACAGGTGTCTTATTTAGGATTGAATTTAGAAACAAAAGTAACAAACTGGACATCTTTTATCAATTTGTAAGAATGAAACGGAAACACACTTGAGAATAGGTGATTGTTTGAAGATAAAGAATATAGTTCGCTGACTGGACATTCATGAAGTCACATTTAGGTTTCTTAAACTGAACATTTTAAGAATACAAGACTCGGAGAAGAAACAATAGGTGACGAAGATAACAGGCGACAGTGTTGTCCACCACTGCCGCAGCACAAACCAACAAAATACAACAGTGCAAGGAAGTGCAAGGCGGAAAAGAAACCGTAAATACTCTTGAATTCGAGCCGGCCCACGTTATGAACGATATGTGCCAAATAAACCAGAAAGTCGATTACAGTCAGGAAAAGGAAACATGCAGTGTAGAGATAGCGAAAAAGGAAGAATAGTTACGTGTACCTGTAGACAATTGTTTCTAATGTAATTGTTTGCCGGCAAGGGATACCGATGTTTGACACATCATAAGCGGTAGCATTGAGGTTGCGCGTATGCGCCTTCTCGAAGAAGCCAGGGAAGGCTTGAGAGTTCAATTGATGATTTTGTGTGATAACGAAGATACAGCGTAGTCGATTTTGTGTCGCAAGCAAATGGTTTTGCGCGACTTAACGAATTCAAATTTCTTTTTGTAACCATGTATGTCTAACGTAAGTTGCATTTTAGTGCTGCAAATCCATTCCGACTTTATCAGCTTTGAGTATTGTAGAAGGAAACGACTTCAAATTCACAGTTTAGAGTGTAAACCCGCCAAGCGAACCCACTAAGCGAATTATGTAGTGAACGTCTCGTACATAATATATCGGTCGGAAATGTTTACCGTAAACAAGTGCAAAAGCAACACTTTCAATAAAGCACACGCAGTCGAAAGTATATTTCCGTTATAGAACCCAAATGTAACACCAAGGTTAAGAAGGAAAATAAGATGGCCAATAACACCCAGTTGAGTTTTCGTAATACATTATTAACGTAAACTCGATTTCGAGGAGCATAATCAGCAGAAATAAAATGAGCAGACGTGATCATAATATCAGTATACATCAGATGCAATATTTATTAATTTTCAGTTGCCGAAATGTTTGAATTTTCAAGCTAGTACTTCACTATTGCGAGATTGTAAAGAGCGAAAATTTAAGTGTAGTGCTGCTCAAATTTTAGACCAGTTGATTGCTCGTGATGATAACAATGTTCGTCGACCTCCACGTACAACGTATTCTCAGCGCGCACAACCACGCATTAGGCGTGAAGTAGGAAATAAGTCTAGAATAAAAGGAAAGTGCTTTGTTAAGCGTAATTCAAAACGAACTAAACTCGGTCAAAAACGAACTACATGCAAATAAAAGTCGAGCTGTAGGCGAGGTTATTCCGAGTCAAACATGTGGAAGAAGTATACATCGACTCCGAAGAGTACTAAAAAGCTTAAGCGAAAATACGAACGAACATTTTATAGTAAACTACATGGTAAAATATAGTAACAATAAGCGCAAACGTAAAAAGAAATTTATGACAGATATCGCAATGCAGCGTAAATCCAATTGTCGTAAAGGAAGGCGTGTCATTACGTGGAGAATTAGTAAATGCGCTGTAAAAAAGAATAAAATTCCGCAAATTAAGCAAACTAGCTGGAGAAGTACATGTAAACGTGCTAATTTACAGCTTACAAGCGTAACCGGCACAGATGGAAAATTAAAATCTTAGCCCAAAAAAAGCGTGAACTTCACCCGAACTCGGACTAAACCCAAGGGATGAGAAATCAGAAATACCGAATTTGACGTTTTAAACTTTTAGAGAATGAAAAAAGGACTATTCTTTATTTATTTGATTATTCCCACGAATATCGAAGGTTGCTTTTCAGAATCAAAGTGTGTGCCCAACGCCCCTTACCCACCAGTCCAAGAAATCATCAATGTCGCTCTACAATCAGGTACGTTCACTCAGATGTCATGTTTTATGGTTTCCTTACAGCTTTTGGAGATGAAAGATGAATGTGGAAAGGAAAAGAAGGACAGCATTGTAAATTTTAGACAGGTAATTGATTGAAAACGCAATTTCGGACTTCGAAATTGTAATAATACCGCACCACTTTTGAAAACTATGACTATCCCGTTTTGGATTAGAACTTTCAGTATCGAATTCTTGTCAGAATGTTTAAATTTTGTATTTTTTTTTCTTTTCAGGTGTTTCCAGTTTTGGGAACCATACTTCATAATAAAATTTTATTATCAAATCTTGTTTTGAGTTTTTATTCATTCTCCTTTTTGTTTATATTAACATTTAGCTGTCCCCATACAATCAAGCATTTAGAGACATGTTAGGCAATTAGAGATAATTACGAACATAATTAAAGAACTGGTACAAATAACTACAATTAATCATAAAGTTAAAATTTTGGGTAATTAAAAAAATGTGATCTTCAGATAGTTAATTTTTTCATCTGATGTTGCGATTGTATAATAGAAAATATGCCAAATTTGTAATGTAAGATTAAGTCGCTGTCAATATACTGTAAATTACACACAATTTAGTAAAACATTAAAAGTAATTGACAATTACCTTGAATTTGAAAAAGTTGTTCGTTGATTTGTTCGTCGTTCGATATATATATGCCGTCTACTATGAAAAGTCAATGTGCATTCAATGTGACCATTGATACCTGAAGTTAATTTACTTCAGAGAAAGCGATATTATAAGTTAAGAAAAGTTGAATGTTAAAATATAATTCATCCCCTAGGGTCATCACTACTTTCGTTATAAAGTTAAAGAGATGAAACCAGTGCGACGCTTGGTTGGGCCCCAGCTAATGTGTAGATTCGGCAATTGACTACAATTTCAAGATTTTTCTAACTTTTAATGTTTGGCATAATTAGAGAAAAATTTAATAGTAATAAAATTGATGTTGGGATTTAGGATTTTGATATATAATACTTAGGTTTGATTTGGATTTATAGAAAATAATTAGAGTTTTGATTTGGATTTAGAGAAAGTAAATTAAATGTTATCCTTATTTATTTTTGAAAATAACTCTTGGTTTCTTGTGCCGGGAATCATAAACCGGTCTCGAGAAAAACAAAAAGGGAAGCCCGTTTACGATTACACGGTACCATTTACTACGATAAACACCGGATACTATGATGTATCGATAGTACGGAGTGCCTATGTCAGTTAGGCAGTATATAATAAAATTAAGGTTTATGTTTTGAGAACTTATTAAGATTGCTACGTACGAGTAGGCCCTGAACAACAATAATGTTTAATGAACAAGTTAATATTCCTGTTACCTTATATTTCACTATTGTCACAAATGCTCTCGGATGTGATTTTATTCTCGATAAAGATAAGTGCAATTGCTAGTAAGCCACACATAAGTATTAGCTAGCGCTCTTTAAAAGGTTACATTTGGAAACCTACCAATTTTGTGGGTATGAGCGGGCCTCAAGTAATACTAATGATTAAAAGATTGATGAATTGAAATGCATGGCTGTAGCATTAAATCTCCTCCCAGGGTATATTTCTTGTCATCCTTTTCCTTATATTTATTTTCTTAAAATGCGTCCTCAAGGCCTGAATGTTGGCAGCTCAATTGGGGTTGGGAAATTAACCCAGATGTGTCATGACTACAATGCCGAAGGCACGCAACCAGGGTGGTATGTAAGGTCTTAGGGTAGAAGCGATTCATTCGAATCGTCAGGGACCGTGCAAGCTTCAACTGTAAGAGATTGTCAGCGCCGTTGGTTTTAGGAACCAATTCATTAATCTGTATTTTTTATGAATGACTTACAACCTGTGTTGTCAACCAATGACGCACAGAATGGCACTCCTTAGGGCTTAACCGCCGTTTAAGTCATTTATTTGTATTAAAATGTTCAAACGGTTATTAGTTACGTTGTATAATATAACGAAACTGACTTAATATTGACGGAAAATCTTTTAAAATTTGGCGGTTTTTACAGTGACTACTTTCTATATAACTACAACAACAAACCCTTCCTGTAATTAGAACTGATGCTGACCCCCAACATTAACGCTAAAATAAAGTTACATGTTCTATCGTAGAGGGTAGTTGAACTTTCTGTATACAGTTCATGGTTTTACCTACAGAGGACTGTGACACTCCTTTCATATTTTGTGCGAAGTAATGCCCGATGTGCAAAGTAACCCAGTGTTACGGTAGCTAGTAACCACTGTAAGCGAAATGAACATCTTTTCTATGATATAGATGAATATCTTTAGTGTGATCTTTCTTTGTAATGTAAATATTAAGATTTATTTGAATTTTGAAGTATATAAAAACAGATACAATTTATATTTTCTCTAAAAATACACTTTTAGTTTTATTGTTACGTATATATTTTGTATTATTATTATTATTATTATATGTTGTATTATTATATATATATTTTAAATAAATGTATTATTAATTGTAGCGTTTCTCTTGTAATTATGATTATTATTAATTGTAATAGTAACTGTATCTGATGACGAAGCCATGAACGCTAAGTTCTTACGGCGGAAAATGAAATAAATAAATAAATAACTATCAAAATTCAATGTGACAAATCATAACACGGAACTATAAAAATGTTTGGGAATGAAGGGATCCATATAATTAAGAAGTTACTTAACTAATGTATTGTGTTACTTTGGAACACAAAAATAGAAGCAAAGAAAGCATTTAAGAATGTTACCTATAAAATACTTAGGAACGTACTAGAACACATTCAACACGTAAGACATGTAAGCCATCCTAAATACAGAATTTTGCGCTATCTTCGTTTACACACATTCTGCGTAATGCCCTAATCTGCATAGCAATCTTATTTTTACCGTCCATCTAGCACATGCTAGTGGCGTTATTTTTACAATATTTCATATATCATGTACGCTCACTAAGCTCCTAAAGTGATCCCATATTGAGAAATGGAGGTCCATACCCTAGAAATGGTTCCTGGGAATGTATAAGGTCGACTTCCTTGAAAAAATGAGTGCAGCTATGAAATGGACTGATGTATGGACCTCTACAATTAATGAACATCCATTGTTGGTTAATATATTCTTCATCTTGTATTTTGCTTACGTTTTTCGAAGCCCGACGGAAAAATGAGGCTATGTTCGAATATAGTACATTACAGGTTTAAATTTGTAAAATTTTAGGATAATTACCATTCTCACGATTTTTTATTTTACATAACACACTATATAAATAAAACATATGTGCCACAATTAGTGAGAAATGTGTAAGCAATAATAAAGAAATAATTATTTAACAAGATATGAACAACATAAGAATTGTATGGGTGGTATCAATCTTATTATTATATTTATTTAGTATACAGCTAGTCTATGTGTGCCACGCCATTTCGAAATTGTAGGTTACTAACTTACGTTCATGATATCTAACATACCAAAATACTTCTCGTGCAGTATTGCTTTTAACCAACAAAGTTTCCGAACCCATGTAACCGTATTATCAATCTGAGCCATTTAATATATGAAAAATTGAACATTACCTTTCTGGTCGAACTGAATTTAAACTTTTTGTTGTTAATTGTTCGGAGTCATTAGAGTACGATGCGCAAGTCTCCTCAACCACTATTTTTTTTTTTTTTTTTTAGCGTTTCTATATTACTTTCAAATGCAGGATCTTCTACTGCTAATTCTGATTTCACTTTATCAACATCCAGTTTCACATCCAAAGAACACATCGGCTCGAGCTGGTTTGGTTGGGATAAGCCATCTGCTCTGGTCGACTCAACTGAGCGAAGGCCTCAAGCCGACTCGGTTGGATGAGTTGTTGGCTCAGCTCACTTCTCGCTTTGAGTCGATAGTGAATGAGCTGTGAGCCGATCTGCTCGAGTCGTTGACAATTCTAAACCCGGGCCGAGCAATTTTGAAGATATTTGGCCAGTGCCCTATAACTTTTAACAACGTTTGGCTCAAGCCCGAATACTCAACCTAGACCCTCAACCCAAATTCAGAAGCTCGTGAAAAATGTCCTTTACTCCTAGACTTCACGACTACCGAGGTTGGCAATCAACTACTTTTTTAGTATTCATATATAAACCGCCTATCTTTCATGTTTATACACAGTGTTGTTATAATAATAATAACAACAATAATAATAATAATAATAATAATAATAATAATAATAATAATAATAATAATAATAATAATAATAGAAGAAGAAGAAGAAGAAGAAGAAAAAGTTGTAGTAGTAGTAGTACCATTGATAATAATTATATTGTCTATGTAAGATACTTGAAGAGAGTACTCGAAAATATACACCAGATTTGACTCGAAACTCGACCCGAATTCGAGTCGAGTTGGAGGAAATTTTTCAAGCCGAGTTCTCGGGTCGAGCTCAAAGATGTCTGTTTCTGGTCGAATCGAGTTTCAAAGAAAACTTGCTCGAATTCACTCGTGCCCATCCCTACGAGTAACGCAGAATGGCATTTTAGTCAATGTTACATTACATTAAAAGGTTCATACAGTTGTCAAGTAAAAATTTGTCCTTGCATTTACATAAATCGATTCAGAACGTGCAATAATAATAATAATAATAATAATAATAATAATAATAATAATAATAATAATAATAGCGGTAGTAATAGCAGTATGGAAAACTGAAGTAATAAGATTTTTTCCACATATTCAAAGTTTCGGACCTAAAAGTAACGCGTTACTTTCGAAGTAAAGTAACAGTTACTTTTTTGAGACAAGTAACGCGTTACATTTTAAGAGAAAGTAAAGTAACTTGTAACGCGTTACAGTTTTACAAGTAACTTTCCCAACACTGGGTCCACGAGTGAAGTTCTAGAAGAGCGTCGTGCAAAATGCTCCACTATGTTGGAAGTTTTGACATATAACAACATGTCATCACAGTATTGTAGAATACGAACCAGTTTTCTAAGTCGTTGATGGAGAGAGAGTGTGTATATGTTAAATAAAGTTGGATAAAGACTAGAGCTTTGAGGAATACCCAATGATGTTGAACGATAAGAAGAATATCTGTTATGGTATTTGATGCAGATGCGACGCTGTACCAACCAGTTTTGTTAGCGACATTGCTGGATGTATCGTTTATACATCGCTTGCGACTGGCGATAGAACACATATGTTTGTTGACTCTTTTCTTTAAAAAAATGCCTTTTGCTTCTGTTTACTATAATTTAGGAGTTGTTGACAACGCCTGTTCTACCAAGGAAAATGGGAGCGGGATGCTTGGGTTCGAGTCCGGCCAGGAATTTGAGAAGTAGAAGAAGAGTCGCAATCGGGATAAAGTCAAATTTCACGTTCAGGTTCAGGTTCAAGGTATTTTCCTTCCTTCTCTTCGGAAGTTTGGTTCCTGAAAAAAAGAAAGAAAGTAAGTACTGCTCTTTTTTTCATTTAAAGTTTTCCATTTTCTATTTCCACTAAAATTCAAGAAGTTCTTTGATATTTCTATTTCTTTCTCACTTACTTCCCTTCCATTTACATTAAAGCCTAGCCTCCAAGCTAATTTAACCAAATTCCCTTCCTTTTTCATTTCATTGATTTATTTCCATTTTTCCCTGGTTTTTAGGGTTTCTTCACATTTTAACAATAAATGTTCTAATGTTTCATCTTCTTTAAAACATAATTGACATTTTTCGTTCACTTCTTTAAATTTTTTCAATCTTACCCCTGTTTCAAGGCTCCCTGACCTGGCTTTGAAAATGTAAATGCTTCGCAAATCATTGTTCATATAATTTATTGTCTCATAACGCCTTTTATATGTGTATATTCCTTTCTAACTGCTCTTCTTGACACCTTCTTCATACCACTTTTCCTGTGCTTTCTCTTTAATAGTTACTTCTGTGATTTTTTGGAGAGAAGTATGGTACAATAGGAAAAGATCAGAATAAGGAGAGAATTTCGAACAGATAAAGGTGGCTGAAGGCCAAGTTCAACAGAACAAGAGGTAGAGAAAATTGAGGAGTGTAAAATGACTGGGAAAAAGTGTAGAAAAAAGAGGGAATCTATGAACGTGTAAAGGAAAGAAAAAGTGTGTAAGTTCAGTAAATATGTATAGAAAACCCAACACAACTCTCGTCATCACAGGATACACAAAGCACGATGCACTCGCCATAACGGCCACTCTACTCGATATTTCATGGATACTCTCCCGGCAATTATAGACGGTACTTGCAATCAAATATACGATCAGGTTTTAATATGATAAAGAATAATTGCTTATTGAAAAAATTAGTTCTTCTTCTTCACAAATATAAAGCCCCACTTAACAAAGACCATTGGAAGTATATAATGTGTTTAAAGCCACTGTTGTATAGTTGTTGAAGGCATGAGCTACCACTGACCTTGTATATTATTATTATTATTATTATTATTATTATTATTATTATTATTATTATTATTATTATTATTATTATTAATAATAATAATAATAATAATAATAATAATAATAATAATAATAATAATAATAATAATAATAATAATAATGCGTAACAATGAACGAAACGTGTTTGGTGTGTTTTCTTTGTACTTTTGTTTTGATATCATTATTGTTTTCCACCGTAAATTAAATTGCACTAGTTATTTTTTTCGTTTATTTTATTCGTAAAATGTTAACCTTTACTAATGTCAACTCATTCAAGAATAGTGATGGGCAGTGGGAATATTTCCGGTGGGAAGGAAAATAAAAAACGCACTGTATGATAAGTCACTCCAGTGTAAAACTCGTTTTCCGCCGACCTATCCTACGAAACACTAGCAGTTAAATTCATCGTTATAGGTGCTGAGTGATGATCAGTCTGGCGGGTCAGTGTCTCGTAGTAAGCTCAAATTAGTTAGTGTTAGGTGTGTAGTCAGTGTAAAAAAAAAAATGGGGCGGGCTGCTGACATTAACCTCCTTCATGTAAGTGAATTGTTAAAAGACAAACTAAAGCGCAGATTTAAGAATCAAATATCAGTTGGAGCAGAAGATGAGTCATTTGCGACACTTTGATGCAATTTAATTATCAATGAGTACGAAAAGGAGTTAGAAATGATCATACACATATCGACACTCGTCAGAAATGATAAAGGATACTGGGCCATATGCAGAGTCAGTAGTAGTAGGGACCCCCGTATGGCGAACTGAGTCAGCAAAATTTTTTGTGACGTCATAGGTCAAAGGTCAATGACCTTGGCCCGGGGTCAATGACCTAGGGGTACCTAGGACCACCCGCTCTAAATTTTGGCAGGGGTACCATGGCCCACCCCCTAAATTTTGGCAGGGGTACATAGGACCACCCCCCTTAAATTTTGGAAATTGCCAAATCTAAAAATCTGGTATGGTAGCCTAGGACCATAGTATGTACCTCTATCAGTATTGGGTGTCTATGTCGTTCCCTTTCATGGGTAAAAAATTGCCAAAAATTCAAATTTCGGGGGTTTTTGACCTAATTTATCCCCTTGGATGAGGTGTTATTACCCTATATAGTTATATGGGCGTATACATGGGTCCATTACCTTTCATAAGACATGGGTATATTAATGCACCCCTTGAAAAATTTGGGAGAGGTACCTTGGCCCACCCCTTAAATTTTGGAAATTGACCAATTTAAACATTGGGTATTATAGCACAGGACCCTAATATGTATCGTGATAAATTTGGGCGGTCCACCTCGTTCCCTTCTAGGGGTACAAAATTCCCAAAATATAAACGTAAGCAATACGTTATACCACGTGTTTGGTTTTTGGTCGATTTTATCCCCGTTGATGAGGTGTTATTATCCTATATAGTTATATGGTCATGTAAAGGGGTCCATTCCCTTTCATAAGATATGGGTATATTTGTGCACTCCTTTAAAAATTTGGGAGGGGTACTTTGGCCCACCCCTTAAATTTTGGAAATTGACCAATTTAAACATTTGGTATTATAGTACCGGACCCTAACATGTATTATGATAAATTTGGGTGGTCCACCTCGTTCCCTTTTAGGGGTACAAAATTGTCAAAATATAAACGTAAGCAATACGTTGTACCACGTGTTTGGTCTTTTGGCCCAATTTAACCTCTTGGATGAGGTTGTATTACCTTATATGGTTATATGGTTATGTATAGGGGTCTATTTCATATCATAAGACATAGGTACATTTGTGCACCCCTTGAAAAATTTGGGAGGGGTACCTTGGCCCACCCCTTAAATTTTGGAAATTGACCAATTTAAACATTGGGTATTATAGTATAGGACCCTAATATCTATTATGATAAATTTGGGTGGTCCATCTCATTTCCTTCTAGGGGTACAAAATTGCCAAAATATAAACGTAAGCAATACGTTATACCACGTGTTTGGTTTTTGGCTCAATTTATCACCGTTGATGAGGTGTTATTACCTTATATGGTTATATGGTCATGTATAGGGGTCCATTCCCTTTCATAAGATGTGGGTATATTTGTGCACACCTTGAAAAATTTGGGAGGGGGCACCTTGGCCCACCCCTTAAATTTTGGAAATTGATCACATTTGGTATTATAGTACTGCACCCTAACATGTATTATGATAAATTTGGGTGGTCCACTTTGTTCCCTTCTAGGGGTACAAATTTGCCAAAATATAAACGTAAGCAATACGTTGTACCACCTGTTTGGTATTTTGGCCCAATTTATTTCCTTGGCTCACCCCTTAAATTTTGGAAATTGATCATTTTATATATTTGGTATTATAGTACTGGACCCTTACATGTATTATGATAAATTTGGGTGGTCCACCTCGTTTCCTTCTAGGGGTACAAAATTGCCAAAATATAAACGTAAGCAATACGTTATACCATGTGTTTGGTTTTTGGTCGATTTTATCCCCTTTGATGAGGTGTTATTATCCTATTTAGTTATATGGTCATGTATAGGGGTCCATTACCTTTCATAAGATATGGGTATATTTGTGCACCCCGGAAGGGGTACTTTGGCCACCCCTTAAATTTTGGAAATTGCCCAATTTAAACGTTCGGTATTATAGTACAAGACCCTAATATGTATTATGATAAATTTGGGTGGTCCACCTCGTTCCCTTTTAGGGGTACAAAATTGACAAAATATAAATGTAAGCATTACGTTGTACCACGTGTTTGGTTTTTGACCTAATTTATTCCTTTGGATGAGGTCCTATTACCTTATATGGTAATGTATAGGTGTTCATTCCCTATCATAAGACATAGGTACATTGATGCACCCCGGGAGGGGATTCAGTATCATAGTACATGACTCAACATGTATCATGATAAATTTGGGTGGTCCACATCGTTCTCTTTTAGGGGTACAAAATTGCTAAAATATAAACATAAGCAATATGTTGTACCATGTGTTTGGTTTTTGACCCAATTTCTCCCCTTTGATGAGGTTTTATTACCTTATATGGTTATATGGTCATGTATATAGGTTCATTTTCTATCATAAGATATGGGTACATTGATGCATCCTTTAAAAATTTGGGAGGGGTATCTTGGCTCATCCACTCGGTTTTAGAAATTGTTTAATATAAGCATTTGGTATCATAGTACAGGTCTCCAATATGTACCACTATAAATTTGGATGGTCCACATCGTTCCCTTTTCATAGGTAAAGAACTACCAAAAATCAAATTTCGGAGGTTATTGACCCCTATTTAGCATGTTATATGGATATGTACAGAGGTTTATTACCTTTATATGTTTATGTTCCCTTTTAAATTTGGGAATTATCAAATAACAAAATTCGGTAAACGTTTTCTAAGACCCATTGTAGATGTTGATGTTCCTCTTATGGCCAAATATTCAAAATTTAAATGTTATTGACCGGCTTTATTATTGAATAAGTACAGGATTTATTACTTTTTCATAAGACACAGGTGTATTTGTGTACCAATCTTAAATTTTGGGAGGGGTACATTTCTTATTGTCATATCAATAATTGGTAATGGTTCTTAAAATTGGATAGTATCTCATTCATTGGGTAAATCATTGTGAAATATGAGTATGATCACGTAATCAGTTATTGACCTATGATGGAATTAGGAGTCCAGGACATTGGAACATTGAAACTTTGTAGGATAATTTGATAATGCGTCATTGGTTTTGATTATTCCCGCCAAATATAAACGTAAGCAAGACGTTGTACCACGTGATTGTCCTTGATGAGGTAGTGTACAGGGATTCATTTCCTTTGTTGTGGTACTTCTTAAGTTTGAGTACACACACACTTCTAGAAAACAGTTGGTTCTACTCAGGTAAACAATTGACGGACATTATTGACCTTATTGAACATATAATGATATGATTAACTCTAAGACTTAGGTATATCAAGAGAAGTATTCTTTAAATTTGGGAATGGTGATAAACAGAATTTTAACATAAGGTGCGAAATTTGAAACAATACATTGAACTTTAGTCACAGCTCATAGTCTAAGATCATTGGTGGTGATTGATTTGAAATCTGATAGCTAACCTTATTGAATCTTATGACTCATAGGCGAAAGGCAATACATGCTACAACATTGGCAAAGTTATTGTTAATGCAATTTGATTGGTTGATCACTATCTTTCCTGCAATCTGATTGGTTGATCACTATCTTTCGTGCAATCTGATTGGTTGATGATTTTCAAATCTTTGCTGTATTCAGTTTTAAGTTTTGTTTAACATTTAAAAATTTTGGTTTCGTTCAACATTTTGCACTCACTGATAAATATGATCAAAACCGTTTATTTGTTAATCGAATAGTTAAAAACCGGATAAAGTTTGACGGTTAACCGTGAAACGTAAATTTTTTTAGTTTGAAATTTTTTTGCTTGAAATTTTTTGTTTGAAAATTTTTTCGTTTCCAAATTTTTTTGTTTCAAAATTTTGTTTGAGATTTTTTCGTTTGAAATTTTTGTTTGAAATTTTTTTCGTTTGAAATTTTTTGTTTGAAAATTTTTGTTCGAAAATTTTGTTTAAAATTTTTTGTTTAAAATTTTTCGTTTCCAAATTTTTTGTTTGAAATTTTTTGTTTCAAAATTTTGTTTGAAATTTTTTTCGCTTCAAAATTTTGTTTGAATTTTTTTTGGTTTGAAATTTTTTGTTTGAATTTTTTTTCGTTTCAAAATTTTGTTTCAAAGATTTTTGTTTGAAATTTTTGTTTCAAAGTTTGAGTTGACATTTTTGAAAGTTTGTGCATTTATTAGTAAAGAACTGGAACTGTTTAGAACAAAAACCTTTGACAACATTGTGGTGCAATAGTACACGTCAGAACCTGGGGTTGTACTTGAAATGAAAAAACACAATTCATTGAAATGGATCATTTTATTACACTCCACATACATCCATACCAGATAGTGGTTCTGGATATTGTCCATACAATGTATTTTGAACTTCTTGCACTAGTTTGTCTTTAGCATATAATTTTAATTCCAGTTGAAGTCTTTTAAGATTTATTGCAATATCAATTGGTGGAAACTCAATGTCCATTTGATCACAAATAAACTGTTTATCAATACAGGTATGCACCCACGAACGATGTTGACAACCATCACAATATCTAGATACATGTTGTACAATATGCATAACACATTTTTCAAAATAGTACTTTTTCAGGAATATACTTGTTTTGTTGCACACTTCCACTGCATGTTTCACACACTGAAATACGCTGATGAATTTGTTCCATTCCGTTTCCGTTAGATACACCATGTTGCGAGGGACATGGAATGTACTCTTTTTACGTAACAGCACCATCTTCTCTTCGAGGACTGTACGCAGCACCACTTCATGATTTGAACCTAATGATTTGACTATGGTCACATTTAGCTCATCATGAAAATAATCGTTCATTTGGTCGATTCGTGCCATTCTTCACAGGTCAGTTGTACACCAAATTGTTCTGCTTTGCCCAATCGAATCACTGGTTCAAATGTTCTAGTACTGATAGCAATCATCACATGTTTTGTTTGAAATATATTTATTGGATAATAGCTTGCGAAGATGAACTCTTTATCGTTAGAAGTACACATCTTTCCTCCTGAAAAGCACTTGCTCAAATGATTTCACGGTATTGGTTGATTTATAGAACTACGGCTGACGTCATTGGAAAGGAATGTGCTGACATTTGAATTCATGATTTCATCACAGTTGCTGACGTCATGCTGACCAACCACATTCATACAACTACGTCTGACGTGTTGATGTTTGAATTCATGATTTTGCTGACGAATCCGGCTGTGTACTAAATTCAAATTGATGACTTCGACCCAAGAGTCTTTTATAGCATAAAGATACAGATCCAGTATTTAAGACACGCAGCAGTTCTTCTTGTTTTGATGCTTCCATGGGTAAATATCTTGCTGGTAAAATTATATTCTTATCATTTGCAAGCTTCACTACAATTCTTAATCCAAACTCTGTAGGGATCATTTGGCTAGCTAAGATTCTATAAGGTACATTCTGTTGTAAATCAGTAATCTTGGTAAATGATTTCATCACATCACGTGTGTTTAGAAACTGCAGACAAGTAGCCATGATGATGTTATCATGAATACTAACGCGAACGATACTTATATATGATGCAAAACTGATGACGTTGCATCATCATGTTCTGACGTGTACTATTGCACCCCAATGTTGCCACAGGTTTTAGTTCTAAACAGTTCCGGTTCTTTACTAATGAGTGCACAAACTTTTAAAATGTCAAACCAAACTTCGAAACAAAAAATTTCAAAAAAAAAATTTGAAACAAAATTTTCCAAGCAAAACTGCTCAAACAAAAATTTTTTAAACAGAAAAAAATTTTGGAAACGAAAAATTTCAAACGAAAAAATTTTAAACAAAAAAAATTTTGAAACAAAAATTTACAAACAAAAAAAATTTCAAACAAAATTTTCAAACAAAAATTTTTCAAACAAAAATTTCAAACGAAAAGTTTCAAACAAAAAATTTCGAAACAAAAATTTTTAAACTAAAAATATCAAACGAAAAAATGTCAAACCAAAGTTTCAAACAAAAAAAAATTCAAAACTTTTTAAATGTTAAAACAAAACTGAATGCAGCAAAGATTTGAAAATCATCAACCAATCAGATTGCACGAAAGATAGTGATCAGCCAATCAGATTGCACGAAAGATAGTGATCAACCAATCAAATTGCATCAACAATAACTTTGCCAGTGTTGTAGCATGTATTCCCTTAATACTATGAGTCATAAGATTCAATAAGGTTAGCTATCAGATTTCAAATCAATCACCACCAATGATCTTAGACTATGAGCTGTGACTAAAGTTCAATGTATTGTTTCAAATTTCGCACCTTATGTTAAAATTCTGTTTATCACCATTCCCAAATTTAAAGAATACTTCTCTTGATATACCTAAGTCTTAGAGTTAATCATATCATTATATGTTCAATAAGGTCAATAATGTCCGTCAATTGTTTACCTGAGTAGAACCAACTGTTTTCTAGAAGTGTGTGTGTACTCAAACTTAAGAAGTACCACAACAAAGGAAATGAATCCCTGTACACTACCTCATCAAGGTCAATCACGTGGTACATCGTATTGCTTACGTTTATATTTGGCGGGAATAATCAAAACCAATGACGCATTATCAAATTATTCTACAAAGTTTCAATGTACCAATGTCCTGGACTCCTAATCCCATCATAGGTCAATAACTGATCACGTGATCACAATGATTTACCCAAAGAACATTTACCAATTATTGATATGACAATAAGAAATGTACCCCTTCCAAAATTTAAGATTGGTACACAAATACACCTGTGTCTTATGAAAAAGTAATAAATCCTGTACTTATTCAATAATAAAGCCGGTCAATAACATTTAAATTTTGAATATTTGACCATAAGAGGAACATCAATGGGTCCTAGAAAACGTTTACCGAATTTTGTTATTTGATAATTCTCAAATTTAAAAGGTAATAAACCATATAACGTGCTAAATAGGGGCCAATAACCTCCGAAATTTGATTTTTTGGTAGTTCTTTACCTATGAAAAGGGAACGATGTGGACCATCCAAATTTATAGTGGTACATATTGGAGACCTGTACTATGATACCAAATGCTTATATTAAACAATTTCTAAAACCGTGTGGATGAGCCAAGATACCCCTCCCAAATTTTTAAAGGATGCATCAATGTACCCATATCTTATGATAGAAAATGAACCTATATACATGACCATATAACCATATAAGGTAATAAAACCTCATCAAAGGGGAGAAATTGGGTCAAAAACCAAACACATGGTACAACATATTGCTTATGTTTATATTTTAGCAATTTTGTACCCCTAAAAGAGAACGATGTGGACCACCCAAATTTATCATGATACATGTTGAGTCATGTACTATGATACCGAATCCCCTCCCGGGGTGCATCAATGTACATATGTCTTATGATAGGGAATGAACACCTATACATTACCATATAAGGTAATAGGACCTCATCCAAAGGAATAAATTAGGTCAAAAACCAAACACGTGGTACAACGTAATGCTTACATTTATATTTTGTCAATTTTGTACCCCTAAAAGAGAATGAGGTGGACCACCCAAATTTATCATAATACATATTAGGGTCTTGTACTATAATACCCAACGTTTAAATTGGGCAATTTCCAAAATTTAAGGGGTGGGCCAAAGTACCCCTTCCGGGGTGCACAAATATACCCATATCTTATGAAAGGTAATGGACCCCTATACATGACCATATAACTAAACAGGATAATAACACCTCATCAAAGGGGATAAAATCGACCAAAAACCAAACACATGGTATAACGTATTGCTTACGTTTATATTTTGGCAATTTTGTACCCCTAGAAGGAAACGAGGTGGACCACCCAAATTTATCATAATACATGTTAGGGTCCAGTACTATAATACCAAATATATAAAATGATCAATTTCCAAAATTTAAGGGGTGAGCCAAGGAAATAAATTGGGCCAAAATACCAAACACGTGGTACAACGTATTGCTTACGTTTATATTTTGGCAAATTTGTGCCCCTAGAAGAGAACAAAGTGGACCACCCAAATTTATCATAATACATGTTAGGGTGCAGTACTATAATACCAAATGTGATCAATTTCCAAAATTTAAGGGGTGGGCCAAGGTGCCCCCTCCCAAATTTTTCAAGGGGTGCACAAATATACCCACATCTTATGAAAGGGAATGGACCCCTATACATGACCATATAACCATATAAGGTAATAACACCTCATCAACGGTGATAAATTGAGCCAAAAACTAAACACGTGGTATAACGTATTGCTTACGTTTATATTTTGGCAATTTTGTACCCCTAGAAGGAAATGAGGTGGACCACCCAAATTTATCATAATAGATATTAGGGTCCTGTGCTATAATACCCAATGTTTAAATTGGTCAATTTCCAAAATTTAAGGGGTGGGCCAAGGTACCCCTCCCAAATTTTTCAAGGGGTGCACAAATGTACCTATGTCTTATGATATGAAATAGACCCCCATACATAACCATATAACCATATAAGGTAATAGAACCTCATCCAAGAGGTTAAATTGGGCCAAAAGACCAAACACGTGGTACAACGTATTGCTTACGTTTATATTTTGACAATTTTGTACCCCTAAAAGGGAACGAGGTGGACCACCCACATTTATCATAATACATGTTAGGGTCCGGTACTATAATACCAAATGTTTAAATTGGTCAATTTCCAAAATTTAAGGGGTGGGCCAAAGTACCCCTCCCAAATTTTTAAAGGAGTGCACAAATATACCCATATCTTATGAAAGGGAATGGATCCCTATACATGACCATATAACTATATTGGATAATAACACCTCATCAAAGGGGATAAAATCGACCAAAAACCAAACACGTGGTATAACGTATTGCTTACGTTTACATTTTGGCAATTTTGTACCCCTAGAAGGGAACGAGGTGGACCGCCCAAATTTATCACGATACATATTAGGGTCCTGTGCTATAATACCCAATGTTTAAATTGGTCAATTTCCAAAATTTAAGGGGTGGGCCAAGGTACCCCTCCCAAATTTTTCAAGGGGTGCATTAATATACCCATGTCTTATGAAAGGTAATGGACCCATGTATACGCCCATATAACTATATAGGGTAATAACACCTCATCCAAGGGGTAAATTAGGTCAAAAACCCCCGAAATTTGAATTTTTGGCAATTTTTTACCCATGAAAGGGAACGACATAGACACCCAATACTGATAGAGGTACATACTATGGTCCTAGGCTACCATACCAAATTTTTAGATTTGGCAATTTCCAAAATTTAAGGGGGTGGTCCTATGTACCCCTGCCAAAATTTAGGGGGTGGGCCATGGTACCCCTGCCAAAATTTAGAGGGGGTGGTCCTAGGTACCCCTAGGTCATTGACCCCGGGCCAAGGTCATTGACCTTTGACCTATGACGTCACAAAAAATTTTGCTGACTCAGTTCGCCATACGGGGGTCCCTACTACTGAGTCTTTCTGGCGTGTAAATAGTACCATACTAAACCGTTCGACTTACATATTCTTCCTACAGAAGTAAGGCATTTAGCATGACGCTAATCATTTGTCAAAACGACTATGCATAAGGCGGATTAAATTACTAAATGTAATAAACAAATTAGGTTGGGTAACTGCCAGAACATAGATACCCCACCATTTTTTTTTCAACATTTGCGCTTAAATATGTATGTTCACAATATTTGCATGTCTCCTTTTTTTTTAATTTTGCATGTAACATTGCCACACACGACTTTTCTTCCTGCTTATTTCTCGAAATTCCATGCGTGAATTTACATGTAAAAGAAGTTCGAGTACCTCTTCAGAAATTCGAGTCAGAGAGAGGAGACAGACTGACGTCTATTAAAAACGGTGGTTCAAGGTATATTAGTAGTACTTCATTTCTATTTGTACATAACTACATTAATGTACATTTCTACATTACTTTACAAAATTGTTTCTTTCCATCATTTGTAAATTAGTACTTTGCTACTTTTGGAGATTTTTTAGCGTTGACGGGTCAGATTTTGCACCTACTTTTTTGCGATATTGTATTCCGAAGTTATTGTTTTATGGTTTCATACGTTAAAATACGTTACAAACATTAAATTGAGAGAGCGAAGGCGGATTAGAACCCCGCAGGGCACCTTTGTTTTCTATCTTCGTTACCAACAATTCAATTTCTTTTCTCACATAAATCACTTCCACTTACCTTTACGGTTTATAGAAATCCACTACTGCCCTAAAACTTATGTTGGATACTTTCTTGACTACTTGAGCACCACTATCAACTCATTTTTTCCTTAAATCATTATACTTTTTGCTAGTTTTCGTGAGAATTCATAGACTCGCAAAAGTGTGCTACGCCACTGCTCCGAAGTGGATCAAACCCAGGGGTGCCCACAAGGGGGGGCTATGACGCAAACTGCGTCATTGAAATTTTAAGGGGGGGTTAAAAATCTATATAAATATGTTTGAGGTGGTGTAAAAATTAATCGAAAAGATTTTTTTTCATGGAAGAACACCTATGGATAGACAATTAAGGGGAGGTGCGTCATGGACATAAGGGGGGGTGGGCACCACTGATCAAACCAAACATTTATTTGTATTCCGCTGCTCATCTGGTGTTAAATTAGCGTATGGATCCTCTGTTCTGTATTTTGTTACAGGTTTTAATAATGTTGGCCACAGCTTGACACGGCAGTGATGGTGGGCACACGACAAATACCTAGTTTATTATTACGCCCGGATCCTGAGGCCGTGGGAGAAAATTCCTGTTATGTTGCCATTATTTCAGTTCGTTAATTTTATCTTGTGATCCCACTACAACGTGGAACTGAATAATATCTTGAAGTGGTTTTCTCAATTGAAAGGTCCAAGGTTCGAACCCGTAATCTTATATCTAGCTTTCCCAATCTGGGACATGTTTTTTTCGAACCCAGCACCATTATATCTGAGATATACAGGATTCCAACCCCAACTCCCATTATACACTCACATAGTATTCATCAGTACTCTAGAATGACAGTGAACTGGATTTCAGATCTTGTACTCAATCGATGTACTAAAAAATGAACATTCTCGACGTTACATATCTTCTAGATATTTCATCCACTTGTTCAATCTTCTAAATTATTATAAAATATATCCTTTGGACCAAGCATATCCATCTTCTGTGACAAAACAGAATGCTACGGGCTACTAAGGGGAGCTTTGAAGCTCCCGTAGCCTTTCCCTTGACTTACGGGTAGGTTGCGGGCTGGTTTGACCCTGGGAGAGATTTCTGCAACGCAAATTATCAAGTGTCGCGTAAGTGGCCCTTAATTACCCCACAGAATAACTATGCATATGGCCCTTCGCCCGCCTACAGAAAACACTCCAAAGAGATGAACCCTGCATTTGTGTCGTCCTCCTCATCATAACCCATCTGCCACAAACAAAGAAAACATATTATTTCGTTTGTACCACATTTGTTCTAATTTCTTCCAAAGCAACAGAATTAGTTCTGTTATACTCTCAAAGTAAATTGCCAATCAATAGCGGTGGAGCTAGAACGACTTCGTCAACCTTGAAATCATTAGTTAATGTATGAAAGCATTTTAAATCGTTTGTGCTCCATTTGGTCTAGTTTGTTCTACACTATCAACGTTTGTTATTTAACAGTTTCAGAAAAATTAAAAAAATTGTGCCGCTAGAAAGAGGGCGCTCTGCCCACCCATATCCTAGAAATCAACGGTTCATATCTATCTATCTATCTATCTATCTCTATCTATCTATCTATCTATCTATCTATCTATCTATATATATATATATATATATATATAGATAGATAGATAGATAGATAGATAGATAGATGGATATAGATATAGATATAGGTATATAGATAGATAGATATAAAGACTTATCGTTTGTTCTAATTTGTTCTACAGTATCAAAGTTTGTTCTTTAACCGTTTCAAAAATAAAGAAAAATAATTGTGGTGGGGCTACAAAGACGTCCGATGTTTAAAATATTAGGAAGTTGAAAAACAATGATGTAGAGGATCTAGAGAGTAGAATTGTCTTCAGAGGTATATTTAGGGGGCTATGGGGCTCAAGATCCCCTGAAATAAATTTGTTAGTTTTTTTGCATTTCTCGTAAAACAATAATCTTTCTTACCATTTCTAAGAATGTCATTGATTTTCCATTTTCTTATGCTCTTATGTTCAGAAATAATGCTGTATTTGTCAAATTTCATTCCATGTAAGAACTGAGTCATTTTGCTCTTTCTTTCGTTCTTTCTACTTTTCTGTATCTTTTTCTTGATGTTATTTTCTTTCTTTTCGCCTATGATATTTTATCGGCCGTTGTCAGTTGTGATTCAAGTCGACCGTCATCAGTAACACCAAAAGTAAGAGGAGTTGATAAGTGAAACCGGTATTCCACACCAACTTGCACGGATATCCACATGACGGGACTTTAGCTATTATAACAAAGAAAAAATTATATTGTTTAGTTATTTTTAAAAGAAGGAAATGTTTGAATTAAAGAAAATCAAAACTGGGTAATAATTAGCCCGGGAAATTAGGTAGGCAAAGACAATGCTTCCTTTTTCTTGTATGAATAGAATAAAGGGTTAGATTCACTCCTAAATTTTTGTGTCATATTATATAGGATTCTCAAACTCAGGTAGGCAATATCCTTCCTTGTGTTGGGCATAGACCCTCGAAAAAAATCCTAAATACGTCTGTCTTAATATTGGGAGGTGAGCAGATTTGAGGCTTATTTTAGGGAAGGGAGATGACACTCAGATTACGGTAGATGAATCTGATTTCTGAAGTGAACCTGTTATATATTAGGCGATGTAGATGAAAATGAAATGAAATCTTTAGTTTTACGTCCCACGCTTATGCCAGTTAGGCTAAAGGAGACGGTGATGATGAAAATGAACGAAATGGTGGAATGAAGAAAGTGGGTGGAAACGGGAGAACCCCGAGCAAAAACAGGAGTGCGGCGTTTGTCCACCAGAAAGTCCACATGGAGTCATTCGATGAAGATGAAGTAGTAGTACTTATCAGTATTACAAATCACTACCGTGAACACATTCTGAACTCTGAATACTTGAATACTTATAATTGGTATGTTTCTAATTAGGCATCCAAAAAATCCACGTTAAAATTGTTTTAAATTAATATAATAATATAAATAATGACTTCCAAAACTATGAAGAAAGAATATCAATTATGTATGATGTAACAATACTCTTATTTGAGCAAAATGATGATAATCTAAATAGCATTACAAGAATCTTTACAGAAATATGACGCATGTTATATTCTCTTTAGTTAACAGATGTAACCTTAAGATTGTGGAGAAAAATATTCCAGTAATTGAATTCTTTTCTTTGCTTACGAAGTATCCTCTTCCAAAAGAAAAATTGGTACACGGGGAAATATGTAGGAGCAGACCATGGTTCGACCAGGAATACATTAAACTAGAAGAGAAGAGAAAACAGGCAAAATTACGTTGACTACAAAATTCCAAACAAATAACTACACAAAATTTCGCTGACATCAGGCGGGAAACTTCGAAAAACTTTAAAACAAGGAAACGCGATTTTTCTTTCACTTCTCCCCCTTTCTCACGTACACACGCACTTCATGTGCGTGTGCATGTTCAATGTTAGCAAGGAGAAAGAGGTCGATACACCTGGTCTGAAAAATGTAATTAACTGGTAACTTCAGCGTCAAGTTTTCAGTGCTCTGGGGATAACATCTCCAGTATTGGTCACCTCTGAATGAAATACTGTTTAAACGCAAGGGAATAAGCAAAATATCTTTTTATCATCTGGGTTACCGAGTCTCTGTTGAATTACTGGGTCACTACGGGTTTGAATCCTCGACCCAGTTTTGGTCCATAAGCTAAACATCATCCGACTGACACTATGATCCGTTTGAGCTTTAGCGTGTTCATTCTCCCTGTACAAATTACGTTATACCCGCAAGAGATGAAAGTGATGCTGGATATTCGAAACACGTAAATCTTCGGAAAAGACTAGAAAAAGGCCATTTCTTTTGTTACTTGAAAACAAAATTTTATTTATACTAGTTCGACATAAATTTGTTTCCATCTTATAATTCAATGTGATTTATTCACGTTGAAATTTGAAACATGCAGTCTGGTGCATCTATAAGGAACATCCCACTTTCCATTTGAACATTTGTAACTTTTCATTATGATACGGTTCGGACTTTTAATATAGGATATTCTGATAAAAACTTACCAATAAAATGAATTCATTCAATTTTATCTTTCTTCCTTTTCTCATTTTGCATTAGTTATCTTGAACGGAAGATATGACCTACCTACAGGGTTTATTAGAATGTAGTTTGCATCAGTACGTCCAATGAACACTACCGAACCACGCAGAAACAAAGCGTGTGCGTTAAACTTTTGATATTGCCTTAGATGTGTCTGTGAGATCTACAGTTCTACTGGAAATTGAGTATGTTATCCTTTATGAAAGAGACTTTATGAATGTTTCAGGCATCCTCTATATATTCGAACAGTCCTGAAAAAAATATACAAAAACAAACGTTATTTCTATATTACTGTTGGATTTCTGGTAACAGAACCTTATAATGTTAGGTTCTTTTCTTACTAAGTTTAAAATTCCACATTTTTATCTGTTCTCTTTTTTCTTTTTTTCTTCTCTCTCTCTTTCTCTCTCTCTCTCCCCCTGTCTGCCTCATTTCTGAACCTCAGTGTAATAGACATCCATTGGTTTCAATTTTTCATTGTGTGTGTTTCAGTTTGTCTCTAAATCAACTTATGAATCTTGTCTCATCTCTTTTTTGTTATTTCCTTTTATCGATAGTAATACATGTATAGTTTGAAAATAAAACTGTGTTCATGTTGTTAGCTCATTTTAATATGAGAGAGAGGGTTTCTTTACCAGACACATTTATGGGATAAGAATGTGTATATTGGGTGGCCTAGCTGCACGGCGTTAGCTGTCGCTATTGTTTTGATGCGGAGTATACAATGGGATCAACAAATTTAAGAAAGGCTATCAACCTCGTGGTTACATATTAAAGAAAGTTGACAGAATAGTTCTCACTGACACAGATAGAATCTTAAATAGGTGGAAAGATTTCTTTGACGATTTGCCTAACACGCAGCCAAAAACTAACATGCGTGGAAAAACGGAAATACACACCACAGAACCGTATATTCCAGAACCTAACCGAATAGAAGTAGAAATCGCTATAAAGAAACACAAATCTCCGGGAGTAGACGAAATTCCGGCTGTTAATTTACGCTGGAGGCGAAAAATTGTGGAACAAAATACACAAATTTCTCCTTATCTGGAACAAGGAACAATTACCACAAGAGTGGAAAGAATCAACCATTGTTCCAATCCACAAGAAAGGCGACAATACTGACTGTAATAATTATCGAGGCATCTCTCTTCTGTCAACTTCAAATAAAATCCTTTCAAACATTCTATTAGCAACATGGTAGTAGCGGTACATCAACTAGTTATTGATTTTAGAAAGGCTTACGAGTCGGTTGTACAATGTTTTTACATAATTTGGAATATCGAAAACAGCTAAGTAGATTAATTAAAGCATCTTTAAATGAATCGCAAAGTAAAATCCGGGAAGGAAATTTTTTGTCCACGAGCTTTTATGGCCTGAAACAAGAAGATGCGTTGTCGTCATTATTATTTAACTTTCTCCTCGAATACGCTATAAGGAAAATCAAAGATAGCAACCAGAGCTTAGAGTTGAACGGTATTCACCAGTTTATGGCGTACGCTAATGTAAATTTAATAAGGGATGATAGGAGAACAATAGAAAGAAATGCAGATGTCTTATTACACGCTTGCAGAGACATGGGTTTAGAAATAAATCCAGAGAAAACTAAATACATGGAAGTGCGTCAGAACTGTAATACGGAAAATTATGAATGCGTTAAAATATTAAATAATACCTTTGACAAAGTGGATACTTTCAAATATCTAGGATCAATATTAACAAAGAAAAGTCATATTCACGAAGAAATTAAACGCCGACTAAAAGCAGAGAATTCGTGTTATTATTCAATTCAAAATATCTTGTCGTCGCGAATTCTGTCGGGGAATATGAAGCCTAAAATATATAAAACTATAATCATGCCTGTTGCTCTCTATGGTTTCGAAACATGGTAGCTTACTCTGAGGGAAGAACATAGACTGAAAGTATTTGAGAACAAGATCCTGAGACGAATATTAGGAGCCAAGAGGAACGGGAATGATTAATGGCGGAAACTTCATAACGAGGAACTACATAATTGATACGGATTACCAAACATTGGTAGGATCATCAAGTCTAGGAGGCTGAGGTGGGCAGGCCATTTAGCTAGGATGGAAGAAAGCAGGAACGCTTTCAAACTCTTGACTGGAAGACCAATCGAAAAAAAAACATAAGGGAGACCAATGCGCAGATGAAAGGACAATATTAAGATTGACCTCGAAGAAATAGGAATACAAAGTAGAAACTTAATAAAGTTGGCTAAATATAGAAGTCAGTGAATAAATTTTGTGTGCGCGGCATTGAACCTCCTTGTTCCATACGCCATAGAGTTAGTTAGCTTACGAAGCATGAGTAGATGTCTAGGGTGATACAACAAATAGATGAAATACGCCTTTATGAAAAGATGGGTTCTATTGACATAGGGTGGTCTATATACTCTTCGGTGCTAGGGCCTAGGGGAGAGGAGGAGATAAGATTTCAGATCAGGTTACGTCATTCAGAGTGGTAAACCTTCATTTTCATAAAAATGAAAAGGCAAAGAGAAGCCAATTGCATCCAACTTTCCTTTGTGGCAGTCGGGCACAAAAAATCACACTTATCTGCAAAAAGCATTTTTCAAATCGGATTATTGGGAAAGCCTCCAATTCCAATGTTTGAGGGACATGCCGCTCCATTTCCCCGAATTTGTGCCCGTACCTAGAGCTGAGACAACTTTCCAGCATGAGGAGAGGTGCATGTCCTCTTCTGGCATTTATTGCTATTTGTGCCCAAGTAGCGGAAGTGAAATTAATACATATTGATGAGACTACTAAACGCACTACAGCACGAAGTTCCGTTTGAAATACTACAGAATACGATTCTTTTTTTAAAAAGGGAGACACCAAGAGAAAAAAAAGTTTATCTCACTTTCCTTTGTGGCAATAGAAAACAAATCATAACTTTTATCCCAAAAAGCACTTTTCACATCAGATTATCGGCGGGACAGTCCCCCCAGGTGCAAAATTGGGAGGATATGTGCCCCTCATCCTCCCAGTATTTTCGCCAGTCCCCCCAGAACCTTGAGATGATCAGTTAATGTAAGGAAGCAGGTTAAATCCTTTGTGCTCCATTTGTTCTAATTTGCTTAATGGCACAAGGCAACGTTGTAGTAGTAGCCGCACTATATCGAGCCGAGTCAGCAAACATTTTCTCGATTCTGATTGGTTGATAGAGGTCACGTGACTTTAGGCCCCACGCACGCGAGAATTTCAAATTTCCAGGTCACGTGGTATGATGTCATGAGTTACCCCGCAAGGAAATCCTCCATTCTCTTTTATGACCGGGATTTTTGAAATTCGTTCCCTTTTACGGGTTATATGAGTTCTTTGATACCTGATTCTGATTGGCTGACAAATGTCACGGGATTTTAGGTTCTGTGATATTTGAAACTCGTTCCCTTTTACAGGGTAAGATGGATGCTTTGGTCCCACGATGCTGATTTTTTGATAGAGGTCACGTGATCTTAGGCTCTAGGATCTTTCAAAATTCGTTTCATTTTATGGGTATGATGAGTGGTTTGGTACCTTGAATTTGATTGGTTGATAGAGGTCACATGATCTTAGACCCTTGGATTTATGAAATATGGGTATCCTCTTTGTTGAGTACTTTGGTACCTCGATTATGATTGGTTGATAGAGATCACATGATCTTAGACTCTTGGATTTATGAAATTTGGTTATCCTCTTTGATGAGTACTTTGGTACCTCGATTATGATTGGTTGGTAGAGATCACGTGATCTTAGACCCTGGAATTTTTGAAATTCGGGTATCCTCTCTGATGTGTACTTTGGTACTAAGATACTGATTGGCTGATAGACGTCACATGATTTCAGACCCACCACGGTGAAAAGTTACATGGTATAACGTGGGGAAATCCCTCACTCATTTGTTTCCTTTTACGGGTAAGATGAGTGTTTGGTACCACAATTTTAATTGCTTGATAGAAGTCACATGATCTTAGCCCCAGCCCATGCGGGATATTTAGAGTGATATGACACCAATCCACTCTTGACCGGGATTTTAGAATTACATTCGCTTTTATTATGTACTGAAGTTCACCTTAAATATTATCGTTTCCTTTTATGGGTAAGATGGTTCTTACCTTATATGTTTACGTGTGGAGATATTGTCCTTGAATTAGTAGCCTATGTCTTTGAAAGGATACGTTGATTTGAAGAATAGAGAAAGAGTGGTCCATCCTTGTCGCTTGTAGATTTCATGGTTAGAACTCTTATAACGCATTGTGTTGTGAGTTTAAGCGATTTTTAAACGCTCAGCGTTTTGTTGGTCAGTAAGCGCTTCATTAATGCAAACAGTGTTGACAGATTTTTCTTACCTAAACTGCTGCGATTCTTTTAGAAACGGTTCCGCAGAGTGCAAGAATTTTTAAAATAAAAATTTTTCGAACTAAAAAAATTTGTAACTAAAAAAATTTAAACAAAAATTTCAAAACAAAAATTTTTCGATTCCAAAAAAATGAAACAAAAAATCTCGAACTAAACCAATTTTTAGAATCAAGTTTCGAACTAAAGATGTAAATCACATCTAAAAATTTTCAAATAAAAACTTTTTTCTCGAACTAAACTTTTAAAATTTTCGAACTAAAAATTAAAAATCAAC
This sequence comes from Thermobia domestica, assembly GCF_964235325.1. Classification (NCBI taxonomy): domain Eukaryota; kingdom Metazoa; phylum Arthropoda; class Insecta; order Zygentoma; family Lepismatidae; genus Thermobia; species Thermobia domestica. The sequence goes on along the minus strand of NC_137471.1, from coordinate 163,506,417 downwards.
TTTTAAAAACTAAATTTTCAAATCAATTTTTAGAACGAAATAATTTAACCCTAATCTTGGATATATTTCTCACCTTAAATTTTCAACATTACCATTATTTGAAAACAAGTGTTCAGGATTTCAAGAAATAATAAAACATTTTTTTTCAACTTGTTGTATTTTAACGAAAGGTATGTGCTCTTCTCATACAATTTTATGAACATAATAAATATAGAATCTAATTAATGAATATTTTGGACGTGTCATCATCTTCGAATCTTGTAGATGTATCCTGTAAAGAAAAAGAAGAAACAATTGATTACTTTATGAATTTATTTTTTCCTGAAACAATAAAAAAGAGTAAATATTGATAAGAGATAATTAAAACTTACTCGTAAATGATGGATGTGTGATACTCTCTGTTTAGTTCCACCTTTCTCCTCGGATACGATAAGACTGCATTTCGTTCACTGGTGGTGTTGGTGATTTATGAACTCTTCTGGGTACTTCTTTTTTTTCTTGGTGTTGCTGCTTTATGGTCAAGGAGGAAGAAAAGGAAAAGGAAAAAGACTGTTACAAGGATGGCCTCAACGGATATTTATAGTTTTTCTTCGTCTTTTTTTTCCAGTTCCAACTTCCGCTTTTAAACCTACCCGTACGGAACCGTATCATAAGAATTGACTTTTTTTTTAAATCAACGTTTAGTGTACTGGATGCTGTACATTTTTTTTCTTTGCGAGTGACGATGGTATGGTCTTTGGTCCTGCATATTTTATGGGGGGTGGTAGTAGTGATTTGTCAATGGCATTAATTGGTAATCATTTCTTATAACGTGTTGAAATTTAATTGTTGTCGTGCATTGTAGTTTAATGTAAATCCTCCAATTTTACATATGTAACTGGTGACGTTGGTATCTGGATTATATATTTCTAAACTGTAAGTTTTCGGCCCTTCACTAACATATGTCTTGATGTAGGCTCGTTGTCCATAAGACTCCATCTCATCCGATAACCATCCTAAGTACGTGGAAGGTTCAATGGTTGGCTCCCCTGGCTTTTCTGTAAATATCACAGACTCCATGTCGAAATATAAAACACGTTCCTGCAACATTTCCAGGTACTTGTACAGTTCCAGACGTGCCTCACATGTTCTAAATGCTCCTAAAAGGACATTGGTGTTTCGGTTTTGAACAGGAACATGTTCATTTTACTCCCAGAACGCATACAACATGGTATCATTGCTGGGCACAATTTGATGGAGTTGAATGTCGGGGGAAGTAAGTTTTCCATAAAATTCTTCGGTCCGATCAATAATTGTGGTCTGGCTAAAGTTTGTACGCTGTGGAAGCTTGCCCCATAATGAATTAACACAAAGCTTAGATAAACTTTTTCGTAAAGGATTATTTTCCATTTTGGTCGCTTCCTAAGCAATACCTTCACGCTCCAGGACGGTTTGTATAAATTTTGTTTTGTCTTCCTTGGTGACACATGAACTTGGCTAGCCAGCAGCGTTCATTTTCGATTTCAAAAACGTATTGATGCATTCCATGAATAAGCCACCTGTTTTCGTGATTGGGTCATATTGTTCAATGTCATAATCCCAAATTTCAAAGGTCTCCACCGGTTAATATCCTAATTCTATTGCCTTTTGTATTTCGTATGATACCCACGTTCCGGTGAGGCATCGCTCCTGATCATTGTGCGTACACGTTGCTGTAGGGTCTGGGTTCATTTCTTCGGCACAAGCAGCACACAGTGGGAACAGCAGTTTCTTGTTGCATCGATACGGGAGGAGACCATGATAAAGATGGCGACTTGGCAATATCGTCATTCTGATCAAACCATTGTTTTTATTTATTGGTGGTATACTTTCATCACCCTGTAGATATATTCTAGGATGATCTACAGGGTATTTAGCACACTTATTGATGAACGGATAAAGCGAAACATTATCGAAATTCTTTATTTTTTCTACTGCTTTTTCGTCGACTTGATGGTACAATTTCACAAAATTGGTCCTTCCTCCAAAAAGCTATCTCTTGGATTTAAGGGTCTGCGGTTCATGAACGGATGATTCTTGAGATACGTCAATTTTGCTGGATTGTGTTTCAAAAACTGTTTAAATTCGCACTTCTACATTTCATGTACAATGTACACTTATTCACCCAGTCTTGAATTTTTTTTCGTTGCGTTAGTTCATAACAGAATTCCATGGTATCTTCTGGATTGCCGTAGATGGGCTGATTACGGCCTGTAGTAATACACACTTTACAACCGTCATAAAAACAGACGGCATGCTCATAGACGTGCTCCTCTAACGTCTCGGGATCTTGGTATTAGCCAACAACATGGAATCCCGCAATAAACATTTCTTTTTGTCGGGCCGCATGTAAGATTTGTTTTCCTTCGGTTTTTCCAATGTAGGCCAACCATTGCATTGCAGCGATCAATTGTGTACTTCTCCTTCGATAACCATGTGCCGGTAGAATTCCGATGGCATTGGATTTGAGGAATTTCTGGCGGAATACTAAATTGGAAGCACTTGCAATCGTTATCGTCTCCAAGAAGGGATTCACTTTGGTCCCTGCTTCAAATGACGTCATAAACGAAACGCATGCTTGTCGCAGTACATTGACATCTTGAATACAATAGTTGATAATTTCCTTCTGGAAATCAAAGGTGTCATTACGATGATCGTTGTACCACTACATAAACTTGTTCCTCTCTTCGACGGACATTTCATTTGCACCGTAATACTTCGTTTCTGAAAGTGGTCTAATATACAATTGATTTTCCTTGGTGTTCAAAAAATGTAGGAAGTAGCGCTTGGTTGTGGGTAAATTGAACGCTTTCGACAATTTGCTTAATGCCATAGGCAGGAAGTTCAAATAGTAAATGAACGTCAGATTATTCATGATTAAACTCAGTATCTTAGTCCTATTTAATATGACGTCAAGTCTCCATTGACATTGTTCTATCATAGCCTTTAGAATAAAATGTCCATCGTAACCCTTCGAGTTGTGAGCGAGACAGAAAATCCTATTTATATTGGTAGAACGTTCCCGCAAGTATTGGAGAAAATCATTAATTGTATCCTCTCCTTGGAAAATATGCAGGCGCTGACAACACATAGTGCAAAACTGTTGGATATTATCGTTTTCAACACTTGCATAACATACTTGTTGTGCAACCAATAATTTCGGAACGTGTACAAATATATTATCGTCAATATTCTTGTCCTGCATGGATTCTATATCGTAGAAAATCAATAATGCTTTCTTTGCATGCATGAGTGAAGGAACGCCAGGTTTCAAGCATTGTCGATCTGGATGCATGAAACATTGATGCGATCGTGGAACAATCTTCTTACAAACATTACAAAAGATCTCATTGCAGTCATGAATGCGTTGTCCGGTATGTACAAAAGGACATACTCTCTAACAATTAAACATTGTTTCACCATTTTACATACAGGTTCCCCTTCCTGATATGCAATATTACGATGATTATTAAAACATTCTTCGCCGTATAATTGACGATTGCAGTCGTTGCACAATTTCAGTGTTTTATTCTTGTCACATAGAGGTCTCTGTAAGCATTCGGAGCACGTTACAGGACAATTTATCACATGTCTGTTACGATGACCATACTTTTTATGTCACGCTTCACAGTAGAAATTGGTTGCAAAACAAGCAGTTAAAGATTGGATGATGTCAAAATGTCCAGCCAGAAAAATCAAATTTATGGAAGAGCGATTTTCGTCGCTGGGCTCCACGTACATGATGTCATGGCCTGAGAAACTAGTATACACTGTAATTTTATATTCTTTGAGGTATGCCAGGAATTGTCCAATTTCATTTACACTGTCACCATGATCCAAATTCACTCCTGCATTTGCACACATTTTGTTTGGTCTTTATATTCCTTATGTCGTTTCACATCTACATTTTTGTATTTTTTTCAGGCCAATAGCAGTAACAAGAGCGTACGCCAGGCACCTTGAATCTTGATTTTTACGCGTACAGTCCCTCGCTTGCTACGTAACAATTGTTCGTTCTCCAGTGCTCCTTGTCACACACGACCATAGCCATGTGGAATGTCCACACGATGAAAATGAACGGTGAATGGTTCGTGCAGGAGAAATGAATTGTTACTTTGTAAAACTCTTTCGAACAATGCCCACATTGTTTCCAGTGTCAGGTTTCGGGCTTGGCGAAAACTTACCCAAAATGGCTTATTGGTGTTGCGTGACGATATTACCGATAAACCAACCATCGCCTCACCAGCGACATTGGCTAATAAATGGTCCGGCATTGCTTGGAAACTATTATGCACGTATTGGATAATATCGGTTCCTACGGGTGGTGCGCTAAATTGTACTTTCACCATTCTGCCCTCAATGTTAAATCGTCTATAATGACGAGTGACTTCGTTACGAACGATAAAACCCGATTCGGCCATGGTTATAAAAGGAGAAAACAAACAAACAGGAATAATTACGGAAAAACAAATATGTAATGGGGGAAAAGGAATTGACCCGCGTGAATTTACTACAAAAGAAAAGAAGAAAAAAATCATAAACACCTGATAAACAGGAAATCATAACATTTATGATACATTCCTAACTAAGCAATTCATGTAAAGGTCCTGAGTTTGATTCCATGGCCCTGTGGGGGTGTTCAGACTCCCATTATTAAAGCACACGTAATAGAAATAAAATATTTTTTCTAAATAATTATGTTACTGAAATGAGTGTTTTATTGCTGTCATACTGGAAATCAAACTGGATATCATTATATCAGCATTTAATTGACCTACGCTCCTGTAATGATAAAAAGAATGCATGAAATGAATGAATGTTTCAACAGTGCTGAGATGTGACCAAGTACGCGTAAGCATTTTTCCACTCACAACGACCTTTAAAATGATGCGTTTGCAAGCTTAAGAGATTCATCAAACATTAACGTTACGCATATGTAATTGTCAAAACATAATCTGTATACCGTAAAACTTTTAACCAACTATTCATGCACTTTCTTTTTAATCATGGCTTTCGGTTAGCGTACATGCTTCTAACGTGGAAGCCCCTGGTTCAATCCTTGGTGGATTTGCTTTCCACGTCGGGGCGCTGTCTTTTTTTTGAAATTTGTTATTCTCATGCGTTGTCATACATTCTTCTCAAAACTAAGCTAAGTGGTTCACGTACACACCTCTGCCCCTGGTTCAATCCCGGGTGGTTGCTCTAATATCACGTTAAGCTGAAGGGACGCTAAGCTAAAATAATGGTTTCCAAGGAAATCGAACCATGTTATTCTCAGGCGTGGTTTTCGAAATTTTGTAATGCATTCTTTTTAAACCAAGCGCACACATCTCTGACCATGGTTCAATTCCCGACGGGCCCTCAGATTCAAAATTACGCTGAAGGGACGCTAAACCAAAATAAAGAAAAAATATCATTTCTCGTGCTTAGTTTTAATGTGTGAGAGATCCTGATCCGATCTCGTTAGTTTATTCGGAGTACTCCTACTTTCCCATTCCACTAATTCCTTCATAATGCTCTCATAGCCTCAATATTTCGTACTAAAAGTAAAACAGTGTATTAGTGATCCCCATGTGTAGTTCCCACAAATATTAAATAAAATTTATTTTCGAATCTTGTGTGAAAATAAAATCTCACAGAACTTACCTCAAATTCAACGAACGAAAAGTCGGCGCAATAAAGCTTAAATGAAGACACTTCTAGGAAGCACACCTTCTTCACTTGACAGTTGACAGCGGTGTAGGATTTGAAAAATAAAATTTAGATTCTTATTTAGGTCGCTATGGAATCGATGTCATCATCAACCAATCAGAAACGAGGAAATTCATAAAATGACATCATAATGATCTAATTAAAGCACTGCTTTCGTCATGAATCACGAACCAAAACGATGTGAACTATGTGTAACAATCGATCGTGACGTCATTCACGTTTCTCAATAGTTACAACATCTAGTATCGCAATTCCGATCGTGACATCATCCCGGATGCTTTGTACATGTACCTTTCGTAATTGTGAGGACATTTCATTTTCCTCATATTCCATAAGGGAATGTCATTTTTTTCATGAATCATGCTGACACGCTTGTAGTAAAACAGAAGTAATACAACATTCGCTGACGTTTGCATTTCAATCATATGTAATATTGTGTTAACACACAAAGAAATCTTTCAGCATTTTATTTTAATCCACGAACGAATGCGTTACACTGCCAGATTTATTTTCTTAAAGTATAAGTGTATCCTTTTTAAGGACCATGGTTCGAAACCCACCAAGCACGATTAAATCCGATCTCATTTAAGCAATTAGCATACACATCTTTGGCTTGAAAGACCTGAGTTCGATTCCTGGAAAAACATTTTCTAGATTTTTTTGTCTAAAATTTGGTTTAACGATAGGATTTACAAAAAGGAGAAACCTCGACTGTGACTCGGTGACAATGTCCCTATTGCGCAATATTGCGCATTGCAATTACAAAGGTATAAAGACTGACCGAGAAGTTCTTTTTTTAGTCAGTTGTTTGTTGGTGTTTAAAGAGTAAACTTCTTATCGGTAAAGCTCTGAATTTTTTTTAACTGTGTATCAGTGTACTTTCCCTCAGTTCTCTATCGGTAACACATCTTATAACGATAATATCATATTATAAAAACTCACCTCTGAACGCATTATAGTCATGGCAACAATAGGTATGAAAAAGGTTAAACCGAATACTATCAATTTACCAACTGATACTCTATTTAATAATAATTTGAAAAAATTCATTTTAAAATGTGATAGTGTTTTAAACGAGGATAGTGGTTGCTTTTTAAATAATAAAAGAAAAGACTGTTTACATATATTAAAACAGGAACAAGATAATACATTTTTTAAAGTAAATTTTTCTTTGGCTATAACTTTTGTAAAACCAGTAGATTTAGAAACATGTAGATTCTTTATAAATAGTGGTAACGAAATAATTTTACCGAGTACAGATGTGAATGCTATAATTGAAAAATTATTGAATAAAATTTTAGTTGAACAAGAAAACAGAGCAATTAATAAATCAGGGTGGTCTTTATGTTCTCAACCTAACCACCTCTTAGAAATTAAAATCAGTAAATATGATCCATTGGCGGCATCATCTTATATAAAATTACCTCAATGGATTTTATCTAAAAAGAAATGTGTTATAAATATTCAAAATAATGATAATACATGTTTTATGTATTGTATTCTAGCTGCACTGCATCCTGCAAAAGATCATTCACTTCGTGTAAATAATTACACACAATATATAAATACTTTATTACCGTTATTGAAAAAAACGAATATTCCCCGTTGAAGTAGCAAACATAAACAAATATGAAAATATGTATATTTCAGTATTTACTAAAGAACAAATTTCTATTATGGTATTAATTATGATAATGAAAAAATTTCCGTTACGTATAAGCGAAAACACATCTGGAGGTAAACATATTGATTTATTGTATTTAAACTCTCATTATTGTTTAATTACAAATTTAAATGTTTTAGTTAGACATCAATTAGGTACTCATCAAGCATTTGTTTGTAGACGATGTTTAGTATCTTTTTATAACAAATCAAAATTATATGAACATGAGAAATTATGTAAACAACACACTCCAACCAAAATTAACATGTCGAAACAAGGAGAGGTTTTAAAATTTCGAAATTTGAAATTGTTATTACAGAATGATGTGATAATAGTTGCAGATTTCGAAAGTTTATTAAAATCTATAAATAAACAATGTGGATCCTGCACCCACCCTGATTTATTACAATACAAATTCAGCAACATATACCATGCAGTTTTGGTTATATTGTATGTTGGAGTAACAAATATATCAAATCAGATTTAGTTATTTATCGGGGAGAAAATGTATCGATGAAGTTTATGTCTGCTATGGAGAATGAATTAAGAAAAATCATAAACATATTAGATCAACAAAAACCATTAATACCATTAAATAGTTCTCAGTTACAGGAGTTTAATCTATCCACTAAATGTTCTGTTTGCGATAGTAAATATATGAGTACCATTTGTTAAACACCATAACCATTTAACTGGCCAATATATTGCCACGGTGTGCAATAATTGCAATTTGCAAATTAAACGTCAAAGTAATTTTATCCCTGTATTCTTCCATAATTTGTCTGCCTATGATGCACATTTATTTGTGAAAGAATTAGGTTACACACCTGGCAATATTTCTGTAATTGCTGAAAGCACTGAGAAATACATCACATTCTCTAAGCACTTTAATTTTAATGGTAGATCTATCGAGTTACGTTTTGTAGACTTATTTAAATTTCTTCCATACAATATCGAAAATTTGGTGTAAAAATTAAAACCTGAGCAACTCGTCTATACAAAGCAATATTTTTCCGATGATAAGTTCCCTTTAATTCTCCGTAAGGGAATTTATTATTATGATTACATAACAAATTTAGATACATTTAAAGAAATTGAATTTCCTGAAAGAGAGGCATTTAATGTCAAATTGAATGGAACACAAATTTCCGAGACTGATTATCAATATGCAAAACTGATTTGGCGTGTGTTTAAATGTCAAAATTTAGGGGACTACTATGATTTATATTTAAAATGTGATGTACTTCTCACAGCAGATGTGTTGGAGAATTTTCGAAAGACGTGTTTAAATGTTTTGTGTATTGATCCAATTAATTGTTTTACTGCACCTGGTTTGGCATGGCAAGCCATGTTATATAAAAAAATTGAACTTGAACTTTTATCAGATATCAATATGTATATGTTTGTAGAAAAATCGATTCGCGGAGGTATTACACAAGCTGTATTAAAATATGCCAAAGCTAATAATCCCTACGTACATGATTTTGATGCGGAAAAAGAAAAATCCTATTTACTGTATATTGACATGAACAATCTGTACGGACTATCAATGATTGACTATTTACTATATGGCGGTTTTTGGTGGAGGATAAAATTGACAATTGGCAACACAAGAATAAAATTATCAATTGGCCCACGGATAGTGAATGTTTTTTTTTCTAGAAGTGGACTTAGAGTATCCAAATTATTTACACGAATACCATTATGATTTTCCGTGTGCTCCCACTAATGAAGTTCCACCAAATGGTAAATACACCAAATGCTACAATTGAATTTGAAAATGATTTCTATAAGTTATTAAATAATTCTGTATACGGAAAGACAATGGAGAATGTTCGAAAACGCATTGATATAAAATTAATTAACAATGAAAAAAGTGTAAAAAATTAGTAGCGCAAGATAAGATTCAAATTTGGGTAAAATTAGGAGATAATCTTTCATTATTCCATATGTTAAAAAATCTGTGACTCTAAATAAACCGATCTATGTAGGAGCTACAGTTTTGGAATTATCAAAATTAGCAATGTATGAATTCCATTACAATATAATGAAACCTCGATATGGAGATAAGATTAGTATTACCTACATGGATACTGACTCTTTCATTTACTACATTAAAACCGATGATATTTATAAAGATATAAAGGACATGAACGAATATTTTGATACATCTAATTATGCGGAAAATGATGCTTTACATAACACAAAAAATAAACACGTTTTGGGTAAAATGAAAGACGAGTTAAGTGGAGTTCCTATCATTGAACATGTTGGTTTACGAGCAAAAAATTATGCAATAAAAACTGATGAAAATAAAGAATTAAAAAAGTGTAAAGGGATCAAGAAAAATGTAGTTAAAGAACAAATTACGTTTGACGATTATAAATCATGTCTATTTCAAAACGAATCGATTCATAAAACACAATTTAAAATTAAAAGCAAATATCACAATTTAACAAAAATCAGGTAACAAAATTAGCGCTAGATCCGTATGATGACAAGAGAAAAATTTTAAATTGTAATATATATACTGTTCCTTGGGGGTATCATAATAAAGATTTAACATGTGAGATTTGTATATTGTAAATATGATAATTTAGTTTTTGTATATATTAGTATTGATAAACAAAAAATATGTCACAATCAGTTTGAGAACAAATAGTTGCAGAATTACATAAAGGTGCAAGACGAAACTATCCTCGAATACCCGTTATAACGAAAGGAATTCATGATTTATGGCAAGCTGATTTAGTTGAAATGAATAGTGGAAAATTGAAAGGTCTAGCAAACATTAATCGAAATTTCAAATATTTATTAACTGTGATAGATACATTCTTTAAATATGCTTGGGCTATTCCTGTGAAAAATAAAACTGGGAAAGAAATTACACAAGCATTTATAACAGTACTGAGAAAAGCAAACAAAAGCCCAAAATTTTTACAAACTGACAGGGGTCGAGAATTTTATAATTCAGAGTTTCAGAAGGCGATGAACCAAAATTACATTAAATATTATTCCACGTACAGTGATGTGAAAGCAAGTATTATTGAAAGATTTAGTAGATCATTACGTAATTTAATGTGGAGACAATTTACACTGCAGATAAAATTATAAATGGATTGGCTTTCTGCCGGAATTACTACATAAATATAATAATACTATTCATTCCACTATTAAAATGAAACCTATCGACGCTATTAAAAAAGAAAATGAAAAACATCCATTGACAAACATCTATTGCAAAAAGTTTTCTGTGATAAAAAGAAAAAGTAAATTTAAGATAGGTGAATATGTAAGAATTAGTAAACTTAAGCGTCCTGGTTTTGATAGAGGTTTTACACGCAATTGGAGTACAGAAGTTTTTCGAATTGCTAAAGTTTTCTTCACTAATCCTTCAACATATCACTTAGTAGACTCAAATAATAAACCTATTGAAGGAAGATTTTACGGACACGAATTACAGTTAACGAAATTTCCAAAAACATATTTAATTGAAAAAGTTTTGCGAAAGAAAAATAATAAGGCCTATGTGAAATGGTTAGGTCTGCCAAAAAGAGAAAATTCTTGGATTGATTTAAAGCATACTATATTGTAAAAAAAAGAAAAGAAGAATTTATAGATGAAGCATGTCGTCACAAGTATTTCTTGTAGATTTTATAATTTCAAAAGGTGAATTTTATATTTTAAATTCTAGCAACTAAATTTTCGTTGCTTAGTTAAATTGTCATCATCATCACGAGGTCTATCAGTATCGCAAGTAAAAAGTATATTAAATCAAATTTGTTCTTCAACAAACGCTATGTTTTTATGTAAAGGAGAAAAGAAAGCAAAATATTTCAAAACGCTATTTAAAATAAATGTGATATATCTGTAAAAGAGATGGAATGGAACATTCCTTTTACATGTATGGTAGCAGGTCCTACAGGCTGTCGAAAATCATATTTTGTTAAAACATTTCTTGACCATTATAGTAAGTTATTTAAAAATATTGTATGGTGTTATGGTAAATGGCAACCATTGTATGATACTGTTTCAGACTGCACGTTTAAAGAAGGTTTACCTTAAAATAATGAATTTCAAACACACAAAGGTCCACATCTTGTCATTATTGATGATTTAATGCGTGAGTATGACCATCGGATTGTAGAAATTTTTACTAAGGATAGCCATCATAGAAATATAAGTGTAATATTTATAACACAGAATATTTTTCATCAACAAAAAGGAATGCGGGATATTTCGTTACATTGTCATTATATTGTTTTTTTTAAATCCTAGAGACCAAGCTCAAATTAATTATCTCGCACGACAATTGTATCCAGGTAATACAAAATTTATTCAAGAAGCATATCAAGATGCAACTCGAATTGCACATGGTTATTTACTTTTTGATTTAAAACAAAATACTCCTGATGAGCAGCGAGTTCAAACTAATATCTTTCCAACAGATTCTTTTAATTATGTTTATGTGCCTGTAAAAAATAATTGCAATATGGTTTATATTCTAACAACTATTTGTGCTTTAATAGCCGTAAAAAATGATTAGTAAGGAAAATGCACATTTGTTAAAACTTTTAACAAAGTCAAAACCGAAAACACGTAAGGCAATTTTACAAAATGCAGATCCTGATTTAATTCGCTCTATTTGTGAATGTTCCTATAACGTATTACAGGGAAATGTTCCATTAAATAAAACAGAGATAAACAAGCTAAAAAATATAAAAAGGAACTGAGATATTTGGTGAAAAAAGGTCCGTCATTAAAACAAAAGAAAAAACGAATAGTTATTAAAAAAAGGTGGTTTTCTTGCTGCATTGCTTGCACCCATTTTAGGAGGTATACTATCTAGTTTAATTAAATAATTATGCAAAACGCACAAAAACTTATTTTAATCTCACCAGAAAAATTACATCATTATCAAACGATATCTAATCTTGATGATGAAATGAAAGAAATTTTAAATAATAAAAGTTTAAATGCAGAAGAAAAATGGATAAGATAGAGAGAAGTCTTACAAAAATATTTAACGGGTATAAAGGTACAGCATATCAAGAAGATTATGGCATTGGTAGTTTACTAGGAGGTTTATTTCGTACTGTATTTCCTTTATTAAAACAAGGTGGAAAAACTGTTGGTAAAGAGTTGATACGTACAGGAATTAATGTAGCAGGAGATGTACTAGACAATAATAGACCTGTTGAAGAGTCTTTGCAAAATCGGTGGCAAGAAGCTAAAACAAATTTAAAAAATAAAGCTCAAAATAAATTAAATCAGGTGTTGGAAGGATCTGGAAGAAAAAGAAAGGAAGTTCATTTTAGTGGTGGTGGTGGTGTGAAGCGGATAAAAAGATCCAAAGATATTCTTGATTGATTGAATATGGAGCAAAGTGATAGTTTTTATCTCACACTTCCTAGCAATAGTTCTATGAAATATTTTCCTCAAAATACTCTTGCTTGTTATACAATTAAATTATATCATCCTATTGTACTGGAGAAGGGAGTGTGGGAAACAGGTGTTGTTGAAGTACATTATACAAGTTCATTTCAGAATGTTTCCAAATATACAAATAATATATATTACCGTATCATGAATACAAAAAACTGGAACATAACTCAAATTTTACCAGGCCACTATTATCATGTTGATGATATTCTATCTCAAATTAATCATAAAAGTGATATATTAAATTTACAATTAAAAGTCAAAGCATCTGTAAAACGAATTGAGGTTAATTGAGTAATAAAGGATCAAGAGAAGCATATAGAAGTACGCCTATCTCCTGAACTAGCCAGAATACTAGGTTTTGATCATATTCAACAGGAAAATATAGCAGTTATTCATCATGCTCGTTAGCCACCTGATTTACAAAAAGCACTACCTACACTTATGCATATTTACAGTGATTTTGAAGAACCACAAATGGTAGGTGACACCATAGCTCCATTGTTACGTATTATAAATACAAATGTTACAGAGCATGGTATTAATAATGTACATATTTTTGATAATCCTCATTATGTGCCAGTGCAACTAAACAATTTGATCAAATTATTATTGATTTAAGAGACAGTATAGGTAATCCACTTCCTTTCCAAGATGGCAGTGTGTGTGTAAAATTACATTTTCGTAGACGTAATACGGTATTGTAAATTTTACCATGTGTGAATATTAATAGTAGGAAAAATGCAGTGTGTGTGTATGAAATCAGAATTAGATTTATTTGCTGGTTTACCCACTCAAACCAGTATTATAGGTAATAAAATAGTTCCATATAAACCTGTGGCTTCGATATCTGATAATGCACCAATAGAATTTGTAGTCCCCGGTCATAGGGATGACTATATTGACTTACCGCATACAATGTTATGTATTAAAGGTAAAATTACTAAATCAGATGGTTCTAATTTAACTTCTGCCGATAAGAAAATCGGCCCTGTAAATTATTTTCTCAATGCAATGTTCAGTGAAGTGCAATTATATTTAAATAATCAACTTATTTCCTACTCTTCACATACATATCCATATCGATCGTATATTGAAAAACTACTAAATTATAATGCTGAAGCTAAAACAACGCATATTCAAACATCAATGTGGTTTAAAGATACTGCAGGGCATATAGACAGTGCGGCCGATAGTAATGTAGGATTTAAACAACGTTTTCTTCTCACTGCTTTAAGTCAGCCATTTGAATTATTGGGTTATATTCATGCTGATATTTTCAATCAGGAGAAATTTTTACTGAATGGTGTACAACTGCGTATTAAACTAATTCCAGCTAAACATGCATTTTGTCTAATGGGCTGATGGAAAAGTTGTAATTACAGATGCAACATTGCTTGTGAAAAAGATTGATGTATCACCAGCAGTTAAAATAGCACAAAATAAAGTATTACAAAATCCTAAATTTAGAATAAAATATCCTATAACAAAATGCAGGTGAAGACAGCAACTCCGCCACAAGGAATTATGGACAGTACACTTCCAGATCTGTTCTCAGGCATAGTGCCTAACGTATTATTATTGGTTTTGTTACTAATACTGCTTTCAATGGTACTTATCAAACAAATTCATTCAATTTTCAACATTTTAGTATGACGTTTTTTACACTGTATGTTGATGGAACGCCAGTCCCATTCAAACCATTACAACCGGATTTTAATAATAATCTATATGTACAAGCATATTCTACGTTATTTACAGGTTCAGGTATTTAATATTCTAATCAAGGTAATGATATTTCACGTGCTGAATATCCTAATGGTTATACTCTATTGGTGTTTGATTTAACTCCTGATTCAAGCGCAAGTGCTGCATTTCATACTAGTCCACAACGGCAAGGAAGTGTACGTTTAGAGGTTCATTTTAAAGAAGCACTACCATCTCCTGTAACAGCAATTATTTATGGTGAATTCTATTCAGAATTAGAAATTGATTTCCGGAGAAAAATATATATTAATTAAAAAAATGTTAAATACAATTGAACTTTATGAAGCATTACAACAAAATTTACCTAACGATCATTTTATTGGTGTATATGCTGCTGATGAGTTACCTTTGTTTATTCATACATTTCCAGCCGCCATAATTATAAATACTGATTCTAGTGATAAGTGTGGTGAACATTGGGTTGCTGTTTATATATCTAATATGTGTGTGGGAGGGTATTTCGATAGCTATGGTATACCTCCCTATATACAACATCATATAAGGTTTTTAAAACGAAACTGTCTGTATTATACATGGAATAATAGACGTATTAAAGGTGATTTATCTCAATTTTGTGGACATTACTGTTCTCTATATCTAGCATGTCGTGCATCTGGTTATTCACTGCACGATTTCTTAAACAAATTCTCACTTACCACTATTGATGCTAATGATATTATGCTTTATTCATTTATGAGAGTATGATGATGTTATTTTTTTAAACTCCGCCATTGCCGGTCCCAAGCCCTGGATGAGAAAGGAAAATTGTTGGGGGTGTTGCTACACCCGTAAAAGAAAATAATCTCTGTTATGTTCAAATAGATTTTAGAACAATCGAATGTATTATCTGTTATGTTCAAATAGGGGTTGAAAAATGAGCCATCTCTTTTACTAGTTCTGATATGTTACATATTCTCTGCCTTGTTTCGTAATTAAAATAGGGGTTGGAAAAGGGAACGAATCTTATGTATTCTCCGCTCTGCTGTGTGTTCACTACCCCTAGGGGTTGGAAACTAGTTCACCAATTTTCGTAGTCTCTGTCTGATGCGCTAAACGAAATCAGTGCTATGTTAAAATAGGGGTGGAACGAGTACACCCTCTTTATTGTCTTAGTTAAAAGAGGGGTTGGATTAGTTTTATGTATTCTCTGCTAAGTTCAAATAGGGGTGGAAAAATAGGCCAACTGCTATGTTAGATTAAAATAGGGGTATGAAAAAATGAGAGAATGAGTACACCCTTTAAAATGGACTATGTTTAATCTTCGCTATCTGCTGTGTGTTCGTAATGTGCTCATCAAAGAGAACGAGTCCACCCCTGCTATGTGTTCTTAGTCTCAGTGTAATTTCTGCTATGTTAAAATAAGGGTTGAAAAAATATGCTCATAAAAGAGAATGAATACATCCTTGTTATGTTACGTACTCTTATGTGTTATCTGCTCTTCTATGTGTTCGTAATTTCTGCTATGTTAAAATAGGGGTTAGAAAAGAGAATGAATAAACCCCTTCTATGTTTCATATCTGATCTTCTGTTATGATGTTCTGGTATGTGTTCGTAGGGGTTGGAAAATATGCTCATAAAAGAGAACGTGTCCACCCTTAAAATGGAGGTTGTTGTATATTACGTAGTCTTATGCTCTGCTATGTGCTCATAGTCTCAGTGTAATTTCTGCTATGTTAAAACAGGGTTTGGAAAATAAGCCATGCTCTTTTATTAGCTGTGCTATGTATATCTGTTCTGCTGTGTGTTCATAGTCTCCATGTATTCTCTGCTATGATAAAATAGGGGTTGAAAAATGTGCTCATAAAAGAGAATGAATACACCCTTGTTATGTTACGTACTCTTATGTGTTATCTGCTCTTCTATGTGTTCGTAAGGGTTAGAAAAGAGAATGAATACACCCCTTCTATGTTTCATATTCTTATCTGTTATCTGATCTTCTGTTATGTTACGTAGTCTGATGTTCGTAGAGGTAGGAAAATATGCTCATAAAAGGGAACGAGTTCACCCCTAAAATATGCTCATAAAAGAGAACGAGTACACCCCCTAAAAGTGTTCATAAAAGGGAACAAATTTACCCCTAAAATTGAGGTCGTAAAAGACCGTGGGTTCACGATGTAAGGTGTTCAATTTCCCAGAGTCTCCTGAGTTGTCCAATGCTGGCCAATGCTGAGCCAGATCGATCCATTTTCTACTACTTCCCTACATGCAGATTATGTTATCTCACGCTTCCTCTTTGCAGGATTTACTGTGAAACTACCTGTAATCCAATAAATTCAGGTTAACTCCAATATGCTTGTGTTTCTTCGAATGTTTTACTATATTTTCATTAATATTAGGGTTATTTACTAAAGAGATTAGTCATGTTAATTGACCGTATTGGTACATAATGAACATTCAGAATGTATAATCACATATATTGTTCACAGTCGATTTTTTTCGTTGACTCATTCAATATACACTGCCATTACAATTGATATTCGCGATGAGCGTTCTTGTGGTTTCGAACTAAATTGTATTATTTCCCATACATACGTTAGTTCTCACTAAAATATTAATTCCATAAGCTACACTAACTCAAAAGATGATTTGTTCAATACATTTCGCCACAACGTCAAGGATTGTCAATTTTTATACGGATTTTCTTCAGTATCGTCCCAAACTCTTCCTAATTTTCTTCATGGCGCTGCGTGAATGCTAATCTTCGCGCTTTTAGGACAAAGCGTCTGTCTTCCTACGCCTATTAATCACGAAGAACAACACCAAAATATTGAGAGAAAATATTACTTTATATTTAATATACACACTAATGAGTTTTATTTGTGTTTTCCATTATAATAAGGCAATTAAAATATCAAAAACAGTAGAAACGAACGTCGATGACGACTAGTATTACTGAACTAGTTCTTCAAAGAATAACGGACACTTCACAGCCCATTGTCTTCTGTGCACGTAATGCAAGTCACCACGGCAGTGTTGCTAACAGGTTGAAAAAGACAGAACCATAATATAAGGTTTCCGTTAGGGTATTGTGCAAAGAGCCTTATTCCACTTCAGATGGTTCTGACTGGGAAATTTAAACAAATGGAATGGGGTGAGGGAGGACACGCTCACCAATGATGCGCGGGAGTGACGATGATCTTCTTCGAAGGTTATCAGAATCCTGGAATCTTGAGATATTCCTCTTCCAAAATCATTTTTCTGATGATTATTCCTCCTTTTTGCAATATTAATTCTTGGTATGTTATCTTTCACTAACACTTCACACAAACGTAGATGGGCTATTGATTGTTATGGGCTATTCATTTTAAGTGGGCTTTTTTATACAAGTACAAGATAATAACACAATATTTTGACACAAATTGAATAACATATTTATCATATATTATATTTTCATTTTATATAACCTATATATGAATTTCATATTATGTTTATTCATATTAAATGACCTATATAGCTCGTACACCATTATATAAATCATAAAATTTCGCCCTTCCTCTTTTGTATTTGCAAGTGTCTGACTCGTGTTATTATATCTTAAACTAAATATTTTTATCATATTACACTAAACATATTTAATTTTCAACATTTTAAAGAAAATGAAATATGACATACAAACTAAGTATTTTTATGTGCCGATGCACTTACCCATAGCTAACTTTCAAAATAACCTTCAATGAAACATTATTTTCATTATTTAAATATTTAAAATACAGCATTAAAACGACATAATATCAACTTATTAGTTAACATCAAATATAATGCAATAATACAGTAACATGAAAATACGAAATAAATTTTCTTATTAGTAAATAAATTTTCAAAATACATTACATACTTTATTTTCAACATAGCATTGAATAATATACTTTTGTCGAGATTTATTAAAGTTTATCGGCGCATTCAAGATTCACAGATAAATTTTTACAATATAATAATTCAGTTGTGCTTCTCTCTGACTACTCGACAGGGCCTGCCTTGCTAAATTTTGAAGATACATACCCACAATAAATCATTCGTTTTCCTCTCCAGAGATGAGGACGGAAGATAGAACATAAGGTTAAAACCTAAAATAATAAAGAATGGGACTTACCAAAATTGCTTACTCAAAGCTTTAAAAAATATTGTATTACCCAAAATATATGGGGGGAACCTCATCTCAATGACTTTGCATATATCTTTACTGGTTTTTCCATTACTTTGGAAAGGAAAATATCAACGGCCATCTGGAAGTCGCATCGCTGTACACAGACGCCTGCTTACATCATATCAAACAACTTTTTTTTACATTCCTTGAACTCGCTCATTCAATAACACATAAGGATTTTGTAAATTTACCAACGCAAATTCCAATGCATCGGATGAACATAGATTTTTACAGTACAGAATATTCAAATATTTATCAACATTTAATAATTTTTCTTGAATTTCGTTTATCCGTTTGTTATTACTTCTTGACTGAACCTTTTGAGACGAACATACAGGTACTGTGGTTAATGCATTGCAAAGAACAGTTTCAACACTACTTTCCAAATCTGTATTTTTAAACTAACTTGCAATTACTTCATGATACTTTTCAGAACTGTGTTTTACAGCTAAATCTAACCAAATCTTTCGAGTTTGTTTCGTAGGTTTTCATACCTTAAGTCGGTCTACGGAATGCGATCAAATAGATTTGTCAGTTAAAGGATCTAACAATTTAAAAATTTTCTCAAATTCTTATACGGCTCTAAAAAGAAACTTTAAGTCCTTTTTTTTGTAATTTTCGGAAATTTTAAATATTGCTAAGGTCAAAATTCCAAAATGTACACAGTCCGGTTTTGTTGCAAACATATATTTTTATCCAATTCCCATTCTTAGTATCTCTAGCGCAATAAGAATTTTGAATTTCATTCCGAAACATTTAATAAACATGTCTTCGCAATTAACTGTGTGGTTTCTGCAACAAATATTTACTTTGATAAACACTGACTTTCAATACGCATATGATTTTTCACCGTCAATAATGATGACATAAAATTGTATACTAGCAGAAATTTTAACTTTTGACTTACCACATTGCTTTACAAAGTTGCGATTCCCACGTATTTTGTAATTTCGTTCACCGTATTTCTTTCCTTTCGAAATTTTATTGCAGGAAATTTTCTGCCTGATTTTGAATGAAACACTGCATTTACTTTTCTGATCGAACTGGTATTTCATTTTCCCTGAATGATTACACATTGGTACTGTAACCAGATATTTCAACCTTCTAGCACCAGTTCGTTTGATTAACATAGCTTTAGCTTTTCTGTTACATTTGTTTTGAATTTTCGACGCTTTGCTACAACACGGTTTTTTCACCTGATTATTACATCTTTCACAGACACCATCATGATTTTTAGCGAAAAATTTCAACATATAGTTTCCTTCCGCATTAACTTTTAACTTTTCAAACAACTTATGACACTTACTAGATACTGTCTTTTTACTTTGCTATTCTCTTACCTTTTCTGACTGTGGTTTCTCTATGACAATTACATTGCTCTTTTCGTTAGTGCTAGCGACTATGAGATTGTCTTTGCGCTCACCTTGACTTTTCTTAAAATTTCTACGAACAAATTTTGGTATTCCTTCAAAAGATCGCAAAATTCTGTGCATGCTTCTTATTTTTCGTTCTAGTTTACACAATTTTGTTTTTACAGTGCTTATATTTACCGCTCCGTGACCAATTTTTGTACTTCCTAACAAATTTATTCAAAGTGTATTCCAGCCTACCAAAACTATTTTGACAAATTTCAAATTGTTTGCTTTAAGATATTTCTCGAACGTTATTCTCATTATTGCTACATGTGCCTGAACTTATTTCATCATTCGTTACACAAACTTGGGTACATAGAAAACAATAAAAAGTTATGCGCTTGAAGTTCGTAACACGTACATTCGTTACTAACGAGTTGGAACTGTTACTGCTGTTTTGCCTATAATCTATGTGAACCATAACTATGTTCACGAAGTACGAATAAATGTCATTACTTGGAATACATGCTAACCTATCTGCTTCTAACGTTCTATGGACGCATTCAAGCTTCATTAAATTCAGAATGTAACTAATAAATAAAGAGGGGCCCTTTTTTAGTATTACTACATTAGTACAATTGCACGCACAAAACCTATCAGTGCACATTTCTCCATTACATGACAAATGCTTTATGTTCAACACATCTATCTGCTGCTTAAACATAGAACAAACAGTAGGCCTACATGACATAAGTTTGGCTTACTGAACTTCTATCTTTGGTTGACACTGGCTGACTACTCATTTGTTTAACAGTGCAAGCGCTAACAACAACTGGATCATGTACAACTTTGTGGCACCCTTGTTCTTCATCTGCACGACTAAAATTTTCAATTGGCGCTTCGATCGATTCATTTTTTTCGTTCTTATGTATTCTTTCATATTTATCCCCAAATTCTTTCTTTACTAATATTTAATTGTGCCTCGAGTTTATCGTCAATTTGTTTTCTTGTTGCTTCAGAAATTTCAACCATTTTATTTTCTAAAAATTCGCGTACATTATTAGTTTGTTCACTAACTTCAACTATTTTGCTTTCTAAAGATTCACAAACTTTTTCTATTTTGCGTACTAGAGATTCATTGACTTCTTCTATTTTGTTTTCTAGAGATTCGCGTACATTATTATTTTGTCCAACGAGTAAAACTTGCATTTCATCTTCACTTGCTTTAGTTGCGTCCAACACTAACTTAACATTACTTTCATCCATTTTGTATGCCTAAAAAATTCTAGACACGAGTCAGACTTATCTTTTATATTTACGTTACTGAACATAAATCACCACTCTCAATTATCGGTGCAGGAATTCTGTCCCTGTTCGGGCGCTATTCTTATAACCCGACTTTGTTCGATTCTCATACGTTTCTGTCCGGGAAGCGATTCTTATAACAATAAGTAGGTTCAATGTTTGCTTGTTCCTTTTCGAGAAAGCCATTCTTATGACCAGCCGGGTTCGGTTTCACCATGTTCGGGGTGTCAATTTCACGTCTTGAAGGGGTCTTAGTGCTTAGAACAAACAAGTACTTCACTCTGCAGGTGGTATGGTTAGAGTAAAAATCATGCAAGCCTCCTAATTAAATCACAAACCAAAACAAATTCAAGCTAAGGTTGCACTCGCGCGTACCCACCATCCTTGGCACATCAATCTTTATACTTACAGAGTGTACACAAATACCTGTACATAATACAAACAATTCCTGTAATGATTCATGCAAGATACACGGAAAGGATAACTGGAAACAATACAAATACATAAGATAAATTTTATTTGATCAAAAGTAATTCACATACTATATTTACTTACGTGCACCCTTTTTAAATATATTTCTTTTGATAAACTTGTTTCGATTTATTTTTAAAACCTTTTAGCCCATATTTATATATGTATAGTAAAAAAATATAAAAATGACGAAAGATTAATTGAAAATGCTATATATTATTGCTGGCTTATTTTAAGATTGGTGATATACTACCACTTAGAACACGTTGGTTCAGTGAATACATCACTGCACTAAACTTCAATTACAGGGGATTCAAGGGGGAACTTGCAGTAATTCTCTTTAGAAGGATTTCTTGCAGTTTTGTCTTCTTAATGCGGCGATTACGAATTCATCCCTACATGCAGATTATGTTGTCTCACGCTTTCTCTTTGCAGGATTTTCTCTGAAATTACCTGTAATCCAATATTCAGATTAACTCCAATATGCTTGTGTTTCTGCGAATGTTTTACTATACTTTCATTAATATTAGGGTTATTTACTAAAGAGATTAGTTATGTTAATTGACCGTATTGGTACATAATGAACATTCAGAATGTATAATCACATATATTGTTCACACTCCATTTTTTTCGTTGACTCATTCATTATACACTGCCATTACAATTGATATACACGATAAGCGTTCTTGTGGTTTCGAACTAAATTGTATTATTTCCCATACATACGTTAGTTCTCACTAAAATATTCCCAGAAAGAATGCTTGCTTTCCGCAAGCTTGCCTGTTGCTTTTATTTGATTTTATTTCGCTTTGGCTTATACACAAAAGCTTATTTCTGTTTAGCGCAAGCTGTAGTGCGGGCAACCCATGCTTCACTTGCGAGACGCTTTTCTCATCTCTTCATAAGACTATTATCTGTCAAATACGTAGGTGCACCAGCTTTCTACTCATATGTGCTACTATTGCTAATTGGCCAAATGTGTACCTCAAACTGAGGATTTATGATTGAAAAACAAAATATAATAATTTACAGGACACAATCGGGAAGAATTGACACAAGTCGGGAAAAAGGTCAAAATCAAGAAAAAGGCAAAGTCAAAGTCGGGAAAGGAGTTCAGACGGGGAAAGAGGGCGAAAGCCAAGGTGAACAGGGCAAAAAAGTAGAGGAAAGTGCTTTTCTTTAGATTGAAGTTAAAAGCCAGCGAGCGTTCGATTTTCAGTTGTTCTCAAAAACCAGGTGACGCTGATCTCTTAACTTTCCGCGACAAGATAGTATTCGCGTTGTTAGCGTCTTTCTAGCATCTCATTGAATAAAGGAGAAACGTAATTATTTTTTTAAAATCGTGCCGTCTAGTATTCTATTCCCACGTACCTATAATGTAACTCTTTGTTTTTTTTTATATTTCGGTAACCATGAGGCATAACGAATTGTAGTATTTCTGTATAGAGCATAAATATTAATATAGATGGCAGCGGATTTGAGCCTACTTACTTTGCGAAAGAATACAGAATTGTTGCAGATATTTTAATATTAACTTAAAGTTTAAATCACAGTATGAACTTCACTTGAACGTTTTTAAAGTGTAAACATTTTTCTGCGTTTGTATAAAAAGAGGTAGAAATTTCAAGTACTTGCGGCTAACATATCAAGATATTGGATATTAGTAAGACGCAACGGCGCATTTTTTATCGCAATAAAACCGTTACAATTATGTTTATTTTAATGCTTTGTATAAGGAGATGGGAGCCGTGGGTGTTTATACGGCTGTGTATTTGCTTTAATAATTTGGAAGGTGAGGAAAAATATATTTTGGCATAGATTTAGTTAGACGGTCGATATATAGGATTCCTTACTGCTTTGTTTTATCTAAATTCACTTACCGCAAGCTTTCATATGGCTTGTTTGGCGTGTCTTTCGCTTGCGATAAGCTTAATAAAGCTTGCCATTAATGAGTTACGCTTATACTTGGCTTGCGTTTGTGATAATTTGACTTGCGTTCCACTTGTGTAGACAAGCTTGCCGCAAGCCTTGCCCTAATGTAACTAACTAGCTTGCCACAAGCTTGCAGCAAGCTAATTGTCTTGTTTTAGAGCTTGCGGCAAGCTAATTGACCTGCAACAACATGTTTGGGCAAACTTGCAGCAAGTTTGAATTGCTGTCTGGGTTAATTCCATGAACTATACTAACTCAAAAGATTATTTATTCAATACATTTCGCCACAACGTCAAGGATTATCATTTTTTGCGGGTTTTCTTCCGTATCGTCCCAAACGCTTCCTAATTTTCTTCATGGCGCCGCGTGAATGCTAATCTTCGCGCTTTTAGGACAAAGCGACTGCCTTCCTACGTCTATTAGTCACGAAGAACAACACCAAAATATTGAGGGAAAATATGCCTTTATATGTAATATACAAACTAATGAGTTTTATATGTGTTTCCCATTAAAATAAAGCAATTAAAATATCAAAAACAATAGAAACGAACGTCGATGACGTCTAGTATTACTGCACTAGTTTTTCAAAGAATCACGGCCACTTCATAGCCCATTGTCTTCTGAGCACGTAATGCAAGTCACCACGGCAAAGCGTTGCCAACAGGTTGAAAAAGACAGCACCATATTATAAGGTTTCCCTCAACGTCTTGTGCAAAGATTTTTATTTCACTTCAGACGAGGCTGACTGTTGAATTTAAACGAATGGAATGGGGGTGAGGGAGAACACACGCTCACAACGTTAGTTGCCCTTAGGTTTGGACAGTTTTCCTTAGCTTTTAAAATAGTTTCTTACGTGATTACTGATATATGCTTCGATATGTATTAAATTGAATAAAAACCCACTACTTCAAACAACGTTTACACATTGTTCTATATACAGTTTCCAAGAAAAACACTTCTTTGCCAGTTACAAAAACGAGCAGTTAACAAAATATCAATTTTCTTCATCGCGAAAGTGGTGCGACCAATTTTTAGTGTAGATTACCTAAAGTTTGTAGTCTAATGCCTTATTTTATTAGTAGTCTTTAGCTATGGGCTATTACCTAATCTACTAGGTAGATGACACAGATGGTCATCCTCCCTCATTTTGCCCTCATGAGGGCCGCCCTCACCCTCACCGCACCCTCATTTTAGTAGTTGAGGGTGGGGGCAATAAAGTGATTGAAGGTGAGTGTGATGGAGGGTGAGGGTGTCAGTTGAGGGTGAGGGCGAAAATTGAGGGTGAGGGTAAGGGTTCATAAAATTAATTATCTTGCAATTCTTCATTTCTGGAAAATATGTTAGAATATGTAATGTTGCTTTTTTTCTTAGAATTACTCGTCGTTCACAGAAAATCGTCATATCGATATTCCATCAGTTTCATACGCTTTTCATGCGCGAAGACAAGATGTTTTTCATAGTTTCACTTTATAGAAATAATAATTACGAAATATATAAAAATATCTACTGCAAGTTTTTGGCTACCGAAAATTTCAAAGTTTAACGAAAGTAACCCATTAAAAATACTAGAATTTCTCAGGAAATATTTTTTTCATATATTCGTTCAGAGGAGAAACTATTAAATATTCATATATTCGTTCGTTCTGAAATTGTAACTAAAAAAAGTTTTGTTTCTTCTTCTAAGTAAGAGAAAAATGTATATAAGAAAAGTGCAAAGCTGCAAGCCGCAATAAATAACTTTATATTTAATTATCAAATAAAAAGATATTTGCTGCTTTTGGCTATATACCTACTTTTAGACTTCCAAACTACCATATGCATATGAAACGGAAGTCTTATAGATCGGCTGTGTCAGTGTGTGTGTCTGTCTGTGATTAGGTATCACATCAAAATCGGTAAGAGCTATTGACAAGCGGTTTTCGGGAATCGATCCAGCATCCCAATAATAGGTTGCATCTCCTTCAACAACCTCCTACTTAACAGGTACCCTCAAATCATCTTGGCAGTCAATCCGTTATACCGGAAGTGGTAGAAATCGGAAATTTCCGGTTTCAAATTAAAGACCACGAGTAAAAAACGGTAATAGCGATCGGCAAACGGTTTTCGGAAATAGGTGGATGTGAAAGGAACCACCTCAACTCCTGCACTTCTACTAAAACTGGAAGTGTTAGGATCCACTACTACTTCAGGTTTCAATATTTATTTTCATAAACATAAAAGGGTAAGAGCTATCGACAAACGGTCTTCGGGAATCAATTCTGCATTGCCAGAATAGGTTCCATCTTTTTCAATAATCTTACTTAAACGGGAAGTGGTAGAAGTCGACCATACCCACACAGCAACGAAATATTTTGAAAACATTTCTAACACGTACCATCATTTTCCTTCAGAAAATGTATCCTACTTCCCTTAAGGAAATATATTCCATATGTTGTTGAAAACATTTTCCAAATAATACTGAAAATATTTTCGCAATATACTCAAATATACTCAAAAACGTTGTAGAAATATTTTATACGCCGTTAGAAGTTTTCCAAAAAATGTTTTCTGTACTATTTCCACACATTACTGAAAATGTATTTGAAACGTTTTATACGATGTTAACGGAATGTTTTTTAAAATGTTTCGCATGGAATATTTTAAAATAATTTGCCAATAACACTGAAAATCATTTGCCTAAAATAAAGAAATCTTTTCAAAATATTTTTACAATGTATTGGGTACTTAGTCGAAATGTTTCTGATGATTTCTAATACATTTTTAACAAAAAATAATGTTCTGTAAAATAATAATTTTAAAATATTTTACACTCATACCAAAAAATATTTTCTATACATGACAAAAAATATTTGGTGAAAATTTTCCGTACATCACAGAAAATATTTACTGAACATTTTCTGTGCATGACAAAATATTTAGGGAATATTTTCTGTACATGACAAAATATTTAGAGAACATTTTCTGTACATGACAAAATATTTAGATAATATTTTCTGTACATGATAGAAAATATTCAGAGAATATAAGGTAGACATATCAAAAACATTTTCAAGTTATTTTCCTTGGTGTTTTGTAACAGTAGAAAATGTTTAGAAAATATTAAACTAGTTTCAGATATGAATTTTTGCTAAGAAAGAAAATATTTACGATTCATTTTTTAAATAGCAATTGATATGTTTTGATTTGTTATTTATGTAGCTTCAGAACGTACTTAAAATACTTTCTAACGAATTCTGGTTTTCAGATAGAATATTTTAAATTCTTTCTAAATATTTTTTCGTCATTACCACGATAACACCTACAGTTTGAAATTCATTTCTTTCTTCAATACTGAACAGTTTTCCAACTCTTGTAAGTTAAAATATCTGGATTGCATTTGTACAAATTGATGGGGTGGTGAAGTCTGTGTATGTTGGAACCGGTTTAGAACACACGGAAACTTCTATCATCACATAAATTTGTTGAAATAAATTCTAGTATTTTAACTTATAGGTTGAAGAAAGAAATGTATTTCAAACTGTCGGTGTTATGGTGGTAATGACGGAAAAATATTCAGAAAGAATTTAAAATATATCTCTTGCGAAAACCAGAAAATGTTAGAAAATACTTTAAATACGTTCTGAAACTACATACAATAACAAATCAAAAACATATCAATTGCTATTTGAAAAATAAATCGTAAATATTTTCTTTGTTAGCACAAATTCATCTGAAACTAGTTTAATATTTTCTTAACATTTGCTACTGCTACAAAACACCAAGAAAAGTAATTTGAAAATGTTTTTGATTTGTCTACCTTATATTCTATGAATATTTTCTATCATGTACAGAAAATATTTTCTAAATATTTTATCAGGTACCCGGGATCCCTTAATATTACAAGGCGACACCACAGGGGAACTGTGCAGTACAAGTGGAGAAAACTAAATTATCTCGGACACACATTCTATATCTATGCCAATATTCATTGAAAAATAATATGGAAAAACAATTACGATCAAAACAAATCACATGCATTTTGTGAAAAGTATTCTTAGTGGAACTAAAAAAAAAATGCTATAGTACAGTTTCTTACAGAAGTATTAAAAATATACGAAACTTACAAACACGTGTATATAATGAGTTTTTCTTATAAATAATCACTATAAAACGTGATCATATCACCATGACTCTTAACACAAGGACAACGTGGACCACTCACATGTCCACAGTCGACGTGTCTTAATTGTGCTCTTCGTTGTATGTTTTACACAACATTAAAACAGCTATTGTAGTGCGTAGAATAAATGACAGAGCACAAGGGAGACATTCAGGTTATCAACATGTGAGTGGTTCATGTCGTCCTTGTGTTGAAAGTCATGATGAAATAACTCGAGTATAAAGAAATCAGGTCTACTAAGCTAAAGTACATAATTACAAAAGGAAAGAAAATGCAAAACTGGACTAAGATTTGAACCTGTAACTTCAACTTACCGTGTCGATGCATTAACCACTATAAAAAAAATGCTATAGTACAGTTTCTTACAGAAGTATTAAAAATATACGAAACTTACAAACACGTGTATATAATGAGTTTTTCTTATAAATAATCACTATAAAACGTGATCATATCACCATGACTCTTAACACAAGGACAACGTGGACCACTCACATGTCCACAGTCGACGTGTCTTAATTGTGCTCTTCGTTGTATGTTTTACACAACATTAAAACAGCTATTGTAGTGCGTAGAATAAATGACAGAGCACAAGGGAGACATTCAGGTTATCAACATGTGAGTGGTTCATGTCGTCCTTGTGTTGAAAGTCATGATGAAATAACTCGAGTATAAAGAAATCAGGTCTACTAAGCTAAAGTACATAATTACAAAAGGAAAGAAAATGCAAAACTGGACTAAGATTTGAACCTGTAACTTCAACTTACCGTGTCGATGCATTAACCACTAGGCTATTCACTGTTTCCGAATAGTCATTCATTCTAACACTCCTGAAGTCAGTGCTCAAGCAACCAGACCGCATTGACTATACCGCAACTTGTGAAGTACTTGGGCAACCAGTGTCTATACTACAGAACACCCCTGGTGGTAAGATATATACATGATAAATGGGGAAAATAACTTACTTTATATCACGTAAATATTTAATGCGATATACAATCGATTATTTCTTTATCGTATATAATAGAGAAATTATCCTTAAAATGATCTAAATTCCACCATCCTACATTACTTATAAGGTCGCTCTTGGAGACACAACCCTGGTACTAATCTAGTGTGAAAATAACAATACACTTCAGTACTGCGCATGCGCAGCACACGCAAATTGCTTCCCTCGTCGTAAATGTGCATGTACAATTCTTTGAAAGCGTCATTACTTTTACGTCATAAACCAAACTGTAACAAGCCTTATAATTGGTTGAAAATTATAGCAGACGCGTTATGAATTCACTCCGGGCTGCGGGGAGCATTACGTGATGAAAGGATAATTTTAAGTAATTTTAAACATCTCTTTAATACACTTCCATTTTGGCACCTTGGTTTTATAGATAAGTTATAATCTTGAGTGAATTTTTAATAATGTAGTTCAAGTATAACATTCCCGGCAGCAAAATAAATTAATTTAGTGCTGATATTTGATTGAACTTCGGTAGTGCAACTTACGAATATGGGAGCATTGTATTAAAATCAGCAGGTAAAATATGTTACTTCGGAAGGGAAGGATAGTATTTAAAGAACTTGATTATGAAGGTGTGGAACATGTAAGTCATCTATGAAAGTAGATACAATGTGAAAGTAATATTGGTTTTAGTTTAATATCTCATGTGATATGTCCTTTAGGCTAAAAAGGACAGACATCGTTTAAAAAAAGTCGTTAAATGAAAACGGTAATAGTATACATGAGAACCTCCTGATCTGAGTTTCTTCTGTGTTCTATTACCACTTCTACATGAAATACCATAAATTTTCTACGTTGTGCAATAGTAAGGAGCAGGGTTGGCTGGTTTAAACCAAAATACAAAAAAATGTTCGTAAAAGTGTAAGTGTTTGTAAAATCTTGATGAACACACATTTGTGGGTTATCACGTTTCACTCCCGTATATTATTCGTATTATATTCAGACCTAAATTTCCCATTCATTACTCAAAAAGATTATACTACAGAAGCAACTTTTTTAAAAATAAGTTTATAAATGTTTATTTTGTGAATTGTTATGTAATTGCAATCGAAGAAAAATTCTAAATATTGTTTTGTTTCAATGTTTACTATTGATAAAATACATCGAAAATGCCGTACGTTGTGAGTGTGTGTGTGTGTGGGGGGGGGGTCATACAGACCCTACGAGAGGCATTTAGTGAAATATGTATTTTTGGTATCTATTTATGTATAAATGAGTCTGAGCCAAAGTGGACTCAAATAATTCGTATCTTTATTCACTTTTCTTATTGATATGCAGATTAAGTCGTTGTAGGGCCTATTTCTTTAATTTGGACCAATAAAAGTCATTGTTAACTAACTTGAACTAAATTAGTTCTTCTGTACTCCGTAGTACTTTGAAATTGTTCATATGTAATTCTGTGTAATGGTTTCACTTGTGCAACTGTTTATCTTTTTGTCCTTCTGAAATGACTCTTGACAGTTATATTAAGAAGCATGTCAAGATCAGTACAACGTATTTTTTTATCAGGATTCCTTCGTGAGTGAGTCGGCATGCATATCGCATTTGTGGCCAATTAGTCCTGGTTCCGAGTTCAAATGGAGGGCAATTTCTCTCGGATGTAACTCGAGAAGCGGTTTTTATTCCGCTTTAAGCTTATGTGACCCCTTCCAGCATAACCCGGTTGTTGCATAATAACATCAAGGCGAAACAAACTTATTTCTGTCCATACGTATATGATATGAATATATAGAGCAAATTATTTAAACCATAAAAACCTGGTTTATACCCCCCAAAAAAAACCTGGTTTAAACCAAAAAAACAGTTTTTTTTTGGTTTTTTAATAAAAACCATGGTTTTTGCCAACCCTGGTAAGAAGTATCAATATGCACAAGACATGCGATATGCGTTAAATTCCTTCCCCCCCCCCACACACACATAGTCATAGATAAAGTACAAGGGCACTACACATGCAGATATAAAGTACAGGTACGTTCTTTTTTATTTTCGTATCAGTCGATAAGTAAATAAAAGTCTCTTTGTTACCCCCTTTGTAAGATCGTACATACTCAATGAATAATCCCTAAAAGTATGAGCGTCCTGCTCCTTCGGGAACTGATGCAGCTTCATGTATACTATATCCGGGCTAGCTTTGGGGGGCCAATTTTTCGCCTACTTTGTTGCGATATTCTGTTCCAATTCGGTCGTTTTAGGGTTTCATACTTTTAATTAGGTCAGTATTGCCAAGCGAGCGTTAGTGAGTTAAGGCGGGTGAGAGCCCCGCAGGGCACGTTTTCTGTCTTCGTTACCATGAATTCATTTGTTTTTCCTCTATGTATTCAATGTATATATTTTGTATACTCTCTTTACGTTGTCTATTGCAACAAATGTTCAACGACAATAAAAATATTCTATTCCAGTTACCTTTAAAAAATTGTGTACTATAATTTCTTGACAGTTTGAACACTAATACTAATAGTTTTAGTAATAAGCTACATATTTATTGCTAGTATCGGCACCTATGGCCTTAAACCCGTCAAATGTATGAGGGATAACATCCCTCGGCGTCGCCGAGCTCACTATTCACGGAAAGTATTTTCTAAAATATAAAATTGTATATTTTACTTCAAACAGGCTATAAGCATAATCCATATATTAATTTGTTGTACAATTATCTCAAGCTAAGGTAAGGTTTCTTAATCATTCAGAATTTTATAAATGTCTTGTGTTGAAGGGTGGTGTATACCTTAACGCGAAAGCATCTAATTCATCCAAGGAAAGACCAAAATCTGATAAAAATCACTTTCAATGTGATCACCTTAGTTTTACCAACAATATACTAAGAAAAAGCTCAAAATCCCAGGAGTGTGTTTTTTCAGGTGGGTCCCACCCGAATAACCCCGCCGTTTTTTTTTTTTCGGGCTGGGCCTACTTGGGCAAACCGTGCTTAAAATAGGATAACGACGAGACCCGAAGGGCAGTATTGTTGGAATTCTCCCCAGCCACAAAATCCACAGTGGGTTTTATTGCAATAGGTTAAAAAAATTCTCCAAAAATATATTTTAAAGCATAGATTGAAATAATAACCTTAATGTGGTTATAATTAATTCGTTCGATCATTTTCTTAGAACGCGCCTAGTTTCAGAATTGCCTTAAAATATGTATTTATCAAGACATCACGACAATAGAATACAATTGAAAAAAGTTCGGGAATCATGCATAACTAATTCTATAAGATGTGTGGAGTGCTTCTGTTATGAAGACACATATAGAGATCACGTTCACATCTCCGATGTCTTCATAACAATCCTTGAAGGTGAATGCAATGTCTGCATTCCAAACATCAGAAGTCAATATTTTCTATTCGCTGATAGCCCGAGAAAAGTTATTTGAAGTTAACTCTAGTTCATTTTGGCTCATTACACGTCAAATCACGCAGAAAGAAAATCAGAAATGTCACCCACAGAGTCATATTTTAATGAAACTTCGTTTACTTGTTAACACTATTTCGGTTTGAAGACCTCTGAAATCTTCCTTCCGTTGTTTTAATAGTTTGTGGAGAAAGAGGATCAAAGTAGCAGAATTGCAGATTTCCGGATCGTTCTCGAGAGCTTCTAATATTGCATAGAGCATAATACAGAAAATCATACCCCAGTATGTAAGCAGTGTGTCACTTTAAGATTTTATCTTAAGTCCATGAAAGTCTGTAGATGTGGTAAAAAAGATATATCATCAAGGTTACCGTACATTAGGAGTGTAAAATGCACCCTTGCACCTCAAAATAGTTAACTTTTTGTATACAGTTCTCATTTCAGTTTGGCCGTTATTAAATCAGAAGTTTATCCATATCACGAGTCTTTTGGAATTCTACGAAAATCTTTTTCAGGGGTAAACTATGTTCCCAAAACTTTGCTTGGTTTAGTTTTCAGAGAACTTTAGTCTTCCTCTTAGCATATGCATGCTCACTGTGTGACGGAATGGCATGGAATTTTAAACGTGAGTACCCTCATTCTGTAAGTGAAACATTGAGATGCTCTTCACTTTTTTTTCTTTCTTTCTTCAGATACTTCAAAATAGATATATCGTGTTCACTGTTGCCAACTTTGTTCACATTTTACATGGAAAAATTTGCCGAGTTGGTTTCTGCACGTATCAGAC
The DNA here is from genome assembly GCF_964235325.1 of Thermobia domestica. Classification (NCBI taxonomy): domain Eukaryota; kingdom Metazoa; phylum Arthropoda; class Insecta; order Zygentoma; family Lepismatidae; genus Thermobia; species Thermobia domestica. The sequence continues at coordinate 163,473,300 of NC_137471.1, read as the reverse complement.
ATTTTGACTGCAAATATCCTTTACGAAGTCAATGTTTTTCCAAAGTCAACACCTATTGTACATTTCTCAAAGCTTTAGTGATTGGCTTTTTGTGACATGTAAATGGGTCATAAACAACTTGTGATAATGGTCATAAATTTGCAAGTAAATATGCCTTGTGATGTTTACATACACTTGTTAACAAATCAGAAGTGATTCAATTCCTGAAAGATAACACTTCTTTTCGGATGCACATACAGTAGAAATACAGTGTAATTTTATCAGCTCTGACATTCACTTTTAGTTTCCCTTCCTACACTGCACTGTTCAAATTTACTTCCTGACATCGTTGTAAGCCAGTGGTTCTCACTCTAATTCCTATCACGATCTCCATTTTATCACATCCTCTTGCCAGCGGCTCCCTTCTAATTTCTGGTTTGTAACAAGCTTGTGAGGGATTTTTAATATACCTATTGTAGAGATATTACGATATCCATCTTTTTCTATAATAGTAGAATCAATTTCGTGTACATAGTGGATACATAACTTCGCTAAAAGCGAATGCATTAAATTTGGTCAGTTCAATCATATAACAAATATCGAATCCGATCCGTCATACTGATTCGAAATCGAGGCCTTTTGGAAAATTCGTGACTCCCTTGATTTTGGGTCATATGATAAAGAAAATAAAGTGATTTCTAATTTTGGTTTTAAAAAAACTCGGATAGTTAAAAAACGTTACTGGGTATTTTTAATTATTTGATAATGTACGTCACGAAGATTGAACCGGGCATTGCCGCACTAGTGAAATCAATCATGCTCAGGTATTTCATTAGCTTTCAATTTTAATTGAGGTTTTATTGCGTTTGTATTTTTCTGGTATTTCGATATGTAGTTCTCATTAGTTTTATATCACACCTCTTTCATTTAAATTTATTTTTAAATAACTCTGCACCTGTTGAAAATATTTAGTAAATCTATTTTTTGTTGTTCTTAACAGTATGTATAAAAATTAAAATATGCCTCTCAGAACAAAATTCAAAGTAATATTTAAAAATATTTTCCGGTATTAGCTTCTGATTATATTTCTCTCTTGCTTAATTTCGCGACCCCCAGGTTGAGAAACCCTGTTTTAGGCTAACTTCTCACTTGGCAGTACGAAAGTACTATATTGCCGCCACCCCAAGTATCCAGTCTTAGGCACTGAGAATGACATGAACCCCTGCATACAAGCACAGCTGTAAACCGAACTGAACATTACTGTAAAATTGAGTAACATTTCAGACGGAGAAAGAATTTTATTTGTGTTTTCACAGAAACAACATTTTTCCATCTATATATTTAACCAAACAGCATATATTTGATACTATAGACACACACATCAACAAATATAGTAACTAAATGTAAGCTCCTCAAGTCATATAATACTTTGCATTATGACCGAAGCTTGTACTTCAGTTTGTGAGGTTGTTAAGTCAAGTTGATAGTTCTCCCTGCCGTACAGCCTTCATATTAGGTCATTTGACGGCAATATTTGTAGACTTGGAATAGTAATTAAATTTTAACATTAAATTCACTTTGGTTGTAATCTTGTTGATTTTACTTGGAATGAGTCTTTTGCGCGTGCAATTTTCTTATTAATATCGGTTGCGTGCAAATTCATGATATTCTGACTAGTATATTGTGGCTACAAATATGAATTTTTCTGCACGAAATCTGTTCCCCTTTCCTTGCATGCTCCTATTATTATATTGTCTTCAGCATTTACTGCAGATATACACAATAGGGTCTTATATTTGAATGCCTTTGATACATATAATAGTATCTGCATATTATCTCTACAGAACATATTACATATATAATGTTTATATTATATTGCCTAAAATATTTTATATCTCACTTAGCGTAATTATACTGGTTTGTAATCAATACTCACCCCCAATTGTGTAAGTAAACCCACGATTTTCCTATTTTATTGCTCAAAAATAACGAATGCCACGTCCAGTGTTCTTATATTAAAATCGGTAATTTTAGATGCGACCTTATATTAGTGCTCTACTTCAGTCTCTTTCTGTATATTTATTTAATGATAGAAATTGATAAATATTTGTAATAATTTATAATGGTAAGTTTTGCATTTACATTTTATAACCTCTTACAGAGGTAAAACTGTGCATTTTCCGTAGTTCATCTCAACAGAATCGCTACAACCCCATCTTTTCACTTCCCAAGTATGATCGTGGCCTTCTGTGTGTACACTGGAGAATGGTAAGGTGAAAATATCATGACAAACCAAATTACCTTTTTCTTGTTATGACTATGAGAATTTTTGAACAGTTAAATCGAGAAGTACTTCACATCAGTGGCGGCGGAAGATGAAAAACTTTGCCCGAGCTGGATTTTACAAATAGTTTTTTTTTTTTTTTTTTTTTTTCATCGGATATGAAGCAAAGTCCATCATACATTGTAATCCCTCCCCCTTTTCAATACATACTGTGTGAGATTTAACTTGTAGACTCTAGTGAATTACAGCAAAGAGAAGCTATTCTTAAAAAGTGACATTATCAAATTAGAATTGATCATTTTCACAATATATTCAGGATGAAAAATATTCATACACCAGTCGTCGCACTTAGTTGTCTGCATTTAAAGTTCAGTTAACTTTAAATATATCAGGGTTGGCAAAAACCATGGTTTTTGTTGAAAAACCAAAAAAAAAGTTTTTTTTTTTCGTTTAAACCCGGTTTTTTGGTTTAAATAATTTGCTCTATGTATTTATATTACATATGGACAGAAGTAAGTTCGTTTTACCTTGGTGTTATTATGCAACAACCGGGTTATGTTGGAAGGGGCCACATAAGCATAAAGCCTAGTCCAAACCGTTTCTCGACTTAAATCCGAAACAAATGGTCCTCCATTTGAACTCGAAACCGAGACTAATTGGTCACAAATGCGATATGTCTGCCAAATCACTCGCGAAGGACTCCTGATAAAATATGTTGTACTGATCTTTACATACTTTACATACTGTAACTGTTAAGAGTCATTTGAGGACAAAAAGATAAAGAGTTGCACAAGTAAAACCATTATACAGAATTACATATGGACAACTTCAAAACAGTGCAGAATACAGAAGAACTAATTAAGTCCAAGTTAGTTCACTACGACTTTTATTAGTCCAAGTTAAAGAAATACAACTACTTAATATGTATATCAGTAAGAAAAGTGAATAAAGATAAGAATTGAGCCCACTTCGACCCATTTGTACTTAAATAGATAGCAAAGATACTTCTGATTTCAGTAAATGCTTCTCGTGAGGTTAGTATGACCCCCCCCTCTCCAAAAAAAAGTACGGTATTTCGATGTATTTTGTCAATAGTAAACACTACCAAAACGAAACAATATTTAGATTTTTTTTTAATTGCAATTGCATAACAATAACAACAAACTATAAACAAATCACAAAAGAAGCATAATCTCTTCGAGTAATGAATGGGGAATTCAGGTCTGAATATAATACGAATAATATACGGGAGTGACAGGTGATAGCCCACAAATGTGTGTTCAAGATTTTACGAACACCTACAGTTTTACGATTTTTTTTTTAAACAGCTGGTTTAAACCAGCCAACACTGAAATGTATTATTTCTGTTGTTGCCATGGCAACGAGAGTTGGTCAGTTACCAACGATTCTGTGAATGATATACAATTCGCTTCTTTGATAATGTCACGTTTCGTTTGTTATAACTGATTGTCGAAGTTTGTACGAATTCTGGAGTGTAATTTTAGACGTACACCCAGTGGCATATTAGTGAGGAAGTTACTCAACATGTGAATTACTTCTCGATTTAATTCTTCATAAGGTGAACCCCCATGAAGCTCCCAGAACCAAAAGTGAATGAAATATAACAGGCAGTCCCCCCTCCTTTAGTTTAACGTCTGGAAATGTTTCCACGTTTCTTGATATTTCCTATTATTTTTCAAATCATCGATAAGTTGTGTTGTTGTTCTTCTTCCCTTCTTTAGCTATATTAAGAAAGCAATTTCTTCACAAAAATCGTCCTATTCTTTCTAGCTCGTGTTAAAATATTTTCGTTTGTTAGTTTCCGTTTTATCTCTCGATCTTTCTCCAACACCACGTTTCGAAGCTCTGTAAGTATATCTTCTCTAACTTACATAATGTCGAACTCTCCGAACCATACAATTCCATATATAATATTTGAACGACTTCTTCAGTTTAATGTTAAGCGTGCTAGTTAGGAATAACCTTTTCTTGTCGAATGCCTCTTTAACCACTGCAATTCTTGACCTGATCTTTTCAGTGCTGTGAACTTCTCTCCAAGTACTTCTCAGACATTTGAAGTGGTCTTTTCTACTCTGCTCAGTAAAGTCGTGTTTCCATGGTTTTTTATACCGACTCTTCGATATTGATTCCATATTGCTTCTCAGTGTCAGCTATCCTATCTATTATCTGTATTCTTCTTCGGGTCTATCTATAATAACTGTGTTATCCGTTTATCTCACCTTGTTAATGATCTTCCCCCATTCTTTAAATCTCCAACTTCCATTAATCCTGCTTTCATTAAGCGTTCATGTAATTGGGATGACGTACAACATCGCTGTCGCCGACTCTTCTCTCAGTCTCTATACTGTTGATTTCTCGTTGGTTCAGGCACAACTTCACTCTTCGTCCTGTGTATAGGTTGCGAATAAATGGACTATCCCTCCAGTTTACCTCGACTTTTTAAAACTTTCGTCCAGTTTACCCGTCAAAGCTTTTTCCAGTCGATGAAGCACAAATTCTACTCTTCCTTTACCTCAAGGACTCGATCTGTTGTAATTCTTATCAACCCAATAGCATATCTGGTTCCTTTTCCTTTCCGGGTCCTTAATCCGGAATTCCGAAATCGATCTTACTCAAAATCTCTTGTCTTAATTGCCAGCCATGTATTTAGTGTGTGCTTAATAACATTTCCAGTATGGGAAATAACGCTTATTAAGATTATGTGATCAGTGCATTTCTTTGCTTGCTTTTTCTTAAACAATACAACCATTGTAACATCTAGAAAATCCTTCGGCCATTATCTATTCAGGTGTCCTTGTTAATTGGTGAAGTCAATGCCTTCATTGCATTGTCTCCTAATCCTTTCACCAAGTCGCTGGTATGTCATCGTCTCCAGTATCCTTCTTCCTTCTCATGTCTTTGATGACCTGTATTACTTCAGCTTTCAGAAGTCTTGGTTCATTGTCTTCGTTGACTACTTCTTTTGCTTCGATCACGATATTTCCTGAGCGGTTCTTCTCGTCATATAGATCCTTTGTACATTTCTCCTTGATTCTAAGGATTTCTTGCTGGCCATCTTCTTGATATTCGATTCCAAATGTGTGTATAATTTTGTTACTTTTCCCACCCAATTTTATGTGTTCTGACACATCAGATCATATTTGCCACGTCGTTGAAGTTGTGTTATTTCTTTACATCGCTTCCAAATACTTCTCTTTGGCCATGTCAGTTTCTTTTCTCAATTCATTATTCAACCTTTTGTATTCTTTGGTGTCTGTGTTTTTCGCCCTTTTGCATTCCATCATCGTAAGCATTTCTTCAATTATCCACGTTTTTCTAGGTGCTCTTTTCATCTTGCCAGTGTTGTTCTTGTGTTTATCTAGTAGAGTCTGTTTAACTTTTCCTTAGTTTGTTCTACGCAGCCTGCCGTATTGTCTGTTGCCAGATTTTTTTTTTCCTATCTTCTTTCGCATTACTGTTACATACAATTGTCGATTTCTCCTCCCGTTTTTCTTGATTGACTTTAACCAGCTTTGCACTTTCGCCACTAAGAGATTGTGGTCCGAATCTATGCCCGCTCCTAGTAGTCTTAATGTCCCGTATACTATTCCTGAAACCATGTTTAAGAACGCATTTTTACCTTTCTTGTTTCACCTTTTTCCGACCATTGCCCTTCATTCAAGTCCTTGCTTTACACTTACCCATTTCCATTTATAAATTTTCAAGTTTACCACTGGTACAGTTCGGACATTTCAGGTTCCTATGCAGTTGAGATTCATTGCATTTTGTGGAGTTTTCGAACCTATACGTATAACAATAATACTGCGAGCAAGTACTTGTTTGATTTATTTCGAATGCATTTCGATTTTATCAGAAGGTACATCACATTTAAAAGTAGGCTAAACCTTATACATGTAACTAACTATAAGCGATTTTACCATATAACAATATTGATGCTGAGAAGTCTTAAATGGTTTTACTCAAATTCTGCTCTTTTCAATATGTTAATATTTTCGGTCACCTGCTGTGACATCCTCTGTATATGAAATTCGTGATATAAAGCGATTCTAGTTATTCCACCGAATGATTTTTAAACATCGACAAAACTTCATACATAGATTCTTCTTTTGCTGGCTAGTTCGTGACCTAAAAATGTTTGTATCATAATTGTGATCTAAAAGTTTTTGATCTAATATAATTTTGCGAAATCCCTCCCGTAAGGATATCATTTATATATTTTTTCATATGTTGAGCACAAGTATTAACAAAAATTTTGATAATAATTTGATGGAAGAATTATTAATGGAAGAATGGTTATTTGGATATTTATTTTTTAAAAAAGAAAATTATTCATTAATTGTTGTTTCATGTTGCTTTTCAGCTAAATGAGATTTGTATTTTCTGTTTTTCTACAGGTATTTGGAACAGTGCAGTTATTGAAGCAGAATTTTGCAGAATTGGATAGCTTTTGGTAGCTCGCAGAATTCCAAGGTTTAAAGCAACATGGTGAATACACGCGCTGCAATGTAATTTACAAATTACGTATAACATCGGTAGACAGAGGTGTAAGGCAGATTTTTTTTTTTTTTTTTTTATTCGTATTGATAATGTAAATTTTTTGGTGACTCGGGTGATAAGTAGATAGAAACTTCAAACATGTACGCATTGACGACGGCTTGGCCTATGCTTAAAGGTGGTCGCTTTGATGAATATTGAAATCATTTCCATTTTTGACTTTGTATAACAAATGTACAACTACGGTATTCAATGTGAATCGTATTGTGTAGATATAACGTCTTTAAAGTGCTATTTTTTATAATATGAAAATTCTGTATTGAGTTAAAAATAAGTGCTGAAGAGCTTATGATGCTTGTACTCTCATTGCTCGATCTTGTTACATGCAGAGTTAAACTGAAAGAATCAGCGCAATACTTAGACAGAAAGAAGTGAAGGCAAAATAAATAAAAACGGCCAGATTGAAAACACAAGATTAGAAAGAAAGAAAAAAAATGAATGAATGAATGAATGAATGAAAGCAATAAGAAGAGGTAAAATGTTTCAGCAACAAGGAAATTGAGTGCTGATGTAAAACATTATTCATACAACATAGTAATCATCTGCAATTAGAAGGAAAGACAGGAGTAAAGCAAGTTTCTTAATTCAGTAGTGCACTCATATATAAAAATTGCAATGTTCACACACAATAGCAGGCCAATTACAATTTTGTACGTGTTATACACATGTTTCTGATTAAAATACACAAATATTAATTTCTGCGCAAATTCTATTCAGAATCTATATTCTGTTGCTGCTTCAAATTAGGTTAAAACGTTGTTAACATCCACGTCTCCTTTAGTCTACACAGAATAACCGTTGGATGTAAAACTCAAATATTTCATTTCACTTATATTAAATATTTCAAACGGTGTTTCTGTAGGGCTGAAGTTATTTGCAATATGTGTAGTATCATAAGTGGTATAGCAGGGTGTCTAGCAGTCGGGAAAATCGGGAAAGTCGGGAATTTGTCTTAAATTTAAAAAATGGTCGGGAATTCGGGGATTTGTCTGGAATTTGCGAAAAAAGTCGGGAAAAATGGAATTAAATTCCACATGTTGGAAATGATGCTGACGCTTGTCGGAGCGACTCCGATAAACCTCGCGTTCCTAAATGCATCGCGATGCAGTACGTTTACATCGTATTTTTTTTTTAAAGTGCTCCTAAATACATCGCGATCCATCTCAACCGTTTTTCTATTTTCTACGTAGAAGCGGTCACGTGGGACGCGTTGCATCTCGTACACCGTGGATTTTCTGCGATTTATGTGAGGCGCGCGGTTTGTCTCCTGCTGTGGTGCTGGGGGAAGAAGAGTGGTGAGTGTTTGGCAACAGTGTTTGCTGACAGTAGAAAGGTTTTTGCGTTTCAAGAGTAACGGGTGGTTAATTGGGCGTTGCATCGGACTATGCGTATATAATATTTAGTATAAATTAAATGTTGGATTGTTTTTCACGTACAAGTAAGTTTACCTGGGCAATGATTTCGTAAATAATTCAACACTTTAAAGGCCAGTGTTTTAGTGTCATGGCAAACCACATGCCATGAATTACAGGCATGTCAATTTTGAGTATTCAGCATTCCTGCCGTCATAAATAATTGCTGTCGTCAAAAAATTGCATGCTTAGATTGTTTCATTGCATATGTGAAGAAGGAGACATTCTATGATCAGGTAAGAACTTGTACACTTTTTCATTACATTCAACCTTTCCTAATTTTACGAAAACATTTTTTTTAAGAATGAGTCGGGAAAAATTTGGAAATGGTCGGGAAAAGTCTGGAAAAAGTCGGGAAATTGCTAAGAGAAATTTGCTAGACACCATGTATAGGTAATTTTTTCTTTCTCCTAATTGGGGATATTGTTCTTTTATCATTCAACACGATATGTGATTCTTTTTTCAGACATGAAATTTACATGCAACTAATTACCATCGGCTAATTACATGCAGCTAAAGTTGACTTCAAAAACTGGGAGTAATAGAGAAAACGATATGGAAAGTTCAGCCACCAAAAGAAACATGCTACCGTGAAAGGACAAAACTAAAGTTAATGCATTGGAGATTACTAGGATAATTCGTGAAATGCGTACTTCAATTTTTTAAAAATAAATATATATATATCTGTCCCGTAATCTCTGTATAATTAAATAAATCCGTCTTGGAGGGTATCATTTAATATTTTCTTATGTATTGCAGAACATAATTTTATAGTAATAAAGTATGTCGTTGCCCAATTCATTGCATTGATATCTACTCTGTTTTATCGTGCACAGGAATGAAAGTAATATATATGAAACTAGTATGTTCGGTATCCCATTAACCAGTACTGTATATGATTCGTATGTTCGTTTTCATGCCTCTGTTGTTATATTTTATATATTATAAGTATTTATTGCATATATTTCTATACAATAAGGATTCACATTCTTAATAGGGTAGTATAAAAATAACTTACACAATTACATATTATCAACGATTTAAACTCATATGGGCAAATTGACTAAATTATTTGCCAAATATAAACCTCTTATTAAGATTGCGAATCCGTTTAACTGTTGCTTTGGTTTATTAATGTTATTTGCTTGAGAGTGATGTATCAGTTGTATATTGAACATTATTTGTGAGTTACGTATGTCAGAACAATACTCAGAGAATGCAAGACGAGAACCTTTCCAGTATGAAGAAAAATTATATATTCTGTGCTTTACTCATTATTGTTCGTGTTTAAGAGTTAATTACAATTAACATTTTACGTTAATACACAATTCATTTATTACGATCAGAATTGAAAAACAATTCATATATTTATGTATGCATAAGTAAATGTAATTTTATTTGACCAATATTTATTGTGCAGCCTAACGTAACAGTAGTCAGGCTGTTATTTTATGTAATTGGTATACTGTGTTTAGGGCAATCTCAGTGAATTTCATTAATTGTTAGTGGGTTGTTGCTTACCACATGTCACCAATTATTGTTAACGATCCATGCAGAAAAATTTACTCCCAAGATGGAATCGCGTTTTCTTTTAGAGGAGGATCACTGAAGCACATATTTAGCTCGATGTAAACTAATATGTGGTGGCCAGGGTGTTGGTTAAATATATGAATCTTCCACAATACATGTTTAATGGCTTAGATGATTTTCGAGGTGGTTAGGGCATTAACTTTAGTACACTTTGCATTACGTACACTATTTGCGGTGTTTGCATTGTTTTGTTTTGTTGTTGGAAAATATATTCATGGTGTCAGTTTGAAATGTTTATTGTATTGTCACATATATTTTGCACAACTGGGAATAAACTTGGTATTGAGATGAAGCTGAGTTTCATGGAACAAAGGCAGTTGGAAATCATGATGTGGTGCTTGTAATTAGAATTGAGCATCCTTTGTGATTACTTGTTGCGCTTTGTTTATTTCTTCAAAGTTAGAGTAGATAATTATGTGACATCAGATCCAAGATAAAAGAAGACAAATATATATATAGCAACCATTAGCCGGACAACCGACAACGAATAGGACATCTGTAGTTTTTAAAGAGATCGATAACTATGGGAATAGACAGAAAATGATGAGAGCACTATTCTAATCTGTTTAAACAATTTATGTTGCCACCTACGCTGTGCTTCAAATCTCAGCATTTTTTATGATTAATATCCTTTTGTGTTATATTTGTGGCTATAGTATTATGTTTTTTTGTGATGTACAAAACAGTGATTCCGATATTGATACGATATTTGATAACCTGTAATTTGTTACTTTTTGCATTTTTCAAAACACTTTTAGTTTTTTTTTAACTGACGACTACTGGTAGTCAATTATGACGAGCACGAAATTTTTGTTGACGAACACTGGTATTTTGCACATGTTTCAGAATTTTTAACTATTTATATAAAAGAGTTTGCATATGTCATTTAAAATCCTTATTTTTACTGAGAAGAGATATAATGTCCAACTTGAATTTGGTTTAGTTCCGTCAATTTCTGTCGTACAGGTTGCGAGTAGTCATTAATAAATATTATGCCTCATAAATAGTGACGACTATTGGCTCATTTGCCCTATATATATTACGAAGTATATGATATTTAACGTTGTAACATATCTAATGTAAAAATCATAGCTAAATCTTACCTCAAAGCAATTATGTCACTGTTTTAGCTAATGGGAGCGCGGTAGCTCAGTGGTAGAGCGTTCACCTTTGGTGCTTGGGGTCCCTGGTTCGATCCCAGCTCGCACCGTGTGGACTTTCTGGTGGACAAACACCATGCTCGTGGGTTTTCTCGGGGTTTTCCCGTTTCTTCTCACTTTCTCCATTCCATTTTATTCATTTCTCGTCATCACCGTCTCCTTTAGCCTAACGGGCAGAACGTGGGACGTAAAACTCAAAGATTTCATTTCATTTTGTTTTAGCTTCATTGTCGCTCACTAGTTTTCCCTAAGATATTATTTAATGTTACAAAATAAATTCTGCAAATAACAAACTTGTTTGTTATTTATCTCTGTGTAATGAATCGTTCACTTCTGTGAATGAAATTACAGAGTTGTATTTTTTAAATTTGCATAAAGTTTATTATTTAATTGACTAATAATTATCCCTTTCTTTTCCTTTATTCTTTTTTAATCTATATATGTATACAGTATGTAGAGTTTGCCATTAATAATTGGCGTATGCGTTTCCTATAGATAAGCATATATCTATTAAATGAAAATATCTTCTTGCTGCCATTCCCGATACTGATTTATGAAATAACTACTCAATGATATTATCGGTCTTAAAAAGTAATGAAACATTTAGCATCTGTACAGAAACTACAGACAGATAAGTAAACAGTTAGTGTATTAGTATGGGCTACAACTAAAATAATAATAATAATATTTTTTATTGCATAATTGGAAATTACAGAGTAAAAGTCCCGTTGCAATTCCTAATAGGGTACATAAACACAGAAACAATCGTACATACGATAGTATAGAATAAAAAATAAAAATTACATCCAATGGCAAACGACAAACATATCATATGAAACACAACTAAGATTACAATAAATTATAACATAATGCTCAGACATAACGCGCCCGTAAAGAATCCGGTCAGTCAAAAAAAAAAAAAAAAAATTAAACCAGCCTTCATCAATCGGGCGCTTTGGAGGCGGGTCATCTGAAGATTCTTGTGTACGATATCTCAGCTCAATCCCCCAACAATCTTACCTTTTATTGGTTCAATCAGTGTCAGATTCCAGCAACCTTTAGTTGAATATAACGTGCAATTGAATTGGCTGAAATAAAATAACACATACATACATACATATAATCTGAAAAATAATCACTCAAGATTCTTCTTTTATAACTTTATTGAATTCCAAAAGTGGATAACAAGAAATATTCTGTTGGAAAGAATAACCATTATATAAATGTAATGTCGTATTTGTATGCGACGTGAACCTTCAAAATTTCAAATTATAAATCTTTTCTTTTTCTTTATTTTCGTATGTATCGAACTTTCTATAGTTTCAAAGCTATCTAAGGACACAATGATTCACGCAACTCTCGAAAGTTACTGATTCAAAAATTATAGGGGGGGGGGGTACCTCCACCTAACCTTAATCTTTATGCAATTATATTCTTTTTAATTTCTTTCTCTTTTACAAAAATTTAAACTAGATTAGATTTGTATCAATTATAAACCAAAAGTTACAAGTGGTCACGCCACGTACTTATACCAATGTAACAGTAGGAGTGATCCCGTCAAAGTTTCAACATTAAATTCAATTTTCAAATAATTTTCATGCTAATAAATAATATAGTATTTCCAGGCAACAAAATGATCTCCTCTTCCTTCGACTGCTGCAAAAATTTCGTTCTTAAGGATCGAGCTGAGATTTAAGTCAAAAACGGCTGAGTAATCTAAAAACGGTCTAGATAACTTCGTATTTAACGAACGACGGAAATATATCCTGATCAAAGAAAGCACTCTAAGAGACAATCAACACAACTGAGATAAACATTTCCCTAACATTAACAAGGGTCACAGGGAAGTACAAAAATTAAACTGGTTCTTACTTTGCAATGGTAGTAAAATACCTTTCCTTACCAAACGGTGTCTCGTCGTCCTTCTCCTTTGGGCGGAACATTGACCTTCGATTTAACTCCTACTCAAACCACTCCATTAACCACAAATAACAATAGGAAAGACAGAAGACGATATCCTCTCAAAAGAAATAATAACGTAGCCAGAAAAGACGAAACAAAGTGGAGTGATCGATCTTTCTACAAACAAACGATCTGGTAATTGGCGTGGTAAACGAAAAATCATTCACTCTCTATAGTTTCCTTTTCTTTACCAGAATCGAATATTCGTACTGGGATTAAACTAAATCCCTTGATATTTAATGACTCCACTTTTCTGCCCCACTTCCCTACATTCAAGAGAATATATCGATTCAAACTTTTTTATAATTTTTCCAGATATATTCGTTACTGATAATTATAAAACTTGGTCTCATTTAAATGCACTAAGCAAAAGTCAAACGAAGTACCTAACACACCGAAAGAACAAACTCGTGGTCGTGCATCGAATCCACGCTTCCTCATGGTCACACAAGCCTCAAGCAGACATCCACACACCGTGGCAATGCCGAACGTAACTCACCGGCTGGGAGTCCGCTTCGCTCCAAGGAAAGAAGAAAACACTGTTGCCGTCTGGAAATACTATTAACATTTTCCCATTTTTTCTTACAATTCTTTTTAATCGTCAAAGTTTAAACTTTACTATTTTTTCAACATTTTTCTTTTCTTTTTCGATGTTATACAGTATAAGTTATTTTTATTTGCTTCTATTTTTGTAATAAAAGTCGTCCTGATGATTCTCTTCCAAATCCAGGATTCAGTGCGGCTTTTGTTACAACATGCACAGACAGTAATGAAATTGTGATTATGATAAATGATAAGTCGTAAACTTTCTTTTGATAGAAAGAAAATCAGGCATAAAAAAATCAATGACATGCGAATAGTTGTTTGCATTTAACAGGCATTTATATATAGGCGCATTACTAAACTTCGGATTATACTTGAAAATTTTAAAGTTTCTCCTAGCCATATTAGGAATACCAAGACTAACGGCCTCAATCAGTGGCAACTTACCAAATAAAATATTATGAAACAATTTAAAATCAAATAAAGTTCTTCTTTCAGATAATTTTACTAGGCCAAGATGATACCTAATTTCATCATAAGTTTTTCCTGATAGAAATTTAAATTTCCATTTTAGCCATGAAAGAAACAATTTTGTACTACTTCTATATCCCTTTGAAAATACTGAGTTCCTTTGTTTCAAACACTGGTGCAATATTCTAGTTGACTTCTAACATTTGCATAATATAAAATTAAACAAGTTTTTTAAAGAGAAGTCTCTAGAGATCCGTTTTGTGATTCCCAGATTCCTTCTCGCTCTGGAAACTATATTCTCCAAATGTTTGTTGAATAACAATTTAGCATCAAAAGTAACACCCAGATCTTCTACAGAAACAAGTTTTTTAACCAAGACATTTTCGACCACATAGTTATAATAAACAGGATTTGTTTTTAAGGTAAAGGACACCATGCACGTTTTGTTGAACTTCGAAGGTAAAGCGTTAGTCTTTGACCAATTAACAATGATATTAATGTTATCTTGTAATTTAGCTCAATCATTAGCATCATTTATAGTACGGTAAATTCTCAAGTCATCGACATACATGAGAAATTGACAATCGATATTTTCTTTAAGGTCACTGACAAACAAAAGAAACAAAAGTGGACCTAAGTTAGATCCCTGAGGAACACCAGAAAAAAATATATACATCAGAAATATGACCTTTATTTTTTACAACAAATCTTCTACAAGTTAAATATGAAATAAACCATCTAATGAAGGTTGGTGATAGGGCACATGAGTTAAGTTTTTTGATTAATATACCATGAGGAAGTTTATCGAAGGCCTTGGTAAAATAAAATATATTACATCTACTTGTCCTTGAGTTTTTACAGGAGGAACAATACCATACACAAAGCATGTTAGATTGGACAAAGTAAATCTATTTTTCATAAATCCATACTGTTGATCCATAATTTCTGAAGAAACATGGTTATAAAGATAATTATACACAAGCTTATCAAAAATTTTTAAGTAAAATTCCCATAATAGAAATTGCTCTATAATCCGTATAATCTTTCCCATTAACCTTAGGGATAGGAGACACAAGAACAGTTTTCCAACTTTCAGGATAAGTAGAGGTTTGTATACTCCAATTAAATAATGACGTAAGAATAGGAGTTATAATATACACAATACCTTTAATAATAAAAGTTGGTATACCATCAATTCCACAAGAGGATTTGACTTTCAGTCCTTTAATAACACTAATAACCTAATCAACTGTAAACCTAGGAAAAAAATTACTATTTCCAGAATTACATAATAATTCAGTTTCGTCATAAGACGAACGTTTTTGATATATATTTGGTCTAGGAATTAATTCGTGCGGTTGGTACGCACACATTGAAGCTGTAGTACAAACACAAAATACATAAATACCTTAAAAAAAATATTGTCCATCGCTAGCCACCACTTTCGCCCATCTGTCAGGCAATGTACGGATTCCGTGGCGAAAGAAGTCCTCATCCTTGGAAGCGATCCAGTCAGAGACCCATGTTTCGATATCTTCTGAAGAAGTAAACCGCTGTCCAATCAAATCGTTGTTCATGCAATCGAACAAGTAGTACTCCGAAGGAGCAACGTCTGGTGAATACGGCGGGTGGGGTAAAACTTCCCATCCGACATTTTCTAAATATGTTTTGACCGGTTTTGCGACATGTGGGCGAGCGTTATCATGTTGAACAATAAGTTTATCATGTCTGTTCTCCCATTCTGGTCGTGTTCTGGCCAGAGCTTGCTTCAAACGCATTAATTGTCGTCGATAACGTTCTCCATTCATAGTTTCACCCGGTTGCAGCAGCTCATAGTACACCACACCTTTCATATCTCACCATATGCACAGCATAACCTTTGCACAGTGAATATCTAGTTTTGGTTGTGATGGACCTGGTTCACCTGGTTTCACCCAGGCCTTTTTTCGTTTAGGGTTCTCGTAATGGATCCACTTCTCATCACCCGTAATAATTCGATGCAGAAACCCATTTCTGCTCTGTCGTTGAAGCAGCAATTCGCAAATGGTTTTTCGTCTTTCAACGTCCCTGTCTTTCAATTCATGTGGAACCCAATGTGACATCTTTTGAATCATTCCCATGGCTTTCAAGCGTTTGGAGACTGTTGTTTGATCAACACCTAATGCTGCTGCAAGTTGTTCCTGCGTTTGACACGAATCCTGCTCGAGCAATGCTGTCAATTCTTCGTCTTGAAATTTTTTTGGCTGTCCAGCTCGCTCTTGATCTGCCAAGCCGAAATCACCACTTCTAAACCGTGCAAACCACTTCTGACACGTTCGCTCAGCTAGAGCATGGTCACCATACACTTCCACCAAAATACGATGACTTTCAGTCGCACTTTTCTGCATGTTAAAGTAATGCAGCAGGACACCCCGCAAAAACACTTTATCAGGCACAAATTTCGCCATGTTCACTTAACTACAAACTGGTGTTGTTGACGCTTTAATCCACTGCCCTATACTACGAACGATACGCGATGACAGGGGTTTGCAACACATGTGTGGATACACGGAAATGTGGGACGCTCCGTTCGTTGCGCCATCTCTTGTCCACCCGCACGAATTAATTCCTAGACCAAATAGACTCAAATAGCTTAGCCCATGCATTGACAATTTTATTGGAGTCATCTGCATATTCATTATCGATCATAATACCTGAGGAAAATTTAGAGCGATTATTATACTTACAAAACCTCAGAATTTTTTAGGGTTTTTCGTTAAGGAATATTCAATGTCCGAAATATACATTTTCTTATCCGTACGAAGTTTAAATTAGACTTATCTTCTATAATTTGCAAAAATAATATAATCATCACCAGATTTAGTTTTTATATATTTTTATACGCTTTTTCTTTCGCCTTAATTAAAAGGATAAAATCTTTAGAGCATAGCATGTGCCAACTTATTTTAATAGCAATTGAGTTGAGTTGATTTTGAGTTTAACGTCCCGTTCAACAGCGAGGCTATATGAGACGTGGACCTACTGATTAACGTGGAATCCGAACCACATGAGCTCCCGCCGGTAATCGAACCCGGGCCTCCCACGCCAAAGGCGCGTACGCTAACCGCTTAGCCACGGAGGAGCTCATTTTAATAGCAAATTTTCTAAAAAAAGCCAATGGTGTGCTTATTTCTGTTCTATAGTTAACCAGTATGAATTTAAGACTGCTTCTAATGCGCACCAAACGTCCATTATTTGATCTTTCAAATTGGCAACACTCCTAATTTTCGCCGCATATTTTAAGATTCCAACTGGCACTTTGCAATTGTTGCCATGGCTCATGTTTTGTAAATTTATTATATTTTTTAAGAGTTACGATTTGTCAGTTCATGAATAGTGTTGGGATAAGCATCCAGCAATCTTTCTGAACTTTGAAGACTTGCAATGCAATTATTTATTTCAAACTAGAATACATGAGAAGTCTTGTGAGACATAACACGAGAAGGCTTGAGACACATGAACAAACAAAAAATGAATATGTAATTTATTTTCGTGACATGAACACAAAATTATTAATAATATATCGGACAATGTTGCGCAAACGAAAAATTAATAATAATAATAATAATAATAATAATAATAATAATAATAATAATAATAATAATAATAATAATAATAATAATATAATAATAATAATAATAATAATAATAATAATAATAATTAACGCCAGCAATTAATAGATCAGGTGCCTCACGTAAATTCCCATGTAAACGTAAACGCCACACTCAATAAACAAAAATAAGTATACATTTACTTTTTGGGAAAATTTGCTATTAAAATGAGGATTCTATGGTTTTCATTTTTCAAAACTTCACTTTAATTCAAAATGATGGATTTCAAGATGGCTATCGTCAAGGTTACCCTTACCGCACCACTTCCCTCTAGGCCTAATATGTATTACCGAAGTTTTTATCCACTTATTATCATTAATACGTGGGTTATTATCATTAATACGTGGGTTAGAAGTGGAGGTAAGGGACTTACGCACATAGGTAGTATAAACAATTAATACGCCTGTATTTTTTTCCCAAATGTGCGTATCTCAAAACTAACTTCACCGTTGTTTTCCTGATTAAATTCAAGCCCGAAATTATGTATCATATTATCTTATTCCCATGTAAAAAAAAAAAAAAAAAAAAAAAAAAAAACTTGACCTTAATTCAAGATGGCTGCCGTCAAGGTCATAACTACCATACGACTTTCCCCTAGGCCTTATATGTATCCACATGGTTGTTCTTCGCTTTTTTCATTAATACTCCGTTTACAAAGGGTAGTACGGAATTTCTGCAGTAATCTCTAATAACCACATCACAACTCTTAAAAATTATTTTAAAAAATAGAAAATATGCACCATGGGAAAAATTTCTGTCATCGCTAACAATGCCTACATGCCCTCTATCAGAAAACAAAATTTCAATGAAATCGGAGCCGGACACTTGGGTATTATTATCTACAAATCCCTTGTAATTATTATCTACAAATTAGTTTGTAAATAGTATACAGTAAAACTTATACCTGCAATATAAAAAACATCGTACGTAACAAATATCGATCTGAGCTTGTTACTGACATACAATATTTTAAATGTTGCAATTTTAACATGATTACTTACTATCCACAAAACATTTGGCACATTTATTTCTTTATCTCACACATGACGCTAATGCAGATAAGATCGTCAATTCCAAGATGTACTCAAAACTTCCATATTGTATTACCCCCCTCTAGTAGTGAAACAGCTACATTCACCCTGCTGCTAGCAACAGGCCAGTAGGTACGACAGCTTAGCTCTCCCTGCAACCACCACCTGCCCCCTGAAACTTTCAGATCTTTGTTGGTATGTGTATATACAAATGTAAGGTGAACTCAAGTTAGCTTCTGTACTACACACAGAGAAGTCTGTAGTGCTGTTGGGAACGTGGTATGATGCTGGAATGTACCAGGTTGTCCCAGAAGTCCTGCACCATCAGTACACTGACCTGCATGAGGTAAAACTTTGGGAGAATAGGTTGCGCCACAATTGAAAACGGGTGACATCCAGATGTCCTAAACGGCAGAAGTCCTAAAAATATAGGCACTAGACCTAAATTTTAGGACTTCTGCCGTTTAGGATTTGTGCCGCGATATTACTTTTAGGAATTCTGGCGTTTAGGACTTGTGCCGTTTAGGTCTTGTGCCTTTTTCACTCACTTGCTTTAGTTTTGAAATTCGCCACCACCACACGAAATTGGGACGATGCAGCAACTAGTTGGCAATAATGTTACGAACGTAGCTAATTCCAACAGTAACAGCTATATTTGTACTACTAAGGTTATTATTATCACTATCTGTTCTGCATTTATACACGAATTACATAATACAACCTATTTCATTCTAAGAATTAATTACATAATTAGTTAAGAAATTCATTTCTTTCGAATGGAGATACGAGAATCCCAAGACAAATTCCTAAAACAAAAATAAATAAATAAATAAATAAAAATGTTTAAAAAGCATATTTTACCACTGAAACCAATCAAACATTCAGAATTGCAATATATACCGTGCGGAGCGTATTTTATTAAGAGTAGGACAAAAATTCACCAAAGTTTACTTAATTAGGACAAAAGCTCACTAGACATTTCACGAGTGAACATTAAATACCAACTGTATACATAAAGAACGCAGTAAATTTAAAATTGAACAAACAACATTTATTATGCAATACAGTGGGTGATATTCATAAGTCCTAAACGGCAAAAGTCCTAAAAATATAGGCACTAGACCTAAATTTTAGGTCCTGTGCCATTTTTGCAGAAATTACTACATAGTCATTTAGGAGTGTAGCCTGCAAATTTTTCTAGGGGATCAGGCTTTTTATATATTAAAAGCAAATCAAAAGTTTATTTCCAGATTACGAAAGCTTCAATAACAATAAATTTATACATATTACACATGTACATAAATACATAATATTATTATATTTCCACTTAGTTCCTTTTTGAAACCTGGACCTTGATAGAGCGTAAATTTAAAACCACAGCTTGTGGGAAATGTATAAATAAGTTAGTTATAAGAAATCGGAAACTGTCCATGGAAGTCCATTTGTTTGACTGTATTTATCTTCTGTACTCTTATATAAAAGAGTAAAGATGAGTGATTTTTGGGGGGCATACTACTACAAGTAGAGTCATTAAATTTTAATTATAAAATATAATTTTCTTATGAAAGCAGGACATAAGAAATAATTTTTGGAAATAAGTATCATAAAAAGGGTGGGGCTAGATTTTTTTAAAGGGTAGTGTATCTCGCAAGTTTCTGAAGCTAGTAAAATGAAACTTGGCATATAAACTTTCCTGTTAAAAGAAACTGAAAATTGAACACATAAAAGGGAAAGAACAAAGGGAGCACTTTTTTAATGTTCAAATTCCCCATTACTAACTCAGAAAATATGTAAATAAATTAAGGAAGGATTTGTTTAAGCTAGATGCGTGAAACTCGGTATTCGAACTTTTAACTAAAAGTAATAAAATACTATATGTTTCAGCGTCTTGAAAATTACACTTCTAAGGGGAAGGAGGGTCAATTTCTACAATATTAAAATATCCCACTGCTTATGAGATTTGGGCAGAAAACTCTTTTCCTTTAGGCCTCGGTTCATCCAGTTAAGCAAACGAGAGTACAAAATGGCTGATTAATTAGGTTATTTTAATTATTTTAACATGTTGACGTAGTTTAATTCTTTTAAAACTGTATTCTTTCACATTCTATTATAAACATCCTTCATTTGCTATAATTATTAAACACGTTATAAAACAGACTAACCCCCGGTCCCGGCCAGGAATGTGTTTTTGGTGTTAAGCCATCATTTGCCGTCCGTAACATGACCTTTGATTTTAACTTCACGTACTATCAAGACTCAAGTCTCAGAAATGTAGCATATATGAAATATTAACGTACTTCTACTACTACTATAATAATAATAATAATAATAATAATAATAATAATAATAATAATAATAATAATAATAATAATAATAATAATAATAGTAATAATATGTACTTCTGAAATACGTATGTATCTATATGTTATTCTTTCATAATCTTGAAAGAAACTTTTGATTTGATTTTAGTTTGTAAAAATCAAAGCCCTCTAGAATAACTTGCTGGCTACTCCCTGAATGACTATGTATTGGTTTCTGTACACGTATTGTGTTATCCCTTACTAGTCTAGTGTTATTTGTAGAACAAGACAATGATTCTTGTCTTGGAATATTACTAGTTTGGTGTGGTAGTACAGTGATAGACTGTGACCTATAATTTAATTTCCCTGTAGGCTATGCTATCTGCAATGCAATAAACTGTATCTTCTTCCTAACAATGCTGGGCGATAAGCCCCTGCAATTCCATTACAAATAAGGACGAAATTATTTTATAAACTACTTGGTAAACCTTTGTTAATATAACGCTATTAGTTCTTACAACCTTTTGTTAATCTTATTTAACAATTGCAAAATGGAATAAGAGAGAAAATATATAATGATGATAATTGTTTATTTACATAAGGTATACATATAACAAAAGGGAATCTGTTGGCCACTACTGCGTATCTGCTAAACCAGGGTCAAACTCTGTGTGTCACAAAAGTTAGTTTAACAGAGTTTAAAATAATATATATTTTGTTTGACTTACAAAGATTATCATATTAGCAAAATGATTTGAAATAACACGCCAGGCATAAGATAAGCCTTGGGCAATATCGCTTAGAACTGTTTTAAGAGTGAATCTATCATTTATGCATTAAATTTCATTACTGGCTACTTACACGTTTCGGCCTCGTATTGGAAGTCAGCTTCTAGTGTTCTTTTCATATCACACGATAACTGTTTTAATTGCACACTAATTATAGGCACTACCCACATCTTCTCCCCCCGCAAGTTGCGGGGATGCATTTGGATTTAAACTGCATCGGAAGTGTTACTCTTCATTTCAGCGACTCTAAAAACTATGGATTCGACACTAATATCGGTCATTTTCGATCATTTATATATATCTCTCCGCCTCTAAGTTGCGGAGATGAATTAGAATTTAAGCTTCATCGGAAATGTCAGTATTCATCTCAGCAACCCCGAATACTATGGGTTCGACACTAAGATCGATAATGTTTAATATATATCCGCACTTCCTTCCTCCAAGTTGCACCTTCAAAGTGAAATGATAAAACCATCTTAGGCCCGAACCTCATCTATGTTGAAAGTTTTTGTCGAGATCAGTCTGGTGGTTCAAGTATTGTTAAGTTACAAATATAGTTACTTTCATTATATATATATATATATATATATATATATATATATATATATATATATATATATATATATATATATATATATATATATATATATAGTTACATTCTTTCATTTCTAGTCTAGTTAGTTACATTCTAAAATAGTATACTTTCATTTATATATTTATTTATAAAAACTCAGCTACTGCTTCTGCACTATTTCAATGGTTCGTACTTTAATACATCCCTTCCTCAACCATGGTTGCGGAATTGATTAAACGTAATGTTCTTGTATTAAATCAGTTTATTTTAAATATATCTTTCTCATTAATTTTAATTAATTTGCTTTTCAAAGATCCTCTAAAATTTCAGTGACGCACTATGGGCTATAAGCCATTAACTTCTATGGCCACCCTGCTACAAACTACAGACTTAAATATTCGATAAAGTATTTCAGTAGTAAGTAGTTGTCACAATACCAATATGAACGTATTTAATTCCAACGGTAACAACTATGTTAGAACACTAAAATTATTACTAATAATGATAACGAGTAAGGAGTAGTTAATTACGAGTATGACAAATATTTGCTACAGAAAGACTTCTGTACAAGAAATATATGTGTAAAAATAATTTACTTAAAACAACACAAGGAAAGCAAAATTTATGACGTACATAACTAAAACACAAAATTATGTTACTAATATGAGGTCAATAGTGTGGAAATAGAGAAAAACACACATTATGAAAGATCTGGGAATCACATTTGGTAGGAAGTTAAAATTTTGTCAACATAGAAATCAGGGGCGTCATTTCAGACTTTGCTTGGGAGGGGCAAGAGCACCACTGACATAAGAATCTCACGTTTCGTATTAGTGTATTAGTAGACAATCTACTAAAGCATATGTACTCCTCAAACTCTTGGGGGGGCAATTGCCCCCTCCTGCCCTCCCTAAATGACGTCCCTGATAGAAATATATCATGGAAAGAGCAAGAAAGGACAATTGGCTTCATTTATTATTTATTTATTATTTCAGAACGATAGAATGCATTTATACAAATAACTTGTAAGAACTAAGGTTCTGTAATATGAAACAGTATATCTAAAACTTTGACTAACAGATTGACAGTATTCTTCTTACGGACGCGATGGTAGCGTCACAAGAGATTTTTAGGACTTCTGCCGTTTAGGACTTGTGCCGCGATATGATTTTTAGGACTTGTGCCTTTTAGGACTTCTGCTGCGAAATAATTTTTAGGACTTGTGCATTTTAGGTCTAATGCCGTTTAGGTCTTGTGCCTTTTAGGACTTCTGCCACGTCCCCTTGAAAACTATTGGTAGGCATAGAGGACAGGTTCGTGGGATCAACTGAAAGCAAGTATTGCGTGTGTAGCGAATGTTCCGTAAAGTCAAAAAGGGCAACATGAGTGAGGACCAAATTGCAATTCGAGCTGTGCTACGATTTTTATGAAAGTACTAACTGCAAAAGCTGCAGCGGAGGGAATTTGTCGTGTAGAGAACAAAGCAGTACTGGATCGTTGGACAGCTTCCCGTCGGCTCAAAAAAAAAAAAAAAAAAAAAAAAATTCGGGCGATTTAAGCCCCGCAAGGGTACACTTCCGATGGACATTAACGGCCCTCTGCAAGATGCTGTGAGTGTTGAACCACAATCAAGTACCCGTGTGTTAAAAAGAATGGTTGGGGCATCCACGTCGATTACATGACATTGGTTACATCAATAAACAGCCCCGACAAAGTCCCCATGAGCTAACAGAGTAGCTGGCCCAGCGCAGAGTGGCAATTTACCATCCTTTTTTTTTTTATTGTTTTAACGCTGATCCTTGTTTCTGGAGTCCGCGAATTGTGACAGGAGATGAGAATGGGTGTTTTTGAAAAACCCTGACACACGTAAATAGTGGGTGAAAAAAGGACAGGAAGCCTTGTGAAACAGGACAGATTTGAGAAAAAGCTCATGCTATGTGTTTGATGCAATGTTGACATGATAATTCGTATTGAGTTTGTTCCAGAAGGTCGTATAACAGGTAAACTGTATTCTGAACAATTATGCCGAGTGTATACCATTCTGAATGAGAAATATCCGGCATTAGCGGGGAGGAAGAGGTTATTGCTGCAAATTGATAATGCTCCGAGTGACCGGTCTTGAAATGTGTGACCAATACCGTGGCTAAACTTGACAGGTTTAAGTTTTTACTTCATCCTGCCTATAGTCCAGATGTTGCACCCTCAGCTTATGGTTTGTTTCGCGCTCTCTCACATTTCTTGTGTGGTCGGCAATTGAATTCATATGATGATGTGCATGCTGCCTGTCGTGAGTTTTTCAATTCTAAATCTGTCACCTGGTATGAATGACCCTTCGTCTACTGGGACCAAAAATGTATGTGACGAGCCCCCAAAGAGGATTCACTTAAGTAGACCCATGCGCCTAGGCTACTACTTTATTTTGTTAGTGGGATGTACTGCAGAGCCGCCACTACATGAACTCAATTATATAATACAGTGTTTATATTTTATTTACTGTGTACAGGGCTGAGTATTGATATTTGAGTATTAGATAAAA